>NC_044309.1:66233179-67624012 GCF_007474595.2 Lynx canadensis
AAGTCCAACACTCAACTGACTGAGCCACCCAGGTGCTTCTATTTCATAAAATCAATATCTATCATAGAGAAGAGATGACAGTGCTTTTGCATTTGAATGCTAATTTCTGTTGGGGTGTCCCGCTGATTTCTATTGATTGAGGGAAATATCAGACAGAAATAGAAATTTTTGTTAGCAAAAAATAGATCCCCATTTACCTCAACTCAGGGCATTTTAAAAATAAAGACGAGGGGGCTTTTTCTTACATGAAAGGGGAAATTTTATTTTCTCTGTAAGACTGTTGACAGCTTTTATTTTTCATGTAGTTTCCCCTGATTCAGCCACACCAAACAATGCTTGCTTGTGAACTCAACTTTTCCAACTTTTCTTTTACTAGAAAAAGGAAAGTACATGCTGATTCTTAGTCATAGCTTTGAATTCACATTTGTATTCTTCCTGTATATGCCTTGGAATATAGAGGAAAGTTTTCTATTTCTTTGGGGAGAAAGAAAAATCTGTTGACTATTTTCTAAGCCAGAATCATCAAACAGGCAGCAAAGCTCTATTAAAAGTAGAAGAGGACAAAAAAGAGACAAATAAAAAAGATAAAATCAATTAAAGAAATTCTAAATACAAATGTGGAACATAAAAGTAGTCAATGTAATTTCAACAAGCATTTTAGTCAAGGCAGAAAGAAAGAAAAAGAAAGAAAGAAAGAAAGAAAGAAAGAAAGAAAGAAAGAAAGAGAAGGAAAGAAGGAAAGAAAGGAAGGAAGGAAGAAGAAAAGGCATTGACTGGCCAATCTAGACAGAAAAATGTGCTCTGGCACTAAAGGATAAAAGAAGCAATTGTCATTGCTTTGGGAATTTATGGAACTTTTAAGATTTTGAACCAATACAAGTCAGTCTTTGAAATTTACAAGGACTTACTGAGGCCACAGAAGAGACTTGGTGCACTGAAGAAGATGCATAAGAACAAATTTATTCACTCAGCAAGTGACTCCTGAAGCAAGTTCCATGTATCAGGCCCTTAGAGTTGATCCCTGAACAGAAGAGACCCCTGCACTCCCGCAGAAATAATCCCTGCCATGGTAGAAGTTATATTATGTTTGGAGGAAGGCAGAAAATGAACACTAAACACAATAAACAGTTACAGGTTGGAAGTTGAAGCTATAGGAAAAAAACAGAGTAGGGTAAGGATAATTGAGGTATAGGTGTTGGGACGAGGGAAGAGAGGTTGCATTTACCTAAGTGTGTCCATGGCAGGCTTCCTTAGAAGGGGACACTTGGGCTTTGGGTTTCCTTACCCCAGTTTTTTTATTATGGTAAAATACACATAAAATTTACTATCTTAATCATTTTTAAGTGTACAGGTCAGTGGTATTAAGCACATTCATATTGTTATGCAACCATCACCACTGTCCATCTCTAAAACTCTTTTCTTATTGCGACACTAAAATTCTGTACTCATTAATAATTTCCATGACTCTCACCTTCCAGCACCTGGCAACCACCATTCCACTCTCTCTTTCCTTCTTTTTTTCTTTTTTTGAAAATGTGGTATACATATGATAGAATATTATTCAATCTAAAAGGGAAGGAAATCCTGCCATCTGCAAACAACATGGATGAAACCAGAGGACACACCATACCAAGCGACACAAGCCAGACAGAGAATGATAAACACCATATAATCCCACATAGATGTGGAATCTAAAAATTTTTTTAAAGCCAAATTCATATTAAGAGAGAATAGAATGGTGCTTAGCATAGGCAGAGATGTGGGAGAAAAGAAATATTAAAGAAAAAATTGTTGGGGTGCCTGGGTGGCTCAGTTGGTTGAGCATCTGACTCTTGATTTCAGCTCAGGTCATGATCTCATGAGTTCATGGGTTCAAGCTGTGAGTGGGGCTGTATGCTGACAGGTGTGGAGCCTAGTTGGAATTCTCTCTCTCCCTCTCTCTCTGCCCTTCCCCTGCTTGTTCCCTCTCTCTCTCTGTCACCAAATAAATAAATAAATAAATAAATAAATAAATAAATAAAATAAACTTGTAAAAAATTGTAACTATTTGTGATGACGGAGGAAGAAGGGAACATCTGAACACAAACCTGAAGCAAGGAGGGAGGGAATCCTTTTAATCAGCCCATGCCAGGGTCTGATGTATGCTGGGAGAGTCCCAGCTCAGGAAGTTTGCAGTTATTGGGAAGCCCATACATACAACCCTGAAAGCAAGAGATCAACCAAGGTCTACATACAAAAACAAAAATGATCAAATTTCAAAAAGAATAATATACAGTAACTCTCAGAGGATTTCTGAACACACTGAGGAAGAGAGGGGAGTTTAAATGGACCCTGAAATGTTTCTAAGGTTTTGTTCCCATGGGAATAAAGTCAATGATCATAAGCACTTACCAAAAGCTACACAGCAGTTATAAAGATGGGAGATCACATCATGCCAAATGTTTAAAAACAAAAATGTTAGATAATTCTCAAATCTCTGGCATTCTAAAATGATTCAGTCCTCCTGCTTGCAGCCTCCTTTAGATCCCAGCCTTGCCATCTATTCTATAAAGTGTAATCTCTTCTAGCTTCCTAATCAGACTTCCTGCTTCAACACTTGCCCCACTACAGTTTATGTTCTCAACAAAGCAGCCAGTGATCCTTTTAAGTCATGAAGTCAGATCATCACTCTACTTTAAATCCCCAATGACCTCACATTTGACTTAGAGTCAAAGTTAAAGTTCTTGGTCTATGATAGGCTTTCATCTGAACACCTTCCCCAGCTCAAACACTCTGGTTTCAACTGTGACCACTCTTCTCACTCACTCCACTCAAGACACACTGGCCTACCTGATGGTCTTGCCTTAAACTCTTGCATGACCTGTTCCCTCTGCTTGGGATGCTCTTCACCCATATGAGCACCTGCTGTCTCTCTACTCTTTCAGATCACTTTCATCTGATTATCCTGCAAAATACTACTACCCAAAAGTAGTAGGATAATCAGATTACCCCAACTCATCATTCCCAATCCCACTTACTCAGATCTACTTTATCTTTCTCCATATCACTATTATCTTCTAACATTCTATGTAATTTACTTTAATAACATAGTTATTGTATAGTGTTTTTCTTCCAGATCCAAAGGCTCAGGGAACACTGTTTTGTTCATTCTATTTCCGAGTGCATGAAGAAATTCTTAGAATATGTAAAATATTTGCTATTTATTGAATTAATTAATTAATCAACATATTAGCTTGGAGCCATCTCATCCATTTTCAAAGCTTTAGCTACTATGTATAATCCCCAATTATTCCTAACTTTGTATCTCCAAACCAGAACTCTCTCCAGACTCAGATATATTCATCTGTTTAACTAGAGATCTGCCTTAGTTGTTCCAAAAGAACTTCAGATTGATTCAAATGTTTCAGAAAGGAACCTCTTAACATCACTCATCATCATGGAAATGCAAATTAAAACTACAATGAGACATCATCTCACATCAGTTTGAATGGCTTTTGCCAAGGGGCGCCTGGGTGGCGCAGTCGGTTAAGCGTCCGACTTCAGCCAGGTCACGATGTCGCGGTCCGCGAGTTCGAGCCCCGCGTCAGGCTCTGGGCTGACGGCTCGGAGCCTGGAGCCTGTTTCTGATTCTGTGTCTCCCTCTCTCTCTGCCCCTCCCCCATTCATGCTCTGTCTCTCTCTGTCCCAAAAATAAATAAACGTTGAAAAAAAAAATTTGAATGGCTTTTGCCAAAAAGGCAAGAAATAATAACTATTGACAAGGATGTGGGCAAAAGGGAACCCTCATGTACTGTTGTGGGAATGTACATTGGTGCAGCCAGTATGGAAAACAGTATGGAGCTTCCTCAAAAAATTAAAAATAGAACTACCATATGATCCAGCAATTCCACTTCTGGGTGTTTATCTGAAGAAAATAAAAGCATTAATTTGAAAAGATATATGCACCCCATGTTCATTGCAGCATTATTTACAATAGCCAAGACATGGAAATAACCCAAGTGCCCATAAATGGATGAATGGATAAAGATGATGTGGCAATATCCAAGGACAGTCTCTTCAACAAATAGTGTTGGGAAAACTGAATGGTTACATGCAGAATAGAAAGAAACTGGACCACTTTCTTACACATACACAAAAATAAATTCAAAATGGATTAAAGCTCTAAATGTGAGACAGGAAACCATCAAAATCCTAGAGAAGACCACAGGCAGCAACCTGTTTGACCTCGGCCGTACCAACATCTTACTAGACACATCTCTGGATGCAAGGGAAACAAGGCAAACATGAATTATTGGAACTTCATCAAGATAAAAAGCTCTGCACAGCAAGGTAAACAATTAACAAAACTAAAAGGCAGTCTACGGAATGGGAGAAGATATTTGCAAACAACATATCTGAAAAATGGTTAGTATCCAAAATATATAAAGAACCTATCAAACTCAACACCCAAAAACAAATAACCCAGATAAGAAGTGAGCAGAAGACATTAACAGACACTTTTCCAAAGGAAACATCCAGACAGGTAACAGACACATAAAAAGATGCTCAACATCACTCATCATCAGGGAAATACAAATCCAAACCATGATGAGATACCACCTCATACCTGTCAGAATGGCTAAAATTAACAACACAAGAAACAACAGATGTTGGCAAGGATGTGCAGAAAGGGGAACCCTCTTGCACTGTTGGTGGGAATGCACACTGGTGCAGTCACTCTGGAGAACAGTATGGAGGTTCCTCAAGAAACTAAAAATAGAACTATCCTAGGATCCAACAATTACACTATTAAGTATTTAACCAATGGATACAAAGATATAGATTTGAAGGGGTATATGCACACCAATGTTTATAGCAACATTATCAGCAATAGCCAAACTACCGAGAGATCCCAAATGTCCATCGATCTGATTAATGGATAAAGAAGATATGGTATATATATGCAGTGGAATATTACTCAGCCATCAGAATGAATGAAAAAATGCTATTTGCCATGATGTGGATGGAGCTAGAATGTATTATGCTAAACGAAATAAGTCAGTCAGAGAAAGACAAATAACATATTTCACTCATATGTAGAATTTAAGAAACAAAACTGATGAACATATGGGAAGGGGTGGGGAAGAGAAGGAGGGAAACAAAAAACACAAGTGACTCTTAATGATAAAGAACAAACTATGGGTTGATGGAGGGAGGTGGGTGGGAGATGGGCTAGATGGGTGATGGGGATTAAGGAGGGCATTTGTTGTGATGAGCACTGGGTGTTGTATGTAAGTGATGAATTCTACTCCTGATATCAATATTGCATTGTATGTTAACTAACTAAAATTTAAACAATACAAAAAAAGGTGATGTGGTATATATACACAATGGCATATGATTCAACAAAAGAAAAGACACTGAAATCTTGCCATTTGCAACAACATATGTGGACCTGAGGGCATTAAACTAAGTGAAATAAGTCAGAGAAAAACAAATACTGGAAGATCTCACTTATATGTAGAATCTAAAAACAAACCAACCAGCCCAAACTTATAAATACAGAGAACAGACTGAAGATTGCCAGACATGGGGGTGGGAGATTGGTGAAATGGGTTAAGGGAGTCAAAAGGCCCAAACTCCCAGTTAGATATATCATCAGATTATATCATGAGATATAATGGACAGCATGGTGACTACAGCTAATCACACTATATTGCATATTTGAAAGTTGCTAAGTTGCTAAGAGAGTAGATCTTAAACGTCCCCATTACAAGAAAAAGAAATCTGTACCTACATATGGTAATGCATGTTAACTCGACTGATTGTGACCATTTCACATATATACAAAAAGCAAATCATTATGCTGTACACCTGAAATTAATATAATCTTATATGTCAATTATACCTCAATAAAAAATGATAAATAATAAAAAAGAGAAAAAAGAAAGGAACCTTATCCTTAAACTTGTCACATGTGTTATGTATTCATCAGCTCAGGCTGATGAATACATAACACATTCAAGATCCCACACTCTGGGAGGCTTAAACAACAGACATTTATTTTCTCACAGTTCTAGAAGCTGGACGTCCAACATCAAGGTGCAACAGAGTTGGTTTCTAACAACACTTCCCTTTCTAGCTTGCAAACAGCCAGCTTCCATTGTGTCCTTTCATGGCCTTTCCTCTGTTCATGCAGTTTTCCCATAAGGACACCAGTACTATTGGATTAGGGCCCCACCCTTATGACCTCATTTAACCTTAATTAACTTCTTGAAGGCCTCATCTCCAAAAACAGTCGTGTTGGAGGTTAGGGCTTCGATGTATAAATTTGGGGGGTGGGGCGACAAAATTCAGTCCATAACACTCTGTGTTCCCTACTGTCATGAATGAAAAGATTAAGAGTATGACGAGCCAAGCCAGAAACCTGACTCTTACCCTGGACTCTTTTTTCGGCCTAGTTAATCTAATGAGATACCAAATCCAGTCAATTCTACCTACTAAATACTTCCTCTTTCTACCCCTTCCTTTTTTTCCTCTGGTCCTACTCCAGTCAGCCTTCATGTTTGGCACCTTCCTCCACCCTGCACACTATGGACAGATGATCTTCCTGAAATGCAGCTGTGATCCTAGGACTCTCTGAGCAAAAATCACGTGTTAACATGCCACTTCCTAAGGATGAGTTCAATCTCAGTATCACTACAAAGTCTTTCTTGTCATCTTCTCCACCTTCTTTTTTCCCACCTAGCACCCTCTCTCTCTTCTCACTTTGTACTTCAAGCAAACCAAACTGTTTGCAGTTTCGCAAACATCCGATGCTTGGCTGTCTGAACCCAGCACTGTTCATTCTACTTTATCAGTGTTGGATGCCCTTGTCACTCTACAAAAGTCCCAGTAGGCCTCTCATTACCAGCCCATCCTATATGGAGCATCCCTATTTTTCCCAAGAAGGGTCAAGTGTTTGTTCTTTGTACAAGTCACCTTGTACTTGCTCTCTCCGAGACATTAACTATTGTATTATAATTGCTTGTTTGCATTTCTACTCCCACTGACTCTAGCCATAAATGCCTTGAGGCCTGAACTCATGTGTTATTGATCTTTGTATTGCCAGTGCCTAGCACAAAGCTGTCAGCCTCAATACAAGTTTATTCATGACTTAATAAATAAATGACTAAATTGATGAATTAAGTTCATGGAGTTCACTCTGGGAATGTTCTCTGCTGACAATTATTCTTCTAGAAAATCTATAAGTCCTTTATTCTGCTTTATTAAAAACAAAAAGTAAGTAACATTAAGTATAATTTCCACTGTTTTTCAATTTTCCTATTTTTTACTCCTTCTTCATGTAATAACCTCACAGGGCTGTTGAAGAACTACCTAAAAAAATCCAGGGAATCCAAGATTCAGTCCAGTGAATTTTTTTTTCTGAGAGAGAGAGAGAGAGAGAGAGAGAAGGGCACAGAGAGAAAGAGAGAGACGGAGAGAGAATCTCAAGCAGGCTCCTTGCTCAGCACAGAGCCCAACACAGGACTCAATCCAAAGACCCTGGGCTCATGACCTGAGCTGAAATCAAGAGTTGGATGTTCAACTGACTGAGTCACCCAGGCGCCCCAACTCAGTGAATTTTCAAATGATCACACCTAGCAGTGAAAGGCAAGTAATCAGTGATGATATGAAAGACACTCCTGAAAAATTATAAATTTCAAGATTGAAAAATTGAATGCATTTCTGCATATGCATTGGCTTAATATTTTAAATCAATTTTGCAAAGTCCTAAGCATATAGCATTAAACATGCATCACTGATTTTGAACTTAATACATGTTAAAGAGCTTATTAAAAATGTGAGTTTCAGAATGCTTATGTATTCAATCAAAAATTGTATGCATCACTGAACATTTACTTACTCAAAGTTTTAAAGTTCTAAGAAAGATTAAAAATAGCTAACTTGAAAGTAAGAACTCTAAAAAAAGTTACATAAAGATTAAAGAAACATTTGAGGTGAGATCAAATAGGTTACCAGACTACAAGGAAAACTAAAACAATAAAGAGAGAAAATAGAGAAAACGGATTACAAATGAGAAGACCAGACCACTGTGTGTAGTACAAATAGAATAAAAACATCAGATTAAAATAAATAAGATAATCAATAATATCATGGAAACATGTAACATAGGAAATGTGTTAGAACATGGAGTCCTGTAATGAACTGTTACACATTCTCATTGCCACAATCAAGCCATTTCAAATGTATTTTTCATACTAGAAGAAAACCAGTCTTACATATTACATTTTTTGATGTATTAAGTCACAAGGACAGACATTGACCAATACCTTTTGTACTCATCAGGGTAGACTTATAAAAACAGCTGCCACCAAATCTCTGTGGCTTAAGAAATAAGAGTTTATTTCTTTCTCACACATTACAGTCCAAAGTAAGTCACAAACACATTGGCATGTTTTCATGATAGGCAATAGATATGTGTTAAAAGATTGAATGAAAAAATAGAAAGAAATGAGAAAGAAGTAAAGAAGTAATAGAGGCGCCTGGGTGGCTCAGTCAGTTACGTGTCTGACTCTTGATTTCAGCTCAGGTCATGATCTCATGGTTTGTGAGTTCGAGTCCTGCATCATCTCCATGCTGGCAGCACAGGGACTGCTTGGGATTCTCTCCCTCTCTCTCTGCCCCTCTCCTCCTTGTGCATGCATGCATGCACTCTCTCTCTCTCTCTCAAAATAAATAGATAAACTTAAAAAAAGAAAGAATGGAAAGAAGGTAGGTCCAGTTTGACCTTGCTCAAACTATGGAAACTATCACAGCCTCAGTTATCCCATCTGTAGCATGGGACAATAGTGTTCCACCTCACCTGGTAGCTACAATGATCAAAGTGTAATAATATAGGTACTGTGTATAACATTATAACTATTATTGTATGTAATAATTGATTCCTATAATCAGAACAGCCTGGAGGCACAACTAAAATTTTTCCTTAGCTATCTACCTTCTTACCTCCTCCTTATTCCTATTTTTCTTTCATTTGCCTCCCTCACTAATGTCACACATGCAGAGTTCCACCAAATCTACTCTCATTTGGCTTCCAATCAGGAAGAAACCTGCATCACCTGATACTTCTTTCCTCACCAGGTGAAGGAAAACTCAACCAAACAGAATGGAGACAGCATTTGAACTTGACCTTAAAAGAAAATTATAGGGGTGCCTGGGTGGCTCAGTCAGTGAGCGTCCAACTTTGACTCACTCAAACTCAGTTTGTGAGTTTGAGCCCTGCATTGGGCTCTGTCCTGACAGCTCAGAGCCTGGAGCCTGCTTTGGATTCTGTGTCTCCCTTTCTTTCTGGCCCTTCCCTGCCCATGCTCTTTCTCTTTCTGTCTCAACAATAAACATTTAAAAAAAATTTTTTTTTTAAAAGGTATAGGTAGGGGTCCCTGGGTGGGTCAGTGAGTTAAGCATCCAAATTTGGCTCAGATCATGATCTCGCTGTTCATGAGTTCAAGCCCTGCATGGGGTTCTGTGCTGTCAACTCACAGCCTGGAGCTTGCTTCTGATTCTGCGTCTCCCTCTCTCTCTGCCCCTCCCCCATAGCACTCTGTGTGTGTGTCTCTCTCTCAAAAATAAATAAACATTTAAAAAGTTTTTTTAAGAAAAAATAAGGAAAGGTATGGACAGCTAGCAGGATGGACTGAGTCATCAACTGCTGAGAGAATGGACAATTTCAGATGCCTTAGTCCATTCAGGCTGCTTGCAATACAGTATAGTACAAACTGAGGGCTTAACCACAAACATCTATTTCTCATAGTCTGGAGGCTTGGAAGTCCCAGATCAAGGGACCAGCAGATTCAATGTCTGGTGAAGACCTTTCCCTGTTCGTAGATGACCATCTTCTCACTGTGTCTTCACACAGTATAAGAAGCAAGGAGCTCTCTGGGGTCAGGGCACCAATCCTATTCATGAGGGCTCTGCTCATGTAACCTAATCACCTCCCAAAGGCCCCATCTCCAACTACCTTCATATTGATGCTTAGGATTTAACATATGAATTTGGGGAGTGGGGCACAAACTTCAGTCAGTGGCAACAAAAAGAAGAGAATATAGTGAGTCAGGGATATCAGGTGAGAAAAAGATTGAGGACAAATCACTGTTAACAAAGTATCACCATTAATATGAAATTGATGTATTCAATAACATTAGCATTTATTATTCTGTAGATGTTAGTATCTTACCAATAGTAAGATGGCAGTAGTGTGTGTGTGGCAGGATTGGCACATGTTGCCAAATTAGATTGAGTTCGGGATTAAGTACTAGAATGGGATCTAAATTCTAGCCCTGCTACTACTAACTTACTTGTGTAATTTTCAGTAAGTTACTTAACACACTCAGTCTTCACAGTCCACATATGTACAATGAGTAGTAAGACTTTGTCATTCTTTTAGCTCTGCAATTTTTCGAGAAAGGGTATCTATCATGATCATAGGGCAAAACTACTGTTTAGAAAATTTGCATCAAATGAGGAATCTTTTAGAATGACAAGGAAGAGGGGCACCTGGGTGGCTCAGGGTGGCTCAGTTGGTTAAGCGTTAGACTCTTGGTTTCATCTCAGGTCATGATCTCATGGTTTGTGAGTTTTACGGTTTGTGAGTTCGAGTCCCACATCAGACTCTGTGCTGACAGTATGGAGCCTGCTGGGGATTCTCTCTCCCCCGCTCTCTCTCTGCCCCTCCCTGGCTTGCTCTCTCTGTCTCTCTCTCTCGAAAATAAACTAAAAAAAAAAAAAAAAAAAAAAGAATAACAAGAAAGAAGCCCCTTTATCAACTTTATCTGACATCCAAAAACTGAATTTATCTGTCATAATAAGGAAAAGCTTGTCTTAGCTCAGGCTGCCATAACACATTACTGTAGACTAGGTGGCTTATACAACTAACATTTATTTCTGACAATTCTGAAGGCTAGGAAGTCCAAGACCAAGGTACTGGTAGACGGCTATATGCGGACCACTGTATTGGGAAAAGATAGAGTGCTCTAGTCTCCCCCTATAGTCTCATGATGGGATCCTCACCCTCATGATCTCATCTAAACCTGATCATTCCCCAAAGCCCCCACCTCCAAACATCATCACACTGGGGGGTGGGACTTCTGCATACGAAATTTGGCGATAAACATTCAGTCCACAACATGTGTAAGTCCCCCTCAAAGGGACTTACACGCTCTCCTCTGCACAGCTCCTTCAGGGTCTTCCTCAGCCCTTCTGGTACAGTGCATATCCATTATCGAATGATGGGGGAGGGTATAAAGAGCAGGTCAGTTCAGTATAACACAGGACACTGGAGAGCAATTCTTGCTCTAGAGCTCCCAGACAGGTTGGCCAAGGCTTGGCCAGGACTACATCACAGTTCAACTTCATGCTCTGCCCAGTTTTGCTTTTTCCTCCTTCCTTTCACAGGTGTTGTTCCATAATAAGCATTTTGCATCTCAGATTCCACCTTAGTGTCTAATCCCATTAAGCCAGTGCAAGGGTGGAATGAGAGACAAGTGCAATTAGAGACAAGAGCCATACTCCACGGCATAGGACAAAGTAATTTGGACATTTGAGCTCCCAATAGAAATGCCAAACCCCTACTTCTTTTCCTGGTCTGAAATATGATCTCTTTATTACTCCATGGGTTACAAATATTTTGCCAATTTACAAGTCTCGCTGAAGGCTGTTGAAGTCACCTCTAGGATTAACTATACTCAGAGTTTTGGATACCAACCCAATTCAATAAATACGGCAATTTTATTATTCTATTTGTAACTCTTATTTAACACATTTGTCGCTATAATATTGCTACTCTGCCTTCTGTTGGACTTTGGTACCAAATCCACCCTGCTGTCCAACTGTAGATGAGTTAATCATTCTGTTACTGTTTCATCAGGTTAAGGACTTCATTCACCATCCCCATAGTAGATGATATTACTCCCTCTGGTGGAAGTACTCAAAATTATTCTGACACTGTCTCCTAAAGAATGGATTTTCTCTGGGGAGCTCACCACAGAGCTTGAGAAGTAAAAATATAAATCCCGACAACTGTCTTCATTTCTGAATCTTGACATTCAGTTGGCTGTGCATTTGCCTAAATTTCCATTTTGTTTCCTGCTTTCTCATCTTTATTACAAACAAAGTGAGCCATCCTCAAGCCTTCAAAGCACTGGTCTACTAAGACATGGACCTCATCACCCAATCTCCTTTTCAGATAGGAAAAAAAGAGAAAAAAACAAACAAACTAAAAACAGCAAAGTATTTTAAAAGTGAGTTGTATAGATAACTATTTCTACTTTAGTTCTTCAAATAAATCCCGTTTTCTGGGAATATGCCAACAGTCAAATATTTGAATTGCTATTGCTTCTTCTCCTCTCTACTAGATAATTCCATTAAAATAGGAAATAAGGATAAATAATTTATGTGCCTGCTTTGTGTGAGTAAGTGGCTGAGTGCATTTTTTTTTCATGTGTGGGTGAAATAGCAGAGAAGGTCACACTGATAATTCAATTTTTAAGAAACTCCATTAATTTCCTCCATCTACTCTGCCTTCTTAGTATGAAGAGAAGAATATCAAATGACCATCCCTTGAATTACAGACAAACAGTATACAAAAATGACCAAATCAGGCTGCAGACAAAGGAGACACACAAAACAGGTTTCGATCTTGACTCTGGTCCTTAATTTCTCTGAGCCTTGACCTCCTCATATGCAAACTGGGAACAATTATACTATCAAAAGTTCTAGTGGGGATTAAATAAGATAATATATGCAGAGTTTGAACACAGTACTGGTCCATATTAAATGCTGAGAAATTCACTATTTTAGTTTTAGCCAACTAAAGAGGGAGGAACACATTTATTTTACATAAGTTAAAAAATTCTATCTGTTGGTCTAGGCAAAATTTACCCTAATTACTCATCTCTTAAGATGTCCTAAGTAGGTTATTTTTCCAAAGAGATCCCTCAGTCTGCTCCAGTTCTTTTTTATTTCTGAAACCAGCTATTGTTGTCAAGTCCTTGGGGAACATACCTATTCTCACTTCCAAGCCCTGCCTCAAGCATGACCTCTCAGCTTTCCCTGGCCTTCTCCTTGATCTTCTCTTGCAAATATGCACTTGTTTCCAACCACACCACACACATTGGTGATCCATCTCCCTCTGGCCCTGAATTGTTTAAGAGGGAATACTGTGCCCACCTATTCATGAATGAATAGATGTCATTTCCTATTAAGTGAAAATGTTTCCCTAAGCCTCTCCCTTGTCAATGAAGTGACAAAAATCCCTGAAGGATTAGAAGAGAACTTGACCTCTTCTGAGTCACTGAAACTCCTCTTTCTATAAAAAGATGGAGTAATCTCATTTAAAAAAAATCAAAATGATGATTTAGCCAACTTGACCAGGTATAGTCCAATCAGCATCTAAGGGCACCACCTTGGGAAAGGCAATCCCATCCCTTGAAGTTCTGAAACTTTGGCTCACCAGATTATAATAGCTTGATTTACTCATGGAAAAAAAGCATAGATACAGCATACCAATTTTATCACAAGTTTATCTATGTCATGGTTAACTACACTCATCACATATCATAACATATTTCTATAATATATCAGTTTGGAAAGTAAAACTTTTTAAATAAATTATTAAAAATAAAGTTAAAATAACTATTTAAAGTAACAATATTAAAAAATTAAATTTTAAATATTAAATTTACAATATTACAAAATAATATTACAATATTAAAAAATAAAATCTTTACAGGTTTCTGAATACTTAGAATACATCTGTATTTAAACATCATAGACCTTTAGATTATCATTATTGCTAATGATATAAATTCTGCTTTTTATAAAACAAAATATGAATTTTGTTGCTAACATACACTGAGATATTAAAAAGAGGCTTAGGTAATAATTCCTAGAGCTCTAACAATAAAAGGGGGGAGGAAAATTTTTAAGGGAAGAAAAAGTAACAAACAAAATTGTTCATGATCTTCCTCATACTGAAATAATATATACTTTCTTGGTCCCTATTCCTTAGCCCAATTTATACAGTAAATAAAATATTCTTCCTGAAATGAATTTACTAAATCTGAAGTTTTCTCTTGTTTATTTGCTTTTAAAACGTACACAGCAGAATTAATGTATGGAGAAGGAACCCCTTCATTAGTACACTCTAGTAAGACAAAAGCTGTTTTGTGATATTTCAGTTGAATTTGTATGTTCTACTATCATATTTCACTACAAATGTAATAAGATAAACCCAATACTCTTATTATTTTTTTAAGTTTATTTATTTATTTTGAAAGGGTGGTAGGGGCAGAGGGAGGGAGAGACAGAATCCCAAGCAGGCTCTGTGCTGTAAGTGCAAAGCCTGAAGCAGGGCTCGAACCCACAGACTGTGAGATCATGAACTGAGCAGAGATCAAGAGTCAGAGGCTTAACAGATGAGCCCCCCAGGAGTTCCCGATGCTAGTCTTATCAGAAAATAAAGAAAAACAGAGTTAGTATGTAATCTAAGCCACTCACATTTTTAAAAAGCAGTTTTAAATATAGATATCAATAGAACTTCCTTAAAAAAAATTAGTTGCAATGTTGCTCAACACCGAAAGATGCCCTTTTATCTTGCAGTAGTGAAATGGTCATCTTATATTTTATCTGGCTTTGTTGAATAACGATACACAAATATTCATCAAATTTCAATTTTTAAATGACCAAAACTGGCATGATTTGTTTTTAGAAGGAAAGGCAATTTGGGTTTTGGAAGATAACATTAATATAAATTTAGATTTCTCTGTTAGTGGTAAACAGTTCCCAAAGGAATCAGATTTCCTAAGTAAATGTCAAGTGTGCTCTCTAAAGCACTATTAATCAAATTATGTAATTAAATATGTGCTGCACTCTGACATATTGGATTTTGGACCATTTTACAAAGCGAAGCTTTACTCCTGTAGAATATAAATGAGTTAATCAGTGTGAATGCAAAGTAATAAGACTGTCTTAACGGGGCTTAATGGAAGTGCTCTCATTGTTTTCGAAGGTCTCCCGTAAACATCACTGTTCATGCTTATATATGGGCCCAGTGTCAGTCAACCGGGAATAGGGGAGGATCTCAGAGAGGCTTCTATCGGCAAGTAGGCTAGGATGTTAACCATAGCAGAGGGTCTAGGCCGGTTGGGCTGCTATAACGAAATAGCATAGACTAGGTGGCTTAAACAACAAACACTTATTTCTCACAGTTCTGGAAGCTGGAAGTCTGAGATCAGGGTGCCAGCACGGCCAAGTTGTTGGTGAGCACTCCCTTCCTGGTTTACAGGTCTTATTGCTGTATTCTCATGTGGCATAGTGAGAGCTAGCCAGCTCTCTAGCCTTTTCTTGTAAGAGCTCTAATGTCTTCAGAGGGGCTCCACCCTCATGACTTAATCTCCCGATACCAACACATATGAATTTGCAGGGGTCAGGGAGGGGAGGGAGACACACAAACATGCAGTCCAGGAATAGCAGGTGTTATAAGTTCTATAATCTAAAATACTTTAGCACAATGTGATATTCTTCACATATTAGTTGAAGTGACCTTCTAGGAATAATTTATTGCCCTACGAAGGAAGTCACAAACTCCAGATCTGATCAGCTAGCATTTAATCAGAGATATCTATGCTCCTGGAGCTGTTACTACAAGACTTTCGGCTATCATTATCTCTAGCTGATACCATAGGTTTGGTTAATTCACATAATAAATGCTAGGAAAAATTTTGGTGAAAATTTTTGGGCTGTTAATCAAATAACCAATATTCCAAATAGTGTTCTCAGTGATGAAATCAAAGTTTATGAATTGGCTAAATGAATTTATGCATATTTTAGCCCTCAAATAAATAAAATAAATGTGAGAATCTAGTGAGCCGTTCATTTTTTGGAAAGGTTCCCAAAGACTGGTTCTATAACAGAACTGGGTCCAGCCACTTAGTTAAGAGTCTGGTTGCCTGATGCAGATTGTAAATATAACTGACTTTTGCCTTTAGAATATTGTCACATTCGTCTTGAGTAAGTATTGCATGCTAGGTCTCCTCAAAATACACAAAAGAACAGAGAGTTCGGAATTCATTAAGTGTACAGAACAGAGTACATGAATTGCTTCATATCTGCTTGTTAATAAATATTTGTTTAGTGGATGTCTATATGAATGACAGCATTTGGTCTGAAGTTTGCTTCCTTTATAACTTGATAGGGAGGTTGGAAGGTGAAGGATGTAGTTAACTCTGACCACCTTTAAATACTGGTAGCTACTATTAGTTAACAAAGAGGATCTCATGGTTGTACCTGACCAAATTGCTTAGGCCAAGTCATTGAAACAGACTTGCATGGGGATAGGACCTCTAATTTCTGGGTTACAAAGAGATCCTAATCCAAACTATCAGATGCTTTCTTTTCTCAGAAAATCTGATTATGTCTTTGGACTATAACCAAAATATCCCCTAGCTTCTGCTGGACTTTCCCAGAAGCTAAAAAAAAAAAATCATGAAGTTTTAAAACTCATTGTGGATGCAGTTTGCCCCTGCAATACAGAATGAGAAAAACACAGTGAGGGCACGTGAAAGTTTTACAGGAGAGAATCATCACTTTCCCTTTCTATAATCCTTTGTTCAATGTCCCATAGGGTTTTGTCATCTTCTTTCTTGTTTACTTAGAGTTTGTAAACTCTTTCTGTTAACATTTCTCCATATTTTATATTTCTTCATTTAAAAAAGAAGGAAAGGAAGAAAAGGGAAGGGAATGTAACAAAAGGTCTCAGTTACCCAAGTTGAGCAGTAAAGCCTTACTTAGATGTAAAGAGCAAGGTGATTATGAGAAAATCCTGCATTTTCCAGTATTTTCCCTCAAAATATCATTTCGCCCTCTTGAGTACTTCCCCTTCTTGCAGAACCCTTTTAGAAGGTTCAGGGAAAGAGGTGAATTATCCTGTCATTTGCTCCCTTCAACCCTGTTCTTAAATGGATAGAATTTGGTAAAGCAAAAAACTCAAAGCAGCTTTGGAAAGGAATAGAGGTCTCCACAGCTACACTGTAGTCCCATCCAGGGTAAAAGGAAGGAGTGATCTCTGTCTTGCTAAGAGAGGACAAGAGGTGGTGCTGAACCCTTCTAGTCCATCCTTCTTTCTATTTTTTCTCACTGGGGGTTGGGGTGGGTGAAGAGCAGAATGTATCACAGTGCAAGTATTTTATTCATTCCTGTCACCCTCTTCTCCTACTCAAGAGATGATCACTTACTAACTGCTGATGACTGCCACACTTAATTCGTCTGCTCCAAACTAGCTGAAGTACAAATCACTATACCCAGTTAACCCCTATACGTGTCATTCTTAATTTAGAGTCCTTCAATAATTTTTCAAGGATTCACATAGCCTTAAGAATATAGCTTTAACTCCTTAATTCAGCATTCAAGGCCCTCCACGACGCGGACCCTGATTGCCACTCTAGTCCTGGCCTCTACTCCACTCCTTGTTTTGCCTCCTCCCCCACCATAACATAGTGCCCTTTGACCCACCCTTGCAGAACCACTTACAGGTACCTAAAAAATCACACTGATGTACATCTACATCTTTACCATTATGCATGGGCTTGTCTGCTCTGCTTGCAATGCCTTCATTTTTTTTTTCCCCTTATAGCCTGTTGCTCTATATTTATAATATTTATGTGACTCCAGGTAATGGAGTTTTGATTCTCAGGTCTTTATTGGACATTTGTAGTAACTCTGAATCTGTATGTGTGGATAATATGTGATAACTACAGGTAAACTTTAATTTTTAATCCTTACTTTACCATGTGATAAAAATGGGGGAAAGGCAAAGAAAGTGTATGAGCCATCAAGCACAATTTATCTTCCTACCGTCTTACCCACAAACGTGAGAAGAGTAAGTGCCTTGTTACCATCCCAGACACCCCCTTCAATATAGCACTATCACCGCCTTCCATCCCGCAGATTATGGAATAAAATCTCAAACCTACTTCCGCAGCAGCCTCGCTCCATCACGGAATGTGAGACCTGGAATGACCTTAGACACCATCTAATCTAACTCCTTAAATTCAATTGTGATGTATGCCCCTTCATATTCTTTTAGGGGAATGCAAATCTCAGTAAATGTAAATCTCACAGTAAATATTACGGTACTCAAAACCTGGGCAATTCCTAATAAAACATTCCTGGAAGTCAGATTTTCTTGGGCAAAGGGAAACAACTGTCATTTTCTGAATCATCCTATTTAATAACAAAAGCTTTAACCTTACATGATAAGATACCTTAGAGTTCACTGCTCTCTTTCCGAAGAACAGACCTGAGAAAGGGAAGCCAGAATCAAGCTCAAGGTAGAGAAGCTCTCCTTGATACCCAGGAGAGTCTTGTTATAAAGTCTTTTTTAAATGAGTTGATTATAAATAAAAGTGGGCACTTACTTAAGCACACCGACACACGGAAGGACTCACAAATTCCTGGAGTGTTGCTGAGCTCTTGCAAGTATTCCAGGTTATCAGAAATCCTCTCTATTCCAGCATCAGGAACAATACTTCCAGACCGTGTTCTTGTTCTCGTGAGTCTGCCTGTCAGGTCCAAACAACAATGTATTTCCAAGTCACTCTGTGAGGATGGATTGATGGAGGAGGAAGGTAGAGAGAAAAAAAATTGGAGCAAGCACTCAGACAGGGAAGGAATTTACCTGAAAGCTTTTCAGGTTATGGCCAAAGCAGCTGAAAATCACATCTCAAACTTTCTTAACCATGTTTTATTTCTCTCTTTTGAAATGAAGTTTCCCCATTGTTTACTTTGGATTATACAATGCGTTTGGTAAATACTTTTCATGGAAGGTGTAAAGAAATAGTGAACATGTGTGTTTGTGTGTGTGTGTGTGTGTGTGTGTGTGTATACACTTATAGGCTAGAATTTACAAAAGTCACTGCCTCTGAGCGTAAATTATAAACTATCATATATTCAGAGATTTCCAGTAGTAGGCCTCTGAGAAAGAAGATGGTGACCTATATAAATAAAGCCCTTACTCGTGCCTGACCTCATTTAGCCTTACCCATGAGGGTATTACAGAGCCTGCCTGCTCATGGATGTCAGGAAAGAAGAGGGATTCCTTGAGGGATGGGCTTCCCAATAGTTCTGCTTGCTTCCGTCTCCCTCCCCAAACACCCATATATGCGATCACATCCATAACATACAAACGCTAGCTTGTTTGTGCCAGATTCCATTAAGGTTCTGAAACTTGCTCTCAAAGCATCTTCCACATTGACATTAGAAACTGTGTCTACTTTGTTCACCATTTTACCCCAGGTGCCTCCCCCAATACCCTCTGGCATTGATTTATTGAATAAGTAAATGAATAAGGGAATACATAGATTGCTATGTTGGAATTCTAATCCTTTATATTTTATTTCTCCTTTTCTATGTTGGGTTATTCATGAAGGACTTATCAGTCTTTGGGGAGTTATTGGTATTTTTAAGCTGCATTGTTTTTATAAAAGTAACATGCATTCATTGTAAAAAAGAAAAAAAAAAACAAATTCAAACAAAATAAAACATCCAGAGAAGACAGTTTAAAATAACTTGGATTCCCTCAAACCAGATCTATTGGTGAGCGTATTCCCAGACATCTTTCTATGGAAATAGGTAAATATGTAATATGTTTTATATACATGACATAGGCATCTCTCTCTCTCTCTATCAGTGACCATTTTTCTAGATCTCTTTATAGAAAATATGTAAACGTAAAACATGCATTGTATAAATATACATAAGTTTGTCTAGACATCTCTTTATGGAAATGTACAAATGTATCAGTATAAAAATGCTATTTTATATCAGTGAGATTCTTCCACTTTAGATATTCTGTATTTTTTTTTCTCAACGTCACGTACTGGCTTTATTTCCATGTTAATAAACATGAATGTCATCTTTTAGAACACTTCTGTATTAGTTCAGGCTGCTATAACAAAGTAGCATAGACTGGGTGGGTTACAGATGACAGAAATTTATTCTTTACCACTCTGGAGCTAGAAGTCTGAATGAGGGTGCCAGCACGGTGCTGTTTGGTGAGAGCCCTCTTCTGTGTTGCCAGCCTCTCATCGTGTCCTTACTCGGCAAAAGCAACAAAAGAGCTCTCTGAGGTCTCTTTTATAGAGCATTAATCTTATTCATGAGAACACCATCCTCTTGCCCCAATCACTTCCCAAAGGCTCCCGCTCCTAATACCATCACATTGGGAGTCAGGGTTTCAACATACGAATTTGTCAATTTGGGGGACACACATTCAGTCCATGGCCCTGCCCTAACAGACTTACTTGCAAAACAGCTGAGGGGCCCAGGGTTGATTTTAATCTCTCTGAAACTAAGTATCCTGACGAGGAAACAGCAGTAGCAGCATCTGCCTCATGGGATTTTTATGAAAATCAAATGAGTTAATTCATAAAGTTTCTTTTTTTTTTTTTTTTACATTTATTTATTTTTGAGAGACAGAGAAAGACAGTGTGAATGGGGGAGGGGCAGAGAGAGGAGGAGACACAGAATCTGAAGCAGGCTCCAGGCCCTGAGAAAGCTGTGAGCACTGAGCCTGATGCAAGGCTCGAACCCACAAACGGTGAGATCATGACCTGGGCCAAAGTCAGATGCTTAACCGACTGAGCCACCCAGGTGCCCCATAATTCATAAAGTTTCTAAGATGATTCCTCACATACGGTTTTAACAACAACAATAAAAAAGCTGTTAGCCTGCAATTTTTAAAGGAATTAATGGCATCACAATAACCTTCCAGATGGGTTCTCCTGCTGCAATTTTAATTTTTACATATTTGAACTCCCAGCTATCAGTATCTGACAGGGGACTTCAAATCTCATACCTAATACTGTAGCTAGAAAATGGAAAGCTTTGAAAATGATATTAACTATGAAATATGATAGAAGTTTGAAATTAGGATATTTGGTTGAAAATGAGAAACATCCCATACTAACTAGAAGAATATGAGGAAATTCTTGGTTCATGTGACTGATAAGTTCTCCATTTTCTGCCTTTCTTTACTCTTTGCTGTAAAATGGCAAAATGGAAAGATGGCTATTAACGCTTCTAGGGTAGATGATCCTTACAACTAACCATCCCAGTAGAGAGAATTTAGTGTGATAATGGTTCCAGGACTACTCAAAAGGAGATATCTACTAAGGTTATTTAGTTCATGTGTCAATCTGCTGGAAGAGTTTATAGGAGTGTTTGTTGGGCATAAGGACAGATTAACCTAAACCATGTGAATGGCCGATGAATGGAGGACAGCTGGCTCCCCAAAGAGATACAGGGTGGACAAAACCTACTCACTTCTACCCAACAGGGGTTGGTCTACCCAATGCTAACATACTTTAAAATCTGGAAAAATGACCAAGGCATTATGAGACAACTTGATGTATATGTGTATTAGTTTTAATAAAGTAAAAATGCAAGAGACTCAATAAAATAGGTAAACGTTATATGACACTTGTCACGTGTCAGACACTGCTGTAAGACTTTCCTTATAGTAACTCATTACAGCATCAAGAATTAAGTTTCCGTTTTTGAGATGGGAAAATTGAGATACAAAGAGGTTAAGTAAAGTGACAAAGCCGGTCTTTGTATCTAGACAGTCTGACACTATTTGCATGTCCTTAAACATCATGCTATTTATTATTCCTTTTCTGAGGTTGATAGGAAATTCTTAAAATTAAATGACTAAGATGAAATTTAACCATATCGGAATAGCTGTGCTGGTTATTTTCAATTCGCCACTCTAGGTAGTGGTCTCCATATACTAACCCTCTCTGGGCTCCTCCCCCTCACCCCTACCCTTGCTCCTTCAGGCCTAGAAGTAACAAGTTCTTGCTGGTACTAGCCTGAAGGTATTTTACTATCCCTTGTTGATATCCCTACTTCTGTCCCACAGCTTTGTAGAGTCCCTTTAACAAACTCCTCAATACCAAGCTTGATGGTGTCATCTCTTCCTTTCTATTTCCTGGCTGATATATCCAACAAAATTCTGTGAATACTTATTTGAATTTGAAAGAGGATATCCATTACAGAACTCACACGCAGCTTTTCTCTTTGAATAGAAAGATAAATTATTTTTATGTAAGATGGGAAAAACCTAGTTTTAAGACTGTAAAGCACAAGTTTGTTACAAGAATTATTTGACTATTTTTGGATGGATTCTCCTTGGAGTTAATAAATATCTCTTTCAAAATACGGCTCTCCCTTTGGTGGGGTTTCCACATGGACAAATTAATTTACACCATATATCATACTGAGACCTCTGACACTAATATTTTATGGTCATATAAAGGAATGAAATAGGGCACCTGGGTGGCTCAGTCAGTTAAGTGTCCAACTTCGGCTCAGGTCATGATCTCGTGGTCAGTAGGTTTGAACCCCACATCGGGCTCTGTGCTGATAGCTCAGAGCCTGGAGCCTGCTTCAGATTCTGTGTCTCCCTCTCTCTCTGCACCTCCCCCACTCATGCTCTGTCTCTTTCTCTCTCTCTCTCAAAAATAAATAAACATTAAAAAAAATTGAAGGAATGAAATGGCCTCTTGCTTCTAAGTTTTGTGTTTTGGTAAACAAAAAAAAATGGACAATGCTAAGAATAATACTGGGAATGGACTTAAAGCAGTTGGTCATGCACAATTTTTAGGTTCTGTGACAGACAGAGCCACGTGTCCACCAAAGATGTGTTCCCCTTCCACAGCATGTCTGGCAACTGGAGGAAGCAACTGGCAGTTGGAGGCATCTTCCTGGCCAGGGATCACATTATTTTAGCCTTCTTTATTAGCCTTCATTATTTCAGCCTTCTATCTGGCTGAGGCCATTTAACTTAATTTTGGACATTGAAATGCAGATAGAGGTAATGTTTGGCATTTAAAACCTCTCAATTAATTCCTCTTTGTACTCACGGAATGTTGACACTCGGGACAACCTTGAAAGGCACACGCTAGATGTCACATCCTAGATGTTTGAATGCCTGTGTGGAGCAGGAGTTTTTCTCACTTTTAACTAGCATTTGTACTTCATGTGAGTGAGAAATAAACTCCTAGTGAGTTAACTCACTGACATTTCTAAGTTAATGTGCTAAGTCAGTTCATGTTACCCTTAAGTCGTACCGGTTCTTTTCAGAAGATAATGGTAGTTACCTGAGAATGAGCTATGGCTCTACAACCTTGCTGCTAGGTTACGGTACAGCAAGTCTCAGACCAAATTCTGCCACGTTTATTAAACCAACATTCTTTAGTGAGCAGGGACAAAAATAATTCATATAACCTGTCTTGTAAGCTCAATAGATCTCAGATCCCTTTGTGTATTCCAACCACCACTTTTCATGAAAGTTTTACTGAAGGCGGTCACAGTAACATCCCCCAAAGGGAAGAAGAATCAGATGACATCAGATAACCAGAAATCATTGACATCAGTGCCTGGACACAGGCCCATGTGGAGCTCAAACCTCCTAATGTCTAGGTTATCAGGTTCGCTAGGTTATTATCCTCTGTTCATGCATGAGTATATCAAAAATTTTAGCCAATCCTTGTATCTTAAATAGACTTAACTTCAACAATTAGAACCCATTGATAACATTTATCTTGCTCGTTATCAAGTCATCAATTTCACCAATCAAAACCCATTTCTTTTTTTTTTAATTTTTTTTTAATGTTTATTTATTTTTGAGACAGAGAGAGACAGAGTGCAAGTGGGGGAGGGGCAGAGAGAGAGGGAGACACAGAATCTGAAACAGGCTCCAGGCTCTGAGCTGTCAGCACAGAGCCTAATGCGGGGCTCGAACCCACGGAACTGTGAGATCATGACCTGAGTTGAAGTCGGACGCTTAACCGACTGAGCCACCCAGGCGCCCCTCAAAACCCATTTCTGACATTAGTATGGAAATTAGCAAAGCTTCAAATATCAATCAACTTGATTGATCAGCATCTCTAAAGTATGGACCTTTCTGATATCAGGTTAGCTGATCAGTCTTGGACTGAGCCTTCAAGTTTTGAATGGGTTGTAGTTTAGCCTAAGTATTCCACACATGATATCCATTGTATAAACTAAAGACCTTCTAAGTAAACTCCAGACACCCTAACAGTAATACGATGGGAAAATATAGGATAAAACAGGCAGGGAGGGAAAGGATTAGGACCTGAGGTCCCTGGGTGGGAAAAGACACATATATTGGAACAATGCTGGGAATGCCGGACTGCAGCAAATCCCTTCAGGCATAAGGTCCCTCTTAAGAATGTAACAGACACCACCTACTCACTCTCAGGTTCCCCTCAGGAATTTGACAATCAAAATACCTAGCTAAACCATAAAACCTATGACCCACAAGGAAGGGTATTGGCCATAGACCACCCAATGGAAACAAGCCAATCAGGAATAGACAACCCAGCACCTAGAGTTATCCAGCCAATAAGGGTAGAACTTGAGGGAAGGGAAGGAGGTGGGGAGAGACCAGAACCTTATAAAACCAGGACCCTTGCCTATTGTCCGTAAAGAGGGCTTTCCTACTATCCTTCCTAATCTTATACTCTAATAAACTTTGCCTGCTGCTCATTTTGTGTCCACCTCTTCATTCTTCGAAGTCACAAGACAATGAATCTTGGGTATTGAGGTAAAAAATCCTGCAACAGTAATATAACCAAGCCTGAAGATAGAGTGTAGGTGTGAATTCAGTGTCTGCCATAGCACACTGTATTTAACCCCAGCATAATGTTTATGAGGCTATATCACCATTGTGTAATTACTACTTTCCAGCCAGACTGGAGAGAAAACAAACACTGTGTCTATGGTGTTAATGATCATTCTCCAGGACCGAGTGTAACACCTGGCACGTAGGATTCACTCAGTAAATACTGGTGGAAATGTTTAATGAAATTTCTGTGAAGTGAAACAATACAGGAATGTCTTCATTCCTGAGACAGGGAGAAGTTAGGAGAATGTGCACTCATCTTTCCCTAAAATGTGTCTTCCTCTAGTTTTTCTCCATAAAGGAGATGTAGTAAAAGGAATGCCAGCCCATTGCCTAAGCATGGTAATTGCTCAATAAATACTTAATGAGAGAAGACAATGCACTTGCCCCTCTTTTCTGACAGCACTCTCATGGAACCTTTTTTAAAATGAAGCTGTCATGTTCCAGCACACCCAAATGTGCAAAGACAGTGAGGTGGTGTGGCATTGGCCTTGAAGCTCCCACTTCCTGTGGTCTGGGGTCTCCAGTGCTCCCCCTATCCTCTCAGCACTTCCGTTGCTTCCAAGGGGAACAAAGGTCACTTCTCCTCTTGCAGGCTGCAGAGCGGCCTGACCCTCAGGCTCCCGCATGTAGTCCCTCTCCTCCTCAAATCTGCACTCTCTCTACATGAATGTTGGATGTGGTTCTGTGCCAAGTGCACTGTTCTCCTGCAGGCCTGCAGCCTCCCCGGGGCTATGCCGGGCAAAATGGACCATCGCCTCTGGGGCTCCTGACTCCCGGGGCTGAGCTGCTCTGAAGTTGCTACCACATCAAACTCATCCAAAGTAGGACCCGTGAAAGGAAAAAGTGCTGCTGTGCAATATGCCCTTTTGCCCTCTCAGCCCTGCTGGAACAGGAAAGCTGTTCTCTCTCATAGTGATATAGTGAGTTTTCCTGGTCCTGTGCTCCTTTCTGAACTTGCGGTGCCACCCTCTGGGAAAATTTTGAAAGGTCAAAATGGGCAAAAGATTACTGGATGTCCTTTGGATGTAATGTTTGGTCTGTGCATTTGCTTGTATGCTTGCCTGGCTGTCTACAATTCTGTACATTGAAGAAAGTCAGGAATAATAGTTTTTGTCTAGAGGCTCACAAATTCATTTGGAGCAGTTTAACTTCCACCCTATAGGAACAATTATTCCAAACATTATATTTTATTATCCTGTAGGATATGTTTTACATCTATTAGCAAATTCATTTCAGCAGTCGAATTACCTATGTCTTCAGTTATCCTCTGAACTGGTTATAACATCTTACTGTTTATCTAACAAGTTAGTAGGTTAAATGTGCTATTGAGTTAAATGGAATCTTTAACATGTGTTTATTTTATATCTGCATGGGAATAATTTTGCCTGTGGAAAACTGTATTTTAGCATCATCATTCACCTTTGTCATGTCACCTAAGTCAGCAGCCTCAGTGTCAATTTCTCCTTTCTTCAACCCCCAAATTCAGTGAGTCACCAGAGCCAAACAAATCCGTATTTACAGTATCTTCAGATACATTGCTGGCCTCTCTATTATCCATTTTCGCTGACAAATTCTTCATTCTAGCCCTCATCTTCTCGGTTTAATGATGTCTATTTCTCCAACTCCCCAACCCCGAACCTAAATTTCTCACAACAACTGAAGTGATCAATTTAATATGCAAATTTGGTTCTACTATGATGCTTTAGACACTTCATGTTTCCCCGTTGCTCCAAAGCAAGTAAGGTTCCTAGCAAGGATCACAAAGTTTTCCTTGATTTGCTCTTTGCCCCCCCCCAGAGCTTTTTTCTCTCCTGAGATCAGTAACACCGAATTACTTTCATTCCTCTGGAAACTAACCCCCAAACTTCTCCCAGTACAACTTCTCCCATACTCTATTTCAAGAAACTTTTTATTTGCCTAGGTCACCTATGAGATTGTAAACATCAGAAATCAATAATGAGATATATATTTGTACTCATTTTCTATTGAGTAACAAATTGCCACAAACTTGGCAGCTTAACATGACACCTTTTTTATCTCACAGTTTCTGTGGGGCAGGTGTCCCAGCTTGACTTAACTAGATCCTCTGCCGGTGGGCTCACAAAACTGCAATCAAGGTTTGAGCCCACCTGTCTGGGAAAGGACTTGTGTCCCCTCATTTCCTTACGGAGGTAGGTTTCATGACAGCTTGCTTCCTCAAAGCCAGCAAAGGAGAGAGGGCCTTCACATGGAATCATGTAGCCGGATGGAGTACCATACAACATAAGTAATCTAATCACCATATTCTATCTGTTTGAATAATGTCTTTTAAAGGGGACTGATTTGGGGGCACCCGGGTGTCACTCGGTTAAGGGTCTGACCCTTGAATTTGACTCAGGTCATGATCTCACAGTTTGTGAGGTCGAGCCGTATGTGGAGCTCTGCTCTGACAGCACAGAGCCTGCTTGGGATTCTCTCTCTTCCTCTCTCTTTACCCCTCCACTACTCATGCTCTTAATCTCTGTCTCTCAAAACAAATAAATAAACTTAAAATAAAGGGGACTGATTTTTTTCTAGGCCAATTTTTGGTTGAAGATTGTCCAAGGGAAAGGCAGGTGGTAGGAGTAATGAGTCAGAGAATAACTTGGACTTTTGTTTGTTTCCAGACACTTTTTCAATATTCCCTCCCAAGGCTATTACTCAGCACATAACAGAGATTCTCACTGACTCAAAGTGAAGCCCCTTCTTTGTAAGAAGCGTGTGTGTGTGTTTTGCTGTAGCAGCTGGCCAGCATCACTAGCTACACCACCCACATTTTTCACTGCAATCTGTCATACCAGTAGTTTAATTGAGGGGTTGGGGAAACCCGCTACTCACTTCCTCATTCATCTACCTCATCAGCCAGTCCAGGCAAGTGCCAAGTGGAGTTCAAGGCTATTCTCACAGTCTTTCCACATTCCAGCATCTGCCTATTTCAAAAGAAGTATTCTTGATATATTCCCTGAGGTTATGCACACTACTTTTGACGTCAGGCAAGGTACTCTACCCTCAGCCTCCTGCCTCAATGCAGCTGTGCTGGGAAGCCCTTCTTTACAGGTTATAACTGTTCAATTATTGAAGCAGCATACGGATGCCTTTACTCTACTTTCTTTAACTGGAAAGCATCCAAACAGTTTTCTGAACACACTCTGCTACACTGATTAACTAACATGCAATGGGCTTGTCTGAATTTCACACAGTCTTTTCAAGGTCTAGTCACCACCCATCAGCTACATCTCTCTTCACTGCCCCAAACAGATCCTTACTCGAATACAGAATTTGTTTTAATTTATATATTGATATTTCACTTCAATTTTAAATAGATATTTGAATGTACAGAACTACTTGCGAATGTATGACACTGCTCCCACTTCATTGCTTATGTAATGCTTCTGCTTTCAATGTCTTCTTCTTGTCCCTCCAAACTGACCGCTTCAAAACTCAGCTCAAGCATTACCGTCTGTGGGAATTCCTTTTTGCATTCCCTCAACTCAGGCTAATAAATCTTTAAAATAATATTCTCTGAAGGTAATGACTAGTTTATGTATTTGTCTTCCCTAACAGACGATAAGCTCTTGGAGGGAGGGAATTTGTCTAATATTCTTTGTATCAGCAGAACCTAGAATAGTGTCTGCCCATAAAATGTTTTTAGGAAAAACTTGTTGAATTATTCTCTTCTTTGGAAATGCTTACAAAAGTAATGTTTTACGGCACAAAGATACTACTAGAAACTTCACTGCAGACTGACATCAGATTATTCAAATTAACAGTTTATCGAAAAGTGTTGTCCCTCGAACAGAGTTTCCTCAGAAGGATATTGTGGGACTTTGCTAAAGAATTTGACAAAATAAAGATTTATCTGAGCCATGCCTGGTTAGCCCTATCAGTAAGGGAATTAAGTTAATTTGGAATTATTTTTCACATTGCATCCAAAATGAATCCAACATACAAGTTGCCATGTGATAACTTTCTGTGCCTAGAATCATTTTCTACCTTCTTCTGGGAATAGCTACCCATTTATCTGGTAATAAGTTCTCCTCCAAGCATATTGTTCTGATGGGGACAGCCAACATTATTACGACATGGGTCCAAGTCACCACACAGAGCAGCAATCCTAGCCCCAATCATATAGCCACTGGAGCAGTCACCAGTCTTACCCAGGACTGGTTGGCAGGAACTGGCTGAAATGAGGCTGTCCTTCTGGATCATGATCCTGGCCCTGTGGAGAACTCCAAGAAGATGAAGCCTGCAAACAGAAAGAAAAGGAGGGGAATAATGAGAGTAACATTTTGGTTGTCACTTTGCATTGCTGAGATCCAGGTCATTGTCCTGGTTCTGGTGACATTTCCTTTCTTTCTGCAAGCCAGCCTCTTGTGCTTCTTGGAAGAAACAAAAATCCATGTTTTGCTCAGGCTAGTACATGCTGGATTGCTGTCATTAGCAATTAAATATTTCCCTGAGGGGCTTTACTAAGGAAGCAGCAGTGAACTTGTTTACTCAGATTTCTCTTTTGAAGCCTGACGGAGTTCTGCCCCTCTCCGTTTCAGCTCTACAGAATTGTCTCTAACATACGTAAGTCTTCTCTAACCACAGCAAAGATTGACAACATTTTACAGTTTGAAGAATATGGAGCAAGCTCAAAATTTGTACGGTGACTCCAAAAGGGAAAGATGTGGGCACCTGGGTGGCTCAGTTGGTCAAGCGTTTGACTTCTGCTCAGGTCATGATCTCATGGTTCCTGAGTTTGAGCCCCTCATTGGGCTCTCTGCTGTCATCTAGAGCCTACTTTGGATTCTCTGTCTCCCTCTCTCTCTGTCCCTCCCCTGCTCATGCTCTCTCTCTCTCTCTTTCTCTCTCTCTCTCAAAAATAAATAAACACAACAAAAGTGAACAGATGTACTCCAAATTAATAAAAGATCTTATTATACATTAGCAAATAAGGTTGAGAATAAAGATTTATAGTATAAATAGTGTCTTAGTCTTACAAAATTATTATCATTAAATGGTTCCTTTGAATAATGGGCCTCTGTGGATATATTTACAGTGTAATTTGGCTAATTCAAACTTTTTAGAAATATTTGAATATATTAAACAGGCATGGAAGAACACCCATGAATTGCTAAATAAGAACATTTGCCTTTCCTTATATCGTTCACAAATAAAACAACATTTTAGAGATTCCAAACCCTCTAACCATTGATCATACAGCCAGACGTAAAACAAAAACAGAGATACCACTCTGACATATTTATTGAAGCCATAATATAATTTCATGGTGAAACAAATATTTCAGACAAAAAAAGTGCATATTTCCAAATGCTCATAGTCTAAATAAAAATTTAATCTTTTAGAATTTACAAAATAATATTTTAAATAGGTGGGGAGATTGAACACCTTGTTTCAAAATGTACTATTACTTATAACACCTATTTATATAGTTTTTTCCATCATTAGTGATAAAGTTTAAAAGCACAAATTATAGTGCATTTAAAATGTGTTTAATAGCATATGAATAAGTTAAATAGAAAAAGAAGTACATTCTTCCATTAAATAAAAATGAAATTTAAAGATAAAACAGAAACAACTCTGCTGGAAAGGTTAAAATATATTTCTGAGAATATCAAAAATATTTCTTAGCACTAATTAGACACATAGCCCTGAAAATTATCAATTAATAACATTTAGAACCCAATATAGGCAAATGCACAAGTTTGAAAATACAAGTTAAAAGGTAACATTAACACAAACTGCTTCCCTTTGATAACAGATTAAAGCTAATTTCATTTTAACAATATTACCAATTTTTTTAAAAAAACGTGTCTTATCTCAATTTATTTTAGTTATAATATGAAAAGGCACTTTTAGTATCGAGAACCTAGTTAGGGTTGATTTAAATGCTAGACAAGTGAACTAGAATTTGACCAATATGCTCAAGCCATTACAATATGCAAATCATCTAAACAAACTCTGTGAAAGAAACCATCTTTTGTCACAGAAAGCAGACATCTTGTAGTCCAAAAACTGTGAACTGCTTTTGACAAAGACATAAGTATAAAAACAATAAAAGAAGCAAGCAGTGTATATACAGTTAAATGTAGATTTAAAACGATTCATTCAAATCAAGAACAGTGTTGTATACAAGTTTGCCAGATTATAATTTATATTTAGGTACATTTTTTATTTATGCATTCATGACAGCCTAATGAGTGGAGCAAAGTGAAAACAGCCTCTACAACAATTACACAGGGTCAAATATTGAAAGGACTCACAAGACTCCACAGACTGTATTCATGTGAAGCTTCCAGAAAACTAAAGGGTATGGAACAGAGGGGGAAACAATGCCCAAGCAGTCAGAGAGGCTCAGACTTGCAGGCCAGCCCACTTAGGGACCCGTTCTCAGTAAACACCAAACGTATCTTGATTTCAGGGGGGCTTAGGTGCAAGTTTACACTGGGGTCTTTTATACCCTGCTGGTCATCTGGCCAACCTAGGCTGTGCAATGATTACACTAGGTGTAAAGCCTCAATTCATACATCACTCAACAGCAGATAAGCCAGTCCTGCTGCCTCCAGGGCTGTTTTGAACATTAAACAGCACATTATAAATCACTAACTACATATCTCACTCTTATCTCACCCAGGGATCCGTGCCAGACTTCCAGACATCCCTGGAGACAAGCAGAGCATCGTCTCAGTCCAGCTACAGACTCAACCAATCCTACACAAAACACACATAGAATAATATCATAGTAGTCAGGATTACTTTCTTTTGAGTTTAATTAATATGCATATCTTCATTTGTACCTCTTATGATAAAAGTTTGAGCAACTTTTCGTGAGCTTTCCAAATTTTACAGCTGGCGCCTAATTTTTTTTAATGTTTATTTATTTTGAGAGAGAGCGAGCACACACAAGTGGGAGAGGGAGAGAGAGAATCTCAAGCAGGCTCTGTTGCTGTCAGCACAGAGCCCCAAGCAGGGCTCAATCTCATGAACCATGAGATCATGATCTGAGTCAAAATCAAAAGCCAGTTGCTCAACCAACTGAGCCACACAGGCGCCCCAACAGTTGGCCCTTCAAACAACATATTAAGGATTCACATATAAGCATACAAGGCAGCATCAATCGATCAATCCTGTTTGGAAAAAAATCCAAGTGTCAGCAACTAGCACATTTTATAGGCAGTTCATGAGTTACACAAACAAAAAGAAGCATATGGGAATAGCTGTATGCTTAGCTCACTTACAATATATAATAAATAAAATAAAATAAAATAAAATAAAATAGTATAGAAAAGAATACACAACTTGTTCTGAAGTTAAATACATGAAAATCTAAAATAAATATTTGCTTAAAAACATGTTATACAAACATTCCCATCCACAAAAAGAAAGTATAATTTTAGGAATAATTTTCACTATCACCAACTCACAACTTATACAATTTCTTCCTAAACTGACAGTTTGTTCCAAATTTGATTTTCACCTCTCTTCATCATTTCTTTTAAGTTTATTTATTTATTTTGAGAGAGAGAGAGAGAGCAAGAGAGCATGAGCAAGGGAGGGGCAGAGAGAGAGAGAGAGAGAGAGAGAGAGAGAATCCCAAGCAGGCTCAGCACTGTCAGTGCAAACCTGCTATGGCACTCCATCCCATGAACCATGAGATCACGACCTGAGCAGAAACCAAGAGTCGGGCACCTAACTGACTGAGCCACTCAGGTGCCCCTCTTCATCATTTATTTCTAAGACATAATATAGAAGAGGTACTTCAACAGATAAAATGAAAAAAAACATAAGTCTCTTGTTAAAATTTTTGGTTATGAGTAACATGATTTGTTTTCCATGTTTTCTTGCTTTTCCAAATTAATGTATGTGTCCTATCCTTACCAAAGAAGAAGAAGAAGTAGAAGAAGAAGAAGAAGAAGAAGAAGAAGAAGAAGAAGAAGAAGAAGAAGAAGGAGGAGGAGGAGGGAGGAGGGAGGAGGAGGAGGAGACGGAGAAGGAGGAAGGAAAAGAAAGCAAATCAGGAAGATGATGGGCAATAAGCATTATACTGCACACATAGAGGGTAATTACTTGCTAATGATTTTTTCTACCATATGCTATTACTGTAGATAAATCAAAATTAGCCATTTACCATTCACAGGTTTGTCTTTTTCAATGTTAACAGACATGTCCCAAATACAGGTCTTCCTACCCTTGCCCTGGAATTAGATGTAGTGCTCCAGAGTTGCCGATCACATTTATAGGCTGAAGCAAATAATTCTGTGTGTTTGATACTCCCAATTCACCCATCACATTTTTAGACCAGTGAGGTCATGTTTCACACAAAGAGAACTTGGACGAGTGATCACAGAAAGGCACTCCAAAGCTAGATGTATGAATAAGAGACAAGGAACAGTCAGACTCAGTGGGTGTAAGTCTGGCTAAGCATTAAAAAAAAAAAAAACCACAAACCCTGGAGATCTTTAAAAAATGATGCTCATGCCACTGCTTCTAGCTGCACAGGCTGTGCACTGAACAACTTCAAGGGGCACCATGCATATAATTACGAAGCGAATGGAATCCCATGGAGCTGTGAGATATAGCAGTGCCACTGGGCCCCACTAGTAAATGTCTGGAAATGGTCATGGGGCTTTTGTGCTTTTAAAAGATGATTTTAATATACAGTCAGAGTTGAGAACCACTGGTCTAAACCATTCTTTTTTTCTAAGCTAATTATATGCCTTTGAGATTCATGTTGAGATTGTTACTGTTTTCAATATATGCCTGCTGAGCAGCTTCTTTCTTGTCCATTAATAACCTTAGGAATTTCTTTTTTTTTTTTTAGTATGTCTAACAATAATCTTTCCCCCGTAACACAAGAACATTTGCTTTTGTTCCTACGTTCACTTACCTTTTTCCATCAGCCCCAAAGTTTGAAGAAGCTAGTTGAGTCATATGTTCCTTTTTGTAATTATTTAATTTTAATTAATAACAATTTGAGTAATAATAATTATGTTATTTTTACATTGAAGTGATGTGGATTCTATTTTTCTAAATACTCTGCACATTGCAACAATTCTTTTTAGGAAATAAACACACTTGTAAAAGGAAAATTATCTTCTAAGCATTACATGATCCTTGTGCTTTTAAAACCATTGAAGCCTGCTAAAGAAGTAGAAAAAGGAGGGGCGCCTGGGTGGCTCAGTCATTTAAAAGCCTCTGACTTAGGCTCAGGTCATGATCTCACAGTCTGTGGGTTCGAGTCCCATGTCGGGCTCTGTGCTGACAGCTCAGAGCCAGGAGCCTGCTTCAGATTCTGTGTCTCCCTCTCTCTCTGCATCTCTCTCTCTCTCTCTCTCTCTCAAAAATAAATAAACATTTAAAAAAAAAGAAGAAGAAAAAGGAGGAGGAGAAGAAAAACTATATGAGTAGCCAAATCATTTGTTAGTGAGTAATCTGGGTGTTTGTTTGGTCCGCCCTCACAACCATTCTTTGGGGACATGAGCTGTTCCCATACCATATGTGGCTGCAGGGGCTGCTCAGAACAGGACCATTCTATTGCCACTCCTCTAGAATTTTTGGTTCAAGAGGTCTGGGGTGGTGTCTGAGAACTGGCATGTCTAACAAGTTCTTAGACAATGTTGATGCAGCTTGTCCAGGGACCACACTTTGAGAACCACTAATCTATTCAACAGAAATGTTTCTCAGTGGTGGAAATAGCATATTACTTGACAGAATTCCTTATAATTTCCTCAAAAATTTCTTGAAGCAAATAAAGAATAAAATGCACAATATGTCTTGTAATTTGAAATAGAATATCTTCCAAAAGTATGGTCAACGTTACGGTCTGTGGATTCACTGACATTGATGCGTGGTTGCGAGGAAATGGGAATACATGCCCTGTAAAAGAGTAGCTAAATGTGTAGCAGGAAATTCTGACTGCTAGGATAAGGTACCTGTCAGCCACCTTATTGATTGGTGTCCTTGAAAACTTGCTTCAGCTGGTCTGTTTTCTGCCTCAAGAATTACCAAAACAATACAAAACAACCTGCATGTCTACTCTACCGCTTGTGTAACTTAAAACATCTAAGCTCTAAGTCAGGCTATTGATTTTATTGATCCAACCCAGGGAGGAAACTCCATTCTAAAATTTTTGTTGATACAAACTGCCTCTAATGCATCAAACCGTTAAATCCAGTATGTGTGTGATAGAAAAGAAAGCAATATATGGAACTTAGTTTGGCATCCAGAAACCCATTTTTGTTTGATTATTCTTTTATTTTACATTCCCTTGCCATTTATACATTTCAGTCTATATCCTGTACCATATGCATATGTGTTGCTTTACAATTTACCCCGTTTGTGTATATCTCAACAAACTGATCAAAAGCTATCCCACAGCACTGATCTCCTCTATCTTGTATCTCCTCACAGCATTCCTTTATTACTAAAAGGAATATTGATGGGGTGCCTGGGTGGCTCAGTTGGTTGAGTGCTCTATTCTTGACTTCAGCTCAGGTCATGGGATTGAACCCCATATCAGCTTTCTCTCTAAAATAATACAGATATAGATATATATATGTAGATGTAAATATATAGAGATAGAGATAGATAGAGATAGAGATAGAGATAGATAAATAAATGGAATATTGAGGGGAAATATTGAGGAAGAAAATACCCAAACAGAGCCAGGTACTAAGGAGAATATTGAAAAACACTTTACTTAGGATGAACCACTTGCTACATTTATCTTCTTTATCAAGAATTAATGCAGATTATAAAAATAAGCCATTTGACTTTTTAAAAATCTATAAATAAAAGTGCAGGTAATTATTATTTGATACAAAGTTACTGTTGATTGCACAGAGAATACAGCTATTAAGAAAAACAATAAACAGAGCAAAATGTTTACAAAAAGAAAAAAGGCTGTGGCAGAATGGAAAGAGTGAGTAGGGACCTGGGTCTGCACTACACCTCCAAGAAAACACTTTGACCCAACTCCTCTGGTCACCCAAACACACCAAACTTCGGGCCACTCCTCTGCCTAGGCCGTCCTCCCCCAGCCTACTTCTCCTCGCTTGGATCAACTTCTGCTGCACACATCCTTCCTGTCCTACCGGTGTTCAAGTCCCTACCCTGTTGAGTAACTTCTCAAACACCCCAGTCCAACGTAAACTTAAAGGAAATTTCTTTTAAAATGTCGTCTCGGCAGCCAAAAGGGGGAGCCCTTATGCCCTATCACTTGTCCGTTGCAGACCCCAACAGAAAGAGATGTACCTTGTATTCCCAACAGTGAAAAAGCCTACTTTACTACTCCAGCAAGGTGGAAGGAAAATTTTCTGCTTGCCCAGAAACAAGCTCAAGAAAATACCACAACTCAGCTAATGAGAAACTGTCACTACCCTTGACTCTCCCATTCCTCCATTTCCTCTATTTTCGTTTTCCTCTTAATCTTCTCCATTTGACAGAGTTGTGCATGGAAATAAATTGGTTTGCATTAATAATTTAAAAAAGGCCTTCCCTCCCCCCTGCCCCCAACTTCCTCCTTTTTTCCTATAATGTTCCTCTTCTTTGTTCTCTGGACTTGCCTATGGCTTTTGCTATGGCTTGCTTATCCTGAATTGCAGTTCCTCTGCTATTCACAAATAAGCCCATTTTGCTGGCAAAATAACTGGCTGATTTACTTTTAAGGTCAATATCCTCATAATCTCTTCCTTCTCTGCCTGTCATACCAATCTGTCATTGTAATTACAAACCAACATGCTATTTCAATGGTTTCCCAGGTGCCACTCAGCCAGATTGTTTTTTGCAAAAGGATCTTCAATTGCATCTCCCACAGATTATGTGAAAGAAGACTCAAAATGGAGTAACCATTGCTAAGGGAGTCAACTCACAATAGAGAGGAACAGTCACTGAGGGAGGAAGGCCTATTCACCTCCCCTGTTTCAATTCTGGTGACAAAGTGAACTTCTAACTTTTGTTCAAAGTAAGGGGGCCGCCTCCTAGAACACATCCTTCTACACTGGACTGAAATGACACAATGTGATAACACCTGTTAGCTAAACAGCCAATGCTGTATTGGATAGTTTAAATTCTACCAGCACCAACCAAAATTCTTTCAAAACACGTTCCATTTCCAACAGCTCCCTGTTTCCTGCATTGCAGCTTTGGTTGCTTTATAGCCTTTTCTTCTTCTATATTCAATATAGGAAAGTCACTGCAATGCTCAGGGAGTACCTATCTACTTGTAAATACCCACCAGGAATATTTTTTTTCTTTAGTTGGAGGATTCGAATTATCAGTTTTTTTTAATCGATCTATAAAATTGGAGATAAAGTCACACAACTTTTTAAATTTTATTGTGATACGAACACTTAACATTGAGATCTACCCTCTTAACAATTATTTCCTCAGAGGTGGGACAGTTAAAAGAGATCTTAAAAAAGAAGAGGGAGGTTGAACAGTGAGTTCTAGGGACCATGGGCCATTTGGGGGAACTTTGCAGGTTCCAGGAAAACTGCCCATTCAAGATTGCTCTCACCTTCACGCAGCAGTAATTATGTGACTGCAGAGCTACTCGGGAGCCCGAAGCTCCTAACTTCAGAGCTAGATAGCTAGGTTGGGTTTGGGGTGACGATCTCTCTGCCTGCTCCACTAGCAGGAAGGTCAGGAGGCGGGAGAAAGGCCGAAACCCCAGTGGTTGGACCGTAACATAGACCCGGCGTGTCTGGGCTGCCAGATGTTGCCACGTGTATGACCAGAAAGCCTGGGACTCAGGAACTTGAGGGAGGGTAGTGCCTGGGCGGTCAGGCCGGTTCTGCACCCCGGGCGGCAACCTGGGGGGCCCGCGCCCCCACCTGCTCCACAGCGCCCACTTCCAAAGTCTAGGAAGGAACCCTAGTTTGAGCATCGTTTTCCCTGTCTGCCCCCGCCTCCAGGCCGCCACACTTCGCTCAAACAGGAGTGAAAAGAAAAGGCGCCAACTTGCTCCTCTCCCTCTTTGGGACTTCAGCGAAAGGCGCTTGTACCAAAACCCTCAGCCCCCTCGCCCCACATTCCAGAGCCGTTGGAGTCAGCCACCTTCAGACATGCGACCAGCTGGGAGACTCCAGGATCCGGCGCCCACAGGCCCGCAGCGCGCACACCCAGGCTGGTTGCAATGCTGGGGGCGGATAGAGCTGTGCCCACGACTTCCCTTTCCCAGCTGCGGCCGCGCTCCTGTCGCATGCCCCAGCCGAATCACACGCATGCTTCCAGATCTCGGTGCTGGAAGACCTGACCCAGCATTGAGAGGATCGCACGAAACCGAACGGCCAGTCGGATCTGGGTCGTGGGGCTGGCGCTGTGTCCCTGCACGGAGGACGCTCTCGCAAGACCGTCCCCAGGGCGGAAGAGTCGTATTCCTTCCCCCGCGGCGGGGCGCCTGCATAACCCCGGCAGTGGAGGACGCCGCCACCAGGGAGCGATAGACAGTAGGCCTCTTAGAGGGAATCTGTGAAGGCCAACCTTCCAGACCCGGAGCTCCCAGCCTCCAGCCTGAAATGCACTTCCAAAATTTGGAAGGCCAGTTTCAAACTGGCCCTGTGTGGTAATGTTGTAATCCACTCAGAGCTAGTCCCTCCTGTTCCACTTGCTACCCCATAGAAGACCCTCTTCTACTTCTCTCCATATCCCCAAATTGGAGTTTTATAAGTTTTTATTTTTTCATTTTTGTTTTGCTTTTTCATGTAATAGTAACTGACGCACAAGGCTCACAGACAAGCTTTACAGGCTCCAAAGCAATTTTATAGGCTTGAATCTAGTCTTGATTGGTCATGAAGCACCGGGGGAGTTATTGCCATTCTCTGGACCTCATTTTATTCGACTAGGCAAATGGATAATAATAATAATACCTGCCTCATAAGGTTCTTATGAAGATTTAGCGATGCAGAACAAATTACTAGGCATATAGCATGCACTCAGAGCTCTCCTTCTCACAAAACTATTATGTATTACATTTGAAAGAGCTTTAAAAATATGATTTTCTATTACTGCCACACTGTGAAGGATGGGTGGGAAACTTGTCAGTGAATAGGCTTTGAGGCTGGGCAACCTGGTTATAATCGTGCTTTCACCTCTCTTGGGCGGTGGGCCCTTGGGCATTCCCCTTTCTGTACTTCAGTTACTTATTCTGCAAAATAATAACTGTTCTTAATTAACTGTTCTTAATGAGGACAAAATGAGTTAACATCTATAATTCATTTAGAATATTTACTATCAAATGTATAATAAGCATTTATAAAATGTAGAATTCATCTTTTAACCAGGTAACTTTTGTAACTTAAATTCTGTGACCATCTATCAGAAACTCGGCCTTCTTACATACACTTCTAGCTACATTTGCATTTTATTCTAAACATTTTCATATTACTTTCTTTCAACAAGCAAACTAGAAAGACTTAAACATTGATAGTTATTTATGTTTTTAATAACTGGGATCATAATTTTGGGAAAAAGTACTGAACACCAAATTATACCAGTTGAAATCTAAGACGTTATTGACACTGTAAATTATTTTTTATATATTACTTATAAAATTTATATTTTATGACTTTAGGGAACCTATTCAAATGCAATGAATATCTCCCTGAGCCTCATATTCCCTTTCTTTAGGAAAGAATATCTTTTTTCCTTGCTCAATTTCATTTCAGTCCATTGAGGTTTCATGGACAGTACGTTTATTATGAAATATTTTGGGCATATAAAATATGAAAAATAAAACAAAGAGTGTGTACCCAACACCCACTTTAAAAAATTAAGTATTGCCATGAAGCCCCGCTATAGCCTCGCTGAGTAACTTTTATAACTCACTCCCAGCAGCAGCAGGAAAACATTACTTTGAATTTCTTGTTCACCATAATCAAAAATAACAAGTTATTGTCTATACTTTTGCTATGCATATATTTTGCTAAACATATTTTGTATGTTTTGCTAAACATATTTTTAAATTTCATATAATGGAGTAATTCCTTTTTACTCTTCTATGATTTGTTTTTCTTTCTTCAAAATTATATTTTTGAGGCTCTTCCATGCTAAGTGCATCTGTTGTTCATTCACTTTAACCATTGTATATAGGATTCTACTGAAGGAATATATAGCACTTACTTATATATTCTCCTACTGGTAGATGTTTCTATTGTACTTTACTTTTCAAAAAAAGGCTATGAATATCTCTGTGCTTGTTTCCTTGGGCCTATTTGAAAAAGCATCTCAAATATCTCTCTGCATTTTCTGAACTTAAAAATTATGTTACCCAAATGCAGATTTTCATTTATTCATTCAAAAATGTTTAATGATCACCTACTATATGCCAGGCACTATGCTGACATATGGGGGATAGCATAGCAAACAGAATAGGTTTACACCATAGTGGGATACCACAAGAGATGCATGCATTGGGAAAAGTTTTGTAGTACATTATATCTAAGGTCTTATTGAATTTCAAAACTTTATGATTCAGTAAAGTCAGACATGATTCTGTTAAACAAGACGGTCTTAAAACCAAAACTTCCCCCCCCTTCCTATAGGGGCATTTAATTACAGAAAATGGGACCACAAAATGAGGCAATGACATAGGACTTAATGAGATAAAGCAATACAGGATATTATGCTCTCGCATTCCATTAGGAAAAGACTAGGCAATTCAGACAGAAAGCACATGCAATAGGGAGTAAGCGAATAATTGGTCCAAGAAAAATAACCCCCACTGAAACATAAGTAATAATAATTTGAACAGAAGGAAGCAGCGTGGGTTGTATCAAAAGCTTTTCCAAGAAAACAAGAAGGAAACAAGTTGATTTTAAAGGGGATGAGGGGTTGGACGGCTGAAAAATAGACACCTGATAAATTACGTCATAAATCAGATAACATTAAAAAATATTTCTCCATATCAAAGAAATCATCAAAAAAGCAGCGCTTCTCTGAAATGAGAAATTGAAAAAATGCTACAGGAGTTCATAGGTAAGTGTAGGGCATTGTTTTTTTTTTTTTTAATTTTTTTTTCAACGTTTTTTTTATTTATTTTTGGGACAGAGAGAGACAGAGCATGAACGGGGGAGGGGCAGAGAGAGAGGGAGACACAGAATCGGAAACAGGCTCCAGGCTCCGAGCCATCAGCCCAGAGCCTGACGCGGGGCTCGAACTCACGGACCGCGAGATCGTGACCTGGCTGAAGTCGGACGCTTAACCGACTGCGCCACCCTAGGGCATTGTTATATCCACAACCTTCTCTACTCACTGTGGGGAGGCCAGCACAAAAAAAGGGGGAAATAGAGGTAACCATCTCCAACTTTGTGAGGTTCAAAGCTTAACTAGGAAAATGTGGAAGGTCAGGGTTTTCTCTCTCATCTCTTTGTGCTATTCTTCACAATCTTCTTCCTCTTGGTACATAACACTCCTTCATTTCCTGAACATAGGTTTATTAAATCTCTCCTGTGTACCAAGCAATGTGCTAGGCATTCAGAAGTGAGCATGACTGGGAATATATCTGCCCTATAAACTTACATCTTAGTGAAGTAAAGAAGTAAGTAAATGCATAAATAAGTCAATTTTAGAATTTGATAAAAATTATAAAGAATGTGAGGTGATAGTGAGTGAAGGAGGTGGAGAGAGGGTGATTAGACAAGGCCCCTGTGATTAATTTGAACTGGGACACTCGCAATGAGAATAGACCAACTATGCAGAGAACTAAGGAAAGTATTCCAGGCTACAATAGGTGAATATGAGCAAATGCTTGGAGGGCAGAAGGGGCTTGACATGTTTGAAGAACAGAAAGGACATCATTGTGGCAGTTTTTGTTTTCTGACATGGAAGACACTGTAGGATGTCTGTGTGCTGATGGGAATTAATCACCACAGAGGTGGTGCGGACCTAGTGCAGACAACAGAAAGAAGCCCCCGAGAAGCAAAGAAAAGATAGGACCCAAAGCACAAATAGTGGAATTTGATTTTAAAACAAATAGGGCTCTAGTTTGAGCCCCGCGTCGGGCTCTGTGCTGACAGCTCACAGCCTGGAGCCTGCTTCTGATTCCGTGTCTCCCTCTCTCTGCCCCTCCCCTGCTCGACTCTCTCTCTCTGAAAACTAAATAAACATTAAAAAATTAAAAATAAAATAAATAGGGCTCCTATTCCAATATGACAAGAACAAGGTTGAGAAGATCTGTAAAACTTCATGTAACTGTGGATTTGGTGTTGGGAATATGAAGGAATTCCCCTCTGATAGCTTCTGTCTTGTCTGAGTTTTTAGAAGACAAAACCCAGGCAGATCCCATGCTTTAGATGCTTCTTCTATTTCTCCTGACCAGCAGGGAGGTAGAGGCAATGTTTGCCACGATCCCAGTGTTTGGTCACTAGCTTTGTGGGGTCAAAAGGCAGAGAATCGTACACCCATTTTGCTGGTGCAGATCACAGCAGTTAAATTCTGGGGATCTCCTTATAGTGGCAGCTTTCTATCTTGGTGTCCTGAGGTCAGCAGCTTCCTACTCAGAGAAGGGCAACAGTTCCTCTGGAGGCCCATCCCCACTTTGCGGCGGGCGGGGGGGGGGGGTCATCAAGGTTACCTTTTACTAAGTTGAGGTTTTTTCCCCAGATCTCCCAATGAGATCATTGGGTCACTTGTTACCCTGGAATAAATTCTTCCTGGTTAAGTTACCTACGTGGCATGGGATTCCCTTCTGCGGCTGATATATTCAGAGTTCAAGATCAGTCATTTGAAAGTATAATAAACTCCCTCCAAATATGACAGGGTAGGTGTGGAGAGGAAGAAAATTTTCAGTACAAGAATGTAAAGGACGGGGCTTCTGGGTGGTTCAGTCAGTTAAGCATCCGATTTCAGCTCAGGTCATGATCTCGTGGTACGTGGGTTCGAGCCCCGCATCAGGCTCTCTGCTGACAGCTCAGAGCCTGGAGCCTGCTTCAGATTCTGTGTCTCCCTCTCTCTCTGTTTCCCCCTCCCCATTCATGCTCTGTCTCTCTTTCTCTCCCTCAAAAATAAATAAACATAAAACAATTTTTTTTAATGTAAAGGATGTGGTGGTTTGCAGATGGCAGCATCAAGAAAGCTTTACAGCCGGTCCCATAACAGAATTTCAAGAGAGTTATCTTGTTTAAAGGATGCAGTAGGAAAGGCAATGGAGAAGAAGTGGAACATTGATCCTTCCTCCTGGCCTCGAGCTGCAGAAATTTGTGAGAGAAAACTATCTCCATTTGAAAGATATCAGAAGACACTTTCATAAGGCAAGAGGTCAAAGGGATTTCAGAAAGGGGACAAAAATATAGGAGAGTTTCCTGATCACAAACCCTATAGTTTAAGAGGGCATAGTGAATGATTTTTTGAGGGAAGAAGAGGGGTAAAAGATTTAGTCAGAATAGAGGATACACAGAAATTTATGAAAGTGAGAGTCCAGGGGAGAATGGATGGTCTAGAAGCTTTGGACTTCTCTAGCTGATCAAGCCAGAGCAAAGGTGAAGCATGAAGGAACTGGTCTTGATTAGTCTCTCAGATGAAGAAGGATAATCAAGTTCTTGGTCCTGCACTTGGTAATGCGGTGGCAGAAAGCGTGAGGCAGCCACGTTTGGTTTGCCAACTGAAACCTCCTAAAGGAATACATGTATTTTCAAGCCAACTCCTTCCCTGCTCATTGAAGGAAAACTTCACTTTCTTTAGTCCTGCTTACAGAATCAGCACAACAAGTAAACAATAAACAGAAGACATTTTTTGAGTGAGAACACCTTTTACACATCAAGAGATTCGACATTTTTCCCACTAGACTTGTAGAGACCAGAGACCTTGTTGTGTTCATGTACATGTTCCTTTCTCATCTTTAGCATCTTCTGCCACATCTGGCATAGAATCAATGCCCATTAGTTCTTTGTTGAATGAATGAACATACTAACAGACACCATGTCTTAGGAAAAAATTCAGATCGATTGGCATTAGAGAAATCTATACTTTAAATAGACCTTCCCCAGTTCCCAAGTCACTTTCTGCTCAAAAGTCAGAGAATTTAGGGTGCCTGGGTGGCTCAGTCGGTTGAGCATCCGACTTTGGCTCAGGTCATGATCTTGCAGTTTGTGAGTTCAAGCCCCACATTGGGCTCTGTGCTCATGGCTCAGAGCCTGGAGCCTGCTTTGGATTCTGTCTCCCCTTCTCTCTGCCCCTCTCATGCTCATGCTCTGTCTCTCTCTGTTTCTCAATAACAAATAAACATTAAAAAATGTTTTAAAAAGTTTTCATCATAAGAAAAAAATTATAAAAAAAAAAAAAAGTCAGAGAATTAGGTAATCAAATAGACATGGACCAGTGACTGGCAACCAGGAAGAAACGGAGCTGCACAGCCCTAAACTAGTGATCTATAATGCTGAGTCTAAATACCTAACTAATGTCTTACCAAGCTTTATATTCCAAGGAGAATTCACACGAGTGTCTGGCTTATAAGAAAGGATTCCATCTGGGGCACCTAGGTGGCTCAGTTGCTTAAGGGTCCGACTTTGGCTTGGGTGATTATCTCGGGGCTCGTGGGTTCAAGCCCTGCCTTGGGCTCTGTGCTGACAGCTCAGAGACGGGAGCCTGCTTCGGATTCTGTGTCTCCCCCTCTCTTTGCCCCTCCCCTGCTCATTCTCTGTCTCTCTGTCTCTCAAAAATAAATAAACATTTAAAAGAAAGAAACATTAAAAAGAAAGAAAGGATTCCATCTAAAAAGACAGTGTCTTCAACAAATGATGTTGGAAAAACTGGACAGCTACACGCAAAAAAATGAAACTGGACCACTTTTTTATACAAAAATAAACTCAAAATAGATTAAGGACTAGATGTGAGACCTGAAACCATAAAAATCCTAGAGAGAGCACAGGGAGTCATTTCTCTGACATCAGCTGCAGCAACATTTTTCTAGATCTGTCTCCTGAGGTAAGGGAAATAAAAGCAAAAATGAACCATTGGAACTACATAAAAATAAAAACCTTCTGCACAGCAAAGGAAACAATCAATAAAACTAGAAGACAACCTACTAGATGGAAGAAGATATTTGCAAATGACATCCAATAAAGGGTTAGTATTGGGGCACCTGGGTGGCTCAGTCAGTTAAGTGTCTGACTGTGGCTCAGGGCATGATCTCATGGTTTGTGAATTCTAGCCCTGTGATGGGCCCTGTGCTGACAGCTCAGAGCCTGGAGCCTGCTTCAGATTTTGTGTCTCCCTCTCTCTCTGCCCATTCCCCCTCACATTCTCTCTCAAAAATAAATAAACATTAAAAAAAATTTAAAGGGTTAGTATCTAAGTTGTATAAAGAACTTGTACCACTCCACACTCTCAAAACAAATAATCCAATTTAAAAATGAACAGGAGAAACGAACAGACATTTCTTCAAAGAAGACATCCAGACGGCCAAAAGACACATTTTCTTGCATTACCAAGAAAATGCAAATCAGAATGACAATAAGATATCACCTTAGACCTGTCAGAATGACTAAAATCAGTAACACAAAAAATAATGGGTGTTGGTGAGGATGTGGAGGAAAAGGAACCCTCATGCTCTGTTAGTGGAAATGCAAACTGGTGCAGCCACTGTGTATGGAAGTTCCTCAAAAGGTTAAAAATAGAACCACTCTGTGATCCAGTAATTGCACTACTGGGTATTTACCCCCAAAATACAAAAACACTAATTCAAAGGGATACATGCACACCTATGTTTATAACAACATTATTTTTTTTTTATTTTTTTTAACGTTTATTTATTTTTGAGACAGAGAGAGACAGAGCATGAACAGGGGAGGGGCAGAGAGAGAGGGAGGGAGACACAGAATCCGAAACAGGCTCCAGGCTCTGAGCGGTCAGCACAGAGCCCGACGCGGGGCTCGAACTCACGGACTGCGAGATCATGACCTGAGCCGAAGTCGGACGCTTAACCGACTGAGCCACCCAGGTGCCCCTATAACAACATTATTTACAATAGCCAAATTATATAAGCAGCCCAAATGACCATCGATAGATGAATGGATAAAGAAGAGGTGATCCACACAATGGAATATTATTCAGCCATAAAAAGAATGAAATGTTGTCATTTGCAATGACATGGATGGAGCTAGAGCGTATTATGTTAAGTGAAATAAGTCAGTCAGAGAAAGACAAATGCTATATAATTTCACTCATTTGTGGAATTTAAAAAACAAATGAGCACAGGAGGGAAAAAAAGGAGAGACAAACCAAGAAACACTCTTAACTATAGAGAATGAACAGATGGTTATCAGAGGGGAGGTGGGTGGGGGAATCAGTGAAATAGGTGATGAGGATTAAAGAGTGCGCTTGTCATGACAGCACTGGGTGATGTATGGAATTGTAGAATCACAATATTGTACACCTGAAACTAATATAGCACTGTATGTTAACAATACTGGAGAAGAAAGAAAGAAAGAAAGAAAGAAAGAAGAAAGAAAGAAAGAAAGAAAGAAAGAAAGAAAGAAAAAGGAAGAAAAAGGAAGGAAGGAAGGAAGGAAGGAAGGAAGGAAGGAAGGAAGGAAGGAAAAGAAAGAAAGAGAAAGAAAATATCTGAAATGTTCCAATACTTCCCCTTAGTGTAAAATGGTGACAGAGGATATCATTGTTCATTGTGCCTTATTTAATTGCTGTCAAGTAATGATTAATAACATTAATTATAGGTTATTAATAATAAATAACTAATGAAAGTACTTATGTTTTTGAAAATAATAAACATGCAGCCTAGAAAAACCCACAGAGAACGTGAACTGGAAATGCACCCACTTTACAACTACATTCCATGACATGACACAAAATCTCTGAGGACCTCGTGCTCTTACCCAATGAGAATTCAGAAAGGCAAGTAGACTGAACCAAGCTTAATGTTGAAAAATTTTTTTAATGTCTCTGCGGGAACCTGTGTTCCCATGGTAACATATGAACTTTAGTGAAATACTCTTATAAGTAGCTGCAAATTAAAAGATAGCATCCCATTGTCTTTAGTTAAATTGGTATTTCTGTGAGTAAAGAAGGGCTGAGATTTTTATTCTGCCACCTTGCTGATATCTGTTTGTTTTTATGTTAAAATTACCTAGGAATTTCTGTTACAACAGCACATAGAGCAATCCTCTGATGCCCAATAGAGTTCCTCCAACTTAATCATAGAGCTGTTCAATGAGGGGATTCTAAGGTAACGTGTTAAATGGGGCTTTACTTCATAAGACCACTAGGTTACTATTCCCTAACTGCAAACCTCTTTAGGATATTTCCTAATAGACAATTTTGAACTTATTTAAATAAAGTTTTTCAGATGGAAGAAAAGTTTTAAGATATATGTAAGATGGGAAGTCTTCTTTATCCAGTGTACTTATTAAATACAGGTCTCTGGAAACAGACTTTCTGAATCTGAATTCTAGTTCTGATCCTTGATAGCTTTTTGACTTCAGATAAGTTACTTAACCTGTTTCTTAGTTTTCTCACTTATAAAATGTGGATAGTAAAACTCCGTACCTTACAAAATTTAGGGGGATATTAAGTGAATTTATATATTTTAAAACTAGAATGTGCATAGCATATAACAGATGCTATGAGTGAGTTATAATTATTATCAGAATTTCATTAAAGGAATTTTCGTTCTTTTTTAGAAATACTTTTAGCTTTTGTTTTGAGACAAGCCAGTCAGTTCAGAGTCACACATGCTTTTACTACATAAACTTATAATTTATGAAATATTTGATAAATTTAGTGAACAAGTGAAGCATAATAAACAGTACTTAAGATAAAGAGTCAATTTAAAAAGATGAAAACCTTAATCATTTTGAGGTAGGAAATTATAATTATCATTGACATCTGACAAAATTCAGTTTGTTTAATAAATCAGCAGTGAAGACTATAGATGGAAAACAAAGTTATCACTGATTTGGAAGCAGGAGTAAAGATCTGTAAGTCCCTGCTCCTAAAACTGTACCAACAGAGATTGAAAAAAAAAAAAGAAAAAGAAAAAGAAAAAAGAGTATTCCTTTTTCATAAAAATATCTAAAATGTTTGATATTGACATTTAGGAATCCACAGACTTTATCCTACTCTCCATTTAATGTGGAAGATTTATTCCACATTGAAATAATTAAAATGACTTAACTTTTCCTCCATTTCAGTCTCTCATAAATATTCCTGATGCTGACTTGTATAGGTGACTGTTGGAGTTGAGAAATGTAGCTGATATTGTTGATCTCCTATGCAGCCACTCGCTCTATACTCAACCATCTTTCTTCTTAATGGAACCCTATTGCTTTTCAGATGTCAGGCAGCCATGAACTTCAGAGGAAACTGGGCCCCTTTTCATATGAAGGGGTGAGCCTTGATTAATCTAAAGCAATCATGGAAATTCCAATCCCTCTTGCCAGCGGTTGGTTTAATTATGGGCATGTGATATAATTCTGCCTAGTGAGATATTTAGAAGAAGCATTCTTAGTGGACTTCTGGGAAAAGTCTCCTCATCTTCAAAAGAGGCACAAAGAAGAGTTACTCTCTTCTCTGGCTCTCAATATAGTTGAATAAAGATGTAATTCTCACAGTCTGCTAATGTCAATCCTAAGAAGAAAAGTCTGAGGGCATACAGGTCAAATACCTTTACGAAAATTCTAGAATTCATTTAACAAGTTGTAGTATCCCACACAAGCACAAAGTTGAGAACACATGCATTGAAATGGGCAAGAAGAGCAATTTCCCTTACTAATGTCAGCCTTTCTCAAAAGCAGGCACAGCTCAGCACCAGGAAAGAAGGGTGCCCCCTCGCTTCTCCTCCCTCAGGGGAAAAGCAGCTCACATCCAACATTCTGGCTTTTTAATGGGTACCCAAGGACTCGTTTCTGTCTTGCCTCATTTAGAGCACTGGGGTAACCAACATGATAGATGCCAGGCTGCTGAGAACGTATAAGAGCTGGGGGCAGCTTGCTGTGACCAGTACAGCTACACAATGGGGAAAGGACAGTCTCTTTAATAAATAGTGTTGGCAAAACCAAATATCCACAGCCCAGAAAATGAAACCGAATCCTCGTCTTACACTATACACAAAAATATACTCAAAATGGATTAAAGCCTTAAGCATAAGACTTAAACCTGCAAAACTCCTGGAAGAAAACATAGGGGAACAGCTCTATAACATTGGTCTTGGCAGTGATTTCTTGGATATGAACAAAAGCGCAGGCAACAAAAAGCAAAGGTAGACAAGTGGGACTATATTAAACTGCACAGCAAAGGAAACAATCAACCAAGTGAAAGGCAACCTATCAAATGAAGAAAATAATGACATCCCATCTATCTGATAAGGGGCTAATATCCAAAATACGTATGAAACTCATACAACTCAACAGCAAAAACAACAAAACAAACAACTTAGTTTTAAAAATAGGCAAAAAATTTTGCCTGAATAGATATTTTCAAAATATCTATCAATATTTTGAATAGATACATCCTGAATAGATACTTTCCCAATATCTCTTTGATATTTTGAATACATATTTTCCCAAAGAAGACATACAAATGGCCAACAAATATATGAAAAGATGCACAAGTTCATTAATTGTCAGGAAAATGCAAGTCAAAAGAACAATGAGGTGTTACTTTATATCTGTTAGGATGGCCATCATTCCCCTTCCAGAAAAAAAGCAAGAAAAATAAAGTAAGTGTTGGAAAGGATGTAGAGATATTGGGACCCTTTTTCACTGTTGACTGGAATGTAAAATGGTACAGCTGCTATGGAAAATAGTATAAAGGATAATCAAAAAATTAAAGACAGAACTACTGTTATGATACCACTTCTGAGTATTTATCCAAAAGAATTAAAATCAGAATCTTAAAGAGATATTTGCACTCTCATGCTCACTGCAGTATTATAGCTAATAGCCAAGAGATGGAAATAACCTGAATGTCTGCTGATGGATGACTACATAAACAAAATGTAGTTACAGTACAAATACAATGGAATATTATTCAGCCTAAAAAAGAATCATGTCATAAGCTACAACATGGTAAATTTTGAAGACATTATGCTAAGTGAAATAAGCCAGCCACAGAAGGACAAATACAGTATGATTCCACTTATATGAGGTATCTAAAGTAGTCAAACTCATAGAAACAGAAAAAAGAACGGTGGTTTCCAGGGGCAGGGGCAGAGGGTGGGAAGTTGTTATTCAATGGGTATAGCGTTTCAGTCACACAAAATGACAAAGTTCTAGAGATGTGCTATGCAATACTGTGCTTATAGTTAGCAATACTCTTCTGTACACTTAAAAACCTATTAAGAGGATAGATTTCATTATGTAATTTTGCTACAATAAAAAAAAACAGACAAAGGTCCCTAAAAAAAGTGACACAAAAGCAGCACCCACAGTTGTTGCAATTCTGTCGTTAGCTTCTTGATATTTCTCTTGGCCAAAACCACCTGGTAGTTTCCAAGGTAGAAGCATTCAGCAAACAATGGCAAAGCAGAAGCGTCAGAAATGTATAAGTGGTTTCCCTGACAAATATGACAGTGCCTTATTAGCTTATGGAGTCACTTTCTGTTTTGCTATATGGACATATACAGCAACTCAAATTGGAACAGAATGGATCCTGGCCCCTGTTGGCAGAGTCATCCAAAGGAATGGAGAGATCAGTAATCATTCCAGATGGTGTAATGTTGCATTGTTTGAAAACCAACTCAATTGATGCCAAGCAAAAGCACTATGTACCCATTAAAATATAACATTACTGAACAAATAAAATACTTTTAAAACATTTTTTAACTTGAAGAGTAATGGCTTATTAAAAAACAAACAATGAACTTTGGGTTTTTCTTTTGTTTTGTTTTTATACTTGACATATATTAGTTCCAGGTGTACAACATAATGATTTGATACTTGCATACATTGTGAAATGATTACCACAATTAAGTCTAGTGAACATCTGTCACCATACATACTTATAAAAAGTTATTTTCTTGCAAGATTTATTCTGTTAGCAACTTTTGAATATGTAATATAGTATTATTAACTACAGTCACCGTGTTGTACAAAAACTCTGAACTTTGACTCAAAAGCTGGGTTTTATCAACTGACTCTTGTCAAGCGATTTAATCCCTCTGAATCTAATTCCTTGAATCAGCCAACTTGTCCTCCAGCCTCAATGTTCAGAGTCTCTGGCTCTGCTCAGTTGGCCTCTCTATCTGGGATGCCCTTAACCTCACTCCATGGTATCTTACCCAGTCATTAAGATTTGTCACTGGGAGACTACCTCCTCCCCAGGGCAGAACTGGTTAACAATCTCAGATTTAATCCACATCCATAATTCCTTCTGAGGTGTTTGGTCAGATCTGTACGATTTCATTAAACTTGAGGGGAAAGTGTAAACTAGAATTCTCACAATTTGCCTTAGGAAAGGTCAGCCTATTCTGAAAATAGGCTAAGTGCCTTTTACATTTAACCCATGGAATCAGAGATGACTTATGTATTCAAATCACAGCTAAAATGAGGATCACTGCATGGCTCAATTTATTAAGTGTCTGACTCTTGATTTCAGATCCAGTCATGATCCCATGGTTCGTGAGATTGAGCCCCACATTGGGCTCTATGCTGACAGCACGGAGCCTACTTGAAATTCTCTCTCTCCCTCTCTCTCTCTGCCCTTCCCCCTCTCATGCTTTCAGTCTCTCTGTCAAAATAAATAAATAAACAAGAAAAATAAAATAAAAATTAGGATCACAGAATTTACTATACTGAAATTTTTAAAAGAAAAAGAATCAAGAAACAGAATCAAGAATCAGACCCTCAGTAGGAATATAATTTAGATTGACCAAATAGGTGGTTGATGATTTTTACTCTCATTTCTTATTGGGGCCCAGGGCAGAGATCAAATCAAACATTGATGTGAAATGGAAGAGCTCCATTAATCAACGGTACAGGACAAGACACAGGCCTGGGCTTTCTTGATCTGAAACTAATCAAGTGAAATCAAGGGGCTTATTCAATGAAAGACCAGACATACTGGTTGGATGTGTTCACACCAGAGAAACTTCACTAGTTGTATTGGGTCTTATTTATGACATTCTCATTTAAGCTCCACAAGCGAAGTGTTTCCAGTCCCTTTTTTTTTCTTCCTGTTGTAGTCCTATCTCTTATGTGACCTGGTCCCTTATTGAATGTCCAATAAATACTGGTTCAATAAATAAATAGATAACTTGCAAATAAGGTTTGGATATTGGTGCTTTTATTTATTTATTTATTTATTTATTTATTTAGGTCATGATCGATGCTGACTGATAATCACAAGAGAGAGGAAACTGGCTGCCTGTTCTATGGAAAGCCAGGACCAAGGTCTCCAAGATTAAACTAACACTGTCTCAAGGCTGTCAGTGTCCCTGGGATGCATCTAGCATGTAGACCTTCTGTCTTTGACCAGAATGTCTTATAACAAAATTGTACCTTAATTAAATACTAGGAAGATTTCCCATACAAATCTGGATTTGCAGAACCCCTTCTTGCTGTTGGAGTTGGGTCAGCTGGCTTCCTCTGGCTCAGTTCTCCTAATGCCAGGGGGCTTTATTTTTTCCCAAGGGCTGACATGGAGTGTTCAGGAGGCAAACAAACCTTTCCCCTCTGCTCAAGAACATCAAACTGGAGATGAACACTCTGTATGTGAGTTACAGGATTCCTTCAAGGCACATTTGCCATAGTCCAAATTCTTCCAGGAGTATGGATGGTCCAATGCATCCTTCTGTGCTCTTTCCTCACATTCACTGAACAACATGTGTCCTGCAGACATCTCAAACCAATTCAACTAGCTGGGATTGAAGGGGCACCTGTGTGTGCACTGACCTTGTAGAATGCACTGGCAGTAGCGATTTTCTGGCTGTGGCCATGATTACATTACATGACTGTCAGGAAAAACTATCCTATGCAAAAACAATCAGCCGGTCCTGGGATTCCATCCCGGTCCATTATTTTCCAGCTGTGTGACCTGAAGCACGTAACTTGACCTTTCTGAGTCAGTTTCCACTTTTTTGAAATCAAAAGAATGATACTTTACAGAGATGTCGGGAAGATTAAACCAAACACTACAGCCTCCAGCCCAGTGTCTGGCACACAGTAAGCGTACAACAGACGTTCGCGCTCCTCCTGCTAAGGCTTCTTTTTTTAACCTTTTGACCCCTTTCACCCATGTCTCCTCTCTCTCCTCTTGCCTTTGGCAACCACCAATCTGTATAGAAACTTGGTTTGGGTTTTCGTTTTCTCTGATTCCACTTATAAGAGAAATCATACAGCATTTGTCTGTCTGAGTTACTTCACTTAGCATAATGCCCTCAAGGTCCATCTATGTTGATGCAAATGGAAAAATTTTATTCTTTTTTATGGCTGAGCAATATTCCATTGTGTATATTAATATGTATATACCACAAGTTCTTTATCCATTCAACCACTGAATGGACACTTTGGTTCAGTTTACATATTTATCTATTATAAATAATGTTGCAATGAACATGGAGGTGCATTTCTCTTTTTGATTTAGTGTTTTTGTTTTCTTTGGATAAATATCCAGAAGTAGAAATGCTCGATCATATGGTAGTTATTTTTTTTAATTTCTTGAAGAAACTCCATACTGTTTTCCATAGTGGCTGAACTAATTTAGATGTCCACCAACAGTGCATGAGGGTTCCTTTTCCTTTACATTCTTGCCAATACTGCTGTTTTTTGTTGTTTTGATAATATCCTTTTTCAGTGATGTGAAATCATATACCATTGTGGTTTTGATTGGCATATCTCTGATGCTTAATGATGCTTCATGTATCTCTTGGTCATGTGAATGTCTTCTTTGGAAAAATCTCTATTCAGATCCTCTGCCTATTTTTTATTGGATTTTTTGTTGTTGTTACTATTGAGTTATGTGAGTTCTTCCTATATTTTGTATATTAGCCCCTTATCAGATACATGATTTGCAAATATTTTCTCCCATTCAATAAGTTACCTTTCCATTTTGTTAATGATTTCCTTTGCTGTGCAGAAGCTTTTTAGTTTGATGTAGTCCCATTTGTTTATCTTTGCTTTTGTTGCTTTTGCTTTTGATAACACATTCAAAAAATCATTGCCAAAACTTATGTCAATGAGCTTACTGCCTGTTTTCTTCTAGAAGTTTCATGGTTCCAAGTCTTACATTCAAGTCTTTAATCCATTTTCAATTCATTTCTGTGTATGATGTGAAAACATCGGCTCTTAATAGGTGTGTTTCTTTGACTAATTGCTTAATCTCTGAAGGCTTCATCCCCCATATCCTTGAAAGGGGAATTATAGCTCTCAGATACATGTTAGGTCAAGATAAGAAATTTATGTACCAACCAGAATGCATGGGACATAAGAATTGTTAAACAGAATTGATTTATTTGCCTTTTTCCTTTAATTTATTGTTTTAATTACTGTCGCTATTATTTAATGCACTGTTATGAGTTTTTGAAAATATAAAGGCCATTCTTTTTTATGGTATTTTGCTGAGAGCAATGAAAAATTCTTCAAATTCTGTCCCAATTAAGTGAGTGTCAGTTGTGGGAAATTTTAATAATTAATTTACTTATTTTTTAAAGAAAAATCAAATATTCTTTTCCAGGTAGAGATTCCTTCTTTGCTGCTTAATTTGTTAGCACTGTTTTTTAATCCTATGAATCCCTGATAGAATCCTTCTTTATAGGCATATCATTCTTAAGACAAATCCAAGATACCCAATGGCTTCTTCTGGCCGATACTTTAAGCATAGGATTCCAGAGTTATCATTACTCTCAAATGAACCTAAATTTATCTACATATGCATATGTCTAAGCCACCTACAAATTTATCTTTGCCAGTGGCAACCATAACAGAAGTCAGGATTACTGACGATTATTTTGTCTGTATGGCAGCTCATACTATGTAAGTGTGTACTTATAAAGTAATACATGGAAGCTTCAATGACAATGATGAATTCACAGCTGTGTTTCCCCTTGTACATAATTAGAGCCTCAAGAAATAATCTATTTTAACATGAACAAGATTCTCTTTGCAGGAAAAGACAGATGGAGCCAAGAAGGCAAATAAGAATAGTGTGATTTTGGCAATGATCATTTCAACATGCATTATAAAAAATTTATACCAATCTTGCCCACTTTGAGATGTAAAGTAAAAAGAGTCATGTATACCACATTGAAAAATTACTCCTCCACATTTTCCACACCAAAAATCAGTTTTGCATTATATTTTAAAATTAAAAAAAACAATGTTGTTCAAGCCATTAATAAATAAAATGATAGTTATCCTGAAAATCACTGCTCTGTCAGTTATGGTTTTGTCTACCCAGTGCTATTGCCTCTCCTGGGTAGAGGGAGTCCCTCCCTGCAGAGGTGACAGTGTGCCTGAGATAAGCATTGCATCTTTACTTTTTGCTGCAGTGACTGGCTCAGGTGTGGTTGCTAACAAATTGAGCAAATCAGAGGCTATCTGTGGCCCTTTCCTAAAGTGGAATTAGCAAAGTAGGGCCTCCTTCCCTGGTTGGGACACAGGTGTGACCCCACAACTCCTGGCTGTCATATTCTCATCCAAGATATGGCATAAATGGAAGATAAAATCGGGAGAATCCTGGGGGTCAACTCCAATGTTCAAGTCCTGAGTTTCCCCAGTGTTGTCAGGTTCCAGGAGCTCCTTAAACTGCATGAACTATCCCGATGTTATTCTAATAAATCCCCCATTTTTTGCTAAAATTAATTTGAGTTGAATTTCAGTTCTTACTGATGGGAGAGTATGCAAAAGATTCCACAGATGTGCCTGGTTTTTGGTACCAGTTACCCTCAAATTAATGAGTTATTTTTTTTATTTATTGGTTTGAAAACTGAAGTGTAGTTGCTTTCTGTATTAGCCCACAGAAGAAAAGTATACCATGCTTTCTTTTGCCTGGCAAATGAAGAAAATTGGTTTGAAATACTTTTCCCACAGAGGAGACCATTTGAAATTTATCATGCCCTACACGAAATGAGACTAGAAATAACTCCAACTGATGTCATCTTCATGTAATTTTCATTTCTGCTCACATTTCTCTATTTAATGTGTCAAAAAAGATAATGGCTGTAATCTTTCAAAATACAACAAAAAACAGTTGTATGTTTTTGTTATAATATACAATCCCCTGCTATTTGCTAAAGTGAGTTGACCCTGGAGAGGATGCCTTGCTTGCTGAACTCAGTGATAAATGGGAGTACACAAAAGAGAAGAAGCTAGAGAGAGGGTAGGACAAGAGCCTATCTGGAATTAAGAGGTGGCTGTTAGCAGCAGCAAAGAAAGAGAGGCTTGAAGACAGCTGGATATAGACGTGGTTGAGGTGGATTTTGGCTGAAGAAGAATTCCTAAAGAAGGAGTTTGAAAATGTTTAATGGGAATTTTGACCATGTATTGTCAAGTGGGCTATAATATTATATATTTTTTCCTCTATCTATCAACAACATTCTCAGTAACCTGTAATCCTTGTTAAAACCTTCTGGGCTTGGGTTTGCTTTTTCAGGCTGTGACAAAGTGTCATTTCCTGATTTAATGTGGTCACAGGGGCAAAATATCTCTAGAGATTTCCCATGAGAACCTGGCCACATCTGTTTTCAGTTATAAATAATAACTTTCATTCATAAAGTATTATTGACTGCATAGGTATTATCATTAGACACTGGACACTTCCATCTTAATCTCCCAGTTTTGGAACTGTATGCATTGAGTACTGTTAATTTTTTTCAATTTTTTCAAAATTTTACTTTTTAAATTATTTTTAGAATTGGGATTATTATCTCAAGTGTTTATTGGAAACATTTTCTTATTTAATAAATTTGACATTACATTTTATAAATATAAGATGTACAGTGTATTACTTTGAAATATTTAGATATTATGATTGCAATTGAGGTGATCTTCACCACATTATGTCATTACAGTAGAATATTATTGTCTGTATTCATTATATTGTGCATTGGATATGCATGGCTTGTTTACAAGTATGTAAGTACTTGTTTACAAGTATGTATGGCTCCTTACAAGTTTGTATTTTAAACATCATCAATATCATCCCCCCCCCCACCATTATCTCCTGGTAACCACTGTTTTACTCCTTGGTTTTTTATAGGCTTGACTTTTTTTTTCAATGTTTATTTATTTTTGAGAGAGGCAGAGACAGAGTGCAAGCAGAGGAGGGGAAGAGAGAGAGGGAGACTCAGAATCCGAAGCAGGCTCCAGGCTCTTAGCTGTCAGCACAGAGCCCAACTTGGGCCTTGAAACCACAAACCACTAGATCATGACCTGAGCCGAAGTCAGACACTTAACCGACTGAGCCACCCAGGCACCCCAATAGGCCTGACTTTTTTGTAACAACCAAACATGCAGATTGAACCACAGAGATGCCTAGGTTTGACTTTTTTAGATTCCATATATAAGTGATATCATACAATATTTGTCTTTCTCTGACTTATCTTGTTTAGCATAATGTGCTCAAGGAACATCCCTGTTGTCTCAAATAGCAAGATATCTTTCTTTTTCATGGCTGAATAATATTCCATTCCTCCTTCTCCTTCTCCTCCTCCTCCTCCTCCTCCTCCTCCTCCTCCTCCTCCTCCTCCTTCTTCTTCTGTTTTACTCACTTATCCATTGAGGGGCATTTGTATTGTTTCCATATCTTAGCTACTGTAAATAATACTGTGATAAACATGGGTGTGCATGTATCTCTGTGCAATAGTTTTTCATTTCTTTTGGACACACATTCAGAAGTGGAATTACTGGATTGTACGGAAAATCTACTTTTAATTTTTGGGGGGGGGGGAGCAACCACTTTTTTTCCATAGTGGTTGGACTAATTTACATTCCCACCAACAGTGCATGAGGGTTTCCTTTTAACCACATACTCACCAGCAGTTGTCTCTTATCTTCTTGATGAAAGCCATTCTAACAGGTATGAAATGATATCTGATTGTAGTTTTTGTTTGCATCTCCCTAATGATTAGTGATTTTGAGCATCTTTTCATGTGCCTTGTTGACATTTTAATGTCTTCTTTGGAAAATGTCTATTTAGTTCTTCTGCCCATTTTTTTGATCAGATTGTTTGGGGTTTTGTTATTAAGTTGTGTGAGTTTATATTTTGGGGATATTAACCCCTTATCCAATACATGATTTGCAAAACCATTTTCTATTCTCTAGGCTGCCATGTCATTGTTTTCTTTGTTACTCTTGCTCTGAAGAAGGTTTTGAGTTTGATATAGTCCCCATTTGTTGATTTTTGCTTTTGTTTCCACTTTTGGCATCATGTTCAAAAAACCATTGCTGAGACCAATAACTATGAGCTTCTTCTGCATGTTTTCTTCCAGGACTGCCCTGGTTGCCCTTAAGATTCTTCATTATTGACTTCTGACAACTTCATTATAATGTGTCTAGGAGAGGGTATCTTTGCATTGAGATAATAAGCTGGTCTATTAACGTCCTGGATTTGTATATCTAGTTATTTCCCCAGGTTCATGAAGTTCTCAGCTGTTATTTCTCTAAATACCTCCTTCTCCTTCTGGTATCTTAGATCCGGGGCACCTGGGTGGCTCAGTTGGTTCAGTGTCTGACTTCGGCTCAGGTCATGATCTCCAGATAGTGAGTTCGAGCCCTGCCTTGGGCTCTGTGCTGACAGCTCAGAGGCTGGAGCCTGGTTCAGATTCTGTGTCTCCCTCTCTCTCTGCCCCTTCCCCGCTCATGGTCTGTCTGTCTGTCTCTCAAAAATAAATAAACATTAAATTTTTTTTTTTTAATCTTAGCGCTCAGGGCACCTGGGTGGCTCAGTTGGTTAAGCATCTGACTTTGGCTCAGGTCATAAACTCATTGCTGGTGAGTTGAAGCCCTGCCTCGGGCTCTGTGCTGACAGCTCAGAGCCTAGAGCCAGCTTTGGATTCTGTGTCTCCCTCTCTCTCTCTCTCCCTTCCCCCCCACCCCCGTCCCTCCCCCACTTACACTCTCTCTCTCAAAATGAATAAACCTAAAAAAGTTTTAAAAAGATCTTAGCTCTCTCCCATTCCACCTGAATCATTTCTAGATTCTGCCTTTCAGAGTGCTTATTCTCACTTCCATCTGATCTATTCTTTTTCCAGTGCTTCCTAATGCATTCTTCATCTCATTTATTGAGTTCTTCAACTTCAGAATTTCTGCTTGGTTCTTTTTTGCAATGTTAATCTCTTTGGTAAATTATTCTTTCTGTTCATTCATTTTTCTCCTGAGTTCACTGAAATGCCTTTCTGATGTTTTTAAATGGTTTTGTAGTTTGTTGAATTTCTTCATAACAGATATTTTGAATTCTCTATCAGTTAGATTCCAATATTCCATAGGGTTGAATGTGGGTTGCTGGAGAATTGTCATTTTCTTTTTGTGACACCATATTACCATGATTTTTCGTGGTGCTTAATGAAATGTGCCTCTGATAGTTCATTTGAAATAATGAGAACCTTTCTTATTTGGGTAAAACTTTACTAAGTTTTAATTCGGGTAAAGCTCTGTCTGATTTTAACAGTTCAACAGTTTGGGAATTAGAGCCCTTTCTTTTGTTTTCCAGCAAGTGATGAGACAGCACAAATTTTCTATTTCTCTTACTGGAACTATCTGCTGGCTATATTTGGGAGTGCACATTTCCCAACTCCCACCTGCTCTGTCAGAGAGGTCACCAGTGCTGCCGTTGTTGCTTGTGCCACTGGGGTCACAGGTGTAGTCACTGCCACTGTTACCCCAGTTCCACCACTGTCCCTCAGTTCGCCACCTCTATGAGGTCCAACCCACCCACTCTCAGGTGCACAGACATATGGATCCCTGCGGTGTCATAGCCTGCCCTGCTGAGGAACTTCTGTTGGGTTATGGATGTCCCACTGGCTGTAAACTGAAGGGGCAATATAAATGGAAAGACTCATGCTGCCATGACATTGATGTCACTCCTAAGTACCACTGATTTATTTTTTAAGTTTATTTATTTATATACTTTGAGAAGGGGGAGGGGCAGAGAGAGGGAGAGACAATCCCAACCAGGCTCCGTGCTGTCAGCACAGAGCCTAATGTGGGGCTTGATGTCATGAACTGCAAGATCATGACCTAAGCCTAAACCAGAAGTTGGATGCTTAACCGATTGAGCCACCCAGGTGCCTGTAAATACCAGATTTTTGAAGAGAGGAAAATGAAGTGATTGTCCTTAGGTACTTTAAAGTTGAAAAACTAACATGCTGAAGACACCATTTACAATCCTTAAATAAGGAATAATCTATGAGGGATTTTATCTTGCAAACTTTATCAAATGCTGCATTTCTTATGGACACAAATTTAAATGGTGAAAATAATTTAATTACACACTGTTGTTAGAACAAGTCTGTGCCATTTATAAGATCACCACTATAAAAGTGTGGTTCTTTTTCCTTCTATTTCCCAGGAACTTAGAACACATTTGATATATACATTTTTCTTAATTATCAGTACAAAATTTTCTCCAGTACAAAGTGGTTTTGTAAAGTTTCAAGGAATAAACTGTATGCCCTTATCCTAGAAATGAGTGGTTTAACCAATCAAGAACTTGAAAACTTCCATCAGAATCAGGATCTTGATCTGAGATGTTAAAAGAAAATCATTGGTCTTTGTTACAAACCCCTATTTCTTCCCTATTTTTCTCTGTTTTATTTCACAAGCTGGGGGAAATAAAGAACTGAACCAAAAAGATCCCAGAGGGTAGAATGACAACTTGATCACCATTGAATCTTCATGTATTAGGAATACTTCAAACACTACCTGAGTAAATAAACATAGTAGTAATTCAGTAATAGTGAATTTAGGAATTATCATCCATACTACTCAAACTAAGAGATGGACACATAGAGATGGAATGAGAGAGTCTCATAACTTATATTATAAAATGAGTTGTGGGAAGAAAGCTTTAGATATAGTAGATTTCTCTTTGGAAATCCTGATCACCTTTGAGAAATTTGAAGTACTAGCATTTGTTTTTCTCTTTTCTCTTTTATTTGCCACAATAAAAATATATCATTACCTGTGTGGTAAATATACTAGGTTCTAAGTTACAATACATTTTTTGAAAACTAAGCTTTTCATATGCCATATTTATAGGGTATGTATATCTTTGGCTCAAATAATTCAATTCTGGAAGCAAGCTAGATTTCATTAAGTTTATTAAAATTATGTAAACAGGTAGAACCTCTTGAAATTCAACAGATAATGGTATTTCTACAAGTGCTCCATATTGCTTATAGGCTTGGTCTTAACTAGCCACTTGTTACAAATACCATGTTGTTATCATTGTAACTTTGGAGAAGGTCATATTGAATGGGAAACTGAATTGTGATGACCTAAAGAGATAATTTAATAATGACTGCAGTGATGCCTTCTGGGAAGACAATGTCAAAAATCTGGGGACTGTGCTAATTTTCCAGAAGGTCCATATGGTAAGTTTTTTAGGGCTTAATATTTTCAAGCTAAAACAGAATATATCTGAACACAGATTCCTTTCCTTCACTCCATTATTACCTATAACTTTCTTTTAAAGAATAATATTTCCAAGGCCGGAATGTGAACAATATATAAACTACCTTTCTAAACTTTCAATAATCTTTTTTGTTTGTTTAGTTTTGTTTTCTTTCAAATTTGGGGCCATATGTTTATGTTTGATTTTTATAGTCACTGGCCTAGAGAAAACCCATATTTTTCATTTATAGCAAAGGACTCCACTGAAACAATTATCTTACATAGTGGCACATGGGCACTAAGCACAGAGTGACTTTTCAATGTGTCTCTTTATTACCTAAGAAAATAAACATCCTTTAGTTTTTTCCCTTAATGTGGAGATCTGAATGTGAATATCATTCTAAGTTTGAAAATCAAGTCATGAAAATTTCCTTTGGAAATTTTATCTAAAGATCCTATTGTCATTCTTAACCAAGTTAAAATCTCTCAACTCAGACCTGTGTTCTTTCAGAGTTTAATATCTACTTTCTCTATGTCTAATTATCTACACTACTAAGAAAAATTTAGACAACTCTAGAGGAGTAATTATATCAGTTGGAAATTTCTCAACATGCTTCAATATTTCTGTGCATTGTAACAGGGCAAGGAATAGTCTTCTATCTTTGTTACTCATCCCCAGGAAAAACCACCCACGAGAAGATTTGCCTATAAAAAAAAAAAAAAAAACAGAATATACTAGATATGAATTTAATCATAGTTTGCTACTAACTACACAGTTGTTTGGGGATATGTTATATAACAACCTTCCTAGCCTGTTTCCCCATATATACAATAGAGATTATACTTACTTTGCAGGATTATGGAAAGGAATACTTATTTAAAATTTCTTGAGCCAAATAATGAACTCAAGCAAAGAGCAAAAGTGCACTTCATTTATAGTTACTGAAAAGTCATTATTTACTGATGTTTCATTTTGTAATTATATAATTAAGTGCAGTAACAAATTTTCTGATGAAAGAAAAGTAAATGAATATGTTTCACTCCAGATAACATCAACTGGCAAAGGCTACCATAGACATTTCTCTAAAATTTGCAAATAAATCAGACCTCAGCCAATGTTCAGTACCTTGTTTCCTTTTTCAAAAGTGTGTTACCTTAAAACACAAATCAAGATAAGTTATCAATTTTTAAAAATCAAAACTCAATTCTTACAAAAGAAAAAAAATAGCTGTCTTTAACAGAGATCCTTTTAAAGGAAGTTAGGATCTAATTCAGGAAAACAGTCCTAAGAAGACAGGTAGGCAGCAGGCATAGCTAAACCACTGATTCAGACTGGTGTGGGATGGCAAACTACTCAGGGAAAAAGAGAGTGAAACAAAAAGTATAATTTACAGCATAGAAATAATGGAAGACCTAGAAACATTTTTTAGTTAGAAAGTAGGCAGTTAGAAATTTCTCCACTGGGGCATTCTAAACCATCATGAGAGTTGTGGGTGAGATATAAGGCAAACAAAAATAGGACTTTTAAGCAAGAGGTAAAGTAGAAGAAAAGAGAATGTATTTGATCTTGCCAGGACTGCGCTGGTAGTTAAGGGACTCGAACACTGACACACTGCCTAGGCCAGTTAACAATATTTACATGGTTATTAACAATGAACATGCCATTTACAAATTGTCCACTTTCCAGGTCAACCAAGTGGACAAAGCATGAAAGAAGTCTCTACTAGAGTAGGAGAGCACAATCTAAATGGTAATAATTTCTAAGATGAAACACTGAAATTCTAGCTGTTAGAAAGAGGCAGGTGGAAAGAGAAGAAGGGAGGGCAAACAGAAACAAGGACAAGTGCACTGCTTTTACATCCTTCCACAGAGCAAGAGAGTTAAGACACAGACCACAATAGATGGAACAATAAGAAGTATGTGATTTCAAGTTAACAAAAGTAACCAATCTAGGAGCTAAAAATAAGTGAACCCTGAAACACTGAGCAGAAGAGGAGAGTGAAGATGTCATATAAGTGATCTACAGCTTTATTTTTTTTACTGTGGAGGAATCAATAGACAGTTTCAAAAAATAGAGGTATTTTTAGTTCAGGAAGAAATCACTAGAAACTTAAAAGAGTAGAGGCTGTTTTTGTTTTTGTTTTAATGTTGACTGCAGGGTTGGGAATGGAGATGAGGAGTGGCCAGGAAACTAATTTATGACCATAAGGTTTCTGAATTATTTGATTTTCACAGAACATACGTCTTTATTTTTAAAAATTCAGAGAATACGGAACTAAAATCATAGTTGCATTTCCAACTTAAAAAAAAAACCTCTTCTGAGGTAAAGGTAAGTTTTTAAGCTATAATTTTTATCAGAGATGGACTCTTCATTGATTGGTTTCAAAAGGTTTCTCATTGGCTAGAACTTAATTTATTCTTAAATGTTACAGGGAATACAGCTCTAGACTGGCTTTGTAAAGAAAGAAGGGATAACAATACTAATCACAATCCTTTCAAGGGCATCAGCCGCTTCAGAGTGAGGCTTTGGGCCAATCTACTCTCACTTAAGCCTTAAGAAGTAACAATGCCAGAGAATTTGAGTAGTACATAAAAGACAAAATTGGGGGAAACCTGTGTGGCTCAGTCCGTTAAGCATCTGACCTTGGCTCAGGTCATGATTTCATGGCTCATGTGTTCGAGCCCCACGTAGAGCTCTGTCCTGAGAGCTCAGAGCCTGGATGGAGCCTGCTTCAGATTCTGTATCTCCCACTCTCTCTCTGCTCCTCCCCAGCTTGCACTCTATCTCTCCCACTCTCAAAAATAAGTAAACACTAAAAAAAAATTTTTAGAGACAAACAAAATTGAGATGAATTATTAAATATCTACAAATTCTAGTCAACAACTCTGAAGTTGTCTCCCCACCGTTTTTGTTTTTTCTTTCTCTTTTCTTTTCTTTTTTCTCTTTCCCTTTCTTTCTTTCCTTCTTTCCTTCCTTCCTTCCTTCCTTCCTTCCTTCCTTCCTTCCTTCCCTCCCTCCCTCCCTCCCTCCCTCCCTCCTTTCTTTCTTTCTCTTTCTTTCTCTCTTTCTCTCTTTCTCTCTTTCTCTCTTTCTTTCTTTCTTTCTTGTAGGCTCCACACCCAGGGCAGAGCCCAATGCAGGGCTTGAACTCATGACACTGAAATCAAGACCTCAGCTCAATACCTCAGCTGAGATCGAGTCAGACGCTTAACTGATTGAGCCACACAGGAACCCCTCCTTAACTGTTTTTTGAGGTTGTTTTTTTTTTTTTAACAATTTTCTTTCATGAGAAATGTTCAGCTTCTGAGAAATGGGTGCTCAGGTCCAAAATATTTTTTGTGACAGATTATAAAGGAAAAAGATAAAGTAAATCCACATGTAGGAATATGGCTTTGAATGAAGTTTGATCCCAAACAAAACCACTATATCTAACCTATAGTGCTACCATAAAATACTATTAAGTAGAAAAACCTTATCCTTATGTGCTACATAACGCATACAATCTAACACTGTGAAGGTAATATTAAGGTTTGGAAAATCTGAAATGTTCCCATTAAATGTATTTTTTAATGTTTTAACTAAAAAGAGATTTTGGTTTCCTATAGTGGCATATCAAAATCTCTCTCTCTCTCCTATTCAGAATCTGCTAGACATGTAAATATGAACTTCTCAGTGCAAAATTTTCAAAGCTGAGTTTCTGTGTCCTTAATGTGGCAAACACTTTGTTTAGAAGAGTCTTGAGTAGTAAAGGCACCAGGCTAGAAATCAGAAGGGTTCTTCACTCCTGTCAATCACAAGTTGTGTGAATTTACCTATATCACTTAATCTTTCTAACCTGTAGTTCCAACTCCTGAAAATAAGCTTAACATCTTTTTTTTTTCTACTTCCTGAAATTCTTTTCTGGATGAAACAATGTTTGCCCAAGTACTCTGAAAACAATAAAATGCCGTATAAACACTGTAAGTGTTGTTATGATTTCTGAGAGCTTACTTAGCTTATGTATGCTTTTTCCCCATCAAATGAGGAACAGACCATTTAAAAGAGAATATAAAGTATGAAGAAATAATTACCTAGAGGTCTTTGCCAACCATTGATTAAAACAGGCATTTGAGAAATCCATTACAAAAAGTTCAGCACTTGTAAATCCTAGGTTATCTTCACTGTAATATTAAAGCATCAAGTTTTCATCACACAAAAAGAAAACAAAAAACCAGTGTGTATTCCTAGAGGCTATGCTATTCATATCCTCTCCTGACAGGTGTGAAGGAACAAAGTCCTGTGAAAATCAGGCTATCAGAGAAGTAGTGATAGATGAGACATTGACTCACTCCAACTTTCTCTATACATGGGCAGTCAAAATCTGACCATGGAAATTGTTTCTTGTACATTAGATTCTGTGCTAAGATATGTAAATTTTTTTTCAATGTTTATTTATTTTTTTGGGACAGAGAGAGACAGAGCATGAACGGGGGAGGGGCAGAGAGAGAGGGAGACACAGAATCGGAAACAGGCTCCAGGCTCTGAGCCGTCAGCCCAGAGCCCGACGCGGGGCTCGAACTCACGGACCGCGAGATTGTGACCTGGCTGAAGTCGGACGCTTAACCGACTGCACCACCCAGGCGCTCCCAAGATATGTAAATTTTAACATAAACAAGGCTTAAATCAGAATGCTGTAGCCTAGGCTAGTGGAATGGGCAATCTACTTAGAAACTAGTTAAGTTGTAACTCCATTTCTTTTCTTTGCATAAAAATTTAAACATGCAAATATAACTTATCAACATTGAAATTTATTCAGTGTTTTCACTGACCTCTGAACAAAGATCTTTAATTCTGATGACTCCTTCTAAATATATATATGCTCTTTTGTCAAGTATTTTGGTTTTAAATTTTGTTTTAATTTATAAAATATAATTGCTATTGTCTTACACAGTCAATGCTTATTTAGCATTATTGATATTTTCTTTTATTATCATTCCTTCTTGCTACTCAGAACTTTCACCTGAGGTCATTTTCCTTCTGCCTGAAGTAAACATACAGAACTTTTTGTATGAGGCAAACTCTCGGCATTTGGTTTTTGTTTTTTGGTTACCTTACTTTTGAAATGTATTTTTACCGGGAATGGAATTCTAGATGATTGTTTATTTCCTCACTCATTGTAATGACCACTGCAGTCTTCTGTTCCTGTTGTTGCCAATGGGAAGCCAGTTCTGACTCTAATTGTAGCTATAGTACTTTAAAGGCAGTAATCTGTTGTGTGTGTGTGTGTGTGTTTTCTCTCTCTCTCTGGTTGCTTTTAAACTTTTCTCTTAGTTTTTGGCATTCTTCAGATTCACCATAATGTATCTGGGTGTGGATTTTCTGGATTTCTCTCATATTTACCTTGCTTGGGGTAACTAGGCTTGTTTTTAAATCTATGGTTTGATACCTTTCATGGACTCTGAAGAATTCTCATCCATTATCTTTTCAAACGATGCATCTTCTCTCCTCTCCCTCTCTTCTCCTTCTGAGACACCAACTAAATGTATGTTGGACAAGTCTACTCCACCCGCCATTCCCCTCTTCCCACAATGTGCTCCCCCTTTTGTGTGGGCGCCCCTCCCCTCTTTTCACCCTCCATACCTTTTAAGCTCCTGTTCACACTTTCCATTCCATTGCCTCTTTGTGCTGCATTCTGGATAACTCCTGCAGGTGTCTTTCCAGTCCTATAATTTCTACCTTCAAATGGGTCTCATATACTATTTAATATGTCTTCTTTTCTAGAAGTTCATTTTTGAAATTACCTTTTGCTTTTTATTCATATTTTGATTCCCTTCTTTCATTTCTTCAAATATATCAAATACGATTCCAGTACCTGAAGTGTTGGCCAATTTCATTCTTCAGTCTTTTTTTTTTCTGTAATTTTTTTTCCCTATAACCTTACAGTTTTTAAAACTCTTTATTGTCTCTGAGAATCTGTTGGGACCTGATTTAAAGTTGGAATTTCTTCAGAGAGGATATATATTTGTTTCTGCCAGGTGACTACAGGCTCTACCAACCACAAACTCTAGTCTTAAGGCATTCTTAATGGTTTTTTTTTTCCACTCAAATAGTGAGAATTGAGGGCTGAAAACCCAACTGAGAATGAGTTATAATTATGCATTCTCAGAGAAAATTTTTCCCCACTTATCTTAGTATTCAGTTTCAAGACAGATAATTTTGCTTTCAGTTACCTGGAGTTTGGGGTTAGCAGATTTATTTCTAGTTCACTTTTATACTTGGCATGTAGCCACCTGAAGTCCTATATTTGTACAAGGGAGTCTTGAATATTGATCCTCCATACTGGGTGGGCTTACGTCTTCACTTCATTTCTTTCATGACCACCAGGCCAGGTCAGGCTAAGTTAAACTCCATTTCACTCAGGTTCAGAAAATTCCCCCAGGTAAAAGCCAGCTTTACAACTATGTTCACTTTTCTAGGTTTTTACCTTCTTGAATACACATTACACAAAAATGGTACATGGAACTCCTATATATAAAATAGATGATACAGATTCATTTCTAATAATAATATTTCATTGCTTCAATAATGTTGATATTGTGGTGATAAATTTATAATATATACAAATATTGACTCATTACATTGTACACCTGAAACTAATATAATGTTATGTCAATCATATGTCATTGAGAAAAAGATTTGTCTTATTTTGTTTTCTGTACTATTTCCAGGATCCAGAAAAATTCTTGTTACATGATGAACTCTCAATATATACTTGATAAATAATGAATTAATTAATAATGAGCCAACTCTGCTGCATGGCTATTGCCAACTTAATGTCTTTCTTCCTTAATATCTGAGTCTTCATTTGTAGGGGGAGTCTGGGGACAGAAACATGCCCAGTAATAGTACTCAGCTCCCCAGTCATCTTTGTATCAAGTGAAAGTCTGTTGAGAGTTTAGTTAAGCTACTTCATGGTATTCCTGCCTTGGCATCCATGTTGTTTGGTTAAGCAGGCTGCAGGGCCCTTACACTGACCCTAGCCCTCTTATGCAAGTGCACGGCTTAGATAGCAGCAAACAGAGTCACGGGCAAATGCTACTTCCTGATGCAACTTCCCAATGGAAGTTGTGATCATCCTCCCTGACCTTCCAGTGCCTGTTTGTCTTATGCTCCCTTTGAATAAGACATAAGATCCCTTATGGGTCTTATCAAAACCCACTCTTCTGGTCTGAATTGACCAATCTGGCCCTGGCCTGGGAACCCTTAAGCACTTCAAGCACAGACCCTTTCAATAAAGGCAGTGACCCAGGTTTTGCCCCTCTCTCATCTGTACTCTGCTGTGATCTCCTGTGTGGTTCCTGGAGGTATGCTAGGTACTTCTTCCAGGCCCTGTAAGTAATAAACTTCTCTGTTTCAATTTCTCTTATGATGTGTTATTGAAACATGATTTGCCATCTGGCACCCTGTGCTCCACTTAACAAATGTTAATTAACAAAGTCATAACAAAACCAAGTAACACTGTTATGGAAAGAGTTATAAATGGAAGTTACACAGTGGTGTTTCCAGGAAAACTTCTTTAAAGACATCAACTCATCAGTATATGTTTTACCATTTGCTCTTCTCCTGCAGGCAAGGTCTGGAGATGGACCAGCCAGACATTTGTGTTTATAAGGCAATAAACATAATAACAGAACACTTGGCATTAAGAATATTGCCATAAAAACATGGAGAGAGTTTGGGTCTCTGATACTATTGTTTAGCCACCAAATCAACCCTGAACTACCCATCTTAGGACCTCTTGTTTTGTGAAACAAGATCTAACACTTAAAGAAGGATAAGACACTCTAAACAGAAACTTGCACTTAGAATCAAAAGACCTAAATTATTACACCCATAACAACAGAAAGGTAATTTAAAACATAGTGAGAGAAACACCAAATAAATCTTAGGATTGTATTTATATTTCATTTCTACCATATAGTGACTAAAGTGCATATTATATAGAAATTAAATTTATACAGAAATTCAGGCAATTAAGTCTTCTTAGACTTTTGTATAAAATTGTTTCCATAAAATTGTATCATTTTCTTAAATAGATGATCTACACAGATGGTCAAAACTCAAGAGGTATAGAAGACCTCACAGTGAAAAGAAATTCCTCCTGCCTCCCATGTCCCTCTCCAAATCAGTCATTGTTACCAGTCTCCTGAGCATCCTTCTCCAGAGGTAATCCTTGAATTTACAAACATGTATACGAAAGAGTTTCAAGAAGAGAACAGTAAAAAGTTCCAGTGCTACCGAGAGAGTGAATAACTTAATGATGGCAAAGTGCTCATTAGCTTTGGAGATATGAAAGTCACTGGTGACCCTGACAAGAGGCGCTTCAAGAGAGTGTTGAAGGCAGACAGCAGATCAGAGAGTGTTGGAAAAAGGACACAGCAGGTTTTCTAAACTGCTTGGATCAAGTAATTAATTGAAAACTTACGTTTACTAAATATATTTCAATTATATTTTTAATAGCAACATGTCATTATGAAATTAAGTAATTAGTCATTCATTTTCAGAGAGTTCATCAAGCTTTTCCACACAGGGCAAATCAAGAAATTACTCTTAGGATGTCAATGGGCTTGTGAGAAAAGTAATTAACATTCAAGGTATGAAAAAATTAAAACAGACTTTTTTAACCAGTAATAATTAATATATTCATAAGTATATTAAGAGACTATTAAGTAGTAGTACTCACTAGGCCTTCTTCATTGGACTTTTTTGTTTCTTATTCCATATGTTCTTTTATTATCCATTTCACTTCTGTGGTTTCAACCACCTATTCTCCTCTGAAACTATCGAAGCTACACCTCCAATCTGTCTTCCTCCTATGAAACAGGCCTACATTAACAATTGTTTGGTAGGGGAGTGCCTGGGTGGCTCTGTTGGTTGATTTTGGCTCAGGTTATAATCTCACGCTTCGTGAGTTTGAGCCCCAAGCTGGGCTTTGCACTGACAGCATGGAGCCTGCTTGATATTTCTCTCTCCCTCTCTCTCTGTGCCTCTCCCCACTCACACTCTAAGTAAATAAACATTTAAAAAAAAAGAGAGAGAGAGAGAGAGAATTGTTTGGTAGACAATTCTATTTTGTCCCATATTTATATGCCTATATATTCAATATGTTTACAACTGAACTTGTTTCTCCATTTAACCTGGTGTCTCATCTCTATTCCATAGCTTCATGATTTATACCACCATCCATCCAGTTGCCCAAGTCAGAAACCTGGAAGCTAGCTTTGACTCTTCCCTTCCTTTGCCCCACTTACCCAAAAGCAATTACCAAAATGTGTTAACTCTATTTCCCTAGTATCTTCCAAATAAGTCTTGTGTAAATATAGAGGACACTATCTTCATTGATAACTAGACTAAGGCCTTCATTTCTGAACTGGATAACTAAAATCACTTCCATTATTGGACTTCTAAAATCATTCTTTGGGGCCCTGGGTGGGGGGTAAGTGACCAACTCTTGATTTCAGCTCAGGTCATGATCTCACCATTAGTGAGATCGAGTCCCATGTCAGGCTCTACACTGACAAGGTGGAGCCCGCTTGGGATTCTTTCCCTCTCTCTCTCTTTGCCCCTCCCCTACTCATGTGCTCTCTCTCTCTCTCTCTCTCTCTCTCTCTCTGTCTCTCAAAATAAATTACTAAACATTTTTTGAAAAATACAATAAAATCATTCTTAATACTGACACTTGAATGATTTTTCTAGGACAAATATAATCATGTACTTTCTCTAAAAACTTCATTACTGCCAGGTTAAAACCCACATGGCATGGCTGACCAGCCCCTCCACTATCCAGCTCTTCCACAGGAGTTTATCTGCCACTGTTTCAAATTTGGACACACACCCACCGTCTCGTTCCTCGTCACTTTTTCATCTGCCTAGCATGCCACCTTCTACTCTTACTTACTGCCCTGCTGATTAGATATTTTAAATGTAATCCCTGGAAGTACCAATACTTTTCTCAGGGCAAATGTATGGGTTTGACAGCATAAAGTACATGGAAGGAGCTCTGTAAATATGAAAACACTGAAAATATGTTCGATCATTTTTTACTGAGTTTTGATGAGAGTATTAAATCAGAATTGCCCCCCCCCCAAAAAAAAAGAGGTTAGAGTGGGAGAGAGCCAAAGCATAAGAGACTGTTAAAAACTGAGAACAAACTGAGGGTTGATGGGGGGTGGGAGGGAGGAGAGGGTGGGTGATGGATGTTGAGGAGGGCACCTTTAGGGATGAGCACTGGGTGTTGTATGGAAACCAATTTGACAATAAATTTCATATATTAAAAAAATAATAATAATAAATAAATTAATTAATTTAAAAAAATAAAAAAAAATTAAAAAAAATAAAAAAAATAAATCAGAATTGCCCATAGTCAAACACTGCCGATAGGTTCCTTTAAAAACAGTTTCCTCTTTGGGCCATAGGTCCTGTCTTTCATAGCATGACTACAGTAAACAACCAACAGTTCAAATGACCTTATCTCATGAAGGCAAGAGTCCACGTTAACCTCAGATACATGACACTGGTTGAACCCTAACCTCAGTAAAGGTCTGATCTCAGTTCCAGGATGCTGGTAGTGGAAAGCTTTTTCAAAACTAAGTGGAGTACAAAAGGATTCTGTGGCAATTCAGCCATGAAAATATTTTTAAGAGCTTCAGGGAATCCTAACGCTTTCTCAACAAAATCTTTATAGATCTGTCAGCATTTCAGACTTATAAAGCGTTCCTCTCTGTTTTGGGGGAGTGGTGGGGTTGGGGGGGATATTAAAAGTACAAAAGGTGTGTATCCATTTGCCTTCACCCTTTGTATCATTAATCCCCCCTACCGCAGATTGCATTTATACGCTGTCTCCTAATTCTGTTTAGAGGTCTGCAAGATGATTATATGGAACCGAAGAACCAAGCAGATTTGAGCCATTGCCATTCAAGGTTTATTCAGAAAAGACCAGATGAAGCAGTTGAAACATTTGCAGAAGTGGATTCCTTGTTGTCTTACGATATGAAATAATCCAATTGGCTGTAAGTATTTATTCCTTAATACAAAATAGGATTTCTTTAAAATTATTTTGTGATTATTTCAGAAACTAAATATATTTTAGTCTATTTATATATGTTGATCAAAGGAAGAATTAAATTATAATTATAGAAATATAACCTCTATATAATTATAGAAATATGACCTTTGACATTTGTATCAAAAGTATAAAAAGCAAATTCAGCCATGATACCTCTGGATTCATTTTAAGTACAAAATGAAAATAAATGTAGGCTGCTCTAAAAGATAAAGCCATATCATTGCAGCATAAAATTCTAGAATTTGCCTCTTCTTTGATGCTTGTTGTTCTTCCCCAAAGGAATGTGTTTTATTTATTCCATAACTCAGGATCTTAAACGAATCTAGTTTTGAATGTGAGAAATCACTGGTTTTAATAAAATGCTTTGTGGGGCGCCTGAGTGGCGCAGTCGGTTACGCGTCCGACTTCAGCCAGGTCACGATCTCGCGGTCCGTGAGTTCGAGCCCCGCGTCGGGCTCTGGGCTGATGGCTCAGAGCCTGGAGCCTGTTTCCAATTCTGTGTCTCCCTCTCTCTCTGCCCCTCCCCCGTTCATGCTCTGTCTCTCTCTGTCCCAAAAATAAATTAAAAAAAAAAAAAAAAAAAAAAAAAAAACGTTGAAAAAAAAATAAAATGCTTTGTGGACATAACCTTAACTAAGCATATCCAGGCTGCTCAACAAGAATCGAAGCCCAGTGGACAAAAAGGTGAAATTACATCTGGTGTGACAAATTTTTGGGTAATAATGTGTAATTATTAATTAAATATACTGGCATTAAAAATGAGAACTCATTGTTCCATAGGCCTTGGTTTCATCCTGGAAGTGATCTAGTGACATTTATTGGGGTCACCTACAAAAAAAGTTATGTTGTCTTATTGGAATTAAATAAAATTTTAAAATATCTACTTAAAACATGTATTAACTTAAAACAGATTTGAACACATTAATTGGTATCACTGTTTTTTCACCTTGACATTTTAACAAACCATTTTACTTAAACATGCATTTTTTGTATCCTGCCTTAATGGTTACCAAGTAAACTTTTCAAGGCATCCAACAGAGTTGCCCAGAATATATGTTTTCATGTCCATCTAAGTTGTAGAAAGCCATGTGGAGTTGGTATGTTTTGCCATCACTGGAAATTCTATCTCAAGCTATTCTTGTCTTTTGCATAACATCAAGACTTTAAAGAAACTAGTTCTGTAAGTTTTTATTCATAATTTCCACAAGGTTACTATGTTCAGTGACATGAAACATACATGGAGGGACATACGTGTGACACTATATGCAGAAATAATTGCTGTTTCTGTCAATATTTATGCTTCTATTTTTACTGGTTTGACGAGATAGTGTCTGAGAATTGAGCCTTGGTTGAGATTATTTCATAATAGTGTATTTTTCTTTGATAGTTCTTCATTTTTTCAAGTAAAAGAATTGAATCAGTGCCTATAATGAGAAACTTCACAAATACTTGAATATAGTACAAGTATTTTCTGAATAATGATGCTGCCAAAACATTTACATCTGAACATATAAGTAATTTACTATATAATAAAAATTGTTACAGATACGGATTCCCTGACAGTATATAAATTTATATTTTTACATCTGGTCAAAGAAGTGTTGGATAATTAAATGGACTATTTTTTTTTCCTACCAAACTGAATTCTAAACAGACTTCAAATCCAGTTCTAGTCTGCTTTCCTTCTAAACACTCCCCATTCCAATCCATAGTGATCTCTCCCTTCTGAGAATTTCTACACTATTTGCTGTCTATATTAGTGAATTATAATTTAGTTATACTCTTCTATATTGGTTTCCAAATCTTCATGTTAGTTTAATTTCTCCACTTTGCTGATATTAGACTATCATATACTTCTATTTTATGCTCTACGCTACTTACCATATTGTTTTCCATAGTATAATTACTCAGTAAGTGCTCATTGATTGTGAAGTATAGTCAGTTTTACAAATAAGTGTCTTCTAATTGGCCTGTGTACCATCTTCAAATGACTGTACAGATTAATCAAGGCCATCTAGATCTATTTTATAGAAAACCAGAAAAGACTAGAATGAAATCAATAGAATACTTACTCAGACATGAATAAGCTTTTGTATTTCTAGGGCCATAAGAGTGGCAGAGTAAAGTACCAAAGAGTATCTAATATCTAGCATTGAATGAAAAATAATAGCAATCTCTCTTGTTCCAATTGAAAAGAAGGACTTTTTTTGAAATACATTGGGTGAAGTGAAATTTATTGTGTCATCAGTCTCTCAATTTTTTTCTGGAGCATAATGACTCTTGAATATTTTTCTCCCTATATTTTAATTGTTGACACAATAGTGGATCATTGCAAAAAAAAATGTTAGATGGCAACAATGGTTTAACAGTTCTTTTGCATCAATACAAGACTAGAAATTACTGTCATTTAAGTAAGGTCCACAAAGTGTTCAAATCACAGTGGACGATCCATATGCCAAGGACTCCCAGAAATACTTCAGACTATTTCAAGAAGGCTGATAATTTCCATATTTTTTCCCTTCTCTGAGAGGGTTAGACCACAAAGTCTGGGCAGGCTTTTCAGTGACATCACAACAAGCCCTGCTTTAGCCAAAAAGAAAGATAACTTCTTACTGGCCCATACTATACACTACCTCTTACCAGTATGAAATTCAACATTCAGTAGATTGGGGAAATGCCTATTTAGAATTATTGAATATAATACGGTTTGCTGCTGCCATGTACTTTGATAAAATGGGTTTATAGGTTAATTTCCCTCTTAGGAATTATACAAAATTTGCATCCACACACAAACTTAGGAAACACCATTCTTTAATATTTTTGTTTGTTAGTTTTGTCATTTTCTGCAGCCTTCGATAATAATAACAGGAAAGTAAACATGTATTTTTTTCCAGTTGAATTTAAGAATACATTGGATTTCAGCTCTTCATGTTTATACAAGTACACTTGTGTGTGTTTATAATTATTCTCTCATTCAGAAAATATGGTAATAATCTTTTATAATTTCAAAGGGAATTTTTTTACTTGACTTGCAATGTATTTCACATTTTGATCCCTGAAAAAAGGTAAAATGCCATGGGATGAATCCAATTCAATATCCCTAAGTAAGCTTTGCATTCACCCCTAAATATCCGCTCAAATCTTCATCTTTGTTTATGTCAATATCAAGCTGTGTCACATTAACAATTTCACTAATAAATATAGAATCCTTCCTCTAATGTAGCATGTAATGAAAACTCCATTATCACTGAAACAACCTAATTGCTACAATTATGCTATAAGATCATATGGGGAACATATTAATATTTATTTTTATAATTCTTACATGCATTTAACTTTAATGCTGATAGCATGTTATGGTTGTATATGGCAGCACAAATTAGTTTTATCATTATATCTTTGGTAAAATGCCAAAATCTAATATCAGCAATACTTCCTAAATTATTAGCCTACAACTATATCTTTTGTAAATAAATGTTATGGAGTTTTACTGTTGGTTTGCTTATTTTTTGCCTTTAATCACAGGACTTCAGGAAAAAGAGAACAGGGCTGTTTTACCTACAGCAGCTTAAATTTTACCCCCATACTTCAAAACAGATAACTAGGTCTCTATTGTGATTTTATCCTCTCCATCCAAAATCCCTTTCTTTTCATTACCCTAGATAAAAATCTTCTGGGGAGCCTGGCTGGCTCAGTCAGGTAAGTGTCTGACTTCAGCTCAGGTCATGATCTCACAGTTTGTGAGTTTGAGCCCCGTGTCAGGCTCTGTGCTAACAACTCGGAGCCTGGAGCCTGCTTCGGATTCTTTGTCTCCCTCTCTCTCTGCCCCTCCCTACTCATGCTGTCTCTCTCTCTCTTTCTCTCTCTCAAAAATAAATAAACATTTTAAAAAAAAAATCTTTTGCATAGTGTAGGAAACAATAAACAAAAATAAAAGGCAGTCTATGAATGGGAGAAGATATTTGCAAATGACATATCCAATAAAGTTTAGTATCCAAAACATATAACAACTCAACACCCCCAAAAATAAATAATCCAATTAAAAATTGGGCAGAAGACATGAACAGAAGTTTTTCCAAAGAAGACATCCATATGGCCAACAGACACATGAAAAGATACTCAACATCACTCTTCAGCAGGGAAATGCAAATCAAAACCACACTATCTCTTCACACCTGTCAGAATGGCTAAAATCAAAAACACAAGAAACAAGTGTTGGAGAGGATGTGTAGAAATAGAAACCCTCGCACAATACTGGTGGAAGTACAAACTGGTGCCGCCACCGTGGAAAACAGTATGGAGGTTCCTCAAAAAGTTAAAAACGGAATACTCTACAATCCAGTAACTACAGTACTGGATGTTTACCCCAAAAATACAAAAGCACTAATTCAAAGGGATACATGCACCCCTGTGTTTATAGCAGCATTATTTACAATAGCCAAATCACAGAAGCAGCCTAAATGTCCACTGATTGATGAATGGATAAAGACGAGGTGGTATACATACAGAATGAAATATTATCCAGCCACCAAAAAGAATGAAATCTTGCCATCTGCAACAACATGGACAGAGCTAGAGCGTGTAATGATAAGGGAGACAAGCCAGTCAGAGAACGACAAATACCATATAATTTTTTACTCATATGTGAAATTTAAGAAACAAAACAAATGAGCAAAGGGGGGAAAAGGAGAGAGAGAGGCAAACCAAGAAACAGACTCTTAACTATAGAAAACAAACTGATGGTTACCAGAGGGTAGGTGGGTGAGGAGATGGGTGACATAGGTGATGGGTATTAAAGACTACATTTATCATGATGAGCACTGAGCAATATACAGAATTGTTGAATCACTGTATTGTACATCTAAAACTAATACAACACTGTATATTAACTATATTGGAGTTAAAATAAAAAACTAAAAAAATTTTCAGTTAAAAAAAAGATGTTACTACTTGGGGAAATTGGATGTGGGAGTAGAGAGATATGGAACTATCTGTATTTCCCACTCATTTTTTCTGTAAGCTTAAAACCACTGAAAGAAATAAAGCCCATTAAAAAAATAACTATACACTCTGTGGTAAGGGCTTGAGAATACAAATTATTGCACACATTTTATGAAAACATTTTTTAAAGCCAAGTTTAAGCATTTTAATTACACTTCTTAATTACTTCCTCTTATGAGTTATGATTTAGTGTCATAATGCTCACAATATCATTAAAGATTTTCAATCCCTGAATACTGCTCTGCAGTGTACTTGTATTTATGAATGCAAATACGAGACATTTTCACTGGTTTGTTAAACATTCTCCTTTACATTTTGCTTTTGTCACAATCAGAGTCAGTACCAAGTTGATTCATATGATTAAAGTTTGTCCATATAGAGAATGGCCAAATCTAGCAGTATAAAATAATGGAAAGAATTGCTCTGTGGAATCAGATAGAGATTCAAATTCAAGTCTCACCGTTTAACAGTGGTGCAAATTTGGGAAAATTGCCTAGCATCTCTGACTTCTGGTTTATTCACCTGTGAAACGTTCACTATGGGATTGCTATGAGTAGTCAGACAGATTATATATATATATATATATGGAAGTACTGTACTTAGCACATGGTGGGAATGCAGTAATTACTGCCCTTCTCATTCACCATGGAGTGTGCTGAGTAAATGGTGTGGCTCCACATCTGGTTAAGCCTGGTTACAAACCTTGTATCTAAATCAGACAGTACACACAACTTACTGTTTTGACTGACAGATTCAATCCAAATACCTCTTTGCCTTTTGAGAAAAAAAGTTAAGGAATAGAAGAGACTGAGGGTTAGTACCTCCATTTGTAATCTGATATTATGGGTTGAACTGTGCCCTAGGCCCAGTGTTCATATTTTGAAGTCCTAACCCTCAGTACTTCAGAATGTAAACTTATTTGGAGATAGATTAGAGAGGTAATTAAATTAAAATGAAGTCTTAGGGTGAGTCCTAATCCAACATGACTGGTGTCATAAAAGGAAGACATTGGCACATATAGAGGGAAGACAATATGAAGATACAGGGAGAAGATGGCCATCTGCAAGCCAAGGAGAAAGGCCTCAGAAGAAACCACCTCTGTAGACAGAGTGGTCTCAGACTTCCAGCCTGCAAACAGTGAGAAAATACATTTTTGTTGTTCAAGCCACCCAGTCTGTGCTACTTTGTTAAGGCAGCCCTAGCAAGTGAATACACTCGGTAAAGACCTTTTTGCCTTTTGGAGGTGGATCCTATTTTTATGCCTTCCGGTAAGCAATTTTCATAGTTTTTATTTCATTAAGTTCCGATTTTCAAAGTAGTGTTATTCTTACCCTTAAGTTATAAAAAGACTTGAAATTATACTTCTTCATATTGAGAAAAGTATATATCTAAAGAAACTTTTTATTCTTATTTAAGGACTCCAACTGGCAACATAATTCAGATGCAATCAGTAAGTTCTTGGAGAGCATAGATGTGGGTGGTGGTGTCTGAAGGGAGGCTTTTCAATGCTGAGTTGGAACTAAAAATAGAATTCTTGCATTTTTATTGTGAAATAGGAGACAGCATATTAATAGAATAATACTAAAATAATTTGGGGAGTTATAACTTTTGGGGGGGTTCTATGAGTAGCATAAAAGTATTAATTTATTACCATGTGGCAAATTTTCCAAATATATAAAATTATGTTCACCACCAAAGCTACAACTGGCAGATCTATTTCTAGATGCGTATTTTTTTGTTGTTGCTTTTCTTTTCAGAATATTGTTTAGTCAAAGTTTATACTCATTCTGTCTCCAGACAAACCAAAGCCAAATAAATGCAACCAAGTAAAATGTAACACTGTTCATCTTACGGGATTGGCTTATGAATTCTTACATGGTGCTGGCACACAGTAAGCATCCAAAGAGAGTGACACAACAAATAGATCCCTGTGGATTACTAGGGCTGGATAACAGCAGCTGATGCTGAACTAACCAGGTCTAAGATTTGGTTCCTGATTAGAGGCTGACAATGTATATGCCTCCACAGGATCATGTGGAGACCTTGTTGGATTAAGAGAGAGGAATGTTGGAGTGAAGGCAACCTCTGTGAATGGCAGTGCCTATGAAGACAGGCAACACCTGAAAGGAACAGGTGTTCCTGTTCTCAGTTACATCCCATTGTGGCCATGTAGAAATATAAGCCATCTCTACCAGACTAACCTATTTTTTAGATCACCTGATTTTCAAATCATATTTTTAAGTCATAAAAAATTTAAAAAAACATTATGCAAGCCAACCAAAACCCATCTTCAACTGTGTGTAGCCCCCAGCTCTCCAGTTAGTAGTATTTGAGGATATATATCTCAAGCGGAGATTATCTCCACAATCTTGCTCTGTATGGCACATAGTAAAAACACCCCCCCAGGTCATTCTTTATTACTGTCCACAAGAAGGGCTACAATATAGCCTCTTATTTATTGGTGCATGAAAATAGCTCTATTTGAAGCTGACGGTATTATGGAAGGGGACAGAGAGCAATTTTAAAAATTTTAAAGCACAAATATTCTTTAATATTCTAAGCACTACTGAATACCTTTTAATAACTGAAGAATTCATTGATAATTTTGCTCCTAGGTATACTCTTCCCCAGTAATTCTGATATTTACTAAAAAGCAAGGCTTTAGCTTCTGAAATCATAGATAAGATTTTAAATCCTCTAGTAAGGTCATTTTAATATGCTTTTGAAATGTTGGTGGCTAGTTTTTGAAAATACTTAAAGTCACAGACAATATGTATAACATAGTAAATAAAGTAAAATATTGGAAAGGAAAATCATTTTCTTTAACATAGAAACTTAACAAACTTAACATAGAAAAAATAAGAAAATTGGACATCTATCTAAAAGCAATAAATTACCACTTCACTGTCCACCATCTTAAATAAAGACACTAAAATAAGCAAAATGTATTTGAGCTAAATTATAAGGACTACACTCTAGAAAACAGCTTTGTCTGTGACTAGAAAAACATAAAAAGTTTCTTAACCTTCCAAGTAAACCCTGGGCATAATGTCAGTGCAGGCAAATATTGATTAGTGATAGTTAAGGATGAAATGAAAGTGAATACCCATTTCAAAAATTCTTAAATGTGTAAATTAGTATGCAAAGTACTGTAGAGACATCAAAAAAATCCTGGAAATCTTAAAAGTGTGTAACCTAAAATCACAAGATAACCAAACATTAACTGTGAACTGTTCTCTAAAATTCTATGTGTAATCACTAAAATCTGTCTTGTAGCATTTTTAAAAAAACGATATCATCGCTAAATATGACCACTTGTTTGTTTCTATTCTACCCCACGTATATTCCATTAACATTGACTTTTTAGGCTGGCAACCTACAGCCCGCAGACCAATTCTGGCCATGCCCATTTGCTTACTATTGGTTAATAGTCACTTTCTTTTCATATAACTACAGCAGAATGGAGTACTTGTGGCAAAGACCATACGACCCACAAGGCCTAAAATATTTACTATCTGATCCTTCACGGAAAAAAAATGCCAATTTTCATTTTAAAACATATATTAGACCAAAATTTCTTCTTCAGTTTGTCCCTCTCAATATGTATACTCGTAAAGAACAGAAACTCTTTTTTACATCTTTCATATTAATCCATAGTATTAATTACTGTAACAATAATCTTTTTATAACAAAATGATGAAATTTCTAGGTAAATGGGAAATGACTACTGTCATCTGTCTATGGCAAATATTATTAAAAATGTGCTGTATATCAAATATTATAATGATCTGGGGAAGTATGATCTGTATCAGTGGTTTCAGAGTTTTTCTACTGTAGATTTATTTTTTCTTAAGTAAAATATTACTATGGAATTCCAACTTACAGAACAGATTCTTATCTGTTACATAAAGTTCCCACCATAGCTTGGCAGGGGAAAAAAAAAACAAAAACCTCCAAGGAGTCCTTGAGTATTAGAGAACATAGTTTGCAATGGTCTAGAAGAATTGCTGAGTTATTATGAGCATATACAATTGGATCATAACTAGAAAAAAATAATCAATGATTTTTATTTCCTTCATTTCCCTATAACAAGACTTTATAGCAGAGACTGTCATATAGAGATACAGTATATTCTAAAGGACATTGTCATAGAACTCAATGTATCCCCCACTAACTAGGACATTACTATGAAGGCTACTTAGACCAAAACCATTTCTGTCTACATCAGACCTACTAACTAATATGTCCCAACATTTTGCAACTTAACCAGACTATACTTATTGATGGTAGTATACTCTAGTCATCACTGGAGAAGATACCCATATTTGGTTTAATGTCTGAAGTGAACTTAGTGAGCTAAAGTGTCACAGAAATGCTCAAGATTTGGAGAGTAGTAAAATACTTACTGATTATTACAAAAGCAATCTTCCTATAAGCTGACTCCTCAGAGTAACCACAAAAATAATAACTTTTTTTAAAAAGCTTATTTGTTTATTTTTGAGAGAGAGAGAGAGAGAAAGCAAGCATACACAAGCTGCAGGGGGGAGCAGAGAGAGAGGGAGAGAGAAAGAATCCAAAGTAGTACAAAGCCTGATGTGGGGCTCTACCTACGAACCCTAAGATCACGACCTGAGCCTAAATCAAGAGTCAGAAGTTTAATTGACTGAGCCACCCAGGAACCCACAAAAATAATTATTTAGGAAAATTCTTTTTATAATTCTTTACTTACATTAAAATTGTATTTTTCCTGTGCCTCAAGTTATACTTAGTGCTAACCTAAATGCACCAAGTGCTATGTGATTAGGATGCATGTGTCTGTCCTGCTTTTTTCCTGAAATATTTAAATGAAAGGGTAAAATTTAAAAGAAGGTCTCAATTTGTAAGGGGAAAATAAATTTTTGTGTTAAATAGAACATAAGCATGCTTTAATTGTCTAAAGTCATTGGCCCACATCTGCTGGATTTTTCAACACAAGTCCCAGCCACAGATCCTGTTTCCTACACCCAGCTGAGGTTTCTGGACATTGACTTGACACGCTCTGACTGTAGGATGTATGATGTCCTCTGGAGCCAGACTTAGAATTGAATCCAGGCTCTGTCATGTAGAAGCTATGGGACCTTATGCTTCATGATCTTTATATTGCTCATGATCAAGCTGGAGTTTATAAGAGAACCTTTGTCATAATGTGAGAGGATTTCATGGTACAATCTATATAAAGCACTTAGCACAAGGCCTGGTAAGGTGAACAAAAAGATGGGGGTGAACATCTTTTCCTGGATTCCTCTGTCCAACTTGCACTGTGAATGTCAGGCCTAGCCATCCTTTAGGGCTCTGGCTCTGTCCTCCAAGTTGGCCTGACAACCTGGATCCTGGCCACTCACATCCCAAAGCAAAGCTGCTAATCACATGAAGCCAGAAAAAGGTCAAGTTCTGTTGTGGAGACAAAAGCGACCTAGAAGAACAAATAAATACTTGAGAGTGTTTACATGGCATTCTGGGACTTCTGTGAGGGAAAATCCCGAGTAAGAAAGAGACGCTTTATCAGAGTGGTGGCACCCTGGAGGGCGATAGGCAGAGTCCACATTGTTGGATAAAGCAAAACGGCGCAAGGAGGAGAAAAACTGCAGACGATTTTAGGAGATAAAATGGGGTGTTAAGCCTTTAGTTATGCCCAAAGTGAAAGGCAGACACTCATCTCTGCCTTTCTGAATTAAGTTGCTTCCACAGGACAGGGGAAAATGCCTTCTTCACATACATTATAACTCTTAAACACTATTTGCTCTAACATGCAATACATATTTGCTATTTAATCAGTACTTGAGAGTGGGAGTCAGAATGTTCCCTTCCTTCCCTCTTCCCTCCTCACTTCCTGAACTTATTACAGTAGTAAACACTCAGAATAAAAGATACTTATCAAGTCGAACATGGAGTTCTTTAAATTCAGACGTGAATTATGTCCTGCTGTGGATTTTGTACATAGGTGATAATACCTATTAATCCGGAAATAAAATACCAGCAGAGTCTTTCATGGATGGGTATAAAATCTGAAATGTGAAGGAGGAAGGAACACATCGGGGAAGAGAATGTGTTATAATCAGACAAGTGCAACTCCAAATATCTTCTTGCCATAGAAGAGCAGGAACAGTCAGGCACGTCTGGAAAGACATGTCTTTCCAGGGGTATATTTTTTTTGTTGAGGTATAATTGACATATAACGTTATATTAGTTCAGGTATACAACAGAATGACTTGACATTTATATATATTACAAGATGAGTATCATGATAAGTCTAGTTAACATCTATCACCATGCATAGGAAATTTTCCTTGTGATGTTTCTAGGGTTGTTTTGATCCTTACACTGATCAAAATTCAACGGTACCCAGTGCCATCTAAACAGTGCTCATTCTGGGACGTATGAGGCTTATTTGTCATTCTGATGCTTGAGGAAGAGTGTAAAAATTCTACCTTACACATATAATGCAAGGTGGAAGACAAGAGGTGGCAGGGAACCCTTCCTTTCTCCTACAAATTAAATAATTTTTCTCAATACTTAAGACATGATATGTCAACTCCTTCAAAATGTTTTTTTTAATCTTATTAATAACTGGGATTTATCTGCCTTTTTTAACTTCTCTCTAGATTAAGGGTTCTCAATTCTGGCTGCACATTAGCATCGCCAGGGGAGTTTTTAAAAACACCAACATCAAAGGGGACCTGGGTGGCTCAGTCAGTTAAGTGTTCATACTTGGCTCAGGTCATGATCTCAGGGTTCATGAATTTGAGCCCCACATTGGGCTCTCTGCTGTCAGCGCAGAGCCCTCTTTGAATCCTGTCTCCATCCCTATGTCCCCCACTCGTGGTCTCTTTCTCTCTCTCTCTAAATAAACATTAAAACAAAACAAAACAAAAACATCAATGGTCAGGAAATGGTCTAAGGATAAGGCCTAAATTTTCAAAAAGCTCCATAAATTATTCTAATGTGCAGCTAAGGGTTGAGGACTTCCTCTCCAGCCAGTCTCATTCACACCCAAAGCTTTAATTACTTTTGTATTAACTCCAAAACTGAAGAATCTCCCAATCCATGATAATTTGGCATCCCTTGCTCTGCCAGACCACAAGGTCTGTGAGGATGGGAACCATGTTGGATTCCTGCTGGCCTGCTTTACCCCAACATCAACCCAATGCCTGAAACATAGAAGATGCTTATTTATTTATTTATTTATTTATTTATTTATTTATTTTTGGTTAATTTATTTAACTTCTTGACCATATTATAGGATCAAGAGAGTTAATGGTTTCTAAAAAAAAAAAAAGAAAGAAAGAAAAAAAAAGAAAAAAAAAAAAAACACTCACCTTTAGTCATACCAACACCCTTCATTGACAACTAAGTGAAACAACCAGAAGGATCCAGGGCACAAATGCATCTAAAGCTAGTTTGAATCTGGGCCAGCATAAGCTTTTTTTTTCCTTCTTCTACACATTCAAAATTGAGCGAATAATGTAATTTCTCTAGTTGTATCTGAAGTTTTGAAGGTAAATCATCCATTTTACAAAATTGCTTTGAGCTACTTAGGAAAGGAGTGCTGTGTCATATTAATTACAAACTTCATTGAACCTACCTCAAGATTATCTGCAAAGAAAATGAGTTGCTCTCACTAGATTTTTAAGAGAAGTTGTTTCTGAAAAATCAAAGTTTAACCTATTTAGTTTTCAAAACTACCCGCTCAAGGAATACATAACTCTTACATCTTTTATTATGAAACATTGCCTTATCACTTTACCATGTGTGGCATTCTTTACTAAAATTTTCACCTGCTCACAAAATCTTCAACTGAAGTTAAAGCCACTTGCAGGATGTGCCCAAAAAGGGCAAACAATGACAGAGTAATCTGGACATTTTAATCTTCTGTCACCTGCAGAGAAGGGGAGCCGGCCTCATCATAGCCACATCCTCCTGAGAAAACATTTTAAGCCCTTACAATATCATAATAAGGCCACTGGCTCCACACAGGGGGGAAAAGGCACAAGTGTAGATAATTACCATGGAATGCAGTGGGTAATTGCAGGACTCCTGTACTTTAACCAGAATAGAACTCCTAATTATGTCAAAAGCCCAACTTTATAAAATCAGAAACAGTTACCAAAGAAATGCCACAAAGTGGTAAAACTTTAGACTGTTGAAATGCAAAAGAGATACAAAGAATTTTTGTAACAGGGATAAATAGCCTTGAGAATCTGGAAACTCTTCTGTTGCTTCATTGTGTCTATTTCTCAAGATGTCAGCACCACTGACTTCAAGTAAATTTCTCTAATGCATTGTACATTAACTTGTTTGAAGAACACACCTAAAATCACAGCCACTTTTATTTCTTCATTTCTAAAAGTGCCCAAAGTGACATTAGTGGCTAAAATTCTATCTTTTGTTTGATTCATGCTTTTTTTCTCTGACTCTATGTTGTGCTCTTAAATAAATAAATAAATGAAGGAAGTTGAAAGGAAGAGGGAGGGGAAGGGAAGGGAGGGAAAGGAAGCCAAAATTCTTCAGGTAGCTAAACAGTCATTCATTTTTAAATGGATCCAATGATGTATATGAAAATGCAAGCTTCCTTAGCTAAATCTTGGTATTATCACACCTAATAGGAACATCCCTGGTATAATTGTTCATTGGCTTAGATCAGCAAAATATTTGAAGCTGATCAAATGGCATATTAGTATCATTTCTTGAACACGTATGATATGCCAAGCACTGTGTGGCATCCTTCACACATACTATTTATAATCAAAGCCACAAATGTGTAATCAGATACCATTTCTCTAAATTTCAGAGGAGGTAACTAAAACTCGGAAGTAAACAGCTTCTCAAAGAGTGGTTGACACAGCAGCAGCAATGGCATTTTTTTAGGAGATAGAAATGTGGAATTCTGAACCCTACCAACAGACCTACTGAATCAGAATCTGCATTTTAATTAAGTCCCCAGGTAATGCGTACACACTTGAAATTTTGAGAAGATTGTTCTATCTCAAACACCTGGAAAATGACTGAGGCAAATCCCTAACCCAGGTATGTCTGTCTCCAAAGCCTGTCCTTTATGCCACTCTCCATGCTCTTACTGGAAGCTTCTTCTTAGAACAATGCTATAGGTACCTGGTAAATTTCCATCCACTCCAGGGGCTTTAGAGAACCAAGCCAACTTTCCATCTCTGCTGGCACTTACTCTCCACCATGATTTGCTTTGGAAGGGCACAGTTAGCTTTCATATATCCCATTTCCTGTTACCCAGGATCATCTGATGAGGAGACACGAGCATCCTTAGACCCCCCACCAGCCTCAGAGAAACATGGTGGCTCACCATTTTTAGAATTTTAGTTTTGTTCTTTTCATTTTTCTTTCCATTTCATCATGATTCAGTGGGAACTGAATCACTGCACATGCACATGGCTGTAATTGCTTAGGAAATGTAAAGAGCTATAATTGCTCAAACTAAATGGTGAAAACAATTTTACAAGAAGAAACCTCTATTTGCATGAAAATTTTATTTCTCTATTTGATGGTTACAACTTTTTATATCTTGCAGTAACTGCCTTTGAATTTGATTACTTGTAAAATAGTAAAATTTGGAGAAATAAGAAGCTGAGCAGGCCTAATGGTCGATCAGATGAAGTTAGTTGTGTAAGAGTCATCCTTGATGTAATATTGGGAAGTGTTAATTCCCTGCTCTATCCTCTTCCCTAAAAATAGAATAATTCCTTAGCTAAAAGAGATGTGCTGGGGAATGCCCACCATAAAGAGATGAAATTAAATACAAATAAAGCATTTGGGGCTGTTCTTTATTAAAACAAAATTAGCAAAAGTAGAAGGTGAAGCTACCTCGTATGGATGGGTGTTTGTAGCAAAGAAAATGTACTTCATAAGGAGGGAAAAGCCCTACATCAGAAAAATAACAAACATATACTGTGAAAATGAAAATTTCCTATACATTTATTAATATAATTTTAGGGCACAATTTGATGAAAACCCATAGAATAAATCAGAACAGATTAAAGGAAAACTTGTTTTTAACCAGTAAAGTGCAATATATAGGCTAATTACACAGGATCTAAGACCCAAAAAGAAAGAATTTGTGGTTCAGAGCCTGAGAATACTAAATATGCATCTGAACAGGACATGGAAATATAACTTAAGATCCTATACTTATCTGAAGCAAAGTGGTTGGTTGATACAATGGCTATAACCTCAAGGCTAAACTATACCAGCCATGGGGCCGCATGCATGGGACCTACAATCAATGCAAGGCTGATTCCTCTGGTAGGAAGCAACAATGTCAATGTTTCATAAGAATAGGATGATGAATGTGAAAACGTTTTAGGAACACCAATTTATTTTCACTTATGTTTTCCAATTTTTATGTGTGCACAGGAGTCATATATGACCAAAGTTGGGGGTGGGGGGAGGTTCTAAATAGGCCTAGAATCAGTACTTCCAATAAGGACAAAGTACAAATTCAAATAAATGAGGCACTGTGCTGTGGTTTAATTGGCATTTTTGTTTCTTTCTTAATCATACATAAAACAAGGATGCATGTTATAATTTATGGCATTTTAATTTTGAAACTTGTTAATAGGTGGTTCTGCCTCCTAGAATTGTGCTAAGGATAAAATCAATGGTGTAAAAGGCCAAGTGCAGTACCCAGTACATGGAGTCCTAAACCAATATTAGTTATTATCAGTGATTTTCTATGGAAATTAATATAAATTAAAGGACGGCTTAACAAAGTTATGCTTCACTGCAGTCTTATAATTGATCTTATGATTCTTAGACCTCTTTGACTGATTGACTATTATGGTATTCTGTTTAAGTTTTTATTTAATTTCCAGTTAGCTAACATACAGTGTAATATTAGTTTCAGGTGTACAAGATATTGATTCAACACTTCAACACCTGCTGGTCTTAACAACAAGTGCACTCCTTAATCCTCATCACCTGTTTAATATATCCCCCACCCACTTCCCCTCTGGTAGCCATTAGCTTGTTCTCTGTAGTTAAGAGTCTGTTTCTTGGTTTGCTACTCTCTCCCTTTTCTTCCCCTTTGTTCACCTATGAGTGAAACCATATGGTATTTGTCTTTCTCTGATTTTGTTTCATGTGGCATACTACTCTGTAGCTCCATTCATGTTGTCGCAAATGGTGAGATTTCATTCTTTATTACGGCTGAGTAATATTTCATTATGGTACTTTAAAAATATGTCCACAAAGTCTTTGAAACTCCTCCTTCCTTTTTTTTAAAGTTTTTACTTAAATTCTAGTTAGTTAACATGTACTGTAATATAGGTTTCAGGAGCAGAATTTAGTAATTCATCACTTACATATAACACCCAGTGCTTATTACAGTAAGTGCCCTCTTTAATCACCCATTTAGCCCAACCCTCCATCAACTTTCAGTTTGTTCACTATCATTAAGAGTCTCTTATGTTTTGCTTCCTTCTTTTTTTCCCTTTACCCTATGTTCATCTGTTTTGTTTCTTAAATTCCACATATGAATTAAATCATATAATATTTGTTCTTCTCTATTTTCCTTGGCATAATACACCCTAGCTCCATCCACCTTGTTGCAAATGGCAAGATTTCATTCTTTTTGATTGCCAAGTAATATTCCATTACACACACACATCCCCGTTTTTCATTCATTCATCAGTTGATGAGTACACTTTCTATAATTTGGCTATTGTTGATAATGCTGCTATAAACATCAGGGTGCATGTACCACTTCAAATCAGTATTTTTGTATCCTTTGAGTAAGTACCTAGTAGTGCAATTACTGGGTCATAAGGTAATTCTATTTTTAACTTTTTGGGGAATCTCCATACTGTTTTTCCAGAGTGGCTGCACCAGTTTGCATTCCCACCCAGGGTATAAGAGGGTTCCCCTTTCTCCACATCCTCACCACATCTGTTGTTTCCTGTGTTGTTAATTTTAGCCATTCTGATGGATGTGAGGTGGTATCTCACTGTGTTTTTGCTATATTTCTCCCTGATGATGAGTGATGTTGAACATCTTTTCATGTATCTGTTAGCCATCTGGATGTCTTCTTTGGAGAAATGTCTGTTCAGGTCTTGTACCCATTTCTTAACTGGATTATTTGTGTTTTTGGTGTTGAGTTTAGTAAGTTCTTTATAGATTTTGGACACTAACCCTTTATCAGATATGGCATTTGTGAAAATCTTCTCCCATTCTGTAGGCTGCCTTTTAGTTTTGTTGATAGTTTCCCTCACTTTACAGAAGATTTTATCTTGATGAGATCCCAATAGTTCATTTTTGCTTCTGTTTCCCTTGCCTTCAGTGACATGTCTAGTAAGAAGTTGCTACAGCCAAGGTTGAAGAGGTTGATTCCTGTGTTCTCCAGTAGGATTTTGATGGTTTCCTGTCTCATATTTAGGTTTTCAATCCATTTTGAATTTAGTTTTGTGTATGGTGTAAGAAAGTGGTCAGTTTCATTCTTCTGCATGTTGCTGTTCAGTCTTGTTGAAGAGACTGTGTTTTTCCTACTAGATGTTCTTTCCTGCCTTGTCAAAAATTAGTTGCCCATTTGTCGTGTGCCCATTTCTGGTTTTCTGTTCTGTTCCATTGATCAATATGTCTGTTTAAGCGCCAGTACCATACTGTCTTGATGACTACAGCTTTGTAATGTAGCTTGAAGTCTGGGATTGTGATGCCTCCAGCTTCGCCTTGCTTTTTGAAGACTGTTTTGGCTATTCATGGTCTTTCGCTGTTCCATACAAATTTGAGAATTGTTTTCTCCAGCTCTGTGAAAAATGCTGGTGTTATTTTGACAGGGATTGCACTGAAAGTATAGATTGCTTTGGTAATACCAACATTTTAACAATATTTGTTCTTCCAATCCATGAGCATGCAATGTTTTACCATTTCTTTGTGTCCTCTTCAATTTCTTTCATAACTGTTCTTTAGTTTTCAGCGTATAGATCTTTTACGTCTTTCATTAGGTTTATTCCTAAATATCTTATGGTATCTTACAACTTATTCCTAAGTTGTAAATGGGATCAATTCCTTGATTTCTCTTTCTGCTGCTTCATTACTGGTGTATTGAAATGCAACAGATTTCTCTATGTTGATATTTTATCTTGTGACTTTGCTGAATTTGTGTATCAGTTCTAGAAATTTTTGGGTGAGCCTTTTGGGTTTTCCACATAGAGTGTCATGTCATCTGAGAAGAGTGAAAATTTGACTTTTATCCACCAATTTGGATGCCTTTTATTTCTTTTTGTTTTCTGATTGCTGAGGCTAGGATTTCCAGCATTATAACAGTGATGGTGAGAATGGACATCCCTGTCTTGTGCCTGAACTTAAAGAAAAAGCTATGTTTTTTTCCCACTGAGGATGATATTAGCTGTGGGTCTTTCATATATGGCCTTTATGATGTTGAGGTATGTTCCATCTATAACTACTTTATTGATGGTTTTTATCAAGAACGCATGCTGTATTTTATCAAATGTTTTTTCTGCATCTATGGAGAGGATTATATGGTTCTTATCCCTTCTTTCATTAATGTGGTGTATCACATGGATTTATTTGCAGATATTAAACCACTCTTGCAGCCCAGGAATAAATCCCACTTGAAAGTGGTGAATAGTTCTTTTAATGTACTGTTGGGTTCAATTATTAGTATCTTGTTGAGAATTTTTGCATCCATGTTCATCAGAGATATTGGCCTGTAATATCCTCCTAGTGGGGACTTTTCTGGTATAGCAACCTGTTCTTAGAAGAGTTTTTAAATGCATAAATACATAGAATTGCAGAAGAACAAATTATATTGAAAAATTCTTATTGGGGTGCATGGGTATCTCAGTCATTTGAGCATCTGACTCTTAATTTCAGCTCAGGTCATGATTCCAAGTAGTGGGATTAGGCCCCATGTCAGTCTCTGTGCTGAGCATGGAGTCTGCTTAAGATTCTCTCTCTCTCTCTCTCTCTCTCTCTCTCTCTTTCAATTCTCACTTTCTCTCTCTTTCTTCCTCCCATTGTCTCTCTCTCCCAGTTGGGCACACATACACTCTCTCTCTAAAAAAGAGGAAGATAAATTAGGAAAGTAATGAAAATGAAAAGAAAAAGCAGCAAAAATATTAGATCACAAATGTAGACTTAGAGAACTCAACAACTCCATATAGCATAATAACATTTATATCATAGGAGTCCCAGGAGAAAGAGAGAGAAAGGAGAAGAAGGTTTGTTTGTGCAAACCATAGCAGGTAAAAGTATCTGGCATCATTAAATTGACATTTATGTTTCAAAGAGGTTTGTCACATTTTATAGATATATCGTATCCATAAAATGAATGTTACTAAATTTTTTATTCAAGAAAATATATTCTCCATCTGTGGGTTTAATTTTTGCACTTTGAATGGGAGGTGAAGTCTTTCACATTCTTTCCGGCAAAGACGTTATGAAATACTTTCTCTTCCATAGCTAATATTTTATTTATTTTTTTTAACGTTTATTTATTTTTGAGACAGAGAGAGACAGAGCATGAACGGGGGAGGGGCAGAGAGAGAGGGAGACACAGAATCGGAAGCAGGCTCCAGGCTCTGAGCCATCAGCCCAGAGCCCGACGCGGGGCTCGAACTCACGGACCATGAGATCGTGACCTGAGCTGAAGTCGGACGCTTAACCAACCGACTGAGCCACCCAGGCGCCCCTTCCATAGCTAATATTTTAGAAAACATTTACTCTAAGATCTGCATCTCAGAAAGTAACAAATACCATTAATCCTTTTCAGAACTCAAACTTCTCTCCAAAACATTCACTTAGCAACCTTATTGATCTCACAATCTCGGATTTGAACATTTCTCAGTTTTCACACCTTTCAAATGAATGCTGACAACGGGTGAGAAGCTACTGTGGACCCTCTAATCACTCTTCTCATCCTTCTAGCCAAGGCAGGCAGGAGGCCCCCCTGGTGGGTAACTGCCTTCCATGTCTCACAGCCTCAACATATTTAAGCCAAGAAAACATTTACAAAGGTGACAGTGATAGCGATAAAACCAGTGATAACCAAAGTACTCACTGCCACTGTTGAAATCTGTCACAGCTCAATCTGAAAAAATACTCCATCCATGAGTACTAAACAAAAGGGTCTAGGCTGGAAGACATCATCTCCCAACACTTTTGTCAGGCAGATTTGTCACTCACATTTGTATCCTCTCTTTGCTGTCTGACTGTCACCTAACCAGAGGTGAGAGCTTCAGTCAAAATCTACAATCCGTGAAGCCAAATCAGCACCCAACTGGCTTCCTGGAATCTGAATGACAGTTTGAGGGCTTAGTCAATTATAAAGTGACAGTAGAGAAAGTATGTATTGGAATATTTCATAACTGGACCGCTAAAGGGACCTGGGAGCAGCTAGGTCACATATTAGAAACCTGTGGTCTAGAGAGATCTAGTGACTCACCCAATGTCATAACGTGCCTAGTGGCAACTTACCTTAAGGCTGTACCTCTGGTTCCTGATCCAGTGCACTTCCTACAATAGAGCTACAGCACATCATTTTGAGAGTCCTATTTTGTTGATTGTGATTTTGTTCCTTTTATTAAAGTTTTTATTGAAAAAGCTGTAACTCACACGGAAAATAATTCAAAAATAAATACACGACCCCATTTATGTAAGATTTTAAAACAAGATCAACAGATACTTTAAAGTTCCCTATGCAATGAACCTATAAAAATGTGGATGGGAAAAACTCATACCAATCTAAGGAGACTGGTACCTCAGGATTGGGATTAAAAGGGTTGTTGAGAAGCACGTGCAGTTGTTTCATCAATATGATATATGCTAAAGGGAAAAAATCTGAAACAAATATGCCCCCCAAATCCTTTTTAAATATAACATGTTCGTTTTCTTTATAATATGCTCTACACACCTCTGTGTATTTTAAATATTTCTTGATTATAACAAAAATAAATGTGGTTATATTCCATAAAAGAAAGCATCCCTCATACCCCAGATCCTCCCTGCCCCTCCTCAAATATGATCTCTAGTTAAGTCTCTTAGACACTCTTTCAGAAATATTCTTTATATAAACACACTTCCTTGAAAACATGCAAGTGGAATCATAAGATATACAATTCTTCACTTTGCTTTTTTCATTTAATTTTTTTTAATGTTTATTTATTTTTGAGAGAGACAGAGACAGAGTGTGAGCAGCAGTGAAAGAGAGAGAGAGGGAGACACAGAATATGAAGCAGGCTCCAGATTCTGAGCTGTCAGCACAGAGCTGATGCGGGGCTTGAACTCACGAACTATGAGATCATGACCTGAGCCGAAGTTGAACGCTTAACCAATTGAGCCACCCATGCACCCCGCTTTTTTCATTTAAACAGCGTATCTTGCAGATTTCTTCATTTCTGGCCTCATTCCCTTTAATGGATTCAGACTATCCCATTAAATTGATGCATCTCAACATATATTATCTGAAGCTTTGCTACTCGAAGTGTGGTACATGGACTCAGGATCAGAATTATCTAGGAGTTTGTTAAAAATGAAGAATCTGCATTTTCATATTATCTCCATGTGATTCCTATGAAAATTAAAATTTTTAAAAACACTGACACAAATAGCAATAGAACATGCTTGGTGATGTCATTGGAATAATCCAGAATATTTATATTGTATACATATTTGTAAAAACATAAATTTTTGAAAACATAAATGCTCTTCTACGTAACATGATTAAAATGTAGTCTGAGTATATGAGGAACTCAAGCGTAATGAGCATACCGAATGGCTAGAGACTGAACACAAGAAACGTGAGTGGAGAATGATCAAGACATAATTAATACCACTTCTTCACAGTTGTCTTCTACTGAGTCTATTTATTGGCTTGGCAGTTTTAGAAAAGTAATACAAAATAGTTCAGATTCAAGAGGCTTTGAAACATTACCATAGAAACAAAACAAACCAACAAAACTAGGCTTGAAAAGTATATCTAAAACAATAAATGGTTCATCATGTGGATAAAACCAAGGAAATAAAAATCTAGAACAGTTTCTTTCTCCCTGTACAAACCATAATGTATTTCGCATATCTAGTTTTCCAGAATGGGAAAAAAAAAAAAAACCTTCCCATACAAATATCTTCATGTCACTACTACTTTATTTGTAGTTTCCTAGATTCTAGGGTATAGGAGGTAAGGCTGCAATTAAGACTAGGGAAACCAGACAGAAATTCTGCATCACTGTCCAGCCCTCATGTAAAAATAACTTCACCATCATCTTCCTTTAATGTTTTTGTGCTGGGGAAGTTCTTGCTACCTTCTGTTGGTACTCTGTTCTTCTCATCCTAGATACTGTTTCCAGACATCCTCACCAACCTCTATGGATTCCCATGGGCTGATTACTCCAAAATCTCCCACATGAGCCTGCTGCAGTGCTCTAAACCTTTCTTTCCACCAAACTACTAAAAATGTATAAATAGCGGTGAGCAATAGATTCTTCTAATTCAGTGGTGCTCAACTTGAGAGTGTCTCAGAATCACCTGGAGGGCTTGTTAAAACTGAGATTGCTGAGCTCATCCCCAGAATTTGAGTCAATAGGTCTATTATGGGACCAAGAATCTGTGTCCAAAAAGTTCCTGGTGATGCTGATGCTGCTTGTCCAGAGACCACACTTTAAAATCACTGTTCTAACAAAGCATATTCAAAATTAAACTCATTTTCTTTCCCCAAACTCTTCTTGATCAACCCATTCTGTTGGTTATCTCCTGTTCTGTTGTTCATGCAAAGTTGTAACATCGCTGTTAATCTACTCATTCCAGAATCATGAAAATCATCTATTCCCCTTCCAACTTTAATGGAGAAGCAAACATGGTCTCTGATACTAAATAGGGTAAGTGACTTACTACAACATATACAAATATACACAACATACAGAACCTTACTATACACAAAATTTCACCAAGGAGGCGAAAGATCTGCATGCTGCAAACAACAAAACATTAATGAAAAAACTGAAGAAGGCACTAATAAATGAAGATATTCTGTGTTCATGGATTTGAAGAATTAATACTGTTAAGATGTCCATACTACCCAAGTCATCTATGTATTCAATGCAGTATCTATCAAAATTCCAATGGCACTTTTCACTGAAATAGAAAAACAATCCTAAAATTTGTATGGAACCACAAAAGATCCCAAGCAGCCCAAGCAATCTTGAGAAAGAAGAATAAACCTGAAAGTATGACATTTCCTGATTTCAAAATATATTACAAAGCTACAGTAATCAAAGCAGTACCGAATTGGCATAAAAATCAACACATAGACCAATGGAACAGAATCTAGAGCCCAGATATAAATCCATGCAAATACAGTCAACTAATATTTGTCAAAGGAGCCAAGAATACTCGATGGAGAAAGGTGTCTTCTTCAATAAATGGTGTTGAGAAAACTGGATAATAACATCCAATAGAATGAAATTGAACCCCTAGTTCACACCCACTCACAAAAATTAACTTGAAATGGATTAAAGACTTAAAGATAAGACGTGAAACTGTAAAATTCCAAGAATAACACAGAGAAAAACCTCCTTGACATTGGTCTCTGTAAGGATTTTTTTGTATATGACACCAAAAGCATAAGAAACAAAAGTAAAAATAAGCAAGTGGGACTGTACCAAACCGAAAAGCTTCTGCAGAGCAAAAGAAGAAAAGAAAAGAAAAGAAAAGAAAAGAAAAGAAAAGAAAAGAAAAGAAAAGAAAAAGGAACCTATAGAATAGGAGAAAGTATTTGTAAATCATATATCTGATAAGGGAATAATATCCAAAATATATAAGGAACTCCTACAATAGCAAAAGGAAAATAATCCAATTTTTAAATGGGTAAAGGACCCGAATAGACATTTTTCCAAAGAAAATATACACATGGCCAATAGCCACATGAAAAGATCCTCAACATCACTAATCATCAAGAAAATCTAAATCAAAACTGCAATGAGATCTCACCTCACACTTGTTAGAATGGCTATCACGAAAAGACAATAAAAGATAAGTGCTGGCAAAGATGTGAAGAAAAGGGTACCCCAGTACACTGTTGGTGGGAGCATAAATGGGTGCGGCCACCATGGAATACAGTTTGGAGGTTCCTCAAAAAATTAAACATAGATCTACCATGTGACCCAGGAATCCCACTTCTGGATTTATATATATAGATTTCATTTCTTTGCATAGATAGATAGATAGATAGATAGATAGATAGATTTCATTTCTTTGCATATACATATATATATATATGAAATGAAATCAGGAGCTCAAAGAGATATCTGCATTCTCATGTTCATTGAAGCCTTATTACAATAGCCAAGGCATGGAAAAAACCCATGTGTCCATCAATGGATGAATGTAAAAGAAAATGTATATATATACACACAACAGAATATTATTCACCCATAAAAAAAAGGAAATCGTATGATTTGTGACAACATGAGCGAATCTTGAGGGCATTATGCCAAGGGAAATAAGTCTGACAGAAAAACTAATACTATACGCTCTCACTTGTATACGGTACCTAAAAAAAATCAAACTTACAGAAAGAGATAGTAAATTGATAGTTTCCAGGGGCAAGGTATTGGGCAAATGTATAAAGGTGGCACAAACTTCCAGTTACAAGATGATTAAGTTCTTGGGATCTGATGTACACCATGATGACTATAGGTAACCATACTGTGTTGTGTACTTGAAAGTTGCTAAGAGAGTAGATCTTGAAAGTTCTCACAACACACACACAGGTAACTATGTGAGGTGATGGAAGTATTAAGTAATCCTATTGTGGTAATAATTTTGCAATATACACATGTACCAAATGGTCACATCATACATCTTACACAATGTTATATGTCAATTATAGCTCAGTAGACTAGGGGAAAGATTAACTTGAGACTCAAGGGCTAGAACACAATTTGTGAATTTTCAAAGTGTCCCTCCATTCTCTGTGCTTTAATATAATGAGACATTTTAGCAGCATGAAGACAATTTAAATTCAAATTCCATAGATATATTTCTATCTGTGCAATGCTGTACAATACTTTTAGATGTGATGCCACAAAACATGCAAAAAGGAAGGACTCCTTCAACAGTCAAAAAGGTCAAAAGAAGACATGGATAGTGGTGATGGGAAAAAAAAATAATCTAAGTACAAATAGTCAGTAACACTAACTCACTCTGTTTTAAGTTCTCTATTATTCACATGTTAACTAAGTGATTGATCTACTAACACTAAATACTTACTAATCCCAACATCTCTGGTGTCCAGGAATTTACTGACGTTTGACTATACAGTAATGTTAATGTTTTTCTCCCAAAGGATTTCATGGAGTTGCTTATAAATTGCATATAAAATTATATTCATCTTATATGTTTACACAATGCCACATACTCAACCATGCAAAACTCTCTGTCAAGCACAGGTTAAGAAAACCTACAAAAGAAATAAATTACATGAGGCCAGTTCTATTCACTTCATAAATTCAAATGTTATGTTAACACAAATGTGTGACCATGGCAACCTTGCTGGTCAGGCACCAAATATTAAAGTAGGGACAAACTACTGAACTACTGTGTGCCTCTGAAGACATAGGTATATTCAAGTGACTGCTATTTTCCCTAGTCTCGTGTTATTTTCCAGAAATTGGTCCATTTCATCTAAGTTATCAAGGCTGTGGGCCTAGAGTTGTTCCTAATATTCCTTTATCATCCTTTTAATGCTGATGGGATCAGTAATAATGGGTCTCTTTCATTTATGATATTATAATTTGTATCTTCTCTTTTTTTCCCTTGGTTATCCTAGTTAGAGGTCTAATATGTTGTTTTTAAAGGGAAGAAAATTATAAAATTTTTAATATGTTGCTACCTTCATTCAGATGTTTTACTGCAAAGTCTCCTTTTCAAAATGAAATGCAAACCCTTAAATGATTTTAAATTTCTGTGTTCTAATTAATAAAAATTATAGATGGGGAAAAGGTGAAATTAATATATAAATTTGCTTTCTTTTTACATTTTTACAAGGCAATTATATCACTCAGTCTTGCTGTTCAAGAGAAGACCACATGCATATTAACATCACTCTCGGGCATGTATAAAATAGAAGAGCTATCAAATGTCTGCAACACCTATATAAGATATTGAGGGTTTATTATCATTTAAATATCTACTCAAATGAGATCCAGTATCAATTCCAAAAACAGAAAGCGTCTATTTGAATACCAACTGTTAGTAGAAAATGAAAGAGCATGACTGTATGGTCTGAGTGCAGACCACTAGAAAACATTAGTGGAATTTCCAAAAATTTTACCATGGCTGATTAAATACAAATACACTTAAGCAAAATGCCTCCTGGCATTAAATTCTTGGCACCTTTTATAAACACATTTCCATTATCCGTGCTGTATGCAGTTAGATTGTATTGCTTTTGCACCAAGAGAGAGAAAATTGATCAAAGATGGCTAGAAGTACAAGCACCTTTATTGTTTATGAGAGATCTGGAGGTTATTGGTTCTGGAAGTGATTCCATGGCTTAGGGAAACATTGGTTCTTTGTATTTTTCCATTCTGCTGCTTTTAATCTTGCTGGCTATGTGCTTCAGTGGCAAAATGGCTACTGAAGGTGAAGATAAAATGTCCTCAAATCACAGCATCCCAGGGAGGAAGGACAAAGCAAGGGCAAATGGGCTTTTCCTTACATAGCTTATCCCTTTACTGGGGAAAAAAAATCTTTCTCAGAAGTACTTAGTAAGCTTCCTCTACAGATTCTGGGCTAAAACATGGTGAGGCACCAACCCCTCTCGGTCCCTGGCAAGGAGGCATGAGACTGGCACACTACCACTCAAACAAAATGGAGTTCTCTTCACAAGGAAGAAAAGAGTAATGTTGCTGGGTGAATAAACAGACATGCATGCCATATTTGCCCTTGTTAAGAGTGGAATTTGAAAAGTAAAGTTCCATTACAAAGCTCTCTACTAAATACACAACCATTGGTGACTAATTGCTGAAAAATCTACATCCAATAAAATACATAGCTTGCTTAAATAATAAAGTCATGTTCATCAAATTCATGTATCAGAGTAAATGGTACAGAATTCGCCATTTTTACAAGATGACTGGAAAAAAATAATCATTCAATAAATATACCAACTGCCAAAACAGTAAGTAATAATGTGAATCTCAAAAATGAATCTTAAGGGGGGCCTGGGTGACTCAGTCTGTTAAGTGTCTGACTTGATTTCAGCTCGGGTTATGATGTCATGGTTCATGGATTTGAGCCCCGCATGGGGCTTAATGCTGAAAGTGCAGACCCTGCTTGGGATTCTCTCACTCCCTCTCTCTCTGTTCCTCCCCACCCAAAATAAATAAACTTTAAAAAAAAATGAATCTTGAGACACAACCAGTCCTGAAGTAACTGCTTAGGTCAGTCAAGTTGGAGAAGACCAGCCTTGATTCAAAAAATTCTTTTTCAACAAATAATCAGAGAGATGAGTACTTGGAGCACCTCCAGCACTAGTTACTATGTTTGGCTCCTAGCATGTCGTACTCTTAATCCTCATCATGAGCCAATGAAGTAGTATTATCTCTTTTTATAAAAAAGAAAATAAAGGCTCAGAAACGTTAAGTAACTTATTCAAAGTCATTAATAATAAAGCAAGAACTCAAACCTAGTTTTCTATCTGCCACCCTATCCCAATCACATATGTAAAGGTTGCGATAGCTAGAGCAGTGTTTCTTTTGTACATTTTGATGAGATGATAATAGGTTTCTGTATTAGACTTTGTAACAAATCAATCCAAACTTGTATGATGGCTTCATCAAAGAATAAAACAAAGATCTCCAGAACTATAAATAAACAAGCTGATTTAAAATAAATATACCCAAAGTCGAGTCTGTTAACTTACTAGGCAAGTAATTACACGCTAGTAAAGAAATTTGTTCAATAGTTACTTCATTCAGGAAGAAAAATCAGGAAGTTTTGAGCTCTAGAAAAGGGCATTCATGATAACTATAAGTAATTAAGCATGAAAGCTAACATTCTAGATAGGAAAGAATAAATCTGTAAGTCTGTATGCAGTTGGTTAAAATAAGATCCATTGCTTATGGATCAGGAAAGAGTCCTTGGGCCCAGTAAGAGTCTTCCCTCTAAGAGTTCATCTTCTTTCATCAAGTTAGAACCAGTGGCAATGAAGCACAGAAGTTAATTTTACATCTCCTTGGCAACTACTGTTATAGATGGAATTTCTCCACTTACAGCTCAAACGTAACAGAAGCGTATTTCTCATTCAAAGAATCCAAGGCAATTCCAATGGGGAGATGGGATGGGATCTCATTTGAAGACCCAGCTTATAGAGATAATACTGTCTTCAACATGTGGCTTCCAAAACTGCTCAACGTTGGCCGAAGGGAAAAAAGCAAGGAAGATCTTCTGTAGAAGGTAGTGGGGGACCAGGCCTGTGAGTGGTACATACTACTCCCACCAACATTTCACTGGATGAACCCAGCCATACCTCACTCCAGGAGAGCTAGGTAATGTAAACTCCTTTATGGTTTCTGTGCCAAATAATGTTAGCAAATAGAAATGCTAGGCTAATCAGGCTTCCTACTACAGAATGATTGATCTTTAACTTGCTAATGAACTCTGCAGATTTTCAATGAGATATAAACTTGTAGCATTACTCAAACCTATTTGGACATGGTAGACATTTTAGAACATGGTACCACGGCTCTCAACTTTAGCATCCGTCAGATCACTTGGTTTGTTAAAAGACTAATTGTTAGGTCCTATCCCCAGAGCTTCTGATTACATGGGTCTGAGAAACAGTCTGAGAATTTGCATTTCCAACAAGCTCTCAGGTGATAGTAATGCTACTGGCCCAGGGATGACACTTGAGAACCAGTGATCTATAGGATCGCTTAAGAGAAAAGGGAAATCCAAAGTGATGGGGATGAGGACGTGTGCCTCCTGGATCCAAGTACTGGGCTGCCACTTCCATAGCCTTTGTTGCTTTCCAAAATCCAGTCCTCTCACTCAGGAGAAGCCATGGTTCTAGTGTGTATGCTAGAGAATTTCATCCATTTCAAGGACGTATTTGCTGCTAAGAATCAGTACTGCATCCAGGAAAACAGAATAGAACTAGAATGAGCAAGTCAAGCTATATAGGAAGAATGACTGATAATCATTTATTGGCACAATGAATAAATCCTCCAACACTAGTCACTCACCTTCCCATCCTTTAACATTCATGGCACATACCTAGATGAATAAAAAAAAAAAAAAAAAAAAAAAAAAAAAAAGGTGCCTTAACTCTCAGAGATCACAACCTTATTTAAAAGCAAGGAAGGAGATGTGTCTTGGGAATATACAGAAAAAGTATGAATTCCAGGTTAATCCCAAGGGTATGGGGTCAGAGAAACCTTCCTCAAACAAGTAAGTTCTCACTGTGTTTGAGTACATATCATTCCATTTGTTTCATGTATTGATATTTTTCCTCAATACCCAATGAAAAAAAGTTCAAGCCCCACGTCTGGCTCTGTGCTGATGGCTCAGAGCCTGGAGCCTGCTCTAGATTCTGTGTCTCCCCCTCTCTCTGCCCTTCCTCCGCTCATGCTCTATCTCTCTCTCTCTTAAAAATAAATGAACATTAAAAAAAATATTTTAAAAAATTGGAATCTGTCTTTTCAAACCCTGACACTGTTTTATCAACTAAGTTGATGTAATATTTTAAATCCCTGTCATCACTTCCAAAATCTTCACAGCATTTCACCAGGGGCAGTTTTCATCTCAAGAAACCACTTTCTTTATTCAGCCATAAGAAGCAATTCCTTGTCTGTGGAAGTTTTATCATGAGATTGCAAGCAATTCGGTCACATCTTTAGATTCTGCTTCTAATTCTAGTGCTCTTACTATTTTCACATCTGCAGTTACTTCCTCCACTAAAACTCTAAACCCTTTAAAGTCAACCATGAAGGTTGGAATCAACTTCTTCCAAACTCCTGTTCATACTTTGACCTCTTTCATGAATCATGAATGTTCTTAGTGACATTGACAATGGTGGATCCTTTCCAGAAGATCTTCGATATTCTTTGCCCAGATCCATCAGAGGAACCCCTATCTATGGCAGCAATAGCCTTAAAAAGGTATTTCTTAAGTAATAATTCTTGAAATTAAAAATTACTATGATACATGGCTGCAGAATGGGTGTTGTATTAGTGGGCAGCTCCATCTGAGCTCTTGGGTACCCAGGTGCATTATCAATGAGCAGTAATATTTTGAAAGAAATCTTTTGTTCTCAGCAGGTTTCAATGGTGGGCTTAAAATATTCAGTACCATGTGGTAAACAGATGCTCTGTTATCCAGGACTTGTTCCATGGATAGAGCACAGGCAGAGTAGATTGAATTTTTAGGGGTCCTAGGATTTTTGGAATAGTCCATGAGCACTGGCTTCAACTTCAAGTCTCCAGATGTATTAAACTCCTAAGAGAGTCAGGCAGTGAAGCTTCAAAGCCAGGCATGGACTTCTCTCAACCTATATGGCATCTTCTTCCCACAGAAGGCTGTTGATACAGCCTTAATTAAAATTCTGCATTAAAAATGTGTTGTTTAGTGTAGCCACCTTCATTAATTATCTTAACCATATCTACTGGATAACTTGCAGCTTCACCTTGTACTTTTATGTTATGGAGATGGCTTCTTTCCTTAAACTTCATGAACCAACCTCTGCTACCATATAACTTTTCCTCCTCATCTCTCTCAGCCTTAATGAAATGGACAGGAGTTAGGGCCTTGCTCTGGATTAGGCTTTCACTCTGGGGAATGTTGTGGCTGGTTTGATCTTCAATCCAGACCACTCCATATCAGCAATAAGGCTATTTTGCTTTCTTACCATTCACATGTTCACTGGAGTAGCACTTTTAATTTCCTTCAAGAACTTCCTTTGCATTCACAAGTTGGCTAACTATTTGCTGCAAGATGCCCAGCTTTTGGTCTGTTTTAGCTCTCAACATGCATTCCTGATGAAGCTTAATCATTTCCAGCTTTTGATTTAAAGAGAAAGCTGTGTGACTCTTTCACGTGAGCACTTAGAGGCCATTTTAAGGTTATTAATTGGCCTAATTGAAATTGCTGCTGTATAAGGGTGTGGTTTATGGCACCGAAAACAATTATGGTGTTACAATGGTAATATCAAAGATCACTGATCACCACAACAAATATAACAATAATGAAAAAGTTTCAAATATTGCCAGAAATACCAAAATGAGGCACCAACATCAAGCAGGTAAATGCTCTTGGAAAAATGATACCAATAGACTTGCTAAACACAGGGTTGCTACAAACCTTCAGTTTGTAAATCACAGTATAGCAAAGCTCAATAAAATGAGATATGCCAGTATTAATCTTTTGCCTAAAAGGTGACAAGAAAACATTTATAAAGGGAAAATAAGCAGTATTTGGACTCTTAAGTATGGATGGAGCACCTAAGAAATTAGAGTGCTCTATTCTTTATTTCCTTTAAATGCTAGGATTCTGAAATCCAGAGAACTGTAAAAATTTTTTGCTAAGCTATATAATTTTACGTTGCTTTTTTTTAATGGAGATATATCAGAAAGCATTTTAAGATTCTTTTATTTTTATCAAGCATCCCAACTTTGAAAAAATGCTCCGTTATGCTCTGGTAAGATGGTAGAAGAGATCCATGGTTTGCTATGCAAACTGTTCTAATATAGAAGGTAGGGTAGAGAAGCAACAATATTGTCTACGAGTTTTATAATTGTTAAGGATGGATAATGGGAAGGTAGTGGCATCATTGTGCTATTCTGCCTCATGTTGTATGTATTTAAATTTTTCCTTAAAAATGTATTTTCTGTAAAAAAAAAAAAAAACAAACAAAAAAAAACAGTGTTTTATGGTCCCTGTCTGCCTCATCCGCTCTACTGGTAATTTCATGAAAGATAAAACAATGTTTAAGAAATTATACTCTCTTACCAAAATTCAACAAAAGCTTCCAAAGACCTCTCCCCAAAATTTGCGCAAGTATGACCAAAAAACCCTGAGATAGTATATTGTTTCCATTTGCAAGGCTCCATTTCTTTACTGAAGAGTCATCTACACCTCACAAAGAAAAATCAATTTCTAAATACGAACATGAATCTTATTAAAACAATCTGACTTCATGTATTATTTCATAAAATAAATGAAAATTTTTTTGTCTTTAATAAGCCAGTCCAAATATTCTGTACATATTAATGAATGACTTAAAACTGTATCTTGAGAGAAATTTCTGCCAGTATTTGATATGTTTGGCTGACCCGTACAAAAGCTGAAAGGTTGCTATTTAAATGAAAAGCACATAACTCTTCTAATTCACTCTCTTTGCCAGTAATGTAATGGTGAATGTTTAACTAGCTCTCCAAAATAAAAATGCATACATAAATATATATAGCTTATTTTAAATTCTACAAAGGATAAAATATACAGTTTGTAAATAATAAGTTGTACAATTTGTTTGTAAATTCTATATGGCCATTTGATTCTCAAATAATGCTTTTGTTGACTCTTGCTAAAATCTTGATTCCAGAGCTAGCCTATATTTGTGATTCGTCCTTGATTTGACTAACTCAAATTACAAATAAACAGTTGATTACTATCCATGTCTGCATTTGGATATACATATAATTTAATTTTTGTTAAAGGTAAGAAAAAAGTGAAACAGTAATGCATGTTGGAATTCCACTCATTTCATTAGCTTCTTTGCTGAACTGAACTATGGTTTTCAAAAACTGGGAGAATATTCCCTCAATTTTTGTGCTGTTCACCACACAATAGTAGATACAGACACAACACGCTTTTACATTTAATCTGCATTAGTAACATTTTATCCATTACATTCTTAGATCTAGATCAACAAAGCAATAAGTCAAGCCCTGATTTTAGCTTTGCCAATTTCCGTGGTGTAAATACTCCCACAGGGGGCAGATTTTAAGCTACCAATATGATATCACTGAAAATGGAGTTGGGAAGAGATGCAGGGTACCATACCATCACACAGTGTTTCCTCCATTATAGAGACATAACAGATACAAATAACTCCAGAAGTAGATGTAGTAAAATCATTAGGAATTGATACATCTTGAATATACACAACCTTTGTTCTTTATATAGTTCATCTCATTATAAGTTTGTATAATTTTTAATAATAGCTGTGTTTCACAACTGGCTCAGAAAAATCCTGAAAATTGAACAACCACTTCTTATGAGCCACTACAGGTTAGTCCAACCACTCCACTTCTCTCATGTATGTGAGCTGATATAGGGGATGTATGTATTGTGTGTATGTATGGATGTTATAAAATTACTTTTACAATTCCTCCCTCTACTTGCCACACTGGTCTTACTGCCCTTTTCTCAAAAAAAATGTGCAACTTTTTGCTTATGGAATATTTCCCCAAACCGAAATGAGCTCCTTTAACCCTTTTGACATCATTTTCAAACTTAAGCATCTCCAAGCTTCAAAACATCCACCATGCTGAAGGCATTCTTGATCCGCTTTTCACAGTTAATCCTTCTTTCCATCCTCCATGCTACCAAAGCACATTATTCATCCTCATTCATCTTCAAGCTTCCTTAATCCTATCCCATGTTAAAATTAGCCTTTTCAGAGCAGGAACCGTATGTAACCTTTGAACGTTATTCTTCACAACAGCACAAGAGTACACGTTCCTGAATTATAAGCCTAAGTAAGCCAAAAGATTCCGCCAGTATTAATGAGGTTACTTCCATGAAGACAGAGCTATCTGCAATGTATCAGAAGGCCATTTCTACCACCTATCATTGTGGTGAGTGGGTCATCACAAAAACATGGGAAAAAGCCTCCAGTTTTACAACTTGGAAAGGGATTATATTGACAACAATGTCTTTGGCATTTGCTCATGAACAATACAACAGCACACTTGTCATGTTGAGTGACAACACTCAACCCCAATACAAATATGGCTCAAGCCCCATTTAACCAAAAGAAATTGGCAGTACCTGATGGCTAAAATAACATACGTATGCTCAACTAGGATGTTCTCCAAAGGTCAGATGGCAGCTGAGGCCATAGTGGAAGTTCTTTCAACACTGGAAGTTAGGTCAATCCTAGACTTATTTCAACAATTCACTTTTGGGCCAGTGTTTCTCTTAGTGTTTCTGCGGCCTGGTGTCTATAACTGTAACCCAAGATAAGATGGTTGTATGAACTCTAAAGGGAGTTCTCCAACCCCAATTCTTTTTTTTTTTTAATGTTTTTTTTTTTTTGAGAGAGAGAGAGACAGAGACAGAGAAAGAAGAGAGAGAGAGAGACAGAGACAGAGTGTGAGTGGGATAGGGGCAGAGAGAGAGGGAGATTCAGAATTTGAAGCAGGCTCCAGGCTCAGAGCTGTCAGCACAGAGCCCGACATGGGGCTTGATCCCATGAACCATGACATCATGACCTGAGCTGAAGTCAGATGCTCAACAAACTGAGCCACCCAGGTGCCCCCAACCCCAATTCTCTTATGATTCTAAGACTCTAACATGACAGCTGAGCAATGCAAAGGCTTCTATCTCCAGTGTGTACTAGAAACCCAATTCAAACATCAAGTGAATCATCTTGAACTTTAGAACTAGGGAGAAACAAATTTAATCAATAATAACATACAGCTTATAATTTCTACCTGCACTGTGGCATAATAGTTTTATAGCTCTGCTTTAAACCCACACTTCTGTTGAAATATTGAATCACTCTTGAAAAATTCTAGTTTTTCAATAAAAAAATGTTTCTGCTACAAATGAAGGGTTTTTTGTTGACTATAGGTTCTACATCAAAGTGCTGGCTGCCATGGAGACCGAAGGACACAAATATCAAGTAAAATCTAAGTCAATAACTGGTAATCCCTGTTGGGAAGGGATATTTCTCTTTTCTCTATAAAGAGTGACTTTCTAAATTCAGCAGTGGGGAAAGCAAGGTTCATAAAGCTGATGATGCAAACATGCCCTACTGTGAGTCACAGAGTATGCAGTATTAGGCTGTCTTTCCAGCTATCTATAATAGCCAAGCAAAGGAAGAAGGTGGCTATTACAGAAGGAAACCTGTATCACTGGGGAAAGCAGGCGGGTGTCTTTTGTTGTTATACTGACCTGATCTACAAAACTAATTGGTCCTGAGCAATTGAAAAGAATTAAGGAGGTGGAAATTCAACTGAGAAAGCAGTATGGTGGCACTTACTAGTTGTAGGTGCCACTTAAGCAGTTGTAGGTGCCATGCAATCCAGGTTTTCTCCTGAGGCCTCCCCTCCATTATTAGTTCCTCGGCTTCTGTTAAGCCCAAAGAATAAAGTTCCAAATTTTCTCTCTGCTTCAGATATCTCTGTGGAAAAAGTGGCCACAATTAAAGACATTGCCAGATTTCCTATCTCAACCCAAGGGGAGACAGGGAAGAAAAGGTGTCACAGATAGTACTCCTGTTCACTTTCCTATATTTGTTCATTTTTAACCTTGGAGTTTCCACATCTTGCATCTCAGTTATTGTCTGTGTTATTTAGCATCTCTTAAATGAGTGTCTGATGATAGCTACATGTTTACTAAAAAAAACATCTATTAAGGGGCACCTGGGTAAGTTAGATGGTTGAACGACTGACTCCTGATTTCGGCTCAGGTCATGATCCCTGGGTTGTGGGATAGAGACCTGGGTCAGGCTCCATGTTCAGATTCTCTCTCTCTTTCTCCCTCTGCCCTTCCCCCCTGCTCAAGTTCTCTCTCCTTCTCTCTAAAATGAAAAAAAAAATAAACCTTTAAAAAATCTATTAAATATCTACAATGTAAAAGATACTCTGTTAGCCTCTTTGTGGATAAAAGGATTAAATTAACAGATTCTGTCCCATAGAGAGCTTATAGACTGAGTGGAGACACAAACAGTTCAATAAATGTAATACAAAATGATGAGCCATAATGAAGACATATGTAAAGTACATGGGAGTTCAATGGGGGGAGAGATAACTTCCAACTGAGCAGATGGGGAAACATTTAATGGAAAAGTTGGAGTTAAAGTGAATTATAAAGATGAAACAATTCTGGAAGGACAGAACATGTACTGCAGATTGATTAGTTTTACTGGAGTAGAAGATATGTAAATGGAAATAACAAGCTATAAATTTAATAAGGAATAGGTTCTTTGGGGGGAATTATGGTAACTAGAGCTTGGTAAATAGATCTGATGAGTCTAAAATCCTTGTTCAAAAAATCCTGAAAGAGATCCAATAAGGAGTTGAAAATGTTGGACTAAAATTGTTAAATTGGAGCTTAACATACAGTTTGGGGGTAAGCTCCAGGGGAATAAGAGTGCAAGCAAGAACTTTGCCAAGAGAAAAACCAGAGAGGAAAACAAAGATGCAATTATTAAACATTTTTTAGGCTTGCTTTTTTATATACATACAGATACATATGTATGTGTTTCAGTAGATTCAAATCATGAGCCTAAAACCACCATAACAGAATCATCATTTATTGAATTCACTGGGATGAGCTTCTTATAATTTATATCATTTTACCATTACAACAACGCTATAAAAAGATCTTTATTTTCACTTTTGATATATATCAAAAAATAATAATTTCCCTCAAGTTACCATAACTCAAAATCTCCAAGACATTACTGGAATCTGAATCTGGCTTGATCCAAACTGGAAGTCACTGTGCTGACTGCCTCTCAGATGCTATCCTTCCCTCAAAGCTGTGGATGACCTAAATAATCAGACCAGCGATGGCTGCCAGAACTAGCAAATAAAAATACAAAATAGTGAGTTAAATCTGAATTTTACATAAACAACATTTTTTTAGAATAAATATGTTCTATGTAATATTTGGGGAAATATTTATACTAAAAAGTTATTTGTTGTTTATTTGAAATTCAAATTTAATGGGAGATCTTATATTTTATCTGACCATCCTAGGAGAAACTGAAATTTGGGAAATTATGTCAGTTCTCTTAAATAACATATTTTCCTTGGCTCAGGTTAATAACAATGTAGGCAGGCAATAAATGAGGCATAGATGAATAAGAAAAAAAAGAATGAACAAATGAATGGATAATACATTATAAAAAGCAATACAGAATGAACAATATTAACTTAGCCTTTTATATATTAGTGATATTATTATTCTGATAACTTTTGGATGTTAGGATATTTAGTAATATGGGGTAAAATATCCACTTAAGTTTCTCAAGTATCAGTGAAAATTATTAACACACTCATTTTAACTAAGATTTTAGAAAGAAAAATCACCACAACCCAAACCATCTGCATATATAGAACTAATTGAAAAGTTCTACTGACTTAACCTAATTGAAAAATAAAATGCATATTTTAATAGTTCTTCTTTTCTGATTATATGTTTCTCCAGACATATGACACAGCCAATGGTCAAATTAAGAACTTAAAAAGGTAGATATTTTAAAGAAAGAATAATTTAAATGTGCAACATTATTCTTCAGTTATTACTTCCAATTCTCGTTGATGGAATCAACCATTTAAGAACTTGTTTTCTGGCACAAAAAAATACATAGACCAATGGAACAGAACAGAGACTCCAGAAATAAACCCACATTTATATGGTCAATTAATCTATGACAAAAGAAGCAAAAATATACAATGGGAAGAAGACAGTCTCTTCAATAAATGGTGTTGGGAAAACTGGGCAACTGCATGAAAAAGAAAGTAACTGGACCACTTTATTATACCATATACAAAAATAAACTCAAAATGGATTTAAAGAATTAAATATAAGACTAGAAACCATAAAACTCCTAGGAGAAAACATAGGCAGTAAGCTCTTTGACATTTTTCTTAGCAACATTTTTTTGGATCCGTCTCATCAGACAAGGACAACAAAGGCAAAAAGAAACCAACGGAACTACATCAAACTAAAAAGCTCTGCACAATAAAGGAAATCATCAATACAATGAAAAGGCAACCTAATGAATCAGAGAAAACATTGGTAAATGATATATCTGATAAGGGGTTAACATGAAAAATATATAAAGAACTCATAAAAGTCAATATCAAAAAAACAAATAATCCAGTTAAAAAATGAGCAGAGGATCTGAATAGACACACACACACACACACACACTGGAATATTACTCATCCCTAAAAAAGAATGAAATCTTGCCATTTGTGACAACATGGATGAACCTAGAGGGTGTTATGATAACTAAAATAAGTCAGACAGAGAAAGACAAATACTGTATGACTTCACTTACAGGTGAAATTTTTTTAAAAATTAACAAACAAAACAGAAACAGACTCACATACAAAGAGAACAGACTGATGGTTCCCAGAGAGGAGGGGATGGCAGGATGTATGAAATAAGTGAAGAGGATTAAGACGTACAATCTTCCGATTATAAAGTAAGTAAGACACGGGGATGTAATGTACAGCATAGAGAATATAGTCAATAATATTTTAATGAGTTTATATGGTGACAGATGGTGACTAGACTTATTGCAGTGACCATTTTGTAATGTATATAAATATTAAATCATCGTATTGTATACCTGGAAATAAGACAATATTGTATGCCAATTATTTTTCAATTAACAAAAAGGAAATGAAAAAAAAAAAACCTCACCTCTTACATGGGGTCAGCAGCTGCAACTGAAAGAAGAAATTTTAAATGAAATTTCAAATCACTGAAATATTAATCATTAAAACATAATGATCATTAAAATATAAAATAATAAATTAAAATAAAAATTTTATTATAAAATATAAATTTATTATAGGAATAAATTAAAATATAAATCTAAAACAAATGAGAAAGGTGTATTTTGAATTCATTGATATGACAAGACTCTCAATTTGTTGTTCAGCGAAATGAGAATTGTATTTAACTTTAGAACAAGAAATTAAGAGGTAGTCAATGAGTACTATGACAATTAAAGCATGCCATTAATAAGCATTATCTCTATGAAAATTACCAAGACCACCGATTATATGCATTTTTAAATCAGAATCTGTCCTCATACTATTTTTTTTTTGGCAATACAATCAAAGAGTGATTATTTTTAAACAAGATTTGGTTACTGAATGACCTGAAAAGCTGTCAGTTTAAAAAAAAATTTTTTTAATGTTTATCTATTTTTGAGACAGAGAGAGACAGTGCATGAATGGGGGAGGGTCAGAGAGAGAGGGGGACACCGAATCTGAAGCAGGCTCCAGGCTCCAAGCTGTCAGCAAAGAGCTCAACGTGAGGCTGGAACTCATGGAACGTGAGATCATGACCTGATCCGAAGTCAGAAGCTCAACCGACTGAGCCACCCAGACGCCCCAAAGCTGTCAGTTTTAAATGAGGCCTGAACAAGAAAAGGCCCTACAACAGGTCCAGGCTACCATGCAAGATTCTCTGCTACTCAGCCATATGAGCCAGTAGATCCAATGATGCTTAACGTGCCAGTGGCAGGTATGGATGCTGTTTGGAGTCTTTGCCAGGCCCCTATAGGTGAATCATATCGCCCCAAATGAATCAAATGTCAAATATATTACAAAGGAAAAATACTTATTCTTCTATGAGATTCCTTAAATGAATACCAGACTTATAAATCAGATAGCATTTATTGTTTCTATTAATTTTATGTATCTGTAAATCTTTGAAAGCTAGATTTTCACAATTTTTTTAATGTTTATTTATTTTTTGAGAGACAGAGAGACAGGGCGTGAGCAGGAGAGGGGTAGAGAGAGAGGGAGACAGAATCTGAAGCAGCTCCAGGCTCCAAGCTGTCAGCACAGAACCCGACGTGGGGCTCGAACCCACGAACTGTGAAATCATGATCTGAGCCGAAGTCAGACACTTAACTGACTGAGCTACCCAGATGCTAGATTTTTTTTTCCATAATAGTATTTGTATTTGTTTCTGGTTTGCAATGAAACACCTCAACGTATAAAGTGATAAGCATATCTGGATATCAGGCAGGGGATGTTACAACTGATGGAGAAAAAAATAGTTGGACCTTTCTCTTCAACTGTTGAGTTTTGATCAAATGATTAAGATATAAAAAATGATAGACTGGAGGGAAAAAACACTTTTTTTTCTTTCTTTCTTTTTTTTTTTTTTTGCTTTGAGTGATCATAACAGAAATAAAAATACAAAGTAAAACAAAATTATATGAATACAACATTGAGGCTGAAGCCAAAAATGTTACAAGGAAAAATTATTTATAAAAATTCTGAAAACAGTTTGTTTGCAGTCTCATGGGGCTGGCCCTTATGGGCAGTCATTTTGGTCATCTGTTGGAAAGCCCTGAGACCTGCGGGCCAGCCCTGTATGACCCTGGCGCTCACTGTACAGGTTTCTTGACAGGCTCCTAGATGGGGATGCTCATCCGTACATTTCTGAGAGGGAAATCTAATGGTATCCACAGCCTCTTCTTTGAACTAACAATAACACAAATGGAACATGTGACTGTCACACGGCAGTCTTTCTAGTCAGGTTTGAATGTTTCTGGTTCAGGGTAACCGTATGCTTGAAGACAACTGCACTATCCATCAATTGTGTAAAGTATCAAGGACTTCCTAGAAGTCTGCGTAAAGAGCAGCATCAATTTCTAACTGGGTTGTTGGCAGGTTTAGCTTGAAATAAAAATTGGGGATAAAATACAATCTTTATTGTCCACAGTAAATTTAAGAAGGGGGAGTAAAGATCCTCTGCTCTGGCCATGGTGAAAGTACAGAGATCAAATGGCCCCACCCAGAACAATCAGGAAACAGACTCCATATATGAAAAACAGTTTTCAGACATGTGAAACAGGCAGCCCAGGACAGTGATCCCTCAGAGAAAGTAAACCTACAAGGTTAAGCCCTACAACTGCATCAATTTACTGGTGAGGGTCAGTTTACATGCCACGGAATAAAAGGAAGATACTGAGAGTCCAATAATCTTACAAATTGAAGATCCAGAGATCAGAGTTCAGAGAGCTCAGGGCAGCTAGAAGTTGTGGGCAATGAAACAGAGGAGAGAACTACAAGGAAAGAGACCTAGAGATCTGTAGATGGGTGGGGGCAGGTCTTCACCTGACCAGTGTATGTGTAAGAAGAAACTACCTGAAGCCAGGGAAAGAATTACTAAAAAAGAGTAGACACAACATTTCTGGAAGCCTGTACAGGACCACACATTGGGCATAATCCTAAAAACTATATAGCTTTAGTAATGGTGCTAAATTGGCCCTAAAGACTTCCCTGGACTTACCTTAACAAAGCTTAGAAGTCTTGAGAGGATGTAACCGATTCTAATTAACTTAAATTGTTATGAGAGGGGAAAAATAAGCCAACACCATATTTAATAGAATACAACAAAATACAGCAATCAAGACTTTAAAACCCACAATGTCTACCATTAGATTTAAAAATGATTATAAGGTAAGAAAATAATGGCCCCAAAATGGGGGAATTCATCAACAAAAATATATCCAGAAATTATAGTAATAATGGAATTAGCAGAGAAGGATATTAAAAGGGCTACTATATGATCCTGATTTTCAAAAAAGTAAAGGAAAACATTAGCATGATAAGAAGAGAAATGAAAGCTATGAAATGGGCCCAAAGGTTTTTTCTAGATACAGAAAGAAATATCTGAAGTGGAAAATGCACTGGATGGAATTAAAGCAGATTAGGCAGTGCAGGTAAAAAGATCAGTGAGCTTTAAGCCATGTCAGTAGAAACTATCCAAACTAAAGCACAGAGAGAAAAAACTGGAGGGAGGGGGTGAGAGGCTCAATGAGCTATTAGGCAATACAGCACTCTAACATATGTGTAATTGGAGTCCCAGAAAGAGTGGTGGGGAGAAAAATATTTGAAGAAAAAAAGGCTGGAATTTTTTCCAAATTTGGTGAAAATCATAAGCCCACAGTGACAAAAAAATTCAAAGAAACCCATACAAAACATATCGGAAAAAAACACATCAGCACATTGTAATATGTTGTTGAAAGTAGTGACAAATAAAAACCTCAGTAACTGCTTGAGAACAAAAAAGAATAACAATAAAGCCAAGAATGATAGCACACTTCTGGCCAGCAGCCATGCAACCCAGAGTACACTGGAGAAACCATCTTTAAAATAATGAAGGGGATTGGGGCACCTGGGTGGCTCAGTTGGTTGAGTGTCCACTTTGTCTCCGGTCAGCTTTGGCTCAGGTCATGTTCTCGCTATTCATGGGTTCAAGTGCATCGGGCTCTGTCCTGACAGCTCAAAGTCTGGAGTCTGCTTTGGATTCTGTGTCTCCTCTCTCTCTGCCCCTCCCCCCTCAAATATAAATAAACATTAAAAAATTAAAATAATGAAGGGGAGGGAGGGAGAGAGAACACCTTGACCTAAAATTCTTTACTCCGCAAAAATACATTTCAAAAACAAAGGTGAAATGAAGTCTCTTTTGGACAACAAAAACGAAGGGAATTCTTTGTCAACAGACATGCACTACAACACACTTTAACGAAAGTTCTTCAGACAGAAGATAATGATGACAGATGGACACTTGGACCTACATAAATGAATGAAGGGAAATGGAAATGATAATCACGGGCAAATATAAAAGCCTTTCTTATATCTTAATGCCCTTATTTTTTTTAAGTTTACTTATTTATTTGAGGGGGTGGAGGGGCAGAGAGAGAAGCAGAGAAGAGAAATCTCAAGCAGGTTCTGCACTGTCAGCATGGAACCCAATGCGGGGCTGGATCCCATGAACCGTGAGATCATGACCTCAGCTGAAATCAAGAGTCAGACACTTAACCGACTGAGCCATCCAGGTGCCGCTATTTTAATGTCTTTAAAAGAAAGTTTAATGCTTAGCAAATACAAGCCATAATCAGAAAAAACTTGGCTAGCTTGCTTAAAAAAGAAATGGATGAATGATGATCATTTTGTTTGTTGGGCTTTAGGAAAGTCATTTTAAAATGGGTATAAGATATGGCATATGCTATGTAATGCTTCCAGAGAGATGCTAAATTTATTAATGGATAAATGTAGACTCCTCTCCTACTGTCTACAAATGTCCTCCCTCTTATAGAACCAGGAATCCTAATATTTCATAGTCTGAGTACAAGAAGGAATGTCCCTACACAGTGCAGTTTGTAAAGGGAGAGAGATGAGAATGTGGTCTCTAGTCTTTGTATCCTATATACTATAGTATCCTGATAATGATTCCTGAATACTATAAGTTGCACAAAGTAACAAGTAAAAAATTAAAAACAAAGCCTGGAAAATAGAGTCCCAGAAATTTTCCAAGACACATAGCAACAAGACAAAGTGACAGATATATGAGGAAAACAGAAATAGGATTTTCCAAGAAGTTCCAAACACTAGACTAGGACTTTCTGAGGAAGTCTCACAAAAAGAGAAGAGCAAAATGAAGGGGAGGTATTTTTCAAAGAAATAATAGATAAGAATATCCAGAACTGAAGAAGACAGACATAGTTACACTAAAATAGACTCTAAATAGAAATGGAAGAATATAAATACATTTTAAAGACATTTCTGAGCATCAAGGATAAAGTGAATATCCAAAGAAAATACGAGTTGTTTCCAGTGACAAAAATTAAATGGACATTACATTTCCTGTCAGCAATAAAATATGATAGGAAGAAAGTAAGACAACACTTCCAAAATTCTGAGGAAAAAAATATATTCAACTAAAACTTCTGTAACAAGTCAATTTAATGAACAAGTGTGATGGCACCTGATAACCATAGTTAGAATACTCTCAGAAAATTTACTTTGTCTCTACCTTTTCTTAAACAGTTACTTGAGGAGGGGTGCCAGGGGGACTCAGTTGGTTAAGCATCCAACTTCAGCTCAGGTCATGATCTCACAGTTCACAAGTTAAAGCCCTGAGTCACGCTCTGGGCTGACAGCTCAGAGCCTGGAGCCTGGTTCAGATTCTGTCTCCTTCTCTCTCTCAGCCCCTCCCCCACTCATGCTCTGTCTTCCTCTCAAAAATAAATAAGCTTAAAAAAAAAGTTACTTGAGGATTTACTCTAAATCAATAAATGAAAAGACAGTCAAAGGATGCTGGAAAACTGGAGATAAATGGGAAGGCTGGAGAGGTAAAGTCCCAAACTGACCAGAGACCTAGGGGAATTAAGAGAGCGCTGAGAGGGAGGACCCTAAGGAAAAACAGAATTGCCATAAAATATAACCAGATACAAATAAGTATATGGCAAAGACAAATGCTAGGAAAAAAGAACATTTAGAAACACCACAAAAATGGGGGAGGAAAGGCACTACAAAAATGTCAAGGTTTAAATATAAAACAAAACTAAAATGCAGCATTATTTTAAATACTTGGGACCACATATTTGCAATAGAAGAGAAGTAATTCTTAGCAACCTTTACTCAAGAATTGAATTTTATTTTTGTTGTTGTAAAATAATATTTTCTGCATCATTGTCCAGCGTTGGATTTAACATAAGGACAAAACGTGCAAGACTCGGGTGTGGCTTCTTAACAGAAAGAAAATCATAATAACCTTGACAATATAAAAGCAAAATCCTACTTGACACAAAGAAGATCATAAAGAAGGGAGGAAGATCAGACAAAAGGAGGAGGATGCTAATGTTTTCATCTTACCTAGTGGGGCATCAAGATATCCTATGGAAGTTAAATAGAACAAGAGAAAGGGAGTTAAAGTTACTATCGAAAGTTACAAAGTTGGGGCACCTGGGTGGCTCAGTTGGTTAAGCATCATCTGACCCTTGATTTCAGCTCAGGTCATGATCTCACAGTTTGTGATTTTGAGCATGGAGCCTGCTTGAGATTCCCTATCTATCTATTTATCTATCTACCTATCTATCTACCTATCTATCTATCTATCTCAAAAATAAATAAACTCAAAAAAATAAAGTTAGAAAGTTAAGGAATTAAGGAACTAAAACAAATACTACCACCAGACAAAAACATAGAAGGGAATAAATGAGCCAAAGCCTCCACTTTCACAGTGGAAACCAATCCATGTTATCAATTTACACTTTTATCTAAATTGATAAATATTTATTGATAAAGTAAAAATAGAGATGTAATCATATTTTCTTTTTGAGGTAATCAACAAAAGATAAAAACAGAAATTATGAAAAGACTTTGCCCCCAAGGCATATGTTTGGATAGTAGGCAGGGGCAAACAAAAATTTATTGCTTTTTATTATTTAAGAATTTTTGAATCAGTTAAAAAGGAGAAAAGAAAATGGAAATCAATTGAAGAAATAAAAGAGCAAACCAAGAGTAAATGTACTTTTTAAATATATCTGTGTTTCCTATGGCATGGATGACACAGTTTTTGCATTTAATGCTAATTTCCTTAAGAGTTTCCTGCTGATGTCTAGCGATTGTTAGAAATATCAGTCTGAAATAGAATATGATGATGGTGAAAATGAACCTTGCTTACCTCAACTTCAAGATATTTGGGGAATAAAGATGCAGGGTTTTTTTCACTTGAAAGAACAAAATCCCATCTGCTCCATAGGATTACTGACAGTCTGTCTTCTCCCATATGGGTTTCATTTTATGCAGCAGCATGAAACTACACTTCCGAAGTCTAGTTTTCTACCTTTTATTTATTTTCTTCTTTCTTTCTTTGGAAAAAAACATACATGCTGATTCTTAGAGACTGAATTCCTACTTGGGTTTCCCTCTCCTCCTTAGAGAACAGCTTTTAAATTTCCTTTGAGGAACATAATGGATTTCTATTATGTAGAGCCTATTATCAAGCAGTACAGCACAGCATACACAGATGAGGTATTTGACATATAAAGAAAATAAAAGAATAAACAAAAGTCAGTTAAACTCTGCAATTAAATTATAATAGACCACAAAAGCAGTCTGATCATATTTTATTTAGTATGCATCTTGATACACCAAGATTTAGAAGATGACTTTTAATGACCAATATGGGGGGCAGGAATTCTGGCAGAAGATATTGAAAAGCAACTGTCCAAAGGTAATTGATTTTATATTTTTTTAAATTTAGGTTTTGAATCAATCCAAGTCAAGTCCTTCAGTTTAACAAAGAACGCTAGAGGCAAAACCCTTGAGCCCTGACCAAGGGAAACACCAAAGGAGCATGACAAGGAGCTTGAGGGGCTACAACATTATCATGAAGATGATACTTATATGCTGACAAAATTGGAGGATAATCAAAGACTAAAGCACTGAACTGAACACAGTCAGTTCAGTTCTGAAATGTATTTCTGAAATACTCAATAAGAAATAGGAGTGAGAGAGTTGGGCCCTGTAAACACTCAGGGATCCCCTCCTATCTTACCACAGGTAAAAAGTTGGAGAATTTAGGTAATCATAAAATCCAGGCAATCCAAATGGAGAAAGTGGAGTGCCTGGCTGGTTCAGTTGACTGAGCATCTGGCTTCAGCTCAGGTCATGATCTTGAGGAGGTTCATGAGTTCGAGTCCCACACAGGGCTCACTGTTGTCAGCATGTCAGCACGGAGTCTGCTTTGGATCCTCTCTCCCCCTCTCTCTGCCCCTCCCCTGCTTGCACTCTCCCAAAAAATAAATAGAGTGGGAGGCCAACATGGCGGAGAAGCAGGGGGAAATCCATACTTCCCAGGTCTCTCAAAGAAGTGTAGAAGCCAAAGAACTTTGAACACCAGAGCCTGGGAGGAAAAGAGACTGAATCCACTAGGAAGAAAATGGGAAAGCTGGAAAAAAGATAGGTGGGTAACTGCGAACTGGGGGAGATAAAAAAAAAAAAGGCTGCATGGGCATGGAGGGGAGGGACCCCCTCTGTAGAGAGACAAAGGAAAGATAAAGAGCAGCTAGGGAAGCACAGGACTGTATCTGGACAGGAGAAAGACCTTGGACTGAGACTGAGAGGGATCCGAACTCTAACCAGGGGGCTTTCTTCGGACACAGGCCAGCTCCCTGCCTGTGCACCTGGGGAAGAGGGGAGCCAGGCCTAGGTGCCATGGTAGGTCAGAGTCTCAGTCCACAGCTGGAGAAAGTGGTTCCGTCTCTGGAGGGCTGTGTGATAGCACAGAACATGCCTAGTCTGCCACCCCACCCTGGGGTGCAGTGGCTTGGCCAAGGGCACAGTCTGCAGGAGGAAAATGCTGCCGTTTCCCTGGAGTGCTGTGGGAAAAGACAAAGCCAGCCGGGACCACTTATCGCTGCACTGAGAGGCACTTCCCCAGTGCCAGAGTGCAATCCTAGCCAAGTGCAGGGTCAGGGGAGTTAGCAGAGAGAAGGACTACCACATCTGCACCCATGGCACAGTGAAGATGACTCAAACTGAGTCCACCAGTCCGACTCCGTGGAGAAGAGACTGGGGGATCACCATTTCCCCCACTCTCCCTGCCACCACCACCACCAAGGCGGGTCCTCAGGGATCACTACCAGGGCCCATAGCAGAGGTGGGTTCAGAAAACACCAAACCACGCCCCATAGCACTGGGTAACTGCATATCCACTGGAGCGGCACAGACTCTACGGGGACAGCTGCTACCTACAAGCCATGCAGCATTGCCTGGATTAACTCTAGGTCAATTCTGGATATATAGATATATTCTCCGCCCCCCCCCCCCATTTCTCCTCCTTATCTCTTCCCTCCCCTAGGCTGGTTACGCTGGTTATTGGTCTGTCTAAACAGACATATTTAATCCATTTTCTTGATACATGTTCTACACCTCCTTCTTTAACTCCTTTCTCTCTGAAATAATCAAGCCATATAGTTTCTCAGTCTGGGTAACTTTATCTTCATTTCGTTTTCCCCACCTCCTTCTTTATTTTCCTTTCCCTCTCTCTGGATTAAGCCTTTAGTCTCTGCCTAATCAACGTTTATTCTTTTCCTCACCAAACCACCCCCCATCGTTTCTCTCTTTGTATGTGCTCTTCCATCAGCACCGCTTCCACCCTCTTCTTTACTTGTAGTCGGTGTTTTTGTTTTTTTGTTTTTAGTCTTTAGGTTTTTGTTTTTATTTGTTTCTGTTATTTATTTGTGTCTTTGCATGTTTTTGTCTCCTGTTTGTCTATCTGTTTTCCGTTACAGGGCTACTCCAAGAAACAAATCAAAGCAAATCTGGTGGAGGGTCCAAAATATTATTGAGTAGGGTAATAAAATAACCAAAGTCACAACAACAGACAGCAAGTAACAATCCCTGAAAAAACACCTCCTGAAGGGCCAGGCCATGGACAGCGTATGACCCTCCTTTAATATAGCAACACTCGCAGGTGCAGAGCATACAACAAGCTTTTAAAACACATAAGGAATAGAAAACTAGCCAAAATGACAAAATGGAAGAATTCTCCTCAAAAAAAATTCCAGGAAGTAGTGACAGCTAATGAATTGATCAAAACCGATTTAAGCAATATAACAGAACAAGAATTTAGAAAAATAGTCATAAATTAACCACTGGGCTTGAAACAAGCATAGAGGACACCAGAGAGTCTATTGCTACAGAGATCAAGGGACTAAAAAATAGTCATGATGAATTAAAAAATGCTACAAATGAGCTGCAAAATAAAATGGAGGTGGCTACAGCACAGATTGAAGAAGCAGAGGGGAGAATAGGTGAATTAGATGATAAAATTATGGAAAAAGAGGAAGCTGACAAAAAGAGAGAGAAAAAAATCCAGGAGTACAAGGGGAGAATTAGAGAACTAAGCGATGCAATCAAATGGAACAGTATCCGTATCATAGGAATTCCAGAGGAAGAAGAGAGAAAGGGGCCAAAGGTGTACTTGAGCAAATCATAGCTGAGAATTCCTCAACCTGGGGAAGGAAACAGGCATTGAAATACAAGAGGCACAGAGAACCCCCTTCAGACGTAACTTGAATCAATCTTCTGCACAACATATCATAGTGAAACTGGCAAAATACAAGGATAAAGACAGAATTCTGAAAGCAGCTAGGGATAAACAGACCTTAACATAAAAAGGTAGACACATAAGGGTAGTAGCAGACCTATCTACTGAAACTTGGCAGGCCAGAATGGAATGGCAGGGAATCTTCAATGTGAGGAACAGAAAAAATATGCAGCCAAAACCCTTTACCCAGTAAGTCTGTCATCCAGAATAGAAGGAGATATAAAGGTTTTCCCAAACAAACAAAAACTGAAGGAATTCATCACCACTAACCCAGCCCTACAAGAGATCCTAAGGGGGGACTCTGTGAGTGAAATGTTGCAAGGACCACAAAGTACCAGAGACACCACTACAAGCATGAAACCTACAGATAACACAATGACTCTAAACCCCTATCTTTCTATAATAACACTGAATGTAAATGGACTAAATGTTCCAACCAAAAGACACAGGGTATCAGAATGGATTAAAAAACAAGACCCATCTATTTGCTGTCTACAAGAGACTCATTTTAGGCCAGAGGACACCTTCAGATTGAAAGTGAGAGGATGAAGAACTATCTATCATGCACTGGAAGTCAAAAGAAAGCTGGAGTAGCCATACTTATATCAGACAAACTAGACTTTAAATTAAAGGTTGTAACAAGAGATGAAGAAGGGCATTATATAATAATTACAGGGTCTATCCATCAGGAAGAGCTAACAATTATAAATGTCTATGCACCAAATTCGGGAGCCCCCAAATATATAAAACAATAAATCAGAAACATAAGCAACCTTATTGATATTATGTGGTAATTGCAGGGGATTTTAATACTCCCCTTACATCAATGGATAGAACATCTAGACAGAGAATGAATAAAGACACAAGGGCCCTCAATGATATATTGGATCAGACGGACTTGACAGATATATTTAGAACCCTGCATCCCAAAGCGACAGAATATACTTTTTTCTCTAGTGCACATGGAACATTCTCCAAGATAGATCACATACTGGGTCACAAAACAGCCCTTAATAAGTATAAAAGAATTGACATCATACCATGTACACTTTCAGACCACAATGCTATGAACATGCAATCAACCACAGGAAAATGTCTGGAAAACCTCCAAAAGCATGGAGGTTAAAGAACATCCTACTAAAGAATGAATGGGTCAACAGGCAATTAGAGAAGAAATTTAAAAATATATGGAGGGGTGCCTGGATGGCTCAGTTGGTTAAGCGACCAACTTCAGCTCAGGTCACAATCTCGCAGTTTGTGAGTTTGAGTCCCATGTCAGGCTCTGTGCTGACAGCTCAGAGCCCGGAGCCTACTTCAGATTCTATGTTTCCCCCTCTCTCTACCCCTCCCCTGTTCACACTCTGTGTCTGTCTCTCAATAATAAATAAAAACGTTAAAAATAATTAATATTTTTTTTAAATATGGAAACAAATGAAAATGAAAATACAACAATCCAATGCTTTGGGATGCAGTGAAGACAGTCCTGAGAGGAAAATACATTGCAATCCAGGCCTATCTCAAGAAACAAGAAAAATCCCAAATACAAAATCTAACAGCACACTTAAGGAAACAGAAGCAGAACAGCAAAGGCAGCCTAAACCCAGCAGAAGAAGAGAAATAATAAAGATCAGAGCAGAAATAAACAATATAGAATCTAAAAAAACTGTAGAGCAGATCAACGAAACCAAGAGTTGGTTTTTTGAAAAAATAAACAAAATTGACCAACCTCTAGCCAGGCTTCTCAAAAAGAAAAGGGAGATGACCCAAATAGATAAAATCATGAATGAAAATGGAATTATTACAACCAATCCCTCAGAAATACAAGCAATTATCAGGGAATACTATGAAAAATTATATGCCAACAAACTGGACAACCTGGAAGAAATGGACAAATTCCTAAGCACCCACACACTTCCAAATCTCAAACAGGAAGAAATAGAAAATTTGAACAGACCCATAACCAGTGAAGAAATTCAATCAGTTATCAAAAATCTCTTAACAAGTAAGAGTCCAGGACCAGACGGCTTCCCTGGGGAATTCTACCAGACATTTAAAGCAGAGATAATACCTATCCTTCTCAAGCTGTTCCAAAAAATAGAAAGGGAAGGAAAACTTCCAGACTCATTCTCTGAAGCCAGCATTACTTGGATTCCCAAACCAGACAGAGACCCAGCAGAAAAAGAGAACTACAGGCCAATATCCCTGATGAATATGGATGCAACAATTCTCAACAAGATACTAGCAAATCAAATTCAACCGCATATAAAAAGAATTATTCACCATGATCAAGTGGGATTCATTCCTGGGCTGCAGGGCTGGTTCAACATTTGCAAATCAATCAATGTGATACATCACCTTAATAAAAGAAAGTTAAGAATCACATGATCCTGTCAATTGATGCAGAAAAAACATTTGACAAAATTCAGAATCCTTTCTTAATAAAAACCCTCGAGAAAGTCAGGATAGAAGGAACATACTTAAACATCATAAAAGCCATTTATGAAAAGCCCATGCTAATATCATCCTCAATGGGGGAAAAACTGAGAGCTTTCCCCCTGAGATCAGGAACACGACAGGGATGTCCACTCTCACTGCTATTGTTTAACATAGTGTTGGATGTTCTAGCATTAGCCATCAGACAACAAAAGGAAATCAAAGGCATCAAAATTGGCAAAGATGAAGTCAAGCTTTCACTTTTTGCAAATGACATGATACTACACAAGGAAAACTCAACAGACTCCACCAAAAGTCTGATAGAACTGATACGTGAATTCAGCAAAGTCACAGGATACAAAATCAATATACAGAAATCAGCTGCATTCTTATACACTAATAATGAAGCAACAGAAAGACAAAGACACTGATCCCATTCACAATTGCACCAAGAATCATAAACCCAACCAAAGGAATAAACCCAACCAAAGATGTAAAAGATCTGTATGCTGAAAACTACACAAAGCTTATGAAGGAAATGAAGAAGATACAAAGAAATGGAAAAACATTCCATGCTCATGGATTGGAAGAATAAATATTGATAAAATGTCAATACTACCCAAAGCAGTCTACACATTCAATGCAATCCCAATCAAAATCGCACCAGCATTCTTCTTGAAGCTAGAACAAGCAATCCTAAAATTCATATGGAACCACAAAAGGCCCTGAATAGCCCAAGTAATATTGAAGAAGAAAACCAAAGCGGGAAGCATCACAATCCCAGACTTTAGCCTCTAGTAAAAGCTGTCATCATCAAGACAGCATGGTATTGGCACAAAAACAGACACACAGACCAATGGAATAGAATAGAGACTCCAGAATTGGACCCACAAAAGTATGGCCAACTAATCTTTGACAAAGCAGGAAAGAACATCCAATGGAAAAAAAGACAGTCTCTTTAACAAATCGTGCTGGGAGAACTGGACAGCAACATGCAGAAGAATGAAACTAGACCACTTTCTTACACCATTCACAAAAATAAACTCAAAATGAATGAAGGACCTGAATGTGAGACACGAAACCATCAAAACCCTAGAGGAGAAAGCAGGAAAAAAACCTCTCTGACCTCAGCTGCAGTAATCTGCAAAGGCAAGGAAATTAAAAGCAAAAATGAACTATTCGGACCTCACCAAGATAAAAAGCTTCTGCACTGCAAAGGAAACAACCAACAAAACTAAAAGGCAACCAACGGAATGGGAAAAGATATTTGCAAATGACATATCGGACAAAGGGCTAGTATCCAAAATCTATAAAGAGCTCACCAAACTCCACACCCGAAAAACAAATAATCCAGTGAAGAAATGGGCAGAAAACATGAATAGACACTTCTCTAAAGAAGACATCCAGATGGCCAACAGGCACATAAAAAGATGCTCAACGTCGTTCCTCATCAGGGAAATACAAATCAAAACCACACTCAGATACCCCCTCACACCAGTCAGAGCGGCTAAATGAACAAATCAGGAGACTATAGATGCTGGAGAGGATGTGGAGAAACGGGAACCCTCTTGCACTGTTGGGGGGAATGTAAACTGGTGCAGCCACTCTGGAAAACAGTGTGGAGGTTCCTCAAAAAATTAAAAATAGATATGACTCAGCAATAGCATTGCTAGGAATTTACCCAAGGGATGCAGGAGTGCTGATGCATAGGGGCACTTGTACCCCAATGTTTATAGTAGCACTTTCAACAATAGCCAAATTATGGAAAGAACCTAAATGTCCATCAACTGATGAATGGATAAAGAAGATGTGGTTTATATTTACAATAGAATACCACTTGGCAATGAGAAAGAATGAAATCTGGTCATTTGTAGCAACGTGGATGGAACTGGAGAGTCTTATGCTAAGTGACATAAGTCAGGCAGAGAAAGACAGATACCATATGTTTTCACTCATATGTGGATCGTGAGAAACTCAACAGAAGACCGGGGGGGAGGGTGGGAAGGGGGGAAGAAAAGTTACAGAGAGGGAAGGAGTCAAAACGTAAGAGACTCTTAAGTACTGAGAACAAACTGAGGGTTGATGGGGGGTGGGGAGGAGGGGAAAGTGGGTGATGGGCATTGAGGAGGGCACCTGCTGGGATGAGCACTGGGTGTTGTATGGAAACCAATTTGACAATAAATTTCATATACAAAAAAATAAAATAAAAAATAAATATTTTTTAAAAACCTGAGGAACAGTATCTCACACATTCAGGAAACATTAGGACCTCAAGACTCTGTTGTCCTGTTCTAGTCAACAACTTCCCTAACTGCCTACCTTGGTTCACAGGTAAGGTTTGCATGCCCTGCTTCTACTTCCTCATGCCCTTTCTGATTGTGGTACTCAAATAACCTTTATCCTCTCCTCTCTCATTAAGATTCCTAGTAGCCTCTTGCTGGACAACCCCTAAGTCTATATTTCAGTCCTTATCTTAATTGGTATTTCTGTTCACTGGAGATTATCAGCTACGCTTTCCTTGAAAATGAATTTTCCTTGAAATGGTTTCTCATGCTGGTCCCTAACCCTATGTTCATTCCTTTGGAAGATCATTATTGAAGGTCTTTATGTGCCAGGCACTCTTACAGGCTCTGTGGATGCAACAGTAAATGAAACAGTCAATCCTTGATCTCATAGAATTTACGTTATAAAGAGAGATAAAGAAAAATTAATAAAATATTTAGAATACTGGAAAATAACTGCTAAGAAAAAGAAAAATAAAGCAGGGAAGGTGGGATAAGCAGTTTGGGTTGTAAATTTAGAGAAAGTAGCCAGAAAAGTGGATATTGGGTATTGATTAAAAACCTAAAGGAAGTAAGGGAGTAAACCATGTGGATTTCTGGGGGAGTATCAATCCAAGAAGAGAGAATAGTAATTTCAAAGGCCCTGAAACAGGAACCTCGCAGTTTGTGAGATCAAGCCCTGAGTCAGGCTCTGGGCTGACGGTGTAGAGCCTGCCTGGGATTCTCTCTCTCCCTCTCTCTGTGCCCCTCACCCCCTTTTTAAAATAAATAATTTTAAAAAAACTTAAAAAAGAAGAAGATCTTCAAGAAGACCAGGGTGATTGGTGCCAAATGCGCATGGGGGAGAAAAGTAGGAACTCACTAAAGGGAAGTAACCGGGGACAGATAATATAGGACCTTGTATGCCATTGGAAGGAGCTTGGCTTTTACCCCAACTGAGGTGAGAACCCATGGCGGGGGTGGAGGGGGGTGGTTAACAAAGAAGTGACATGAGCAGACTTGTCTTTTAATAGGATAACTGGCTTCTCTTCTGAAATAGAATGAAGGAGTTCATGAATTAAAGCAAGAAGGTCAGTTAGGAGGCCATTGCAATATTCCAAATGAAAAATATTAGCAGTCCTGATCAAGGTGGTAGCAGTGAGGTGACAAGAAGTAATTAGATTCAGGATAAGACGTTTAGGTGGAGACGACAAGACTCACTGATTTTTGGTCACAGCAACTGAAGAATGGAGTTGTCATTTGCTGGGATGCGGAAGACTCAGGCTGGGTAGGGTGAAGTGAGAGAGGATCACAGAATGTCAGAAGCTTGCTTTTGGTCATGTCCCACACTAGATGCCTATCAGACATCGACGTGTGCATGGCAGTTGGGTGACAGTCAGTAGGGTCATGAGTCTGAAATCCAAGGGAGAAGTCTGAGCAAGAGATACAAATTTAGGGATCATAAGACATACATGGCATTTCAAGCTATGAAACCAGATGATCACAAAGTAAGTGAAGATAGAAAAGAGAAACACCCCAAGACTGAGCACTGGGTCACTCCAGTATTTCAAATTCTTCTCCTTTTACCAGTCTAGTATGCAGGGGCAATCTCCAGGCTGTTCTCACTCTTCTCTCCTCCAGCCCTAAGGACTGAGCTTCTCTGAACAAAAGACCATCTATTTCTCCTTTCATGTTGACTTCCTCTCAGCCACCGGCTTAGGGTGACCAATGTGACTTCTATTTCTTTCCCATATCACATTTGATCTTCATATGAACCATATATCCTCTATAGCACTTACCATAATTTGTATTTATTGTATTTGTATGCCTCTTTGTTTACCATCTGCTTGCTTCACCATACTGAACCTTTCAGGAGCACACACCCAGTGTGTTGTTAACCCCAGCACCTAGCACAAGGCCTGAAATATTGAAGTAAAATATTGATATTTGTTGAAAGGATGTATACGAGCCATTCACTGATGACTCTCTGATATGTAATCCCAATCGATTTTTTCCCCAAGCTTCAGAATTCACCAAACTTGCCATGAGGTCTTCATTTAGATGTCCCACAGACACTTCAAACTCAATATATGCAGGAAGAATTCTGGATATTGCTTTGTAAACCAGTGTCAGCCCCTCATTTAAATGAATGCAAACATCATTTACTTAGCCATCTAAATCAGAAATCTAAAAGTCATCCTATACTCCTTTTTCTTTCACACCTGTTCCTACTGGTCACCAAATCTTGCCAATTCCTCTAAATATCCCTTAGCGTCATCCCTGCTACCTTTGCTTTAGTTCAGCTCCTCAATTTCTATTTCAAAAGCCTCATTATTACTCTTCTTGATTCTATCCTATCCTTCTTCAATTTATTCTACTTATTATTTCCAGAACAATCCTTTTATTTTTTTAAGTTTATTTATTTTGAGAGTGAGAGAAAGCGCACAGGTGGGGGAGGGCAGAGAGAGAGGGAGAGACAGAATCCCTAGCAGGCTCCACACCATCAGTACAGATCCCATCTTGGGGCTCAAACTCACAAACTGTGAAATCATGACATGAGCCAAGATCAAGAGTTGGAGGTTTAACTGACTAAGTCATCTAGAATAATCCCTTTAGAAACCAAAACTGATCAGCTACTCTATTAAGATTTCACATGACACCCCTTTCACTCCCCTGCAAGGATCAGAAACCAGAGACCAATCCAGTTAATGTTCAGTTTGGACCACTTATTTGTTAAGTAAATTTGAACTTGTTTCCAACATTAAAATGAGAATATTTTGTGTACAAATTTAAAATTATGGCTCAGCTTGAAAAATCCAAATCTCTGGTAACACTGGACACAAATTTCCACATTCAGTAACCACATGGAGCTGAATGCCACCTACTTCCCATTGAATGGTGATGCCCTGGATCCCAGGCCACCACAGTCCACCACTGCTCACATCACTCACATAGGGTATGTGACTGGCTCTGCTGGCCTAAAATGTAAACTTTAAATACCTTAACGCGACATATAAAACCATATGGATATGCTTCTTCAGGTGACCTTTCTAGAATCCCCCTTCCAGATGCCCCTCGCCTTCTGAGGCCCATCTCCCACCTACCTCACACTGTATAATCCTGACAATATATCTGCAGTTCTCTAAACACACCATGGTTTCTAGTTTTCCTCCAGTTAAATATACTGTTCCCTCTTTCAGGAATGCCCTCCTGCCCCTTTACACTCCTACTCATCCATCCAAAAACAGACAGATCCTTTTTTTATGGTGAAAAAGTTTAAATTCAGATTTAGCCAGCTGGACTCAGTTTAGATGATCCCAATTTTGTTGGCAACATCCAAAGCATCATAGTCAGGAGCCAAACATATGCCTTCTTTTCTCCATCGGGCCTGACCAGAGTGTTGACCTTGGCCATGTCAACATCACAGAGCTTCTTCACAGCCTGTTTGATTAGGTGCTTGTTGGCCTTGACATCCACAATGAAGACAAATGTATTGTTGTCTTCTATTTTCTTCATGGCTGACTCGGTAGTCAGGGGGAACTTGATGATGTTACAGTGGTCAAACTTGTTTCTTCTGAGGGCATTCTCTCGAGGATATTTGGGCTGCCTTCGAAGACGCAGTGTCTTGGGCCGTCGGAATGTAGGTAACTTGCATATCTTCTTTTTTTGTGTGATTGTGGATGCCTTTCAGCACCACTTTCTGACCTTCAAAGCAAGGGGTAGGGGCTTCCTTCGTCACCTTCAGTACCATCTTCATGAAAGACAGATCTTGATGGGCCTGCAGATTCACTCCTTCCCCTTCAGATAGATTAACAGAGAGCCGTCTCAGGGGGTCTGGGTTAACATACAAAAAGTCTAGAAAACAAGAGCTGTTAGGCCTCTGAGGCTCCCCTTTCTAACAATATCATTTGCTCACCCCTTGTTACATAGTCGCAGGCATGTCCTCCATTCCTCTGACCCTACAGGGTTGGAACCTCTTTAAACTGGAACATAAGCCATCATGTATGCATCCTAGCACTGGACTAAACTACAGGTCAGTGAGAGAGCAGAAGATTGTGCTTTACCGCACAAACAATTCTCTGCTTGTAAGTTTTCCCGTAGTAACCCCTTTAAAGTACCTGCTTCACACAGTGCTGAAGGTATGCGTCCATGGCCCCGTGGCACAATACCTTCAATTTCCTGCCCAAGGCTTCATTGATTTATAAAGCTTTTCCTGCCTTCCCCCAGGAAGACTCAGATTCTTCGTTTAGATCCTCTTGCCACCGTGTTCATTCTCACTTCCCCCTGACACTTAGAAGATTTATCAACTTACTGCAATTCTTGGTGTGACTTCCTACTTTATTCATTTTTCCAATACCACACCAGGCAAAGGTAGAAGCTCAGTAAACATCCACATGAATTAACTGAATAATATCAACGGAGTCACTTTGATAACTTATAGCAGTTATTCACAAGACAAAGAAATGAGTCTTTCCATCTAACTTAGTACATACTGAAATAAATGACATTAGGTTCCATTTTTCTTCATTTCTTAGTATATTTATTTTTATTCTTTACAAAACAGTCTCATGGAATTGTTTTGAAGATTAATTTCAACAAAATGCCTACAAGGTACCCAGCAAAGAGTGGGTGCTGAAGAAAAGTACACTATATCAGGGAGGCAGTATTTGAGGTGGGTGAACACAAATGCTTTTGAATTCTAATTCAAGATTCTAATCCTGGGGCAGAAACAGGGCATAGCACAGAGCAGGCACTGAGTGTTTGTTGAACGAGTGAATGAATGCGCCAGTGAATGAGCAAATCCTGGTTCTGCACATTATTCTTGGGTTGCCCCCAAGCCTTCGCACTCACTGTTCTCTGCACCTAAAACAATCCCCAGGTAACTTCCTGAGGACACTGTTCAAAATGGTCTTCTTGAGAGGCCTTCTCAGAAAACCTAGATGAAATGGAACCTTCGTACTTGCCTTCTTCTTCCTCTACTTTGTCCTCTGATCTCCCACTATCCTCAACACTGTACACTTAGCTCTTCTCCAGCTCAAATTTAAGCTCAAGAGCACAGGAACTCTGTCTGCCTTGTTTGCTTTTGTATCTCCACCCAGAACAGTGTCTGCATGAATGAATTTTGAAGACACTTGGCTCGACTCCTCTTCCTCATTTGTAAAGTAATGGGGTGGAAATAAATGTACTAATGCCTTCTAGATGAAACTTGATATCATCCATTTCTCCCAGGTCTTTGCCCATTGAATATAGCAAAGAACTGTGTTCTTTTATGACTAAAATTCAAAATCTGTGCTGCTGGATAAAGTTGGTAAAGGGTCCCCCACTTCGTGTCCATACTTAAAAGCCTCTTCCACAGAGCCACTCTGAGCTGTCCAGATGGTAGCTCAATCCTAAAGTAGGAATAGATTTGTGTTTTCATAGAATTTAAAATTTTATAGCTGTGATGATTCTAAAAGCTTACCTGGACAAACTGATTCATTTTACAGGTATGGACTGTGGAGACCAGAGGGGACAACTGACTTAGTTAAGATTACACACTTAGTGGCAGAGCCAGGAACACACACACACACACACACACACACACACACACACACACACATTTTAGGATCCTAACCCACACCCATTATAGTAAGTGACGGTCCTCTATCATTAAAAGGGTAGCACCAGCATCCAAATATCTACCCCCAATTCTGAAATCATTTTTCTACCATAACACCGGGATTGCTCCTCAGTCTTGCTAACGGCCATGCCCATTAATATTACCCCAGTGGAAATATCATTTCATTCTTCCAGCAGCTGAATCTCTCATAACAAGCTAAGGTGGAATTAGTGACAGACAGAGCCCGAAGCCATTAAGAGTATGAGTTCTTCAGAAGCAATTTTCCCCTGTCCTCTGTTGTAGTATGAATCTGTTTCTTGTGGTTTCATGGGACCCATAACTCTTGCCAAATCTGAGTCCTAAGGCTACTAGACAGGAGCTTCACGAATTATGAATTTTCAGAGTCTTAAGATAGCTATTCGATTTAACCAACAGTGGCAACTGATTTAATCAAGCAGTCACTCTGGTTTAAAAGACTCTGTAGTTCTGCAGATGCTATTTAACCTTCCCTGCTCTGTGTTCTGCTGGAATTTGGCTTCAAATCCACCCTAATGACCATGGGCAGTCAGAATTAATCAGTTCTTCCTACTCACACCCACTGCAAGTCCAAAAAAAGAATGACAAATTTTCTTAACCACAGTCACTAACATTGTAGAAGACATCACTGCCCTCTGGTGGAAATACTAAAATCTATTCCTGAGAATTTTGCCAAAAGTTTATCAAGCAAAAATCTGACTCCCTAGAAATGTGCAAGTTAAAAGGTCATGGGATCTGGGGACTGTGTTATTATCTTACATCATTTTCCTCTCCCTAATCTCTCAACCCCTGGTTCAAACAGCCTCAGGCACCTGGAATTCCTCATCAGATGTCTTCAGGATAGTAACCCTGAGAGGCTGAAATTTCTCAGTTAATATGGGCTTAGACAAAACACCAGTGGTCACTTTAGGACAAGACCAAAGTTTATATTCATAAACTAAAATTAACACACTATTAACATTTTATGGGGAGCTCTAATTCATGAATCTACAAAGAGCTGGCTTCTGCACAAATTCAGCCAATTTGCAAAAACACCTGTTAGTTCTTTCCTGAGAGCCTCAGGGCACTTTTTCCCCTCTGCCAAGTGGACATTGTAAAAAAAGTAGAAGAACCACTTTCACAGAAGAAGCCTCCTCCAATGACTCTGATATGACTCCTTCCAACTTCAAGAATTATTTTTTTAGGCCTGTGGATGTCCATCCTGGCTGCTCAACAGAATCATCTGGAGAGTTTGTTGTTGTTATTGCTTAATACAGATTCCCAGGCACCACCCATACTAACTGAGTCAGGATTTCAGAGAATGGAGAATCAAACTTTTCATGAGTGAGTGAAGTCTCTAAGTAAACCTTAAACTTCTGAGCACAGTATTTCTTTTGTATTTCTTACATAACTGACGACGTGAAAATTAACTCCCTTTTCTGTTTCCTAATCGCTAAGGCTTTCATTCATACGTCTCCATCCTCTTGTGCCTGGGCTATTGCGATGGATATAGTGTCTTATGGGAACAGATATACTTCCCATCCATCTTCTCCTCTGCTTTCAGAGTGATATTTCTAGACACCAGTTAGATCCTGCTACTCCCCAGCATATAACCTTTTGTTGGCTCTTTCACTAGGCATGATGAAATTCTTGTTTCCTGGCATGATATGCAAAAGCTAGGCTTCAACCATGACCAATGACTTACGGCTCCTTGGAGCACACTGCATGGTGTCGAGTCTCTTGGTTTTGGCCTCAGGCTCTGCTTGGACTGCCCTTCCCCACCCCTACCCCTCTCTGCAGCATTAGCATTTATAATGTTTCAAGACTCTCGAGATCCCCTCTTTTATGAATCATTTCTCTGGCACCCCACCTCGGACCAGGTAGAATTGGCTATCATACCTATAATGCTTTACTATATTTTTTTGTTCTCCTGCCTGTGGAAAGCTAGAACTTCTGTGAGAATGAGAGAATTATGTGACAGTCATTTTCTATATCCCTAGAAAACATTACTGCTGAATGAATAGACGAACAGAGATGCCTAATATGTGCATAATTTCAGCTTTGACTCTCAGTTTATCATTTCTCCATTGACAAACAGATTGACAAACAAAGCCCTGTGTAAAGTCACATGATGAACAAACCCGAGGAGAGAATCAGAATCCAAGAGTTCTTCCTCAGGTGGAAGATAAAAGCAGTCCCTTCACTTGATAGGTCCTAATGTGGGCTCACACACAGCTGGGAGTAACAGAAGCTGTTTGGGAGCCCAAACAGAAGCAGCTAGACCTTGAGAGAGGCCACTGCTCCTCAGATTCTGTAAGAACGCCCTCCTCCCATGCCCTCAGGTTCTGGAAGAGCTTGATTCAGTTCAAGCTTTGAGTATATTTAATCATTGATTAATAAATCATTGGCATATCATTTAATTGTATCACAGTTATACTTACATTTTGCTGTTTAACTATCACATGACCCTCTGATGGGTAAATTAATTTTATTTATAAACCTATACTACTCTAATAAAGAACTGTTAAGAATCAAAATAAAGGAGTGCCTGGGTGGCTCAGTCAGTTGAGCATCTGACTCTTGGTTTTCGGCTCAGGTCATGATCTCACAGTCCGTGAGTTCGAGCCCCAAGTCAGGCTCTGTGCTGACAGCTCAGAGCCTGGAGCCTGCTTCAAGTTCTGTTTCCCCTCTCTCTGCCCCTTCCTCTCTCATGCTCTGCCTGTCTCTCTCTCTCAAAAATAAATAAACATTAAAAAAAATATATATCAATATAGGCAGGAAGAAAATGCAGCTGTTTTTCTTCATCCACAACTGGAATAGTTCCCTGATCTCTCTATTCCTAAAATAATTTCTGCAGTAAGTCAAATAATTTCTAATTTCTATGATACAACTAGGTCTAGATTTCAGTTACAAAGAAAAAAATGGAAATAGGGAAGAAGGAAGAACATTTATATGCCCAATTAATTTACTGAAGTACAAACCATCTACTTAAAAACAAAACAACAAAACAACAACAAAAACCTGTGTATTGAGCACATCCTTTGTCAATCTGATTAACCACCTGAGAGGTAGAGACCCTTATAATCTCCATTACAGTGGTATAGATAGATTGACTAATTGCCCCAGTGACCCAGGTCAGTCCTAATTCTCTCTAATTCCACTGCCTTCCTCATGTCAAAAAGAGTAGGAAGCTTCATCTCTCATCTTTTTAGGTTAGTTTCTGAAAGAAAATTCATATAATATAAACTCTCATTTCTGAATTTATAACAGAGGAATCCATTCCTAGAGGAGTTAATTTAAGGTCACCACTGCTTATAATTGTGTTGTCTCAATACTGTAGTCATTAGTTATGTGTGGTATTGAGCACTTGAAATCTGGCTAGTGCAACTGAGGAACTGAATTTTTTATTTTAGTCAATTTAAATTTAAACTGAAAAACTGATACTGAATTCAAGGGAAAACTTTTAAGTATGTTTGGAACAACTTGGATACATCAATTCAGTTTTTCTTTTTTTTTTTAAGTTTTATTTATCTAAGTATTCTCTACATCTAGCTTGGACTTGAACTTATCAAGAATCACAAGCTCTTTCAACTGAGCCAACCAGGCATACTGTGAATTTACTTTGTCAACTGTAAGCTTTATAAAGTCTAAATGCAGATAAAATATTTCTAATGAAAATTTAAAATCCGAATTGAGAAGTGCTGTTGGTATAAATATTTGCCAGATTTTTTTTTTTCAACGTTTATTTATTTTTGGGACAGAGAGAGACAGAGCATGAACGGGAGAGGGGCAGAGAGAGAGGGAGACACAGAATTGGAAACAGGCTCCAGGCTCCGAGCCATCAGCCCAGAGCCTGACGTGGGGCTCGAACTCCCAGACCGCGAGATCGTGACCTGGCTGAAGTCGGACGCTTAACCGACTGCGCCACCCAGGCGCCCCTATTTGCCAGATTTTTAAAACAGCATAAAAATGAAATGCAATGTATCTCATTGATTTCTGTATTGTACACATTGAAATAATATTTTGGGTACATTGTGATAAATAAAATACATTATTAAAATTAATTTTACCTATTTTTTACTTTTTTAATGTGGCTACTAGAAAATTTTAACTTACAGATGTGGCTCACATCATACTTCTATCAGACAGCATTGGCTTAGAAAAATCTCTAGAAGATGATGGAGCACCTGGATGGCACAGTCAGTTAAGCATCCAACTTTGGCTCAGGTCACAATCTCATGGTTCATGACCCCACCCCGGCAGAACTTTCCTTACAAAGATCACATCTGTGTAAGTGTCCTCAGTTTCCCATCAGCATCCCAGAGTTCTTCTGAGGCATGTTTACACGTACAGTTAAGGTCATTATGTAATATAAGTAGCAGGGCTATGAGAGAGAAAAGAGGCAGATGCCTCAGGTAAAATAACAAGCTCCAATGAAGGATCTCTTGCCATGTTTTCCTACAGATACAATCATCTTAGTGGCAAGACTCAATAGGTAAATACTTGGTATTCTCAAATGTTAATATAAATAAGGCCATATACAACCCCAAATTAATAATCAAGTTTGTCCTATATACAGAGATGCCATTTTATTACTCTAATAATCTTGTGTCATAATCTTTATTCAGCAATAAACTGTCTTTTTCTGTCTTTAAAAACAGAACTACAAAATAGATATAATTGGTAGATTTTCCCAAGGGACTATTTGATTTTGATAAAAAGAAAAATTGATAGGAATATATATCTCTGTGCTAGATAACTCTCAAGGGTATCAAATTTCACAGGTGACTATCAAGTATATTTTCTGGATAATGTTAATCAAATTATGTCACTGGTAATTTCCTTGCATGTTGACATTTTAATATTTTGATGACTTCGTAAATCAAGGATACTGAATAGGCTCCTTGTTAGATAAGACTGTAAATTAACAAACCATATTTATTTATTTATTTATTTATTTATTTATTTATTTATTTATTCTAATGTTTATTTATTTTTGAGATAGACAGGGAGCATGAGCAGGAGAGGGGCAGAGAGAGAGGGAGACACAGAATCCAAAGCAGGTTCATGCAGTAGATGCGGAGCCCCAATACAGGGCTTGAACTCATGAGATCATGACCTGAGGTGAAATCAAGAGTCAGACACTTAACTGACTGAGCAAACCAGGTGCCCCAACAAACCATTTTTAAACTGAGGTTTAGTGAGAGTATTTTCATTACTGCCTAGTAGCACAGGTGTCATATGACTTTGCATTAATATCCTCATTGGTGCAAATTATAGTGGGAAATCTCAAGAGAAGGTGGTCTCAACTCAGCTCCCACAGATAGGGAGGTCATGACCTGGGTCTTGGGTGTCTAAGTCTCTAACCAGACAGCTGAGAATCCTCATTTCACCAGATATATCATCAGTAAGTTCTCTGATTAGGTCTCCTCTTTCTCTAGGTAATCTGATTTCTATCTGTGGTTCTATACACAGTATCCTCTAGGTCAATAAAATTTCTGACCATGACCCACTGTAGGAAATATACCCAGAAACATACATACATAATACTTAATTTTTAAAAGATTACCTTTACTAAGAAAGATGCTCTCTGATGTTTTCTATGCTATTAATAAGCTATCCAGTTTCTTTTTTAAAAATAAATTGTTTTGAAGCCACTGAAATGACTTCAGAACCTACCAAGTGTTGGAACCCACTGTTTGAAAAACACAACTCTAGTCTGCTGAACTACCTCTTGGCTGTAATAGCTAAGGGAACTTCTGAATATAGGAGTAAGATGGCTCTCCAAAGAATGCTGTTTAAAAATACCTTGTTTACTATTTGGTATTATTATTAATCTTTTCGATCAATTAAAAATGAAAATTTATATTATAATCTCATGATAGGATGTGTAATTTTCAGATATATTTGAAAATTTAAATGAGTTCTTTCTTAAACTGCAAAAAAATGACACCAATCACATTAAAGGTTGGAAAGGAAAGACCACAAGACTATGTAATTTATTTTAAAAGTGTTCACTGAGGATTTTTAGTGTTCCTCTTTGCAGTATTTAGCTAAACATTGGCTTTAAGACACTGTTTTAGAAATCTATCATTCTCATTTGGATTATAATAAATAAGGTGATTAGATTTGAAGATCTATATGAAATTTAAAAACCTAATAGCATATAAGTAAAATAGAGAAAGATAAATACCATGATTTTACTCATGTGTGGAATTTAAGAAACAAAGGGAAAAAAAGGGAGAAAGAGAGAGGAATCCAGAAACAGACTCTTAACTATAAAGAACAAACTGATGGTTACTAGAGGGGGCAGGAGGGGGGGTGAAATAAGTTGTGGGGATTAAAGAGTTCACAATCATGGTGAGCACTGAGTGATGAAAACAACTGTTGAATCACTATATTGTACACTTGAATCGAATACAACACTGTAGTTAACTATACTGGAATTAAAATAAAAAACTTAATAAAAATTTTAAAAAACTCAATAGCATAATAAACTCATTTGAAACCAGCATTCAAAATGCTGGCCAATATTGGCAGGAAAGTTTAACAATCTTGAGTCCAAAGCATACTATTATCATTATATAAGAATTTGCACCTAATATAGACTTTATAATCACTTGTTTGGAAAGAAATCAAATTACTTTTTACAGCATTAATAACCACATACTATAATTGAAAAGACTTTCAGTAAAGCAGTGCAATTATGAAAAAAGTAATAAAACCAATTGAAAACACCAACCTGTCCTGCTACAACTTGTATTCCTTAATGTGCATTATCTCATATCAGGTAGACCATGGAGAATGGTGACAGTATGACAAGGAAGTGGTGCTGGCTCACACATGTATTTTACAATTAATTTCTCACAATTAAAGATAAACTTTAGCATGGGGCACCTGGGTGGTTCAGTCAGTTAAGCAGCCAACTCTTGATTTGAGATCAGGTCATGGTCTCACAGGCTCGTGAGATGAAGCCCCACATCAGGATCTGTGCTGACAACGAGGACTCTGCTTGAGATTCTCTCTCCCTCTCTCTCTCTGCCCTTCCCCTGCTCATGTGTGCTTTCTCTCTCTCTTAAAATAAATAAAAACAGATTTTTAAAAAGACAAACTTTAGCACAATATGAAGATTTACGATAAAAACTGCAAACTCCACAGCAGGGCCTTCCTTTGGTGTAAATAGTGGCTGATTTACTGGCTTCAAGGATCAGAACCCTTTTCACTGGCTACCTGGCGAAGCTACAGGCATAAAATATGCTACAAAGACATTTTCCATGCTATTTTAAAAACTTAATGAGAAAGCTATATTGTGAACCAGTTTTTTAGTTTTGATGAAATTGCTATTAAAAGCAAAAGCCCTAAAGTTCACACCTCTCAAAAGAAAAGTCAAGGGCACCAGAGTGTAATGTTGCAAATGTTTGATTACGGGGGGATTCTGGGGCCAATGCTAAAAAAGAGGTCTTTGGGCTTCTGTTGGTTACTAGGATTATAACTGTTTTAGTTATTGCTTTCATTACAAAGTCCCATAGGTTGGGAGTAGTCTATTTCCCCCCTAAGCCCTATATTTTCACTGTGCATTTTGTAGACTTCAAAAAATACATGTATCAAGGCCACTAAAATAAAAACAATAAGCATTGTCAAAGATGTGGAGAAAAGGGAATGTTCATGCACTGTGGTAAGGATGTAAAATGGTACAGCCACTATGGAAAATAGTATGGAAGTTCCTCAAAACAGTACTACCATATGATCGAACAATTCCAGTTCTGGGTGAAACGGATGAACCAAAGAAAACAAAAACACTAATCTGAAAAGATATATGTACTCCTCTGTTAACTGCAGTATTATTTACAGTAGCTAAGATATGGAAGCAACCTATGAGTCCATTGAAAGACAAATGGATAAAGAATATGTGGGATACATACACACGTGTGCACACACGCACACACACACACACACACACACACAGCAGAATATTACTCAGCCGTTAACAAGAATGAAATCTTGCCATTTGTGACAACATGTAGAACCTAGAAGGTCTTATGCTAAATGAAATAAGTTAAAGACAAATACCATATGATTTCACTTTTATGTAGAATCTAAAAAACAAAACAAACAAGCAAAACAGAAACAGACTCATAAATACAGAGAAAAGAAAACTGTTGGTTCCCAAAGGGGAGGGAGGTGGAGGGGTAAATGAAATAGGTAAAGGGAATCAAGAGGTACAAATTTACAGTTATAAAAAAAAAATAAGTCATGAGGATGTAATGTGCAGCATAGGGAATATAGTCAATAATATTATAATAACCATATATGGTGACAGATGGTAAGAGATTTATTTGGTGATCATTTCATAATGTATATAAATGTCAAATTACTATGTTGTACACCTGAAACTAATACAATATTGTATGTCAATTATACTCCAATAAAAATATTATATAGAGTTGACATCTTGTAAGTATGTACATTTTTAAGGCAGAATTACATGAATCTATGTTGTTAAAATTACGTATTGACTTTAAAAACTTTTTAGTTACTTGTTAAGTTTTAATATCTTAGTCCTTAGAGATCTACCACATAACTTCTCTACATGGTCTGTTTTTTTCCCGATCCATCTTCTATTCCCCATTGTTTAGCAAAGGTTATGATCTCCAAAATTTTTTAAGAATTTGACTGAATATATACTTTATCATGTGATGGGATTTCCATATATTAGTTATGTCTTCTGTACTATTTCATCACTAGCCATTCCACTGTATCAGACAGTTAACTATTTTGATACTAATCAATAGCACACACCTCATATGTGAGAATATTATTTCTTTTTCACTTGCAAAGTGCATTGCTAAAATGACATTCACTCACTTGTGGAAATTTCACTAAAATCCTTGATGATTAACTGTTGACAATGCATCAGCACTATTTTTCTTAATTTACTTGAGTATGCCCTCATCCATTGCCAACTTTTTTAGTGCTCCTTGTGTTGTGCAAGCAATGAGTTCCACAAAACAAAACAAAACAAACAAAACAAAACATTTTTTTCATAAAATCACTTTTAAAGATTTCAAATGTTGACAACTCTCTTATATCCATTGTCAGTAATGTTAAATAACATTTTCTCTCTGACTTTCTAATTTCTTATGAATATTACATGAGCACACAGGAAAATGTCCTTTTTCATGATGCTTTTATCCTGTGGTAATCATTCTCTTGATTTTTGGCATCCTCATCATCTCCTTGATGCTTCTCAAAACCACACTAAACTTAATGGAATAGAAGAAATTAACTCATTTGAAGTTCTCCCTATCATTGCACTAATAACTTCTAGTAGAGAGGATAAGGTTATTTTTTTCTTCTTTAGTCTTTGGCTTTCACATTTTGAAATCATTTATGCAATTCTTTGAAAATAGGACTTTTGGGGCGCCTGGGTGGCACAGTCGGTTAAGCGTCCGACTTCAGCCAGGTCAGGATCTCGCGGTCCGTGAGTTCGAGCCCCGCGTCGGGCTCTGGGCTGATGGCTCGGAGCCTGGAGCCTGTTTCCGATTCTGTGTCTCCCTCTCTCTCTGCCCCTCCCCCGTTCATGCTCTGTCTCTCTCTGTCCCAAAAATAAATAAACGTTGAAAAAAAAAATTTAAGAAAATAGGACTTTTTCTCATCATTTTTAAACATTTCAATGACAGAAGTACAGTGTTTAAACTTAAATTTTACATTTAAGAAGTATGAAATATCTGACAACGTTATTAGCATGTTTTTAAATAAAATATTCAGTTAATCTTGTTTTCATTACTTCAGTAAAAAAAAAAAAATCTCATTGGCGAATTAGGCTAACACTGCTAACTGGTCATTTGTGAGCAAAGCCATGAAGCAAATTTCCAATATTCAACTGAGTATTATCAACTTCATTTTTGATATTTTAAACCTGTCCTCTTGTAAAACTAGCTGCTAGGCACTATTTCTGGTTTCCTGCAAGCATCGCAGTCTCTAACATCCAAAACTCACACTCTTGCTCGCAAAATGAATCACTCTTTCATCCAATAAATATTTATTGAGCTTCAATTATGTGGCAGGGACTGTGTTAAATGTGGAAGACACAGGGTGAACAAGATCAAATCTTTCTCTCAAGAAGTTGGAAGTCAAGAGAGGAAGGCACACAAATCAAATAAGCAAAGTAAGTAATTACAAACTCATGTAAGTTATGTGAAGAAGGGGGTATAGCTCTTTGTTGTAAAGGAATTTGTCCCACAGTCAGGAACGATGACTTCCTAAGGAATTCAAGCTTGAAATAAGATTTGATGGATCAATTGGAATTAATCGAGCAAATGGAGGACACCATGTGCAAAGATTGGTTGAACAGTTGAACAAAGACTAATGTGCTTGGATGCCTTGGTCATAGAGAGCCCCGAAGCCCTTGGTCTTGGCCCGGAGAATCACAGAAATCCTTTGAACAGTTCCAAGCAGAACATGACTGAGGTGAAATTTTATTTGGAAAATATCACTCTGGAGAACAATCTGGAGGGTGATCAGAGTGGAGGAGAGGAAACTAACGAGGGGGATATAACAGAAGCCCACCTCAGAGAGTTGATGGTTAGCAGCAGCAGAGATGGAGGAAAGCTGAGGTGTGAGGGACTGGGTGCAAGAGCAGACATGACACATGGGAAGCAGGGTGTCGAGGGTGACCTTTATGCTTTTATTTTTCTCTGTCCTATCCTGGCACTACATACACAACAAACCCACAGCAGACCTGCGGGACTCTTCTCCCTTCCTCTCCCACTCCCACATCCCAATGGTTCTTTACAGACCTTTATCTCTCATAACCGTGAGTTTCTCTCTATTTTCAAAGCTGCTGCCTACCTCACGCCCTCGAAACTTCTCACCTGGATTATTCCCTCAGCCTCCTGGGAGTTTTTATGTCTGCAATGTCTATCCCTTTCAATCCATTCCACAGCACCACCAGAGAAATTTGTCATTACCATATTTAGAAGCCTTTGTTGACTTCACCATGGAGGACCAAAGTTCAAGTTCCTGAACTTGACATGCAGGGTTTGTTATGATCTGGCCCCCGGTTTATCACTCATTACTCTGTCTGGATTTCTCTTTCTCCTTCTCCTTCCTATTTTTATCCCTCACTGCCACCTCTCTAAACTGAAATTCAAGCATTGCCTCTTAAAGAAAGAGAGAACAACCTTCAGTTTTCTATGTATCTGAGATAAAGGTAGATAAAAGCCAATCCAAGGCATTCAACCAAAGAACATTCATGGAACTTTCTACTTATCCACTCCTCAAATTTCTTCAAACTGCCTCGAAATTAACTGCATGTATAGAGACATCTGTCCTGGATAACAGTTTTTTTAAAAATATTTATTTGTTTTTGAAAGAGAGAGAGAGACAGAACATGAGCAGGGGAGGGGCAGAGAGAGAGGCAGACACAGAATCCAAAGCAGGCTCCAGGCTCTGAGCTGTCAGCACAGAGCCCAATGCAGGGCTTGAACTCTCGAGCTATGAGATCATGACCTGAGCCAAAGTCAGATGCTCAACTGACTGAGCCACCCAGGTGCCCCTGGATAACACTCTTTCAATTAGGGTGTTTTCAAGGGCTGGAAAGAAACCCCCGCTCAGACACGTTTATCAATATGAATATTTATCATCTCACATAATGGGGAGTCCCAGGTTTTTGGCCTGCTCTGACATTCAGAACACTGTAGTCATGCCAAAGCTGGATTCCCTCAGAGTCAGAGATAGTTTTCAGTAGCAGGTGAAGTTACAGGCTTGCTAAATCGTTCCAGCAGGAGTGTGTGCTGAGCTTTTCCAGTCACAGCATATTAATCTTTCCCCTCAACAGACCCAGGAACTAGGTCAGTAGTCCTCACCTAGATCAATAACCATTGCCAGGAGAATGCCAGGTTTTGGTGGGTCTATCTCAGGTTCCTGAACGACTACAAAGAACAGAACCAACTTAGACTAGTGCTTCTCAAAGTGTGGGCCCTCCATCAGCATCAGTATCTTCTGTGAACTTTTTAGAAATGCAAATTCTTTTGCATCTGAAACTCTAGGGGTGTGACCAGGCAATCTGTGCCTTAACAAGCCCTCCAGGTGATTCTGACTGGCAAATGCTAAAGCAGAAGCATCAGCTTAGACTAATCAGAACAAGACAGGGGGTTTCCCTGAATCACATGGACTATGCAGTGTAAAATGAACTCCTGAGTTAGAGTTTGACAATAATGTAATGTGTGAATGTCTTAGAGTCTGCCCAATTTGAGACTATCTCTCCTTTCTAAATTAGGTTATATTTAAAATTTGTTTTAATTTAATAAGACAGACTTTTCAGGACACCAAGAGATAGAGACTAGCCAAATAGTTTTCAAATGCCCATTATTTCTTATCAAATGCAATGCACAACAATTTCTAGATATTACTTTTTTTCCCACCTGAAGGTAGAAAGCTTTAATTATTCAATTGAGCTGTCACAAAGTTATTGCTCACACAGTGATGGAGGCAGCTGGCTATTTCTCACCCTACATGGACTACCAAGACTCGTTCCAGGAAACAGAGAGAGTATCTTGGCCTATGACATATTTCCTGTAAGGCAGAAATGACGTGCTCCAGGAAAAATCCAGTTACAACTTTTGGCTTACTTGGGATACAAAAGGACAAGATTTTCCTGACCTACTTACAGAAAACTGAATTATCAACTACTGCAAACAAGCAATCATACTAAATAAAGGCACTTAGCCAAGAGATTGTGCATGCATTCATTCTCAATTAAACAGCCAGTCATCTAGGAAAGGACACAGTGATCTTGACATGCTTTCCTTTAGCAGTCAAAACATATTAATAATCCATGAGATGTAAAAAAGAAAAACATTTATTATTGAAGGACCTGGAATCTCAGACCCTTTCTGGAGATTTTTCTGTGAGTCTCTCATTGGAATGTGAAATAGGTAAGGCTACTTAAAGTGAACTCATCAGGAAAAGGAAAACAGTCTATAGTTATTTGCGTTCTGTTACTGACATCTGTGTCAATTCCAGAAATGAGAAACTCAGTTCCCAAGAGATCATCATTTGTTTTGGGCTATGACCTAGTTTATAAGTAGAGGTTGTTAGTGGCAAATCATACAAACCAACTCAGCTCATTGAAATAGAAAAGGAATATACTGGAGGATTTAGGTGATTGTATCATTTTCCAGAGAAGTCAGAGATTTGGGGGCCATGCAACCAGAACCATGTTTAGAATCAAACCTCACAACTGGCTGCCTCTTTTCCCAGTAGGCACAAACCCCATGGCTTGTATTATTGATATGGACACTGCAGCCTCTTCCACTGCTTCCATGGGAATTGGCATTAGCTCCCATTACCTCCATCACAGGGATTCTGCCAGGTGCCACCTGTTTTGGGTCACCAGCTTCCAATCCAAAGTCTGTTGTCAGTGGCTCTAATGAGCCAAGTCTAAGTCACACGCCACCCTGGCCCACAAAAGGAGGTAGGGGAAATGAGTAACTGGTATCGAAAGTGAGAAGGAATTCATAAGGTGGGAATACCCTAACAGAGAAAATTGTTCAAAGGTGCCAAGAAATCCAAAAGAATGGCAAATGTTCACTAGATCCAGACTTAGGATCCTTTATATGTTTACACTCCGCTCTCATTTTCCTTTTTGCCATCAGGTGTGGGGGAGCAGGCAAACAAGTTTAGCAATCACACACTGTCCAAGTGCACACTTGTAGACTAACCATCTTTGTGGATGGAATGATAGAAAGCAAGCAATGACAGCGTGCCCAATGCTGCCATGCTACTTCACCAGACCCGGGACAACATAAGAAAATCTCTATAATAGCAAAAATCTTAACAAAAATTTCAATTGTTCACAAACTAATGGGTTATTAGTCCTAGAGAAAAGGTTAAAATGGAATCTTGTCCAAATCCTTCCATTTAAATAGTTGACTATTTTTTTAGCACATTTGTTTATTTTTAAAAAGGCATATGTGACAGAAAACATTGTGGAACCTAAAATTTGTAATTTTTAATGAAACCTGACATGAAGCCAGTTTCCTGAGCAAGGAATATTTTTAAGGGAAGATATTCATTATTTTTAAATCGACCTTACTTAATAAGAAATGTGTTAATCTTAGGCAATAGAGGTCAAATAATTAACCACTAGGGGTGTCTATTACTAGGCTACAGACACCCTTGTTCAAATTAGAAAAAAATGTCTTCCTAAATATACTTTTTAGTTCCATATGCTGAAAATTATCATTGTATTCTTATATCCTTAAAACAAAATGATTTACTGCCATCTACCCTAAATGTTGTAACAAATATATAAACTTATATCTAAAAATAAATGTCATCTTTTTGTCTTGTGCAGTGCACAGTGTGCACAACCACACACGATAGCCCTAGTAGCCATCCCTCTCTGCAGCAAATCTATTCTAGAATATATTTTCTTAAATCATTAACTACATAGATACATATGCCATACAGATAGACTCCTTTATAAAAGATCTTAAAATTCAGTAACTCCAAAAAAAAAAAAAGTTGTCTTTCTCCTATGCAACAATCTTAAGCAAGGGTTGGCAAATTATAATCTTTGGGACAAATTCAGTGTCCAGCCTGTTTTTGCATTGGTCCTTAACTTAGGAAAGATTTTTTTACAAATTTAAATGGTTGTTTAAAAAACAAAGAATGTGTGAAAGGGACAACATGTGGCCTGTAAAGCCTGAAATATTATTATCTCTTTACTGAAAAAAATTTGCCAACCCCTGCCATAAAGGCCGACGGGTGGTCCAAGACAGGGGAAGCTCTGTTCTGCAAGGCCAGCAAGGACACAGGTTCATTCAGTCATGCTGTTCTACCATCACTCACCCAGGATATTGTCTTCATCTGCACGGTCAAGGTTGGTTCATCGTCACCCCTTCCACATCCTAGTCAGTGGAAAGGGGAAGGACAAACTGAAGGCCAACCACTCTAGTTTTTAAAAAAAGTAAGACCAGTACATCACTTCCCCTTAAATCACATGCCAGAAACATAGCATATGGCCATGGATAACCACAAGATCAGGTGGGAAATGCAACCTCTGGCTGGGCAGTCACGTGCTAAGCTGAAATCGTCAGGTTTTTATTACTAAAAGTAAGCAGGAGAGTGGTAGTGGGAGAAATTAGAAGTCTGTGCCACAGATACTACCCAGAGTCCTCCTGATTTCCTCAACTGGTACTGAGTAGTTTCAAAAGGTTAAGATCTTCCATCTCACCCACACCACGTATCAGGGTAATTCTCATGGAGCATTTTTTCTCCGTGGGGATTCCTATCAACAACTGACAGCTTCTCTCTCTCTCTCTCTCTCTCTCTCTCTCTCTCACACACACACACACACACACACACACACACACACACACAGGCAAGCAAAGGCATTGGAGGAAGTCAGAGCAGAAGGCCTAAGGAAAAGAAGGTGGGAACACAGTGGGATGAGGCACTCATCAAATAAGAAGGTAGGTATTTCAGGATCCTTCAGCTAATGGCCAAAGTAGCTGAAAATTATAATATCCTCAGCCACTTACTCTCTTCCCCAAGGCTGGTGAAGGCACTCCTACTTGCCTGTCTTCAGCAGAGACTACTACATACAAGAACAGTCTAATAGTCTAATCTGAGGATAATAAACACTAGTCAGGTTCCTGCTTCATGCAGGTGAACCCAGTCCTTACTGAAATCAGGCTTCCCATCAGCCTATTTTTACTTGTTGGATATTTTTCAGTGATGGTGTTAAATGGTTAAAATAGATGAGGATGCATGAAACTGTCTCTCTGATATTCCCCACTTTGGTTCTTCAGTAAAACACCAGGCAGCTCTGAAAGCCTGAAGAGCCGCTCTGTCTGATTGAGTTGTTGAAGACGTTAGGAAAACTGTGGATTCCCCCGAGGAAGAGCGACACCTCTGAATGGCTGTAGCCTTGGGAGGCATGCTAAATCTTCCAGGCCAGGCAAACGTCGGGGAGCTACAGACAGCAGGGAAGGAAGGCTAACACCGAGAGACGGGTAGAGCAGGGGTTTCCCAGGGCACGGAGAGAGGACAGATGATTTGCTGTCAGTTGCAGGTTTACCAGAGCAGAGTGCTGTCCTCACCACTAGCCTGTCCCGACCACCCAGGGTCAACAGAACCCTGAGTGGGCAAAACAAAGGAACAGCACACCACACCTAAGGGGGACCAAACAACTGGAGGAAGGAAGACAATGCGGAATAATTCATGGGGCTCCTAGCAAAATAGAATTACCAGACTAGAGAAGACCATGAGTTTCACAAACAATAACAATAGCCCTTAAGGAGATTCCATTAACACCTAAAACCTCTAGGCAACCAAAAACTATTACATAAAATAAAAATAAATAAAAATGAAAATACAAACAATTATGTAGGTTAACGATTAGCATCCAGAAAAAAAATGGAAGAAATACTTTAAAACACAGATCACAAAGAAAAAGAGATAGTGTATCTTTTAGAATTCAGTAGCAAATACAGAAACCATTGTAGCTAGTTTAAGCAGAAAGCAGAAAGAGGGAGGTGGGTGCTTACAAAATTGTGAGTAGGTGCCAGATTACCCCCCACCAAGAACTAGCCCACTCACTTTCTACCTCTGCTACAATCAAGAAGACAAGGAACTGAACAAGGGATCCACTGCCCCAACTGCAGATTCCAGGAACCACCTCGGCTGGAGCAGTGCCCTGTGTCCTGCCTCCCAACACCCACAGCTAGTGCCAGATGCTGGGGCCCTGTCACTGCTGCCACTGGGAAAACAAGGGTTTCTACGACTATACTGCAGAGGCCCTGATTCCTTCTTACTCCACCTTGGGCCTGGTTCATATGCTTGGTGGGAGAGCCACGTTAAATGTGCAACCTAGGCTGAAAGAAAGTCTGACAAATGTGTTCTTTGCTTTTCTCAGGTCCAACGTACACAAAAACATATTAAAAGGAGTCATATTATCTCCCATATATAATGTACTGTACATTTGTCACTATTTTTGTCTGTCTGGCAAATTCTCTCACAATACTGTCCTTCACAAATTCCAGGATGCACACTTTTTCACAATTAAATATCTCTGAAATCAGATGCTTCTGACTCTCACTGACATCTTAGATTACCCCCATTTCAGGGTCATCCAAAGGGGAAAGTAAATGTTCAATAAACGTTGGTTATTACAGTTATTAACCTCATTTAAAAAGAGGGAGATTAATGGCAGTCTGACATTTTAAAATTGGCTGAGCATCTCATTATGGTTATAAAATAGGATAGATAACTCTTATTTTGTACCATGATGCTCATACAGAGCAATCTGCACATTTTATATCCATGATTTGCAAATACAAATTCCCAACCATCAGTATCTGCAGAGTAACTGGCAAATCAAATCCCCAACACAGCAATAACACAACCAATTCTGAGGTTAAAAAGAGAATGTGAACTGATTTTGAAGGTGCAGTCAATGCTTAGGAAAAATTACAAACTGCAGTACAGAAAAATTGTTACATGTTGATAATTTCAATTTAAATTTTTATAAAAGATTCCATATCAGCTGGGAAATAAATGTGGAGATAAGTAATATGCAAAACAGTGTCATTATTCTTTAGCTAAAAAAGATTTGGATTTGAAAGAAGAAATAAACGTTAGCTTCTAAAAAAAGACACTATTCTTGAGGGACATGGCGTATATTTCATACATAAGAGTAATCCACTTTTAAATTTTAGAAGCGCTATTTTAACTGTATTAAAAATTAGCGATAACGGGTGTCCGGGTGGCTCAGTCAGTTAAGCGGCAGACTTCCGCTCAGGTCATGATCTCACAGTTCCTGGCTTCAAGCCCCACATCCGGCTCACAGCCTGGGGCCTGCTTTAGGTCGTATGTCTCTCTCTCTGCCCCTTCCCCGCTTGTGCTCTCTCTCTTTAAAAAATACATAAATATTTTAAAAAAGAGTTATTGCTAACCTTTCTGGATGAGCTCTTTAGAGATTAACGGTATTTTTTTTTTTTCCCGGTCGGGAAACTAGCCCCAGTACCAGGAGAGACAGAAGAACGCAGCGGCCCCTGCAAACTGGTAGGTAGCAGGTTTAAGAAACAAGGAGATTTACTTACGAGGCTTGTCTCTGGCGGCCGCAAGACGAGTAGATCGCCACACCTGCCTGCCCGAATCTTAAGTTTACGTAGAAGCCTTACCTGGGTTCAGTCGCCAATATCACGCAGAGAGTCTCAACAACACGTAACTCTCTCAAGGCTATGTCCTTGAAACACAGAAACAGCTCCGGCTGTGGTAACGTAGGCAAAACATAACATTGCAAGGACTGGGGAGGCGGCTGGGGAGTCTCTGATTGCCCGGATCTAGCTCTTGGGTCAATCAGAGGTCATGTCCTCTAGATGACCTCCCCCAACATAATTCAAAATGAAAGTCTTTTAAGAGGACTGCCTCTTTTACATATTCATTTGAATTATTTAAATCAGATCAACTCTAGCTGAGCCTTCAGCGTTTTATTTATTTTTTTTATGTTTTACTTTTGAGCCTTAAGCATTTTAAAAGGTAAAACAGACATCGGACTTCGTGTTCTGCACAAACACACACGGTGCTCGGACCTTATGACAGACCTCTAATTGGCCTTGCAGTCAGGCCTCTAGTAGGCGTGAAGACACCCAGATCTTTCCAGTCAGAGCACTTACCAAGCTGTTATGTAAGTGCTACATTTATTCTCTCTCTCCACTCAGAGGGCAAGCATCAACTCAGTCTTGCTATTTTTTTGTCCCTAGTACCTGGCCCAGGGCATTCTCAATAAACATTTATTGAATAAATTGTCAAATGAATGGTTGAGCAATAGTCCTATGGGGGGGAAAAAAAAAAAAACAACACTCTAAGGGTATTGAAATTCAAAATAGTCCTAAAAATGTCTCTCAGGTCTTATCATAGTATTTTCCTCCAGGAAAGGAGGCAAAATTACAAAGTAGCTGACTTCCTCTTTACAGGAAAATCCCTTCTTTAAAACAAAAGAAATATATACTTCATTGTGAAGTATAGCACACATACATAAAATAAGAGAAATACATGTACTGTTTAACTTAGGACCCAGATTGAGAAGTAGAACATTTCTAGGACCCCAAAAACACCTCCACACCCCCCTCTACATTCCCAACTCACCTCCTACAATACCTGCCAGTGACCACCCTCTCTATTTCTTCTCCAGATAACCAAAGTCACTATTGTCCTAATATTTGTGGGAATAATTTTTGTTTTACCACCTATGTTCACATGCCTAAATTACATAGTTTGATTCAACTATTTACTTTTTTTTTTTAAGTTTATTTGTTTTGAGAGAGAGAGTGGAGGAGGGACAGAGATACTGGGGAACAGAAGGTCTGAAGCAGGCTTTGTGCTGACAGCAGAGAGCGGAATACTGGGCTTAAACCCATAAACAGTGAGATCATGACCTGAGCGGAAGTAGAACACTCAAGCCACTGAGCCACCCAGGCATTCCTGATTTAATTCTTTCAATAGTGAGTTCCTTTGGTTCATCAAGAGTAGGTTATGATTCAAACTATTCAAGAATATATCATGTCTAATGAGCAAAAACTGGATTGCATATGAAGTGGATAACAAAAAAAATGTCTTTCCTTATATCACACACAGATAAAACAAAGTTTTACAAATACTAACAATTTTCATAATTAGAAAAAGGACAAGAGAATAAAAAAAATTCAGAGCAACATGTTTATTGAAGCCGGAGCTAAGCTTTCATTTACAAGCAAATATACTCAAAGGGAAAAAAAAAATCACAAGACAATATTTTCAAATGTTATACCATCTACATAAAAATTAAACTTGCAGAATTTACAAATTAATATTCTGAGCAGACCGATAAATTATACATCCTTTTGCAAAATCCAATCTACAGCATTTAAAAATTCATACAGTTACAAGGTAAGACATTCTTTACAATCTACTTATTTACATACCTTTTCCCACCGCAAATGATAGAGCTCTCATAACTACCAAGGTTTGCAAACACAGTGTATTTAAAATATATTTAGCAGCATATAAAAAAATTAGATAAAAGGGGAAGGAAATACTATTAAATAAAAATGAAATTAAAAGGTGATAATAGAAACAACTCCATAGGAAAATAGATCAAAATATATTTCTGTTAGGACATCAAAATTGTCTTCCATCGCAGAATGTATGCACAGCACTAATAAAACAATTTAACAGCATTTTAGTCCTGAGCACAGAATATAGCACAGCTGTAAAACTTTGGTCAATACAAGTAAACATCAACATTTAACACAAACTGTTTAACATTTTCTGTTAGTAGAGGACGGTCAATTCCACCTTATGCAAAATCATCAATCATATTCTCCTATCTTATTTTTTTCCATTATATTAAAAGAGCTTCGAAATTTGGGAACCCTCTATAGACTGATATAAATATCAGGCAGACGGACCACAATTTGACTAACATTCCCAGTATGTTTAAATATATAAATCATCTGAACAGACTATACGACGAATTACCAATGGGTTGCATTGTATTCTGGGGGTTTTCTGTCACAAAAGCAGTCATCTTACAATTCAAATAATTTTAAGGTGTTTTTTAATAGCTAGGCACAAAAATCCAGCCACAATAAAGTGTGAATCAAGCAGTATACCAATTATAGGATATATATGTTTGGGAGATATTAAAATTAAGCACACAGGCTAGTACACAATTTTATTAGAATACCATTTATATTCAGCAGTTGGATTCAGATATATTTTCCAGTTAATCCGATTCATAAATTTTCGCCTATTAGGCAACTTTTCCATATGAACGTACAGAGTATTATCACAGTATTCAGTTTATGACTATCTTCACTCATGTTTAATTACTGGCAATATCTTCCCCCAGATCTCCTATGTCAGAGATCTGACCATCTTGCAAATTGCGAGCCTTCCAAATTCTCACAGTTCGATCACTACGGAACAAATTAAAAATGAACACGTGAAAAGAGGCAGGAAGATAAAGAAATAGCTTTTAGAATTACTGTGAAAACGTTTTCTGAGGAGGACTTTAATATATGTAAGTAAAAATATACATTGTCCCATATCAAACAGATACACATAATAATATTAAAAATAATTCATATTATCAAGGGCTTACTATATGGCAGGCATTGTTAGTATGTGCCCTTTATATATAAATACATTCAATTCTCTTTAACTACCATAGAGATAGATAATGCTATTATCCCCTTTATATTGATGAGCAAATTTAGGTCCAGAGAGGTTAAGTAATTGGCTCAAAATTACAAAGTACATGACAGAACCAAGATTTCGATCTAGGCAGTTTGGTTCCAGGGCCCCACCTCCTAATCACTACACTGGATCTGCACTCATTATTTCAAAAAACAATACGCGATACAACATTGGTCAGAGATCTTCAGGCACAACAGCCCAGAGTAAGGTTACAGTAAGGCTTCTGGGAAGGGAGGAGATTGGAGCAGGGATTCCAGGAATTGGTGAATCTGGCAAGAGTCAGAATTATGTTCACATGAAATCAGCGTAAGCCCATGGAAAAAGCAAGAGGCTACTGAGAAGTGGACTAATACTCCACTATCATGGAACATAGAAGATTCAAAGTGTTTCTAAGAAACTTGTTTTTGTTCACCCACCATGTGAGTACTGGGGAATAGTCATTAAACAATCATATTTCTTACTGTATTTCTCATAGCTTTAAGGGAGTGTTACTTTTCTCCAATTATTTAATAAAGTCAAAGCTAAAAGAAAGAGTTTCCATAGAATTTCATAGTTAAAAGGCATTTCAGAGATTATGCAGTCCATTTCAAGGATAAAGAGAGTTTAGTTACCTGTCCAATGTAACATAGTAAAGGGCAGAGGTGAGCCTCGCATCCAGGCTTTCTAGTTTTTAATCAATAATCTTTGTTCTCCCTAAGAGTTCTTATTACAAGCAAAAAAGAAACTTTCTTTTTCTTTTTTTGAATCTATATAAGATGATAGATGTTAACTAAATTTATTGTGATAATTATTTTACAATATATGTAAGTCAAATTACTATGCTGTATACCTTAAACTTATACAATGCTGTATTTCAATTATATCTCAATAAAACTGGGGGAAAATAATAGTCTTCTCACCAACCCACACAGCATATGTATATTGGTAACAGCAAGGGGATATGTTCCTTCATCCACCTACTCATCTACCCATTCATTTATTCAGCCATCCATTCAACAAATACTTATTGAGAACTTGCTATGTTCCAGGCAATATTCTAGGTGCTTGGGACAATTCTTAAAAACAAACAAACAGATAAATAACAAAACCCTCTTCTGTTGTAGCTTACACATTCTAACAAGAGAAGATAGACAGTAAATCATAATAATTAAATTATGAAGTTTATTAGAAAGTAATCCATGTTATAGAAAAAGAAAAGACTGCATGGTAAAGGGAATTGGGTGCTAGGTGATAGAAGGGTTTCAATTTTAAATACAATGGCAAGGTTACTCTTAGTGAGAAAGAAGGACATTGGAAGAGAGTCAGGATCTCTGAAGGCAAAGCATTCTGGGCAAAGGGAGCATTCTGTACTATGGCTGAAATGAGGTGATGTGTTCAAGGACCAGTAAAGAGGTTACTGGGGACTACAAAACAAGGAGCAAGTCTAGAAAGAGCAAGTGCTAAAAGGAAAGGTGAGAGAAATAACAGATGCTCACAAGGTCACATTAAGTATGGCTTCTACTCTAGGTGAAATAGGGGACCAATGCAAGGTTTTGAGCAAAGAAGGAATATGATCTAATCTGTGTTTTAAAAGGGTTATTCTGGCTTCTGTGTTGAGAGTAGACTACATATGAACAAGGTACCTTGTTTAGGAGCTACTAGTAATAATCAGTTCTTGTAGTAATCCAAGAGCTGATGGCAATTAAAATCAGTGAGTTAGAAGATATGGTGAGAAGTGGTCAGATTCCAAATATAATTTAAAGGTAGAATACCAACAGGATTTGCTCAAGGACTGGCTATGGAGTATGAAAGGAAGGAATGAAAGTCTCTATCTAGCCTGATCAACAGAGAAGACAGAGATGCCAAAGGGCAGGTTTCCTGGGAAGGTTGGGATTTCAGTTTAGGACATACTAAGTCTGAAATTATCAAATTTCCACTACTAGTCATAACCAAGTAATTTGAAGCAGGTTAGCTCTCCTGCTGCAAACAAAGTAAAAATCTGACAAAATATATGGAACAACTATTTTCAGATACTGGACCATGGGGGAGTACAGGGCTGTTGTCCCTGAGAAAAGGGAGAGGGGTGAGCTTCATGACAGCCCTGGCTGTTGCTTTGGAAACACTTCCCAGGGAGGAAGAACTCAAGCAGAAAACTACAGAAGCACTAAGTTGAAGAGATAGAAATAAAAACCTGGGGGATGTGGAGTAGTTGGAATTTTCAGGATCGAGGAGAGAAGAGGAGAGAGCTATGCAGAAAGAACTATGGAGCTGTGGGAAAAAAAAACTCCATAAATCTATATAAGAGCCACTAATGTCTGTGAATACTAAGCTACACCATGAGTAGAGTAAGATTATAAGGCCAAGCAAAAACCCAAAAAACAAAAAGAAACAAACAACAACAACAACAACAATAACAAACATCTACTAGTGAGCTATAAAGTGAACAATTCCCAGAGCCCACAGAGGGCTATGAGCTGTTCACATTCTGATCAGTAAGGAGATATCATCAAACACTTATGGTATTCAGTAGAAATCCAAGAATTAAAAATCGGTCTCAAAAAGATGAAGCTGAACCACAAGAAACTTAACTTCCTGACGAAGTCCAATGCTCTTTAGAAGAATACAACAAAATCCAGATCTTAAAACACAATATAATGTTCAACATCCAGTAAACTATTACTTGACAAAAAAGACACAGGTAAAATGAGCCCCATAATCATAAGAAAAATTAATCAATACTACAGATCCAGATTTATAAATAAATACATAAATAAATAAAAAGCAACAAATCTAGAAATATCAGATATGATGGAATTATTATATAAGGACTAAGTTATAAAATGCCTCAGTTTTCCCACCTGTAAAATCGAGATTATAATAATATTTACCTTCTAGAGTTCTTATGAAGATACATGAATTAATGCCTGGAAAGAACTTGGAACAATGCCTGGTAAATACTAAGCACTATACAAGTGTGTGCTAATTAACAAATAAGTGGAACTAATTTGAAAATAGCCTTTCTGACTTTATTGGCTATTTTCCTGATTTTTAAGTTACATAGTAAATACATTTGCATCTGGTGCACCATGGACATACTGAGAAAAAGTTCAGTTCTTCAAAAATAAGACTATATTGTGGAAGAGAGGTGTTACAGTAACATCATACTTCACCCACCAGACCTCAGTGATATATAATACTTTTATAGTCTTATATTATGTGTCCCACAACTTTGGGAGGTATTCAGTTATTTTCCATAAATTACCAAGGACACAGAAAGTTTCCAAGAGAATAAACAAAAGTGGTGAGTCTTGAGAAAGTAATATATCTTGGAAATAACATCAATGAAGCACCAAAGGTAAGCACCTTAGAAAAACACAAAATAAATCAACTTTGAAGTACTTTGGAGATATGAGAAAGTAAATCTAAATGAAAAGAGGGATTTGAAGAAAATAGCACAAATAAGAAGAGATGCCATACAAAGAGCAGAGCTTTCAAAATAAAATCAAGGTAATCATACATTTAAGATAGATGAATCAAGAAGGTGTTCTGATTAAATTAAAATGTGCAAAAATGACCAAAAGGAGATTTTCAAGATAGATATTCATGAGACATTATATTTTATTTGAATGAAACCAATGCCTCACATTAGGGTATATATATTTTCCTTTCCAAATTACTTATATACATATTATGTCATTTTTATGGTCACAACAACTCTCCACTTCCTTCAAGCGTCTTCTTAAATGTCACTTACTCAGTGAGGCCTTCACCCACCACCCTATTGTGTAACTCCCTCCCCACAATACTCTCTTCCTTGTACCCTGCTTTATTTTTCTTCCTAGGCACCTGTCACCGTATAATATATTTTACTTATTTCTTGTCTTTTTTTCCCCTTAGAATGAAACTGGGGGTTTGGATCTGTTTTGTTCACAGGTCTTCCCAAGAGTCTGGAACAGTGCCCAACTTTGGAGATTCATCATGAATGAAAAAATAAGCAAATGAATCCAGCCTTCCTAAGAGGGAGGAACCAGATAGTATTACTATGTACTTATACAGCTGAGCCTTGAACAACACAGATTTGAACTATGAGGGTCCACTTACATGTGGATTTTTTAATAAACATAGCACAGTACTATAAATGTATTTTCTCTTCCTTACGATTTTTTTTTTAATTTTTTTTTCAACGTTTATTTATTTTTGGGACAGAGAGAGACAGAGCATGAACGGGGGAGGGGCAGAGAGAGAGGGAGATGCAGAATCGGAAACAGGCTCCAGGCTCTGAGCCATCAGCCCAGAGCCTGACGCGAGGCTCGAACTCACGGACTGCGAGATCGTGACCTGGCTGAAGTAGGACGCTTAACCGACTGCGCCACCCAGGCGCCCCTTACGATTTTCTTAATAACATTTTCTTTTCTCTAGCTTCCTTTATTGTAAGAATACAGTATTTAATACATATAAAATATAAAATATGTGTCAACTGACTATATTATCGGTAAGGTTTCCAGTCAACAGTAAGCTATTCTTAATTTAATTTGGGGGAAGTCAGAGTTATATCTGGATTTTTAACTCTGCAGGGGTCAGGGTCCCTAAGCCCACATTGTTCAAGAGTCAACTGTACTATAAACAGAGGCAGAAGGGGAACAGAGATTTTTTAAATGATTTGTTCCAAATGAGAAGAATAGCAAGTTTGTTGACTTTCTGGAATTAGTCACCTATAAATGATTTTTTTAATTAAAATCACCAGGGGAACATCTAGCATCAGACTTGCTAGTTAAGCTGAGTGCTAATACAGAAGTAACACTATTCTCATGTAATCTTGGGATTAAATGCAGTGACCAAGGTGCAAATCAGAAAATATGAATAAGAGATCTTAAATAGACATTACAATGACTGTAATAAAAGGGTTTCATGTGTTCTATGTTTCCAGTTATTTACAACTTACAATATTTATTAAATCTGAACACAAAGAGCCAATATAGAAAAAAAATCACATAGGAAAAACTTACTCGGCTGCAGTAAAAATGTGGGTGGAATTAACACATATGGCATTGATAGGACTATCATGACCCTTCATTTCTCCGACTGGCACAAAAGTATCCATGTTCCAAAGTTTCAAAATGCCCCCTCTGCAGCCACTGAGCAAAACCGGGTGCCCTGGCACCACTCCTAGGGCACAGACCCAATCCTTATGTGCATTTGGAACTTGCTGGAGAAAGAAAGAGAAATAAGCCGCTGAAGACGAGCCTTCCAAAATGACAGTTTCACACCAAAGTAAGTTCCGAACATTTGTTGACAAAACAATATTTAGACCACTCAATGGCCTGGAAGCCATAAAGAAATTTTCTTTTTTTTTTTTTTTTTAATTTTTATTTATTTTTGACAGAGAGAGAAAACACAAGTCGGGGAGGGGCAGAAAAAGAGGGAGACACAGAATCTGAAGCAGGCTCCAGGCTCTGAGCTGTCAGCACAGAGCCCGACGTGGGGCTTGAACCCACGAACCATGAGATCATGACCTGAGCCAGAGTCGGACACTTAACTGACTGAGCCACCCAGGTGCCCCACAAATCATTTTCTATGCAATCATTCTTAACGAATTAAAGAAATAAATTTGCAATTTGCTTTCCAATTTGCCTCAATTATTATCAGTGTTATCAATATTAAAACTTATAATATTAAAAGTCTTGAAGAATCTCAAAGACCCAGAAAGTACACAGAATTTTTCGCATCACATTCTCTTCATGGGAGTTAAGTATCTCACCTTTCTCCAAAATGTATTTAATTCAACAAGTTTGAAAACTACAACCTGGTATGTAGATAATAAGGACCGCTTCATAAAATCACTGCCTTCAACCTTTAGTAGAGAACATGGAAGCCTAAAGCTTTTTGTAGAAAACTAAAGTAGAGCTCGCATATATTTCATAATGAGTAAACAATACTTATACACTCAAATTATATGACATTTAGGTATAAATATATTTATATGAATAATATAAAAGTCACAACCATGAATGTATATCTATAAAAGCTTTTGAGGAGCTCCTGGGTGGCTCAGTAGTTTAAGCGTCCGACTTCAGCTCAGGTCATGATCTCACAGCTCATGAGTTCAAGCCCCATGTCGGTCTCTGTGCTGATAGCTTAGAGACTGGAGCCTGCTTCAGATTGTGTGTCTCCCTCTCTCTCTGCCTCTCCCCAACTCACGCTCTGTCTCTGTCTCTCTCTCTCAAAAATAAATAAACATCAAAAAAAATTTTTTAAAGAACGCTTTTGAAAGCAATATGTTCATCTGTTGCCAAGTTTGTTCTATTGACATTCATGCTACTTGTTCGTTTTGTTTTCAACTACTCTTATCTAGAAGGTATTATTCAATATTGAACGTTGCCCTTCTCATAATTTGTACCCCTGGTAGCTGAAGATGAAACACTCTTTGAGAGGTTCTTCAAGGTCTTATATAGACTACTGGTGGCTTTGAAGTACCCACTTCATCCCATGAAAGGTTTTACATTACCTGTAGAAGGTCTTTTTGAGCTAAGTCCCATTTCTTGATTCCATTATCTCTGGATCCACTAAATAGGTTATCCCCTTGTATGGTTAGCGCTTCAATGCCATCATAATGAGGGGGCTCAAAATTGTGGGTGGGACTCACAGTTCCCAGAGCCCCTTCAGTTACGTCAAACATCTAAAAAAGGAGAGAAAAGGGGGGCATCCTATTTAACTTATAAATAAGCACCTATATGTGTTCATACATAGAAACACATACACATGTATATTAACCAGATATGACTTGTTACAATATTTTACTAATTAACTAAATTAACCTTGTATAAATGATTCAGGAAGAACCCAGGCCCTATATTCATGCTACTTTTGCTTATATGTCACAAGCTTATATGTCTATAGGCTTTTTAGAAAGGCAACCAATTTTTTCATGTATGGTGAACAAACTATATGTTCAATAACAAAAATACTACATATCAATCCAGTTGAAAGTCAGAAAAATGATATGACTGTTATTTAGGCACTATAATGTAGCTCTGCAATCCTGGTGGCCATCTCAAATTCCCCTCAAAGTTGCTATTCTAAACCTTCTACTGCACTCAGTTGTCATCATCTCTCTTAGCTATTGACCTCATGATTTCCTGAAAAGGGTCGCATGATCAAAAATAAACTTTCTGGACTCTTCCTTCCATTTCAAAAGTTTCCTTTTATTTTCAAACATTCTCTTACCCTTCTCTTCTTTTTAGATGCTAACGCGTGCTTCCTGCTTCCCAGGGTTCACATCTTTGATATGGTTCTAACTCCTACCACCTCCATCACTTACTACCACTTCCCCCATCACTTTCCCTCTCCAAAGGGCCTGCTTCCTAAGCAGACAGAAATACTCAAGTCTACCAAATACACAATACTCTCATTTTAACCACTCTATTTTCGTGTCAGTAACCCACTTCTCATCTCTTAATCTTAGGTTCCAAAAAGAGTAGTTATACTTTTCCTATCTCCTTTGTTACTGCATTCTCTTTTTATTCCTATTGGTTCCTACAGGAGTTCACAAGGCTGAGTCCTGTCAACCTCTGTCTCTTTGGTCACATCAACTACTCTAACTCCTGAACATCTGCTTCTTTCAAATGGCTCCCAAACTTGCATGTCTAGTCATAACTTATCTGGAGTTCTAGAATTGCCTTTGAAATGGCCTACTTGCCTATAGGAGGATGACTTCTCTTACTTAGTATCTCAAATTTAACTTTTCCAGAATCAAATTGTGCATCTTCCCTCATCTGCTAATTTCATAAAATCTGAAGACCATACTAAACTCAGTGTAAAAGATGGTGACAATGAGACTTAAGCATTAGCTGGATGACTGAGCCAAACATCATTAAAATCCCTCCAAAACAATCTTCTATGAAAAATGAGAAAATGGGATTGAATTATAACACAATAAAATCAGGAACTATTGAATGAGGAAAAAGATCAAGAAGAAAAAGCAAAGGATAGGATTGTTAAAAAAGAAAACTGATTAAGAGCAAAGGGTCTTAGGTGCATCTGATACTTCATATCTATCATTTAATAGGAGAATATAATTCAACAACTCTATCATACACACTTTGATGTAATGATCCTTGGAGCCAGTGATGATTAGATCTTGTCCATTAGAAATCTGATCTACTGTAAGGCACATAACAGGGCCTAGGTGTCCTGTTAACTTTCCTGTAGACTGAAACCTTTAAAAAGAAAGAAAAATAATTTTGTTTGAAAATATTTCTTAATGGGTTGAGGTTAAGCCCCAACGTAAATAATCTACATTCTTTGATGAAACTGTTCACTAATGCTTTTTTTTTTAAACTTAGCTCCACCTCCATGCAACTCTTTTCAAATTAAGGGTCAAAATATGGCCAACCTAACCTATTCTATGACTGAAGTGTGAGGAATCCTAAATAAGTTATTCCAAAGTTACTGATGTCATTCAGACAGTAAACGAAATGGCAGCAAAACTTGCTAAAGACTAATTTTAAACGCAACCTAAGTCCAGATAAACCTTAATCTGTTAAATATCTGAACATGTTAAAATATATGACCAATGTTATTAGGTTCAATTTGGAATTTGATTAAAACAACTATATCACTTACATGACTACACAATCAATAAAAATATGGAAAAAGTAAGATTACTTTATATAAAACACATATATTCTCGCATATACACATACACAAATATGTACACCAATCATATATACATGTATGCACACACACATATATATACTTATGCACACATATGTATATATGCACGTCAGAAAGTAAGTGGTCCATTTCATCAGTTATTATAAGGACTGAAAGTGACCAGGACATATAGGTGACTGTAGAAAAATGTGTGATGTTAATTGTCAGGGGGTGACAATGAACCTTTGTTTCATAGTCCTACCTCAATCAAACTGCTGGACTACAAAGACATATTTAACTTGTAGAGTTTCGTTTCTAGAAAATTATTTTCTTACTTTTTTATGATAAATCTACATTTAATCACATTGCTGAAATCAGCAGCTTTCAAAGGACCTAACTTTTCAGCAAAAACAGAAAGTGTAAAGATTTTTAAAAGCTGTTACCTTTTCTGCCTCATGTCATGACTTTGGGTATCTTCCTCCATGGTGTTTTGTCTATGAGTCAAGTTTTAACATCTTCAAGAATAAACCAAGTACTCACCTCTTTTCTCATTTTCTCAAACAAGCACTGTGTTCAATTTTCTACATTTTGTTTCTAAAGCAGACTCATGACTGTATTTCTTCTTTCTCTCTCATCTATTTATCTATAAATTATGTTTATTATTCTTTCTCAGTCATGTGTTAACATATTACAAGTTATAACTAGTTATTTTCAGTTTCTAAAATATCCTTTTTATTTACCACTGACAAATCCCTCTAGATGGGAGGCACGCTGTATTACCTGAATTACAAACTTCACTCAGTATCCTATAATTGCCTGTTTAATGGCCATTATCCTCCGTTACAAAATGAGCTCTAAGAAGGTAGACACCACATTTGTCTTGCTCAGTCTTTATTCCCAGCACCCACCATAGTCTTGGTGCAGTGCCTGCCAGAATTGAAGTTGAAAAAATACTTAACTAATAAATGAATATTCCCTTGCTGCCAAAATTTTAAGAACTAGAAAAGAAGCTAAAATAAACACTCAACTGAGGGATAAAAGCTCACATTTCATGGCAAATAAGAACCAAATCAGAGATATAACACCTTACATTTCAATTTATCATTTTTTACCCATTTTATATTAATATTTAATCTCTTATATACATTTTATATTCATAAAACCCCTATAAAGATTTATGCCCCCAGTAATTAACTTAAGCTTATAAACTAAAAATTTTGAGATATAAAATGTTTAAGTGATGCTGCCCCTCCCCCCAAAACAACAACCACAACAACAACAACAAAAAACTCTTTCAAACGTCCTGGTGAAACAGAATGAGAATCTTGATCTCTTCCCAGTAAACAACACAAATTGTAGACAAATATTAAGAGAGGCTATTTTCTTTCGTATACTTTCTTTCTATTGATGGAGAATAAAAGAAAGGAAATTTTTGGATTTGCTAATGAGAAGAGAAGAGCCATTTAGGGGTGTTGGGCCAAACAGAAAAGCCTATTATTTTACATTAACTTCTGGGGTTATAAAAGTTAGATTTTACATGCACTAATACGTTATTAATGCCTGAAAATTGTACTTGCCGTATATAAGAAATACATTCTCTTAAAAATTCTACCTTTTAAGATCCCACATTCTGACAGCATTTCCAGAAGCTGCATAGAGGAAAGTGCCAGTTGGGTTTAGAGCAATTTGATTTATCTGGTTTTCTCCAGAAGGAATAGCTACTGTCCGGCTGGTACTTGCAGAACAGGCATCTCCAAGAGTAACTTGACCTGAAGACCTTAACAGGGACAAAACAAAGGGAAAAGTCACAATCCTGGATAAGAGTTCAGCTTACAGTTCCTTGAATTCCTAGGAAACTGGCTGTGGGCAAAAACAAGCTCTGTGCCCTTTGGTCACCGTGTGAACAGTACCTGGCATGAAACCTCATGCACACATAGCTGGTACTTATAAACACATTTGATGAATAAGTGAATAAATGAATAACTAAAACAAGATGAAATGGCTTAAAATTCTTTTTTTTTTTTTAATGTTTATTTTTGAGAGGAAGAGAGAGAGAGAGAGAGAGAAGCAGATCATGAGCAGGGGAAGGGCAAAGACAGAGGGAGACACAGAATCTGAAGCAGGCTCCAGGCTCCCTCTGAGCTGTCAGCACAGAGCCTGACACGGGGCTGGAACTCACAAACCGTGAAATCATGACCTGAGTGGAGTCAGACGCTTAACCGACTCTGCCACCGAGGAGCCCCAATGGCTTAAAATTCTTCATCTGTAAACCTATTATAAACCTAAGAATTCCAGAATTCTTAGGGATTCCTGAGTTAGGGATGACTATAATATCATTCAAAAAATATTAGATGTTGGGGTGCCTAGCTAGCTCAATCGGCTAAGTGGCAGAAACTTGATTGGGCTCAGGTCATGATCTCACAATGCATGAGATCAAGCCCCACTTCAGGCTCTGCTTGGGTTCTCCCTCTTCCTCTCTCTCTCTGCCCCTCCCCTGCTGGTACATTCTCTCTCTCTCTCTCTCTCTCTCTCTCTCTCAACATAAATAAATAAACTTAAAAAAAAAAAGATTAGATGTCAAAGATAAAGAACAAAAAACTCAACTAATGATACAGTGCCACAAAGGTAATTCATTTTCCTATAGCTTCCAGAACGCCCCGAGGGCCAGGCCTACCAATATTCTTCTTATTTATTAAGTGTGCCTTTTGAATTAAAGACAATGAGGATTTTTCAAACCATTTTCAGTTTTTGCTTACTCTAACCCAATCATATATGGAGTATTTCCAAGTGCTAAAGACTTAAACATAACTTATTTCTATTTCCTCAGATAAATTCTAAATGACCGATATATTCTTAAATTTTGAAACATTTTCTCAGCTAACTTCTAAAATATCAAGTTATAATCAATCTTTTTAAATTTGCCTTTAGTGAGTCAACTGGATTGGCAGATTTCTAAGATACAGTGTTCCTTTTTCTATGAAATTTCCCTCAAGAAACTTGTGTTTAGTAGAATAAATTAATTAGTGGCTCTCAAAATACAAATTAGGACTTGAGTTAATATTTCCTCTACAAATTATAAAAATTACCCTTTCCTATGCTCCCTTTATTTGAAGAGTTCACCCCAATTTTAATTATGTAAAACTGTTCATCGATCTTATAGCAAAAAAGAATCATTATTTGCTCTTTATTTTAAAGACACATATAATGACACAGAAAACAAACTCATCCTCCAATTATCCAACCTAACCTACAGTTATGGAATTTGTGCTCACACAAAAGCAGTATAGGTTCTAACATGAACAAACAAAAAACTCTCAATTATTTAATACCTGATAAGTAAAGGTTACAAGTACTTCTTAACTATCTATAATGGTGATTTTAGCCATTTTCCACAGAGTGGTATTCATTTGAAGCAAGTAATGTAAATCAATATTACATCAAGTAATAAATACTATGAAAATGCAATACCTTAGTATTTGGGAGGGAGGAATATGAAATATATACTTAGTCACAGATCAAATGCAATTTATTCCTTCCTGTTTAATAGCAGGCTCCTATATTTCATTTTCTCAATAGTTTTTCCCTGTTATATTATCTATGTCCTAATTTTAACATCCTTTTGGAACTGGACAGTTATAAATAAATAAAAATGTATTCATAGTCCTATCTTTTTATATATGTTATACTATTTGCCCTTATGCTATTTGTCTTTAAATTACTTACGTCAGCGTTCGAATGCACTTTGCTGAATCTCTGATGTCCCACACCTTAATATAAGATGTGGACACAGTGAAGACCAAGCTTGTATAATTACAATATTTTACAGATACAACATTGTTGGGATGACTCCCCAATGACATTATCTCCTGCCCAGTCACCAGATTCCATACTTTACAAGTACGATCTAAAACAAACAAGAAAAGGAAAATACTGTCAATATGAACTAAATTAGGTTCTCTTAACAATAAAAATTACTTTAACAATCTTTCCCCTTGAAGAATGAAATAAAATAAGAAAAAAGTAATTATTCCACTAGCTGCAACAGACATCAACCCTCTGCATCAAGTTCAATGGCCAAGTACATATAAAGGATTGGATAAAAGCAAGGGATAGCTGGTGTATGTATTATGTGGTATTAAAAAAAATAATTACATAAAACTTTGAAATAGTCATATCACAAGAGTCTTGCTTCAAATTTCCCCTGAATTTAAAATGGCATTCCCAAATCAGCCTCTTTACTCTCACCGCCTCACAGCACTCTACACTCATAAACACATATACCTTTCTTTTCCAGGGGTCACTGATAGATGGTTTTATTTTTGACCCCAAAACATAATTATAAACTAATTATTTTGTTTTTCTGACATATCAAATATATAATTATTCTGGAGATAAATTTACTTTAAATTATAAAAGTACATTTTTCACAGTGCAGATTATTTTTTAATTGGAGAATGGCTTGCCGTTATTCACAATTCATAAGTTCTAGCTAGATATGTTACACTTCCTTATATGCAATGAGCAATAAATGCTTGCTGATTAAACTGAGTCTTGTAACATCCCTAAGTGCTAAAAATCATTTATTAGCTTCCCCAAACCTGTACTTGCTTCCTTCCTACCTTTTTAGCTTTACTGCCCATCACTTCTCTTATGATTACAGTTGACCCTTGAACAACATGGGTTTGAAGGGTCTACTTATATGCAAAATTTTTGAAAAATATAGTATAATACTATGAATGTGTTTTCTCTTCCTTATGATTTTCTTTGTAACATTTTTTTTCTTACTTTATTGTAAGAATATAGTATATAATACATATAACATGCAAAATATTTATTAATCAACTGTTTATATTATTGGTAAGGCTTTGGTTCACAGAAGGCTATTAGTAGTTTGGGTTTGGGGGAGTCAAAAGTTATATGCAGATTTTCGACTGTGCAGGGGGTTGGCACCCCTAACCCCCATGTTGTTCAAGGGTCAGCTGTATTCTACTTTTCAACCAATTGGATTTAGTTTCCAAACATACCCCACTTTCCCCTCCATGTCTCTGCTTATGTTGTTCTACAATCTTGGTTGTCAATCATTACCTGTCAATATCCAAACCATCCTTTAAGGTTCCTCCTAAATGCCTCTGTCAAAGCCTTGTTATGTCTCACAGGTTGGCATAACCTCCCTTTTCAGAAACCTCAAAAAGATTAGTATTTAACTCTTCAAAGCATTTGTAATTCATTTCCAGTTGCCTACACTTGTACCAAAGGGGGTTAAGAATACAGGTTTGGAGATGAGTAGACCTGGGTTTCCAATCCTGATTCTTCCACTTACTACTAAGTTTATCTGCTGAAGTTATTTCATTTCTTGAATCCTCAGTTTCTTCATCTGTAAAATGAGGATGCAACATGTATCTCACTGGGGTTACCATGAGAATTAAATGAGATATAATTTGTATAGTGTCCAGCATAGTCTCTGACATATGCTTAAGTGCTCAAGAAATGATGGTTTCCTACCCATCTTATTCTCTTTACCACAGTGTATGTACATTGTAATGATGTACATTTTTGTCATTTTTTATATAACTTGTATTACTAAGCTCAGGACCTTGCATACATTAAGTGCTCAGTTACTGAAGGGAGATGTATTTTCTCAAAATTCTATTCATATAACATCAACAGAGGTTTTACTTTCTTCCCAACTATGCAATGATTTTATATAATTCAGGAGTTGAACCAAATTATTTCTCAGGTTTTTATGGGTATTAAGCAGTTTGACTATTCTTTTAAGCCTGTTAAAATGTAATCATTTTTTTTTCATCTGTTAAATATCCATCTGAAACAACCACTAGTAAGTACCTTTTGATCCAGTGAAGAGGAGATCATCAGTAGAATCCACACAGAGCACAGCTTTTGTGTGCCCTTCAGCTATGTGAATACACTGCAGTGGAGAAGCTCTGATTCCTTTTGAAGCAGGAAATGGGTTGATTATGCCCCTGAGGTGGGGAAAAACAAGATTTACTTAAGTAGCTATATCATGAGACTAATTTTATTTTTCTCCTGACTTTAAGAAGCCTTTCTAACTAATTAATAGGAAAACTCAGACTGCTCCTTTGTCTCTTTTTAAAGCAAAAGGACAGAGACAAAATGTGAAATAGTAACAGTAGTGATGGAGTGCATCAACTAATGAGGCATCAGTCAGCAGCTGCCCTCTGCAAAGAGCAAAGCCTATGGCACACAGATCATCTTATCAACAAATTCTCTTCAAAGCTGAATGAAGTAATATTGGGAGCTGTTTGAGTAGAGTGAATTCTGACAAATAAGAAAGTATAAATGATGGATAACTGGAAGTGTGACTCTGCTATGCTGAAATATGACTCTATGTCAAAAAGAACATTTTGGAGAAAGTATAACACATATCACCTAAAATACTGAAAAAAATTTTTCAAGTGAATTTGAAAAAAGATAGGAATGATCACATACACAGAAATTCTAAAGGGAGAATGGCTCAAAAATATCAAAAAAAAAAAAAAGAAAAAACTCTAATAGTCTCCAAGAAGATTAAAAAAAGAAAAAGAATGGGACTTTAAAAGAACAGTGAGGCTATTTAGGGAACTTTCTCATAAGTTTAATATTTCTGGAGTTTATGCTTTGTGCTATGCACTATGGAAATGCAAAGTTTATCAAAACATTGTCCCTATCCTAAAGGAGTTTAAGACAGGATCTGAATTGAAATAGTTGTATTGAGAAGACTAAAGATGAGAGTGAATTATAACATAATAAATATATAAATTGGATATATCTTTGCTCAGAGCAGGAAGAAAAATTATTATGTAGAAATGTGTCCATTATATAAAATAGATGGCACAATATCAGAACAAATAACAGGAATAAAATAAAACTGTTTCTTTCCACCTTCTCAATGAAAGAGAACAATCTTCAAGATGCAATGGGCAGAAATGATTAAGAAGAAATGTAAGCCCAAGATAAGTTAGAACTGACAATAGAGACTTATTCATTGAATTCAAGTATTTCTGTGTTTAAATCATTATATCACAGGGTTTTGGAAGGATACAACATTGTTGACACAAAAATCATTGTTGGTACACTAAGATCAATAAGGGGCACAAAACATGTAGGCCCCTTTTTCCAAAAAGCAGGGGAAAAAGTAGACTTCAGGAATTACAGATGGGTAAGACTTCTTGTTGAGTCTCACAAAGGGAAATACTGAACAAATCATTATAAACACTTAAAAATAAATGCTCATCAATAAGAGGTAACACTAATCTCATGGGGGGAGTTCTTTGTAGGATTAATAGCAAATTAGAGAAATATCATATTCATAACACATGTTGACTCCAAAAAGGTCCATTACATTAAGCCTTTCAAATGATATCCTTGTGGACATGGTAGGTAAGAACAGAACAGTTGGAGTAAGGTAGTTCCATTGGTGGAGAGGCACACTTAAGGAGTCAATGTTCCTGTCAATTTCAAAGAAGTCTTCAATATCTAGTCAATATTTCTCTAGCACAGAAAACGGAGCTGGCATATATATTAAACTGATATATTAAAGAACTGGACACTGGTATGTATTGCCTAGGAAAATGACAAACAAAATTTATTTGCTTTAAGTACCCACTTAACACTAAAATAATCATTGGATACAATTTAAAGATAAAATTTAAGTAGAAGATAGAACAAAATGCTTCAAGTAGTAAAAGCCTTAATAGTAGACTAGATCTAAAAAGCTAAAGAGGGCATTATGCTAAGTGAAATAAGAAAAAGATACATGCCATATTATCTCTCTTATACACGCAATCTTAAAAATATACATTAAAAAACCCAATCTCATAGATACAGAGAATAGATTGGTAATTGTAAGGGTGGGAAGTGGGAGGTAGGAGAAATGGCTGAATTTCTTTCTGGGTTTATTTCAGTTTAAATAAATTGAAATACACACACACAAACACACACACACACACACACACACACACACACACACACACACACTAATAGCCAAAGAGATTTTTTTAATAGAATATAAGATCAATGAATCAACAATTTATGGTTCTTCTATAAGCACTTTCAATAACGTGTTCAATAGAAGTAAATATTTCAGGAGAAAGAACATAATAGAGTTACTATATTCTGCTGAGGGATCTGGAAGGAGGTTGAGTTCTAGATGCTAGATTTTAAACACTGAAAAATTGGGACATTTTCAAAAATAGTAGAAGCAAAACGATCTGTAGACTACATCATATAAGGAGCAGATAATGAAACTAGACCTACTGAACTGATAGGAAAACATTCATTGGAGAGGATTCAATAGTAGGTTAAGGCACTGAATATTTAAAGAGCTGTCATATGCACACAAAAAGAGATGTGCATGGATTAATTCAATTAATTAATTCCAGAAGATTAATTCTGGCAGAGCTCAAGAGGGCTGATGAATAGAAACATTAGGAGATAAATATAAGCTCAGGGCTAAAAGAAACAAACTTTATTTTTAGAGTAGTTATTAATGATTTTGAAAAGTAGAAGTTGTTCATCGTCACTAGAAATGACACCAGGAATTGTTGCCACTGGATATGTAATTACAAAGTCCAATGTATTATTTGCATACATGTGTCAATTCTTGAAATTAATGCTCGGTAACTTGTTTGTAATCTAAGAAGTTAACCAAATTAAAACTGAAACAGAAGCAAAACTTCCCCCAAAAGTCTGAATCTCTGTTTTGAAATCCTACTGATATGAGTTCATATCTATGAACTGAAGCCATCGAATTAGAATTATAGCTTCAAATATTCAAAAGGTTTGATCTAATGCACAGTCAGATGCTACTCTTACTTCTCAAACAAAATATGTATGTATGTATATTCCAATAAGCTGATTATAAAGAAAAAATCCATGTGACCAGCCTAAGGTATAAGAGTCTGTCACGTCAAAGTTTGTAACATTACAAAAGTAAATATTTGCCTCCAGTGACTTATGTATGACACAATTTTGGAGGGTAAGATGCCTTTTTTCATTTTTATATGTTTTAATATCATTGATTTTTCAGACTTCTGAAGAAAAATAATCTCATAATTAAATACAGCATTTTACTAGATACTGAAAAATGCTCTCCAGTATTCACAACATTAGTACTAATATTTTGTAGAGATTACCTTATACCAAAGATAATAGAAAAATACAGAAATTGGAAACATACATCCATAGTATTTCTTTTAATATTAAAATTAATCTATTCACATTCTGAAATATAGAAATCAACTTTAAAATAGTTTAAGTTAAGGTTATATATTGCAAAGTTGTAAAACAACCTGAGTTGAAGGGGGAAAAAAGCTTATTCTTGTTCCATGCAAATCAGTAAAGTCTTGTAATAAATGAGATTAATTTCCTCTGCCTACCTTCTGGAGGATCTACTGATGATCAGCAAAATGGCCATAAACAGGAGAAACAAGTGCAAAAAGAGAGGAGACAAAATGATAAGTGGAAAGAAGAAATGATAGAAAGAGAGGAATTAAGGATCCAAAAAGAAAAAAAAAACCCACAACATGAAAAATTCAACATTGTTATCTTTAAAACAGCATCTATCAGTAAAAATATATTTGTTATTTTAGAAAAGCTCCTTTAGTTTCTATTTCTTTTTATATTTTATGTATCATAGTATCTTTTGTGCCCCCCCTTGCATATCTTTTTTTCTTCATCACAAAGCTTTCCATAAACTTTTTACTTATAATCATTAAGCCAATAACAACAACAAAAATACCTTATTTACCTCCCACGTTTTGAAAGACTGAAACATTTAATCACTGAGGAGCAATGATATCAATATTCATAGAACTTAAATTATTTCAAATAAAAGATTTAGATTATAGACAGAGAACAAGCATCACAACTTTCTGTGCTAGTATACGAAAAAGGTTTGCCAGTTCTTGGTCTAAAAGGGATGACAAAAATATATTAAAATTAATATGTTTAAAAATATTAGTATGTTTATACGGTTTACAACTGGTTATGCATACAAAAGTGACATATGCTTATAGTTTCTCAGAAGGCATTTTAGAACATCAGTGAAATGCCAGAATGTAGGAAAGATAGAAAGAAAGTACCTGTGTACTTCCGACAGAGAGGAGTCACTTTCATCAGACCTACAGTGAAAGAGTTAGAATTATGAGGAAAAAGAACACAGATGTCAACAGGTAAAGACACTGGGACTGAACTGAAAACTGACAGTATGAATAATAGGAATATAGCGAACATTTCCTTTATTGTGAATGCCCCACTTTTCTATTTGCACTGGATATCTGCAAATATACAGCTGTATCTGGCAATATATTTGATTCTTATGTTTTCTACTAAGACTTTGGGTGGGATAAAAACTTTCTATTACTAATCCACAGAAAACCTATTATTCCTCACTTCTAAAATTAATGCCCCGAAGAGGAACAATATCAAGTAAGTAAATACATCACTTTAAGATTCTTTCTATTTAATTTGATTAGTACTAGAACATTTTTCCCATTTAAACAGCTATTAATGAATTTTTATCCATCTTGATAATTACTTTGGATTTAGATTCTAATGTGGAAACTGCACAAATGCATTTTATGTTTACATGGAAAGCAAACTACCCAGAATTCAATAACCTTTGATTTTGACTTATCTCAAAAACAGTTTCCTAATGAGGGAGTCCCTTAGTAATATGAGACTTTAGTGAGATTTTAAAAATAGGTGAGCCACTACTGTCAACCATACCCTGAAACCTCCGCGACTGACAATAAGTTGGGTTCTTATAAAAACCTATTGAAGAGTGCCTGGGTGGCTCAGTCAGTTGAGTGCCCAACTCTCGATTTTAGCTTAGGTAATTATCTTATGGATCATGGAAATGAGCCACACATTGGGCTCCACACTGACAGCATGGAGCCTGCTTGGGATTCTCTCTTTCCCTCTCTCCCTCTGTCCCTCCCCTGTCCATTCTCTCTCTTTCTCTCTCTCTCTCTCTCTCTCTCTCTCAAAATAAATAAATTTTTAAAAAAAGAAAAAGAAAATCTACTCAGTTTGTTTATTAGGCTTGGGGAAAAGAACAGAGTGAATACTGACATGGAACATAACCAAAAACTATCTATGGGATCTACTTCCAGCTGGTGAAATATGCTAGCCTCAAAAAGAAAGTGATTCAAAGGTAGGTGAGTCTTTGAACGTGTAGTCACTTATTCTGAGTTTTAGCTTATAGAGATGACAACAGCGTCAAATTACTGGTAGCTTATAAAATATTTCAGTAGAAAATATAAAACTATGACTAGATTGTCAAAATTACCAAAATACTGACAAAATTTTATGACTGTAAATGTACAGACAAAATTTAGTAAACCTTCATATCACTAGTGAAAATGGACTTCCCGAAGGCATTCTTAACGTTCTTCTATTCTTTTCTCAATTAAATGGAAGGTATGACTTAACAATGTTAGAGAATTTTTTCAATAACATGAAATATTTATCTATCTAGATCACTTTAAAGGGTAGATCATCTACTGATTAAACTATATTAAAATCTAACTTTAAAAACTTTGTCCAGGGGCGCCTGGGTGGCGCAGTCGGTTAAGCGTCCGACTTCAGCCAGGTCACGATCTCACGGTCCGTGAGTTCGAGCCCCGCGTCGGGCTCTGGGCTGATGATGGCCCAGAGCCTGGAGCCTGCTTCCGATTCTGTGTCTCCCTCTCTCTTTGCCCCTCCCCCATTCATGCTCTGTCTCTCTGTGTCCCAAAAATAAATAAACGTTGGAAAAAAAAAAAAATTATAAAAAAAAAAAAAAAAAAAAACTTTGTCCATACATTAAGCAGATTAAAAATTCTTTCAAAATGTGTGCTTCTCTAAGTCTACAGAGACATCTGGCATGTTCTGAACATGCCAGACAGATCTTAAATAGCATCCTACAAATCTCAGAAATTGTTGATCTACACAGGGAGATTACAGCATTGAAAACAACAGGGGTGGGAGACTGGATATGAAGTGCATACATCCACTATGCTACCATTCAAAATCAAAGCAGATAAGTCAGAGTTAATAAATATTTTATGGCAGGACTGTTAGTATGAATTCTTGCAAGAGAGATTCTGGCTCGATGTGGGAATACTTTCTCACTTCAAATTTAATGCAAATTATAATTTTCACAGGCCTCCAACTTCTCTTCCTCCACAATCCACCTCAGTCCTAACCCCCTCCACCCAAATACGAGCTGTCTTTATTTTATTTTATTACTGACTTTTTGTGGTGGATTTGTGTCAAACCACCAAATGCTAACAACATTTTATACATATAACAATGGACTTTGTAAGCTGTTATATGCACTGAAAGTAAAATAAGTTGCCTCTTTTCAACTCAGGCTATCTGGACTAGAGGCTTTTAGTATCCCAACAAATTTAAACTTAGAGTGGTCTCAAAGATATTTGAATTCTAATTTACATAGAAATGAAAAGGCAAGACAAGTGCTGAAAGTTTAGCAATGCAAATCTACAACAGGGAAAAATGTTCAGCAGGAAAATAATTTTCTCTAATCTTTTCTATATTGTTCATTTCCTGTTGGAAAAACACATCAAATATGGCCAGAGTTCACAAGTCAGACTTCATCTCCCACACAAAGAGATGGCTAAATGTGTTCTGCAGACTCTATTGAAAGGTTCAGACTACGGTAATAAATAGAGGGGCTCTTTTCCATAAAGACTTACTTATCCTGCTGAACTGATGTGTTTCCCTGAGAAACAGTAAGACGGTTAAAAACATTCAGTTCATTACGGGGCCGGCTTGGTGGGGAAGAAGGAGGTGAAAGACTAGCCTCTGAGGTTCCAGAATCTGAGCTACAAGAAAAAAAGAACATTAAATAGGTGGTTTTAATCAGTTATGATTTGTTAGGAATGTTATAAGAAACATGCTTTTTTAAAAAAGCTTTTCATTAGAGAATTTCTTCTTCCTCTCTTCCTTTTTTGTAAGATAAAATACACTCTGAACAATTTAATTAAAAAAAAAAAAACTTTTCCACTGGATTTTGTTACATTGCCCACAAGATGGCACTAAGGAAAAACTTGTCTGCTGAAATCTACAGTCAATACAAATAAACCAAGCCAAATTTAAAATTACAGTTTTAGAGTTAAAACCAAATTACTCACTTTACAGATGAGTACAGGGGAAAGAGAGCCAGAGTGTTTAAAACTGATTTGCCTTTTCCAAGATTTACTCACTTTTATTTTTACATTACTTATCTGCTCCATCCCCCATCTCCCAAGTATCCCTGAGACATTCAATCCAGTAGAAATAGGAAAATTACAACTTTAAGTACAGGAAGCAAGGATGATTAGAAGGAGAACGTCCACGACATTCAAGTCAGCTAATCCAGTGGTCAAAGTAGAGTGTGCATGTCGGCACAGGAGAGAGGATGGTATAAGATTGTCCACTTGGGTACAGAAAATATATGAAAACTACTTTTTATGTTTACTTACATGTTAAAGAAATTAGCTTTACTAATATTTAAATGGAGACTGGCACCAAAACTCTCCCTCCCTCAAGGCCATGTCAGAGATCTACCTGTCGCATGTAGCACCTTAGGTGACCTGAGGGAGGAGTGGGTATGCCACAGGGGAGAGAGGTTTCAGTGGCTCTCATCCATTCACTCAGCTTCATGTTGTGACATTGCAATTTATAAATGCCCATTTAAGTGGATCATCAGATTATACTATGCACTGTTAAGTAAATTAACCCTCACAAAACACACAAACAGCTTTTAAGAGATTTCAGGAAAAAAAATTAAATGTAAAAGAACAGCAAGAAAATGGTACAACTAACACACCTTATGATGAACACTAGTTTCCTGTCAGCTATTTTACAGAGGTAAAGTCAATGTCAGTTTTATCAGTTAAAATCAATTTCAAATCTTTCTAGAAGACTATCTGAAATATAGATTCACTAAACTTCATCTCAAGTGTACATGAACTTTTTACAATGATATGCTCAAATAACTGGAAAATAAATAAGAATACATGATTAGGGACAAGTGTTCAAATATGTTTACAGGTATGTGTGTGACCAAGAAACACTGAGCCAAACCAACAGCTGACTTGATCGTCTTGATTAGTCAAATCAGTCACAACCATAGATCTAGCCTGCATGTGGAAAATAATTTCACTGTTGTCCTTTAGCATCTAAGTGCACCAGAGATTTTATGTAATCTAGTATAAGTAACTTACTGTTTTTGTTCCTTGGCCTTTGATTTTTCTTTTTCGTATGCTTTTCTCCTGGTTATAGGGGAAGGCTCTGGTAGTTTTTTTTCTGATAGAGATGACTGTTTGGAACTAAAATAGAAAAAGCCTCTTTTAATCATCAAACTTTATTAAATATATACATACAAGTTTGTCTGGCAGAGTTTCAAACTAAAATTTTTAATATATCAATAACTGCAACTTGAGAAAGAGTATTACCCGGGAACAAAAAAACAAAACTATGATAGGAATATATTACATGGGTAATTTTAGTTGATGGAAGCTTGACACCTGTATATTTAACTTTTAAATTGGCAATCTTATTAAATATATGCAAACCTATTATCTTTGAATGTAAATATCAATGCTATACTGCCAAATGGCCAAAATCAATAACTGATTTTAAACATAAATGATTAGGTTGATTATAATTGTTACAGTTGGGAAAAAATTGTCTTTATAATCTTATAAGAACACAAAATATTAGAATATCAAAATATGAGAAACAGTGAGATTTAATGAAATAATACTTAAGACACAGTCAAAAACAGTACTACCAGTAATCATACACACACACAAATGACACACAATAATTTTACCTAATATTTAGGTACTAGTAGCTATATAAATTTTAGTAATAAAAACATTCTTATTATAAATTTTAAATGTTGAATAGTGGCTGTATAATCAACAATTTAAGACTATTATTTTTGTGTATGTGATAATAGATTCTGATTAAAAATGAATTTTTATTATTGTTGACTAGTTATATTAATAAGAAGAAAACACTATGGAATTAGAATGTACAATTACCAGAATGGTAAAACTAAATATTTAAATTTCACGTCCCTGACTTCTGACCACAAGAAATCACAATTCAAAAATCCTTCATCAGTTAAATCATAAGGGCCACTTAAGTAAATTATTTTACATCAAGCAATTAAAGTCATGCAGTAATGACATTAAGAGTTACCACACCGAGAATGTCTTAAATTTGAACAGAATTACACAAGTGTCTGAATTTATGAACACTTGAGAACAAATCATGTGAAGAGACACAGTCAAAAACATATATTCTACAACCTGTAATAAAGGATACACTTAAAAAATGAAAAAAATAAAGGGGTGGGGGGAGGGCAAAAAGAAGGTATTACCTGAATCTGGATTCCAGGCCATAGATTAAGTCTTGAAGTTCCAAAAGTCTCTACTCAATCTATTCTTAAAATCTGTTCTGTTTATATCATTACCTTCACCAAAAGCATTTCTTTAACAGTCATCTTATCAAAAAAGCACTGAAGCCATAAGCTATACTGGTTAGCAATCTCTATCAGCAAATCCAATAGTTAATTACATAGGCCACATCAAGCACATGCAAGAAAGTTGTCATCATTAAAATTACATTTGGATCTAAAGATAGCAGATGGGCTTACTCAATGGAAGATGGCAGAAATATCTTCATAAAATGAAGGAAGTTAAAAAAAGGTAACAAAACAAAAAAGGAAATTATGGGAAACAGATATTCAAAGGGGGAAAGTTTGTTATATTTTATTATTTGCAGAGTCATGTAATGTGTGCCATTTTTTTTTGGCAATATTCCTCAATGCAGTAATGCGTTCATTCCATAAATCATTTGGTAGATCATATGTGAGGATTACAGCAAAAAAAATATTATTATAACTCTTTACCAAGGGCACCTGGGTGACTCAGTCGGTTAAGCATCCGACTCTTGATTTCAGCTCAGGTCATGATCTCACAGTTCATGAGTTTGAGCCCCACATCAGGCTCTGTGCTGATGGCGCAGAGCCGGCTTGGGGTTCTCTCTGTCTTTCTCTCTCTGCCCCTCCCCTGCTTGTGCTCTCTCTCTTTCTCTCAAAATAAATAAACATTAAAAAAAAAAAAAAAAAAAAACTTTACCGGTGAATGATCTAATTTTAATATAACTGTCCAAACACACATACACACATAGCATACATACACATACTAGCCTGAGTTGGGAAATCTTCATCCTCAAGACAATAGTTGTTTTGAATAGAATGTTCATATTACATAAATGGGAAAGAGAATATTACCTCCTTTAAAGCTTTAACAATACAAAAAAAAATATTTTGTGCATACACTCATCCCAGACATGCAATGCCAAGTACTTCAAGGCAAAAAATTAGGAAGCCTTAAAATGATTGTTTGTGATTGATATTTCTTTTTCCTTATAGGGTTAGCAAAGGTTTGCTATCCTGACCAGACTCTTAGAACGAAAAATCATGTTCATTTAAAGCAAATAAAAGATGTTTTAAAGCTTCTGTTTTGTATGATGGTTTTATAGATATAACTACCTGATTTAAGTGTTCCTAAAAAATTTTGTCTATAATTCACAACTCAGCCTTTATGAAAATTATAATCCTGAAGAATGACCCTAAAACTTAGAAACAAGCAATAGGATTGAACAAAGAACATCTCATCTTAAATGATTTCAAATGTCAAAAAAATTAGGGGAGATAACACCTAACAGAAATTCCTTTGAAAACCGGAGATCTTGTTTACGGAATTTTAAAAAAATAGAAATAAGAAATTAGCAACATGCATATAAAAAATTTTTAAAAAGAAAGAAAAAGAAAAGCCAAAGAAAAGGAAGTTAGTGTAGCTGGGCCAGACTTACATGCTGCCTATCTTAGAAGGGAAGCCAGATGGGGGAGGGAGCTCTTTTTCCCTAGCAGAAGTACCACTTGTCTCTGTATTCATTCCAATCTCTTGCCCTTCTGCAACAGGTGTAAGAGCGCCAGGCAAGGAGGCATCTCCTGTACTAGTGTCTGAGGCTAGTTCACTGCTATCTGCATACAGCAATTCCATTTGAGTGGTGGTTCTCCTTCGGGCCTAGTCAGAGAATGGAAGGAAAAGCAATCAGAAGCAAACTTTTGCAGAGATGATTAGGGAATAGAGATTTAATATTAGTTTGAAATAGGTAAAAATATTTAGCGTGTCATTTCCTAGCAAGTGTCAAACATAGCATGTAAGATAGTGACAAGCCAGAGCTATAGCCATATGAGACCTTTAAAGGCCATAATAATAGCCAATATTTATATAATACTTATTGTATGCCAGGCAATGTTCGAACACTTAATTACATTAGTATGTACTATCATTATCCCAATTCACCAATGAGGAGACTAACGCACAGAGACGCTAAGTAATTTACCCAAAGTCACACAACTAGTAAGTGGCAAAGCCAGATTCAAAAACAAACAACTTGCCACCAATATGACTATGTTACCCTGCCACTCATGGCCACCTCCCTCAACATAAAATTTTTTTAAAAAAGAAAGAAGAAATTAAACCAAAAGTTAACTGCAGGGAAGCTCAACTAAATTCTGATTTACCCCATGCTCAGATGCTCATTTAATATCACTTTGTTTTAAATTTTATTTTAATATCATTTTTTTAAGTCTGCTTCTCAGTTTTTGTGACCCCATTCTCCTGATGCATTAGCTGTGTTTTTAACCTGCCTGCTGGATAATTCAACACGAGCCTACACGAGCTTTAGTAGCACGGTTAGGCAAGTGAAGGTTATTTTCCTAGAATCTAAATTCACTATACAAATTCCTTTCCTTACTCTTGAAAATGAACTGACTACCCCGTTGTTGTTCAGTTGTTATTATCACTAAGGTATTAATGGATAATCAAGGTGTTTACCAGATTATAAGCCTTTAAAGAGCAAACACCCTGTTTTATTCATCTTTATTTCCCCTGTACATAGCATAGTGCTAGTACATACCTATTTAACGTATACAGTTAACTTTACTTTTTCAATGATGAAAATAAATGAGAGGCGCTTGGGTGGAACAGTCAGTTAAGCGACTGACTCTTGATTTTGGCTCAGGTCATGATCTCACGGTTCATGAGTTTGAGCCTTGCATCTAGTTTCAGGCTGACAGCACGGAGCCTGCTTGGGATCCTCTCTCTCCCTCTCTCTCTGCCCCTCCCCTGCTCGTGCAAGCATGCTCATACTCTCTCTCTCTCTCTCTCTGTCAAAATAAATAAATAAATTTAAAAAAGAAAGAAACAGAAATGATATGAGATCCTTTCAGGCATCTTTGAATGAAGTTCAAAAGGAGTAGTAAGTAGCACCTCAGAAAATTTTTGGAAAAAGAAAACTCTCCGGCCAGTTTTTTACACTCTCAGTTCTCTTCACTGCCAACAGCCCAAGGTAGGGAGGAATCCTTTTCTTAGGAATTCCAAACTGTAGCGGTTCCTTCAGTAGATAATGTTTAGAGCACCACTTTACACCTCTCTCTGGTGTCCCAGAAGGGCATGAATATCTAGGCTTTCACAGGGCCTGAAAGACATTCAGGACCTTAAGAGATTTTCACCTCTACCTAAGACTGGATCCAAACCATACCAGAATGTTTTCTTTGAGTGTGGGAGTAACTTCTGCTTAGTCACTTAGAATAATAAAATAAAACCATATGTTACCAAGCTCAAGGATCATAAATACAGCCTGGAGATGTTTTTTTGATTGGCTTGACCAGTGTGTTAAAGATCAGGAAATTCTACATAAAAATCTGTATTTAAGGCTTCTTTAGGAAAAAATAGAAGATCTAGTTGTCTTAGGCCTATAATCCTCATGGCAAAAATGAGCAAGAGTTGAGTGGTGGTTATTTGCTTAGGTGAGGCATGTCCTCGTCAGGTAATCACAATGACCCCTACTCATTACATCCAGCCACATTATTCATTTGCATTACCTGACTATTCACTATGGGCCTTAACTCTGTCTTACCCATTTGCACAGTGTTAATTCTTTCAGGTCCTGATTCTTTCCATCCATTTAACAAATATTTACTAAGGACTACAAGAATTCTTTGTTTTTAAACATCTTAAGATGGTTAGTTAATTCATCTAGTATCAAATGCTACCAACACTGAATATGAAACATACCAAATATCTTACACATTTAACAGCATGTGGCATTGATATTTTTTTAATTATACAAATATGCATTATAGTCTCATTAGTTTTTAATACAACTAATTAATGATTAAGAGTTAGCTTATTATTCAAACCACCTCAGGATACTACTTTAACAAAATATATGTGATACACTTAAGAAGATACTAAATGTTAAAATTTCAAAAACCTCCTGCCAATTAACAAATTTTGCAAATTTATGCTGTATGCCACCACAGGGTCTACAATCTCCTTTATAATTATTAGGAAACTTAGGTGACGTTAATAAATTACCACATAACTTCCTTAATGAGTAATGAAACTTTCAGGAAAAACCTAGAAGAAAATAAGAATTGGTCTCCATAATCATAGCTTCTCCAGTGGAAGAAGTGCAATAATACGGTAAAGCACAAGTTCCACAAAGGAGAAATATTTTGACATAATGTTTGTTTCAAAGGAGAATATGGTAATTACAGAACTAAAGTTGTTATACACGGGAGTGATGGTAAAAGCATGCCAACTTGCTAACCTTCTTAAGGGTCTGAGGCCTATGTGTTTATTAGTGATAACAGAAAACTGTGGGGAAGGATGCTTACCTGTTATTTTCAATTCTCCTTACCTTGCTTTTAGGTTTCACTTCACCACAAAGTTTCATAAGGTCTGAAGATAGTGTGCTAGATGCAAATAAATAATTAACCACGGGTTAAAAGGGGACTTATAGAAAACGCTGTCTTCTATGTTTTTAACGATAGAAAACATCTTATAGGTCTACAGGGCAAAAAAGACAATATTTAAAATCAAAATGAATCACAAAATTATTCATTTTCTTTCTTTAAATATCCCGGTTTTTTTGTGGTGGTTAAGTATGACTTAGTTTGGTTTCCATAATACTATTTCTAGTGCTATTCACTTAGCCATAAAATTCAAAATTATTTGTTTTATGGTAATTGATTGAAGCAACAAGATAAAAGTATTTAAAAAATTACAGAAACAAATAAAATCTATTAAGTTTCTAAAGGCTCTCCTACCTTCCTTCTGATCCTGGGCTGTTCAAAGGTGCATCCTCATCAGTACTATCCTCTACATTTTCTAAAAAAAAAATGTCCAAAATCTAAGTATTATCCACATGCCACAATTTGAGTGACTGCAATCCCCATGCTATAATAAATATCAACATCTCAATATGGGCACTTTGGTTTTTGTAACTGAGTCCAAATAGAAATGTAGAAAAATACTTCTAAGAAACCCCTTTGATTATGTGTCCTAAAATGAGAAAAAGGGTCCAAAATAGAAAAACCACAAGTTTGAATCATAAAATATAGAAGAACAACATTCACAGGATGGAAATGAGATCATGTGTTTATCAGAGTATGTATATATTTTTCAGAGTATGTATTTATCCCATGCTATCCAAACATATGAAAACCCACAGAGTAAAATACAAGAGAGAGTAAATGTTGCATGAGCTCCCTTTAATGTACTAAGCCAACTTCAAAAACTATATAGGGGTAGACATACTTGCTATATTTTAATATGTCAATTTACTTAAATATTTTCCTTTATTTTTATTTTTGTTTTCAAGCAGAGAGTAAGAGAGTGGTGTGTGTGTGTGTGTGTGTGTGTGTGTGTGTGTGTGTATGTGTGAAGGTATTCAGAAGTCACACATCAGCATGCAGCTCATTCATATGTACATAAAAGACAAAAACAATAGGTTCACATGCAACAGTTTTGTAAATAAATACAAGTAAATCACCACTATTTCAGAACAACTGTAACAGACTAGTAAAGAAGAGGAGAAAAAGCAAACAAGTAAAACTAGTAGGAAGTCAATAAATCAAACAGCCACTGAAAGTAAACTATTTAAAATGTCAGTGAGCCCCTAACATAGGTGCAGGTTTTTAAAATATACACATTTTATTATAAAATCATTCTACAAAAGCAAACATATTATAAATAACATATGTTAATCAAAAATATATATGATTTATCCCCTTTTAACTTGTAATTTTGTGCATGTGGACTGTGGACAACTAATTCCTTTCTCTGATGTTCCCTTTCTTCCTCACTGTTTAGCAGATACTTTGATAGAAATTCAGTAATACTTGATACGTGATAGTATTATCTAAAATGGAGCCCATCTAGGACCCGTAAAAGGGAATTTACTTTCTGAAGTGAAGATCATGGTGGTCTTGAAGGCAATGTGTACCTCAAAGCCTACCACTAGAGGGAGGCTCAAGGACTTGCTTCACAGACGTGATAATTGCATGTTAAGGTGACTGCATTAGTTGATAATATAGAACATGAGGTTATAAAGAAATGACAAACCTAATCTTTATTTTCCCATGCATAAAGGCTGGCTAAGATTTGCCAGTGTTTTTCTTGTAGAAACCAGTTAGTGTGAGACCAGTTAGTATGTTAAACATCATATGAGTGCTTAGTAAAAACTTAGCTCCTGCTTATGCATGTATGACTTATTTAGAGATAATTATGGTTTGACATGACCAACCTGGCCAGAGGATAGAGGCCCCCACCAGGAAAGTCACCAGATCAGACTCCTCTGCTGGACTGAGCTTAGTCTGAGCACTATGGTCATCTGGGCAATAGAACAAACTATCACCTCACTGTTGTACTCGTAACTCTGAGAATACACATCCAGCCCAATACTAGCTTCTTTTCTCAACGTCAGAAAGTTAAAGCTAAAGGCAGAGACTTGCAACTTCCAAATGCCTTGAAGTTCATCTGTATCAGTGTAAAGTTGAGCAGTGTCACATCACTGGAAGTAAACCAGGTATTTTCAAGTCTTTTTTTTTTTTTCAGTTATTAGAAGTTATAAAAAAAAAATAGTGTATAGAAAAGAGTTAACATAGCAGCCCAAACACTACTATCCTTAGAATGGCCTGCTTACAAAGTTGGACTTTGTCTGGCATCTGGAAACTTGATTCTCAGAGCATCCCCAGTCACTAGTTAGCTACCGAAGGTACTTACTGTACCTATGTTGTTTGCACAAACAATATGGCTTATGCTAAACTCCTGCTTTCCTTCTGGGAGTCCTGAATCCCAGACAGATGGAACCTATGTGACCAGTCCCCAGGAAAAGCTTCAGGTGCTAAGTAACAAGGGACTTCCCTGGACATAAACATTGTGCACATGCTGCTGCATTTTCACTCCAGAGGGAAATGAAAATTCTGTATTATGTCCCATAGAAGGGAAAGATCATAAGGAAAACTAGACATGGATTCCTCCAGACAACATCTATGGTTTTTTGCCTTATGATCCAGCTGTGTATCCTTCCTACACTGCTCTCATGGATCTTTGCCATAAAAACAACCACATGCTAAGCCCCATGAGTCTTCATAGCAAGTCTCAAAGATAAGGGAGGTCTTAGGGATCCTAACATAGGTTGGGAAAAAAGAAAAGGATAATAAAGATGTTCTTCAAAGGCTACAAAAGTACAAGTTTATCAGAAAGGGATGCTGGCATGGTTCACCCTCTGGTCTTATGTTCTATCATTCTATGCTATGTACTTGTTCAGGGCACCAACCTGCTTGAAGGCCTCAGGCACACAATACTGTGGCTAAGTCCCAATGTTTTAGTTTAGTCATTGCCCAGAGGGACTCTTCTCTGCACGTCCCCCCCCCCCCCGCCCTTTCCACCTTGTCTTTTGCCTTGCTAACTCTTTTTCTTCCTTTATGTTTCAGTTCAAATGTCACCTCCTCCAGAAAAGCCTTTATCAACTCCTCCATTCTTGTTGGGTGACCCTACTATCTCTTCCTATAACTCCCTATACATATCTCAATCACCTCACTGAATTTATCATACTCTGTCTGTCACCCCCAGTAAGGCATCAAGTCGATGAGGGAAAGATTTTCTGTCATATTCATCTTTGAATCCAAACACTCAGCCTGATGTTTGAGGTAAAACTGGAGCTAAGCAAATGTTTTTAAAGCAAAGTTTATAGGACTCTCGAGCTTCTGTGGATTTAACTTCCATTTTTTTCTCTTTCTGTGTTTTTCCTCTAAGCACCTCTGGGCTAGACTATGGCCCCCATCCCTAGCACAGATTTCAGCCATGAGACACAGGTTACATCAGCTGAATGGGTTTCCACTCTCTGATTCAGACCTTTCTCCAGCCATAGACAAATGGAAGTCGTTTGAAAGTTGTAAAAAAAATAACACTGCTCATCAAATTAGCAGTTCAATATCTTCTGCACTAAAGGATATCAAGGAGGACACTTACACTTTTCTTCCAAGTTAAAAGAGACAATAGATGTAAATAACAATTTACTTATTACTAGGGGCACTTGGGTGGCCCAGTCAGTTAAGTGTCCAACTTCAGCTCAGGTCATGATCTCATGGTGTGGGTTTGAGCCCTACCTCGGGCTCTGTGCTGCTGGTGCGAAGCCTGCTTGAGAGTCTGTCACTCACAATGCCCCTCCCCATTCTCTCTCCCTCCCTCTCTCCCTCTCTCTTTCTCTCTCAAAATAACTAAATAAATAAAGTTTACGCAAACAAAGAGAATTTACTTTTTACTATAGATTGGACCACGAAGAAGAACAAAGAGGAGGAGGAGGAAAGGGAGGAAGAAGAACAGAAAGAGAAGAAACATGCCTGATAAGACATGGAATGGCAAAAATCCTAGTTATAATCCAGGAACTTTGACAGTCTTGGTTAGGATATAACCAATCCTATTTGTTCTACCTGTACTTGGTATAGTTTAAGCAGCTTAAAAGTATCAGCCTTTCCATACCTATATTATGCAGTTGATCTCAAGAAAATACTACTTTGAGATTAACATGCGGTATAAACATCTAAAAAAAATCAAATAACTCATGTATTTTATTTATGTAACATCTTATTTAAAACAAATTCAGATGTATAGATTATGTTTATTCTACTGACACATAAAGGTAAGTACATTTAATCTTTCAATTACATTCCTCTCCTTTAAGGATAAGCGTTTAGAACACTTTTGGCAGCTGTGTGCTTACAAAAAAAAAAAGATCAGATCAGATTCTGAAAAAAAAATTTAATTAAATAAAAACTGCTCCAAAATAATCATTCAGAAAAATCACAAGTAATAAAATTGCCCTGATACTCCTGGTCCTTCATGTGTATCATCATTGAGAGGAGCAGAGACATTATTAATGGGTGGGTGTAGCTCATGACAAGGTTGTAGTGGCAAGGGGAAGGTTTGAAAATCTCTATATTTGGTCATCTCTAAAGCCACTTCTAATCTGAAAATATTATAATCATAAATATTGTTTCAATATGTTCATATAGAATGCTTTGAATAATTTCAGTTTACAATGTTAAAATATATGTATTTAATTTTACAAAAATTAAGAATAGCTGAGAATCTAGCAAATATATACCAAAGACAAGTATATATCAAAGATATATGCTAAGGAAAGTTATGAGGTTAAAACAACAGATGCAAGTTAACAGATACATTTAAAAATTAAAAAGAAATGTATACTCCATTTTTTCCTACAAGAAACAGAAAGAAAGGCTTACGAAACTGGAGTCACAGCTGGAGGTCAAAAACTAAAAGACAAAATTAACTAAAGTATACTTCTTTAAAAATCTAATAGGTTTTAAAACAGGAATGAATGTATAGGAAAGACAAAAGACTTAGTATGTTTGTGGTCATGGATACATTTCAAAAAGATCATGCAAAAACCAGTTGGCTGCCAATAAAAATTTTAAACATAAGATGTACCACAATTAGTGTACATGAACAATTAGTAATTCATGCAGCTGTAGGGTACACAGAAAGCTAAACATACTTACCTAAAGGTACGCTATCTAGATCTGTGTAAATAACAGCAAAAAGGAAACAAAAAGCAATACTCCAATCAAAACAGATCCAATGTTAAGAACTCCCACATAAAACAAGATTATGCACCATTTATAAGATATGTAGAATAGATGCCATAGAAAACACTTATTATTTTTTAAGGCAATTAGATATGCAGAGTAAAGTAATGAAATGTGGTTAATATTTTAAATAACCAATTCAGAAACTTGGTTGATCCTCTTTATTCATAAAAACTAAGTGCTCAATAAGGTTAAATAAGCCTTTTAAAGTTGGTAATCATTTCTTGGAATGACAATAATTAAATCCCCCCAAATTTATACATGCAAATTAAAGAAGGAATAATTATTAAAAGCATGAGTAAATATAGCATCTATTCAATCAAGCAATAGGGGAAAGAGGTATAGTATAGCATTCTCAAAGAGCAAAGCTACCATGCAATTTGTTTAACAGAAATTTAGTCCGAATTACCTTGTAAAGCATGGCCTAGTAAAGCATCAAGCTCAGGATTTAATTCTGCTTTCTCTTTCAACATATGGAATAAGAGCTGGTTTTGTGTAGCGCTGGTTATTTCGGTTTGTTTAAGCCGACCTTCAAGTACTTTAATTTGAGCCTCTTTCTGGGCAGCCTGAAGACCCTGTAACAACCCCAAAACATAATAATAATAATAACAACAACAACAATTATCTCAGGTCATACATAACAGAATCTTCCATACAAAGATGTGTATCAAATAACAAATGCATATGATATATGGACTTTGACATCCGATAGACGTTGATTCACTGTAGCTCCTCCGCTTACTAGCCTGGTGACCTTGAGCAAATTACCTTATCTTCCTACTTCAGTTGCCTCATATGCAGAATGATATTAATAATATCTACTTCCTAGCACATTGTGAAGATTAAGTGGGAGAACATAAAATAAAGGGTCTAGCACCATCCCAAAGTGGCAAAAAAAAGGGGGGGGGGGAGTCAGAAATCATTATCATCCTCAATATTTAGGATTCTTACAGGTGACAGGTTAATGCATTTACATTCAAAGAGGAGGGAAGCACCACTGTATTTTTTACTTTCAGATTTCTTTTTGAGCTGTGAAAAATCAATACTAAACCAAAGTTATGATACCAACTTTGTTTGCACCCCAAGAGATTTTTCTTTTCATTTTTCCTTTGTTAAAGCAAAAGATGAATTATTTCTTGTTTAAGTTGTTTACCTCTTCTAATACACAAGCACAATGGATGACAAGCTAATGAAATTGATCTAAATAGTCCTGACTTTTCTTAACTCTAAAGAAAGGTAAAAAAAATACTTTTCAGTTAAAAAAAAAAAACCCTTCTTACCTATTATAAAGGAAAGGGTCACTGATGAAAGATAAACAAAATGAATTAATCATTATTTGGGTGTAGTTAGATCATACCTTATTGATACCCATTGACAAGAAGTGGTCCAGCAGGTATCGGGCTTCTGTAAGTGTGCAAGCATTAATGACCGCAGTGATATCCAATGTTTCTCCTTCTTCCTACATCAAATCAGCATAGACGAACATTATTTTGAGCTGAATATATTCAGAGGCAAAAGCCTGTTGTCTCATTTATTTATTTGATAGTGTTGGGTAAGTTAATAAGACTCCTCAGAAAAATGTAAAATATGATCCCTACTCCAAGAAACATATGGGTTAGTTGAAAAGAAAAGACACATTTGAGCAGTTAAGAATTCAAGGTGGATTAATAAGTGATATACGTTTTTACATCTTTTTGATTTAAAATTTTTTTTTAATGTTTATTTATTTTTGAGACAGAGAGAGACAGAGCATGAACAGGGGAGGGGCAGAAAGAGAGGGAGACACAGAATCTGAAACAGGCTCCAGGCTCTGAGCTGTCAGCACAGAGCCCGACGCGGGGCTCGAACTCACGGACCATGAGATCATGACCTGAGCCGAAGTCGGACACTTAACCGACTGAGCCACCCAGGCGCCCCTCTTTTTGATTTTATAAACAATAAATAATATCACAAAATCAGCAAAGAAATCTGGAGAGCAAGCAGGGAGTGATATTCATGCAAAACCTAAGAATCATAGTAAATCCATAAATAGAAAATTCCTTGATATAAAAATTCAAAGTGCTTTTTATGATTAAAAATACAAAAACATCTTCCTTAAGCCATTAACCATTTTTTTAACAATTACAAACCTTTGCTTCTTCCATCTGCATGATGTTGGCTTGACAATCAGAAATACTGTCATTGATGTAATCTATGTTAGCGGTTAATGACTCCATCTCCTCATTGATGTTAACCACATTTTTATCTCCCTCTCCACTCTCCTTGACCATCTTTTCTCGTCTTTTTGAAAGTTTCTCTCGTCTTTTTGTGAGTTCTTCCCGTTGCTATTGAAAAAACAGATTGGATTTTAAGAAATGATATTCATCCAGGACCTTAAGAATATTATGCTAAATGAAATAAGTGAGTCACAGAAGGACAAGTACTGCAAGATTTCATTCATATAAGGTATCTAAAAGAGTCAAACTCATAGATGCAGTAAGTAAAATGGTGGTTTCCAGGGGCCGGGGGCCAGGTTGGGGGGATTTGAGGGGTGCTATGAAGTTTCAGTTACTCAAATAAGTTCTAGACATCTGCTAATCAACACTGTTCTTATAGTTAACAATGCTGTACTGTACACTTAAAAATGGGTTAAGAGGGTAAATCTCGTGCTGTCTTTTCTTACCACAATTAAGACAAAACAAAACAAAAAAGAAATGATGTTCATCTGTTCACACATAATGCGATCAAAACCCACAAAAAAAGAAAAAGAAAAAAAGACAAATTGGTAAGGATTAATGTACCAAGGGATCAAATTTGGAAACCTAAAATTACCAGTCAGCTAAGAAAGAACATATCTATGTTCTGTTTTCCACACCTTGAGGAGTCTATTCATATCCGTCTCCATATTGGAAATAGTCATTTTCTGCATGATGATGTCTGTGACCCTGCGCTCAAGAAGCTGCCACTTCATGCGAGCTGTCTTGGAAGTAAACACTCGGCCAGTCAACCCTTTCCTCTGATATTTTTTTCTATAACCATATAAAAACAGATAAACATAATTATTACTTATATGTTTATTTGACTGTATGCCAAAAAATAAGCCGTTTTTTCATTTAAGTCCAACATTCAGTAATAATGCCATAAAGATTATGTCAGAAGGAACAAAAGAATTGTACTGACCTGGTTCCATTTGTTGTGGGCGTTGGTAAGGCCTGGACTCTTGCCACAGGAATTCTCATTTTCTGCTGGGCTCCTGCCCTTGATACATCTGCTTCTACAGCAGCTGCACTGGAACCCGTGTCCTGAACAGGGGTATCGGATGAGCTCAGCTTCCGCATGACTTTCCCAGCTACTCTATCTGACATGGGCCTCACTTGCCTACGAAGAGCTGTAACCTGAAAGTGCAACAGAGACAGACTCACTCTTTTAGTCTACAGAAATACATCACGTATCTCAAAGCCAGATGTTTCCTCCAAATGATCAACTTGCCTCTTCGGTTTTGCGACGAAGAACCACTTCTTGGTTTCTTTTTTGGGCTTCCAGAAGTCTAAGTTGATGCTATAAAAATAATATTGAGTAAGTTAAAATACTAAACTGAAAGATACAATGCTTCCTACTCCTGCATTAACGTATGCCCCATCCCACTGCATTAACATATGCCCCAATACTTCCTACTACTGCATTAACAGATGCCCCATCAGTTCTTAGCAAAATCTGAGCTAAAAACGACCTTGCATCCATTACTACAGATAAGAATATTTTATTCCAATAAACAAAAATACATACTGATGCAGCCACTTCTTTCTGAAAAATGAAGTTATCTCTGTGCCACAATTTTATTTAAGAAACATTCATAGTGCTTACTATATACAAGTGCTTTTCTAAATGCCTTACAAATATTGTATCATTTCATTTTTTGCTAGACATTTAATTTTGCTGAGGAAGAAACACAGCTTAGAATATTTCCAACAAAGTCACCTTAAAATATATCAGTAATTATTAACTCCATTTTAAATATAGGGAAAACATATATTAATTGTATTAGCACTTTACAAGAACTTCGGAAATATTATGTTGGGTAAAGTAAATGAAAAATAAAACATGTCGGTATTGGTTACCAATTTGCTTTTAGGTACTCTATATGATAAAGACATATGATAATTATGTTTATAATTAATTGTTAATTAATTATAAACAACTTTAAGTCATTTTATAAGGCTATAATTTAGGAAGAAATTTTGGAATGAAAAAGAACACAGATCCTAGTTTTGGTTCTGTCATTTATTCAACTCTGTGATCTTGGGCAAAGCTTAGGAATTGGACTTAATCACAAATATCCCTTCTAGGACTTAAATTCTGTGATATACCAAATAACCTTCATATTTTGTATCCCTAGTTCAAACAGATCGTTCATCTCATGTTTATGCATAGTCCTATGTCATCAGATGAGAATTCTTTGAGAAACGGACACTATCTTATCACTGCTGTATCTTCATTGCCTACAACAATGATTGACATAGAGGCAAAGTTAATAAATGTTTTTAAATAAATGAACTTCCAAAAATTAAAATAAACAAATGGTTTGAAACTTGTTACTAAATTAAGTTTTTTCTTATTCAAAATCAAATCTCAAGCTCATTCATATTTTTGGTACAAAGGGTTCGAAGACGAGTATGACAAGAAACAATTTAGAAAGGGAGTCAATATGCACACAAAGCAATAAGTAGAAGGGCAAAGGAGTCTGAATGTTAGCTTTGTATGTGACTAGCCAGCCTCATATCTTTATAACAGAATATTATATCATATATATCATATATATAGGATATATCATATATATCATATATATAGGATAGATCATATATCCTATGTTGTAGAATAAGATTCAAAAATTCCATACTAGTAGTTAATTGTGCAATATTACTCTATCTCATATGAATTAGTTGTAAAGAAATAAGTACAGTACATTATAAGGAAATTATTCCTGTCATCCAAAAGTTTTCATTAAAAATAAAATAAATATGGTATTTGTCTCTCTCTGACTTATTTCACTTAGCATAATACTAACTCCACCCATGTCACTGCAAATGGCAAGATTTCCTTCTTTAATATGTGGAATTTAAGAAGCAAAAATGAGCAAAGGGAAAAAAAAAAAGAGAGAGAGAGAGAGGCAAACCAAGAAACAGACTCTTTAACTGTAGAGAATAAACTGATGGTTACCAGAGGAGAGTTGGGGAAAGGGGCTGAAATAGGCTGAAGGGACTGAAGGGGCTGACAAGGATTAAGGAATGCACTTGATGAGCACGGAGTATCATATGAAGGTGTCGAATCACTATACTGTATACCTGAAACTAATATTACACTGTATGTTAAATAACCAGAATTGGAATAAAAACTTTAAAAATAAATAGCCAAAAAGTGGAAATAACCCAAATATCCACCAACTAAGGAAGGCAAAAACAAAATGTGCTCTATCCATACAGTCATAAAAAGGAATGAACTACCAATACATGTAATAACATGGATGAACCTTGAAAACATCATGCTAAATGAAAGAAACCAAACACAAAAAGCTATATATATCATATATTCCATTTACAATGGGCAAATCCATGGAGACAGAAAGTATACCAGAATGGCTGCCAGGGCCAGGAAGACGGAAGAATAGGGAGTGACTGCTAATGGATATGGAGTTACTTTTTGGACTGATAAAAAATATTCTGGAATAAGATGGCAATGATTGTTGCACAATTCTGTGAATATATTAAAACCTTGAATTGTATAGTTTAAAAGAGCAAACTTTAGGGGCGCCTGGTGGCGCAGTCGGTTAAGCGTCCGACTTCAGCCAGGTCACGATCTCGCGGTCCGTGAGTTTGAGCCCCGCGTCAGGCTCTGGGCTGATGGCTCAGAGCCTGGAGCCTGTTTCAGATTCTGTGTCTCCCTCTCTCTCTGCCCCTCCCCCGTTCATGCTCTGTCTCTCTCTGTCCCAAAAATAAATAAACGTTGAAAAAAAAAAAATTTTAAAGAGCAAACTTTATGGCTCACGAATATATGCCAATTTTTTAATAGGAAAAAAAAAAGAAATATAGCCTTAATACAGAAGTCATCTTGTGAAAATATCTACTTTTCTCTGTCATTACTCTCTTCTATCTCCTTAAGTTTTCTTTTTATTTCCCAAAGTAGGTTTTTATTTTCTAAAATATGCTGCATGCTCAGATTTTCTCCAGGGAGGACTTAGAAAAAGTTGAGCAAGAAAAAAGGAACAGAAGCTGAAACCTAACCAACAATGGAGAAAAGACCACGGTGGCCTCTTCTTCTTCTGAGAAAAAAAAAAAAAAAAAAAAAAACAACACCATAAATGAAAACACCAAATTGCTGGGGTGCCTCTGACTCTTGATTTTGGCTCAGGTCATGATCTCATGGTTCATGAGATTGAGTCATATGTTGGGCTCTATGCTGACAGTGTGGAGCCTGCTTAAGATTCTCTCTCTCCCTCTCTTTCTCTGCCCTTACCCCACTGTGCTCATGCTCTCTCTCTAAAAAAATAAACATTAAAAAAAAAAGAAATAACCATATTGCCAAAATTTAGAAAGAATAAAAAACAAATAGGCTATTACTTAAAATCTTGACACAGCTACAGTTAGCATGCTGGTATATATCCTTAAAATTTTCCCCTCATTTAATCAAGCATGCATATATGAAATGCTACTTTATGCTTAATGTTAAATCACAGTCATTTTTCATTTTACTATGCAGTTTCCAAATCCTAATCTTCAATAGATGAATAATAACCTATTAAATGAGATGGGCTATAATTTATTTAACTATTCTCCATACTGTCAAGTATCTTGGTTGTTTTTACGTTTTTCACTATTACAAATTACTCTAGATTAAAGATTTTAATACATAACAATTTTTCTTATTTTAGATTATTTTCTTAGTCTGAGTTCATGGAAGAAGCAGGATTCTTGAGTGAAAGAATATGAAAACTTTTGCGCTCTTATTAAAGCCACCTCTAGTGAAACTGGGTTATTATTCAGGAACATCTCTAAGACTCTCTAGGTGAAACTGTCTTTGGAACCATCCTAAAATCACTATCTTATACAAGACTATAAGTAGTTACCTGATTTCCCTAGAGATAACCAATTATATCTTTGCCATTTTCTCCTATCTCATCATCTAGGATATAAGCCTCTAACAAAATTTATAATAACATTATATTGTTTTTCATAAGCTTGTATATTGAATTACTATAATCCATACAATAACTGCCATATTACTAAATTAATGCATACTTATTGTCCTTATGCTTATTGTCCTTAACCTGCATTTAATAGTTAAAGTTATAAGAAAATTTTCTTCCATTTACTAAACAAGCTTGTTCAATGTACAAGATTTGTATATAACTGAAAGTTAAAGTCCACTCACATCTCTTTTACGTTGATCTTTTTTCAATTGAGCAATCTCTCTGTTTCTCCTAGACTCTGTCAATCTGGCTTTTTCTTGTTCTTCTTTCATTTGTTTCATTAGTCGAACCTAAAAAAATTAGGTAAACACATCTATTGGAGTTACCCTATCACAACATTCAATAAACTAATGGAAGCAAGCAGTTAGAATTCTGAATACTTAACAGAAACAAGTGGAGTTTTGTTGCACATTTTAAATGGTCAATTCTTATTTTTGTGGGATTAGTACATTTCTTTTTCTAATAACTTTTCTAATACATTCCTATCAAATTGCTTAGTGCTTTATGCTTTTTATATAAATGTTCAATTGTTCTATAATTTGAATGAATTTTTGGTACTTATTACCAGTAGCTGTGTGACCTTGAACAAATTACTTTACCTCCCTAGGTTTTCATTTTCTCATATATAAAAAATATACATAAAAAATAACAGTTCTGTGGCATTATACTATTTTGAGAATTTAACAAGTAATACCTGAAGAGTGCTTATAATGATGCTTGGCATATTGTAAGCACCTAATAATTTTAGCTATTGTTGTCCTCAGCAAAGACACAACATAAGAATCTAAAACTTCCTAAATCATTTTCACATTTGCTGATTTTCACACCAAATGTTAATAAGAAAAATTCATCCCACAGAAAAAACAGATAACAGATCAGAATTCACATACTCTGTTTTGTTAAGAGAAGACAATGTGTATTCTTCTATGCATGGGAATGATAAACACTAAATTCAAGATAGTTGTTACCTCTTCAGGAAAGAAGATCAAAAAGGAATACATAGGAGATTTTCCATATAACTGTAGTGTTTAAGATAGTGTATATAGTGTCCATTATGTAATTTTTAATGATTTTTTTCATGTTTGAAATATTTTACGTGTTTCAGGAGGAGAGATATCCATCAGAGTCAAAAGAAGCCCTATTTTCAACCACATGATTTTCAGCTACTCTGAAGAAAGGTTTTGATAATGGATGAGTGCAGGAAGCAACTTTTAATTGCCAAAACGAAGTACATCATTTGTAAGACTCGGTTACCCTTTTATTGAATATGGAAAGAATCACAATAATTTTTTTGTCCCAAATGAAACAAATATCCTCAACATCAGATTTTAATGCAAAATACAGTCAGTACCTTTGTTTTTTTCATTTCCATCACATCCTGCTGCAATTTCTTCAATTGCTTTTCATATTGAGACTGGTTTTTAAGCAACCTTGCATGCTCTTTCTGAGCTGTCTGAAGTCTTTGCAGTTCTTTATTCATGGCTTGAAGTTTCTTTTCATATTCAGACCTAACTTTTTTTGCCTTTTCTTCTGAGTAAGACTCCACTGAGCCTAAATGACCAAAGGATATTTGCATTTGTTTCTGTGAGACACAGATTTTTCACATCACAGATTTATAACTTATGACCTTAGAGAAAAACTACCTCCCAAACACAAACTTCAAGAAGCCAGGGTATCTTTGAATTACTCTCTGTTTTATTATCTACTCTCAACTTGTTTAACAGTTTTTTTTTTTTAATTTAATAAATGTTTCCAGCATTAAGACAGTAAAGCAATCAGCCACAACTTTGGACAAAATAATTAAATAGCCTAGATAGGTATCAAAATGAAAAAAAATAGGCAATATTTAACATGACACAAACTCATATTTAATGTGGCTGCTAATGTAATTTCTTTCTTCTAAGGGAAGCAATGATAAACATCCATTTTGGCAATTTAATTGGAACCTTAATTAGAATTAAATGTAATTCTTACCTAAATTCTGGAGCACCTGGTCTCTCTCCAACTGAGTGTCCCGAATCTTATGCTGCAGCATCATTAGCTTCTCTTCATACTGCTTTTTCAGTGTCTGCAGTCTTTTCTGGCTGTTTTCTAGTTCATCAATCAGTTTTTGCTTGATTGCAATTTCACAGGTAATGTTTGCTAAGTCTGCTTGATAATTGGCTATTTATAAAGGAAGAAAATAAACATACTGCAATAGGCAACAATATCATAATTCCAGCTTTTGAGCAAGAGCATGAAAATGAGCATCTACATCCAGGCATTCACTTCGCAGCTAGAAGGAGAATATCCTGGGTAACCCCAAAACTACGAAAAGGTGGTAAATTAACAGCGTTCACACTAAGCAGTGACAACAGATACTATTTGTACTAAATAAGAATGGAAATCACATAGTGACTAAATCCAGTAAGGGCAGAAACATGAGGCTGGAAGGGGATACACAGGTTGGCAGTTGTAAAAGCTGCCTTCATCAAGAAGGAAATGGAGAATGTTCTCTCCCCAAATTTTAAACATATTCCCCAAATGAATCTTTGTCCTTGTACTAGACAGCAAGTACCTTTTTCATCTGATTCGGAATCTGATTCATCAGAGCTTTCACCCCCTTCAATGTCATCTTCTTCTTCCTCCTCCTCTTCTTCTTCCTCCTCATGATCACTCACTTCTTGACTTTCTTCCTAAAATGTGATTTGTGACTATTAATAGTCCAATATCAGCAAAACAAACTGATTACCTCATTAGATTTCCAGAGTACAAAATACAGAAGTATACAAATTTCACCTTTCAGTACTTCAAAACTCATTCCACACTTGTAAGGGTATTACATAATTTGTCTTAAATAAAATTGTGTTTTCTCTCTCACAGTATTCTATCCACACACACACAATGCTTTCACATTGCACAAAATTGAGAGTTGCCAGTATTTTATGGCTCACATTTCTGAAGAAAAGAAATCCTTAAGCAAATAGTTTAAAATGGATGCATGATAACTATTTCCCTTTTCTACATATAAATTAGTAGCTATCGGCAACCATAAATAAGCTAAATTCAAGGACTGAAATTTACAAGTTCATTCTTTCATACTTACCACTTCTAATTCATTGTTCTCTCTTTCTGTAATACCCTTTTCTTCTTTCTTCTCTTGGTCAGTATCTGCATTATCCTCTTTACCAGCCACACTTAAAAAAAAAAAAGAGGAACAAAAAGATACAGTATTTAAGTAGAGAGGAAAGGTGTTCACTTTTGTCTCCCAGATTTTAAAAACCATCAATTACTTATGGAAATAAACTAAGAGTTTATCATTTGAGCAAAGTTATGTCTGATGCTTCAGAGGAAAGTAGAAATTGCCATTCCAGCCATAGTGACTTATCATTGGGAAAAAGATCATTTTCTAGAAACACTGAGGAATAGATTATCCCCTAGAGTATGAGATCTGAGGAGACAGCTAAGAACTAGTCACAGTAACAGTCAATTAATTAGAATGTAGATGATTTAAATTCAAAGGAAATCAAAACAAATATTTTGCTTTTCTCATCTAAATATATGACTTTTCCCATCTAAATACAAAGATACAGAAGCAGCATTTTTATTGGTGACCTGATACATTTAAGAATAAATTTAAAGATCCGGAATAAATCTGTGCACCAAAGTTTGTCTACACTGGCTGCATCCGCTAGTAATGGCACAGGCTCTTTTTTCATATGCCATATCTACAGCACAGGACTCTTCTTAAAATGTTCTCACCAAAATGGGTCTTTGCACATCAAAACTGTCTGAAGTTCAGCCTAACCTTTGACTGACTAGGAAATACCAGGGTCTGCCACAAGACTGGCCATACAAATGGAAGCCTCTTCCTCAGTCTTCTGGTACTAAACAGCTCTAACTACATACTGATGTTAGGTGATATTTATAGCTAAACTAACTCAGCCCTGGTGGCCCTAAGAAGACAGGGCACACTACAGTGAGCAAAGTTTTTCACACTTAACCCACTCTTTTATGGCCTAGCAACCATGGTCAATTATACATAGAAGTTACATTTCTGTTTGCTAGACTCACACATTTAATCAAACTAAATAATACTAAGAAAGTAAACTTGAAGTAAATCTATACGCGAAAGATTTCTTCTTGTGCTACTGTACCATTTTTAAATCAAGAGTAAAAAAATGCTCAAAAGGCAATATTGTCCCAATAAAATTCCCCTTGAAACAGCTTAAAAACTGTATCAAAATAACTTTGGAACCACTATCATTTCTTTCAGATATTCTGCTACACTAAAAAACTGCCCTAATACCTGGACTTGTTTTTAGCTTCTAGGCTAAAAGTTTAATCTCATTTAAGCTATGTTATTATTAAACTGTAATGTTTAACCCTAGGTCTGAATTCTCACAGATACTTTTGTATTCAGAGTAAGACAAATACTTTCCTTTGTAAGCACTTTTCAGAGTTCTTAATTTATGTTTTTTTTATGTGATTACTTCTTTAATTTCTATCTTCCCCACTAAACTGTGGGCCTTGTGAGGGCAGGGATCATCTCTGTTTGACTCAGCATTATGTCCCCCATACCCAAGGGATGCACATAATAAATATGCAGTAAGTGTTTGTTAAATATATTAATCTCTATGACTCTACATGAGAACTTCTGTTTGTCACTTCTGTGTATCTCATGCACTAATTATGTTAGAGTCTGATGGCATAAACTGAAAGATGCATAAAGATACATAGAAGACAGCATGTCACTAGAGTGAGAAGGAACTACCAGTAGAAATTTCAATAAAACAATCTTAGCTGGAAAGAAATCAAGTAAACTATAGCAGGGTTCCATGAATGTTGTTAAATCATTTTGCTAGAGAAAAATGCTGACGATACGGAACGACTCTTACATCACTTGTATTATACTAGGACTGCTGATTTTCTATCATGCAGTTCCAACTGAAAATCTAGAAGGAAACTCCCTTTCATCCATCATCCCATTCAAAGGACAGTACCATGTACTCAGACTATACTTGAAGTTAAGGTTAAGGCCAGGACAGGAGAATGTGTTTGGAAAGACCTTTCTTATCAGCATTCCCCAGTCTCTCCCCTATGCAGCCTTCCTTACTCACCTGTAACTGTTGCAGCACACGATTTTTGTTATTGGTGGCCACTTCATTACATAAAGTGCAACCCAAATTCTCTTTTACTCAGGTTTAGGCTTATAGCTAGATAACCACTTTATTCTAACCCTCCTATTTTCTCCAAGTCACTAGTGTCCAGCAAATGTTACTTTTCACTTATATTTAAAGTTAACTCATACATTATAAGCTATTCATACCAATTCTGATACAGAAAGATCAGGAGTTATAACTTTACATTATTAATTTACCTTTATATACCACTTAAGGCTTAAGCTTTTAAAATATAAGTTGATGCTTTATAATTATTGCACCACAAATATTCAAGTTTTCCTCAATAAAGTGAGACAAATTGATATCTAAAGTAACTATCTAAGCAGCAATGAAAGATAAATTTAAGTTTGCATGTTACACAGAATCAGAATCTTGGAGTTGGAAGGAACACTAGTGATCATGTGGTTTAGCCTCTTTGACATTTGACAACAAATGTCAACATTCTTGTTGACAACCTAAAAAGCTGTGTTGTAGGGAAATTAATCCACTCAAGGGGACTAAAACCAGTGTCTTGACTGCAGGTCAGTATTCTAGAATCTTATGCTTCAAGTTCAGGGAAGTATCGGCATCACTGAGAAGCTTATTAGATAAGCAAAATCTCAGGCTCTAGTTCAGTTTTAACTGAATCAGAATCTTCATTTTATCAAACCAGCCAAGTGATTTGTATGTATATTCATGTTCGAAAAGCCCTATCCTAGAGCACAAAACTGCTCTGTTTTTGCTATCCTTTAAGGACGATATAAAACTTGGAAACAAACTTTACTCACTAAAGACACTTAAAGGACTTGAATATCTTAAGGCAGAAGACTCCTTCTATATACCTTAACCATGTATTTTATTTTGACCTTCTGAAAGAGAAGAAATCTCACATTTTTAATGCCATGATCTAATTCTAATGACAAATATAATGTTCTAAATATACTAATTAGTTGAGTTCTAGTACAACTTATAATTAGTTATATTCTCATTATTAAATACTTTAAATAAGTTATAGAATTATAGAATAAATTATAGGTATTGTTGAATACTATATAATATGTGGAATATAATTGTGGGATGTAAACTATTAAATAATTTCAATAAAATATAATTTTTAAGTTTTCATATTTAAAATAAGATATTACTATAACTGATGATTACATAGTAAAAGTTCTCAAACAGCTTATTTTAAGTAAGAGATGAAATTTCTAAACTGGTGCTTCTAAAATATTTAAATATTATTTTCTTAATCATTTTGATTATATAATCTGGAGGTTTATTCAGAAAAATCTATGAAGAGAAGTTATGATAAGTAAAATACTACTTGATCCTGGTTTAAATAACTATAATTCTGAATGACTAAAATGCAAATTTTTATTATATAAGAAGTTCAGAAATGTGCGTCTAAATTTTGCTCAAACTTAAATGAGAAAAGAAAATATCTCATTTTGACACTCACCTCAAATACATATTAAAAGCAACACTTGTTTTAATAATTCAACTTAAGAATGTCTTGGATAGCTTATCTGTAGTAATGCCATAGTTTCCTTTTGCTTTGTTGCCATTTAATGTTGTTTTCCAACAACAAATATTACAAATATTCATATATACAAATACATCTATATTTGTATATACAAATACATTTGTATATACAAATATTATACAAAATAAGAAAGAGGGAGAGAAAAATCCACCTGTGACTTAGCATGGGTTGCAACAAAATCTCAATTCCCACCCAATTAAAAGTTCCCAGTCTGCTCACAAGTTTCTGGAAGATATATTCTCAAAGTCAATGGTGAGTTTTGGGGGGCATCATTTTTAACCTAAAAAAGGTAAGTCATTAAGCACTATCATAATTAGGATAATTTATTCTGAAATCACATGAAATTGCCTGAATTTTAATCCATGTAACTTGTGAGGGATTTATTCTTAAAAAGCTGTTTTTAAAAATACATTTGGTGTATTTGTCAATTTTATAAAATCATCATTAATTTTAGGAGCACCAAGCTAATCTAGTCTGAAACAATCTATAATTCTATAACACATTTCCTTGTGAATGGCAACTAAGTATTTAAATGACATTTTAATAAAAAACCTGGGAAATATTCCAACCTTCTTTCTTCTCGATTGCTTTCCTCAAGTTTCTGTAGCCTTCAAAATCACGAGGCACAGTATTGGAAGGCCAAGCCAATGAAGGACAAACCAGACAGTAAAAAGCGAAAGTGGTAAGAAGGTAAAAATGATACATGAGCTTGAAGACTTTAAAATAAATTTTAAAAGATATCATCAAAGGACAATACACAGTAAAAAGGCAATACATTTTGAATGAATAAAAAGTAAGTAGAAAAACAAGCAGCATTATATCTAAGAAGAATATATAGACTATCAGTTGAAGCTATTCAGCAATTAAATGCATAGTCTCAGTTTATATAACTTGGTAAGTATTGAGAGTGTTTGGATGCCATTGCTTTTTTAAATCTTTTTAAAATGGATCGATTTTCTCAGCTTCCCCCCAAAAGCCTACTTTCAATGATATCCTCTTCCTTTTAAATCTTCACAGAAGACTTTTTCATGGCATCATTAAAAGAACGTCAAAAAGTAATGCCTTTCTACCATAATATGAAAATACCATTAATGCTACATACTAGAAAACTACGTTTAAAACTTCTTTTCTATTTTTAATATACTACACGTGAACATCACTAAATCTAAAAAAAAAATTCTATTTCAAAATTATATATGAAATGGTGTTACAGTCAAATGAATATGGTTGTTATGATGTCAGTGAAAACTGTAATTTTATTAAATGAAAATAAAATGTCATATCACTGTACTAATAATTAGAAACTATCAAAAGGACTAAGGCAAAGGTGGCAATAAAATGGGGAATGCAGTACTTTCCATTAGTAAGATTGTTTCTCAATCAGAAAAGTATAAGAAAAATTATAACTATGTACTTAGAACCTTTGAAATATAATTTAAACAATACCCAATACACAGAATTGGGGGTCTTTACTCAATGGAATGTACTGAATACCAATATTTGTCATATAAACAAAAAGGTAGATGTGCTAGGCTCTGATTAAGCACATAGCAATCTTGATATAGCACACTTCTCACCAGAATTACAAATATATTTTTCAGAATCATCAATATTTTTAAATGAAGAGACTGAGTCTTAAGTATAAATTATTTCATCAAGCCAGTTATTTTCATGTGCTTGCACCTGCGATTGGTTTTCACAATCAACTTATATATTGCGATTATAAGAAGAGACTAGCAATCTTTCTGGGAAAAAATTCTAGAGTGATATTCAATAGGGATCAAAAGTTCCAGTATAATGGCTAGAAAAAGGAAAATAAAGCCATCACCTAAGAAATCTATGTGTTTCTAGAGTTTCAACCTGACACCACTAAACACAAGGATAATGCAGTCTGATGAATTAGTAAAGTTTTTTTTATAATTCAAGTCATTTAAAGCTAGATATCCAAAAACATGGGGAATAATGCCTAATCTAGTCTTATACTGATGAAAATGAGCCACTGTGGCTCAAAGGATATGGTTTCCTGGCAAAGAGCTTAAATTTCCTGTGTTTAATATGCAGAATTTTTGTTTACCTTACACAAGAGGACTGTATTAAAATGTATGGATGACATGAGCTAATAAGTAGATAAACTTTGGATGCCTCTTCAATTGTTACTTGGAAGAACATTGTGACAAATCATTCAAAAGACAGTGGAGGGGCAGAAAAAAAATAATCTGATATTTCTCCATAATTTAAAGGAGTTTTTACTTCATTTCATTCCATCACATGGAGAAGGGCTGTTTCTTCCATAAAGAGGAGAGAGAGGGGTACCTTGGTGGCTCAGTCGGTTAAGTGTCCGACTTCGGCTCAGGTCACAACCTCATGGTTCGTCAACAGAGCCCGTGTTGGGCTCTGTGCTGACAGCTCAGAGCCTGGAGCCCTTCAGATTTTGTGTCTCCCTCTCTCTCTGCCCCTTCCCTGCTCATGCTTTGTGTGTGTGTGTCTCTCTCAAAAGTAAGTAAACATTTAAAAAAAGAGGAGAGAGAGAGAATGACAAACCTTGCCAACAATTTTAACTTTTATGTTACTGAAAAATAGGTAATACAGTCTCTTCAATTATTTACCTGATTTTGTTACACTCCCTTATCTATACATATGGATGATTCTATAGCTCAATAGAAAATATGCACAGACAGGTACAAGAATAAACCTTAAACCTCCAGATATTAGCTAGTTGTAGATTTGATAAAGACTTTGATGCAGAAGAAAGTTAAACTTTCATGTAAAACGGGACTTATGACATCCTCCTTGAACATAAATGCAGTTTCTGACATAAAAATAACCCAGCTACCACTCTTCCTACCAACACTTAACTTTTATCAGAGGCCCCATAGTCACTACAACCAAAAACTGACAAATAAAAAACACAGTAAATTAAAAGAAATGGAGCTTCTAAATAATTTGTGGCTTTAGTGGGGAGGAAAGAAAGCAGCTATGAGAATGAGGACAGCGTAGGAAATCTGAACCCATAAGTGAATCCCCAGATAGATCCTGGAAACTCTCAGCTAAAAGAGGGTAAAAATCTTCCCTACATAACTCGATCTTTTTTTTTTTTTTCCTTCATGAGGTTGCTGTACAAAATCTCAGTATTTGAATTAATGGTTCCTCTTTCAAAATTACAAACATCCTTAAAAAGAGGCTTATTGGTTATAAGTCACTCCACTGGCACGGATGCCTTTAGTCAGATGGCTTTGCTACCAAATGTAAATTTAAGGGGAGGAGAGAAGGAAGTAGATGGGTTTGGAATTGGAAATAGTTCGTTTGGAGTGAGGCAGAATTACATGAGAGCTGACTGGAGCAAGGCAGGTAGCATAAGGACACAGGGGGTCAGCAGATGGAATAAAAAGGATGCTAAGGCACAAATTCACACCTTTCCTCCAAAGGTTGCCTACATCCATGAAAGGAGAGAAAGTTTCTTTTCCATTTTTTTCCTTTTCCTCTTCCCTTCTGAATTGCTCTTACCACACTACAAAATGGGTAAAAATCACTTTATGTGAGTCATCATAACATTTTCTAGAGAAAAAATTAGTCCCAAATTCCAAAGAATTTTTTAAATGAACTTATTCTGTACGTAGGGTTGAGGCAGAACCCAAATTTTACAATGCTCTCTCTGATGAATAAAATAAATATGAGGGATGTAAAACAACACAATCAGAATCAATACACCTAAACAGGAACTATTGTCTCCAAGGAATTCCTATAGAAGACTAAACACTAACTTCAGTAAAGCTGCAGTCATTCTAAATACTTCTGGAACTCTTTGTTTATTGTTTGTTTGTTTCAACCTGTAGCAAACCCTTTAGCTAAAATGACAGCTTGCCTACATTTTAAAAATAGGAATTTGTATTACATGTAACCTAAAAGTTATTGGGATCTACAGCAAAGTTAACAATGATGAACGAAATGCTTTAATCAAGCTAAGTAAAACAGTATTCATTTTTATGTTTAAATCCACAACAAGGTTTGAATGGAGTGTGGTAAGAAAAACTATTAAATTTACTATATGGATATAAATATATATAAATATAAATGTATAAATTGGTTCTAAAGGCTTTCACACAGTTTATGGTATTCAAGAAAATTTTTCCTTTCTAGGTTCATACTACATTATGTAGGTTTTAGTTCTACAAAGACACATTATAGCATGTATATGAAAATGCTTTATGAAGCCTTTTCTGAAGTATCATATTATGAGTTACTAATTTGTTTTTCTCATTCTAAGCTATCACTCATTTTGCCCCCCACAGGTAATTAAGGCACTACCTCTAAATTTACTTTATCCAGTTTAATTTTTTTTCCCCATTAAAAATTTTTTAATCTCATATCACTTTTTGTTAAAAAATTACTTATTTTTTCACTTGGGTTCTTATGTTTAAATACATTTGTTCGATGAAGTCTTCTTATCAATAATATCTGCTATTATTTTTATCATACTAATTACTACATCTAGCATAATCACTGAAATTATCAATTTTTCAATTTGAAATAACAGCTGTTTAATTTTTTTTATCTTAAAAGCAACAGGGACAAATCTTAATAATAAAATGTTTTTCTTCCATTACTATAATCAAAATGCTTACTGCCCTGCACTGTCACAAAGATAACCTCTATCAGAAGTATTATTTTAGGATACCTATGATCACTATAAACATGTCAAAAACAACCTAGGTTTCTATTGGGATCCCTATTTTTCATTATTCATACCAAACGGGTGATTATGGTAACATCTCTAAATTTACCTCAAAACGAAAGAGCAGAATCAGCTCATGACCTTGAGAAACAGACCTTGCTTATAGTTACTATTTATGAACACAAACCACCAAGACCTTTAAAAACAAATCAAACCATTTGATATTTTGACCAACTATAGAACTGAATTATACAAGAAAATAGTAAGTCATGAGCAAAAGCCCCATTTTCACTCAAGCAGTATGTTGGATCATATAATTCTGTGATCACGGTTTTGTTTTTAACAGCCTTGCATTAAAGCTAATCATTATGTATCTTAATGCTGCCATAATCAGTCATCCATGAAAAACACCTATTAAGACATTAGTATCTTAAGAATGCAAATTCAGTTGCAATGCCTCCTAACCATAAATGTGTAACTCCTTGTTTTCATTATTCAAATCATTCCTTTTTAACTCAAGGACACCACAGCAGAATTAATTTGAAAAAATTAAACCTCCAATTACTTTAGTCAACTGACTGTTCAAGGAAGAAATGCCTGGTTGCCTAAAAAATTTCTAAGTAGACTGAGCAAAGCAGTTTAAATGTCAATAATAATTCTACAAAGCAAGCCTCTTGTAACAAACCATTTGATAGCTGTGCCCACTTTTGAATATCTAGCCAAAAATGCTTAAAATTAATTTGACTGGCATATCCAAAATATGTTTAGTAGGTAATGTGACTGCACCACAGAATCAGTATGTAGACACATAAAGAATTTGTGACTATTTAACCACCCACACATTACAAGTGGTCAAATTTTTATTTTCCTCTTCTTTGCACCCAGTTGGTTTCAGAGGAAGATATTATCAGGATGCAAGGAAAAGAAAGCCTAGAACAGTGGTGAAAAGCTGAGTGACTCCTTGCTGAAAGATTCAAAAAGCCTAAAACAGCATAAATAACTTTGACATAATCAAATTAGAAGCCCTGCAGAAAATACTGAAGAGACCAAATGACATTAAATGACAGTCTGATGGATTAGTTTAGCCTTTAGTTAAACTAATCTAGACAGGAATCAGATTATATCCAGGAGACTACTTAATTGCATTAGAAAATGAGAAAGAAATGAAAACAGTGAGTTGTAATGGTAGAACAAGCTTTGCAGAAAAGATGAGTGGAATGCAAAAGCAGCTATTTCAAAAACAATAAAATAATTTCTAATAGAAATTTTACCTTGTCATAGTCTAAAAATCTACCATATTATTATAATTAAACTTATTTTTCTTATGTACAAGTAGAGATAAACAATTAAAAGTATATCATTGCAATTGTCAGCTAATTTAAATGACATTTCTTTCATTAATATACTGTGAAACTATGTATACTCACTGTAATTGCAAATTAAGATATTCTGTAAAGTAAGAAAAACAGGGATTCATATAACAGTGATTTTATAACACTACCTTTTCTTCTTCCTCTTTTCTTTCCTTTTCAGCTTCTCTAAATCTTTCTTAGCTAGATCTATAATTTCAATGGTCTCTTTGTCTGAGGACAACACAGTAGGAGAGAAAGCTGATGATCCACTGAAATACGGTGATCTCGCTGTGGCTCTCGTCAAGTTTTTTCGAAGGTTCTCATTCACTGCTTCGCTTTCTAATAATTTTGCCCTAGTGAATAAAAATATTTAAACAAGAAACATTTCTTATTGTAGTAATAAAATTCATAGCATAAACTTTACCACCTGTGTTTCTAAGTGTATGGTTCTGCAGCACAGTAACTCACACTGTTGTGCCACCATGGCCACCATCCATCTCCCGAACTCTTTCAAACTCTTTCATCTTCTTCAACTACCCATTAAGCATTAACTCCTCATCTCCCTCTCCTCCCTGCCCCTCACAACCACCATTACACGTTCTGTCTCTACGAATCTGACTACTCTAGGAATTGATTGGGGAACATTTTAAATATGCTGTTTTGTATGCCAAAAAGTTTTCCAAAATGTATTTCAACATTGCTACAAGCTAGCATTTTTTAAAATAAATGTGCTCACAAACATTAATGTTTAGGATTTTTTTAATTCCCTGAATAAGTAATTATAAATTGGAAATAACATTCTTAGTGCTCAAAAGTGCCAATGGTAATGAGATTAGTTGCATTCTGGCCAGTAGGCACTAGAGACCTTGCTTTGTCAACCCATCATTTAAACTTAAAATCTACAAGCGGCATGGTCCCCCTTCTTTCAGTTCCTCATTCATCATGCTATAATAGCATTTCCAAATCTTTGTAAGGAATAGTTAGTCAAACTTGCCCCTAACTGGCTGAAAGACATCTGGCTCCTAAACATGGTGTGGGAAAAGATGGTATCTCCAAGGAAACCTGAGTTTGATAATTGAAAACATTCTTTTGTTTGTTCAAGCAGTTCTAACAATGACAGGAGAATAATGTATGTTCTGTCAGTAATATGCAAAAAAACACAGAATGATGAGATTCTAAAAGAGCTGGACTCTTGAAACAAAAAGGGACTCAGAGTCCACTAGACCAGTCCTTTATTTCTATTTCATTTAAACGATCCAGAATATAATTATCTACTTCAATATAATAGATTTCCAAGGTCAATTTGGCACAAGGGTGATTGACACAGGGCTGTAAGGAGAAAGTACTATTACTGTATCTGTGTCAAAACTATATTGCAAAGCACTTTTACCCTATATTCAAGTATTTCAGAGAAATATGCTAGATTAATTTGCAATTGTAAGCTCTATAAGACATAGTCAGCTCTGTGCTTTTTCACTGTCTACCAAAATTATTCATGACTGCTGAATTCAGCTATAAATACAGTGTACATACGTCAGTGAATATATATTTGAAATCAGTGTCTGGTGTCATATGTGAGCAGAATAACAATACAATATTTTAAAATGGTTAAGTTTCTGTGTACAAACTTCCAGGTTAAATTATCTCAAAGTTATTTTAAGGAAAATTCTGAATATGATGGTGTCATGTTTTTATTTAAGAGCATAACCTAACTATAAGAAGCCAGTTTAACTATAAAAACTCAAAGTCAAAATTTACACTTTTCTGTATTTTTAATATAGCCCAGGTACATAATAATGAATGTTAAGAATAAATGAAAATATAATAAGTTAGCTATCAATAATGTCCTACCTTGTATCGGTTCATTCTTATAATAATCGGACAAGTTCTTTTTTGTAATGATCTAAGGTTTGCAGTAGTGGGCGTATACTCAATGCTTCTTCAATGCTTGTACTGATAAAAGCTGAACCCCTTAGGGACCAACTCCACAAAGCCCATGACACATTAGCAGAAGTTCCCTTGGGGCTTTTTTTTATAGCAACTCTCTCTTTCCTTCTCTTTGTCTTCCCACTCACCAACCCACCCTGCTGCCTGCATTTCATTTAATAGGAAACCAAGCAGTCAGTCATAAGGGGAAGTATACGGACCCCTTTAGGAAGGAGCAGACAGAGGGTTTGCATCTCAGCTCTGTAACTCACTTGATCATGGACTACTAGTCTTTAAAAGCCTCTACTCTTTCCTTAGTAAAATGGGAATGAAAGTAATACATTTCCCTACCAGAATGATAATGTATTTAATGAATAATAACTATTGTTATCAAAAAGTTGGAAATGATATAATTATCAAATAGGAGATTAGTTAAATAAATCGATTACAATGACAAAATAGTACCTCATGGAATCATGCAAAAATCATGTTAAAAAATTATTTAACAGCATTTAAAAATGTTCATAATATCTTGTCACATTTCAAAGAAAAGATAGCAAAGGAATATATCTACCCTGATGTCAATCTTGCTAAAGAATGCATTGAAAAAAACACTGAAGAGATATATCAAAATGTTAACATCAGATCTACCAGATGGTACCAATATGGATGACTTTTTTTTATACTTTCTTATCTTCTCAAAACTTTCTGCAAAAATTTTAAACCCCCCAAAACCAAGAATTAATTAATTAGTACCCATTATTATTTCACAACAACTAATGGGACATGTAAATTTATTAGAAGGAAATTAGTATTGTTTTACAACTAGAATAAAATTTAAAATATAAAATATAAACATTCCCAAGTGGCAAAGCATCAACATAAATGTGCATTATGTTAAAGGAGTTGTGAATAAATGCCTTCTGAAGAAAAAGTTTTGAAAGAAATATGGATTAGAGTTGGAATTAGTAGAAAAAACACGGTATGAGAACTTGGACCATGTTAGACTGTGAAATCCTGTTCTTTCATTTGAGCCCTATGATAACTCCTGGAGACTAGCAAGTATTACTTTATTCTTAGAGATGAACAAACTAAAGCTCAGAGATGTTAGGTAACTTGCCTAAGGTCACACACTTATTAATAAATAGAAGCTTAAATATCAACCCAGGTAATCTCATTTAAATTCAAAGCTCATTTATGCTTATTCCATACATCCATTATTTTTAAATTGTAAATTGCAGTCTTGTAATTCTAGAAGACTACCCTCAGGAGTGGGATACACCTAATTAAAGAGCCATCAAAGAATTCTGGATAAGCACAACAAACTATTAACTTACACCAAGAAAGATTTGATCACTGAACTCAGAGCCTAAGAGTCATCTCTGTTTTCTAAATGGCTTAAAGAATGGTTTAAAAAAGGAAGATATTAGATGTTGTATTTAGCCACTGGATGGAGTAGAAATGATTCTGTTTTATAGGAAATAATGACACTAGTCAAGCCATTTGTCTTAAAGTGAAATCTAGGTTAGATATGTCCTTAGAAGAGAAGAAACCTGGGTGGCTCAGTTGATTAAGTACCTGCCTTTTGATTTCAGCTAAGGTCATGATCTCACAGTTTTGTGGGTTTGAGCCCCTCGTCAGGCCCTGTGCTGGCACCATGGAGCCTGTTAGGATTCTCTCTCTCTTTCTCTCTCTCTCTGCCCCTCCTCAACTTGTTCTGTCTCTGTCTCTCTCAAAATAAATAAATTTTAAAAACTTTAAAAAAAGAAGAAGGAGGAGAAGAAGAAACAGAGCACAAGAACCAGAGCTTAGAATTAGCCTTAACAGTTGACCAGTGCCAAAGAAATAAAAGAGATAAAGAGAAGCAACCTAGAAAGAGAAAGAGAATCTTCAAGAATTCAAAGAGATATCAGTTATGTCTCAAGGAATGGTAAAGACGGGGTCTACAGAGTGAGATCCGAAAAAAAAGTTTTGGGAAATAGGCAAGAAAGAGCACTGCCAACACAGGATAGAAACTATAAGTCCAGATTAGCTACTGACTAGACCTAGGACCCAATGCCCCAAAAGTCTCCACCAAAAAGGTAAACTTTAGAGATACATATTTACCAAACAAAAGTAACAGTTATTTGAGTAACTTTACAACCACATCAGATATCTTAGTTGTTTTCACTTTTTTTTAGAGAGAGAGAAAGAGAGAACGCAAGGGGAAAGGGGGAGAGGGGGAGAGAGGGAGAGGGAGGGAGGGAGGGAGAGAGGGAGGGAGGGAGAGCGAGAGCGAGAGCGAGAGCGAGAGCGAGAGCGAGAGCGAGAGCGAGAGAATCTTAAGCAGGCTCCATGCTCAGTTCGGAGCCTGACACAGGGCTCGATCCCACAACCCCGGAATCATGACCCAAGCCAAAATCAAGAGTCAGATGTTCAGTCAACTGAGTCACACAGGCACCTCTGTTTTCACTTCTTTAAAACACTTAAGGGATTCAGTGTGCCTTGTGGCGGCAGAAACAATGGAAACAGCACTTGTTTCTGAGAATCTCTAAAACAGCTCAAAGGAAAGAGAAAGAACACACGAATACAAGATGGGACAGTGTTAGGGTGTCTGTGAAAGATGATATCCACTTGGTCTGGTCACTTGGTTATTTTCTGCAAGTGGGTAGCAGAAATGAGATCTGAGCTCCTTAGATGCTCTCCATGGAGCTTTACTTCAAGAAAAAGTAGCTCAGCCATCACAGCGGACCATGGAACCTGAAAATATTATAGAAATGAGTTGTGTCCCTGACCTGCTTTCTGACCTGTAGTACCCAAGTCTGAATTCAGTGGTCTTCTCCACATTCCCACACCAGGCATGGGTGTTCTTTTCACTAATTTCTGTCATTCCACTTACTATTTATGTAAGTCACCCCACCTAGACTGTAAACTCCTTGTTAATGTCATAGTTGCTCAGTCCATGGCATGGTGCCTCACATACAGTGAGCATTTGTACTATGTTGTATAAACTGAGTGTTGGAGGAGCCTCTGTGTGTACCAGAGAGGCAGGAAAATTGGTCAGGATTCAATAAGTCACACACAAAGAACAGCTGGAGAAGTAGAAAAGAACAAGAATAATAACAGATTTAAAAAATTAGAAATGACTTATTTATGCTGACCATTCCCAAATGGCAGGGAAAGAGGCACAGGGAGTGAAAGCACCAAAGGTAACCTCACAGATATGAGTTATGCCCATCCTGTGTGTCAGGTTGGGTAAGCTCTCAACGAGAAGAGGATAATATAGAAAGAGAATATGGGAAGAGGAAGGAGAAAAGCAGTTTGGAATATAACATTATGGGAAAGATAAGTACCTATTCTCCTAAAGTTAACCTCATCAAAGGGCTGTGATATCACTGTGAACAGTTACTAAACAATATGCTTAACACACAGCAATACTGCTACACTGCAAAGCCCAAAACATGTGCATTACATATTAAGAACATGAACTGCACCTGAGATCTTCAATTTCTTTGATGTAACTGTGAATCATATTACTAATCTCCTCATTCCCTTCACCTGCAAGATAAAATATGAACTTTAGAATTTCCTTTAAATTAAAAACTTCAACAAAACAGAATAGGAGAAAAGAAAAGTTATGGAAACAAAACAATAATGCTTTAATATACAATTCATACAGCAGATTTCCTACTCTTAATGACATAAGCAGACAATAAATATTATTAAAGCAAAGGGTACATTTTGTTTCTTCAAGAAACAATCTGTATTTGTATTATTTACAAATTAAGTATTTAACTTAAAATCTCAGACTGTTTATACACAGTTTGATATTTCTACTTTAAATATTCCAAGTAATTAATGACCACAAAGAATATTCCCTGCTCTCCAAGAGTTAATCCCTCATTCATCCCATTTTCCACACATACCTGCTCTGGCAAGAACCTGGTTGGCCTGATCACTAACAAGCTGTGTGATTCTGGTCCTCAATGCATCAACTGTCTCTTGCATGGCTTTAATTCTTACACGCAGGTTATTATTTTCAGTCTGTAGCATAGCATTTTCATGAAACATGTCATTGATGCTTTCCACACCTTCCTCGTCAATTATTCTTTTACCCTAGAAAAGGAAAACACTTCCTGGTTTGTTGAGGGGTCTTAAACATACAAGAGTTTTGTTTAAGCACTTTTACAACGAAGAGCCCTTTTGTTTTAGCAGCCCTAAGGCAAAAGAGGCCTTTTTCCCTCTATTACATCCCTCTGTGGTACATTTGTCACTAAAGAAAGTGATGAAATAAGAAGGCTTTTGAAACAAGAGGTTGGTCAGGTTGATACACTGAACAATAATAAAGGTCACCCACAAGGAAAACTAAAGAATTTGATCTCCAAAAGTAAGGAAGTCACTATTTTGATAGACAAGAGACTCCAGAGACATATATGTACCAGCCATCACAAAAAGACACCACTGCATTTGCAAGATCTGCCACAAAATGCAAAGTCAAACCCATTCACTCACTGTTTTGTACTCCATGAGTTCCATCTGAAGGCGTGTGATCTCACTACGAAGTGCATTGATTTGCTGACTAGCTCTGTCCTGATTGACCATCACCTTGTTCTTGATATTTCTAGCCCGATTGGCATATTTCAGGGTATTTAAGGTTTCCATAAAATCTCTGTCTGAAGGGCTAACACACGCTATCATGATTGTTTGGCTGAAAGTTAAAAAGAATAATTCGGTTTACAGATAAAAGTAAAATGCTGAAATAAGCATTTTTTTTAATATCCTGCCATTTGAATAGTATTTTCTCTTTAGGATACCAAAAGATTGATACTACTACCTTAAAAATAAAAACAAATTTAAAAGCCCTCATGCCTTAAGACTATCTTAAGGAAAAAGATTTTTTACTTAGGTAAAATTGGGGGAAATGAGGTTTTATTATCATTCTTTTACCCAAAATACTTTGAGAAAGTATAAGTGCATATATTTCACACCTCTTTACAAAATATTTCTGAAGCAATGCAAATCGTTCTAAAAGTCAACCTACCCATAATACGACAAGTAACATTCAAAAATCATTTATTTCATTACTTACTTTATACTTCAGGATTTTATATTTTTATTCTTTTTTTTTACTTGCAGTGGTTTTTTCAATATTCATTTATTTTGAGAAAGAGAAGGAGAGAGAGCACAAGTGGAGAAGCAGCAGAGAGAGAGAGAGGGAGAGACAGAGAAGCCCAAGCAGACTCTGCACTGTCAGCACAGTGCCCTATGTGGGGCTCAATCTCACAAACCATGAGATCAAGACCTGAGCCAAAATCAAGACTCAGATGCTTAACCAACTGAGCCACCCAGGTGCCCCCATTTTTATTCTTTTTATTTAATCACTGGTATACTGATTTTTATATTAGTAAAGAAATTTACATAAAATACTATCATCTGAACAAGAAGAGTATTTAGTATATCCACATGTTTTACAATATAAAACCTCATTTGTAACTGGGTCAAAGTTCCTTGAGTTTGCAGCTAGATTACACAGAAAAAAAAAATGGAAAAGTGTACTTTATGGTCATGATGAATTACTTTGCCAACCAAATAATACTATAGTGAAATGCTTGGTATGCCCAGCTATTATGTTTGTCAATGAAACAGACATGGCGATTATAATAAACACTTCACTGGAAAATGTATAGGAACTGCAGTTAAGGAATTACTTCACCCACCTGGGTAGGAAATGCATGCCTATCAATTCTAACCTGTAGCCTCTTGGTCTGCTTCCACTCCCACCTTCCCCTATAAATCTCAACATAGCACTCATAGTAAACCTTTTATAACGGGCTCCATTCCACCTATCTCTTTCCCTTTGTCAATGCTTGTTCATCCTTATTTACTCTTACTATTATTCAAGATTCAACTCGGGTATCATCTAGTCCAAGAATTCAATCCTCAGCCTACTCTCTTTTCTTCATATCCTTTGTGTATCTCTTTTTTGTTGATTTTATTATTATTTTACTTAAATTTGATAGACCCCAATCCTTAGACCCTAAACTGCTAAAGGATAAGGGTCAAGGTTTGTTGCTCAGTATACATTGTGTAACACTGGAACCTAGTAAGTCATTAGTAATTGTGATGTGTGTCACATACACATAATGTTTACTTGTTGGAGGTCAGAAAGTTAAAACAATTTGTGCATCTCTAGCTCTTTCTTTTGGTGAAGAAAATAAGGTAATCAAGCAAGAGTGATGGTTACAGACACTGATTAGAGAGCATGACTACTCGAAGTGCAGTCCCAGTTCAGTGCCAGTATGAAAATTATTTCTTACATGTTCACAATACATAAAGAAATTGAGAGTAAACATTTTAGACTTTTACAACATTTGAACTTGCTGTAATCAATGATGGTATATTGAATGGAGTTCAAGTGTGTTTGAACATACATGGTAAGTCATAAATGGGCAAGCTGAGTGCAATCATGAACAGTACTAACCCACCACAAATTGAGGAGTGGGATAGAAGAATGTCCCCTTCACAAATATTTTAAGAAGCACTGGGATCAAGTGCTCAAGAAGAACGGTGAAAACCAGTAATGAGAGGGTCTAAGATCTATTATATAAGGAAAAGATCACATATTAAATAAAATCCCAAAGATACAAATTTCAAGAATGGTTGTATCTATGAAAAATTCAAAGAAAACATTAAACTTGTTTATTTTTAAAGTTTATATAAAACCACAACTCTGTTTTAAAGGAAACCATATCACTTGAATAGATTATTATGTTATATATCTTATATATTATTTTATCATGTCATATCATATACATTAGGGAGGAAATACATCACAGTATTAACAGTAGTTACTTATAGGTAATAGAAATATAATTTATTTTCATTTGCTCTTTATATTTTTCTGTATTTTTCAAAATTTTTCCTATAAATTTGTGGTAATGTTATATTAAACATTATAAATTTATGAAAGCCAGCTTTGGTTAAAAAAATAAGTCACTAAATTATACACATAAATAGATGCAACTTATTCCCAAAATACCTTTGATCTAATTTTTCTTTAAAAGTAATTTGTACAGGGACACCTGAGTGGCTTAGTTGATTGACATTCTGACTCTTGATTTCAGCTCAGGTCATGATCTCACTGTTCATGGGATTGGCCCCACATCAGGCTCTGTGCCGAGAGTACAGAGCCTGCTTGGGATTCTCTCTCTCCACTCCCCCCCCCCCCGGCTTCTATTTCCCTCTCAAAAGAAATAATAAACATTCTTTAAAAAGAGTAATTTGTACAAACTTTACAAAACAAAGTTATTCTGTTCACTAAGCCTTATACAAAATATAATGCTTTTACTAGAAGTTCAACCTCAAAAATTTAAGCAGGAATTGAGGCTCACTAAGGATAGACTTAGAAGGGGTCTTTTCTACTGGAGTTAGCACTCAGTATGGAAATGGGTGGGGGATATCTGAGACAGTAGCCAATCTGTATTTAGCTGCAGCCAATCTGAAATTCCAGAGGAATTCAAGGCCCACAGTGCAAATATCTCAGACTGCTTACAGGGCAAGCAAAGTTTCAGAGGTACTGAAGTACTTGAAAGTACTGAAAATTATAAGGGGAGGACATTTATCATCTCTGCTTTGTTTTACAGCTAAGAAATAAATATAGGAAAGAGCTACAATTTAGCAAACTTGAAAAACTTCTATTTGGCTGAAAAAACAAAAACTGGTGTCTTAAGACCCAGAGTGATACTAAAGGTCAGCCTAAGAATATAGAGGAAAAGAAAAATACAACAAAGGAAGCAATATTGCACCCATACACAGAATATGCATGGAGACAAATGAGGTTAAGACAATGCAAACACTACATAAAAGGAAGACATATAAAAATAATACTGTTGAATTCTATAAAACAAAACTTTACTCCTAAATCTACATAGATTTAACATTATCAAAACTCTCTGAATAACAGTTGTTCAAAAATGAAGTTTGCAAGTCTAATTACCAGGTCATTTTACAGCATCTAATGATCTTTCCAATAAATGTGTCAGACCATTGAAAACATTGAAGCTTCACTGTGGTTGTCTGTACCTTGTTGATTTACACTATGATTAATCTGAAATGCCAAAAATGCTTCCACTTGTAAAGCAAACATGTTAATGTTTATGAAAAGGAATGAATTACCAGAAGAATGATGATGAAACATATCAGAATGATGCAAAGTATGGAAAAAGGAATATCAGTGATACTGGCAAAATTAATAAACAGCAAACATCCTGTACTTCATTCAATTAACATTAAAACAGGCTTTCCACATGTAAAGAAATACCAAATTTTAGAAAACTTTGTAAAAAGTATCAGTATTTAATTACTTTGTAATTACTTAAAAGACAGCATTTACTTTTCAACAAAATTTTATTAGGCTTACAAGCCAAGTGACTTGGAATAAATTACTCAACCTCTCTGGATTTCAATTTCCTTTTCTGTAAGATAGGAACAGTAACACTACCTCAGGGGATGTTATTAAGGATTCTGTGAAATAACCACATACAAAAGGACTCATGCATTTTAGGTACTTACAAATTATTAGTTCCTCATTCTATTAATTTGCTTTATAATAAAAACGATCGTCACAAATCATGTTACAAATTTACTTTAAAATTAATGAGTAGTTGAAATTCAGGAATATGGAGGATAATCACTTTTGCATACCTATTCCCCCCGAGGGAATCCTGCAGCAGTCTTGTCAGTTTAGAATCTCTATAGGGCACATGGGTGGCCCTCTTGCTCTTATCTCCCAGTGCACTTATTACATTGCCAAGTGCCAACTAAAACAGAGAGAGAGAAAAAAGTGATAACATTTTAGTAAATATAACACCTTTAAATAAAAAAGCTTATAGAGAATAATGCAGAGACAGAACTGAGAACATCTATGTTTGGTTTTGTTTCACATTTGAATTTTGAAAAATGAAGTATACTTCCAAGTTTTCTATATTAACTACTAAAAACTGACACCACTCAAAATTTAGACTATAATATACCTATAACTCACAAATACTTAAACTTCTACTCAGAGATTTTCTTTAAAAATAGAAATGCTATAAAATTGGTGATGAATAACCATCCCTAGAATTATAAGAGCATCAGGTTGTATCCCCAGAAAATTGTCAATTCATGTTTCAAGTTGTTCTCAACTCAATGGAGAAATAAAGTGTTTAGTTAGTTCAACAGATTCATGAAATGTTCTTATTGTAATATAGTTTCCTTATGGTAAAACAAAATCTTCTTTAATCATAACAAAAATATCAGTATGATTTCTCTGAACAAGGTGTTCCTAACACAAGTATAGCTGTCTTAAGAAATACAATGAATCTATGTGCTAAGCACCCAATATTTTAAAAGTAGGTCAAATTACTGAACTGTCTAGTCACACCTCCTGCCGCTCCTACTGTTTTTCTTACTGCACTAAAACTAAACTAGCACCTACAGCATAAGCACTATCCTCCACTTTGGTCACACCCGCCTTCAGTAAGGCAAAGAGCCATAACCATGTCTTTGTCAGGGCCAGTGGATCCTGCAGAGACCAACATCAGTATTAATTACATTGAGTCTTAGAGGCCCTTTTCCAGAGAAGCTTCAGTTTTAACCACTGGCCACACTGGAACTCTACCAGATATATCTGAACATGCTTCAGTGGCCTAAACAGGAAAAGAGATCAACGACTTTTGTTTTTTCCTGACCCCACAAATGGCAATTCCACTATGTATTTATTTCCTAAGAAATTCAGATCAATACGCAAAGTCCAGGATCCAGGTGACTCCCTTTCACACAACATTCAACCATATGATGGAAGCATCAAGCTGGGTGTTGGGAGTTTGGAGGTCTGGCTCTCTTTACTCAGCCTTGGTTGTTAATTTCCACACCAAGGGGCTGCAATCACTAGCAAAATAGGACCATTTGATTGGAGTCCCCAGCTCTAGGAAGGGAGGGAAAGAAACAATGCAGAAAACACAGAACCCGATGCTGTCTACATCACAGAAATTTAGGGATGCTATTACATTTATACAGGAACAAATGTCCATTTTATAATGAAGTCAACAAGAAAAGATTTATTATACAAAAACCTGCCATCAAAACTTTTTCTTCCATATAACAAAAGCATTATGCTAGCACACACAAGGTGCTTTGCAACCAAAAACACCACTAGGTGGCATGGTATTAAAACTAATTCCTATAGGGGCGCCTGGGTGGCGCAGTCGGTTAAGCGTCTGACTTCAGCCAGGTCACGATCTCGCGGTCCGTGAGTTCGAGCCCCGCGTCGGGCTCTGGGCTGATGGCTCGGAGCCTGGAGCCTGTTTCCGATTCTGTGTCTCCCTCTCTCTCTGCCCCTCCCCCGTTCATGCTCTGTCTCTCTCTGTCCCAAAAATAAATAAACGTTGAAAAACTAATTCCTATATAATCTAGGGAAGTTCTCATTTTAAAAACAATCATTACTTTAAAAAAATTGATTGTAATTCCCAAAATAAAGTGACTGTCATAAATGTTAGCAAAAACTTTAATACTGAATATTAAAATATTAATTTTGACAATAAATTTTTAAAGTTGGGAAGAATTAATTTTTTTTTAATTTATTTATTTTTGAGAGACAGAGAGACAGAGCACAAGTGGGGGAGGGGCAGAGAGAGAGGGAGACACAGAATCAGAAGCAGGCTCCAGGCTCTGAGCTGTCAGCAGAGACCGACATGGGGCTAGAACCCATCAACTGTGAGATCATGACCTGAGCCAAAGTCGGATGCTTAACGCTTAACCGACTGAGCCACCCAGGGGCCCCTAAAGGTGGGAAGAATTTTCAAAATCATTTTTCACTATATGTATTCTTTTCTGCATATATGGCATAAAACTTAACCCCACTAAATTTACATACATGAAAATTAGCAATGTTTTTTTTAAATTTTTTTTAATCTTTTTTTAATGTTTATTTTTGAGAGAGAGAGAGAGAGCCTGAATCAGGGAGGAGCAGAGAGAGAGAGAGAGAGAGAGAGAGAGAGAGAGAGAGAATCTGAAGATCTGAAGCAGGCTCCAGGCTCTGAGCTGTCAGCACAGAGACCAACATGGGGCTTGAACTCTCAAACTGTGAGATCATGACCCAAGTCGAAGTCAGACACTTAACTGACTGAGCCACCCAGGCGCCCTGAAAATTAGCAATGTTTTGAAGAAAAAAAGCTTATAATGTGAGGAGATCAGAATTCAGTACATTACTCCTAAGTTTGTAAGTTTACTGTCACTTTCATTTCTCAGCTCAGTGCATGAAGGATTTCCACTTGGGTATTATGTATTACAAAAGGGGAAAGGACAATAGAAAAGCCCTGATATATTCTCAACACAAAGCTGTAGTCTCAGTCTTACAAGTCCACAGTTGATGGAAATGCCTTCTTTTGCCCTCTCGCCTGTAGCTCCAGTACGCTTCAGTCTTTCTGATCCTGCCAGATCAACAAAATGGAACTTTGCAGTCAAGGTTTCAAATTCATTCATCTGTGATGATTCAGAAATCACCTTATTGTCAGTCACATTTTCCTGCAATTGAGGAATATAATAAAAAATATTTTATTAATGTGACACTAAATATCCTCCAACCCCACCTTGCCCTCATTAAACATATTATATATTAAATAAGTTAAATATAAATATATCTCTAATGCACATAATATTCAAAAATAGGCAAATAGCCAAATAAATGTAAGTGCAAAAAAAATCTACTGGCAATTAGAAGCCTAGACAAAGGTAGAAAGGAGCTTGACAATCAGAAACCAGCTGATACGAACTGAGGCTTTATGTTGATGAAGAGAAACCTGTAATACACAGTCCTCAAAAGGAAAGGGTCTCAGATGACTACATCCATCACCATAAAGCCACAGCTTGCTTTACGGTTGCTGCAGACACATACCAATTTTTTATTTCAAAATCTTACACAGTTGGCCAGCTTCAGTTTGAATAGGATCAAAGACATCTTATTAGGAAAAGGAACTATTAGGGGCGCCTGGGTGGCTCAGTCGGTTGAGCGTCCGACTTCAGCTCAGGTCATGATCTCGCGGTTTGTGAGTTCGAGCCCCACATCGGGCTTTGTGCTGACCACCCGGAGCCTGGAGACTGCTTCGGATTCTGTGTCTCCCTCTCTCTCTGCCCCTCCCCCACTCATGCTCTGTCTCTCTGTCTCAGAAAAAAATAAACATTAAAAAAAATTTTTTTTTAATTTAAAAAAAGGAAAAGGAACGATTAGCCAAACTAAATTTGGTTCAAGTGTACTCTCCTGGGATTTATGTGGATGTTTAGGAAAACGAAGCCTGCAAGCTTAAGAAATTAGAACTAAAAACTCACAGCATCTATCTGGGGACACATTCTGGTTTGACACAAGTGAATGGTAAATATGGCATGTGATCGTGAGCTCTGAACATTCATCTGGGTACTAGCAGTGGTCCGGGATAGAGCACCCAGTTTCAAACACTGCATCATCTGGAAAAGGGAAAGACAGATTTTATTTGAACAATCTTTAAACATGATACCATATGATCAGAAATCGGAGCTACTGTCCCAAACCTACCATATGATTTTCATATTATTTCAGTTACAGGCACTTTTTGAGCTGAACTTTATAGTATAATAGTGTATTATTTTTTTAATAGGAGAAAACACTGAGATTCCATTGTTTGTCATTTGCTGACATTTGCAGCTTCTATTCCAAAACTGTTACAGAAGAACACTTTGGAACAAACTGAGCAACAACTTGAATTATTTAGGCCCTTCTATATCCTCTCCTGAAATATTTTTTCTGTAATTTTTCTTAATAGTTTCCCTTTAGGAACCATAATATAGTCCTACATATGTAGCAGCAAAAGGTACAAAAAAATTGGGGTCTCATTGTCCACCTTCAATGATCTAACTCTCTTTCTCTGTCTGTGAAAGAAAACTTTCTCTGTCTTAGATTCTTTTGATGCTATGATAAATGTACTGACTTTACCATAACCGTGACATTTTATATAATAAAATCCTGATATAAATTGGATATAAATATTGGAAAAGAAGACAAGACTTTAACTCCATATTACATATAAGGATACAAATTTCATATCCTGATCTTAAGCAAACTAGCAATAAAGTTGATATCAAATAAAATTAAATATGCTCTATTTTAACTTTAACATAAATGTCACCTCTGATTCTGTATTCACAGTACGTGTTGTGACTCCCACAGTATAAATTCCTCCAGTTGAATCTTCATGAATTCTTATATTTGATTTTTTATTTTTTGCATCAATATCACGAGTGGTATCAAATAAGTCAAGAACCTCTTCATTATATAGCTACAAAAAATATTATAAGCTTAATTTCAGCAGAAATTGCCTCATGGTTATTAACATACAGTGCATATCTTTCAAACATATCTTAGAATGTCTTCATAATAACACCTCTTCAAAATAACACATAAAAATAATACAAATAAATAAATAAAATAAATATAATACAAACAAAAATTTGTGTTATTATTACAAATACAAATAAGTGCCAGATTTCTTTATAAGAGTAAGAAAAGTAAATGACTTAATCATGACTAATGAGTTGAAGACTAGCTAAAATGATCTATTAATCATTTGCAAGAGATAAACAAATATTTATAAATACAAGTAAACTTAGAAATACCAAATGCAGAAAAATCCTAAGCTTAGGGAAATTTTTAAGAATTTTTACTACTTCAGTTAAAAATATTTCCTGTTGTCCTACCACATTTCTTACTGTATCTAAAAATTAACACTTAGTATTTTTCCAAGGTCAGCAATATTAGTGTTTCTGTATTAATAGTGGCTAAGAAGATTGAAACACAACCTTAGAAGAGGATTCATACACCTATTTTTCTAATGATATGCTTAAAGTCACAATGCCTAACAACATTTGGAGGGTGAAAGGGAAGACACAAGAACGCTATGTCTTTTTGTTTTCCATTTATTACCTTTCTTTTCGCAGAAATATATAATATAAATAATTACATTATTCTTAGTTTTTACTAAATTGGGATGCCCATTAAAACCAGCAGTAAGATAACTGATGTTAAATTTGAATTACATTTTCTATTTTGTGCTATATAATGCTGAACAATTTAATTAATGATCAAAATGATTAGCTCAGGTAATCTAGACTAGAACTAGACTAGAACCCTCTTTGGACCGAGCACCTAGAATTATAATGTTGCCATCCACCTAACTGCAATAGTGCTCAAATCCTAGATGTCCTCTTACTGTCATGTCCCTCCCACCACAGTAGACTGCCCTAAATTAATCGAAACCTGCCCCAATCTGTGGACATCCTAGCAGGAATACCAGCTTTTGCAGCCCAGCTAGTGCTACAGCCTGAATTCACTATTCCACACACCTTCCCCTCCTTTTTAGTCACTGAGTTCCCAGAGCTTTGTGAGCCTACCTACAGTATAACAGTAATTATAAGATAGAGTCTGAAATAAACAATATTAATTGTTTTATTGTATGAACACTGGTCAAGTGTTTATAATTTTTAATACTAACATGAATACTTATTACTTATTATCTATTGTTACTACTACCTATTACTACTACCTATTAGTTTACTCAGATGTCATCTATCAAGCACTAAGTGTCAAATACTATACTACAAACTGGGAGTATAAAATCATAAGGGCTATGGTCTTAAGGATAAGATGTAAAAGGAAACTAATGACACACTTAGATTATTACCTCTAAGAATTGGGCATTCACTTTAAAATCTGGAGGAGGAAGCCCGTTTTTAATTGCAGTGTGTTTTTTTTCTTCAATACTCTTGAAAAGGTGTTTAACAGCACGAGAAATAATACCCTGTTCTTCCTCGATGATGTTAACATCAAATCCTGTTCCCATTGTGTATGTTTTTCCAGCTCCAGTCTGAATAAAAGAACAGAACAAAGAAAAATGCATGCTTAGTGTAATAATATAACTTAAAGAAACAAAACTAAAATCACAACTGAACTGACACTTCTGCGAAGTTATAGCTTCTATGAAAATAATTTGGTACTTACCTGTCCGTAGGCAAAAACTGTAGCATTGTATCCTTCAAAACAACCTTCAATTAGTTTTTCTATACATTGAGTATAGATCTGCTCTTGCTGAGAGTCAATGTCAAACACATAATCAAAAGTAAAAGCTTTATCTTTCCCTAGGAAGACCTGAGGTTCTCCTGGTGTGACAGATGTACAAATATGGCATCCTTCAATCTTCTCTTTGGCAAGTTGTGGTCTTATTCTGTAAGAAATAATCAGGAAAAAAATTAATTAAAATGAATTGGAAAAAAAACTGGAAAAAAGAGGACTTAAAAAATTTTAGCCAAATATTTCATTTCATTTCATTTCATTTCATTTCATTTCATTTCATTTTTTGAGAAAGAGAGAGAGACAGAACACAAGTGAGGGAGTGCAGACAAGGAGACACAGGATCTGAAGCGGGACATAATCTGTCTGTGCTAACAGCTCAGAGACTGACGCAGAGTTCAAACTCTCGAACTGGGAGATAATGACCTGAGCCAAAATTGGACGCTTAACCTGCTGAGCCACCCAGGCGCCCCCAGCCAAATATTTTTAAAACACTAATGTAATCTACTACTGTTCCTTCAGTTGAAAAGTTTAAATAAATTAAATTATACTGAGTCTATTTCAGAATGAGTTACTTGACAATCCCCAAAAATCATGAACAAGAATAAAATTAATCTTAAAATTAAATACTTTTGTGGGTGAACACTTTTCCATAACTCTGTAATAGGTAAAGACTCAGTTAAATAAATTCTGCTTCCAAGATGCTGTGCCTTGTTGTTTTTGATTTAAATTTCTTCTCTTTATTTCCAGGGAAGACAATACCCAAAAGTGAAAAATTAAAAATATAATCTTTATCTTGATGCTCTTGACTTGTCTTTTTTGCAAATTCCTCACCAATGGTTTCCAAACTTATTTAACCACTTCCTTCTGTCAGCTTAACATCCTGAAGCACACTCCCACAACATATATGTATATATATTCATAATAAATGATATGCATGTACTGTATTGATATATCATGTATTATGACATACACAAAAGCAGAATTTTGTAAAGAAAGAAATTAAAAAGGAATACAAAGAGAAGTTCCACTATCTTCTCTCCAAAACCCAGTGAATCATCAAGCACATCTCCTAGGGTATCCTCCCACTATTGGGAAAACCACAGCATTATACCCACCCGACACCCACCCCCATCTGCTCCAGATTCTAGGACCCTCCTCTTCTGCTTCTCTTTCTGATTTCAAGGCCTATTTTCAAAGAAGAAAAGTAAAGATGGTGATATGTTGCTAACAGAACAAACCAAAATATGGCCCTATTATATTTAATCTATAAAAGGGACTATCTTGGACATATACATCACTGACTTACTGTACCTAGGTTTTTTAAAAGGTTCCTATTTGCCATGATGAAAGAGAAGCAGTTTAAGGAGAAAGTAAAGACAACCAGCAATGGAAAACATAAAATGATAAAGACAGACCAAAGAAAGGATTTTAAAGGAATCTAGTTCCACATTCTTATTTTTTGAGATCTGAATTTGTTTTTGTTTTTGTTTTTAAATGGGGTCAATAGAAGTGGAATGGGCTCATCAATTTATTAGATAGAAATAAAACAAAACATAAGTCCAGATTGCCTAAATTTTAACCCTTTCAGGTTCATCAGGATAGAAGGTCAATGGAATGATAGGGAAGATAATAATGAGAAGGGACTGAATTTCTGCAACCTTGGTTATCTAAAATAGAATTCCATACTACAAAAAAAAAAAATGTGCTAACAATACATTTATGTATTTTTTTTCTTTCCTCTGTGATAATGCTATTCTTCTTTCATCAAGTCTTCAATTTCACTTATTTGTTTTAATGGAACACAATAATCAACATGGAGCTGGCTAGATACTGTAGAAAGAACAAGAGAGTAGCCATTAGAAGATCTGGATTTAACTACTTCTGTCACTCCACAGCTATCATGCAGTCTTTCTCTCAGAGCTTCAATTTCCTCACCTGGGACAGAAACTATAATTTCCAAGGTTTCTTTTAGATCTAACACTATTTGACTGCAGGATACTGTATTATTAAAAAGGGGGAAAGGAAAATAATATTTATGTACTGCTATAAAAATAAAATGATATAACAAATTAAAAAGGGGTTTCTTACATGAAGCTACAACCAAAAACAGCTAATGTAGTAAGTAGTAGCTTTGGCTTCCTGGTTCCATGTTTTCTTGATGAGTGGTCTCTTCTTTCCAAACTCTTTTTTTCCTATCTTACTTCATCCAATCATGGTATGAAAACTGAAACAAAATCCCCAACCTCCTTGGGAGAATCACCATCCTGACTGCTGCCAAGCTAAAAACAGGAGAGTCAACCTCAATTACTCTCCCTTTCCTATTCCATCTACTTAATTGATCTCCAAGAACTATTAATTATCTCTGAAATAGTCAAGAGCCCACCAATTTCTTTCCTTCCCCATCAACACCACCATTATCTCTTACTTGGATTATTGCAAGTCTCCTCACTAGCCTGCCTATGTCAATTCTTTCCCCCACCAATCTGTTCTACATGTTTCAATATCAGTGATATTTGTAAAATATGAAGTTGACCTTGCTTAAAATCATTCAGTACATCCCTAAATCCCTCTGCGGTCTCTCCTCTTGCCATGCTTCATCTCTGAAATAAAAGATTTGGTTGTTGATAGTGGTGGCAGTGATGGCTTATTTTTAACCAGTTTTACTAACAAGCTATGCTCTCTCTACCTTCAAATATACTGCTCTCTTCTCCTGGACACTTCCCCAGCCTCTCAATTCCTAACTCCTTTTCCAGCCTGAACATCACATGTTTTCAGTCTCTATTTAAATTTCACATCTTTGGAAAGCTCTTGCTCCTTGCATTCCAACATAAAGTCATACATGAACACAGGCTTTCTCTCTAGACCTCATGCCCCCAGGACTCTGCTCTCTCCCTTCTTTATAGCAGTTCTGTGAAGCTTAACAAATCCCATGTAATAAAACAGATAAAAATAAACACAAACTGTCTAAATGAAAATGAGCACTGGGCTACTATCTGAAATCAGTGCCTCATTAATTTTAAGTAAATTATTATAACCATAGGCTAACTTATTTGGCTATTAAGATACTTTTAATTTCATTTTAACATAACAAAGGAATGTAATGCTATTTGAATTGCAGATATGACAGCCAATTTTAGAATGTCAATACCATTCAGAACTTAATCTCCTAAACTCTATTCATCTGATTCTTATCCTTGCTAATGGCAAGGAGGATTGTGTTTGAAGCATGAATGATGTGCAGTTCCACCCATTTGCATGGGAGGGGAGAGTGGTTTTAAAAACCACCAAGTTGGGTGGAATTCTTTTCAGCTGGATCCAGGCAAATGGCAGTTTCCTGGCAAGTCTGAGAAACTCCCACCTAGAAGGGGATAGTCTCCTACACATGTAGACAATTGGAGGTTGACTATACTTCAAAGGTTAGAAATATATTCACCCTTTCAATTCCCCTTCAGATATTAGTATTTTAAACTCTACAACTCCCTAAATTTATACTCAAGTCAAGAATTCTCCCATGAAGTTCTAACCCATGCCAATTCACCTACTTTAATAATGTGAAGAGTTTGAAATTTACCCAGCTACAAACTTCAATCTCAAAACTATAATTTGAAATTATATATAAACAAAATATATCAACCCTTCTGGGAAATAACAGACTAAAAACAGAATCTGACATTTATTAAATATTTTGAAATACCTCCTTTCTTAGTATTTTTATATAAAAATAAGAACATTAAACACATTCATCTAATCCCAACACTAAGACATAATCAGTGTTAACATTTTGGTTAACATTAACACTAAGAAATAGTAACAAGGCCTTGCAGGTTTTTCAAAATGTGTATTATATAAGTAGATAACATTTGAAACTGCTTCTTAAAGAAAAACAATTATGCATAAAACCTATGTCATAAATAATTAGAGTAAGATATTCTCATAGTATATAGCAAGATTATATTATAAAGACCAACAATCATGTGGGTTCTACCTATAATATTAATTTGCTAATAGAGATGATCTATCTCTATTTAGGTTTTTTTAAAAAATGATGCATTGGAAATGAATGTAGGCAGAGTAAGGCAATTATGGAAAATAGTTACAGTTTTGCTAGAGAATGTGCTTTTTTTCTTAGCATGAGGTACAGACCCTTTATCCTTTGTGGACCAATGACCAATGGGTGGGTCTGAAAGGGAAAACCCATGAAGAGCCATACAGAAAACAGAAAAGTAATTTATTGTACCTAGTTGTAAAAATTCAAGGCTTGAAACAGAATATGATACAAATGTTCATTATTTAGTTTTAAGATAAAAGTACATGAACAAATATCTCCATTTTCCCACATCTAAATTTTTCCCTTGACATACAGTTGCCTTTTAGCTTCTGCTCTCACACTCTCCTGAAACTGCTCAGAAAGAGGTACTTTTCATTTCTAAATAAAGTGGACCCTTTTTAGTCTTCATCCTACCTCACCTCTCTTCAACATTTGACCCTATTTACACCTTGCAGGGGAGGAAAAAAATTTTTCCCTCTATCCTCTTAGGTTCTACTGGCTTCAGTCCTGTAAATTAGACTGAGAAAAGACTACTCTCCTTGGTAGTCACCAAAGGGAAAACAAACAAGTTTATTTACATATCTATTATGCATACACATGGAAATACTCAGTGATGAATAATTCAAAGAGTGGTTAGAACCTGGATTTATATAGCATATTAACAGAGGAAAAAGGACTGAGTTTCTAGGACAGCAAACAGTGGGAGAGTATGAAGAAACTAATGGAAGATAAGGGCTAACTAGCTAAGTTTGTTATGTAGGCTCCTGTGCTACCATTTCTAGTGACTAACTTTGGTCCTTCCTGTTCCAGAGGGGTGGGGGAAAACCTTTACAAATTTATTTCCTGCTTTTAGACAAATAGGAGGAGGGCAGAGATCTTTCCTTCTATCTGCTTTTTTTTTTTTTTTTAATTGCCTTCCACTCAAAATAATCCTTATGTCAAAGTGGCATACTTTGGGGTGGCATATTCTGTTACTCTTCATATATCATATTTCTCAAATCTTTATCTGCAGTTGGCTTCTATAACATCTCTTCCTTTTGTTACTCATTCTGATTACTGGACCAATCTTTTTCTTTTGCACCTCATATGCCAACTTCCTTTAAAATATCAGTGTTTCCTCCCCATAATGTCTTAGTTATTTAGCATGGTATCTAATATTTTCCTAATCTATATTCTACCTGTCATTCCATTTTCAATTCTAGTTACATCCAGCTACATCCAACCACTGATCATTTCTTGATCAACTTATATACTTTCATTCACCATTTCAAAGTATGTGGTTTTTGTTTTGCTTGGAATGCCAAACCTCCATCTCTCTGCACAGAAACCATTTTTCAAGACCTAGCTCAAACATCTGTACCTTTATAAAGCTTTCCCCTGACCACCCCAAGCTTGAATTAATCTATGCAATTTGTGCATGACTTTAGAATAGTAGCTATCAAATTGAATTCTTATCGCTCTACTAGTAAATGAATTGAGGACAGATAATAGGTCTTCTTCTATTATAAAAACAAAGTAATGTAACAAACATTTATTAATGAATCCTATAAACTGGTCTAGTTAAGGGGGGAACATTTCACTACCAGGCATGTGACTATCACAATAACATTGCTACATCACTTTATTCTGTCACTAGAAACTTGATCTTGAACAGTTATTCAACCATTCTATGTCTGAATCTTCTAATCTATAAGATGGGGAACCTAGATTTAATATCCGTAAGGTCCTTTCTAACTTCAAATTCTATTTTAATTATTCCTTTAAGAAAGTAAAATCCTAGGGCACCTGGGTGGCTCAGTCAGTTCAGCGTCTGACTCTTGATTTCAGCTCAGGTCATGATCTCATGGTTTGTGAGTTCAAGACCTGTGTCTGACTCCATGCTGATAGTGTGGAGCCTGCTTGGGATTCTCTCTCTCTGCTTCTCTCTCTCTCTCTCTCCTTCTCAAAAATAAATAAACTTTAAAAGAAAGCAAAATCCTGACTTAAAAGAAGTATCAATAAACAACCTTTTCTTCCCCTATATCCACCATTAGTTACACCACTTGTTCCTTATTTCTTTATGGTTTCTATCATTCCCTTCAACTTTTATAGCAAATATACATGTGCCATAGGAACAAGGAACTTCATTCATAAAAACAAAAACACAGCTCCTTGCAGTGGCAGTAGCTAGTAAAGATTAGGGGAGATTCTGAAACTAGGACCAGTAAGTTTTCCTTAAATTGGGCTGTTTTCTGTTCCTACCTTCATAGAAACAATAACTGGTTTCAGTAACTGAGTATATCAAATAAGCCAAGAGGACTAGTTTCAAGATGTTCTTGACAGGACCAAAAAAGAAGAAGATAAATATATGGGGGTGGGAGTGAGGGGCCTATAGTTGCTACCTGTTCAGCTAGAATTTTAGTCATCAAATTCAAAAAGATGGAGTTTAAAGTTTAATTCTGCCACATACTGTTGGAGAAGGCAATCCACCATGAGACCAGAGCATCCTTGCACATTCTTGCTGGGTATGCCAAGAATACAAGAGATTCTCTTTAAGAATCATTTCTTGGGGTGCCTGGGTGGCTCAGTCAGTTAAGCATCCGACTTCAGCTCAGGTCATGATTTCTCAGTCCGTGAGGTCGAGCCCCGCATCGGGCTCTGGGCTGATGGCCCAGAGCCTGGAGCCTGCTTCCGATTCTGTGTCTCCCTCTCTCTCTGTCCCTCCCCCATTCATGCTCTGTCTCTCTCTGTCTCAAAAATAAATAAACGTTAAAAAAAAATTAAAAAAAAAAAGAATCATTTCTCCAAGTTGCATTTTACTGCAAGCAACCTTTAGGGATAATATCTTCCACCGGACAAAGAGGTAGCTTGCTCCTGCTTACTATCAAATCAATGAAGCCCTATGGCTTGCAAGACATCCATGTAACAGGCCTACCTGCATTGCCTCCATGAACTGAGGAAGCGGGAGAATTGGGAAGCAGTTCAAATCATCATGAAGCTTACAGTGCTCTGTCCTAACTCAGGAATCTGTGGCTTCTGCCACTATACATGACACAGTAACAGACTAGTTTGTTAACTTATAAATAGGGTAGAATCTCAGACTTTCACAGGTCTTACGTACTAACTAGGACCTTTGGCAAGTCACTCTCTTAGCCTCAGTTTCCTTACCTAAAAAATGGTACCATTATGACTGTAATATCCACCTCAAAGAATGTTGAACAAATGAGATAATATGTGGCAAAGTCTATGTACAGATAAAGTGTTGTTCTTATTGTTGCTACAGCACCACTTGAAAATTTTCCAGGTCAGTCCCTTTGTAAGGCACCTTTATCATTTTAAATCCATTTGAGCCTTCCAACGTGGTATGCATGATTTTCTCTTAGGCTTCCCAAACTATTGCCATATTTTTCAAAACGCCCTGTGGATGCCTTGAGTCTTTAGAATAATTAAATGTAAAACTATTAGGTAAGGAATAGAGGTATAATGCATCAGTGAACACGACCTGGATATATATGTGTACATATACATACAAATATACAAATATCTATTGCTATTCAAAGACAATCAAGCTAAATAATGTTATACCTCCATTTGCAATGAAAAGTCATAACCCTAAAGTTAACATTTTCATAGCAATAAATAACCAAGCCTCATTATCTTGCTATTCATATTAACATGTCATACAGAAGTCAAAATGGGAATTTTTATCCTTTCAATATTACCATCATTTTTACTATCTCCATATAGCCAATAAAGAAACTTCAATCCGAATGGAAGAGAACCAAGTTCCTGAGTAACAAGGTTTTTTAAAAAGGGGAAATAAATTGGGGCGTCTAGGTGGCTTGGTCAGTTAAGCGTTTGACTTTGGCTCAGGTCATGATCTCATGGCTGTGCTGACATAGCTCAGAGCCTGGAGCCTACTTCAGATTCTGTGTCTCCCTCTCTTTCTGCCTCTTCCCCACTCATATTCTCTCTCTCTCTCTCTCTCTCTCTCTCTCTCTCTCTCTCTCCCTCTCTCTCTCTCTCTCAAAAATAAATAAACATTAAAAAAATTTAAAGCCTGATCTTAATATTTTTTAAAAAGGGGAAATAAATTATTATAATACATTTTCGTCTTGTTCTGAATTAAATTTGATTAAATGCTAGTGACTACAATGTTGACAAACAACTAATCAATGATTTATAGTTACTGAAGGGTGCTGATTTACATAAATAAATGTATGCCATTATAATTTATACTCCCTAGGACTTGTGCCATCACCATTTTTTTTTTTTCTAACATCACTCATTAACCTAAGTCCAAACATGCTGGCAATCAAACCTATATTTTTTTAAATTTATTTTTAAGTTTGTTTATTTTGAGAGAGAGAGTGCAAAAGTGTGAGTGGGGGAGGAGCAGGGAGAGAGGAAGAAAGAGTGATGCTCCACACCATCAGCACAGAGTGCAGGGTTCGAATTCATGAAACGTGAGATCATGACCTGAGCTGAAACCAAGTGTCAGACACTTAACTGACTGAGCCACCCATATACCCCAAACCTCTATTTTTAAACACAAGTAGTTTTGCAGTACCTTCCAGACTTTCTCTTATCCCTTACCTCTTCTATCCCTCTGTCTCTGTTTTATTAAAGGCATCACAACAAATAAGCCTTTCTTTTCCTAACTGGTCAAGGTATTTTTATTTTTCCCTATAAACAGAAGGGAAATAACACACAAATGTCTTCCTTTCTGCATTTGGCCATTGTTAACCTCTTATTCTGTCAGAATACACTGATGTCCTTAATCTGCAGTTTCAAAAATGTGACAAATTTTTCCATTACCTAAATGTCTTTGTAAACTATCTCTTCTTTTTTTCGCTTGAGTTATTCTGATCTCATCCCCAGTTGATAGTGGTAGTTCTCCAGTTTACTCAATAATCTGACCTGATTCCCACTTTGTGTAGCTCTTTTACTCACAGCTATCTGTAAGTAGCACACTTGGCACCTTGTTAACACCTTTGTTCTTCTTACATGACACCAATAAATCTGTCTACTGTTCAGATCCTTTGCCTTTTTCTCATTTGTCAGAGTTTTGGATGATCATTATATTGGATGCTACTTACCAGTGTCCAATTTGATATTTTACTGTTAACTATAACTTACTAATTTCCTCCCTTCCATTTCTTAAAAATCAGGACAGCTATCCTATTGCCACCACAGCAGAGCCACTGGAGTTTCTGGTCCCTTTTTTGATCTTCTCCTAGTTCCATTCCAGTTAGTATGCGCACATTAACAAAGAGTCTACTCTAACCCTCTACCTTTTGTTCTAGAAGAGAGTTTCTGACAAATCATAGGAACTTGTAGACCATCTGTGGCCTTGCTGAATTGTTTTCTTAAGAGATCAGGCAATGGCATAAATAATAAGTAACATAGGTCCACAAAAAGAAGTTCCCCTTCCTGAAATGGATCTTAAATTACAGTGATAATTGGTGGGAAGAAAGGTATTTCTCCAAGACATTCAAGAAAGAAACACACCTCGGTAATTCCATTAAAGAGATTAATTCTGTAAAATGCTTAAGAACAATAAAGCACAGCAGTATGTACCTGGGACCAGGAAGTATACTCTTATGTGAATGGAAGAAATGGAGAGAAGTTCATTTCTTTTTAATCCATTAATGATGAATCACTTTTAAAAATTACTCAGAAATCCTATCCTAATCTGTATAATTAGCTATGTATCCTATGGCCTCATCTCTGTGTGGTCCACCTGACTCGTTTATTCTCACTCAGAAACACCAAAAGATATGCATTAATGTTTGGAGCTGCAATTCCTAGACTAACCTACTCAGTCTCTGGCTTGCAATGCCACTTAGAAAAACAAAGATTTATTTCCCTCAAGTACAGTTCCCCACTGGCTACTTAGAGAAAGAAAGTTGGGGGGGGGGGTGCGGGGAAGAATGACGGAACACTGACTTCTCTTCCACTCCCATGTCTCATACCTTTTCATCCCTATGATTCAACTAAGGATACAGCACACTGAACAATATTTTCTCATAAGTGAGGAAACTAGTACTTCATAAGGGGAAGCCTCAAATGCTACTTTCTCTGCTAAGTACCAGTCAGATGTTCAGAGAACTACAGTAAAATAGTGCACACAGGCTGACAAAATAAAGAAGAAAGTAGCCAAATTCTGGATTTAGAGAAAAGTCTAACCCTCTACATCACTGTAATTAATACTTTTAGAAAATCTGGGCTTTCTTATTTAGCCTCTATCCCCAAAATTGAAGACCTTCTACTCCAACAAACTGAGGGAGTAAGGAAAAGGGACACTTTAAGTGATGACATGACCCACCGACCTACTGTTCAAAGTGCTCATCAAATTTCTGTTGTTGCTGGTGGCTGTCCATGGTAGCATGTCTATAACCCAAGAATATCAGAAAACTTCTTTGAGTCAACAAATCCCCAATAAATGTCAAACAGTGTGTAAAGCAAGGACTTTAAAAACAAGATCAAAAACCTGAGAAAGGTAGCTATCAGAGAGGGGAAAAAAAAAAGAGCTGGAAGAAAATTAACCATGTGCTCAATGGAATATTGTATACAAAGGAGAAATAGAATAAAGATTAGTCAGAAGAGAATACGATAGTTACAGGAAAAGCTTCAGCAGAAATTATATTTGACCTAGATTTTAAGAGGAGATTAGAATTTTCCAGGCTGAGAAGAAAGAAAAGTCAGTTCAGGCAAAGCAAAGACAAAGATACAGGAAGTGCATTTGTTCCCAGTCATACATAGATCTTTGCAGAGAAGCACCAGGATGATAAAAGTGGCTAGAATTTAGGAATGTTTTATAAATGTTATGACACCACCTAAGTAAGCATCCAAACTAAAACATTATCTTCTAAAAGGAACACCCTCTGCAAGATGAAAGATGCCACCAAAAGGCACACAAAAGCCACAATGGATCTCTGCTAAATGTCTTTTAGTCTTCTTCTCCAGATCAATTCTTCATCCATTTTCACCATACTCTGTGCCCTAGGAGACTAAACTTCATGAGCTACAACAACAGACTCTCTTCTCTTAGTCTTCCAGTGCAATTTAGCAGTGGGAGGTGCCAATAGGACATTGTACAGCATGAATGAGGTCAAGGTATTCATTCACCTGGTTCCTTCCTACCAGATCCTGTTGGTGGGCCATGTTCCTTTACCAAAGTCCACAACTCCTATCAGGACATCTACAACAGTAGGTGTTGCTCACAACAGAGTACTGCCTTATCCTTTAGAGTTTCCTTAGTGCAACCCATCCTCTACCACACTTCCCCCAATCATTTTGTCTGAATGTGTCATCTGTCTCCCACCAAGATCCTGACCAAATCGGTTAGTACATGAAAATAGACTATTTACTTTTAATATTTTTAAATTAATAAGTTAATATGTTAATTAAACTTCCAAGAGATTGTAACACAATGCCAGCCTAGCACCAAACTTTGGAAGCAATGATGAGCAGTGATATTTATACTTTATTTGGTAGTAGACCCTCTCACCCTATGCTTCTCAAATCATATACACACATAATAATGCCATTACTTCTACCACCTACTCTCCTCCCAAACATAATCTTAGTCTTAAAGCCAAATATGCAAAAAATATATAATGAAGTCACTTCTACTAGAAGTACTCCAGGAATTCCTCACCACTAGGCTCCCCACCCATAGTAGCCCCTAAGGTTCCTTCATGAAATCAGGGCTCCTCTGAAAATAGGCCTATGAAAACCAAGCCCTCATTATCATCAGAAGTAAGCAGCTTCAAGGTGTCCATTGTTTGTTATAACTACTCAGAGAAGCAAATGTCTTTAAAATTATGCATTTGGAGTTTGACTCTAATGTATTAAGTTTGGCTTTATCATCCAACTTTGTAATAAATTGCCTTTCTTGATTTTCAGTCCCTCTGCCTGAAGGACTTCAAATTGATGTGTGGACATAGGGTGGAGAACCTTTGTCATTCATCACTTTCTTTAAAACATGGCAGATTCAGGGGTGCCTGGGTGGCTCAGTCAGTTGGGCATCCGACCCTTGATTTCAGCTCAGGTCATGAACTCACAGTTCGTGAGACTGAGCCCCATGTTGGACTCTAAGCTGACAGCGTGGAGCCTGCTTGGGATTTTCTTTCTTCCTCTCTCTCTGCCCCTCCCCTGCTCATGCTCTCTGTCTCTCTAAACAAACAAACAAACAAACAAACATGAAAAAAGAAAAAGAGAAAAAAAAAACACATGGCAGATTCAGGGGCACCTAGGTGGCTCAGTCGGTTGAGCATCCAACTTCAGCATAGGTCACGAAATCACGATTCATGGGTTGAGCCCCACATTGGGCTCTCTAGTGTCAGCACAGAGCCTGCTTGGGATCCTCTACATCCCCCTCTCTCTGTCCCTCCCCCATGTGCATGTGAGCACTCTCTCTCCCTCAAAAATGAATAAACATTTTTTAAAAACATGGCAGATTTGGCTCCTTATTTATTTATAAGATTTTATTTTATAAAGAAAAAGATAATTTGGAGTTCAAAAAGTAAATTCAAAAACCAATGCTGTAGAGAAAATTCCTACATATAGTGAGAGATGAACTAGATAATCCTAAAGCTCCCTTGTGCATCAGCTCTAAAATTCTAAAAACTTCATATTGTGATGATTCCAAGAACAATTACAGGTAATATGATTGCCAATAAAATAAAAACATGAATCGTGTTCAAGAGGGCAAGTCTACCAATGTCTCTTAACTTCCAATCACCTTGTATTTAATAAAAAAGACTTTATTCCAATGGGGCATTTTTAACAGATTCAGCAGCCTTAGATTTTTTTTTTTTTTTTTTTTTTTTTGTAGAGAAAGATCTTGAGTTGGGGAGGGACAGAGAGACAGATGGGGATAGAAGATCTGAAGCAGGCTCCACACTTATAGCAGCTGACAGCAGTAAGCCCAATGTGGGACTTGAACTCACAAACCATGAGATCATGACCTGCACCGAAGGTGATCGCTCAACCAATTGAGCCACACAGGCACCCCAGCAGCCTTAGATTTTTTAAATTATTTTCAGGGGTGCCTGGGTGGCTCAGTCAGTTAAGTGTCCGACTTCGGCTCAGGTCATGATCTCACAATTTGAGAGTTCGAGCCCCGCGTTGGGCTCTTTGCTGATGGCTCGGAGCCTGGATCCTGCTTCGGATCTGTGTCTCCTTCTCTCTCTGCCCCTCCCCAACTTGTGTTCTGTCTCTCAAAAATAAATAAATGTAAAAAAAAATTGTTTTTAATTATTGTCATACTGTATCTATGCAGTGAATGGTATCCTCCCAAAATTCTAATGTCCAAGTCCTAGTCCCTAGTGGGATGGTATTGGGAAGTGGGGCCTTTGAGAGGTAATTAGATTTAAATGAGGTCATGAGGGTGGAGCTCCCACAATGAAATTAGTGTCCTTAATAACAAGAGGAAGAGAAACCAAAGCTCTCTTTCTCTCTCCTTACCATTTGAAGACACAGTAAGAAGATGGCTGTCTGCAAGCCAGGAAGTGGGCCTTCCACTAGCACCTTGATCTTGGACTTTCCAGCCTTCAGAATTGTGAGAAATAAACATCTGTTGTTTAACCCACTCAGCCTACAGTACCTAGTTATAGAAGCCTACACTGACTAAGAGATTGGATTCACTCTATGAAACAACTCTAATATCTTAAACTATTATGCGTGCTAAGTGTTATGAGGCAGGACTGACCATGAAAGAGTCTCACTGGGACTCAGAATATAAAGAGACTTTTTTTTTTAAAGTTATTTTAGCAGTCCTCAAAAATGAACAGTTAACAAACCCCCCCCCCACACACACACACCCATACACTAACATGTGGAATAAAATTACCTATCAGTGAAATTATCTTTCTAATAGTTAAATTCTATACATTTGCTTCATTTTTTACAGATTGTTTTTAGAAATCCAGCTATCATAGAACTTTATAGTTTTTCATGAAGTATCAGCAATGAAACATGCAAACAGCATTCCCTATTCAATTCTCACCAGTTTAATTTGTCTATTACCTTTATTTTGTATTTGGAAAAAAATTGAGAGGGCTTAGAACAAGATCAGAGGGAAGTGAAAAGGTCCCTGGCTAGTGGGCAAGAGAGGTATATAGGAAAGCTGGCTTTCTCTCAGATATTCTAGCTCATGAATGTAAGAGAGAAACAGTAGAGACTAAAGTATCTTTGATAAATGCACAGAATGCACTTAATCCTCTTCTTTGAATTGAAGGTCAGAGAAATAACTAAATCTCATCCATTAGCATGGATACTAAAAGAGCTGGGAACTACATTCGTGCATTCTGAGGAAACAATTGAATAAAAATGTCATTAGAGATTTCTGAACCACAATGAGCTCTCTAAACCATCAGCTATCCCCCTCTCTGCAAAGTTCTAATATCTGTAAGTAGATTAGAAAGGTTCCCATTTTATCAACAAAATGACGTCCTAAATAACAGATATTTGAAACTATAAGAATTAAAAGTTTTCAGAAAACAGAACACTTCCTAGAGTTGATTCAAGTCAACAAATAATTTATTGTGTGAATTATTTTCCACACCTCTATATGTAAGTGGTAGGCACTGCAGGAGAAATAAAGATGAATAACTTTGGTTTCTGACACCTGGGAATTTATCACCTAATGCAAGAAATGAGGCAAATACTAAAATTAAAGACCATAAAAGAGGCTTACAGCCCAACTTCTCAGACTTTTATACATGAGTTAAATGGGGAACTTCTAAAAATACAGATTCTGATGATGAGGGTATGGGTGAGAGATGAGATTGTATTTCCAATAACCTACGGGTAATGCTGATATAGGACTCTTGAGTTTCAAAGCCTAACAATAAAATAGGTGGAAGACATTACCCCAAATTAGAAAAGGGAAGGAAGGAGAGTCATGACAGGGGGGAGAAGATATTTAAAAGGTCTCTTAAGTAGGTAAGATTTTGAGGAAAAAGAAATAAAAGGTAAAAGGAATCAACCAAAGGAACATGTGCTTTTCTACTAATAGAGTGTTTCTCACTTAAAGTAAATCCTAATAGGGGCACCTGGGGGAGCCCGGTCGGTTAAGCGACTGACTCTTGGTTTTGGCCCAGGTCATGATCTCAGGGTTCATGAGTTCGAGTCCCACATTGGCCTCAGCACTGATGGTGTAGAGCCTGGTTGATATTTTCTCTCCCTTTCTCTCTTTGCCCCTCTCCACTTGTGTTCTCTCTCTCTCTCTCAAAATAAATAAATAAACTTTAAAAAAATAAAATAAAATAAATTGTAATAATGATTATAAGATCTATCATTTCTAAAGAGCCTTCTCATGTTACCTGTGGAGATGTAACAGAATTCTTTTAAAGTGTGATTCCTAATAACTTAGGTTTCTAGACATTACACAGTCAAGCAGCTTCACACTACAGTAGTAGAATCAGTGGTTCATGGGATGATGTCAGACAGCTCTCACCTCAACAGATATTAAAGCTTATAAATTTTATTCTGGATTGCATTTCCCACGCCACGATCCTTGGACAAGGTTGCCCCAAACACTAATAGCCACACCCATCAGGACAGGAGGTAGGATGTGGAGGAAAAAAATCCACAAGCAACACAGAACTCTGAACATCTATATTTCATTTTCTATTGCTGTGTAAAAAATTACTATAAATTTAGGGACCAAGATGATACACACTTACTATCTCTCAGTTTCTGTCAGTCAGAAGTCCAGACTGGGGCCTCTGTTCAGTCTCACCAAGCTGAAATCAAGCCATCATCTGGGCAATGTTCTTAGCTAGAATTCAGGGTCATTCAATTTGTTGGCGGAATTCAGTTGCTTGCAGCTGAGGTTCTTGTTTTCTTGTTAACAGATAACTAGCTCTCAGCTCCTAAATTCCACGCTTAGGTCCTAGCAGGGTGGTCTTCTCACAACATGACAACTTGTTGCTTCAAAACCACCACGAGAATTTCTTGCTCCAGTCTGCTAAAACCAAGTTTCATATAGCATAATGCAGTCATAGGAGTGACATCCCATTGCCCTTGCCAAATTCTACTGCCTAAAAGAAGTGACAAGCACTTCCTGAACTAAGGCAGAAGGATTACAGAAAGACATGAACATCAGCAGTTGAGGATCACTGGGTGTCACATTAGAGTCTCTCTGCCATGGTTAAGAAAGTTATTTCTCAGAAAATGTGACATTTGATTAGAGACTTGAAGAATGAGGAATCAGCTATGTGAAAACAGAGGGCTGAGGAGACAACCACTGGGAATAGGAAGAAGAGGACACAAGAAAGGAGCAGCCATGAAAATGACTGCTTCCAGTAGCCCTATTTTTTCATTTCATCAATGGTTGCCAATGAATATAAATAAAGTATTTAGTGTGCGTTTTATAAATCCAACTACCCAAGGGGTTCCTGGGTGGCTTTGTTTAAGCATCCAACTCTTGATTTTGGCTCAGATCATGATCTCATGCTTTGTGAGATCAAGCTCCACATTGGGCTCAGGGCACAGCCTGCTTGGGATTCTCTCTCTTCCTCTCTCTTTGCCCCTTCTCCACTCACACATTCTCTCATGCTCTCTCTCCCTCAGAATAAGTAAACACTTAAAAAATAAATAAATATCAGTACCCAATTTCCCAACTATTTCATACACACCCGGGAGGTAAGCGTCAACATAAAAGACACCGGAAAAATACTGTACATCTTCCTGGACTGTCAACTTTATCTTTGGTAAACTTAATAAGTAATTTACACATTTTTATATTAAAAACAAGCATATTTATAGAACGGGCAATGAAATGGAGTAAAATACAAAATTTTTACCGATTTTGTAGATAAAACTTGAGGCTTCCATCAAAGAAATTTCCCACTTGAAAGTATATGACACATTTTCTCTCTCTGCAGTTAGGGGACTGGTGGAAATGCTGGACACTCAATGCTATTTTAGGTCTACTCTGTACTTCATACCTCATTAAGTATTAATGAGGGAAAAAATTCCCAGGTGAAGAAATAAATTGTTAAGCACATAGTCTCAAATGTGATACACATGAGCATATCCACTGTAGCCTCTGGAAGTCAAACTACAGACTAAATTGTTATAAAGGAGGTTAAATTTATATACCATACAGTCAGACACTGATGACTAGGGTATTGTACTTTATATTACACTATCCAACTATTAATTTTTGATAGAGTGATAAAAGTTTTTGGTTTTTGTTTGTTTGGTTTGAGTTTTGGTCTTCTTGTTTTTTTTAAGATCCAAATGTACAGTCTATATTTTGTGGCATAAATTGTTAACAGCAATCCAAAACCTATTTTCCCCTTTTTCCTTATTAGTGAAACATTTTACTCTTAATAAAATTTTTATCTGGATATTCTGCACATTTTAAGCATCCTTGCAGCTAGATGTGGCTGTAACTTATGGTTAACGTGAAGAATAGAGTCTTAAATGGAAGAGATGGGACTTCCCTTCTTTTCCTTCCCTTCTCAATGGCTGGAATACAGAAGTGATCCGAGTGGTGCACTGTGTTGGATCATGTAGACAAGGGCAACACGCAAAGGATGGTGGAGCAAGAAAATAGAAGAATCCTGGATTCCCAACACAATAGAACTTAGCTTTGGGCTACTTCTGCCCAGGCTATAAACTGGGAGAGAAATCACCTCTATTTTGATTAGCCCCTTATAATTTAGGGTCTTTGTTGGAGCACCTGAACCTATGTCCTAACTAATGTAGAATTTGATGCCCACTCCAGCAGAAGCGGGGAGGTGTGGCACTGACTTAGAGGCTGAACAGCAGATGGTGAGCAAACAGCAAAAAGCAGCTAACTCTTGCCATGACACAGCAAAACATTTAGTCGAACTGCCATCTTCAATGTTAGTACCTTAAAAGTACTAACCAAGTCTCTAGCTTGAATGAAGTGATTGGGAATGTTAGCAAGTACTGGCTATTTCTCGCTGCTTTCAACAAAATCCTTCAAGAGATATAAGCTCAAGCCTAAATAACACAGTATGAAGTAGATGTGGAAGGGAATTCGGGTCTCCAGAAAAAAGTTCACACCACCTATAGCTTGAAATCTCAACTGACTGAGGGTCTGGTAAAGTGGGGCTTCCTGGGGTTTAAACGCCAAATTCTTTTATATTCCAAAGAAACACAGGTAAACATGAGTTTTAGAATATACAGCCTAAGCTGATATAAACCTGAGACTCAAGAATTTACAGCCAGACAATGAGAGCCAGTATGCCAATCAAGAAGATATTAAGGATACTACCTTCTCACTAAGCCTCAAGGTAACTGTCCTTGATTTAGAAACTGGAGGATTTACAGAGCACAAAGGCCAACAATTAAATTTCAGTACAATGGGGCACCTGTGTGGCTCAGTCGGTTAAGCATCTATCTGACTCTTGATTTGGGCTCAGATCACGATCTCATGGTCATGAGATCAAGCACCTCATGGGGCTCCTCACTGGGGGTGGAGCCTGCTTAAGATTCTCTCCCAGAGCTATTGGGTGGCTTAGTCAGGTAAGTGTCTCAGTCTTGATCTGGGCTCAGGTCATGATCTCAGAATTCGTGAGGTTGAGCCCCACGTCAGGCTCTGTGCTCTCTCAAAATCAATAAACTAAAAAAAAAAAAAAAAGATTCTTGGGGCTCCTGGGTGGCTCAGTCGGTTGAGTGTCTGACTTCAGCTCAGGTCATGATCTCACACTCCGTGAGTTCAAGCCCCATGTCGGGCTCTGTGCTGACAGCTCAGAGCCTGGAGCCTGCTTCAGATTCTGTGTCTCCCTCTCCCTCTGTCCCTCCCCTGCTCATGCTCTGTCTCTCTCTGTCTCAAAAATAGATAAAAACATTAAAAAAAAAAAAAAGATTCTCTCTCTCCCTCTGCTCCTCCCCCACTCATGCATGCGTGCTCCCTCACTCTCTCTCAAATAAATAAATACACAAAAATAAAATAAAATCCAGCATTCTTAGCTAGGAAAAAACTAACAAGCCAACGCACACAACTATGTCTTGATTAATGTTTGACTATGGTTACTCTCACTTGGAACTAATCACCGCAAATAGGGATAAAATCCAATACGTTTTTGAAGGTATGTATTACACACACATAACACCTGGACTGTAAAAGCCTATAATTACTCAATCCAATGACAACCCCTTGGGCTCTTTTTCCTGCACCAGCAGGAAGCCAGCTTAGAAAGCTATCCATCCCTAAGAAAAGGATATACTTTTCAATGCCCACTTTAGATCTGGCCATGGGCAATAACAGACAATAAACAATCTCCCAAAGGACAAAGCCAGAAATCTTGGAGAATAAGTGATTTCCTCCCCAAGGGCAGGGGATAAGCTTGCCAGGAGGGCTAACAAAGAACTTCTTCAACTACCAGGATAAAAATCTTCATGATTCCTACACACAGGATTTGACTGTTGCAGAGTGACTATTGGGTTTCCAATCTTCCCCTTTTCCAAATGGAGTGTCTTATCCTGCTTTTCCTCTACCAGTATCTTTTGGATGTATTACCCTGCCTTGACTTTACCATTGTATATTGGATGTGCATTTGGGCAGTGAGCAGATGGCAGATAAACTAGCTTTCAGATCAGATACACCAATGACAAGAAATAGTATCAGAACTTGAGAGAAAGGACTGACTGCACATCATCCAGGTATGACAGTTGGAAAGGAAATGGACATTTTTCATGGTTGGCAGAGAGAGTGCATGTGGCAGAAACTGTTAGCTATCTCCCCAAATCCATGTTTTCTTTTTTCCATAGCACTAGGAATTTTAGCCAGGTATATGGCATCCTACATTTCCTAGTCTCCTTTGCTACTGCATATGACTATGTACATATGTACATATGACTATGACAGAATTCTGACAAAAAGAAAAAACAAACAAACAAACAAACAAAAAAGTGATATGTGCTACCTCCAAGTCAGTACCTTAAAATAAAGGAGCATGTCCTCCCTCTTCTGCTATTTGCTGAGATATAAACATGGTGGTTTCCATCCATAAGCATGAGATCAATATCCTCGAGACAACAAAGTGAAAAGATAGAAGCAGCCTGGGTCCCCAACACTGTGCAGATTCCTTCCTCACCCTGAACTAGCATATCGTAAAACAGCTGATGTTTGGGATCTCTGTTCTAGCAGTCAAGCCTATATGCTAACTTACACATGCTTATAAAACTATGACAAAGAACTTTTCAGTTTAATGCCTAGATATGTGTAGAGACACAGAGAATAGCTGTAAAACCCTATTCCACCTAAACCGCTAATTTAGATTGTGACTCACTATGGTAATTCTGTGTTTTGCAAAACCATTTGCTACAAGATAATAATAGTAGTTAAAATACAATGCTAAATTACCACTTATTTTTTTAAAAATTAGGAAAACTCTAAACATACTGAAACCTCACTGAAATGAAATGCATTCTCTAATGGAAATTTGTAAACAGTAAGAATGCTTTGAATTATAAAATTTGGGAATTCTTAAACTAATTTGTTAAGATGGCATTTCTCAATATATAAATTTTGTATTAATACATATGTGTTTGAGTCGGTTAGAATTGAGACTTTTCATTTATTTGTTCCATTTTTAACAAAATAACTGTAAATGAAAAAATCTATCATACAGATTAATATTTAGTTACTTAATATTTATCCAATAAACACTTATATGCATATTGCTGTCTCCTGAATGTCCAAGAAGAAAAACAGTTTAAAAGTATAGGTGTTTAATGTTTCATAGTTCACATAATACTTTTCATGTATGTGGCTTCCCAGCAGCTGCCAAGAGGGCTAAAGAACAGAAACCCGTAGGACAGGGGGCAAATGTTGACCAATGACAGACAAGAGACAGGAAGAAGAAATAGATACATTATTCTCCTTTCTTCTCTGCAACAGACTATTCTGAAATGAGTGTTTCCATATGGCTTATCCAGAGACAAACCCGGTGACATGTCCATATTTACAAATGAATAATGTGCACTATGTATTTGCTGTCCTGTTTTGGCTGCCTTGCTTCATTTTTCCCCCTCACTTTTGCTACCCTGGGATTGTACTCAGGTAGAGCATGAACTCCTCGACTTTGCCTCAGACTCTGTTGGAAACACAGGCTAATAACATAGGCAACATTAAACTAATTGAGGCATCTTTTTGATACTTTCCCCAAAAGAATTTGAGAAAAGAAAGAGCATTTTAACTATCACAGTGCTTACAGTGGAATAAAGAGAAAAGGGCACTAATCCAGGTTGAGCATTTTACAATGCATCTAGCACTGTACTGAATTTTCATGTTATTTCATATAATCTCATTTAATCCTCCCAATGTACCATCCAACTTTATCAATGAAGAACAAGGAAATATAGAAGTGGCTGTGTTTTTAACTGGAACACTGAGCCCACCACAGCAGAACAAGCATCACAGCTTGGATTCTGCGTAGTAGCCAGCCAGATTCCTGCAGGCATCTTCCAGGACTGGCGTATCTACAATATGTAACCAATCTGCAGGAAATCCTTTAGTCCTCCTTTCCTCCTCATTGTGAATGCTTGCTTTCATCTTTTTTTCATTTCACCATTCATATGCTAATCAAAGCTTAGGGGCAGCCAAAGAGCACTTTTCCTAAGCCAAATTTTCTGTAAATGTGGCACAGCCTGCAATACAAATGTCATCTTTATGTCAAATTTCAGTCTTTGTCTATTTGCCCTTTTTAAGCAAAAAAAAAAAAAAAAAAAAAACCTGTTGAATTTCAGTTAAATTCAAACTTCATTTTCTTTAACCAGATCTTTAAAGAAACTGTAAAAATTCTATCCAAGCAATCACATTTACTGTTTTTGGCAAACCTATTTACAAAAATTAAGACATAAATAAAATAATGGCTAATTGTGCTTTTTCTGTATGCATTTTACAATCAAACAGTATTGATACACCTAAATAGTATTGGTATCCAAATTAACAGAAACTACAAAGATTCTACAGATTTACAGAATAATCACAAACACTTATGTGATCCATATATGTGCCAGGCACTATTTTACACATATTATACTTGTTAACTCATTCATCCTCAGGACTGGAAAAGATTTCAAAGACATGTAAGTTCAACCCCCAACTACTACTTAAATCTCCTCTGTGATTTGGTCATGGGAATATACTTCATTGACCAGAAGACCACCCAAGTTAAAATTAGGAGAACTTGGTCTACCACTTATTCATTAGGTAAAGTGATCTGTTTGGCACTTTCGGATGTCATTTCCTTTGACACTTATAACGACCTTACATGTAGTTATAGCTCCTAAATTTTTACCTCCATTCCAATCTCATCCCTGAGTTGTAGGCCTGTCAAATTACCCAGATATCCTACAGGCACCTCAAACTCAATATGACCAATACTATTCATACTGTTTTCACACACCTCTGCATTTCTGAGATCAATGTCTAGTCCTGTTGATGAGAAATCCCAGACTCATCCTAGATTCCTTCTCTCTCACACCCACTTCACATCTAATCCATTACTAAGATTTGTTCATTTTGTCTGTGTAAAGCCTTTGAAATCATTACCTCCATTTTAACTGTTCCTGTCTTAGTTCAGGTGAATGTCCTTTCTCATGTGGACAATAGCCAACTATCTTCTCGCTGTTCTCACTCTCCAATCTGCCCATCTCCCTCCTGATGTATACCTTACACACAATTTCTTTCTTTTTTTTTTTTTTTAAGAAAGATAGCATGAGTGGGGGGCGGGGGCAGAGAGAGAGAGAGAAGGAGGGAGGGAGGGAGAGGGAGGGAGGGAGAAGGAGAGAGAGAGAGAGAGAGAGAGAGAGAGAGAGAGAGAGAGAATCTAAAGCAGGCTCCACAGTCAGCACAGAGCCCAACACAGAGCTTGATCCCATGACCCTGGGATCATGACCTGAGCTGAAATAGAGTCAGATGCTCAACCAACTAAGCCACTGAGGTTCCCCACCTTATATTTATACACTTTAAACTGTCCTCACATGCCTACCTTTTAAAAACATCAGTGCAAAAATGTTCAATTTTCCTATTTAAAATATCTTAATAGCACCTGAGGGGCGGGGGATGGGCAAAATAGGTGAAGGGAACCAAGAGGTACAAACTTCTAGTTATAAAATAAGTAAGTCATGGGAACGAAAAGTACAGCATAGGCAATATAACCAATAATATTGCAATAACTTTGCATGGTGACAGACAGTAACTACACTTATGGTGAGCACTGTATAATGTATAGAGTTGTCGAATCACCATGTTGTACACCTGAAACTATTATAATATTGTATGTCAACTATACTTCAATTAAAAAATAGTAGCATCCCTGACCCATGTATTTCCACTCTCCAACACTTCAGGCTCGCTCTCTCTCCATTGCTTTAGAAATGCTCTATCCTCTGCTTCAAATACCCATCCTCAGGCACCCATCCCACCCACTCCCTTCTTGACCAGCACCATTTCCTGTAGGAGGCCAGTCCAGACCTCCTAAGGGTTAAGACCTTTTCTCTGGGGGCCCCTAGGTGACTCAGTAGGTTGAGCGTCCGACTTCGACTCAGGTCATGATCTCACAGCTTGTGAGTTCGAGCCTCACATCAGGCTCTGTGCTGACAGCTCGGAGCCTGGAACCTGCTTCGGATTCTGTGTCCCCCTCTGCTCCTAACCCACTCGCATTCTTTATCTGTCTCTCTGAAAAATAAATAAACATTAAAAAAAAAAGACCCTTTCTCTGTGTTTCCACAGCACTTTAAGTAGAGCTGTCTAGCAGTATCTTTCCCCCCATGATACCATGAGATCCCCAAGAGCAGAAAGGCTCTTCATCTTCTATCTTCAGTAGAAAGCAATAGTCAAAACTCCATAAAAACAGAATTAAATAAATGAACAATTCAATAATTCATCCTACTAAACAAAACTTTATATTTTTACATCCCTAAAGGGGAGACATTCAAATCCTCAATTAAAAAGGTAAAAGAATAGAGTAATTGTATGGATATACACATACATACACATGTGCACTAAATTATCATATCATAGAACTTGAGACGACTTGAAAGATTGTTTATTCTAATTCCTTCATTTTACCAAGAAGAAAATTCAAGCTAGGAGAGACTAAGAGACTTGCCCAAGATCTTAAAACTGGAAACCCACCCTAGTTTAGGAACATGTTACTTTTGTAATTTGCTCGTTGTTTGGGAGATTTGTGCTCATTGTATTTAAAATGTCGAGGGGCTCCTAGTTAAGTATGAGTAAGATAATAAGTACATTTTCATTTCCAGTTAATAAACATAATAAGCAAGGGTTTATATGATAAAAATATAAAACAATCTTACCCAAAATTATAAATTAGACTCCTGGAAAGGTGATACATATTTGCCATATAAATGCAAAGTCATTACCCTAGAGATAATTAATAAGGGGGTGTATGTGTTCTTATTGCTGATGTAACAAATTAGGACAAACTCTGTGGCTTAAAACAACATAAATTTATAATCTTATAGTTTTGTAGGTCAGAAATCCAAAATGGGTCTCGCTGGTCTAAAATCTAGGCACTAGGAGAGCTGCATTCCTTTCTGGAGGCTCTAGGGGACAATCAACTTCCTTGCCCTTTTTAGTTTCTGAAGGCCACCCATACTCCTTGACTCAGAGCCCTCTCCCTCCATCTTCAAAGCCAGCAACAGCTGTCCAGTTCTCATGTCACATCACTCTGACCTCCTCTTCTGCCTCCCTCTTCCCTATTTAAGGACCCTTGTGATTGCACTGGGCCCACTTATATAATACAGGTTTACCTCTCTATTTTAAGATCAGCTGATTAGCAACCTTAATATTTCATCTTCTGCCTTAATTATCCTTTGCCATGTTATGCAACTTATTTGCAGGTTCTGAGGATTAGAACTTGGACATTTGGGGAAACTATTATTTTGCCTACCAGGGTGGTGGTGGGGGGTGGGGTGTGATATGATACACTATGATAAAATATGATATGATATATGATATTTTTCCTCCACATCAAGTAAATCATTAAAGTTTACTTGATGTGGAGGAAAAATATCAAAGAAAAAATCAATTTCAGTCTATATAAATAATCATTCTATTTCACTAGAAAATATAAACAGAGGAAAGTCTGGCACAGAAAACGAGAGGACATTGTAAGACCTCTCCTTATGTAGATAAACCAGCCTATATAGGAAGTTACTTGCTTCTTTCAAAGAGATAGAAAGTCATTAGAGCTGAAAAGCTGAGATCATACTGCCTAAGAAGCATTTAACTCCAATCTATCTTAACTACAGAATTCATCCTCAGAGTTGGTTAATAGCAAGAAATAAATTTGAGGGGAGTCCTGAGAAAAATTTTCAACTCAAGTCCAGGATTTGGAGGAGTACAATGACAAGAAAAAAGGAATCTTAGTTTAGTGTCACCATAATTCAAAAGTATGAATTACTGTCTATATTTCCTAATCATACCTGGTTTTGTCTTCCCTTTCTAAAAATATATCCTATGGGAAGATATATGAATAGATAATAAACACATAGGGATAAATCTTCATGACCTCCAGTTTGGCAAAATCATATATCTGATAAGGGTCTAATATCCAGAATATAAAAAGAAGTCTTATAACTCAAAAATAGGCAGATAGATAAAGAATCCAATTTAAAAATAGGCAAAGAATCTGAATAAATATTTCTCTAAAGAAGAAATACAAATGGTCAATAAATACAGGAAAAGATGCTTGACATCCCTGGTCATTAGGGAAACACAAATTAAAACCACAGATAGATACCATTACATATCCAACTGGATGGGCTATGATCAAAAAGACTAACAAGACCAAGAGTTGACAAGGATGTGGAGAAACTGGAACCATCATATACTGCTGGTGAGAATATTTAACAGTACAGCTACTCTGGAAAACTAACATCTTAAAAATTTGAGTATACCCTTAACATATACCCAGTAATTCCATTCCATAGGAATGAAACCATATGTCCACACAAAAACATGTGCAAATATTCACAGCAGCATTATTCAAAATAGCCAAAAACTAACAATAATCCAAATATCCACCAATTGGTGAATAAAGTGCAGTATCTCCCTACAAAACAATACTACTCTGCAATAAAAAGGAATGAAGTACTAATACACACAACAATGTGAATGAACCTTAAAAACAGAACACTAAATGAAGACACAACTCAAAAGACTAAATATTATGGTTCCATACATAAAAAATTTCTAGAAAAGGCAAAACTACAGAGAAAGAAAGCAGATCAGTGATTTGCCTGGGAGTGAGGTAAGGAAGGAATGCCTGCAAACAAGCACAAATTGGGGTGGTGGAAATATTTTTAAAATGGACTATGGTAATGGTTGCACAACTGCACAAATTTACTAAAGTTTATTAAACTATATACACTTATATTGGGTGAATTTTATGGTCTATAACTGTTAAAACTTATGTTTCAGTTCTTTATAATTCACAACTTGTACTTAATATTGTTTTTTAATTTGAAGAACCACAATTCATTCATAGGAAATCATATTAAATTACCATTTTATTTTGTATTTTTATTTTTTTTAATGTTTGTTTATTTTGGAGAAAGAGACAGAACACAAGTGGGGGAAGGGCAGAGAGAGAGGAAGACACAGAATCTGAAGCAGGCTCCAGGCTCTGAGTGGTCAGCACAGAGCCTGCCGCATGGCTTGAACCCACAAACAGCAAGATCATGACCTTAGCTGAAGTCCAACACTTAACTGACTGAGCCACCCAGGTGCCCCTATTTTTTTTTTAAGTTTATTTATGTATTTTGAGAGACAGAGACAGTACAAGTGAGGGAGGGACAGAGAGGGGGGTGGGGAGAGAATCCCAAGCAGGCTTCAGCGCAGAGCCCAACATGGGGCTCCACCCGACGAAGCATGAGATCATGAGCTGAGTTGAAACCAAGAGTCAGATGCTCAACCAACTGAGCCACCCAGGTGCCCCTAAATTATCATTTTAAATTATAATGGCTACAACAGTGTTTTGCAATGTATGGTCAAATACATATCAGAATAACATGAGAGCTGGTAAAACTGCACTCCCACCTCCATCTCTCATACCTAACCACACGTGCCACTCCCAAACTGCTAACCCACTTAACCAACTCTGTTTTTTCCACAGTATTTAACACCCTTTAATATACCATGGAATTAGCTTATTTTTTATATTATTTATTTTTTCCCATCTGTGATCCCCACACTCACATGCATACACAAACAGTGGCAAGAAGGCTTCCAGAAAGAAAATACTGACACATCCCTATCACCTGGAACAGTTGCTGGCACATACTGTTAAGTACTCAAATATTTGCTAAATAAGTGAAAAATATGTTCCTGCGCCTCATTGCAGATCTACTAAACAGACCCTTAGAGTGAGGCCCTAGAATCTACATCTTCATCAGTTCTCCTGAATAATGGCAAATTAACATTTAGGATCTACTGGTCCATAAGGAGCCCAGGTCTTCACACATGGCCATAGCAAGTTAAGTGGTGGCAAAAATAATCTAACGGCAAGGACAATCCACAAAGATGTAAATAGCTGAGTACTGAGCTTACAGACTTATCACAATGTTAGATGAAGTAAGGAACAAATTCCTCAGTTTTTGGAGTATGACATATAAAATTCTGCCTCAACCACAACCACCCACACAAATCTAACACAATACTCTTAGCCAGGCTTTTAAGTTGTATCCCAAGAGGCTTTTATGTAACCACAAGTCAAATTAACAACTAAGTAGGATTCTTCTAACTGAAATTTTAGCTGTAAATCCAAAGCAACTGACAGATTCTTATCTATGGTGCCAACAGTGTTCTACACACTACTCAAAATATGTACTTTATTTTGGAAAATTTATACTCTACATTTTAAAAACTACCGTTAAAATAAATGGCCATTGAATCTCTGTTTAAAGTGGCCATCATGGGGCACCTGGGTGGCTCAGGCAGTCAGTTGAGCGACCGACTCTTGATTTTGGCTCGGGTCATGATCCCAAGGTTATGGGATCGAGCCCCAAGTCAGGCTCCATGCTGAGCATGGAGCCTGCTTAAGATTCTCTCTCTCTCTCTCTCTCTCTCTCTCTCTCTCTCTCTCTTCCTCTGCCCCTCTCCCCAGCTTGTGCTCTCTAAAATTTAAAAAAAAAAAAAGTTTAAATAAAAAAAATAATAAAGTGGTCATCTTTAGCATCACATGAGAGTTCACAGAGAAGTTCTTTCAAAGACATCATGGTGGCACCTGGGTGGCACAGTTGGTTGAGCATCTGATTCTTGATTTCGGCTCCAGTCACGATCTCACCATCATGCCATCAAACCCCACATCAGGCTCTGCAGAACCTACTTGAAATTCTCTCTCTCCCTCTCTCTCTCTGCCCCTGTTTGTGCTCTCTCTGTCTCTTTCTCTCTCTCTCAAAATAAATTTAAAAAATGAACATTAAAAAAAAAAGAGGTCATGCACAAAGATATAAAGAAATAAGTTTATCTGTCAAATAGAAACAAACAGCATGTAGTCTGCCCATCTCCTCAAGTTATAGTGAGGCTAAATCAGATCATTAGAGGTACTTAAAGAGCCTAAAAACAAAAAACAAACAAACAAAAAAAAATATATATATATATGTATGTGTGTGTGTATATATATATATGTATTATGTATTTTGTACTTACAGATATGTAGTCTATCCCCTCAGACTTCTAATAGGCAATGACTTTAATCTCTGCTCTGATATCAGAAGGGTTTATACCAAACTGCTATGCCCAAGGGTTATCCATGATATGAGTCATCAAAGAACCGTTTCTGATAGAATAAAAATTCCAAGACAAAATACTAAAAAATTATTGCTCTATGCAGGATGCCTACTTTTATTCCATTATATTTAAACATTAAGTCTCATATTTTGCTTATTTTAGCACTCTCCCTATATAAAACTTTTCATCTCATTATCACAACTGAGATAAAAGTGGAATCATGCACCAATGAACTATAAGAGAAAGAAGACGAGACATATTTGACAGTTGAAATGTAGGCAATATGCCTTTATAAACATTATCAAAATGCAAATTCCTTTTTATTTTGTGCCAATCACCCAAACTACTTTATGTATTTATGTGAATAACCATTGACTATCCCCCAATTTAAGACTGGCATCTTCTAATATTCTGAGAGCTAAATTTAAGAAGGAAACCAGCTTAAATGCATCCTGTCCTAACCTAACAGCCTAAGTTCATTAAACTCATGTATTTGTCTTATATTTTCTGAGCATAGCTAGATTCCCTGGGGCACAAGGTGATTATAAACTAGTAGAGGATGAGAGGCATGAAAATAAATAGTTGCAATTTTTTGCAGTACATGCAACACCAGAGACCTATACGAAGGTTATCAGTGGTCAAAAGAGGAAAGTAATAAATTGCGTGAACAATATTAACAAAAGTTAAACAACAAAAACAACAAAAATCCCACTTAACTCTCTTTGAGTTCAGAAAACCATCATCTCAGTCGGTTAAGCATCCGACTACGGCTCAGGTCATGATCTCACGGTTTGTGAGCTCAAGCCCCGCATCGGGCTCTGTGCTGACAGCTCAGAACCCGGAGCCTGCCTGATTCTGTATCTCCCTCTCTCTCTGCCCCTCCCCTGCTCGAACTTTGTCTCTGTCTCTCAAAAACAAATATATATTAAAAAATAAAAATTTTAAAAATTAAAAAAAAGAAAACCATCATCTCTCTTGAATTACTACAACACTCTTCTCTATTTTGCTTAGTTCTGTTCTTGCTGGAGCTATCACCTCTCCCCCATGCATTCTCCATATAACACTCATTTTATTGTATTTCTAAAACATATATCTGATCACGTTACTCCCTTATTTCAAAACTTCCAATGATTCAACAAAAATAGGATTGATAGGATAAAAGCCAAATTCTTTAAATTCATGTTATGAAAGACTTCAGCATCTTTTTTCCTTATCTCCATCAGATATACACTTCCCCTTTCTACAAATCCAATCCATCCTCCCCAGTCCATACAGTGAGCTCCCCAGCACTCTAACCCACATTGACCTTTTCCTTCTCTAAACTCCTACAACATTTATTGACTCTATGACTAATTTTATGCAAAACTGTCTCTTATCATACATTATCCTTTCCTGTTTCTTGAATGAATCTTTCTTCTCATATAGGAAATACTTAATCCTCATATCCATTCCTTGTGCTTGTTTTGTAAAAAGCATAAATTCCATAAATACTTATTACATAATACATAGTAACTATTACAAAAATTATTCTTTAATGGATTTATCATGGAACCAGAGTTTCAAAATAATGACTAAAATTAATCATTTTTCTGCTCTCAAGTAAACTTTAAGAAAGGATATTTACTATATATTCTTAACTCTCTCATACTATAAAATGTTCCTTTACAACCAGGCTACTAGTTTAGTGGCCTTTAAAAAACTTTTCCTTATGCCTACACTATTTGTTAATGAAGAAAAAGACACCCACTATTTTAAGTGACTCCTCATGGATTCATTTGGCTCTCCATTCATTTTTTTATTAAACAGATACCTCCTGAACAACTGCTAGGTACCAAGCACTAGGGAAAAAGCACTGAATAAAATAAAGTGCCTAGCCTCAAGTAGCTTAGATTATAGTGAGGAAGAAGTCAGTATATAGTATGTGTAATGGTGGCAAAGACCATAGAGAATATTAAAGCAGAAAAGAGAACAGAGTCGAGGTTGAGGGAGCAAGCAAGCTGCTATTTTACATAGGGTAGTCAGAGAAGGCCTATCAGTGAGATGACATTTGAGATAATACTTGAGCAAAGCCTTGAAGAAAGAGAGGAAGTCATGCAGATATCTGGAGGACCAGTGTTACAGATAAAAGAGGGAACAGCAAGTGTAGAGGTCATATAGAGGTCCTATAGTATACACTTGCTTGTGAGAATATCTAATTTGCTACAGAAGTTGAATAAATGTATAAGTAATAATAAATAATAAATAGGCAGAATTCACAAGACATGTTAAACATATAAATAGAAATAGTAAGCAGAGCATGTGTCTGAAAAGATAGAAATGGAAGGACCAAGATGCCTAAGTTCATGAGGCACTAAATATGCAATAAGCCCCAATATTCAAGAGGTTCTTTGGGTGCCTGGGTGGCTCAGTCAGTAAAGCATCCGACTTCAGCTTAGGTCATGATCTCACAGTTTGTGGGTTCAAACCCCACATCAGGCAGAGTGCTGACAGCTCAGAGCCTGGAGCCTGTTTAGGATTCCATGTCTCCCTCTTCTCTGCCCCTCACCTGCTCACATTCTCTCTCTCTCAAAAATAAATAAACATTTAAAAAAAAAAAGCGGTTCTATATATAATGAGATACCTGATGCATTAAATATTCATGAACAATAAATAAACATGAGACTTAAGAGGCACTCTACATATATATGAGGTCTTAATTTAGTTATCCTACATGTTCTCTCCCCAAGAAACAAAAATAAAACCCACAGCTGCTCACCAAGATAAGTGGCAAGCTAGAGCTAAGGCCAGGCATGCTCACCCCAGCGTCTCTTTGATTGAGCAGGTACGTGTTGTGGTATTACCAGAATATCTTCTACCTGACTGGGCCTCTCACTTACCTCAATTCTGGTCCTCTTTGCTGTTAAGGCAGAGAGAGAAAAGGCATGAAAACTGTGTATTCCAAAATTCAGGGAATCTGGTCCTTCACTCACTTGTGCCCTATCTTAAGTGTATTAACTTTATCCCATTTCTCCCCTTCTTTCTCATAGTGTACTGTGTGTGTGTGTGTGTGTGTGTGTGTGTGTATTTTTGAGGGGGGGTCAATGGGGGAGAGAGGAAGACAGGGAGAGAAAGAGAGAGGGAGAGAGAGAATGAGAATCTTAAGCAGGCTCCATGCTCAGCACAGAGTCTGACGTGGGGGCTCAATCCCACGACCGCAAGATCATGACCTGAGCCAAAATCAAGAGTCCAACACTCAACCAACTGACCCATGCAGGCACCTCTCATAGTGTGTTTTAAATTGACTTAATAAACCATGTGTTTGAGCATCTTAATTGGCCCTGTGAGCCTTTCTGTTCCATTACTTCTGTGATAGATAGATGGCCTGGTGTTGCCCTGGGAGACTACCATTTCCCAAACAATAGGCCCTCAAGCTGAGTGGTCCTGGCGGTTTAGAACAGTCTGGAAGCCAATGGGGCAGGGACAGAGTAAGAGAGAAAAAAAGGAGAGAGTAGGAGTTCAACAAATCTGTAGAGACTACATCATGTAGAACCTTGTAAGCTATTACAGAGATTTTGGCTTTTACCCTTAGTAAGATGGGAAGCTTTAGTAGGGTTCTGAGGAGAAGAGTGACATGATCCAACTCTATTTTAGAAATGTTACTGTGTAGAGAAATGTAAAGGGTCAGAAGCAGGGAGATAAATTTAAAAGGTACTATGATAATTTAAGCAGGAGCTGGCAGTGACACGGACCAGAGTGCAACAGTGGAGGTAAAGAGAAATTATTTGAATACAGTATATTTTAGAAAATAAAGCCAACAGAATTAGTTATGGATTAGAGGTAAAATGTGATAAGGGAAAATCCAAGATTATTGTCTTGAATAAATGATGAATATGTGGAATAGAAAGACACATGTCATAAAGACTAAAATAGGAAAATTTGATCTTGGTCATGATACTACCAAATAAGAAACTATCAAATCCATTTAATGCATTGGCAACATAAGTGGAAATAACCTTCTTTTAAAAAGAATAGGATAAAAACAAAGTATCTACTTAATTACCACAATTGAGTAAAAAATATGAAAATAGAAATTAGATATATGGCACATATGTATGTGTGTTTGTCTAAAGTAAATACTTATCAAACAGTAGTATTCTCTGGCCTGGAATATGGACACTTTTTAATCTTCCTTTTTAATTCCTTGTATTTTCATAACATTCTATAATACATATGTATAATAACAAAAGTTATAAGAAATGAAAAGAATTATACATTTTCTGTAAATAATCTATGTTCCTTATTAAATTAATTATTAAATTAATGGGAATCTTGGCTTTGTAAGTTCTAGATGAGACATCCCAGTTACATGGGGCCAATAAAAATAAGCACTTGAAAAGGCAGCAGGAAACGCTACAATCATGGAGACTGTTCTCTAAGAAGGTAATTAGGTCTTTAAATACCTTAAGAGACTCTCTTAAGAAGTATTCTATCAAAAGCAGATATTGATCTGCACTAAATTATCTATTCAGGAGGGGGAAAAAAACAGAAAATCTAGTCAGTATGTGTGCATCAAAGACATGGGTTTTGTGCACAGACAGTGTCAGCATACTGAGGTGGTGAAGAACATGAACCCTGGTGTCAGATTAAATGATCAAAATTGAATCTTGGTTCTGCCACTCCACAGTTCCGTGCACCTGGGCAAGTAATTGAATCTCCCTGTACCTCAGTTTCCTTGTCTCTAAAATAAGGCTAAAGGTACCTATACTTCTTGTGGTTGTCAAGAGGACTACTGACATGTGCATATTCACTATTAAACAGGCTTGGATTCAGGGTAATGGGTCAGGAACAGCCTAAGGCAACATATAAAGCAGGAGAAGGAAATAAGGAATGCTAAGTCCTTTGACTGCAAGGCAGCCAAACCCTGTCCTAATTCTAGGTCTGATAAGCGCAAAGGCTCCATAGGAGGGTTCCAGGGGAGTTTAGAAATCATAGGATGATTTAATAATTGCTTGCTCTGGACCAGAGGGGAATGAGACAAGATATAGAAATAGAAAACTTGGAGACATCACTGGAACCAATGACTAGGAAAATTAATCCAGGCTAGGAAAAGAAGACAGATCCTATAAAGAGTCTGATCTGGGTGCCTCCAATCTACTATCAAGGATACAGAAACTTGGAGAGATGAAGGAATTTATCTCAAGTCACATGACCAACAAGGATTTCATCTGTAATGTGTAAATATCCTTCATAAAAATTGCAATGACTTCAGCAATAAAAAGTCAAATTTTCTACTAGGACAAAATTAGGCTAATATGACTGGTATATAAAAGGCAAGGAGAATCACACTTTTTCTTAGCAATCACCTGTAAGGAATTAATTGGCCCTTCTGTAAGGTAGGTTTCACATTTCTGACAACTAAATGTAAAATGCATTTATTTAATGGAAGTTAAAGAAATTTAAATATATTCTAATGTAACCCCACCCCAATTAATTTTTCTAAATCTTACTGGAATCAAAAGTAAAGAATAGGGATGAATAGCATCATTTATCACTTCTATATTTATTGCATTTACTGTGTGTACAGTAATGACATAAAGCTCTTTTGCTAACAAGTAACAACAGTAATATAGAAACAAAGCAGACTTCATGTGATACAATAAAGTGCTCTTCCTGGTTATAGTAAAAGCCCACAGGCCCAAGACTTTAAAGTTGTTCTCCATTGTTCTCAATGTAACATTGTGTGTCAACTATACTCAAATTTTTAAATTAAAAAAAAAAAAAAAAAAAAAGAAAGAAAGAAAGAAAACAAAAGAAGGGGAGGAAGAGAAGGGGAAGGAGGAAGAGGAGGAAGGATGGAAGGATGGAAGGAAGGAAAAAAAGAAAGAAATCAGGACCAAAAAATCTAAAGCAGAAAATGGTTGATGATACCAAAGGAGAAAACCATTGTCTGTCCAGATTTTACAGAGGTTCCTGGAAACAAGAGGTTTTTATAAATTATATTCATGGAAACGAGACTAAAAGATTAATTTAATTCAAAAGAATAAATCTTGAGCACCCACTTTTTGAAAAGCCCTATGTTTGGTATTGGTGAGAAACAAAAATGAGTAAGACCAGAGTTTATCCACACTGAGCTTGCATTTCAGAGAATTCAGATGTTATTTAAAAATGCAAGATAAAATAAGTACTGCAAAAGGAATAAAAAACATGCTCTAGGAACCCAAAGGGAATTACTGTCAAAATGAAATCAGGAGAATGTCGTAAGTGTAGTATGAACGGAAAAAACAGAATATTTGTAAGGAATAATTGTGACAATAGAAAGCTATAACTTTCAGAACTGAAAGTTCGCATGCAGAACATGGGAACATAAACTTGTTTCAAGGTCAAAAGAAACAAAAATAATAGTAGAGTGTTAAATAAAAATTTCAAAATATTTTCAAAATACATTCTTCGCCCAATTATCCTATTTATAAAGACAATTTCTGAATAACATTTCTTACTCTGAAAAAAAAAAAATGCCTGAGATGAAGTTTAGTATGCCAAGGATTAAAGGGTGTTCAAAATATAATGCTATTAACAACAGTAAAGCCAAGTTCCCATGATTCTACCAATACTTATTGAAACAACTCAAAGAACTTGAGAGTGCATGAGAGGAATACTTGGAGAAGTGCCAAATGCTGAATCAAAACCAGTACTCAGAATATCAGTCAAAAGCATGTCTTCTGGAGGAGTGTTTAAAGTGTTTTCTATTCCTAAATTCTTCTCAAACGTTTTTCAAGATAAGGTATTTTGGTAGACATTTACCTTTGGAAATGGGATTTCAGTATTAGTAATAAAGGTACATATCAATTATACATAACATAAAAAAAGGAGAACTGTCCAAATACATGAAAACCACAGTTTATCCAAAATGTCTTTGAACTACTCATTTAATATACTTCCTTGTCAAGCTAGTTATGAGTTGCAAATATACAACTATGCACATACGCAGAGAGATAGACCAAGTATATTTGATTCATTTATTCCTCCTACTTATAAACAAAAAATTATATAGAGATACATAGATAAAACAAAAATAAAATCAAACAAAACTAGCAGCCCACAAAAACTGTATTTGGACATTCTGAATAACTGGCATAAGAAACAATCTGGTTCTAGAGAAAGAAAGGTAACAGTACCATTCAGGAGATTTTATACACTTAGGAAATGACACTATAGACATTCTATTTTATGTAACACAAAAGGATCTCTATTAGACATATACCAGAATGCTGGAAATCTTCATGAACTATTAAAACTATTTGAGAAGAGCAGGAAGTGGGTCTATTTCTTTCTATCAAAAAAGTCAAGGGAAAAGTTATAATGGTAGTTTAAAGGTTTGTCAGATTTAGAAACATTTTCTTCAGATATTCTCTAAGGGTTTTTGAAATATTTCTAAAATAAAAGGAACTCCTTTTACCTCTAATGCAAACTTAGTTCTGCCCTGGTAACATACAATATATTACTGGGAGTGCATATGTGACCAAAATATTCCACAACACAACACAAAATATATATATATATATATATATATATATATATATATATACTGCCATCTTATGATTGCTTTGCTTTTTCATGAAGCACTATTTGACATCTGTGAGAACTGGCACCACCATGTATTCATGACTCAAGAACATCAAAAACCTTCAAACATTCCCCTTGACACAAAAGCCTAAAGGTCCTTCATTCATTTATCAATTCATTCATTCATCAAACACTTAAACATCTAAGTACTCTGTGCAACAGAGTAAGCTAGACAATTAGAATATAAAGATATATAACATATAATCCATGCCCCTACCCAACTCACAGTGTAGAGTTTGTAAGATAAGACATATTTACTATTAAAAATATGCTAAAATTTAATCAGTATGTTTATTTTTCTAATTAGAAAACTTTAACAATGTCTGATGATATATATGCATATGTAATAAGTGTATACACATAAAAGTATATACACTTTTTTTAATTTTCAATTTTAGATATCTTACATGGTGTGATATAGAAAGAGCACTGGTCTACGACTCGACTTACATTCTAGTCAAGCTCAGATGCTTATTAGCTACATGACCTAGGACAGGTCACTTAATGTTCATTAGCCTGTTTCCTAACACATAAAATGAAGATAATACCTGTTTTACCTACTTCACAGGCTTGTTATGAAGATAAACTGGCAAACGATGTAATAGTCCTTATTCAATTGTAGAATTCTACACAAATGTATAATGTAATAACCTAAAACGTGAGAACTAATATTATTAACTTCCAAAGCTATTAAAATAGCTCAAATACTTTCATGTAAGTTTTTAAAACAACTTTTAAGACCAGTGTTGAAGATTTAATGAAAAACAAGTTAATTCTGCAATTAATATTAATGGCAATTGAGTTAATGTTGAGAAATAAACACTTAGCCAAAGTTTCTAAAAGGACCAGATACATCCTAATCATCTAGGAGCCTGTTAAATATGCTGACTTGTAAAACCGAATTTCTAGGGGGGCTGAGTTTGGGTATCCACAACTTTATCAAGCACTCAGGAGATTCTTTTTTCTTTTTTTTTTAATTTTTTTTTTTAACGTTTATTTATTTCTGAGACAGAGAGAGACAGAGCATGAATGGGGGAGGGTCAGAGAAAGAGGGAGACACAGAATCCGAAACAGGCTTCAGGCTCTGAGCTGTGAGCACAGAGCCCGATGCGGGGCTCGAACTCATGGACCGCGAGATCATGACCTGGGCTGAAGTCGGATGCTTAACCGACGGAGCCACCCAGGCGCCCCGAGATTCTTACACACATTAAAATGTCAGAGCCACTTGGGGCATCTGGGTGGCTCTGTCAGTTAAGCATCTTTCTTCCAGCTCAGGTCATAATCTCACAGTTTCATGAGTTTGAGTCCCACACAGGGTTCTCTGCTCTCAGCACAGAGCCTGCTTCAGATCCTCTGTCTCCCTCTCTCTCTCTGCCCCCCCCCCACTCACATTCACTCTCTCTCTCTTTCAAAATAAACTTTTTAAAAAATAATAATAAAAAATAAAAATGTAAGAGCCACTTAACTATAGTGAAAGATCACCTTATCCTTCTAACTTTACTAGCAAATAAGATAAGAAATGCAGTAATTATTCTTTGTGATGTTTTATTTTCTAATCAAGACACAAAAAAATTGTCTTTACTCTCTTGATTAGAAAATAAAACATCACAAAGAATAATTACTGCATTTCTAGCTCTCATAAAAATATTTTTTTAATTAAGAAAGGATAACACTGGGGCGCCTGGGTGGCGCAGTCGGTTAAGCGTCCGACTTCAGCCAGGTCACGATCTCGCGGTCCGTGAGTTCGAGCCCCGCGTCAGGCTCTGGGCTGATGGCTCAGAGCCTGGAGACTGTTTCCGATTCTGTGTCTCCCTCTCTCTCTGGCCCTCCCCCGTTCATGCTCTGTCTCTCTCCCTGTCCCAAAAATAAATAAACGTTGAAAAAAAAAAAAAAAAAAAAAAAAGAAAGGATAACACTCTCTAGGTATGAGTTTCACTACCCTGTGCGGTGGTAAAAATAATCTGAGTTGTTACTGTTTTTCATAACTAAAACACATTCCAAAAGCAGTTGAGAAATATGCAATAAGCATTTGGGGCCATTAATATAAAAATTCTCCTTTCCCTTGAGATAATATAATTTAGCAAAAATCCTACCTACTCCTTGAAATGTAATACTATCATCATGTTTCATGATATAGATGACAATATAAAACTATGTTGTCAATAGTATACAAATATTTTTCTACAGTTTCAATAATGAAACTTTTTACATGTTCCTAAATTGAATTTTATATAAATATAATATAAAGAAAATAGTGGAATTTTAAGATTTTTTTTAAGTGTATTATTTATTTTGAAAGAGAAAGAGAGAGCACTCACACATGCGCAGGGGAGGTACAGAGAGATAGGGAGAGAGAAACCCATGCAGGCTCTAAGCTGTTAGTGTGGAGCCCAACACAGAGCTCAGTCTCATGAACCATGAGATCATGACCCGAGCCAAAATCAAGAGTTGGATGCTTAACTGACTTAGTCACCCAGGCACCCCTAGGAGTTCTTGACAAATTGAATATAAAATTAGCAATACCTACATAATATTTCAACAATAGCTATACTATTCCAAATATCATACATTCCCCACTGAGCAAACACAAATTTCAAATGTAGTGTTAAGTAAATTATACCTATGTAAATTAAATTTTCATAAGGCCTTTTTTTAACTAAAAAAATGTATAGTGGATGCCATTAAAACATGTAATAGAGAATTTAAAGCTATTTTGTGTTAAAATTGTAGATGAGAATTTACTTTTTAAATTGTCTTCAATATTAAATGCTATTTTAAAAAGCAAAAGATTAGGAATATATATAGAATTGTCCAAAAAAATCTTTACCAAAATAACTGCAACATTTTTAGTAATGTCTATATAACCAGTATATATTTGTTTATGTAAAAAAAAATATGTAGGATCTTATGTAAAATGGTCACCATCTAATAAAACTGAAATGCAGAAAAAATTTAAATAGTAACAGTCAAATAAAGCACTGTTGAAAGCTTTACACAGGTTTTTAAATATTCCTTACATTAACATTTAAGAAACAAAAACCTACACACACTTTTCCTTGCAGCTGCTTTATAAAAGTGTATATAAAGTTCCAAAACAAACTACTAAGAAAAGCCCCACATTATTGTTGCATGTTTCTTACTAACAGACGTTTCTCTGTTTGAAACAGAAGGCTGCCTGTTCACTAAAATGACTGACAGCACAGAGTTGGTCATTCTTAACTATGCCATAAGAAAAAAATATGCAATCAGAAAAATACTAAATTTACTCAATAGTGGACAAAATACTAACAGGACAGTTGCAAACCCATCATTATATCAAATATGTCACTAACTTGTGTGTGTATATATACATATATATATATGTGTGTGTGTGTACATACATATGTATATATATGTACACACACACACACACACACGCATACACACACACACACACACAAAAAGTCTCCCCTTTAGTTTATATGTAAAGCATGTTTTTACCTATGTCCTTCCTGGCCACCCTTCATGTTCAAGTCAAAGAAAGCTTAGAATACTCAAAAAACCTTTTGTAAATTCTAAAAGAAATTTGTAGTTACAGAAAATAGCCTGTAAGAAAATAATAATACTACTATTCACTCACTAACAGCAGCTCCTCCCTCAAAAAAAAAAAAAAAACTATTAATATTTTAAGTTTCAACAATTTTAAAACAATATATTTTGTACATAAAATGAAAATGAAAACAATTCAAGGTCATTACAATATGACTATACTTCATTTAAGATGACTGTAAAGTTGTAATATCATTAGAAGAAAATGGACAAATTCATATCTCTACCCACACAACTGCACGGGAAGTAGAACCCACAGATAAGGAATTCAAAGACTCTGGATGAAAGAAGCACAATACTGAAACCAAAGAGATGCTAAATGATTATCCTTTTCACATCTACACACACTTAAATGCCCAATGAACACTCACCTCCCACTAAAGCCACCTATGTTGCCCGAAGTGCTGACTCCCCCCTCTGAAGGACAAAGCCTGTGGTCTAAGTGATCCATCTGCTTCTTCTCCATTTCCAACCCCACTCTCAGAGAATCATTTTGTTTCTTATCTCAGTGAGAAAATACAAGCTATGGAAATAAAATTTAAGTATCTCTCCACTCCCAAATCTATTCATACTTTGCTTTCAATACTGTTAAAATGAATGCACATTCCCTGTTTCTATCAAAGGTCAATTTCTGCACTTGTAGGTTGAATTCCATCATTTATCACCTACAGTAGACTCCCTTATCCATGGGAATAAGTTCCAAGATGCCCAGTGGATGCCTGAAACTATAGACAGTACTGAGCCCTATGTGTACTATGTGTTTTCCTGTAAATAATACCTGTAATGTTTAATTTATCAATTAGGCACAGTAAGAGATTAATAAGAATAATAATGAAATAGAATAATTATAACAATAAATTTGAGGGGCACCTGGCTGGCTCAGTTGGTGGAGCATGAGACTTGATCTTGGGATTGTGAGTTCAAAACCCCACGTTGGGTATAGAGATTACTTAAAATCTTAAAACAAAAACAATATACTTTAATATAAAAGATATGTGAATATAATGTCTCTCTCAAACTATCTTATTGTACTCTACTCACCCTTCTTCTTGTGATGTAAGATGATAAAATGCCAACGTGATAAGATTAAAAGTGAGGTGAATGATGTAGGCGTTGTGATGTAGCACACTGACCTTCAGCTACTACTGACCCTCTGACAATCTGTCAGAAGGAAGATCATCTGCCTCTGGACCACAGTTGACCACAGGTAACTAAAACCATAGAAAGTGAAACCAAGGATAAGGGGAGACTACTGTACTTAACAACTTTATTCCTGGAATTACCCTTTTGGCTCCTGAATTCTTCCCTCCCTACTAGATTTTTTCAGTTCACAAACATTTTATAATTGCATTCCTCTCTTATGTCTCACATTCCTCATTTTTACAATGGGGGTAAAAACAGTACCTACTTTATAGAGTTGTTGTGAAGACTACTATTATTATTAATAATAATTATTATTATCATGATGTCTTAAATCTATCACTTAGGCTCATGTGCCCCTCTGGCAACCACATTTTAAAAATCCCCTTTATAGCAATCTCAAAACAGTGGCCTATTCTTACTGTCTCTAATTCCCTATTCTCTCCCAAACTTCCTCAACTCAGGTGTTTGCCATCAACAATCCCTAAAAATCCACTTGACAAATGAACTAATGACTACCATGTAACCAATTCAATAGTCTATTCTCAGTCCTCAAATAATAGCCAATACATATTGAACGCTTACTATGCTGCCAGACATACTCATTTAACCCTCACAAAAACTCTGCTGGATAGCTACTATAGTTATCTCATTTTAAAGAGGAAGCTAAGGAACCAAGATGCCGAGTAACTTACTCAAGGTCACCCAGCTTACTCAACCTCTCAGCAAGTTCTAGAGAAAACTTCACAATTTAGCTCTATTCTACCAATTATTTTATTTTATTTTACTTTATTTTTATTTTTTATATTTTTAATGTTTATTAATTTTTGAGAGAGAGAGAGAGAGAGAGAGAAAGCATGAGTGGGGAAGGGGTAGAGGGAGGGGAAGATACAGAATCTGAAGCAGGATCCAGGCTCCAAGCTTCAGCATAGAGCCCAACACAGGATTCGAACCCACAAACCATGAGATCATAACCTGTGCCAAAGTCAGATGCTCAACCGACTGAGAGACCCAGGTGCTCCTCTACCAATTATTTTAACATACGCTTCCCACTCATTCCTTCACAGGCAGCTATCTGGTGTCCTTATGTCCCTACTATACTATTCACCATGATTATCAATATTTCCTAACGCATGCTCTCTTCCAAAAAAACAAACATCTCCTTCTATTGGTCTTATACACATTATATATGGCATAAAGTCAATAATGTCAAGACATATTAACAGAGGAAGGAAAGATGTGACCAATTATCAAGAGAAAAAAGGTAGATAATGGAAACAAATCCACAGATGATCAAGATGTTATAGTTAGCTAATGAGAATTTTAAAATAATTATTATGACTATATGAAAAAGAAGAAAAGATGAACAAAATGGATGAAAAGAAAGAATTTCAAGAGAGAATCTGAATCTAGAAAAAGGGATGGATATTCTGGCAATGAAAAACATAATATCTGAAATCAAGAACTAATTGAATAGATTTCATAACAGCTCACACATAAGACGTCTGGCTAGATCAAAACAGATCAATAGAAAATACCCAATCTGTAGCACGTAAAGAAAAAAAGAATGAAAAAAGAACAGAATATAAGGGAGATGTGGAACATTCTCAATACATAACATACATGTAACCACAGTCCCAGGAAGAGAAGAACAAGAAAATGAGACTGAAGCAATATTGGAAAAGATAATGGCCAAGAAATATCTTGGAAGACATAAACTTAGAGATTTAAGAAACTCAATGAATTCCAAGCAAATAAAGTAAAGTTGAGAGATTACTAAAGATACATAGGAATATCTCATAATGACTACAGGATTGTGATAGAATAATGCCAACCCCAAAATGTCTATGTCCTTGGGGCTTTTGGGTGGCTCAGTCAGTTGAGCATCCAACTCTCGATTTCGGCTCATGTCATGATGCGAGGGTCATAGGATTGAGTCCCGCATCAGGCTCCATGTTGAATGTGGAGCTTGCTTAAGATTCTCTCTCTCTCTCTCTCTCTCTCTCTCTCTCTCTCTCTCTCCCTCTGCCCCTCTCCCCTGTGTGCTCGCTCTCTCTCTCTCTCTTCCTCTGCCCCTCTCCCCTGTGCTCTCTCTCTCTCGCTCTAAGATTAAAATAAACAAATAACTAAATAAATAAAACCATCTTTCTATCCCATTTAAAAACAAACAAAAATGTCCATGTCCTAATCCCTGGAATCTATGAAAACATGACTTTGTATGACAAAAGGGACTTCGCAGATGTGACTAAATTAAGGATCTTCAGGTAGCAAATTAACCTGCATTATCAGATATCAGATGTCCTGCATTAGGTAAAGTAGATATGATCTACCTTATAAGACTCCTTATAAGACAAAAGACCATGTGAGATTGAAGATGCTACTCTGCTGGCTTTGAAGACGGAGGAAGGGCCATGAACCCAGCAACACAACTACAGAAGTAGAAGTTAGAAAAGGCAAGGAAAAGAATTCTCCCCTAGAGGGGCGCCTGGGTGGCGCAGTCGGTTAAGCGTCCGACTTCAGCCAGGTCACGATCTCACGGTCCGGGAGTTCGAGCCCCGCGTCAGGCTCTGGGCGGATGGCTCGGAGCCTGGAGCCTGTTTCCGATTCTGTGTCTCCCTCTCTCTCTGCCCCTCCCCCGTTCATGCTCTGTCTCTCTCTGTCCCAAAAATAAAAAAATAAAAATGTTGAAAAAAAAAATTAAAAAAAAAAAAAAAAAAAAAAAGAATTCTCCCCTAGAACCTCTAGGGCACCTTGTCTTTGGCCCAGTGAAACCCATTTTGGATTTCTGGCTCCAAAAGAGTAAATTAATAAATCTGTGTTGTTTTAAGATACTAAGCCATGTCAACTTGTTACAGCAGTATCTTGTAAGTATTGTTTCTAATACTTTGTATTAGAAAACTAATACGAGGATCAATAAAACAAGAAAATATGACAACCCTAATGCCTATAAAAAGCAAAACTTGACACAACAAAGGGAAAATCAATAAATTCATTATAGTTGGTGAATGTTAATTCACATCACTTAACTAACAGATTTTTTAAAAAAGAATTTTTTTTTACATTTATTTATTTTTTGAGAGACATAGAGAGAGCACAAGTTGGGGAGGGGCAGAGAGAAAAGGAGACACAGAACCCGAAGCAGACTCCAGGTTCTGAGCTGTCAGCACAGAGCCAACATGGGGCTCGAACTCACAAACCTCAAGATCATGACCTGAGCTGAAGTCAGACGCTTAACTGACTGAGGCACCCAGGCGCCCCTAAATTTTTTTTTAATATTTATTTATTTTTTGAGAGAGAGAGAGAGAGAGAGCGAGAGAGAGAGACAGACTGTGAGCGAGGGAGAGGCAGAGAGAGAGAGGGAGACACAGAATCCGAAGCAGGCTCCAGGCTCCAAGCTGTCAGCACAGAGCCCAATGCAGGGCTCAAACCCACAAGCTGTGAGATCATGATCCAAGCCAAAGTCAGATGCTCAACTGACTGAGCCACCCAGACGCCCCATAACTAACAGATTCTTTTTTAAAAATCAGTAGAGATATGGAAGATTTAACCAATACTACTAGCTATCTTGGCCTAGTTGACATTTATAAAACATTAAATGCAACCATTGCAGGACACATTTTCTTTACATGCATATGAGCATTTACTGAAACAGACCATATGCTGGCCATATAGCAAGTCTGTACAAATTGCAGAAAACTGAAGTCATACTAAGTATATTCTCTGACTACAGTGAAATTAAACTAGGAATTAACAACACAGATAACTAAAAATTCCTAAATATTGGAAAAGTAAGCAAGTTACAGAGCTTCCTCTTCCCCATAAAATTCTCATACATACCTTAAACATTTGGCGGGAGGGTGAAAGAGAGAATGTTTCTCCCTGCTCTGAAATGTCACTGCCCTCATTCATACTCATCTTTGTCTCTGACATTGCTCCCCTACTCTGTAAGGCCTTTCCTTTTCCCTTCCCACGCATTCCTGCCTCATTTCAAGACACAACTTAAACCTTGCCTTTGCTATGAAGGAATCCTTTTTTTTTTTTTAATTTTTTTTTTAACGTTTATTTATTTTTGAGACAGAGACAGAGCATGAACGGGGGAGGGTCAGAGAGAGGGAGACACAGAATCTGAAACAGGCTCCAGGCTCTGAGTGGTCAGCACAGAGCCCGACGCGGGGCTCGAACTCACAGACCGTGAGATCATGACCTGAGCCGAAGTCGGCCACTTAACCGACTGAGCCACCCAGGCACCCCTGCTATGAAGGAATCCTTAAAGATCTCAACTTCCCCTCAACTTTCAGATCACATATTATCCGTGCCCCTTTACCTCTCAATCACATCTTATCTTGAAGTATTGTTTAAATACCTCAGGTGTATAAATACTAATTCTTCAATAAGAATGACAACTACTTCATCTATACCTTATGACTTGCTGCTCATGGACCATCAACATAAACCATCAACTGGGGAGCTCATTAGAAGTGCTGAGTCTCAGGGGCGCCTGGGTGGCTCAGTTGGTTGGGTGTCTGACTTCAGCTCAGGTGATGATCTCGCAGTTTGTGGGTTTGAACCCCATGTCAGGCTCTGGGCTGACAGCTCAGAGCCTAGAGCCTGCTTTGGATTCTGTGTCTCCCTCTCTCTCTGTCCCTCCCCCACTCTTGCGCCCACACTCTCTCTCTCTCTCTCAAAAATAAACATTAAAACAAAAGTAAAAAAAAAAAAAGAAATGCAGAGTTTCAGGTCCCACTCCAAACCTTCTAAATTAAAATCTCTATTTAATAGGATCCTCAAGTAACTGGAATGCATACTGAAGTTTAAATGCTCTGACTTACAGTGATTCTTATTTATTTTTTTATGTTTATTTATTTTTGAGAGAGAGACAGAGCATGAGCAGGAGAGGGCAGAGAGAGAAGGAGACACAGAATCCAAAGCAGGCTCCAGACTCTGAGCTGTCAGTGCAGAGACCAATGCAGGACTTGAACTCATGAACTGTGAGATCATGACCTGGGCCAAAGTCTGATGCTTAACCGACTGAGCCACCTAGGTGCCTGCTAAACTTCTTTTAAAAAGTTAATATGACACCTGGGAAGGTGCAAAATTTTATTATCTTGACCATGTAGTATCTAAAAACCTTTGTTTCTAGTTTAAACAGATAAACTGCAAGCTTCAGTTTCTTACTTCCATTTTGGAAATAATTGGTCCATTCTTCCCTCCTGCTCCTACCTATTCAATACTATTCACATAATCCTTGGGTCTAATCCTTGGGTCCTTTGACCATGAAGAATGCTAAGAGAGGTTCCTCAGGAACAAGAAGAAACTGTGGTCCAAACAGATGACTACTGTCATACCTCACTTCTTGTTCTAGGAGAATAAAATCAGTTCTGATGGATAATAATTCCGAAATCCTACAACGAATCACTAATTCAAATTACTTCAAAACTAACTGTGAAATTACTTCAAACTATTGTGAAATAGAAACTAACAAAATTACATACATAACGCAGGATATAAAAATATATTCAGGCCATGTCTTTTTTTTTTTGTGGCCATAATGATAAATAAGACCATTAAATGCGATATATGGAATTAAAGCTATATTAAAATGTAAATATCTCATAAAAGTATTTTCCCATAGGAAAATGTAATATTTGACAGTCTTGATGAATAAGATCAACAAAATGCCATAAAACAAATATAGTAAATCTATTTGTTGACGCTAATAAAAGTGTTACACCAACACCCACAAAATGGGCATAAGTATACTACACGTTTTGATTTCACAAAGAGTTCAGATGTACTCTAGCTTAATTAAAATTCCACTGTATAAGAACCTTCAAAGAAAACTAACATGATATATATAACAAACTAAAATGTATAAGACTATCTTTCTGTACCACATTAAATTAAAACCTAGCATTGCTTTTGGGGACTGGTTTGGATATAGCTCAACCTCCGTTAAAAGAAAAGCATGGATATTTGACTTGACTTTTTCTTTTTCTTTATATCTTAACAGAAACATTCTAAATCATTCTACACACTTAAAACATTTCATATCAAGATTTAAACATAATTATTCTTCCTGTTGCTAGGGATGGTAATATAAAGATTACGCTTCAACAAACTGTCCTTTTTATTCTCTCTTGCCCTACAGTTTATTTGATTACAAAAGTGCAGTTGTGCAGAAAGCAGACCAAAATGATCACTATGAGACCATTAACTGCTATTACATCACTGTCTCTGGTATTTCACTGTTAAAATTGCTGGCTGGTATTTGGTTTACAACTATGTACCACAAACACAGAAAATTATTTTAAAAAAAAACAATTAGAGGGGTGTCTGGGTGGCTCAGTCAGTTAAGCATCTGACTCTTGATATCCACTCACGTCGAGATCTCTCACGGTTGTGAGATCCAACCCTACATCAGGCTCCATGCTGAGCGTTGAGCCTGCTTGGGGTTCTCTCTCTCACTCTGTCTCTCAACATAAATAAATAACCATTTAAAAAATAATAAATAAATAAACAATTTGAAAGCTTTTAAGTATCTAGTAAAGAATTCTACACAGGCTTGGTAAACACGTGATCCAGCTAAACATAAGATCTAAAAACCAAATAGATCCACAGGGTCTTGACAATCAGGGGGTGTCAGCAGCACCATGAAATAGGAAGAAATCCATGAATGAAGGCAAGTGCACCTAAGTAGACCTAGCAGTAGACAGAGAACAGCATTAGAAATATGATGTCAAGCAACAGAAACCTAAACAGATACAGTCAACATCAGGGAAAGTATACTGGCAGGTGTCAGAGACTCAATGACAAAGATTTATCTTATGGGACACTTGAGTGGCTCAGCAGGTTAAGCGTCTGACTCTTGATTTCAGCTCAGGTCATGATCCCAGGGTCATGGAATCAAGCCCCATGTCAGGCTCTGCCCTGAGTATGGAGCCTGCTTGAGATTCTCTCTCTCCCTCTGCCCCTCTCCCCCACTCATGCTCTCTCTCTCTCTTTAAAAGAAAAAATATATATGTTTATTTTATTACAAAAAATATAGTCAATCAACATTTATGGAAGGTCTCTTCTGAATTAATCAGTTCTAGATACTGACAACCCAGTTATGAATAAAATAAAGACCCTTGCTATATACAAGGGTCTGTGCTAAACATCTATGAATACAAGTGTTGTTTCTGTTGTCGATATTAGTTCAAGGAAAAGTTCAATGATGAACTCAGCAGTAAACAAAGACAGTAATTAAAGCACATGGAGGAACAAAACAGAGTATAAATTATTGGAATAGTGATACAAGGCAGGGCCACAAGTTTAATTCCTGGAATTGAGCTATGGAAGTCCTAGTAATAAAGGGTTTAATTCATACAGAAAAAAAAAAAAAAAGTTTATACACTGAGTATCAGGAATGAAAACAGAAAAAAGACAAGACAAAACTGAACTTCTGAACCACTACAGCTTTAGGATGGCCTAGTATTTAAGAACAGGATCTGTCTTAGCATCTAGGAAAATGATAAATCTGCAAGTGTTAAGTAGTCTAACTTCAAAAGATAAAAATACATAGGGGCAAGAAGACAATGAGGTCTGTATGGATGTGTTCAAAGAAATGGTTTAGGAAAGAACAATCTGATAGCAATGAAATAGACTGGAGAGGGATGTAAGATAAGGCAGAGGGCACAATAAAAAGAACATGTGGTTAAAAATCAGAAGACTTGTTTTAGGGCACCTTGGTGGCTCAGTCAGTTAAGTATCCAACTCTGGCTCATCTCATGGTCATGACCCTGTATCAGGTGAGCTCAAGCCCCATTCGGGTGAACTGGAACCTGGCTTCCGGTTCCAAGCTGACAGTGCAGAGCCTGTGTGGGATTCTCTCTCTCTCTCTCTCTCCCTCTCTCTCTCTCTCTCCCTCTCTCTCTGCCTCTCGCTCACTTGCACCCTCTCTCTGTCTCATAAGAAAGAAAGTTGGCTCTAATACCTGCTGTTATACTTACTATTCTCTGATACTATCAGAGTCTGTCTTGTCATCTTGAAAATAGGAATAACAACAAGCTGATTAGAAGGCTCAAGTAAGAAAACATGAGCATTCACTCACTCTCTAATCTGCAAGGAACCATACAAATGTTAGTTATTACTATCATAGTGAAGAGACCACAGCAAAGCAAATTAAATAGTAACGACCAAAACTAGAGTGAAGGCAATGTGAATTGCTAGGAGGAAGGCGAGGAGATAAGTGCAATATGAGGCATTAATGAGAAAAACACAGTAGGATTTGGTACAAGTAGGGGTAAATGAAAAGGAGGTAATTTTAAAAACCTAATTACCGGGGCGCCTGGGTGGCGCAGTCGGTTAAGCGTCCGACTTCAGCCAGGTCACGATCTCGCGGTCCGTGAGTTCGAGCCCCGCGTCGGGCTCTGTGCTGACTGCTCAGAGCCTGGAGCCTGTTTCCGATTCTGTGTCTCCCTCTCTCTCTGTCCCTCCCCCGTTCATGCTCTGTCTCTCTCTGTCCCAAAAAATAAATAAACGTTGAAAAAAAAAAAATTAAAAAAAAAAAAAAAACAAAACCTAATTACCAAAAGATACACTGTTAAGAGAGAGGGTAATGACAAATTATTAAAGCATTAAATTGTGGGGGGGGGGGGGGGAATAAGCATGAATAAAACATTAGCAATACTAAAACCATGTAAAGATGGCATAAAATTCTCAAGTGGATACAATTTTGTTCAGTCATGATTATACTTGTTAATATCAGCAATTGCATCTTTACAGATTTTACTAAAATTTCCTCCATTTATATATTGAAACAAAGAATGAAAAATATACCAGCTAGCTATTTTTTTAACTCATAAGGGAAAAAAAGCTGTGAAACTCCTTTGTATTACATTGCAAATGTAGTGGACAAGGAAAACATATTGCTTCCTTCATCTTGTCACCTGTTAAGTTCTGTAAAGGCAACAGACTACAAAACAATCTTTAATCACTCTAGATTTGAGTCAGAACGTCTTGGAAGGAAGGTTTGCTCTTTGGAATGGTGATACTGGTCTACATCGTTAACTAAAACAACTGTAATCACTGAGGCATTAAATAACTTAAAACCTGAACTAAGGTAGTGGCAAAGGAAATGGGAGGGAAAATGGGGTAGATATAAAAGACAGAAACAACAACACATCTATACGTGAATATAAAATGATAAGGCTGTACCACCTCAGTTATACCACAATTTGGCCCCTCTTCTGACCAACTTCTGTTTCTATCATTTAAGTGAACAAACAGCATTCATAAAATATTGGTTTTGTACGGTCTAATCTATATCTGGCCAAAGAGGTTTAGTAACTTCTGAAGCCTGCCTAGTTAGTAATTCAATAGGAATGACCCACATACATGAAGTGACATGTTGAGTGATGAAAAACATAGCACGCATTGTTGATCAGTCTCTTCCAACAATGCAAATGCTTCTTCTTTTCTTTTTTTTTTAAGTTTATTTATTTTGAGAGAGAGAACATGAGTAGGCAAGGAGCAGAGAAAAAAGAGGAGAATCTCAAGCAAGTCCCACACTGGTAGCGGGGAGCCCAACATGGGATTCAAACTCATGAACCATGAGATCATAACCTGAGCCAAAATCAAGAGTTGGACACTTAACTGACTAAGCTACCCAGGGGCCTCTAAATGCTCCTTCTTTTAACTTTGATATTTGATATGTGAAAACAATACAGTTTCTTGGAGTTCTCTATGAGTTCATTGTCTGTTGATCCTAATATCTTATGATTCTTCACCTGAACATATAAACCATCAGTGTTTGGGAAATACTGGAAAACTACAAAACCAACAGAAATTATAAACCAAAGCCATTTGATTCAGAATGTTCTTCAATAAGTGAATACTCAAGCATCTATAGTAGAATCAATTAGAATTAGTCATTAATAAGTAAAAGGTCTAGTTTTAAAGTAAGAGCAAATAGCTAAATGTATATGATGTATATGATGATAATGATGTTACATAATTACATTATATTAATAATGCACTAAGAGGGGCGCCTGGGTGGCTCAGTCGGTTAAGCGTCAGACTTCAGCTCAGGTCACGATCTCGTGGTCCCTGAGTTCCAGCCCCGCCTCGGGCTCTGGGCTGATGGCTCAGAGCCTGGAGCCTGCTTCCGGTTCTGTGTCTCCCTCTCTCTCTGCCCCTCCCCCGTTCATGCTCTGTCTCTCTCTGTTTCAAAAATAAATAAACGTTAAAAAAATTAAAAAAAAAATAATGCACTAAGAGACCCACAAATCACCAAGAATTTAGCAATAATATGGCATAATTAGTGAAACCCCCAGGATATGTTTAACTGGTTTAACTGCTCTTAATATTTGTTGAGCAACTACTATGTGCCAGAAACTACATTTAGAATCTACATCTATTATTTTATCTGTTATTTGCTTAAGTACAGTTTCTCAAACTGTGAATGTTTTCCCCTCTTTAGTAAAAAAGGTACATTATCTACTTCATATATGAAATTGGTGCAATGACTGGGTTCATATAAGTATATAGAGTAGTATTTGTTAAATGAATAAGTTGATGAAAAAATAAATGGATTGGATGGGATAGGGTGGGATGGGATGGGATAATATGGTACTGACTCTATTCCAAAAGTTCCATTTCCATGGGTAATCTGTTGACAAGTTCCTAGAGTGCTGTGGTTCTAACAGTAAGAATGCCTTGGAAACTGGTTCATCAGTTTCAGAGCCCGAAGGAATCTTGGAAATCTTTTAGTCTCTCGCATTTTAAAGATAAGGTCATGATGGGGCGCCTGGGTGGCGCAGTCGGTTAAGCGTCCGACTTCAGCCAGGTCACGATCTCGCGGTCCGGGAGTTCGAGCTCCGCGTCAGGCTCTGGGCTGATGGCTCGGAGCCTGGAGCCTGTTTCCTATTCTGTGTCTCCCTCTCTCTCTGCCCCTCCCCCGTTCATGCTCTGTCTCTCTCTGTCCCAAAAATAAATAAACGTTGGAAAAAAAAATAAAATAAAATAAAAAAATAAAGATAAGGTCATGAGAAAATACGTGATTTGCCTGATGTAACTCATCCAGTTACTGGTGGAAGCAGGGCTGAACCCCAGGTCTTCTACTTTCCATTCCTATAGCATAAACAGTCCCTCTTTTTTTGCCACTCCCTTGGAGATTGATTGGAGCTCCTCTATGAAGGAGCCATACTGACCAGCAATATTTACTATGAAGTTGCTTGAACTACTAACTCATATAGCAAAATACTAGCAGTTAAAAAAAAGATAAGGGATTGGACTTTTCTTGTTATCTCATAATTTCAACTACAAACCTCAAGAGAAGTTTCTAACCACATCCCCACAGCATTTACCAACAGGTGACCAAACTGGTCCTTCAACTATCAGTCCTTACCACTCATCTTCGGGCTATATATGATAAGGCAAAAGATTCATGGTGGAAATACTTCAAGAATCCCTAAGCAGAGAGAACACTGTTTTCTCATTTCCTCTCTACAGTATAGGGAAGTAAAATGTCTCTCCTCTATCAAGTCAAGTGAGGACACAGTCCAAGGATTTGTTTACTTACAGAGACTAAAGAGTTATAAGAATGCAACTGTGGCATTTCATTTCTGCAGAATGCAGACTGTCACATCTCAAAATGTCTATGTTAGAGAGCACAGTCCCATCTCAGAGTGTCCACCCAGAGCAAAGTGAGAGAGTTTCTGGGAAAATCTGATGTATGTCCTCTGAATTCCAGCTATATATATTTACACCTGAAAAGTCTGAAGACAGGAAGTTAAAAAAAAAAAAGTTAGAGAGCAATAACTGAGCTAGCAAGTTGCACTTTCACTGTTAACAAGTCACAGATACATGGCATTTCTCATTGCCCAAGTAGACAAAAAAGAGAGTGGCCAGACAATCAGCCATTTCATAGAAATTTTGCAAATGAATATTGACTACGACCAGGACAAACAGACATTCACTGTCACAGACTAGAAATATACAAGGAGAGTAAGAAAAGAGCTAGAGCATTCCCAAAATGTCAGGCAGAGAATGCAACCCCATTAGCAAGAAGACTGCCCTCAGGAGGCTCTACAAAGAATCTGAGGGCATAAGAGCCAGCTAGTAAAAGCCAGGAGAACTCTCCAAAAAGCGCTAAGCAGCCACTCAACAAATCAGTTACACACAGTCTTTCAGAATCAGATTTGAAAAGGATAACTTAATAACCTAGGGAAACATTCATGAAATGAAAAATGTGAAGTGAAATAAAATACGATGGAAAACTGAATCAATAATTTATTTTATTACATGAAGAATGAGATTATGTTAAAATACAAGGGACAGAAATAAAATGTTTTCATTTCTCAGGGTGGTAAAATTCTTACAAATTTTCTAAAATGAATAGATAACACTTTTACAATCAGAAAAAATAAACTGCTCAAAATTCTGCAAGTAGCCTTGGTGACAAAATATGATTTTTTTTTACTATTACAATAAAAATCAACTTCTATCATTTTTTTTAGTGTCAATAATATTGTTCCAAATTTTGTAGCCAAAAGAAGTTGCCTTAACGATTTTAAATGACAAGAACTACAAAAATGCTTGAATTTCAGGGCCGGAAAGACAACCTAGTCAATATAATGTTCACTCAAGCTCTCTACAAGACCGTAACATGGCAGGCCAATGCTACCAGAATATAGCTCAGCAATTACCCTTCTATCTCCTCTCGGTGGTGTCACCAGATAACTCAAAATTTTCATTACTCACTTTCTCTTAGTTAGCAAAACATCTCTAAACCACAGCAAAATCAGCTATCTAAAATCTTCAAGATGCTCTAAGATATAGAAAAAGCTCATCAAACTCTAAAGTCACCATCAGAAGTCTAAATTTCCCAGATTGTCTTTCAAAACAAAAATATTCATTCAAGGGGCACCTGGGTGGCTCAGTCAGTTAAGCATTCGACTTCTGATTTCTGCTTGGGTCATGATCTCACATATGTGAAATGGAGCCCCGCATCAGGCTATTTTCTCTCTCTCTCTCTCTCTCTCTCTCTCTCTCTCTCTCTGAGCCCCTTTCACCACTCATGCACATGCAAAATAAACAAACCTTTAAAAAGGAAAAAATATATGTTCATTCAACACTCTATATAGCCTCTAATTTGGCCCCATTGTGTCTCTCACTTTCTTCCTGAACAACCTCAACTGTGTGTTGAAAATCATGGTCCAGCAGCAGCAGTATAGACAAGTGGTTTTATCTGGAACACTGGCTAGAACCAAGTTTTTTTTAATTCAAATCCAGTTCTGTCACTTATAGCTGTGCGACCCTAAGCAAATTGCTCAATTTCCTTTTTTATAAAGTGCAACTGATAATAGTGCCTATATTATAGGATTATTGTGAGTATTATGTGAGTTAATATGTGTTTAGAAGTTAGAACATCTGCTTCTACCACAGTGTTTAAAAGTTCATTTATTTAGACTTGAAAATTCAACCTAAAACCTCACCTGCCCATCCCCTGAGGATGTGGCTTTCACTGATATGCCCTCAAGTAAGGCTAATTTTTCCTTTCATACCACATACAGGTTGTTGCCTGCAGGTGAGTTTTCTTCTTGCTCTCTAGCATAGTTTCCAACCTGTCTCTCCTTCCTCTTCCAAAGATCCCATCTTCTTTAAAGCACATGTCATCAAAACTTACCACCCTTCAACATCCCTTATTGCTGTCCTTGTCACACTGCCTCATCCATTATTCTCACTTACAGTCTACAGTATCCCCTTCACCACTACTTCTATCAGCATTCTTGGCAACTTCAAATCCCTTAAGTGACAGTTCTTTGACCTCTTTAAAACCATTCTCATTTCTGGGGGGGGGGGGGGGGGGGGGCGGGGAATGCAGTCAGAAAAGAACTACCGCATCTTTATATTCACTACATGCATCTATATCTGCAAATTCTGCTTTTCCTCTTGCTAAAGGACAACTAAAGTCAAAGTGTCCCAGATTCTATCTAAGGCCACTCTTTCCACTTTCTCTTTCCAATCTCATCCTCAGTCTCCTTCTCAAGGGCTTCACTCCTACAAATATCTCCTCTCTTTCACTATCAATTCCTTCCTCTCCTGGATGATTTTCATCAGGCATAAGCATTGCTCATCATCACCCATTAAAATAATCCTCCCTTAACCTTATCCTTCTCTGCTTCATTTCTTTGCTCCCATTCACATCAACATCTTCCAAAAGTATTACTGATTCCAGGGTGTCTGCTTCCTCATCTCACATCCTGCTCCAACCAAGCAATCCACTGAAACAGACCCCAGGGGTCACCAATAACCTACCTCTTACAAAGCCAACGGTCCCTCTTTGCTCACATCTTACTTGACTTCCCAGCAACATTTGAAACAGTTGCCCAACTTCTAGTACAACATACTTCTCCCTGCTTTTTCTAACCTCACTGACTACTTGTCTCCAATCTCCTTGACTAGATCTTTTTCTCTTATTGACCTCTAAATTTTAAAGTGTCCAGGGCTTTTTCCCCACAAGTGTTCTCCAAATTTTTTTCTCTTCATAGGTGACCTCATCCAGTCCCATGCTTCAACCATTTAAACACTATTGCCTTTAAAAGTTTATCTTCAGCCCAGACATCTACCTTGTGAGCCATACTTCTATAATAGCCTACCCGACATCTTTATTAGGATGTCTGATAAGCATAATAGCAACCAAAGTAGAACTACTTTCTCCAAAATCCATTTTTCCTCAAAGCTTCAAACCTGAAAATCTACTTAATTCTTGTCTTTTCATCACACCCTTTATCCACAATTCCTAACAGCTCTATCTCCAAAATACACCCCATATCTGCTGTTCACCATCTGTCCTGCTACTGTTTAGTCCAAGTCACCTCTATCTCTTTCCTGTAACACATTAACAGCTTTCTCACTGGTCTCCTGCTTGCATTTTTAACTCTCTTATAACATAGTTCACCCTCTCCGTAGCAACCACTTTTCTTTCTAAAAGGTAAATCAGATCATGTCATATCTCTACTGAAAGTTATCTATCACCTTCCCAACTAAAATGAAAGCCCAAAATTTCCATTTTAGACTCCAAGGCCCTAAATGATCTGGCTCCTGCCTACCTCTCAGTTACATCTCCATCCTCTTTTATTAGCTATATCTGGCTATACTGTTCTTCTTCCCATTCCACTAACATGCCAGCTTATTTTTCAAGGCTTTTGCACTGGCTTTTGCTTAGAATGTTCTTTCAGATCTTCCTCATAGCTCACATCTCAGTATTCAGACCTCAACTCAAATGTTTCCTCCCAGACAAAGCCAATTACTCTCAAGCATACTGTTTCATATTCTGTATAGTACTTATCAACATGTGAAATTATTTTTTTATGTTTATTGTCTCTATCCTCACCCAATGTTGGTTTGACTTACAATTTTTCAACTTCTCAATGTTGCAAAAGTGATACACATTCAGGAGAAACTGTACTTTGAATTTTGAATTTTGATCTTTTCCTGGTCTAGCAATACCAGCATGATACTCTCTCATGATGCTGGGCAGCTGTAGTGAGCTGCAACTCCCAGAGAGCCACAACAAGAAAGGCAAACAACCGATACACTTACAACCATTCTGTTTTTCACTTTCAATAAATCACAGGAGATATTCAACACTTTATTACAAAACAGGCCTTGTGTTAGATGCTTTTACCCAACTATAGGCGAATGTAAGTCTTCTGAGCATGTTTAACATATTCGAGGCTAAGCTAAGATGTTTGGTAAATTAGGTATATTCAACGCATTTTCAACTTAATGATATTTTCAACTTATGATGGGTTTATCAGAAGGTAACCCCATCGTAACTCAAGAAGGATCTATATATCCTCCACACCCAGAGCACCCTCCTGCAACCTCAATGGCAATCAAATATTTTTTGACAAACTGACTTAAAGATTCCATAAGAATAATCAAGACTATGCTATGTTTTTCCTCTGATGTTAAGAACCACATCTGACATTCATACTGATGTATTAAGCACTTCACAGAGGACAAAAAAATAAATAAAAGTCTATCTTTGCTCTTAAATAATTAAATACCCATTTAGGAGGAAAGAAAAAACAATATAAACCCAAGACACTAAATACAACTATTTACAAAGCAATCTATCATACACCATAAGTTATAGCTACATATGTGAATATGGTAGGATTAGTCAGTAAAGGTACCCTTAGAAGAGAAAAATTCTGTGAGCTATATAGTATCAAGATCTTGTACAGATGAGGAAATTGAGACCAGCTAGTTTAAACAATTCACTCAAGGTTAAAAACTAGGAAAGGAATCAGGTTCGATCAAGTCTCTTAATGTCACAGTCCATTCTCTTAGGAAATCATCTCTGCCACTTCCTTATAACAAGAGCTAGCTACTATGAAAGGTGTATCTAACAGAAGATTGGATAATAACAAGTGGAGTTGCCAAGGACATCTAGAAGTCTATAATTCCACCAATATTAAATATTCAAAGTGCTTCAGGTTTTGGATCTTGAAAGATAAAACAGATCATCAGTCTCCTAGGAAAAAACACAGCCTATTACCCACAGAACACCAGGATTAATGGAGCGGACACACAAGGAAAAGATACACAACCAAGAGATTTAAAATCTTATTCAAACTATTCTCAGAAATGGAGTATTTTAGGGCACTTTCCATAGAAGCCTCCTGCCTCACTTAGATCCAAGTTGGCCTCTCTGAATGGATTAGTTATTAACTAACTGTGTGGGAAAAGATATGTGTATATGTGTGAACATGCATGCATGCGTGTATAGTCATGTACTTTTATGTGTGGAGAGGCAGTTGCAAATAATGACTGCAGAAACTAGAAAGAAATTTATGGAGAGGGATTTTTTTTTAATGGAATTAGTATGACAATTAGGAAAGATTAGAGAAAATAAGCACAGAGGAAAAGAAAAAAAAGCAAATAAACCAATAGAGCTATGTAAAAATTAGAAGATTGGAGGGGTGTCTGGGTGGCTCAGTCAATTAAGCATCTGACTTCAGCTCAGGTCATGATCTCATGGTTCATGAGTTCAAGCCCTGCTTTGGGTGAGCTCAGGCTCCACGCTGACAGTGCAGAGCCTGCATGGGGCTCTCTCTCTCCCTCTCTGCCCCTCACTCACTCACATCCTCTCTCAAAAAAAAAAAAAAAAAAAAAAAAAAAAGATTAGAAGATTGAAGAGCTTACATTACTATTTTGGAAAATAAGGAGTCATTTTTCTGTCTTAAAAAGTGAGCCATTGTGATTACAATGGCTACTGAGGTAAAATACTCCAATAACTTGCACATAATGTGTTCACACTTCATTTTGGCATGTTTTACGAGACAGCCATCAGATCTGATAAGGACACGCAAGACTCTCCTAACTGGACTGAGTTCCTCAAGGGCAAAACCCCTCCAATTCATCTTGGATTTCCCAGGGCCAAGCAAAGTGTTTGCACTGCACTCGATTTTAGTGGGACTCAACAACTAATAACTGGGACTGAAATAAATTGAAATATATTGAACTGATATGAGCCAAACTAAATTGGAATGATCAGTGATGGTAGCTACTTACCATCTTCACAAATTCATTTTCCTCCATTTTATTTTAATTTTTTTAACGTTTATTTTTGAGACAGAGAGAGACAGAGCATGAACGGGGGAGGGTCAGAGAGAGAGGGAGACACAGAATCAGAAGCAGGCTCCAGGCTCTGAGCCATCAGCCCAGAACCCGACGCAGGGCTCGAACCCACGGACCACAAGATCGTGACCTGAGCTGAAGTCGGACGCTTAACCGACTGAGCCACCCAGGCACCCCATTTTCCTCCATTTTAGATATCAAAATACATTTAAGTAACTTCTGCTGTACTTAAAACAAGCTTGGAGCAATAGCTTTGGCTTTACACTTTTAATGGCACTTTACAAAGAAGCTATAATGTACTCAGCAGAAGTATAATTCACTATATACATGTAGAGGGACTGAGTCATAGAGAAGTGTCATGTTATTTTTCCACAGGGTTACTTTTACACACTGCCACCTCAGAGTGAGTCAGTGGAACAGAAAAGAGCTGAATTCAAAGTCCAAAAGTATTACTTTCATCACCAAAGTTCATTTTAAAAGATTCAATCATAAAAGGGAAATTATGTAATGTGCAAATAAACGTATTTGGTAGTACAAAAAAAAGCACAAAGGAGGACTGCTTTCGGAAACAGAAATTCCTGTTATTGCATTCTTTTTTCAGGTAAATAGCATGTTTCTCATCCAAATGTACAGAAATAAACTCAAATATATAAGTATCTGTTTTTATAGTATGAGGGTTCAGAATCTGATGATTTTGGAGAATATTCATCCTCAGTTATATTATTCTATTCCTAACTCTATGATCGTTATTTTAATAGCTAATATTTGGAGGATTATGCTTGTCAAAGACAGCAAATGGGCTGTCTTAGTCATCTTCAACATCCCACTTACTTTCTACCACATATTTTCTAAGTTCATCTATCACCACACTGTTTCATTTCACAGTACATCTATTTGTAAAGGACACAAAAAGGTATTTATTTTACCAGTTCAATCAAGTTTGTTTTTCTAAACTTTAAAAAGTAAGGTTTGTTTTCAGGATTGTTTAAGTTTCAAACTCTGTTCATGCCATTATCACTCAAAAACTTGTTTTTCAATGCAAACAAAACTATGAAAGTTTAAGCAGCTAATATTGTATAAACAAGAAAAGTCTAATTATTGTGTAAGGTCTTAAAAAGAGTCACAAATTTATTTTTTCTTATTTAATCATGGTTATTAAATTTAAAAATATGCAAAATGATTGGTCTCATAATATAAACTATAAAAATAAAAAACTTAATCAAAAAATGTTTAATTAGCAAAGGAATTCTGTTGCCTCAATCAAATCTTTCAATTATTTCACGTTAGACATGGAAATAGATGTTCTCTTAGAGCTTATACATAAGTGTGTATATGAGTGTTGGATCATTTTTGGGGTCTTAGTAAATACTGTCAGTATAAGTAGAATTGTGCCTGGGTTAATGATATGCCAAGAGATGTATTTAAGAGGTTTAAGGATTAACATGTCAGTCAGCTCACCTTGCCAGGTAAGCACTTGGAAATCAATCAGTATTCCCATGTCCTTAAAGATAAACAAGAAAGGAATGTCATTCCATTAGTATACATACCAACAAAGGACAAAGATTTTCTAAAAATATTTTATTCAACCTCGTCAAGAAAGCATAATTATCTCAGCCTTGACTTTCACAACTCAACGTTTCATAAAGACAAATTAAGACATCCATTTTATCATGTAAAAACAATGCTGATAACTTCTACTGGTAATATCAAGGTCAATATCATCTAATATAAACACACTATTATCATCCTTTTTATTCAGCTTTACTGGGATACAACTGACAAGTAAAAGTGTAAGATATATAAAGTGTACATTGTGATGATTTGATGTATGTGTACACTTCAAAGGATTCCCCCATCAAGTTAATTGACACATTCATCACCACACATATTTGCTTTTTTTTTTACCCCTGATGAGAACTTTCAAGTTCTACTCTTAGCAAATTTCAACTATACAATATAGTTTTATCAACTACAGTCACTATGTTATACATTAGATCCCCAGACCTTATTTATCTTATAATTGGAAGTTACAACCTCTCCCTATATCTATCCCCCATCACCTCTTCTCTTTATCTTTAGAGACACACATAATAAATGACTTGAAAACATCACTGTTCAAGAAATAAATTTTTGCAAGTTAATGACTACAACTAACACTTACTGAGACCTGCTATATGCCAAGCATTATTCTGAGTACTTTATAAACATGCCAATTTATTCCCATACCAACCCTATGAGATTAGTACTCTTATTATCTCTATTTCATAGATAGAGAAACCAAGATGAAGGTGGAGTTTTATAAACAAGAGCTCACCAATGAAATTATACCTGTCTTGAGGTGATTAGAAAAGAAACTGTGGTTAGTCACTACAAGTCCTACCTAGAAGAGGAAAACAGAAATTTATAGAGATGGGGATAGATGGAGAGAGAAAAACAGAGGTGGTAGGAAGAAGAGGAAGAAGGAGAAAGGGAAAACTATAAGAGAAAAGAGAATCTAACATCTCCTAAACACTTCTAAATGCAAGGCATTTATAACATTCATACAATCTTGGGGTGCCTGGGTGGCTATTGGTTAAGCATCCAACTTCGGCTCAGGTCATGGTCTTGCAGTCTGTGGGTTTGAGCCCAGCATCGGGCTCTGTGTTTACAGCTCAGAGCCTAGAGCCTGCTTTGGATTCTGTGTCTCCCTCTCTCTCTGCCCCTCCCCCTGCTTGTGCTCTACCTCTCTCTCTCAAAATAATAAACATTAAAAAAAAATAATATAAAAAAATAATAACACTCATATAATCTTAACAACCTATAAGGTAGGTATTAACTCCATTTTATAGATGAGAAAACTAAGATTCATAAAGCTTAGGTGGCTGTCCTAAAATTTAGAACTCAAATCTTTGTGACACTAAAATCCATGCTGTTTTTAATAAGCCATGCCCCAAAGGAAAATAAAATTAAGGCAGGCTTGGAGTGAAGGGAAAAGACAAAATTAATAAGGAATATGAAGCTAGAAAAAGAGATATCACGTGGTTTTGGCAGATCCTTGATGGATACTGGGATAAGACAGGGCACTGGTTAAAAGAACCATTAAAAGAACCATGATGCTTTTAATTGAGAGTGCAGGGCTACTGAGAACCACAATGGCTACCTGATTTCAAGAAACAGTTCCCTTGATCCCTTTCACACATTCTTCTTCCCATCCCATCTCACTTCAGTGAAGCTGCTGTGAGAAACAGCACTGGCCAATTGACCTAGATATGCCAGTCCTGTACTAAGCAATTACAGTGTATACCATTGATCTGGCCTAGCCCAACACACAGTCTATGGGCTGCTTCATCAGAATTGAGATGCTGGGGCACCTGGATGGCTCAGCTGGTTAAGTGTCAGACTTCAGCTCAGGTCATGGTCTCACAGTTCGTGAGTTTGAGCCCCACATCAGGCTCCACGCTGACAGCATGGAGCCTGCTTGGGATTCTCTCCCTCTCTCTCCACTCCTCCCTGCTCATTCTCTCTCTCTGCAAATAAATAAACAAACAAAAATTGAGATGCTAAGCTGTCATTATGCATATATTATATGGCCACAGCAATAGAACAGAACCATTTTCATATTAATGCATAGGTAGGTACAGTTTAGGGGTGAACAAAATTTTCCACTACAAAATGACAATAAAGCCACAGATGAGGACTCAAAATTTCATATATTTGACAAATTCATATAAGTTTTTTAACCAAAATGTCATACAGACAGGTTGACAATATTTTCATCAGCTGATGTTAAGAAATAAATACCTGGAGTATGTGGGTCGCTCCGTCGGCTGCGCAACCGACTTAGGCTCAGGTCATGATCTCACCGTTGGTGAGTTCAAGCCCTGCATCGGGCTCTGTGCTGACAGCTCAGAGCCTGGAGCCTGCTTCGGAATCTGTGTCTCCCTCTCTCTCTGCCCCTCCCCTACTCGTGCTCTGTCTCTCTCTCTCTCTCTCTCTCTCTGCCTCAAAAATAAACATAAAAAAAATTTTTAATCACAAAAAAATAAATATCTATTTTGTCTATTAACATTAATATATTTTATACCACATTAGCCAGATTCATCAACTCCTCAGTGGATTTTATGTTTTGAAGAGTGTGTGTGTGTGTGTGTGTGTGTGTGTGTGTGTGTGTGTTTCATGTCAATTCCATGGCAAAATCACAGCTTCTTGATCTCAAGTGAAGTCTGTCTCAAAAAATACCTGGGCGCCAGGCTGGCATGGGGTAACAGAGAAAATTGGACAACCAGCCTGGATGACATGAAAGTGAAGTTAAGGGCCAGAAGTAACCCAGGCTTGATCAGTGTCAGCGTGTATATGCAAGTAGAATCAAGTAAGCCCACCTGAGTTAAAGGAAACTTCACTTGAAAAAAAGAGGACAAGAAGGCTTTCAATAATTTCACTTAAGCAAATTTGGATTCAAGATATAGGAAAAGGGATACAAATCAGGAAACCAAGACAGAAGTCAAGTCTGGACAAATGAAATAGGTTACAGGGAAAGCTATGACCCTAAAAGCACAGCATATAAGATTGGAGCAGCAAAACAAATTTCAGACTAAGGTGGGGCAAACAACACTGCTCTGATTTACTTGTGGCTTTATTTAGGACTGACCCAGAAACTCAGAGGTACTAAGCAGAGAAAATAATTATAACGAAAATAACAGTAGTGTCTACTCTTCATAAAACATTTATTTACTAAGTGCCAGTAGTATAAGGGTTTTATATACATGTTCTTATTTAATTTTCACAGCAAACATGTAAGTGCTATTTTCTCTTATTAAGCCTGTGTAGACTTTGACTATAACAATATTTATTGAGCTCCTATATTTATTTGAAAATATAAAAATATTTTCACTCATAATGACCTAATAAGGGGGATGAAAATTCTGGAACATGGTTAAATAATTCTCATCAGTGTTAATCGATTTGTACTGATTCATGCTCACCAGTTGCTGCTTCTGAACAGAAGTATTTGTTGTCATAGTAAAGTTTACATTAAAAAGCAGCAAAGCACACAAGGTCCATCCAGGGATAAAACTCATAATCTTGGCCTTATTAGCATTATACTGAAGTCAACTGAACTTACAGATCACCAATACCCACAGTACTCAAAAACACATCATTTCTTTATGTCTATTTTTAAATAGAATGAGGTAGAACCCTACTGTTGAAACATAAAATGAGACAACAGAATTGATGTCAAAATGTACTCAAATTTAAAAGTGCAAAATCATCAGAAGTCTTTGACTTACTCTATGTGGAAAAGCTGCACTCATAGAACATATACACAAGATAAATAAAATTATGACTGGCTATACCAAGTTAATACAAAATTAAGAACCAAAGATGACTAAAGAAACCCTATACTCAGAGACAAGAATTGAATCTGCTACAAAGGTAACAGAAGGTCCAATTACACTTAAGCAACTAAAGATAAGAATATAATCAAGGACAGATGGAATTTGTTGCCAATCTAAGGGCAAGTTGGCAAACTAAAATTCAAAGGTATCATATTGTATTGCCTAAACTGATACTTGAAAATGTCACAGATGTCACATTTGGATTAAAGAACCTTAAATGGCAGGCCAAATAACCAGGAATGAAATCTGTAATCTCATGTTTAATCAGCAGTTGACAAGTTCCATTTTAGAGCAGGACAGATGCAGACTAGGTGACCAACAGGCTGCTCAAGCAAGTGTTTTGTGTTAAACTGAGGTGAGCAAAAGCAAAATAAGTACTTTAGAAATGCACTACTTTTCAAGAAACATGGAATGGTTATGGACCTGTGTTTGATTAACCATCAGTGGCTTAGACCAATGTGTTCAATGAATATCTGTATTACCCTAATACATTATATCTTGCTGTAGATATAGCTGAAAAATTAAAGTTATAAATCAAGATATCTTTTCCTAAAAAGCATCCTCAATGCCACAACATTTAACCATGTTGTGGATGGGCAGCACTACCCTTTCCCTTCAATTCCAGAAAATGGTCATTTGTACAGTCTATGCTTATCAGTAGAAATGAAAACATTACCAGGAATCATAAAGCAGAGCCAACTCTTAGAAAAAATGAAATTAACATCCTTATTAGACAACAAAAGCCTGTCAATTAAATTACTGTTTTATATATGGAATTTAATATATATTAAACACTAAAATACAGTAGATGATACTTAAACATGTTACTCAAAATGCCCTTCTTTGATATAAGGACATGTAAAAATTCTTATGCTATACTCTAAAATGGTAAACATCAGGCTATAAAAGTATATCCACAGAAACAGACTAAAAAGAAATATACCAAAATGCTGATTGACAGTAATTAGATCAGGGTGGTGAACTGTGATTGATTTTTTTTTTCATCTTTTCCTAGATGGTTTTTCTAATGTGATTATATTATTTCAATAACAGAAAAAAATTGGGCACCTGGCTGGCTCAGTCGGAGGAACATGTGACTCTTGATTTCTGGGTTATAAATTTGAGTCCCACATTGGGTGTAGAGGTTAGTAAAAAAAATAAATAAATAAACTTTAAAACAAAAGAAAAAAACACTAAGGGAGAAAAGTCAAATAAACATAACTTATGAAATGAAAAGCTGATTTTAAGATCACTAGACTAGGCTTGCAAGATCTATTTCCTGCTTCTATGTAACAGTATTCTTTAAAATGTTTTTAGCTAAGTCTTCATATAGCTCTATCAATGAATACTGCAAGTACATTACCCCATTAGCTCTAGGTGCCAAAATTTAAGAGAAAATGTAAATTTTTTAAATTTTGTGTTATTATTATTTCTGGTCTTTTTACTTAGTTTACCCTTTTTAGCACCCTTTAATCCATAGTCTGGTTTAGTGCGCTGTTGCCTACATTCATACGAGGAAGCAAGGAAAACATTAATAACATTTTCAAAAATCTAGTGCAAGCCATTTCAAAATGAAAATTCACATTTTTATTAACCAATTTAGTCATCATCCTCTTATATTAGGTTAAATAACTAGTGGAAAATGTAACTCAATACTATTGTCAATCTCAGCAGTAACTACAAAATACTCAAAACCATACCAGCTGAAAGTCTGTGTGGGAAGAGAAAAGAAAGAATAAAAATGGTGGATTTTACTAAACTATAAAAGAAGGAATTTGGTAAGACAGAGAAGGATGGTATGTGATGCACATAATGAAACTAGAAGATTGGGCAAGGAAAGGTTTTTGCAAGTATTTATATACATTTTTGGACCGTTCGTAGTGGTGCAAGTCACAGACACGCTCAAAAAACAAAAGAACAGATATAAACACATATAAAGCACTTTACACATTAGGGAATGACTAATCCAATTGCTAGAGTTTAGAATATAACCAACATGCCCATCATTGGCTATATCAGACTCATCTCTAATAATATTCCTGCCTCTGTTGTGTAAAAACCATTTTCCAAATGCTTTCACGTGACTGGCTCCTTTGATCCTTTTTCAAGTCCACTTAGATAGGTACATAACTACTGACTAAAAGCCAAATTTGTCCCTGGTTAGTGTCCAGACCAAAACACTTCCTAACCACCCCATGTTCATTCTATTATATTACCTTGTCTCCAACTTACATGATTCCAGTATACAGTGGACATTTAATAATTATATAATAAAAAAATGAATTTTGATCTAAAAAGTAAATAAGATTAGAAAGAATACAATTGAGAGTAGAGATGGCCTATGCCTCATTACACCATGTGATCAACATACCACATCCTAATTATTAACTACAGCTTGACCCTCTCCAAGGTTTATTGTTCCTGCTTGCTGAAAGTCTCTCATTTAAAACAACTCCAAAATGACTATGTAACTGTGTAAAAGAATACAAATAACTACTCTGACAAAATATGTCCTTCATCATATTCAGAAAACTACAATATCATAATGCTAAGTGACAGACACAGCTCCTCGAAGTTGAGAATAATGTCAAATTCTATCTCAAAAACTAATATTTTACTACATACTAAGAGATCCAAACAGTAGGGACTAAACCTTGAGCTGTCCTTGATTTAGCCCCTGCTTGGGCTCATGGTGGGGGCAAAATCAAGTGTGAACAATTTCCTTAGTTCCCTGCTCTTACTGAAGACACTGACAAGGGTGAATAGTCACCTAAGTAGCCTGACCGTGGGGTTAAATCCTGAAAGACCTTCACTCCAATCTAGACATGTAGATATCTGTTTGTTTCATTACAATAACCGCAATGTCCTTCAAATGTTCCATTATAATGATACTATCAATACATTAGCACTTTCTTTTATTTTTTTTTTTCAATGTTTATTTATTTTTGGGACAGAGAGAGACAGAGCATGAACGGGGGAGGGGCAGAGTGAGAGGGAGACACAGAATCGGAAACAGGCTCCAGGCTCCGAGCCATCAGCCCAGAGCCTGACGCGGGGCTCGAACTCGCGGACCGCGAGATCGTGACCTGGCTGAAGTCGGACGCTTAACCGACTGCGCCACCCAGGCGCCCCAGCACTTTCTTTTAAAAAGCATTAAATATCCTGTGAGTTTGGGGAACATTTCAATGCTCAACAGTGAAAATTACATGGTGTATATCTCTCTCATGGCAATTTTAGAGGGAAAGAGAGAAGACTCATATAAAGAGGATTTATGGCCAGGGCACCTGGGTGGGTCAGTTGAGCATCTGACTCTTGATTTTGGCTCAGGTCACAATCTCACGGTTTGTGAGATGGAGCCCTACATCAGGGTCTGTATTGACAGAGTGTAGCCTGCTTGGGATTCTCTCCCTCTCTCTCTGACTCTACCCAACTCATGCTCTCTCTCTGTGTGTCTCAAAATAAATAAATAAACATTAAAAAAAAAGGCAGAAATTTCTATGCATGGGAGTGTAGAAAGATTTCATGTAGAGGTGGGACTTAAGACATCTGTTGAATGATAGGCCTCCATTATGGTCCAAATGTTTTGTATCCTTTATTTCCTTCTAAAATAAAGAGGGGAAGGGATGAGATATTACTTAAAAGCTTAAGAACCACCTATCAAGTGAAGTAATACTCAAAAGGGGGTCTTTTTAAACCACTCAGATTTCTAGTTCCATTTCCACTTCCAGGTTCCAATAAATACATTTCACCCCCCCACATGATCCAACCCTACCTCTACCCTATGCCACCCTCCAACCATCTTGCTCATAGTGAGTCTGCCATTATTACTGGAATGTGCTATAATCCGTAAGTATGTTGGAGTAAAAAGAAAAAAAAGTGTTAAGAACCAAGGGGAGGGAAGGGGGAGAAGGCTACGTGCCTAGCATTCACAAAATCCTCCTATTTCCATGTTGAACATTATTTCCAAATTAGACTATACACACTTATCCTTTGGTGGTTGTAGTTAAAGCACTAATGTGCTACCTATGAATGTTGAAGACAGTCCATATTATTTTAATAACCCAGTTCTGGCATTTCTTCACATGTAAATATGCCAGGAACCCCAAAATATAGACCAGAATTTCTATTCCAGGAGTCCCTCTGTTTCTGCCTTTCACAGGTCCTTTTTAGAAACACTTGTTCTAGTTTTCTAGAATTGAGGCCATCATAAAGCAAAAATAATGGGCACTAAGAATGGGGGAACTCATCTAAATGTCAAGTGAACTTTTATAAGGAGTACTTAAGGGATTAAAACTGTAGTTTTTAAGATATAAACTTAATCTATTTCTAACATGTCTGCCACAAAAACATAAAGATCTAGAAAATCTACAAAACTAATAAACAGAACAGTTGAGAGGCTGTGGTAGCTCACGCAATTTTCTCAACTTCTCTGGGCCTCTATTGTCTAAACCATTGTAAAGAAGGGGCCTCAACCAGCTAGTCCTTTTACGCCCTTTCAATTTTAAAATCTATTTTTTTCAATAATCATAGACATACTACAAATTATCTTCCATATATAAATGTCTAATAATTTCAAAAAACAAAGGATAAAGGAACTTCAAATACAATTCTTAAACATTCAGAAGGATCTCATAATGACCATACAGTGTCACAACAATTGTCTCTTTGGCTTGGCTGTCATTTACTTCAAATAAAGCTTGAGCTACAGGAAAACTATTTTAACACTCTGAGAAGATTAATAGTTAATCCACTGGGAAACCAAGCTGAAAGACAGAATTCACAAATCCACTTCCCAGAGAGAAGTGTTGAAAATAACAAACATATTTGTTTCATTTTGAATAAACTTATTCTAATGATATACCATATACAAATACTTTCTATTATCTGACATCCCTTTTCATTTTTGTGTTTTCCTTCCTAATCTGAAGCTGAGATGAAGGTCATGTCTAATGTTGACAAAAAATAACCATTTGTAAATCAGAGTCACACAAGTGGGTTGTAACATATCTTGGGGGAAAACATCCATTATAATGCATATTCCAAGTTCACATCTTTGAAGAGAAATTGATGAGAATTGGAAGATTGGGAAGATTATGAAATTAACTGCCAAGATAATTTCTGCTTTCATGGTTTCACGAAACTGGAATTTCTAGTGCATCATTCTCTACCCCATAATTATGCATCAAAATATTAACCAATTAGCAGGTATGATGGTATGAGCTCAAAGGGTAGCAATAATTAGACATGAAACTTGAACTTTCATGGAGTTCCAAACAACAAACAGGTCTACCATACTTCATAAATTGAATAAACCCTATCTGAAGAAATAATATCAACTCATATTTGTAAATAAAATAATTTCACTGACTTTCAACTTACATCATCTACTAGCTCTTTGGTCTCCTTTCTTTCATTTCCCTTACTTCCTAATCCAACTACAAAGACATACAAAGACACATACAAAGTGGGGCATGCATATTTTATCAAGTAGGACATGATATAAATAAAATCTCCCTAATGCATAGGCTTTGAAGTTCACCTTTCATATGAAATACCTTTGGAATCAGGGCACACCTTTCATTTTTTAAATCACTGTTTTTAATTAATGCAGTAACTAAAAAATGCTATTAAAAAAATAAAGTAGAGGGGCTCCCAGCTGGCTCAGTTGGTAGAGCATGTGACTATTGATCTTGGGGTTGTAAGTTCAAGCCCCACATTGGGTGTAGAGATTACTTTAAAAAAATAAAATCCTTAAAAAATAAAAATAAAAAATAAAGGAGAAATAAAAACTAAGCTGCAACAATTGTCTTTCTTTCTAGTTCATACCGTTGATTACATTTTGTGTTAGTTCCAACATATTTTGTGCTTTTAAAGAGACTTGTACTGTTAGGGATGTAAAATCAGGGACCAAGTATGTCATATGGGCTGCATATCCCCCGAATTAGAAAAGTATTCAGCACGGGGCACCTGCCTGTCTCAGGTGGTGGGGCAAGCAACTCTTGATCTCAGTGTTGTAAATTCAAGGCCCACATTGGGTGTAGAGATTACTTAAAAATAAGATCTAAAAAAAAAAGTGCCCAACACATAGTAGGCACTTAATAAACACTTGTTACATGAAGAAAGGAATAAACAAATGATCAAACACCAGAAAATCATCTATTTCCATAAAATAAATATTTCTAAAAGCCTCATTTATCTACTTCTATATTTTCTAAATATTAAGTTATTTGGAATAATTTACATCACATGTATATAAGCATTTCAGCTTGAAAGATCTTTATTACCTTGAAATTAGTAGATGAAATGTTTTGAAAACATTTGGAAAAACGTTTAAGAACAGAAATAAGAGACTTTAGGGGCGCCTGAGTGGCTCAGTCGGTTAAGCACCCGACTTCGGCTCAGGTCATGATCTTGCAGTTCGTGAGTTCGAGCCCCGCGTCAGGCTCTGTGCTGACCGCTCGGAGCCTGGAGCCTGCTTCCGATTCTGTGTCTCCCTCTCTTTCTGTCCCTCCCCTGCTCATGCTCTGTCTCTCTCTGTCTCAAAAATAAATAAAACATTAAAAATTTAAAAAAAAAAGAAATAAGAGACTTTAACTAGACGTATAGTGCTGACCATTTTGCAATGTGATTGCAATGATATTGAATCATTATGTGTTTTTTTTTAATTTTTTAAATTTATTTATGTATTTTGAGGGAGACAGAAAGAGCAAGCAGGGGAAGGGAGAGAGAGGGACAGAGAATCCCAAGCAGGCTTCCCACTGTCAGCGAGGAGCCAGATGTGGGGTTCAAACTCACGAACCAAACTGTGGGATTATGACCTGAGCCAAAACAAAGAGTCAGATGCTTAACCAACTGAGCCACCCAGGTGCCCCTAATCATTATGCTGTATACCTGAAACTAATATATGTGTGAATTATTTCTCAATTAAAACAAACAAAAATATTTAATAGCTAAGAAACCTTGAAAAGGTCACCCAGTGCCTTTTTTCATCTCATTTTTTCATCTGTAAAACAGGGAAAAGGGTATCTGTACAGATTACATGATAGAGTTTTAATGTAGATTAAGTAAAATATTGTACATTTTCATTATAACCAGAATGGGAAAAAGTGACCACAAAAGACTAAATGTTTTCTGTTCAATAACAAAGAGTACCCAAAGTAAACATATTATTAGGAAAGTCAAGTTTGAAATGTTAAAATACTTCCTTCCTGTCAGAGCCAACAGTTTAACCAACAACAACAAAATCACATATTTAATACACTGCATGTGCAAAGTTCTTAGAATTCTTAATACCTTTACATTGCCACCTCAGCATGTGGAAAAAGAAAAGTGCAGAGAGGTCACATTGGAAATCAGTGCCACTCACAGACCTAAAACTGAGCTTTTAACTGTGCAACCAACCAATCATAAGCCTGCTGAGTAATGCCACTTCTTAAAATTGCTTTAGTAAGGTAAAAACACAGCAAATTGAAACCCAATTAGACTACATTACAAACTAATCCAAACTGACTGTCAAGGATATGTACAGCTCTCTGCCAAAGCCAAACAAAGACATTTTAACTCACAACCATAGAGACAATGACACAAAAACACAATGGTCTTCTCTGTATCTCTATTTTTGTCCAACCCTTGACATATTTTGCAAACTAAAGTTCTTGAAAAGGAAAAAAGTTTCAAATCTGCTAAATCAGCATTCATAGACAGGGAAGGGAAAAAGGCACATCATCTGATAATGTCTTAAATTTAGAATTCAAAATGTTTAATTGATCTTATCATTTTGACTTAACTGATTCAAATCAGTATACTTAGATATTAAGAATAGAATATATATTACACTTTGTTGCTCATTTTTGTTGATGACATCTACCTAAGCCATCCATTTAATTTACCACATTTTCTAAGACTTCGGCTACCATACTGAGTCCATAATCAGTATCTTTCCACACCTATGTACCCTGGCGGGGGGGGGGGGGGGGGGGGGTAATGTTACCTTTAAATCAAGTCGTGTGTGTGTGTGTGTGTGTGTGTATGTGTGTGTCTATCTAAAAAAGACACCTTAGTTATTACGGAATTTCTTGATCTAAGGGTGTGGTTAGTCTATGATGGGGTGGCTATGATTTATTTCTATATATATCTGATGTACCCTAGTTTTATTCTGTACTTCTTTCACATTTTTTAAATTATAGAGCAGTACTATTCAATAGAAATTTTTTTTAATGGTTTAGTGTTTATTTATTTTTGAGAGAGAGAGAGAGAGAGACAGAGCCTGAGCGGGGGAGGGGGAGAGAGAAAGGGAGACACAGAATCTGAAGCAGGCTCCAGGCTCTGAGCTGTCAGCACAGAGCCCAATGCAGGGCTCGAACATTTGAACTGTGAGATCATGATCTGAGCCAAAGTCGGATGCTTAACCAACTGTGTCACTCAGTCACGCCTCCAACAGAAATTTAATGTGAGCAACATTTACTTAATTTTAGTATATGTGCTGCCGAAGCGAGCACAACATTTATTTAATTTTAAATTTTCTAGGAGCCACATTTTTTAAAGGAAAAATAAATAAATAAAATTAATTCTTTTTTTTTAATGTCTATTTATTTTTGAGGGGCAGGGGGTGGAGAGAGATGGGAACAGAGGATCTAAAGCAGGCACTGTGCTAACGGCAGAGAGCCCAATTGGGCTCAAACTCACAAACTACATGATCAGAACCTGAGCCAAACTCGAACACTTAACCAACTGAGCCACCAGGCACCCCAGGATGAAATTAATTTTAATAATATTTTATTTAACTCAATATATTGGGGCACCTGGGCAGCTCAGTTGGTTAAGCATCGGACTCTTGATCTTGGCTCAGGTCATGGTCTCATGGTTGGTGAGTTCAAGCCCCACATAGAGCTCTGTGCTGACAGCACAGAGCCTGCTTGGGATTCTGTCTCTCCCTCTCTCTGTTCCCCCCCACCCAATCGCAAGGCTCTCTCCAAATAAATTAATTTTAAAAACTCAATATATCAAAATATAATTTTAATATGTAATCAAAGATTATTGACATATTTGCATTCATTTTTTCTTACTAAATCTTTTAAATCCAGTGTATATATTATACTTATACCATATGTCATTATGACACTAAATTTTTACCAGAAATATTTTGTAAGTATTTAAATTATACAAACTTAAAGTTAAAAAAGTAGATCCATATAACCAAGTTGTTTCAAGAATATTCAAGGGGGGCCTGGATGGCTCAGTCAGTTGGGCATCTCACTTAAGTTCAGGTCATGATCTCACAATTCGTGGGTTCAAGCCCCATATCAGGCTCTGTGCTGACAGCTCAGAGCCAACAGCTCAGATTCTGTGGAGCCTGCTTTGGATTCTGTGTCTCCCTCTTTCTCTCCCCTCCCTTGTTCACACCTGTCTTTCTCTCCCAAAAATAAATTAAAACATTAAAAAAAAAAGAATATTCAAAAGTTACCCAAAAACTAAATCAAGGACCAATTTTTTTAAGTTTAAAAATGGGGTGCCTTGGGTGTCTCAGTTGGTTTAAGCATCCGACTTCGGCTCAGGTTATGATCTCCTGGTTTGTGAGTTCGAACTCCACATCAGGCTCCAGACTGGCAATGCAGAGCCTGCTCTGGATTCTCTCTTTCCTCTCTCTGCCCCTCCCCCCATTGCATGTGCATGCCCACATGCGCGCTCTCTCTCTCAGGTAATTTTTTTCTTTAATTTTAAGAAAATGATAGTTCCTGAGTAGCATTACTCAAGATTCAAGTGCTCAAAAGCCACATGGGTTGAATAGTAAGGCTGTTATCTGAATCTATATCCACCACAATGAAAGATACCCTGCAAAATACCTCAGAAGGTAAAAGCCATTTTCAGAAATTGAATAAAAAATATTCTCCCTAAATAAGAAACTTTCTTTTGCATTTCCTTTCCCCAAATTTTTATAGGACCCTTGCACTTACTACGAGAAATCTTAAAATAGAGTCATCAGCTTTAACATACTGATAAGTCTCTTCCTCTAACAAAACACAAGAACCTCTAGGACACTTTCTGCATTTCACAGTAGAGTCAGTCTCCTATACCTGTTATTACATTATTCATTGAAGAGGAAAAGCAGGTCAAATGTCTGTTGATTTTTGTCTGTGTGTTGATTTACTTATCCTGCTGCTGAAGTCTGTCACAAACTAGGGTAGGATTGGAGGACACTGGAAAGATTAAAGACAATCTGGGGAAATATTTTAACTAAGTTCAGGTCCTCTCTTTTTGAGTTTTATCTTTTCCAGCAATATCAAGGTATGCATAACTCGTCAAAGCCACTCATTTGTAATTGAACTAGAACCCAAAAAAGGCAACCGACCTCAAGCTAAATAAAGCTTTGTGAAGTATGTTCTTGCCTTTCACCTATATGGGTTTAATGGCTAAGAATTTGGGCTGTAGAGACAAGCTGTCTGGCTTGGAATGCTGGTTCCATCAGTAGCTACTAGTTTAAGCAGGTTTCTTAATCTTTCTGTGTCTCATCTGTAAAATGGTCATAATAACAGAACCCAAATCAAAGACTGTTATGGCAAATAAATGAAATTTTACATGATATAAAACATCTTAACAGCACTGACCCTAGCACATGGTATGTGTCCAAGAATTATTCCTGTTTTTAGCTCAGAATCAGGATAATCAGAGATAAGGATATGCATTCAACAAATATTTGCTGTAAATGAAAATATATATCTCCAAGCACTTTATAAATACCAAAGTGCTATAAAAACATAAGTTATTTTTACCCTACGCAAAATAAGTTTAGAGAGTGGATCTATTCAGTGTTTTTAATAGAAAAAAGAAAAAAAAGGACCTTCACAATGCAGCTTACCAAGTTGTTAACATTTTTATAAACCTTTCCCAAACAGACCCATGCTTACCACTTAAAAAGTGCAAACATACATACCAAAATCAAATATAAATTATTTATCTGTCAAGTGTATTTTAGGGTCACCCGTGACTGCTCACCTCCAGTGCAAGCGGCAGATTTAATAGCATGGCAAATAACCCGCCCTATGATATTTTAGAGAATTCAGACAAAAACCTTAAATCTCTAAAAATGGTTTCTCTTACACCCTAATTTTCTGTTTTCATTACTATTTTATGCTCCTTCTTCACCTCTTCCACCAGCTCTGCTAACAAAACTGCCTTTTATTGGGTTTCTGCCATGGTACAGTCATTAATGAGTATTAAAAGGCCAAAAGAGAGGTAGCAGCAGTATTTAGGAGAAATAAACTAATCCAACAATTGGATAAGTAGTCCCAGAATAACCAAAAATGCCAAATTAAAACTCCAAAAGCTTTAAAACAGGTGATTCTAAACAGTCATAAAACTGTCACCTCCATGGGTGATCATTTCCTGATCTGTAAGAGAAAAAAAAAAAATCTTTAAAATTCATGTTATTCTCAGGCTCCTGGCTGGCTCAGTTGGAAGAGCATGACACTAGATCTCCGGGGTCATGAGTCTGAGCCCCATGTTGGGTGTAGAGATAACTTAAAATAAAATAAAATAAAATAAAATAAAAATAAAATAAAAATACATGTTATTCTGTAAATTGATTAAAGACACAAAGTGTATAAAACTGTCATTTCTATGCCTAATCAAGATTTGCCACTAAAATAATAATGCTGACATGACAGCATTTTTAAAATAACTTTCCAGAAAGGCTCCATGAATGGCAGATTTTGTTTCAATAATTTTCCGAGGAAAATTTTTTTAATCCCTCAAAGTTTAAAAATTTTTATAATCCCTCAAAGTATAAAGAGAAGTGGATTCACAGTAGACCATCAGAGAGCTGTGAAAGCAACGCACTTATTCTACCATGAATGCTTCATTAATATTTCAGTGATGATGTTGCAATTTTCCGTGAGCAACTGTCAGAGCTCTGCCTCTTGATATGTATCAAAACAGTCTAAATTATATTCGATACTCGTGCATCTGTCGTTGACCAAAATACAATTTTGATGTATCTGGTATTTCAAAGCTCACACCCAGGCGTGTATAATGCTGTGTTGTATCCACCCTGCCTAACGTCAGGCTGTTACACCCAGTCACCCATGTATTCCACTTGCTGAAGAGTTTTCTTCCCTCTACAGGCCTGACACCAAGAAATGTAATTCTTACAGAGAATTCCCATTCCAACGCCAAACAGGCCAGCCAGATGTGTCTCCTACACCCACACGCTTGTGCTACGCGTGTCTCCGTGATGCTTGACGAGACTTCCATCTGCTCGGGCATCTAGAACCCTGCGTCGGAAGCGCTGTCAGTCTGATGCTTTGTCTCCAGCCTCAGAAGGCCGGAGTTGCACGTACACGTAGGACAGACATTCTCTAAATAATAAAAAGAACACCGCAGCCCAGCCCCGAGGCAGCTCCTCCGGGCGAAGCCGGCCAGGCCGTCGCCCAAGGCGGCCCCACCTGAGGCGGTTGTTCCCCTGGTGCGGGACCGGCGGGGGCGGGCGGCGACGGCTTCCACCCCCGCGCAGTCTGGGCGCCCCGGGGACCCGGCGTCGCGCAGCCGCCCGCTACCTGCAAAGGCCGCCGGCGCAGGGGCTGCAGGGTCTCCCCGCGCGCGCCTTGCCGGCGGAGATACGCAGCCTCAGTTTACCCAAACGCCGGCCTCCCGCCAGACCGCCCCCTCAGGTCTCGGCACCGCGGCCACGGCTGCCCTGGACGAGAGCGCGTCCTCGCCGCGCCCTCAGCCCGCCAACCCGCAGCCCTCCCGCCGCCGCGTCGGTCCTCACCTGACAGCCACCCGCACCGAGCTCTCGTCCGGGGCGCCCCACATGCTGGCGGCCGGCGACAGCAGGGCCCCTGGGCCTCTGCACCGCAGAGCCGACGAACCGCCGGAACCGCGGCGCTCGGGCTTCGCAGACTGGAGCGGCAGGGGGCGACCGGCTCACCTCCGCCGCGCTCCAGCCATGTTGGGCGACTGAATGGAAAGGTGGCGGCGGCGCTGAGGCAGGAGGAGGAGGAGGTGATTCGCGACTGGCGGACGCCCGCCCCTTCTCCCCCGTTCACCCCCCAGGATCTGGGGCGGGGACGAGGCGCGCTTGAAAGGCGAGCGCGGCGGCGGCGGCGGCGGCGGCGGAGCCAGCAGGCCGCCCGCGGCTTCCTGACGGCCGGTAAGTGCGCCCTGCCCCCTCCGGTGGGGACGCGGCCTGCGGGCGGCCGGGCTAAAACGCTCCACGCCCGCCTGGGCGCTCAGGGCTCCGGCCCCGCACTGCGTCAGCGGCGGCCGCACGGCCCGGCCCCAGCTCGCCCTCCCCCGGCCTGCGCCCCGCCCTGCCCTCGGCGGGCACTGCCTGGCGCTGCTGGGCAGGGAGGCGCGCGGGGGAGGGATGCCGGCCGCGGGCTGCCCACGCCCGAGGGCGACGAGCCCGTGCGCCCTTCTAGGCTCTTCTGGGAGAACGCAGCAGCGGGTGCTCGCCCTGCGCCTTTGCTAAAAGTCTGAGCTTGGAGCAGGAGCGCAGCGCCGGGAATCGGTCAGCTGCCACCCTGGGGCCGCTTTGTTTCCACCCTTAGGCTTATTGTCCTCTCTCCAGCTTGGACTTTGACCCCCTTCCCCAGCCCCCCGCGGATCGCCCTCCCTCCCGGGAGTCAGTCGTTCGTGCTAAACCGGCTCCCCGGTTTGGCCACTGTCTGGGCAGCTGGGCTCTTCTGCAGTCCGTCGGCCGTTTACCAGCCCGCGTGGAATATGGAAACGATTTACTCCGAGACTCCTGAATGCGTTTCTGTTAAGTCATGTGCACGCTAGTAAATGAACTGCACCCTGGTACCAAGTGTTCCCAGAACTGAATATCCACCAAGACCTGCTGTGTAGTAAATCCTCACACACTGCCTTTTTTTTTTTTTTTCTCCCCTTCCTGGCCTTCAAAAAGCACCTCCCAATCCCGGGATTCTATCAACATTGAGCCTTTGTGGTTTCTGCTTGTGACTATTGTGCTTCCACATGCCTTGAGATAGCTCTGTAGCAACAGCCTTTATTAGCTTCGCCACAGAGTATCTTTTGTGGACTGCCCCATACATTTCTCTAAATAAACATGCGGGTTCGTACAAAACAGTGTAATAGATTAAATGGCACCTTCCCAGTAAAGACACAGCCCCAAGTACTGACATCCTAAATTCGCACACCCAGTCACCCTAGCCAGCAGAGATCCAGCAGCAAGGGTCAGAGGAGGCAGCACACTCTGGGACAAACAAGACGCGTGTAATGGCCTTAAATGAAGGCCTGTGTGATATATCATTGTGTATAGTTTGAAAAGGTATTCTGTCCCTAAACCTCCATACCCCTGAGTCTTAACAGACACAAGGCTAGGAGGTAAAGAGAGCAGAGATAGGGAGTATCCTTCTGTAGACTAAATTAGTGGCAAAGCTCTCCTCTGCCCTCCAGAGAGCCTGTCCTCCCCTCAGTATCTATTAACAAACCAGAGCACCATTTCCTCCAGCCCTGGCAGTCCCAGGTGGGACTGGGTGGCTCTCGATTGGCTTCCTTGCTTCTTGGATTGATAAACGCTGCAAAGGAAGGCAACTAAAGCCAACCAAATTTAGCAAGAAAACTAAAGAGAAATATAAATAATGTAAGACCTTTTAGAAGAATCTTATTTCTTTATTGTGTGTGTGTGTGTGTGTGTGTGTGTGTGTGTGTGTGTGTGTGTATGTGTGAGAGAGAGAGAGAGAGAGAGAGAGAGAGAGAGAGAGAGAGCATGCACACACATAAGCACGGAAGCTGTACAGGGAGAGAGACAATCTTAAGCAGGCTCCACACCCAACACAGAGCCCAGCTTGACACGGCGCTGGATCTCACCACCATGAGATCATGATCTGATCCAAAATCCAGAGTCAGGTATTTAACGGACAGAGCCATGCAAGCACCCCAAAAGATCTTATTTAAGGGGCGCCTGGGTGGCTCACTCAGTTAACCCCATGACTTCAGCTCAAGTCATGATCTCCGGGTTCATGAGTTCGAGCTTCCCATTGGCCGCGGAGGGAACTGTGCTGACAGCTCAGAACCTGGAGCCTGCTTTGGATTCTGTCTCCCTCTCTCTCTGCCCCTTCCTCACTCATGCTCTGTCTGTCTGTCTGTCTGTCTCTCTCTCTCTCTCTCAAAAGTAAGTAAACATTAAAAAATAAATTAAAATAGCACCAGCTTACATAAGTCTCAGTAGGAGATGTCACAAACACAAATTCTACCAAGCAATAGCCAGGCAGGTCACTTAACATGAGTCTGAGCAGGCAGAGTAAGGACTGATAAAATAGAGAACACCAGGCCTCTTACAAAGACAGTGGCCATCACCAGCTCTGGCCTGCTGGAATGCAGACCCAATGCTGCCAAGCTTTTTGTTTGTATGTTTGTTACTTCTCAAGAGATAAGGAAAAATCAGACCTTTATGTGAAAACTCCTTAGTTCACAGCATCAACAACAAATTCAGCACCACATTTACATAGCATGCAAACCAATCAAAATATGTATTAACCCAGCTTCAGTTCCAACCCATCAGGCTAGAACTTCTGGCCAAAACAGTAGCACCAGTAACAGCTGTAGCTTTCTGCTCGGTTTCAGGAAAAAGCAGTATAAAAATTAAAATTTCCTTTGAGGACTGAGTCATTTCCCCAAAATTTCCAAATTTGTAAATTATCTTTGTATTTAATTTAGATTCTTTTCTAGCTGCTATCTAACCCCTTACATCATAGCTCACCTAATTTATTATCTTAAGTTGAAGAAAACTCTAAGGGAAGAGCTGTTTACCATAGTATAGTTTAAGTCCTATTTCAGTTACTCAACTAATATTTAATAAATGCCTGTAGACAGAATTAGTGGTAAAGCTATATGCCAGCAATAGTGGAAAGTAGTGTCTACGAGGAGCACAGGCAGTCAGGTCTACCAGGATCTTACAGTCTAGTTCAAATAAACAAATTTGGAAATCCATAAGTGCGATAATAGAAATTGTAACAAAAGTATGATGAGTTTTTTCTGCAAGGGTGAGGAATTCTTCAGATATAGATCACTCAGGATGGTCTCCCTGAGCCCACTCTCACTTCCACACTGCAGAAAGAGTGATCTTTTAAAATCTATGTCATTTAGGGACGCCTGGGTGGCGCAGTCAGTTAAGCGTCCGACTTCAGCCAGGTCACAATCTCGCGGTCCGGGAGTTCGAGCTCCGCGTCAGGCTCTGGGCTGACAGCTCAGAGCCTGGAGCCTGTTTCCGATTCTGTGTCTCCCTCTCTCTCTGCCCCTCCCCTGTTCATGCTCTGTCTCTCTCTGTCCCAAAAATAAATAAACGTTGAAAAAAATAAATAAATAAATAAATAAAATGAAATCTATGTCATTTATAGCATTCCCCTGCCTGAAACCTTCCAAGAGCTACGTAACAGAAATAGAGTAAGTTCTTCTAGACTTTAGGACACTTCACACTCTGGCCTCTCCAGATTCTAGCCTTATCTTTTTACTTTTTTCTTTTTTCTTTCTTTCTTTCTTTCTTTCTTTCTTTCTTTCTTTCTTTCTCTTTAATCAGTGGGTTTTAAAAAACAAAACAAAAAACTTTTTAAGTTATCTCCATGTCCAATATGGGGCTTGAACTCAGAACCTCCAAGATCAGGAGTCTCATGCTCTACCAACTGAGCCAACCATGCACCCCTAACATTATCGGTTGTTACTCTAAGTCGTAACTACTACATTGTGGTGATACTGGCCTTCATTCTGTTTCTTCAACACAAAGAATTCTCTCCTGCCTTAGAGACTTTGCGGTAGCTAATTTCCTCTACCTGTAATGCTCTTTCCCCAAATATTCCCATGGTAGGCTCCTTTTGAACTTTTAGGTATCAACTTAAATTTTTCTCCTCAGAGAGACCTCTCCTGATCATCCCATCTGAGGTAGCACCCCCACAAGGGCCAGCTACATGATTTGCATGTCCCAATGCAAAATGAAAATGAAGAGCATCTTGTTAGAAAAACAATATAAAAATTCTGTTAAAGATGCTAAAATACTTGGGGCACCTGGGTGGCTCAGTCGGTTAAGCGTCCGACTTCAGCTCAGGTCATGATCTCACAGTCTGTGAGTTCGAGCCCCGCATCAGGCTCTGTGCTGACAGCTCAGAGCCTGGAGCCTGTTTCAGATTCTGTGTCTCCTTCTCTCTGCCCTTCCCCTGCTCATGCTCTGTTTCTCTCTGTCTCAAAAATAAATAAAAACATTTAAAAAATAAAAAAAGATGCTGAAATACAGGGGAGCCTTGGTGGATCAGTTGGTTGAGTGTCTGACTCTTGATTTCAGCTCTGGTAAAGATCTCATAGTTCATGGGTTCAAGCCCCATGTTGGGCTCTGTGTTGACAGTGTGGAGCCTGCTTGGGATTCTGTCTCTCCCTCTCTCTGCCTCTCTTCAGCTCATGCATTCTCTCTCTCTCTCTATCTCTCTCTCACTGTCAAAATAAATAAACTTAAAAAAAAAGATGTTAAAATATAAAGCTCTTTCTTCTGAGCTCTTGCTCAACTTGTCATGGTATTTATTTGCTATTTGATGTTACTTTCCACAAAGAAAAGTTTAAAATTTTTAATTATTAACATTAATTTTACCATTCATCTTTACATTGTGCAATGCCAGCTTTAACTATGAATAGAGCAATTAACTCACATGTGGAATTATCAAAATTATACAGTTCCTATTGTGTAGTACATACATGCATATGAATTTCATTCTTAACTGTGAAAACATTGCACAAAACGAACTCAACTTTTTTTATTTCACTTGTTGATACATCTATATTCTACTAACACTTTCTACCTTTGGCTTACAGATGAGTAAGGAAGAACTGAAAGGAAGAGGAACTACTTTTCCCTGTCTTTGTTTTCCTTTTACATCATCATTAATAGTAGCCACAGGGAAGTGATGACTAAGAAAGAATATGATAGGGTTCTTTGGTCAGTGTATTTCTTAGAATGCCACTGCTTTCTTTTTTTTATTTGAAGCAAGTTCTGGTCCAAGGGAAGCATAGCCTCTCAAAGTATCAGCATCCCTGCTTATACACACAAAACATGTTTACCTCATACTCATACTGGCTTTGAATCCCACCAAACTCCCACACATTATAGATCAACCAGATTTCTATGCTCACAGGACGTCACAAAAGCTATAGGAGAATGGTGTCACAAAGAATGGAGGACATGGATATTGCCTTATGTCCTCTACTTACCCAGATGCACTAGTCTTTTATCAGATAGATCTCCCTCATGAAACACAAATCCAAAGATAAAATTATTAAGCATTTTAAGACAGTGGTAGTAGATAGTGTACCTGGGTGGCTCAGTGAGTTAAGTGTTCAACTCTTGGTTTCAGCTCAGGTCATGATCTCATAGTTCATGGCTTGGACCCCTTCATGAAATATTCTCTCTCCCTCTCTCTCTGCTCCTCCCTTGCTCTTGCATGTGCATGCACTCTCTCTCTTAGAGAGATAAATACATAATCTTAAAAAAAACTATATATATTTTTTTTAAAAAAGACAGTGATAGTAGAGCATTAAATTAATAGCAAAGGCCCTCTAAGCCCAGGGCCTTGTGTGAGGGCACTAACCATTCACCCATGAAGCCAGCACTGTGTACCCCCAGTTATTCACTATCATATCACTATTTTATTTCTTCATAGCCCTTTTCACTAGGTTATATTTTCTTGTTGATAATTTTTTTGTATTGCTGTCTGCCTCCATTTGAATATGAGCTTCAAGATAGCAGAGACCTTTCTGGGTTTTTTTTTTAATGTTTTTAATGTGTTTTTTAATGTTTATTTTTAAAAGAGAGAGAGAACCAGCTGGGAGGGGCAGAGAAAGAAGGGTACAGAGGATCCAAAGTGGGCTCTGTGCTGACAGCAGAGCAGGAGAGAGAGAGAGAATCTTAACCCATGAACCTTGAATTCATGACCTGAGCCAAAGTCAGCCACTTAACCAACTGAACCACCCAGGCACCCCTCTTTTCTGTTTTATTCACTCATGTATTTGTAGGTCCCACAACAGTGTCTGACACATAATATGGATCATTAAAGATAAGCTGAATGACTAAGTGACTTTGGGCAAGATATGGGACCTAAGTCTCAGCTTCTTATACGTAGGCAATGTATTTTTCACCTTATAGAGTTGTTTTGGAGATTGAAAGAGTTGTATCGTATGTTAATCACAGCACTAACTCACAATAAGTGCCCTGTAAAACTAGCTAATTTTATGGTAAATATCTTTGTAATACGAAGTGTTTTAAGAAACAGATACAGATGCTACAGCTGCACCTGTCTAAGGTACATTCAGAAGAAAGATTCTAGCACACAGTAAACAGCCAAAAAGAAGCTACAACATGCATTAGAGCAACTGTCTCACCAGTTTTTTCCCTCTAGGCCATCTACCCAGTGTTTTTCTGGTTTTCACATTCTAATCAGTCATTAAAAGTTATTTGCTTCTTCCTTTTTGCTGCTAGCAGAAAGATTAAAAGAAAAAGTTCTGATTACAACTTTATGTGCAAACAACCAGCTTTGGAAGAGCATGCCTAGACAGCCATCTCCTCAGAAATCTTTTTGAAAACAGTCTCTAGGAAACTAACCCTTAATACCACAATCAGAAATACCAATTTTCCTTTAGTGATTCTTTTTGTTTTATTTATTTTCCTCATTAATAACAATGGAAAGCGTTTATGAGACTCTCATACCATGCCATTGTAATGTGTGAAGTGACTAACATGCATTATTTTACATAATTCTTTTATCGTTAGAGGCTGAGTACAGTTATCACCTCCATGTAACATATGAGGAAACAGAAGCCTTCCCAACAAACAACTATCCGTCAAAATCTTATCTATAGTTCAGGCCCAACTCAAAAATCACCCTTTCTTCAACCTATTTGTGATTTCACTCTGCCTCTGCACCAGATGTATGATTTTTTCCTCTTTCAGATCTTCATCACATTTCATTAATGTCTTTGTTATTGTTATGATCACTTTTTAACTCCTCAACTAGACTGTAAATTACTAAAAGGGCAGAATCTGTGGAAAATTCAAGAGTGCAGCCAGTACTTATTTGTTCAACAAATAAGTGATTCCCGGAAGGGTATGCTATGCTTTGATTTCAACACAGAACAAGTTTTCATTGTAGATAGTCTGCTGCCTACTGGTTATAGTTCTCAGAGAGACTATTTCCAAACTGTAGTGTCTATTAAAGGTTACATTCAAACTATCAGGAAGAAAACCAGAGCGCCTGAGTTTCTGTAAAGTGGCGACTGTAAGCTAGGCTCTATAACTTTGGCGATGGAGAACATTTTACAATTAGTACACCCCTTCCATTTTACAGACAGGGAAACAGTTCCTGAGAGAAGAATCGCTCACTACCTCCAGCTGCCGCCCCTTCCCCCACTGTCTTTCTCCCCACCCCCACACCCAACCTGCCCCAATACGCACACGTACACTACCCAATTGGCAGAGGTCATTTAAAATCTAGATATCTCGACTCCCTATTCTGGGTTCTTTGTTCTTCACTGTTAATTTCACTATACTTTTTATTCTTTAGGCTTAGAAAATCTCAGCCTACAGTACAAGTGTTTGCATACGAAGAACATATACTGCAAAGTAACACAAGGTGAGCTTAAATACTTACAGTAGTTAACCTCATGATAAAAGGAGTTTGTTCACATCTTGGAAATTTATTTTTTAATGACTCATAACATTACTAGAAAAATCAAAGTTTTAACTAACTACACATTTTCTTCACATTTTTCTCATTTATGTTTATTTTGAGTACTGGGAGTCATTTCTGGGTGGGTTTGAGGGATTTTTTCATTTCCTTCTTTGTACCTTTTAATATTGCTTGAAATTCTTAAAATGTAACATCAATCACTTTTATAAAAATAGTGAAATTCTTCTTCTAAGGAAAACTAATGGCGAGTATCTAAATTTCTTTTCATTAAGAATAAACAGGTAGAGAAAAGTTAAATTTCTGTGTCCACACTGAAAATCAGAGTTCTGAAATCTAAAACTGTGTTTAAGGGCTTGCACCAGGATTCCAAATCTAAGGGAAATTCAAAGAGTAAAGATTTCTCTCCAGTGCTTTGGACTTTTGTTGAGCTTGCAGCTTACGCGTATTGCACACAGCTTGATTACCCCAAAGTACTGGCCCAGTTAATTGCATTCAAATGCAAATTACAGCTATTAAGTCATGCTGGTCTTGAGCCAAAGTCTTGAGCCAAGTTCGTTAAGAGGAGTGTGTTGTTTTTTTTTTTTTCTAACTGTGCAGGACTCAACTTGATAAGCATTTTGGGATAGTCATTCATTCTTTGTGTTTTTGTGGGGTTTTTTGGGGGGGGGGGAATATTATAGAACTGAATCACTGAAAGATAATTTATTAGTTATTTTTATATGAGAACATTTCACCGTTTACTACCCCTCCTCTTTTATTTATCCATCAATACCACCACTTTTTTTTCATATCTCTTAACTGAATTTGCTGCTTTCATTTTCTATTTTCTCACCATTTTCTTTTCGTGTGACCTCCACCTGGATATTTTTCAAATTCTCATGGCTCTGGATACCCTGAAACCAAAAGATTAATGAAGCTCTAGGTTTTTCATTCTTACTGTATTTCAGAAAACCTATAGCAAAATATGAAGTTAAAATTAATTATAATCTACAATTATATGATAAGTATTTCACCAACTTCTGCAATGAACATGTGCTTAGATTTATCTCCCCTCAAAACAACAACACATTAAATAAGAGAATACAAAGTCTTTACATGTAGATCTCTCAATTTTCCTTATACAGATATCTATTTGGTAGAATCAGTGGTTTTTAGGTAAAAACACACAGGTTACGTTGTAAGATGCTTTGCCTAAATCAGTATATAACTTGACTCTCATTTCCTTGATCTAATCTGATAACAGTTATTTCACAGTGGACTCCACCAGGAAAGACCCCCCTCAGACAGAAGGAACTGGTGACATTTGTGTTTGTTTTATGATCCCAAGCTACTCCTCCAATTTTTGCAGAAGTCCAAAGGGAAATAGGAAAATAGTTGTTAGGAACTATTTCTGACAGGAAAATAGTTGTTAAACTCAAGTTTTACTCCAAAGACATCTCAAAATTACTATTTAAAGGACTTCTTTGGGGGCACCTGGGTGGTTCAGTTGATTAAGTGCCTGACTCTTAATTTCGGTTCAGGTCATGATCTCACGGTTTGTGGGATTGAGCCCCATGTCAGGCTCTGCATTGACAGCCTGGAGCCTGCCTGGAATTTTCTTTCTCTTTCAAAATAAATAAACAAATTTTAAAATAAATACGTAAGTAAATTACTTCTTTCTACTGACATCAAGAATAAAGATAAAAAAGAGATGTGGACACACTAAGGTGTCAGTGGGCATTAAATTAGCAAAAGATAATGGCAGCACTAAACACACTTGCTTATGCATACACCACAAAGAAGGTGTGTTGCAACACCAAGAGAAATAAGGTGAGTAGAATCTTGAAAGCAGAAGGGTTTGATTGATAAAAAATAGGAAACCATTTAAACTTTGTGAGTGAAAGAGTGATAAGACAAAGGTAGTATTTAAAAATATATAGCATGGGGCGCCTGGGTGGTTCAGTAGGTTGAGCCTCCGACTTCAGCTCAGGTCATGATCTCACAGCTTGTGGGTTGAGCCCTGCCAGCATCAGGCTCTGTGCTGATGGCTCAGAGCCGGGAGCCTGCTTCAGATTCTGTGTCTGCCTCTCTCTCTGTCCCTCTCCTGCTCGCTCACACTCTCTCTCTGTCTCCCAAAAATAAATAAACATAAAATATGTAACATAGGGGATGCCTGGGTGGCTCAGTTAAGTGTCCGACTCTTGATTTCGACTCAGGTCATGATCTCAAGGTTTGTGAGTTCGAGTCCCACATTGGTTCCATGCTGACAGTGCAGAACCTGCTTGGGATTCTCTCTCTCCTATTCACTCTGCCCCTCCCCCACTCGTGCTCAGGCACGCGCGCGCGCGCTCTCTCTCAAAAATAAATAAACTTAAAAAAATTTTAATAATATAAAAAAATAAAATAAAAGGTCCTAGAGGGTCCTTCCAATCAGAGATTATGAATTTATAAAGTGGTTTTCAAAAATATCCCTAAATCTAGACAATTGAGAGAATAGTACTATTAGCTGAAATAGGCAAGTTGAGTGGAAGGAAGGGAGAGTTCATTTTGGGAGAAGAAAGAGAATTTGGGCTGAAGTAATGTGATAAAGTGATTGTCAAAGGGTAGGTAGAACATGGGAATGGAGGTATGGGAGGAACCGAAGGGAACGAGGACAGAAGAAGAATCAATGGATCTATCAGGTCAACACAACTAATTGTAACCATAGAGAATAATTGTGGTAGAAGAGGGGAAAGAAAAGCTAGGTGTCCAGGGAACTAAGAATTGGTGATGGGAAGGTAAGGGGATAATTTACTTCTTTGAGAAGTTCATAATGAAGATGCAAAAAGGGTTCAACCTAAGTTCCATTTCCACTTGTAAGTCATTACATCAGTTCAACAAGTGTTTTAGTGCCTAAATGACACTGTATTTAAAAACTTTCATCACTTTATCTCCATTTTACCCCTGTTTATTTGGAAGAACTACCCAATCTTGAAAGTGTCTTAGACTCTTTTATTTTTAAATACTCTCTACACCCAACATGGGGCTTGAACTCACAACTCTGAGATCAAGAGTTGCACACAATACCAACTGAGCCAGCTGGGCACCCCTAGACTCTTTTCTTTATGCTCTCACACTTAGATTAGACCAAGGGCCCCTTTTATACACTCACATTGTACATAGGCATAATTAAGGTTATTAATTTACTTTGAATTTATGTTTTAAAGATGTCTTTCCCATTAGATTGTAAGTTTTTAAAAAGTAGATACTGTGTGCATATGATTTGATAGTGTGTAAATGTTTATGGATGACCAAAATCTGTCTTCTGGAAACATTGCCCTTGAATTCCAAATAGCAATTAAGAGTTAACTGCTTTTTTTTTTTTTTCATTTGTTTGTTTGTTTCCCAGAGATACTCTCTATTGCTAGGCCACTCATTCAGGTATTTTAGACTTTTTTTTTCAGGCCTTCACTTCCTGATCTCTAAATCTTCAAACTCCCAATTCATGTTGCAAGGTCCTCTTTCCTTTCCTTTTTACACTTTCCCTCATGGCTTAAATTCAATCTAGATGGCAATTATTACCCATCTATGCAACCATTTATTCAATAACTATGTGCAACACTATTTCAGGCACTGGAGATCTAGCAGAAAACAAAGTGGGCAAAAACTTTTGCCCTCATTTTTAGAAGAGAGAAAGATAAAACAATATCAGTAAAATGTAACACATACTTAATGGTGACTAATGCTATAGGAAGAAAAGGAGTATACACAATGCTTGGGTAGTAGGAATGTTTTGTATTTTAAAGAAAATAATCAGAAAAGGTATGAATGAATAGGCATCCATGAGAAAAACCTGAAAGAAGTGAAGAAATGATCCATGGGGGAACTGGAGGAAAGGCATCCCTGGTAGAAGAAACAGCAAATGCAAAAACCTTCAGGTGAAAACACACCTGACCCTGTTTAAGGAACAACCAAGTGGGTAATATGGCTGCAGCAAAGTGAGCCAGGAAAAAAACACTGAGAGATGATGTTAGAGAAGTAGAAGGGAGGGGTTAGTACAGGGAAGAAAAGGCCAGATGATCACCAGATTATCATCGAGGGCAGACCTTTCAAGGCATAAAATTGGTGAGTGGGATAGGATGCCAGTGGATTATATTGAACTAAGTAGTGACATAGCTAACTATGTTTTAGTAGGATCACTCTGACCACTGGGTTGGAAATAAACTTAGGGAAGCTAGAGATTGGAAAGAGGGAGATGGTTAGGTGGCTATGACCATGATCTCAGCAGGAAATGATGTGACTTGGGCCAGGCTCAGCAATAAAGGTAGTGAGAAGTGGTAGATTTCTGAAGATAAACACACACACACACACGCATTTTGTAGAATGTTCTTCAATTTGGGTATGTCTAATGTTTTCTCAAGACTTGATTGAGTTTATTATTAAAGAAAAATGACACTTTAATAATACCAGAGAAGTGATGTTGTGGCCTTCACAGTACATCCTATCAGGAGGTGCATGATGCCAATATGTTTTATCAATATGTCTTAATCTGTGCTAACAAAATACCATAGACCCAGCAGCTTCAACAGCAGACTTTGGTTTTGTTATGGTTTTGGAGGCTAGAAGTCCCAAATCAAGGTCTGACAGGATCATTTTCTGGTAAGGACTCTCTTCCTGGCTTATAGACACCTGCCTTTGTGCTGTGTAGAGATAAACTCTCTGATATCTCTTCTTTTAATGACACTAATTCCATCAGATCAAGGCCCTACTCTTAGAATTTCCTTTAATCTTAAGTACTTCAGTAAAGATTCTATCTCCAAATATAGTCATAGTGGGGTTTAGGGTTCAACATACGAATTTGTGGGGGATGCAGTTCAGTCCACAGCACCACTTTGATGTTGACTTTGATCATGTGGTTGAGGTGGTTGTCTGCTGGATTTCTTCACCGTAAAATTATTATTTTGTCTTTGTGATTAATAAATATGGGAAGATGTGTTGACAGTATGATCATCTTTTTTCTTATACTTTCATCCACTAATTTTAAAATCTGTCAATGATTCTTATCTACAATAATCACTAGGATATTTGCCTAATAGTGATTTTCTATTTCCATCTTTCCTTCTATTTTTATTAATTGGAATTCTACTAGAAGGAAAAGCTGCCCTCTTGCCCCATTTCTTTCTTTCTTTCATTATTTATTTATATAGGCATGGACTTATGGATATTTATTTTATTCTATGGGTTATAAGCCATTAGAAAAAGAAGAAGAAAGAAAAAGGAGGGAAGGCAGGAGGGAAGAAAGACAATGCTTGTCTTTCCTGATGTATATTCCTGACAGGGTGAAAAGTTACTGTGTTACTAATATCTCATATATTGTAAACCATAGAATACTACATATGGGAAGTATTCTACTAAAAACAAGTCATGAGTTTTTCAAAAAAGTTATTTTTTTAAGTAATCTCTATACCCATGTGGAGCTCGAACTCACGACCCCAAGATCAAGAGTTCCATCCATGCTCTACTGACTAAGCCAGCCAGGCACGCCTAAAAATAAGTTATGATTTTTTATTTATTTGTTAATGGGTTTTTTGGGGTTTTTTTGTTTGTTTGTTTTTGGTTTTTTTTTGAGAGAGAGAGCACATGTACATGCACATACACACGGTGGGAGGACCAGAGGGAGAGGAAGAGAGAGAATCTTAAGTAGGCTCCACTCCCAGCATGGAGCCCCATGAGGGGCTTGATTTTACCACCATACGATCATGACCTAAGTCAAAATCAAGAGTCGGATGCTTACCCAACTGAGCTACCCAGGCACTCATATGATTTTTTAAAAGAACATAAAACTTTAGTAAAATTTTTGAAGTGCCCACATATTTTGGTTATTAAATATTAAAATATAAATATATAAATTATGTATTTATAAGACATAAAGAAAACTATTAACTCAAACATCAAGCAATTGTCAAACCTATTATATTTTCTTCCCAAATGGTATCTCTGATTCCAGTCTGCCTTTCTTCAATTCATCTCGACGTCAGTGTCTAAACACCAGAACAGCTACCAAATTATCTGTAAATCCTTTTTATAACACTGATATTTTGTAAATACTTACCTAAGTGTTTGGTTTGTTTGTTTTGGGGTTTATTTATTTATTTTTTGAGAGAGAAAGTATGAGTGGGGGAGGGGCAGACAGAGGAGGGCAGAGAGAGAATCCCAAGCAGGCCCCACATTGTAAGCACGGAGCCCAGCACAGAGCTTGAACCCATGTCCCTGAGATTATGACCTGAGCTGAATTCCAGAGTCAGATGCTTAACCCAGTAAGCCACCCAGGCACCTGAGTGTTTGGTTTAAACAAAACAAAACAAAACAAAAACAGGCAGTTAAGTGCCTGACTCTGGAATTTGACTTAGGTCATGATACCATGATTCTTGAGTTCAAGCCCCACATCAGGCTCTGCAGTGACAGTGCATAGCCTGTTTGGGATTTCCCTCTCTCAAAATAAATAAATAAACTTTAAAAAATAAAAATTAAACAAGTGTCATGAGCTATATACGCATGCATTTTCCTAAAAAATCTCTTGCAAAAACAATGTTTTTTACTACTTGTATTAACCTGAAAAGGATTCCACAGCATAGTGTGGTTTCCAAATTAAATTTAAAGAATACTTTGATATCTATGTTTCTAAGACACCCTATTTGCCATCTCCATACCAGAAATTTCTGTGTCCTTTTCAGTATTACTTTACCCTGATACAGTTTAAGCCTTCTGTACAAATTTGCTTTCACCTAGATCACATTCACAATCCTATTCTTTAACAAATCCATGTCATCTTTTAATTAAAATACTTTTTAAAATTTTAATTCCAGTATAATTATTATATCAGTTTCAGGTGTACAACATAGTGATTCAACAATTCTATACATTACTCAGTACTCATCATGATAAGTGCACTCTTTAATCCCCATCACCGATTTCACCTATCCTCCTACCCACCTCCCCTCTGGTAACTAGTCTGTTCTCTTTAGTTAGGAGACTGTTTTTTGGTTTGTCTTTTTTATTTTGTTCATTTGTTTCGTTTCTTAAATTCAACATATGAGTGAAATCGTATTGTAAAAGTCCATGTCTTCTTTACACGTGTTTGTTCTTTCCTATTTGGCTGAAAATTCCACAGACTTGACTATGGTCATGGACCATGTATATTGTACACTGCTTTGTGCCCAATGCCTGCTATGGTGCAATGGCATGAAGTTGATGCTCAATAAGTATTCACTGAGCAAAAGGATGAATGAATGGTACTTTGCTTAAACCCAAATATTAATGAACATGAACTTCAGTTAAGGAAACACTAGCCGCTCTTCATGGAGCATGGCTTTATCAATTAAGCTGCAGTAGCCTTTACTGCATGCACAGGGTATGCAGATGTGCCCATGGGTTTTATTTTGATTCTGCTATGTTTAAATTTAGGAAACAATTCAGCATAACATACAAAAAAGAGTTGGAAAATTTCACCACACCAAATACCTATCATATTCTGACCTGAGAGTTTAGATTTAGAAGCAAATGCTAAATATAAATAAAATTGCATGAGTTTACACAGAAAAGAGTGCTAACATATGAACCATAATATGTTACTATCTTTTGTTGCTCCTTATAGCTCCTTATACTCCTACTTAATGCATATGTGATGTTTTCATTTGGCAACATCATACATCAGTAATAATATTTTCTAATTATTTTAATTTCTTTAATTTTTTTTCAATGTTTTTATTTTATTTTTTGGGACAGAGAGAGACAGAGCATGAATGGGCGAGGGGCAGAGAGAGAGGGAGACACAGAATCGGAAACAGGCTCCAGGCTCTGAGCCATCAGCCCAGAGCCTGACGCGGGGCTCGAACTCACAGACCGCGAGATCGTGACCTGGCTGAAGTCGGACGCTTAACCGACTGCGCCACCCAGGCGCCCCTAATTATTTTAATTTCTTAATGAATCTAAATACCAAATTCGTTTGTTTTGTTTTTACTGGTCGGTGGATAATTTTAAAATGTAATATCTTTACAGGCTGGGGCCCCCCACCTTCCTGTGGGACTCCATGCCTGAGATGGAGGCCAAGGCCAGGATGGCAGTGCCCAGACCATGTGTATGAAGCTCCTACTGTGTCACCAGAGTGTGTGGTATTCAGCATGAATCTGATGCTGGAGGAGATGGACATTGAGAGGGAAATCCAGCTGGTACCTGTGAATGACAATGGGTATGATGCTCCTTGATATCCCAGCCATAATGGGCACTATGCTATATGCCATTCCTGCTGGAAAGTGGAGCCTCATGGCGATCCCAAATCCACTAAGGTGATGCTGTCTACACTGGGCCAATTACTGTGGGCACACAGAAGTAGCACACCTTCTATTTTCTTTTTTTTTTTTTTTTTAATTTTTTTTTTAACGTTTATTTATTTTTGAGACAGAGAGAGACAGAGCATGAACGGGGGAGGGGCAGAGAGAGAGGGAGACACAGAATCAGAAGCAGGCTCCAGGCTCTGAGCCATCAGCCCAGAGCCCGACGCGGGGCTCGAACTCATGGACCGCGAGATCGTGACCCGGGCTGAAGTCGGACGCTTAACCGACTGAGCCACCCAGGCGCCCCACACCTTCTATTTTCTGATGGGCTAAGAGAATGGCAGCATCTCCAGTCTGTGTGAGGTTGCTCTGAAATGTCAAGAGGACATTCATTCCCTCCTTTGAAATCAACCCAGCCTTGAAGGCTGTCTGAGATAGAAAGGTATGACCAACAGGTGACCCACTGACCTGTAAGAATGACTGTTATGGCCTGAAAGTTTATATCTACCCCTCCCCCCCCACCAAATTCATATATTGAAGTCCTAACCCCCTGTGTAATAGCATTTGGAGATGGAGGCTTTGAAAGATAATTAGGTTTAGAGGGTAGGCCTCTCATGATGGTATTAGTGTCCTTATAAGAAAAGACACCAGAGGGGTACCTGGGTGGCTCAGTTGGTTAAGTGTCCAACTCTTGATTTCAGCTCAGGTCACGATCTCACAGTTGGTAAGACTGAGCCCCGTGTTGGGTTGTGCACTGACAGCACAGAGCCTGCTTGGGATTCTCTCTCTTCCTCTCTCTATCTACCATTCCCCACTTGCTTGTGTGCTCATGCTCTCTCTCTAAAAATAGATAAATAAACTTAAAAAAAAAAGAAGAAGAAGAAGAAGACACCAGAGAGCTTGCTCTCTCTCTCTCCCATTGTGCACAAAGAAGTCACAGCAAGAAGGCAGCCAACTACAAGCCAGAAAGAGAGTTCTCATCAGGCACTCAAATTGGCCAGCACCTTGATCGTGGATTTCCCAGCCTCCAGAAATGTGAGAAATAAACTACGGTTATTTAAACCTCCTGATCTATGCAATTTCTTATGGGAGCAAAGCTAAAACAATGACTTGTTTGCCTACTTACTCACCACCTTCCCATCTCAAGCTGCCTTTCAATGGTACTCAGCTTGATGTTCACAACCTTCCTCAAGGTCAGTTTCCATATGCAAGGTGGAAAACTAAAGCCAAGAAAGAGTTGATAAGATTTTCTACCCTACTTTTTTGAAGAAGTCACTACAGAAGCAATAGAGCAGATTTTGAGGGATGAGGAATGCAAGCACTCAAGCCTGGACAGATGATCAAATTCCAGATCATTCATGTGGAAATACTTAACCATTTGGGTGGGGGCGGGGAGGCTGGGGCCTCCCTCTCCCCATTCACAAAAATTCCTAGGGTATTAAATACCCACATATAAAAAACCATGTTGTGTAAATATTGAAGAAAACATAAAATATATGACATGAATTGAAAACCCTGAAGGAAAAGTTTAACTAACGTAAGTACATAAAATTTTAAAACTGCAAACAAAAAGACATCTTGAACAAAGTTAAAAGATAAGTAACAACTAAAAAAAATACTGCTATATTTATTACAAAGGATTAGTACCCGAAATGTATTCTAAAACACAAATCAGTATGAAAACATAAAACAAGTTTTACAAAATGAGCAAAGGCTCTGAACTGATCATTCACAGAATAGAAACAAAGAAACGAACAAAAAACCACAAGATGCTCAAACTTACTAGTAATTAGGAAAATGCAAAATAAAACAATTACTTGGGGCGCCTGGGTGGCCCAGTTGGTTAAGCATCTTGTTTCAGCTCAGGTCATGATCTCATGATTCCTGAGTTTGAGCCCCACATCGGGCTCTGTGCCGACAGCTCTGAGCCTGGAGCCTGCTTCGGATTCTGTGTCTCCCTGTCTCTTTGCTCCTCCCCTGCTCACGCTCTGTCTCTGTCTCTCAAAAATAAATTTAAAAAAATTTAAAACAATTTTTAAATAATAAAAAATAAATAAATAAAACAATTACTAGATCTTTTTGTTTAAATACATTGCATAATAATTTCAAAAAAAAATAAGTCAACAGAATTTTATACCCATCAGGTTGTTAATAACAATAATGACATTCTGATAGAATCTCAAGTGCCAACAATGATTTAGTTGCTCTTATACACTTCTTGTAATGTGCCAAGTAGTCTTCATACATGTTAACTCCCTTAATCATCCCAGTAACCCTGTGGGTAGCTGCTATATTGTCATTCACATTTTACAGTTGAATTGAAGGACAGCACAATCTAGTGATTTATACCAAGGTTGCACATTTAGTGACTCCCAAGTCAATGCTTTTAACCATTACACTATACTACCTATAAATTGATAGCAACCTCTCTGGAAGGCAATTTGGCTGCAATGACAAATTTTAAATGAGCACACAGACACACAAAGCGCCAAGTCATGAATAGTGCTCAGCACTAAAAAAATGGTTTTAGAGGGGCACCTGGGTGGCTCAGCTGGTTAAGTGGTTAAGCATCCAACTCCTGGTTTCAACTTAGGTCATGATCTCATGGTTGATGAGATCAAGCCCTGAATTGGGCTCTGGGCTGACAGTGCAGAGCTTGCTCAGGATTCTCTCTCCCCTTCTCTCTGCCCCTACCCCCTCCCTCAAAATAAATAAATAAACACTTTAAAAAATGGTTTGAGAGATGGTTGTCAATATTTGTTGAGGACTAAATACAAGGCTGGGAATTCATTGGAGAAGGGAAGCTTTAGGTAAGAGAAAAAGGATTCACCGTGCTTTATCTTCAGACTTGACCATTTCCTTGGAGTTATACAACATGCACATAGGCAAGGATTTAAATTTACAATATAGTACAACAACATATAAGGAGGTTCGCATTAAAATAGTACAAGCCAAACACAAAATTACACTAAAGTCCTTGAAAGCAGAAGACTGATAGTGTCGTACAAAACCTATTTCATAGTCCTGGCTTTCTTCAGTTTTAGTAAATTAGAAATCACACTACCTACTAGGAAGGGTCACCTTGAAGATTAAATTAATGTAAGCAAAATGCTTAGCACACAGAGGGTCTGGCACAAAGTACAGGCATACTTTGGAGTTACTGTGGTTCAGTTCCAGACCACTGCAATAAAGCAAATATTGCAATAAAGCCAGTGAAATGATTTTCTTTTGTTTCCCAGTGTGTATAAAATCTGTGTTTACACTATACTGTTAACCATGCAATAGCATTATGCCTAAAAACCAATGTATAAACCTTGATTTTAAAATATTTTATTTGCTGCTAAAAAATGCTAACCATCCTCTGAACTTTCAGTGAGCCACACATAACCTTTTTGCTGGTGGAGGGTCTTGTCTCAATGTTGCTGCAGCTTCTACATCAGTACTTGCTACTTCACTTCGCATTTTTCTGTTACGGACATGGCTTTCCTTAAATTTCATGAACTAACGTCTACTAGCTTCCAACTTTTCTTCTGCGGCTTCTTAACTCTCTCAGCTCTCAGAATTGAAGAGCCAGGGCCTTGCTGTGGATTAGGCTTTGGCCTTTGAAGGGAATGTTATGGCTAGTTTGGTCGTCTATCCAGACCGCTCAAACTTTCTCCATGTCAGCAATAAGGCTGTTTCACTTTCTTATCATTCTTGTGTTCACTGGAGTAGCACTTTTAACTTCCTTCAAGAACTTTTCCTTTACATTCATAACTTGGCTATCTGTTCAGCACAAGAGGCCTGGCTTTCAGCCTGTCTCAGTTCTTGATGTGCCTTCCTCACTGAGCTTAATCATTTGGAGCTTTTGGTTTAAAGTGTGAGACGTGTGACTCTTTTGCCTGAACACGGAGAGGCCGTTGTAGGGTTATTAATTGTCCTAATTTCCATATTGTGTCTCAGGGAATATGGAGCAGTTAGAACACACACATTTCTTATGTTTGCTGTCTTATACGTGTACAATTTGGGACATCCTAAACCAATTACAATAGTAACATCAAAGATCGCTGATCACAAATCACCATTACAAGTGTAAAAATATAAAAGTTGGAAATATGCTTAGAGTTACCAAAATGTGACACAGAAGCATGAAGTGAGCAAATGCTGTTGGGAAAAAATGGCAGCATTAGTCTTGGTTGATGCAGGATTGACACAAAGCTTCAATTTGTAAAACAAATCTGTGAAGAAAAAAAAATCTGTGAAGCATAATAACGCAAGTATTCCTGGGGCGCCTGGGTGGCTCAGTCGGTTGAGCGTCCGACTTCGGCTCAGGTCACGATCTCGCGGTCCGTGAGTTCGAGCCCCGCGTTGGGCTCTGTGCTGACAGCTCAGAGCCTGGAGCCTGTTTCGGATTCTGTGTCTCCCTCTCTCTCTGACCCGCCCCTGTTCATGCTCTGTCTCTCTCTGTCTCAAAAATAAACGTTAAAAAAATTTTGGGAAAAAAAAAAAAAAAGCAAGTATTCCTGTAAGGGATTTGTGCTATTATTTCTAGTTGCAAAGAGAAGTCAAAAATAAGAGAAGAGTGAGGACTATTCAGAAAGTCAGGTAGTGATTGAGTAAAGTGTGGTGTCAGAAAAGATTTTTTTGGAAGAAATGTGTTTCCAACAGGCTTTATGGGAGAAAAAGTGAAAATGACATCTTCCAAAATAGTCTCTTTAGAATGGGAATTTTTACATGCTGGGACAAATGAATTTGAGTGTGGTGACTGTACCAGTAGCTAAACTTCAAATGTGAGAATTGCAATTTTTTTTAATTTTTTTTTTTAACGTTTATTTATTTTTGAGACAGGGAGAGACAGAGCATGAATGGGGGAGGGGCAGAGAGAGAGAGAAACACAGAATCTGAAACAGGCTCCAGGCTCTGAGCTGTCAGCACAGAGCCCGACGCGGGGCTCGAACTCACAAACTGTGAGATCATGACCCAAGCTGAAGTAGGATGCTCAACCGACTGAGCCACCCAGGCGCCCCGAGAATAGGAATTTTGATGCTGCATATAGGAAAAGTAAATTGTATTGCTCTAGCTATCCATTTACATCTAGATACCAGCGCAAAAGTTGTTATACACTTTATCAAACTTTCAGAAGAGATTGGCAGCCTTTCTGTTTAAAATACAATCAGGTTTGCTCAGAAAAAGGCAACATTGATGCCTTTTATTATTAAATGGAAGCATTTGTATCTAAAGCAGCACACAACACTTCAGGGACAACTTAAATTTAAAGTTGCCTTTTATTTTTTTTAATTAATTGATTTTATTCTTTGAATAGTTTTATGTTACAGAAAAATTGAGTGGAAAGTAGAGTTCCCATACACCTCCTCCACCCTCCACAATTTCCCTTATTGTTAATATCTTGCACTAGCTTGGAACATTTGTTACAATCAATGAGACAATATTGATACGTTATTACTAACCAAAGTCCAGAGTTTACATTAGGGATCATTTGTATTGTACATTCTTTGTTCTGAGAAATGTATAATGACAGTATCATTCAGAATAGTTTAACTGGCCTAAAACTCCCATTCTTCCCCTATTTATTGCTCCTTTCTTCTCCCTGACCCCTGACAACTACTGATCTTTTTATTTTATTTTTTTTTAAGTTTATTTATTTTTGAGACAGAGAGAGACAGAGTATGAACGGGGGAGGGGCAGAGAGAGAGGGTTTCACAGAATCGGAAGCAGGCTCCAGGCTCTGAGCCATCAGCCCAGAGCCCGACGCGGAGCTCGAACTCACGGACCGCGAGATCATGACCTGAGCTGAAGTCGGATGCTTAACCGACTGAGCCACCCAGGCGCCCCACTATTGATCTTTTTATTTTTTTTATTTTTTATTTTTTTTATTTTTTTTAATTTTATATATGAAATTTATTGTCAAATTGGTTTCCATACAACACCCAGGGCTCATCCCAAAAGGTGGCCTCTTCAATACCCATCACCCACCCTCTCCTCCCTCCCACCCCCCATCAACCCTCAGTTTGTTCTCAGTTTTTAACAGTCTCTTATGCTTTGGCTCTCTCCCACTTTAAACCATCTCCAAAGATTTACCTTCTCCATAAAGTTGCCTTTTTTTTTTTTTTTTTTTTTTGAGAGAGAGAGAGGGAGGGAGGGAAGGAGAGAGAGACAGACAAAGTGCGGGCAGGGAAGGGACAGAGAGAGAGAGGGAGACACAGAATCTGAAGCAGGCTCCAGGCTCTGAGCTATCAGCTCAGAGCTCAACGTGGGCCTGGAGCCCACAAGCCATGAGATCATGACCTAAGCTAAAGTCGGACGTAAACTAACTGAGCCACCCAGGTGCCCCTAAAGTTTCCTTTTTTTTAAGTAAATATTTATAAGCCACATCTTGGCTAAGAAACCTATGAAATCAGGTATAAGAAGCACTGAACTACCAGCAAATTATTTTATAAAGAACAAAGTAGAAAAGATATTTGCAAAATAATAATAATAATAAATAAATAAAATCAATGGAAAAGAGAAAACAAGCATAAAAAAAAGATGTTGAAGGACTCTTTGTACAATAAAAGGGAAATCCATTAATGGCATAGATTTTCTGTAACAAAATAAAATTGTCAAGCCCTTCTCCTTCATATATGTGCCATACAGATGTCAACATTTGGTTTGTATTCTACATATAATTTCACTCAATACTCTACAGCAATGATTTCATTCAGCCATATATTATCTCTCTTTGTGGTGATATTGATATTAAGTGACCTTTACTTTGTTTTTTTTTTTTCAATATATGAAGTTTATTGTCAAATTGGTTTCCATACAACACCCAGGATTCATCCCAAAAGGTGCTCTCCTCAATACCCATCACCCACCCTCGCCTCCCTCCCACCCCCCATCAACCCTCAGTTTGTTCTCAGTTTTTCAGAGTCTATTATGTTTTGGCTCTCACTCCCACTCTAACCTTTTTTTTTTTTCCTTCCCCTCCCCCATGGGTTTCTGTTAAGTTTCTCAGGATCCACATAAGAGTGAAAACATATGGTATCTGTCTTTCTCTGTATGGCTTATTTCACTTAGCATCACACTCTCCAGTTCCACCCATGTTACTACAAAGGGCCATATTTCGTTCTTTCTCATTGCCGCATAGTACTCCATTGTGTATATAAACCACAATTTCTTTATCCATTCATCAGTTGATGGACATTTAGGCTTTTTCCACAATTTGCCTATTGTTGAGAGTGCTGCTATAAACACTGGGGTACAAGTGCCCCTATGCATCAGTACTCCTGTATCCCTTGGGTAAATTCCTAGCAGTGCTATTGCTGGGTCATACGGTAGGTCTATTTTTAGTTTTTTGAGGAACCTCCACACTGTTTTCCAGAGCGGCTGCACCAATTTGCATTCCCACCAACAGTGCAAGAGGGTTCCCGTTTCTCCACATCCTCTCCAGCATCTATAGTCTCCTGATTTGTTCATTTTGGCCACTCTGACTGGCGTTAGGTGATATCTGAGTGTAGTTTTGATTTGTATTTCCCTGATGAGGGGCGACGTTGAGCATCTTTTCATGTGCCTGTTGACCATCTGGATGTCTTCTTTAGAGAAGTGTCTATTCATGTTTTCTGCCCATTTCTTCACTGGATTATTTGTTTTTCATGTGTGGAGTTTGGTGAGCTCTTTATAGATTTTGGATACTAGCCCTTTGTCCGATATGTTATCTGCAAATATCTTTTCCCATTCTGTTGGTTGCCTTTTAGTTTTGTTGATTGTTTCCTTTGCTGTGCAGAAGCTTTTTATCTTCATGAGGTCCCAATAGTTCATTTTTGCTTTTAATTCCCTTGCCTTTGGGGATGTGTCAAGTAAGAAATTGCTGCGGCTGAGGTCAGAGAGGTCTTTTCCTTCTTTCTCCTCTAGGGTTTTGATGGTTTCCTGTCTCACATTCAGGTCCTTTATACATTTTGAGTTTATTTTTGTGAATGATGTAAGAAAGTGGTCTAGTTTCATTCTTCTGCATGTTGCTGTCCAGTTCTCCCAGCACCATTTGTTAAAGAGACTGTCTTTTTTCCATTGGATGTTCTTTCCTGCTTTGTCAAAGATGAGTTGGCCATACTTTTGTGGGTCTAGTTCTGGGGTTTCTATTCTATTCCATTGGTCTATGTGTCTGTTTTTGTGCCATCCTTCAACATCTTTATGACACAGAAGGTTTACCTGTGGAATAGAATTTCCAGTGCAGAACAGACATATTTTCTAATTTGAAATCTCAGACACACTCACTTTTCACATTTTCAATGCAGTGGTTGACTCCCTTGAATTATTTACGTACAAGTCTATTTCCTATACTAGATTGTAAGTTGTCTTTGTGGGACTTATTTATCTTTACATTTCCCAGTGTTTAACACATAAGTAAATGGACAATAACTGTCTGGTAAATGAACTTTTATAAATAAAACATATCTCCTTTTACTTCTCACAATTCTTGATAAAACTGACCCATTTCTTCATAAATAATAATTTTTAAAAGTCGAGTCTTCTTCAAGACATTTTAAATAATAAACTTGAAAGATGCTCATGGTAAAAAAAATTAAGCAATGTAAAATGATATGATGGAAAGCAATAGCCCTTCCTATCAACTCAGTATTCACATTTCCCAGAGATAGCCACAATTATCTGTTTTATGTTTTGACTTTCAGAGATGAGCTATACATATATACTCATACTGCTGTGTGAATGCATATATATTTTACCTTGAAAGGTTCTTCTCCTGGTTTCTACTAGGGCCCCAAAGCTGAGAATCACAGGTGAAAAATATAAGTGATCGAAAGCGATGTGCTATGTAGATTATGGTTAGGTAGTTCTATAGCCATCTCCTATTTCCAGCCTATATATGAGAAGGCTAGAGAAATTGGAAAGTGAAGGTTTCTTTTAAGAGCATTAATACTATGTATACTTCTGTCTTATAACAAGCAAAATAAGAAGTGCATCAAGAAATGTAATTTTTGAGAATAGGGGTGTCTTGCAGGAGAAGGACCTACATGCTATATAGTCTTTTTCCCTTTCCTCCTCACCTGCCTACTTTGATACTTACTGAGCTACAGAAACCTGCTGAACAAGTGTTACAGGACAGGAGTAGAGCTTGGTGATAGAAATGAGAGAAGTTGACTATTGCCCACTAGAATTAATGTAAACAGAGCCAAGTGTTTGACTTTACCTAGAAAAATCCAGTCAGGAGGATTTATGTTTCTGGCTGTATGGTGTACTAAAAGTTCAGTGATAAACCTCTGATAAATCCCCATTCGGAAAAATCAAACATCCTAAAAACTTACATAGAGATAAAGAACAAAGATGTGACCATGAAATAAATTATTGATAAGTTAGGCTGCATTAAAATGAAAAATTTGTGTTCTGTGAAAGATAACATAAAGAAAATGAGAAGACAAGCCATAGATCAGGTGGAAATATTTGCAAAAGACACATCTGATAAAGGACTGTTAATTTAAAATATATAAAGAACTCTTAACACTCGACAAAATGAAAAAAAACCCAATTTAAAAAACAGTCAAAAACCTTAACAGACACCTTACCAAGGAAGGTACAGTATACGGATGGCAAATAAGCATAGGAAAAGATGATCTAAATCACATGTCATCAGGAAAATGCAAATGAAAACAATGAGATACCACTACACACCTACTAGAATAGCCAGAATCCAGAACACGGACAACGGCAAGGCTGGCAAGGATGTGGAGCAACAGGCGCTCTCATTTATTGCTTGTGGGAATGCAAAATGGTAGAGCCACTTAGAAAGACAGTCTGGTGGTTTCTTAAAACTAAACATACTCTCACTCATGTGATCCAGCAGTTGTACTCCTTGGTATTTACACAAAGGAATTGAGAACTTATGTGCACGCAGAAATCTGTATACAGATATTATAGCAGCTTTATTCATAATTGCCAAAACTTGGAAGAAACTAAGATGTCTTTAAGTGGATGGATGGATGGATAAACAGTGGTAAATCCAGACAATGGAATATTATTCAGTGCTAAAAAGAAATGAGCTATCAAGCCATGAAAAGACATGGAGGAAACTTAAATGGATGTTACTAAGTAAAAGAAGCCAATTTGAAAAGGCTACATAATGTACATTTCCAACTTCATAACTTTGTGGGAAAGGCAAAACTATGGAGACATTAATGATCATAGTTTCTAGGGGTTGGGGATAGGGAAGGATGAATAAGCAGAGTACAGAGGATTTTTAGAACAGTGAAAATACTCTGTATGGTATTATAATGGTGGATACATGTAATTATAAATTTGCCCAAACTCTTAGAATGTACAACATCAAGAGTGGACCCTAATACAAACTATGGAATATGGGTGGTAATGATGTGTTCTTGTAGGTTCATCAGTTGTAACAAATGCACCACTCTCATGTGGGATGTTGATACTAGGGAAGGCTATGCATGTATAGATGTAAAGGATATATGGGAAATCTCTGTACCTCAATTTTGCTGTGAAACTAAAACTGCTCTAAAAATATAAAGCCTTGGGGCACCTGGGTGGCTCAGTCTGTTGAGCATCCTACTTCAGCTCAGGTCATGGTCTCGTGGTTCATGAGTTCAAGCCCCTCATTGGGCTCTGTGCTGACAGCTCAGAGCCTGGAGCCTGCTTCAGATTCTGTGTCTCCCTCTCTCTGTGCCCCGTCCCTGCTCTCTCTCTCAAAAATAAATATTTAAAAAATAAATAAGTAAAAATATAAAGCCTTTAAAAAAACCTGTATTTAAAATTTTTTAAACTTAAATGTAGGGTTGAACTGAGGCCAGAAACAAAGTTTCAATCTGTGGGCATAAAAGAGAACTGGAGGTGGTATTGGCCCTAAGACTATCTGTCTATTACCATGGACAGACCTGGGTTTAGTAACCCATCTGTATGAGGAACAAGAGGGAAATCTGGAGTCTGAGTACAGAGAAATATTAGATAGGAGAAAACTCTGCCTAAAAGCAAGATCTGGAAAGAATGATACTCATCACACAATGTGAGATTGTGACCATCTGTACATGTTTTATCTTTGGATCTAAATAGAATGGGAAAAAATATGTATCTCACCTGAGATTTCCTAATTATAAACTTGAGCTCCACCTATATGATCCATAATACTCTAAGCCAACAATTTAAAAAAAATCAGATATGCAATAATTGCAGTTACAGAATTATCAGACACAGAATACAAAATAACCATGCTTGATATACTTCAAGAAATAGCAAACAAATGAAAATAAGAGACAAGAAGAAAAAAAGACTTGAAAATGGCTAGTGAGATTTGAAAGGGAGCAAACACAGAAACTCTAGAAATGTAAGTTTTTATAATTAACATTGAAAACACAGTGGATAGATCAAATAGTAAGTTATGCCTAGCTGAAGAAAGAAGGTTAGACTTGGAAAAATTGATCTAAAAGAATAACACAAACGTAGCATGGGAGACAAAGAGATGAAATATAGTTAAAGATATCTTAAGAGATGTGAAGTTTAGAGTGAAAAAGGCTTGTATATGCTCCATTCTAGGACCTAGAATGATTAGAAAGAATGAGAAAGTTTTGGATCGATTTTGATTTATGTTGCTTATGATCTTTTGGTTCCTGGACCTGAAAATGTATGACTTTTAATAATTAACAGAAATGTTCAGCCGTTATCTTGACTCTGTTTATAGTAATTTTTTTTCAGTTTTGGTTTGAAATGTCTTTGTATTTTTTCTTACTTTTAAAAGATATTTCCACTGAGATACAGAACTTTGAATTTGCTAGAAGTTTCTTCTTGACATTTTGAAGATATCATTCCAATATCCTTTGGTTTTTGTATCACTCTTGGGACAGATGTCAATCTAATGGTCATTCCTTTCTAAGTTTGCTGGATTTTCTTTTCTCTACTTTTAATATCATCTGTTTGTCTTTGTTATTCTACCGAAACTCAGTAAATAAACTTGAGAGAGGAAAATGATCCCAGAAATATTTGAGATACAAGAAGAATGGTGAGCAAAGAAAAAAATAAACATAATTAAAGCTAAAAAAAATAATAAATTGTTCAATTAATGCCATTTCAAGAAACCAAGATAGAATTAAAATCTTATACCCCATTTTTATATTATTATTCAATTGAGAAGAAAATAATAGCAAAGTTATAATTTAAATAATATGAAACTTTTATAAATTAAAAAAATCTTCTAATAGATATTTGGAAATATTATAATGAAAAGAGAAGAATAATATAAAAACTACTTATCAGAACTTGTACATTTATAGTCTTAAATGCTTGTTAAGATGAAGAAAATTTGAAAATTAACTTTTAAAAGCAATTTTCTAAGCATTTCTAATTTAACTAATTAGAAAAAAGAACATAGTAAACTCAAGGTAAAAGTAAGAATACAGTGAAGAATAGACAAATGAAAATAGAAAACAAAATAGTATCAACAAAGAGAAAATTGGAATGATTTTTTTGAGATTTTGTTTATTTTTATTTTTTAAAGAATTTTTTTAATCTTTATTTTCATTTTTGAAAGAGACAGAGAGAGAGAGAGACAGAGAGACAGAGACAGAACATGAGTGGGGGAGCAACAGAGAGAGAGGGAGACACAGAATCTGAAGCAGGCTCCAGGCGCTGGGCTGTCAGCACAGAGCCTGACGCAAGGCTCGAACTCACAAACCGTGAGATCATGACCTAAGCCGACTGAGCAACCCAGGTGCCCCTAAGATTTTATTTTTAAGTAATCTATACACCCAACATGGGTCTCAAGCTTACAATCCTAACATCAAGAGTCACATGCTCCAATGACTGAGACAGCTAGGCACAAAATTGGAATGATTAATACAACTGACAAGCTCTACTCAAAAAGATAAAGGGCCACACAACCAAAAGAAATAAAAGGCATCCAAATCAGCAAGAAAAAAGTAAAACTTTCACTATTTGCAGATAGCATGATATTATATATAGAAAATCTGAAAGAGTCCATCAAAACATTGCTAGAACTGATAATTCAGTATGATTGCAGGATACAAAATCAACATATCCTGAAAATCTGTTGCAGAAATCTGCTGCAATTCTATACACCAATAATGAAGAAGCAGAAAGATAAATTAAGAAGAGAATCCCATTTACAATTGCAGCAAAACCCATAAGATACCTAGGAGTAAACCTAACCAAATAGGTAAAAGGCTTGTACTCTGAAAACTATAAAATATTGATGAAAGAAATTGAATTTGACACAAAGAAATAGATATTCCACGTTCATGGATTAGAAGAATAAATATTATTAAAATGTCTGTACTACCCAAAGCAATCTACATATTTAATGTAATCCCTATCAAAATACCACCAGCATTTTTTCACAGAGCTAGAACAAACAATCCTAAAATTTGTATGGAGCCACAAAAGACCATGAAAGCAAACCTTGAAAAAGAAAAGCAAAAATGGAGGCATCACAATTTCAGACTTCAAGTTATATTACAAAGCTGTAGTGATCACAACAGCATGGAACTGGCACAAAAATAGACACATAGATCAACAGAACAGAATAGAGACCCCAGAAATAAACCCATGACTATATGGTGAATTAATCTTTGCTAAAGCAGGAAAGAATATCCAATGGGAAAAGAACAGTCTCTTCAACGAATGGTGTTGGGAAAACTGGACAGCTACATGCAAAATAATGAAACTGAACCAGATCTTCTATCATACAAAAAAATAAATTTGAAATGGATTAAAGACCTAAATGTGAGACCTGAAACCATAAAAAACCTAGAAGAGAACACAGGCAGTAGCCTCTTTGACATCAGCCATAGCGAGCTTTTTTCTAGATGTGTCTCCTGAGGCAAGAGAAACAAAAACAAAAATAAACTATTGGGACTACACCAAAACAAAAAGCTTCTGTACAGCAAAGGAAACAATCAACAAAACTAAAGGAAACCTACAGAATGGGAGAAGATTATCTGCAAATGATGTATCCAATAAAGAGTTAGTATTCAAAACATATAAAGAATTTATACAACTCAACACCCAGAAAACAAATGATCCAATTAAAAATGGGCAGAAGAGGGGCACAGGGGGGAGCTCAATCGGTTGAGCATCCATCTCTTGATTTCGACTCAAGTCATGATCCCAGGATTGTGGGGTCAAGCCTGCATTGGGCTCCATGCTCAGCATGGAGCCTGCTTAAGATTCACTCTCTTTCCTTCTGCCCCTCTCCCCACTTGCACTATCTTTCTCTCTCAAATATTTTTTAAAAATTAAAAAAAAATTAAGTTTATTAATTTTGAGAGAGACAGAGAGTGTGAGCAGGGGAGGGGGAGAGAATCCCAAGCAGATTCTGCACATTCATGCACACGGTCAGCATGCAGAACCTGATTCAGGGCTCAATTCACAAAACCATGAGATCATGACCTGAGCCAAAATCAAGAGTTGGTTGCTTAACCAACTGAGCCACACAGGTGCCTGTTTTTTTTTTTTTTGTTGTTGTTGTTGTTGTTGTTTTTTAATAATAAAAAAAAAAAGAGCAGAAGACATGAACAGACATTTCTCTAAAGAAGACATACATGGGGCGCCCGGGTGGCTCAGTCGGTTAAGCGGCCGACTTTGGCTCAGGTCGTGATCTCGCGGTCTGTGAGTTCAAGCCCCGCGTCGGGCTCTGTGCTGGCAGCTCAGAGCCTGGAACCTGTTTCAGATTATGTGTCTCCCTCTTTCTGACCCTCCCCCGTTCATGCTCTGTCTCTCTCTGTCTCAAAAATAAATAAACATTAAAAAAATTTAAAAAAAAATAAAATGTAAATATTAAAAAAATAAATAAAAATAAAGAAGACATACAGATGAAAAGATATTCATTGTCACTTACCATCAGGGAAATGCATATCAAACCACCAGGAGAGGGGCGCCTGGGTGGCGCAGTCGGTTAAGCGTCCGACTTCAGCCAGGTCACGATCTCGTGGTCCGGGAGTTCGAGCCCCACGTCGGGCTCTGGGCTGATGGCTCAGAGCCTGGAGCCTGTTTCCGATTCTGTGTCTCCCTCTCTCTCTGCCCCTCCCCCGTTCATGCTCTGTCTCTCTCTGTCCCAAAAATAAATAAACGTTGAAAAAAAAAAAATTAAAAAAAAAAAAAAAACCCACCAGGAGATAACCACCTCACACCTGTCAGAATGGCTAAAATCAACAACACAAGAAAAAAACAGTATTGGTGAGGATATGAAGAAAAAGGAACACTCTTGCACTGTTGGTGGGAATGCAAACTGGCAGAGCCACTGTTGAAAACAGTATGGAAGCTCCTCAAAAAGTTAAATATGGAGCTACCCTACGATCCAGCAATCGCACCACTGGGTATTTACAAAAACACTAATTCAAAGGGATACATGCACCCCTATGTTTATAACAGCATTATTTACAACACCGAGTATGGAAGCAGCACAAGTGTCCATCTACTGATGAATGGATAAGGGAGAGGTGGCATATACACACAATAGAATATTATTCAGCCATAAAAAATGAAATCTTGCCATTTGCAAGAACATGGATGGAGCTAGAGAGTATAATACTAGCTGAATAAGTCAGAGGAAAACAAATACCATATGATTTTATTCATATGTGGAATTTAAGAAACAAAACAAGCAAAGGGAAAAGAGAGAGAGAGAGACAAACCAAGAAATAGACTTTTAATAACACACAACAAACTGAAATTACCAGAGGGGAGATGGGTGGGCCAATGGGTTAAATAGGTGATTGGGGATTAAGCAGTGCACTTGTGATGAGCACCAGGTTATGTATGGAATTGTTGAATTACTACATTATATACCTGAAACTAATATAACACTGTATGTTAACTAATAGGAATTAAAATTAAAAAACTAAAAAAATAGATAAAGAGCATAACTTAAAAGTATTAGGAATGAATAAATGAACAAAATAAAACATAATACCAGATATTTTAAAATATTCTAAACAACCTTATGGCACAAAAGTTGAAATACATATAAAATAGACAAATCTCTAGAAAAATATAATTACCAATCTAAATTAGAAATCTCTATAGTTATATCGGAACAAGACAGAACATGTGTATGATCATGTAGCAATGAAAGAAATCCAATCACTGGATCAAAATAGTCTCATAAAGAAAACTCTAGACCCAGATAGTTTTAAAAGTCCTATCAAACATTAAAAAAATTTTGATTATTCATAACTTTTCAGAAAGTAGAAAAAATGGAACATTCTCTAACCTATTTAATGAAAATGGTATGAACTTGATACCAAATTCAGAGAAGAATGAAAAAAAAAAAAAGAGAGAGAGAGAGAAATTATAGCCTGTATTTCCCTCCTGACTAAAGAATCAATCCTAAATGAGATATTAGCAAATTTAGACCTACAATATATTATTAAGGTTGATATATCAAGTCAAAGTTGATTTTATTATAGGAATAGAAAGTTCATTCAATATTAGAATATCTAATTATTTATATTAAAATTTTAATGAAGAAAAACTTACTCAGCACAGTAGCTTTAAAAAAGCATTATATAACATGTAACAATCATTTTTTATAAAAGCTGTTAATAAACTAGGAAGAGAAAGGAGCTTACATAATATGAAATATATCTACACATTTCCACAAAACACACAAAATACAATTAGTGTCCTACTTAATGGTGCTAGATGAGAAACAGGAAAGGATTCCCATTGCTGGCTCTTTTCAGCATGGTCCTGGAGGTTATAGTCACTGCAATCTGGCCAGAAAAAGAAATAAAATGTATCAAGATTGGAAAGAAAGAAATAAAACTGTTATCATTTGTGGATGATTGTCACTATTGAAAACATAAAATGATCTATACAAAAAATTGTTATTATAAGTTTGCTAGTTAGAAATCATTATTAAAAAGTCAATTACAGGGGCACCTGGGTGGCTCAGTGAAGCATCTGAGTTCGACTCAGGTCATGGTCTCATGGTTCGTGGGTTCGAGCCCCACATTGGGTTCTGTGCTGACAGCTCAGAGCCTGGAGCCTGCCTCAGATTCTGTGTCCCCCTCTCTCTTTGCCACTCCCCTGCTCATGCTCTTTCTTGCTCTGTCGCTCAAAAAATAAATAAATGTTAATTTTTTTAAATTTTTTTTTCAATATATGAAATTTATTGTCACATTGGTTTCCATACAACACCCAGTGCTCATCCCAAAAGGTGCCCTCCTCAATACCCATCACCCACCCTCCCCTCCCTCCCACTCCCCATCAACCCTCAGTTTGTTCTCAGTTTTTAAGAGTCTCTTATGCTTTGGCTCTCTCCCACTCTAACCTCTTTTTTTTTTTTTTTCCTTCCCCTCCCCCATGGGTTTCTGTTAAATTTCTCAGGATCCACATGAGAGTGAAAACATATGTTAATTATTTTTTTTTTAAAAGCCAATTTCATCTGTGTATATAGGCAATAAACAGACACAATTTTTTGTTGAGGAGAAAGAAACATATGATTACAAACTTCAAAGAAAGACCCACAATTTGTAGGCCTTTAATCTGTGACAGAAATGACAGTGGAGATGAGTGGAGAAAGGAGGAATTTCCCATAAAAAGTACTACAAAAACTGTGAATAAGAAAAAATGTGAAAGTGGATTGTTATGTCACATCATACTAAAAATAATAGTAATAAATCCAGGTGTCTTAAAGACGTAAATATAAAAGGCAAAATTATGGACATTTTTAGAAGATAATACAGAAGGTGATATTCATGGTCTCAGGGAAGAATTTCTTAAACAAGATTCAAAAAAGCACGAACTGGGGGTGCCTAGGTGGCTCAGTTGGCTAAGCCACTGACTTCATCTCAGGTCATGATCTCATCCATGGGTCTGGGCCCCTTGTCAGGCTCTGTGCTGACAGCTCAGAGCCTGGAGCCTGCTTTGGATTCTGTCTGTCTGTCTGTCTGTCTGTCTGTCTCTCTCTCTCCGCCCCTCCCCCACCCATGGTCTGTCTCTCTGTCTCTCAAAAATAAATAAACATTAAAAAAAAATTTTTTTAAGCGCTAACTGTAAAGGAAAAGATTGAGAAATTTGACTACCTTAAAATTAAGAACTTCTCTATCGAAACACACTATCAGTGGATCTAAAAGTATCTCAAAATGTAAAAAATGTTGCTGAGTTAAAAAGCACATTATTAAGAGTAAAGATGAGCAAAAACCTGTGGAAAGTTATTTAGTAACAGAAAACTGACAATGGGTTAGGATGCAATACATAAGGTATTCCTACAGTTTACTTTAAAAAAGCCAGAAAATGATAAATTTTAAAAGTGATCAAAGGATTTGACTAAGTCTTAAATAGCCTCCTAAATCTGGAAACATCTCAAATATCAATGGAGAGTAAAAAAGATAAATAAATTATGGTGTGGTAGAATGTTATAGGAAAATTAACAAATGAACCTTGGGTATAATTCATAAAAGTGTAAAAAATGATGTTAAATAAAACATTATTTATGCTGACAGCTCAGAGCCTGAAGCCTGCTTCAGATTCTGTGTCTCCCTCTCTCTCTCTCTGACCCTCCCCTGCTTGCACTCTGTCTCTGTCTCTCAAAAATAAATAAGCATTAAAAAAAAAAACATTATAAAAGTTATAGAAGAATACATACATAAACATTTTTAAACATGTAATTACTAGTGTCAGACCAGGTATTTTATAAATATTAATTTACTTAATCCTTGGAACAATTCAGTGATGTAACTGCTATTGTTACCCTTTTGGTTTACGATGCAGAAACTGATGAATAGAAAGGTTAAGTAACTGCCCAAGATCACATAACCGGGAGGGGCCTGATTTGAAACCAGACAACCTGTCTCCGGGGTCTGGAGTTTACCTCCATTCATAAACGTTCAAAAGTAGGCACAGCTAAGCAACATATTATTTAATAATATACATATATTCGGGAATAGATATGACAGAAACTATTATTAAATATAAAATTAGCACAAAATTCACAATTACCTGTTGTAGGGGAGGGGAGAGTATACAACCTTAGAGGGAAATAGAAGGATTCAAAGAAACTGGCAATGTTCTCTTTCTTAAGAAAGTATCTGGGAGGTGTGTATATAGATGTTAATTTATTATTGATGTTGTTATTCTCTGGTGTACATATCCATTACATGCAGTCTCTATTTCTGAATTTTTGAAAAAGATTAAAAGAGAGAGGCTAGCCTCTGAACCCTGAACAGAGGAACAGTCCCTGCACTGGAAGAGAAACCTGTACTTCCAGAAGTTTTCTGTGATCTACATGGGTGCCAGAGAAGGTAGTTGGGCTGAATCATCTTGAAAGGATCTTTCCCCTACAGCCGCCCAGGGTCAGGGTATGTGGGTAGGATCTGAGAAGCTAGGTCCTGCTGGAGAGCACGGTGCAAATGAGGGCTCTGAGCAGTGGGGATGGAGAGAGTTGTCCAGAGAGCTCACAAAAGCAGCCCAAGAAAGAAGAGCCAGAATCTGAACACCTGCCAGATGATAACTGCACCATGAAAGCAGACACTACAGGGAATAGAAGGTGAAGGGATAAAAGGGTAGAAGGTTAGAAGAGTGAGGGGGGAGCTTTGAACTGGATAAAATTAAATTCTTGATATAGACTGGACTGGACTCTTAGTCACCTATAAATGAGGCTTTTTGTTAATTTATGAAAGTGGCAGGGGAAAGTTAAGGGGATCTGCCTAAGATGTTGTCCAAAAAAGGAAGATTTTGCAGAGCTTGTTTGAAGCCCAGTGGGGAGAACAAGTAAAGTTGTTTCCCACTTGAATTTTACCAAGTTTAATAAATGAATTCAGATCATAGAGTCACCTGGGTTTTGAGGGCACCTGGGTGACTCAGTCAGTTAAGCATCCAACTCTTGGTTTTGGCTCAGGTCGTGATCTCACAGTTCATGAGATTGAGCCCCCGTAGGGCTCTGTACCAACAGTGGGGAGCCTGCTTGAGATTCTCTCTCTGACTCTCTCTGTCTCTCTCTTTCTCCCTCTCCCTCTCCCTCCCCCCAAGCTCGTGCTCTCTCTCTTTCAAAGTAAATAAAAAAAAAAAAAAGACATGGGTTTGAACTGTGTAGGTTCACTTATATGCAGATTTTTTCTGATAATATAGTACACTACTGTAAATGGGTTTTCTCTTTCTTATTATTTTCTTAATAACATTTTCTTTTCTCCAGATTACTTTATTGTAAGAAGACAGTACATAATATATATAGCATACATAATATGTGTTGGTCAACTCTTTCTGTTATTAGTAAGACTTCCAGTCAACAGTAGGCTATTAGTAGTTAAGTTTTGGGGGAGTCAAAAGTTATACACAGATTTTTTTTGACTGTGTGGGGAATCAGTGCTCCTAACCCCAGCATTGTTCAATGGTCAACTGTACACACATGTCTATTCATTTGTCTTTTAAAAATAACTTTACTGAGATATGATTTAAATATTTTAATGTTCAACCTTTCCAAGTGTACAATTCAATGGTTTTTAGTATATTCACAAGTTTGTAAAGTCACCATCACTATCTCATTTCAGAACATTTCATTACCCTGAAAGGATACTCTATACATATTATCAGTCACTCCCCATTCCCTGTTGTCCCCGGCAACCTCTAGTCTATTTTATTCTCTGAATTTGTCTGTTCCGGACATTTCATATAAATGGGATATATTGCCATTTGTGTCTGACTCATTTTACTTAGCATGATGTTTTTAAGCTTCATCCATGGTGTAACATGTATATCATGTTCCACTTTTTTCTATGTCTATGTAGTATTCCATGCATGGCTTTACTATATTTTGTTTATCCATTCATCAGTTGATAGACATTTCAGTGTCCACTCTTTCCTGTATTATGAATAATGCTTCTGTGAACACTAATGTACAAGGTTTTGGGTGAACATCTGCTTTCAATTCTCTTGAGGATACACATAAGAATGCAATTCCTGGAGCATATGATAAACTCTACGTTTAACATTTTGTGGGGAAAAAAAACCTGTTTTTCAAGTGACTGCATGATTTTACAACCTAGTCAGCAGTATATGAGGGTTCCAATTCTCCACATCCTCACTAACACTTGTATGCCTTTTATTTTAGCCATTCAGATGGGGGTAAAAACGAATCTCATTGTGTTTTTGATTTGCATTTCTCTAATGGCTAATAATAATGCTGAACATTGTTTTATGTACTTATTAGCCATTTGTATACGTCTTTGGAGAAATGTCTATTTAGATACTTTGCCCATTTTTAATTGGGTTATTTGTCTTTTTATTGTTGAATTGGAAAAGTTCTTTATATATTCTACATGTAAGTGCCTTGTGCTATATATGATTTATACATATTTTCTCCCATTCTATGGGTTGTCTTTTCACTTTCTTTATGATGTCCTTTGAAATACAAATTTTCTTAATTTTGATGAGATTCTATATTTCTATTTTTTCTTTTGTTGCATGTGCTTTTTTCTCTGCCTCTTTTTATACACAAATGCAATCATACCATACCCATTATTCCTCAACTTGCTTTTTTAAAATAATAATTCTTTGGCATCTTTCCACATCTCTCTACCTCTCTCATATCTATCTATACTACATATCATTTTATAGCAGCATAGTATCTCATTTTATATAGGTAAATAACAAGTTCTCCATTGATGAATATTTAGGTTTTTAAAGCTTTTTGCTATTATAGTGCCAAAGTGAACACTCTGAGAATATATCTTTATATACATATGTTAGTATACCCACACTGTACATTTCTAATTGTGAGTGTTGGCTTAAAGAATATTTGTATTTGAAATTTTGAGAGATATTACCAAATTATCTTCAATGATGTTATATATTATCCTCTAGTAGTATTTGAGAATGTTTTGCATCCACAGGGTACTACCAAACTTCTTAGCTTTACTCATCTAAGTTGCTTTGCCTTTGTTTGTGTTTGAAGTTGACTATGTTTTATATGGTTATTGGACATTTTTATTTCATTTTGTATAGTGTTCTTTTATAGCCTTTGCCCATTTTTCTAGTGGGTTATTTGTCTTTTTATTGAATTTTCAGAGCCTTTTGTATATTAAGAAATTTTATTTTTTGTCAGTTATATAAGTTGTAATATTTTTCTTATTTTGTTATTTTCTTTTGAATTTCCTTATGGAGTTTTCGATGTACATAGGTTTAAGGGGCTTTTGTAGTTGAATTTACTACTCTTTTTTCTTATGAACTTTAGCAAGTCATTTTTTCCTTTTTTCTTATTTTTTTTCTAAGGACTTTTTCCTATTCTTCAAATTTTGGAGAATCTGAAATAATTGGCTCTTCTTTTCCTTGACTTAATTATAAAAACCACTGCACACAATTCTTTGAAAATTTAATTATTACCTAGAATAGTGTCATGTACATAAGCCCACTGAATAAATATTATTAATAAAACTTTCAAATTCATATTCAAATTTTACACTTTTTCCATTCAAGACTATTTAAATATTTTTTTAAGTCAAAGCTTAAAATAAAATTGGTTTGGCATATCCCTTTACCAAATAAAGCCAACGCAAAATAAAGTTTTAAGCATAACAAATTTACATTCCATAGAACACTTGCCATTTTACCAACAAAGTTCAGTGGTTTGTTCTTGTTCTTGTTGTTCACACTGGTAGATAGCAGTTGCTTCCTGAGGGGCTGAGAAGTAACAACAGACATTTGAGCCCTTTGTATTTGGAGAGAACCCCTTTGTTCAGTCCAGAAGCCCTAAAGGTTCCCAGGCACCAGTCAGAAGGGGTGTTTCCCAACCCTGAGTGACACCTGAATACATGTCATTCACAACAAAAGGAGAGTTTCAATGTGTTCAGGCAGGAGATTAAACAGAGAGTCTTTTCAGAAATGAACAGAAGTGCCTGCAATTTAGAGCTCAATTCATTTAACCTGTTACCATAAGTCTGCTAACTTTCTTGTTTTCTGTTCCAAGTCATATCTGCAACAATTGTGACAAGAATAATTAAAGTCAGCCATTGTTTCTGTGATCTTGATCATATATCCAAACTCCTGTAATTATGCTTACAAAAATGCAAGGCTTAAATTTTGTTAATAATGACATTTTGAGTTGCATAGGAAGTTAGTGATATTATTTTTCAGAATTTTGCTTTTAAAATTAAATAAATATATTAAAGGCATATAATTATAAAAATATTCACAGCAAAAAAAACTTACAAATGAAACTATAAGGGAAGTCTGCATAAAAATATCCAACTAAGAACTAAATAATGAAAAACATTTTCAAAATTGTTATAGGAAATCTGTATAGAATAGAGTGAGGAAGCTGAACTGGAAAACTTCTGAGCTGATGCTCTATAACTTTTTTTCAACTCAAGAAGACTTTAGAGAAAGAATAGGATTCAGCCTATGTAAAGGGATAGTTGAGATTTATACACATAAAAAGTTACAAGGAAAACATCAGCTCAGAATATGACTAAAAAGTACAAAGTGTGTGTTTGGAAGAGGAGGAGTGTTAACAGAGATTATAAAAAGATATTGGCAGGTCACAGTTGTTTATTGGACAGAGCTGTAGACGCTGGCAGGAAACTGGTTACCCAAAGCCTTGAGGTTGAAACCAAGATCAGAATCTGATCTGCATGACCCAAACTGGATGATATCTGGGAAAACAAATTTGATTATGTCACACCCAATCTTACATTTCTTTTATCATTCCTCACTGTCTAAAAAGAAAGTCCAAACCCCATAATAAAGTCTGGCGATGCCCTTCACGTTCTGAACAGAAGTCACATTACTATATTTATCTTCCAACCTTAAGAAAGTCTGCACTCCATCCTTTCGAAATTTGCCTCGTGCTCTGTCCATGCTATGTTCTTTTTATTCCTCCATATCTGTCCTGCATGGTTTGTATCCGTGTTTTCTTCATCTCACTTAACCATCTTGCAAACTTCTATTCATCAAACTCAACCTTAATGGCTTCTCTTCGGAAGTCTAGCTATTCTCTTAGAGATAGCATTCCCTCTTCCATTATTTTGTGACATTGTTCATTCTAGTAGGAATTATAGATATTCTTCCCCTGATAGTTGGAGCTACTCAAACTGAAAGACCACCTCATATTTATGTTTGTATTTGAATTGGTTTAAAATCCAAGTCATCTGATAGAAAGAGCTCTATATTAATATTCATAACACTTCATCTTAAAAATAAATATCTAAGAAATTAGATTAATCCATGAGAAGCTGTATTTATCATTTGGATTCTGTAGAAGTAAGCCTCAAAGGCGGGACCTGCTATCTTCTGCCAGTGTAACAGCACAATCACTCTTCATTATAAAAATCTAATTTGCAGTGATGTTATGGGCAAATTACATAATGGAGTTGTAATTTATAATTTATTCTTTTTCCCAGCTTCTTTGAGATATAACTGACATATAACATTGTGTAAGTTTAAGGTTTACAATGTGATCCTTTGATACATGTGTATATTGCAAAATGTTTACCACAATAAGATTACTTACCACATTCTTTACCTTACATAATTACCATTTTATTGTTGTTGTTACAATGAGAACATTAAAGCTCTATTCTCAGAGCAACTTTTTACTAAGATCTGTATATATTATTAAGATTATTGACTTGGGGGTTTATAAAATTTGTGATTATTTCTTCCAATATTGTAATTTTCAAATTATTTGAGAATATTCAATTACAGTCAAAAGGCAAGAAAACAAATGGTATGAGTAAAACTCATTAAAAAAGTGTAAAGCATAGATAGTAAATAAACTATTAAGTTATGACATATAGTTTAAGTCTACAGAAGGTAAGTGTAGATAATGAGTAAACAAGTAGCATGTAGAACATAAGCAAACTTAAAATATATATGAAATATCAAGAATGAATTACTAATATTTAACATATACCAAAGATAGATAAAATTGATAGAAGTTGTGATGGGAAAAAAAGTGTTAAAGACAGAAAAAAAAGCATAAAGACCAGTTTATGATCATGACAACCCCTAGATAATAATAACACATAATAATCCCATTTTGGTCCCAAGTGTTCTTTTCTCAATCCAGGAAACACAAATAAGAACCATAGTGGCTCAACAAACTAATTGGCCTGAGTTTTCTGATAGAAGAAATGTGTATCATTGCCCCAGACACACCCTGTCTGTGGGCACCTTGTTCAAATCTCAGCTATGATTCTCATAATCACATTGTAAACCAGGAGATCTAATGCAACTGAGAGAGATGCAGGACATATGAACTTTGCATAAGGAATTCAGATAGTATAGTATTCTCACTCACAACCTTTTCTAAGGTCATTAATGTAGTCAACCTTTTTTTTATGGTTTCATGCTGGTATCTTTAAATGATTTAATAAACTATAATTTGAACATCTTAATTTTGTCAGTAAATCTTTCTGTTCCATGGCCCCTGGGATAGGCTGCTTGGTAGTATACTTGGAGGCTACCATCACATCAAGGTAATTCCCCATGTGATCAGTAAAACTGTAGATTCTACTGGATTTTAAGGAATCACATAGCTGAAGTTAAGAGACTAAATAAAAGAGTAAATGACACAGCCAAGAAAATGATCTTTTCAATCAAGAATAAAATATTTATGCTAGCTAAATAATCATGAAACATTTTTTAAAAAGTCATTGTGATTGAGGAAATAATTTCCCTGTTTCATACTAAGAGCTATGAGCCCTATTGAAAACAGTCAAAAAGGAAATGGTAGAGGGGAATTGGTGAATCCCTAACCTGGGGAGCAAAACATGAACTCTAATCTGGCTTCTGCCACTTCTTAAATGGGAGACTGACTTGAGTTACTTAACTTTCCTGAGCCATGGTTTCCTCATATGACAAGTGAGAAAAAATAAAATAAAAAGAACCCAAGAAGGTATTTTGTAGATGTGATTAACATCTACAATCAGTTCACTTTAAGTAAAGAAGATTACACTTGATGGCACAAAAATAGACACATAGCTCAATGGAACAGGATAGAAAGCCCAGAAACAAACCCATGAATATATGGTCAATTAATCTTTGACAAAAGAGGCAAGAATATGTAATAGGAAAAAGATAGACCCTTCCACAAATAGCGTTGGAAAAATTGGACAGCTACATGCAAAAGAATGAAACTGGACCAGTTTCCTACACCATACCCAAGAATAAATTCAAAATAGATTAAATACCTAAATGTGAGACCTGAAACCATAAAAATCCTAGAGGAGAGCACAGGCAATCATTTCTCTGAAACTGGCTATAGCAATATTTTTCTAGAATTGTCTCCTAAGGCAAAGGAAATAAAAGCAAAAATAAACTGTTGGAACTGTGTCAAAATAAAAAGCTTTTGCAAAGCCAAGAAAACAACAAAACTAAAAGACAACCTACTGAATGGGAGAAGATACTTGCAAATGACATATCTGATCAGAGGTTTGTATTCAAAATACGTAAAGAACTCATACAATGCAACACCCCAAAAACAAATAATCCAATTTAAAGTGGGCAGAAGAGGGGCGCCTGGGTGGCTCGGTCGGTTAAGCGTCCGACTTCGGCTCAGGACATGATCTCACGGTCCGTGAGTTCGAGCCCCGCGTCGGGCTCTGTGCTGACAGCTCAGAGCCTGGAGCCTGTTTCAGATTCTGTGTCTCCCTCTCTCTTTGCCCCCCCATTCATGCTCTGTCTCTCTCTGTCTCAAAAATAAATAAACGTTAAAAAAAATTTTTTAAATAAAAAAAAGAAAAAATAAAAAAAATAAAATGGGCAGAAGACAGGAACAGACATTTCTCCAAAGAAGACATACAATTGGCCAACAGACACATGAAGAGATGCTCAACATCACTCATCATCAGGGAAATACAAATTAAAACTACCTCGTACCTGTCAGAATGGCTAAAATCAAAAACACAAGAAACAAGTGTTGACAAGGATGTGGGGAAAAAGGAACCCTCATGTACTGTTGATGGGAATGCAAACTGGTACAGCCACTCTGGAAAACAGTACGGAAGTGCCTCAAAAAATTAAAAATAGAACTACCCTATGATCCAGTAATCATACTACTAGATATTTACCCAAAGAATACAAAAACACTAATTCAAAAGGATATATGCCTTTCTATGTTTATTGCAGCATTATTTACAATAGCCAAGATAATGGAAGCAGCCCAAGTAACCATCTGTTGAATGAATAAAGAAGCGGCAGTATATATATATATACATATATATATATATATACACACATATGTATATATGTATACAGTATATACATATATATGTATATATATACATCATATATGTGTATATATATATATATATATACATACACACACACACACTAGAATATTATTGAGCCATAAAAAAGGATGAAATCTTGCCATTTGCAACAACATGGATGGAACTAGAGAGTATAATGCTAAGGGAAATAAGTACATCAGAGAAAGACAAATACCATGTGACTTCACTCATTTGTGGAATTTAAGAAACAAAACAAAGGAACAAAGTGGGGGAAAGGAGAGAGAGACAAACTAAGAAATAGACTCTTAATTATAGAGAACAAACTGATGGTCACCAGAGGGGAGGTGGGTGGGTGATGGGTGGAATAGGTGAAGGGGATTAAGAGTATACTCACCAGGATGAGTACCAAGTAATGTATAGAATTGTTGAATCACTCACTATAGTGTACACATGAAAGTAATATAACACTGTATGTCAACTATACTGGAATTAAAATTTTAAACTTATATAAAAAAAAGATTATACTTGATGATGTGGGTGGGCTTTACCCAATCAATTGAAGGCCATGAGTGTAAAAGCCAAGATTTCTCTGAAAAGAATTCTACCTCAAGACATAAAAATCCTGCCTGAGTTTCCAGCCTGTCAGCCTGTCCTACAAATTTTAAGCTTGCCATCCCTCATAATTGTGCGTGCTAATTCCTTAACCTGAATCTATCTACCTACATCTATTATCTATCTATCTATCTATCTATCTATCTATCTATCTATCTATCTACCTATCTATCTATCCATGCAATCTATCCCCTGCTCATCTGTTTTTCTGGAGAACCCTAACTGATACACCTTTCCTACTTCTATGCCACAGAAATAGGAAAGTAATTTGAAAACTTCAAAGTGCTATGCCAATTTAATGTATTATTATTCCAAGTGTAACTCAAGTTTGTATTTTATTTTATTTTATCTTATGTTTATTTATTTTTGAGACAGAGACAGACTGAGTGGGAGAAAGGCAGAGACAGAGGGCGACACAGAATCTGAAGCAGGCTCCAGGCTCTGAGTTGTCAGCACAGAGCCCAACATGGGGCTCGAACCCACAAACCACAATATCATGACTTGAGCCAAAGTCGGACACTTAACCAACTGAGCCACCCAGGTGCCCCTCAAGTATAATGACTGCAAATGTATTTATTATATGTTTCTGAAAAGTTCTTGTTTTTACAAAAATATACCTTAACTGATAGTTTGAGCAGAAATGCCAGTTTTCAAAAGGGAAGACAGTGGGGAGTATTTGAATGATGCCTGTGAACGATTGCTTTAATTACTTATTTTGTGAATCTTAATTTAATAACATAGGTGAAAGGGGGAAGAACAGTGTCATGATTTACTGGTTCTCATCATTCAATATAATTGAGTATTATCTATTTTTTTTTTCAACGTTTATTTTTATTTTTGGGACAGAGAGAGACAGAGCATGAACGGGGGAGGGGCAGAGAGAGAGGGAGACACAGAATCGGAAACAGGCTCCAGGCTCCGAGCCATCAGCCCAGAGCCTGACGCGGGGCTCAAACTCACGGACCGCGAGATCGTGACCTGGCTGAAGTCGGACGCTTAACCGACTGCGCCACCCAGGCGCCCCGAGTATTATCTATTTTGATTTTAACATAAAGCTTTTGGTCTCAAACCTTTCAGTAAAAATGAAATTTTAGGTTATTCATTTAATCTAAAAATACACAGAACCTTTCCCTATATCACCATAATCCCCATTTTTCTCTTTGCTCTTTGTCCCTCCATAAAACTTACCGTTTTAGTTAGTCCAGTCCAGACAAGCAGGATTGCTCCACCTGAGTGAGTATGTCCTCAAATAAAAGCTCAACTATGAATTCTACTGTTTGTTCTGCAGAGTTCACCATGAATGTGTTACTCTTCCACCATCAGTTAGTAATCCAGCTGATCACCCACTTAGCATTATCCAAGCAAATCATTGTGCAACATGCCTCTCCTATCATCACTCCTCCACTTTCCATAAGTCTTATATCAGAGTTAGTCGTATTACTTTAGGGACAGTTCATTTTGGATTATAAGCAATCTTTCTTGTTTACAAGACTTGGCTTGATGATTTTAGCTTTACTGCAAAAATTAAACCACCCTTAAAGGGAAAGTTTCACGAGCAGTAAATGTTCAAAAATACAATTCAGAGTTGGAAAGCTATTCCCAAATGAGCATCTCTAAAATTATTTGTAACAGTAACATTAATACATTAAATAATTGGGCTTGATGCTATACAGTGATCATGTGAAAAAGAATAATGCATATTGGAATGTTTATATTATGATAGGGTCATTTAAGAAAACTCAACCTAATAACCACACCTCATTATTCATTGATTTTAAAAGAATATATATTCTTGGGGCATGTGGGTGGCTCAATTAGTTAAGCATCTGACTTCAGCTCAGGTCATAATCTCACGGTTCATGAATTCAAGCCCCATGTCAGGCTCTGTGCTGACAGCTCAGAGCCTGGAGCCTGCTTTGGATTCTGTGTCTCACTCTCTCTCTGCTCTTCCTCATTCATGCTCTGTCTCTATCTCTCTCAAAAGTAAATAAACATTAAAAAATTTTTTAAAAAGAATATGGGGCGCCTGGGTGGCGCAGTCGGTTAAGCGTCCGACTTCAGCCAGGTCACGATCTTGCGGTCCGTGAGTTCGAGCCCCGCGTCAGGCTCTGGGCTGATGGCTCAGAGCCTGGAGCCTGTTTCCGATTCTGTGTCTCCCTCTCTCTGCCCCTCCCCCGTTCATGCTCTGTCTCTCTCTGTCCCAAAAATAAATAAACATTGAAAAAAAAATTAAAAAAAAAAAAAAGAATATATATTCTTTTTGTATATCCCAGAGTCTATGGACAGTAAAGAACAATTCATCTGTTAGACTTGCTTACAGATATAATAAAAAAAAAGCAAATTGTGTTCAGAATAAATATTAACTACTACTTGAGTGAACTGGCACAGAGTTAAAATTCAATTTTCTTCTCTAGTCTTTATAAAATGTTCATTAACTTAGAGTTATGACAAATATGAAACATCTATTTACTGTTTGGAACAATAATAAAAAAAAACTTTTCTACAAGTTTTTGTTTTCTATCTTTGTTCTTGGTCCTTAATTCTCAATATCCTTCCTTGAATTATCAAGCCTGTTAGTGTCACATCTCAAAAGATACAATTTCTCATTGTCAGACTTTTCCCATAAAGTGCATTCTTCTGGGTAAAGTCTTGATAAACCTTGAAAATATTGCAACAGACAGAAAATTTAAGTTTTAATCTCTAGAAATTTTTTGAATATTAACTCTGCCTAAATTCTAATAAGTCTTCCTTAATTATGTGTTATTTTTTAAATGCTATAAACACTGTCAAGATAAATTGAGATGTACCTCAATCTACCTCTCTCTGCATTTTGCTATGTAGCCTTATCCTCAATATTTTTCTCTCCAAAGAGCTCATTACTCAAAACTAAAAATATAAAGATAGCAGCAAGAACTGTTATGCCTGGATAATTTTGGGCAGATAGTTGCAGGGTATTGTTGGTTTGTTTTTGTTTACTTTTGCTTTTACAAATTCCTGGAAATCTGAAGTTTCTGCATTATGTATGAATTGCTAGAATTGAAATCTATAAGGACGGGGGCCGTGTTCTTCCCTGTCCCAGCATTCCACCCAGACCTCTGGAAATTAGAGAATGAATTAAAAGGAAAGAATATTTTATTTTTTTATCAAAACTTGGTCTGATTCTGTATGTAGGCCTAGAATTCATAGACCACATCTATGTTACTTTCATTGCCTCTTATATGGCATCAATAGGACATCTCTGGAGTCATAGGTTACAGGAAGGTCCTTCTGTAAAATATCTTCACTTCTCTCTCTCTCCCTCTCTTTTTTTTAATGTTTATTTATTTTTTTTCTCCCTAGATTTTTATTTTTTTTTATTTATTTTATTTTTTTTTATTTTTTATTTTTTTTATATATATGAAATTTATTGACAAATTGGTTTCCATACAACACCCAGTGCTCATCCCAAAAGGTGCCCTCCTCAATACCCATCACCCACCCTCCCCTCCCTCCCACCCCCCCATCAACCATCAATTTGTTCTCAGTTTTTAACAGTCTCTTATGCTTTGGCTCTCTCCCACTCTAACCTCTTTTTTTTTTTTTTTCCTTAATGTTTATTTATTTTTGAGAGAAAGAGAGAGTGAGTGAATGCAAGCAGGGGAGGGGCAGAGAGAGAGAGGGAGACACAGAATCCAAAGCAGGTTCCAGGCTCTGAGCCGTCAGCACAGAGCCTCACTCAGGGCTTGAACTCACGAACCATGAGATCATGACCTGCGCCAAAGTCAGACACTTAACTGACTGAGCCACACAGGTGCCCCCACGTCTCTTGATTTCTTTTTATATGCGCTCCTAGAGGACTTTAAGGTACTGATTAAGATTATGAGGTTCTAGAGTTGATAGACCCAAGTTTCAACACAGTTTTGTCATTTATTGCAAGTGTGACTGTGGACAAGTTACTAAACTTCCCTTTATTCAATTTACTCATTTATAAAATAATAATCCCTATTCCAGAGATGATTAAATGAAATAATTTATCTAAGACATTTAGTGCTAGTTGGCACCATAGGAATCATTCAATAAATGTTAGGCATTATCATTATTATTACTACTGCTATAATTATATTTCTATTTAACTTATAAGCTCCATGACAGCAATAATCACCCTTTTTTAAGCTTTTTGCTTCCAATACTTAGCATAATATTTGATATGTGTTTTTTGAACTGAACTACTTTGATGATCTACAGAGACAAATGTAAAAAAAAACAAATACTCTTCTTTTTTCCTGGTTGGGCATGGGTTAGGGAAGAGGTAATATACAATACTCTTAGCTTATGAATCACAAACAGTGATTGCCTGATCTATATTTCTAACCTAAAACTCAAATGCCCAAATTTTAAAGGGGGAGAAAGATTGGCTTATAACTTTAAACTGAGAAAAGAGAAATTTGAGCAAAAGCTAATAAGGTTACTTAAATGTTTGTGTTCTGCTTTTTTGTTGCATATGCTGCTTGGTTTTTAAAAGCAACACAGGTGGAGTACCTGACTAGCTGAGTCGTTAGAGCTGCGACTCGGTCTGTGGTCATGAAAGCAAGACAGGTAAAGAAAGAGATGACCAAAAAGAGAGGAGAAAGTGCCAGAGAAACATTAAGTTTATTTACTGTATTTCACCCTATTATTATTATGTTGAGGGAATATTCCAGTTGTCTGTTTACAAAGTAATTTCCCCCACCCACATAGCAAAGTTTGGTGATTCTTCAACCATGGCTAAATGTCAACCTTTCCATATTACTTGGAAGAAGTTTCCAAGAAGGCTTCCTTAAAGGAATTCACCATGTAAATGCATGATGATAATAAGAATTGTAAGATCATTAGGGCTTCCTCCTCACTGAGAATTTCTTGCTAAGTAAACCTTTATCTGTGTGTCTGCATGCTTTTTTTTTTTAATTTTGTAATGTTTATTTACTTTTGAAAGAGAGAAACAGAGTATGAGCAGGGGAGAGGCAGAGAGAGGGGGTCATAGAATCCAAAGCAAGCTCCAGGCTCTGGGCTATCAGCACAGAGCCCGACGTGGAGCTCGAACTCATGAACCATGAGATCATGACCTAAGCTGAAGTCAGACACTCAGTCGCCTGAGCCATCCAGATGCCCCTGTGTGTCTGCCTGTTTTACACAGCAGACACCTTGCCATAGTAAGCACCGTAAGTGGGGAGAGATAGTGCTATTTTTCATTTGGAATACATTGGAATGTTGGTTTTTCCAAATTCCTCATGCAGCATAATAAAAGGATTTATAATCTCATATATAGGCCACTTTGAGCACTTCTCTTGGTGCTGTCAGCCCAGAAATCAACTGATAAAATGATTCCACCAGACAAGGTGAGGCCTATTAAAACATTACATCATTTTGTTTGCACCGAGCCAAGGAAGGATCTTCTCATATGGCACTTCCATGAGGAGCTTGTCCAGTGAACATTTCAGTGACTCAAGTGGTTATGATTCTACCTTGCTTGAGAAAATATTTTGTAAGTTACTCATCCTGCTGTTAGGAAATTTAGACATATGGAGCGAGCCATACAAAACATTTGAGATCACCAAATCCAACCCTCTTGTTTTTGAAATTTATCTAAGATCTAATTGGTGGAAAACTGGAAATAAACCCAGGTCTCCTTTTCACTACCTCACACTGATTCCTAGTTATTTAATGTAAAAATAACTAATTTTATTTTAGGAGCACTCTTCTGTTCCTTCTGTAGTATAATTAAGGATGTATTTTCCAAGCAACGGTTCTCATGCCAGAAAGTTTCTCGATTTCATATTTACGTTCTTGATGTTATAGTATATATTTAATTTTGTAAAATATATAAGCAAAACATTTAGGATTTCTCTCTTTCAGAGAAATTGTAACTTGGTAAAAATGTATTACATTTAAGTTTTTCAAAATTGTAAAACTAAGTGAAGTTAGTGCCACTTGGTGAAAAATGTCAGTTATTCATTTTGGGAATATAGCTTAACACCCATATTTAAAAAAAATTTTTTTAAGTTTATTTATTTATTTTGGAGGGGGTGGAGCAGAAAGAGAGGGAGAGAGAGAATCCCAAGCAGAGTCCACACTATTAGCACAGAGTCTGACATGGGGCTCAATCTCATGAACCGTGAGATCAAGACCTGAGCCAAAATCAAGACTTGGACGCTTAACTGAGTGAGTCACCCAGGCACCCAAGATTTTTTTTATTTTTAAGTAATCTCTACACCCATCAGGGGGTGGGGCTCAAAACGTGAGGCTCAAAATCACAACCCCGAGATCAAGAATTGCATGCTTCGCCAACTGAACCAGCCAGGCTTCCCAAGACCCATATTTTCATCACAGGTAACTGTTTCATTGTGCAGTGAACTAACAACTCCATACTTCTACAATGTAAATATAATTTCATTCCTTTTAAGCAGTTCCTGCTGCATTAGCTATTAGATGAGTTACTATGTTATTTCTCAAAACTGTTCATATGGTCCAATATTTTTCATGTGACTGTCATAACATGGAATTCATGAGGGCCACAAGTCTTTCTCTGCTTTGGGGAAGTTGGCTCTTGAAGTTACTCTCTTTCTTTTTTTATCAAGTATTTAAAAAAAATTAATGTTTATTTTTGAGAGAGAGAGAGAGAGAGACAGAGTGCAAGAAGGGGAGGGGCAGAGAGAAAGGGGGAGACATAGAATCCAAAGCAGCCTCCAGGTTCTGAGCTGTCAGCACAGAGCCTAACATGGGGCTCAAACTCACGAACCATGAGATCATGACCTGAGCCGAAGTTGGACACCCAACCGACCGAGCCACCCAGGTGCCCCGAAGTTACTCTCTTTCTTTTGAAATTCTCTAGGACTCTTCACTTAGGAACAAAATCTGACTACTCAGCCTAAGAGACAAAATGTCACTGAAGAAAGCTTCCAGGGAATTAATCGTCTTCTTTATGCTTAGCCATCATCAAACAAGTTCTCTTAGAATAATATCAAGACCTAGACTGGCTCATATCCCTGTAACCTAGAGTGACAACTACAGGGTTTTTAAATCTGTGTTTAAACCCTAACTCTGCCACTGAACAATAGCTCTATCACCTTGGGCAAATTAAGGAACCTTGCAGTGCCACTGTTTGCTTATGTGTTAAGACAATAATTCCTACCTTTCAGTGGTGTTGTAATGATTGGATAAAGATATATATATATATATATATATATATATATATGTAAATTGCCTCCAGAGAATGCCTAAAACATAGTAGGATTTGAATAAAAGGTACTACTTACAGTATTACCCTTCAAACAAGAAGTCATTCCTGCCCTGTAATTCTTTATGTACTTACAGATTCTCATATTTCAAATGACCAAAACCAATGCTGATCGCTAGGTGGTCATATTTTCTCAGTATAACTTCTTAGGCTAATTTATCTTCCTTTTCAATTTTTGTATGTAACCCATAGTTATCACATTTCTGGCATGTGCTCATTATGGTTAGACTTTCCAGCTTAGTGCTTTCCCTCCCTAGAAGATCAGAACCCTTAATTATGCACTTTTCCCCTAGCCACATAGCCAGGGATTTAGAGCTCCTTAAGAAGATTAATTAAAACTGCTGCCATTCCTGTAGCAAAGCTTCCTTTATTTTGGACTGCTGAACTGAGGGTTAAGTGCTTTATCACAGAGCAAATCAATGGCAACACTGGATGTGGAAGCCAACAAGCTAGATTACCAGCTCTTTGTGCCACTGAAAGAACACTTCCATTGACTGATTTTTTCTTCTGTGGGATTTCAACAATACCTTAGTGAGAATCTGCCTAGAGACAAGAGCACCTTCCTGTACTGTGATATGATATATCCGCACACTCACAGACAATTCCCCATTGATCTTAACTGTAGAAAAGGGAAGCCTGGCACACTACTTAAGAAGGGCAAGTCAATCTAATTAACAATTGCACTTACTCCCAGCTTTTTTACATCAATAGTGCTTTGTCTATGTTGCTTAACCCTTGAATACTTACGGGTGGGTTTCCTGCTTACAAATAACTAGCCAATATTTATCTAACTTAGGTTTATTAGATAATTTAATTTTGTCTATTTTTCCAGATCATTCGTATAATAAGTAGTCTGGCTTAAATATCAATGTATTGCTCCTTGACACATAAATGAAAATACCTCCATATTCTTTGGTACATAGCATTTGTTTGTTTGTTTGTTTGTTTCCTCATGGGAACTGAAAGCGAGAGAAAATATATCCTTTTAATAAGAAATGCTTTGTGCTTTGCTTTTATAATACAGTTTTGTGCCAAAGCCCAGAATGAATTTACCTTATAAACCAATCTCTGAAATTATGAATTTAATTGTTTTAAAAGTTGATTGTTATTAATCAGAGTGATAGAGATTTGAATAAAGAAAAATTCTCAAAATTATCAAGTATAGCGTGTATAACATATAAGATACATGCAACTATTACCTGGAATGTGGTGTGTGTGTGTGTGTGTGTGTGTGTGTGTGTGTGTGTGTAAAGGACACTGCTGAGGTAAATTTTGAATCAAAGCAAAATGTAATCCTAATGTATAGACTGTTTATAAAGATATCTTACCAGTGAGAGTTTATACACCATTTTTATGATATTTTGATTTGGACTCTTCAATAATTAAAAATATGTTCCCCCTCAATATGAGCTCAGTTATTAAGTACAGTATTTTAAAAATTGAAGACACAAATAGAAAAATAAACCATAGGTTGTACTGTTCAACCATCATTATGTGCTACCTCAAATCTTCATCTTGATGAGCACCTTTGCTTTACAAAATCCTTCAAACACTCTAGAATGTGTATCTTCAGTTTTGGAATAAAAAGGAAAATGTAATTGAAAAATAACAGAGTTTATGTTTAGCAATTTGGAGATTTTGGGTTACCCATTCTAATATATCAATTTCAGTTCATATTTCACTCTTTCTCATTGCCAGGTAGTATTCCATTGTGTATGTAAAACACAATTTCTTTATTCATTCATCAGTTGATGGACATTTAGGCTCTTTCCATAATTTGGCTATTGTTGTGAGTGCCGCTATAAACATTGGGGTACAAGTGCCCCTATGCGTCAGCACTCCTGTGTCCCTTGGGTAAATTCCTAACAGTGCTATTGCTGGGTCACAGGGTAGATCTATTTTTAATTTTTTGAGGAACCTCCACACTGTTTTCCAGAGTGGCTGCACCAGTTTGCATTCCCACCAACAGTGCAAGAGGGTTCCCATTTCTCCACATCCTCTCCAGCATCTATAGTCTCCTGATTTGTTCATTTTAGCCTTTTGTAGCAACATGGATGGAACTGGAGAGTATTATGCTAAGTGAAATAAGTCATACAGAGAAAGACAGAAACCATATGTTTTCACTCCTATGTGGATACTGAGAAACTTAACAGAAGACCATGGGGGAGGGGAAGGAAAAAAAAAAGTTAGAGAGGGAGAGAGCCAAACCATAACAGACTCTTAAAAACTGAGAACAAGCTGAGGGTTGATGGGGGGTGGGAGGATGGGGAGGGTGGGTGATGGGCATTGAGGAGGGCACCTGTTGGAATGAGCACTGGGTGTTGTATGGAAACCAATTTGACAATAATTTTCACATTAAAAAATAAAATAAAATAATACAAAAATTAAAAATATATTCGTTCATATTTAATAATAAGCCTGCAGAATTCCTGTGTCTGTTTATTCTTTGTGATGAAATTCAAGATAGATTGTACCAGAAACAGTTTTCTTGACTATTCATATATATTGAGGGTGAGAAAAAAGATTAAGTTGAAATAGAGTTCTTTACAGTTCATGTTTCTTCTCATCTAATGATGGCAAACTGTGAAAACATTACCCAAGAGCATGGTTTTCTAGCTAGTAAACCATGTTCAGAAATGTTTCCTAGTTTAATACAAATACATTCATTCAGAAAAGGAAATTGCTGCGTTGATATGTCCCAGGCAGATTGTTTCCTGTTTTGGAAACCACTGTGTTCAGTTATTCAGAGCTGAGATGGTTCTATTCATCCTCCATAAGGGGAATTGGCCAGCTCAGTGAGAATGACTTCCAAATATTTCAGTAGAATTAAAGCTCAGGTTTTAGACTCACTGGATAACTAAATATAAAACTTTTTTTCCCTATAAATTAAAAATGTTTAGGGGCACCTGGGTGGCTCAGTTGGTTAAGCATCCAACTTCAGCTCAGGTCATGATCTCACAGTTCGTGAGTTCAAGCCCCATGTCGGGCTCTGTGCTGATAGCTCAGAGCCTGGAGCCTGCTTTGGATTCTGTGTATTCCTCTCTCTCTGCCCTTTCCCTGCTCACGTTCTTTCTCTCCCTCTCTCTCAAAAATAAAGAAACAAAAAAATTTTTTTAATGTTTATTTTTATATGCTATGATCTTTTATTTTTTTCATACTTTGTATCTGCATGCCAAAAGAATTTGGAGTTTCAATTTAAATCCCCATTTATGCTATCAATCTTATGAAATCTCTTCTGGTAAGATGAAACATAATTTTATAGTTAGAGGAAATTCTTAGCTACTCCCATTAGAGAGGCACAAAGTTTTGGAAATTATGTATTAGCCAGTAACTCCATTTTTCCCAATCACATTTTCCATATAACCTGCTACTAACAAGTAAAGTAATTGATCTAAATTTTATATTACTCCCAAATTTTACTATGTTAATCACTTTGTGCATCCAACAGTTTAAACTCCCTTCCTTTGGTGCATGTACCATACTCTTCCCCCCCCCCCGCCCTTTCTGTATAACTTTTGCCCTGGCCACCTGTTTAAAGTAGGAGTTTGCAAAGGCATTACCACCTCCAGTTCCAGTGATTGGACCAAGCCAGGCTAATAGCAGGCATTCCCAAGATTTTTCTAATTTGATGAGGGAAGGGACCAAATGAAAGGAGGTATTTGTTTACTAGATGTATTAACTAATTTGGGATTTATTTGTGATCATTTATTTAGTGTTTTTGTAAATTGATTTAAAAATTCCTCCTTGGGGCGCCTGGGTGGCGCAGTCGGTTAAGCGTCCGACTTCAGCCAGGTCACGATCTCGCGGTCTGTGAGTTCGAGCCCCGCGTCAGGCTCTGGGCTGATGGCTCGGAGCCTGGAGCCTGTTTCCGATTCTGTGTCTCCCTCTCTCTGCCCCTCACCCGTTCATGCTCTGTCTCTCTCTGTCCCAAAAATAAAAAACGTTGAAAAAAAAAATTAAAAAAAAAAAATTCCTCCTTACATAACAAAAATAGAGAGTAACCTATTGTTACATTTGGATCATATAATAATAAGGAGTTTAACGTTTTTAGGTAGCCAAACATGTTTTATTCTATCACTGCTTTTCAAAAATGTTTGAGGTACAGTTGATGTACAATGTTATATTAGTTTCAGGAGTATAGCATAGTGATTCAACAATTCTATACATTACTTAATGCTCACTATGATAAGTGTAGTTTACCATACAATGTTATTATAATATTACAATATTATTTTGCTGCTAAAAGCTTTATTGTTTCCATTTGATGCATGCCTTGGGAGGGCTCCAAGAGGGTTAAAAACCTACTTAGTGACTGCAGAGAGAGGCTCAGGCATAAGCCCTGGCACCAGAGGGATGCCAGAGGGGCCTCTCAAAGGCTTCTGGGCTTCAGAAGCTTCTAGTCATGCTTGAGGGTGAGCCTTTCAGAGAGATACTCACCCAGCCCAGCCTGGGGGCCAGCTGGCCTGTGGAGGTTAATCAGATGGTCGCCCATCTTCTTGATGAGTTTCACCTCCTGATCTAGGAAGTGGTTCTCCCTGAAGTCACAGAGATGGAAGTCTGTGTGGCAGAACCCTGACCATGCATATCCAAAAGGGCCTGGTTCAGGTTCTTCTCCAGGACCATGGTGGCTTCCATGGTGTTCAGGGGTTTACCCCACTCATCTTATGGCTTCTGCATGTCCTGGAGGAGAGAGCAGTTGCAGCACTGGTTTTGCACCTTTAAGAGACATTCAGCTCCCTCATACTTCTCCTCAACCAACTCGTAGATGGAATGGCTCACTCTCTCCAGAGCCACTGGAAATAGAAGCCCAGAGAGAGGTAGGTGTAGGAGGCCAGCAGATGCATGTTGACCAGATGTTTGACAGTGTCTCCCACGTCAGTGAAATAATTCTGACAAATATGGGAGCTCATGGGTAATCAGTAATAAGGAGTTATGTTCAACATAGGGTGTTGGCTGGTCCTAGAGGCAGACTGGCTGAGAATATGGCTCCAAAGTTTGTGACTGGAAAAAAGGTTGGAAAAAAGTTTGGATGCTGGTAGGAGGCTGACAGAAGGGGAATTCCTGGGTCTGTACAGTCCAAATACTGTTGAAGCAAGAAACAGATCTGCAGGACCCTGGACACACAGCCTATTATAGTATTATTGACTATATTCCCTATGATGTTCTTTTTTTTTTAAGCTTATTTATTTATTTTGAGAGAGAGAGAGAGAAAACAAGTGGGGAAGAGCAGAGAGATCTGAAGGGAGACAGGAAGACAGAGGATCTGAAGCAGGCTCTGTGCTGACAGCAGAGAGCCCAATGTGGGGCTTGAACTCACAAACTACGAGATCATAACCTGAGCAGAAGTTGGATGCTTAACCAACTGAGACACCCAGGTGCCCCCCCACCCCCTGGGCTGTACTTTTCATCTCCATTTATTTTATAACTGTAAGTCTATACTTCCCAATTCCCTTCACCTATTTTGCCCATCCCCCCACCCACCTCTTCTCCGTCAGTCACTAGTTTGTTCTCTGTATTTAAGACTCTTCTTGTTTTTCCTTTGTTTGTTTTGTTTTTTAGATTCCACATATGAATGAACTTATATGGTATTTGTTGTTCTCTGCCTGGCATATTTTACTTAGCGTAATACCCTCTAGGTCCATCCATGTTGTTGGAAATGACAAGATCTCATCATTTTTTATGGCTGAGTAGTATTTCATATATATATATATGTATGTATACACACACATATATATATATATATACATATATACATATATGTATATATGTGTGTGTATATATATATATATATATACACATCTTTTTTATCCATTCATCTGTCAGTGGACACTTGGGTTGCTATCATATCTCAGCTATTGTAAATATAGCTATAATGAACATATAGGTGAAGTATATTTTTGAATTGGTGTTTTCATTCTCTATTGGTAAATACCCAGTAGTGGAATTACTGGATCATATGGCATTTCTATTTTTAATTTTTTGAGGAATCACACTGTTTAATTTTTTGAGGAATCACACTGTTTTCCACAGTGATTGCACCAATTTACTTTCCTACAATAGCACACCAGGTTCCTTTTTCTCCCCATTCTTGCCAATATTTGTTGTTTCTTGTCTTTTTGATAATAACCATTCTGACTGTGTGAGATGATATCTCATTGCGGTTTTGATTTGCATCTCCCTGATGATTAGTGATGTTGAACATCTTTTCGTGTGTTTGTTAGCCATCTGTATGTCTTCTTCAGAAAAAATGTCTATTCAGGTACACTGCTCATATTTAAATCAGATTGTTTGGTTTTTGGTGTTGAGTTGTAAAAGTTCTTTATATATTTTGGATATTAACCCCTATCAGATATATCATTTGCAAATATCTTCTTGCATTCAGTAGGTTGCCTTTTTGTTTGGTGGATGGTTTCCTTTGCTGTGCAAAAGCTTTTTGTTTTGGTTTAGTCCCAATGGTTTATTTCTGCTTGTGTTTCCATTGCCTGAGGAGACATATCCATAAATATGTTCCTAAGCTCTTGCTGTTTCTGTTTGTAGTCTCCTTGCTCTAGTGTTTGATTAATGCTCTCAATAGTACATCACACAATTACTTTCCGAGTTTTGAGCATTTGCTCACTACTTTTGCCAAGCCTATCATGTGCTTAACCTCTGCAATGATAGAGAATGGCAATTGTTTTGCTGAATTAACTCTGGAAAGTGACCATTCCTAATAAGCAGAATTAAATGACAAGGAGATAATTTCTTTGCTGCTTTGTTTTGTTTAAGGCTTAGGACCACCTACTGAGTGGGTGGGGGTGGGAAGGCTATTTGCAATTATTTTTAAAAAGGAAAAAGAATCTGTGCACCTGTCGCACAGCTGTAGTGACAGCCAAATAGGGACAAAGCATGCTGGGAGTGTGCTCAGCAGTTATTTCTCTTACATGAGGTGTAAATGCTTTGCTGTTTCAGGAATTCCTATGAAAAGCATCAGGCCTAACAGTATCCTCAATGAATTATTTTGTGAGAGATTCTCTATCCTGATTTCATTTTAATTTGTAGAAAGTGATAAAGAGTAGCTTATTTGCAAAGGCAGTAAACTTTATAAAATATCTCATAGAATGAAAAATTTTAAAAGGGGAAAACTGAGATGAAAAGAGAGAGTGATTTTTGAGCCATTTCCATTATTACAGAAAGCTCTGTTGAACAATGTTGCTCTGGAGATCCCTATTCTATAAAAATACAGTTTCAAATAAAATTTTGGATACAATTATCAGGTTCACACCAAACTGCATTTATCTCAGGTCTGTTTTTTTTTTTTAATGTTTATTCATTTTTTGAGAGAGGGAGTGTGACGGGGGGAAGAGCAGAGAGAGAGGGGGAACAGAGGATCCGAAACAGGCTCTGTGCTGACAGCAGCCAGTCCAACGTGGGCCTCAAACTCACGAACCCCAAGATCATGACCTGAGCCAAAGTTGGTTGCTTAACCGACCGAGCCACCCAGGCACCCTCTTTTTTTTTTTTAAAGTTTATTTATTTTGAGAGACAAAGAGAGTGAGAACAGGGGCAGGGACAGAGAGAGAGAGGAGAATCTCAAGCAGGCTCCACAGTCAGCACAGAGCCCAACATGGGGCTCAAACTCACAAAACTGTAAGATCATGACCTGAGCCAAAATCAAGAGTCAGAGCTTAACTGACTGTGCACCCAGGTGCCCCTACCTTTACCTTAGGTCTTAAAACTATATATATACATATACCTATACGTATACATATAGGTATATATATAAAGTTATTATCATAAAATCATAATAATGGTTATATCTAAAGGAAAGAGGGGAGGATACACTCTTTTAGGCATACATGGGTGCACTTCTAGGTTGCCAGCAGTGTTCTATTTCCTAATATGTGAGATGGTAACATTTGCATTTTTCTATAGATTCTCCTCAATGTGTTATATTTTGCAGTAAATATGGGCTAAAAATCACTGTCACAATTAATTGCATATGCCTACATCTTTGAAAAAATCAAATCATTTTTAAACTGATACCACTGAGAGATTATTCATAACTGCATGGAATCTAGATGAGTGTACAAGCTACATTGTTACCTTTTAGTAATGAGAGGAAATTGTTAATTGAAAAATGCTGGCAGTAGATTGTGGTAGACATACTTAAACAAAATAACATCACTTTTTTATTCCTTGGGGGTATGCATAAACTAGATGGCATATTTTTATTCTTCAAGTAGCCGGATATTTTAAATATCTTTGCTGAGTTTGCTGTCATTTTGTTCTAGATATCATGTCAAATAAAAGATTAATGGAGGTGTTTATAGATTTAGAAGTTGATACTGATACTGAAGCAGTTATTAAGGACAAGTTAGCACAAACATTTTCCTACTGCCACTAAATCCAGACTAGGTTCAAAAATTTCAGTTGAAAATGTTTCAAATATTCAAAACAATCTCTTATGCTATTATATATTGGACAGGTTTATAAGCTTTATCTTCAGATACTTGTACGGCAAGAAGGATAATTCATACTCAAGTATTCCTAGAACCTGGGGTTGTTGTTTATAAAGTGATAAACTTGGAAAAATATCAGACTGCTATAATCTGGAGTCTGACTACACCTCCTAATTAATATCTTTTCTAATTATTAATGTCATTCCAACTTAATGCTCTGCCCCTCTCTGAGTCTCACTACAGAGTTAAGCTTCTTGAGGTTTTTTTATCTCCGTGCTTTCAATTGTGTGAAGAGTCTTTTGATTACTAGTTACAAAAATCAATTCAAGCTAGGTTAAGAAAAACAGAAAAAAATCTTTAAACTTAAAAAAAAAACAAAAAGAAATTAAATACTAACTATACAATTTCAAACCCAGAAGAAGGAAGTACTATTAAAATTTGGCTGTCAGGGGCACCTGGGTGGCTCAGTTGGTTAAGCGTTCGACTTCAGCTCAGGTCATGATCTCATTGTCTGTGGGTTCCAGCCCCGCATCAGGCTCTGTGCTGACGGCTCAGAGCCTGGAGCCTGCTTCCGATTCTGTGTCTCCCTCTCTCTCTGCCCCTCCCCTGCTCATGCTCTGTCTCTCTCTGTCGCAAAAATTAAAAATTTAAAAAAAAATTTGGCTGTCAGTCATTTCAAATTTTATGCATACCTGCACAGAAATTTTTTTCTTCACATGAGATGATACTATCCATATTACTCTTCCAGTGCCTTTTTTTTTTCATTTAATGAATAATCTTGCAAGACAGTATTAAAGAGTAAATTAGAGGGCTTCCCAATTTTGCAATGGCTGCATTATGTTAAATATTTAGAAGATTTCCAATTTAAACAAGAATTTATGGACATTATGCCGGGACCATGAGTATAATCTGCCATACAGAATCCAAGGAAAAGTCTAATAACCATTCACAGGAATGGAGGAAACAAGGCAATTCTACAGCAGGAATCCTTTGACTTTCCTTCCAGAGCTCTGTGATTAATATGTCTCTCAGTTTAAATTCTCCAGAGAGTGTATCAGATTGGTCCCGCAGGAGTTAGGTACTACATTTGGTCCAATTAGCTTTGACCAAGGGGCCAGGATCAGGTAAGAAAAAACATGGCTGCCAAGAAACAACCTTGGTTTGTGGGATGCAGAGCCCATGTCATATTTGATTTTGTCTTTCTGGTGCTTATGCAGTGTCTTACCATCTCCACAGAAAGAGTTGTGACAAAGTAGTTCTCTGTAATAAGTTGTCTTCCTCTTATTTTCCCCCTTTATTTTAGTATTATACTGACATTACATGCTAAGTTAAAAGATGATTTGTGTGACAGGCCCTAAATGAAGTTCAGGTCCAGTGGGGCCAGCCCCATGGAGGTACAATGAAAGGAGGAAAAGGAAGTCTGTGTGAGACCTGAGTCACAGATCCCTTGCCTTCAGTATCCAATGCACATGACCCCATGCTTGCTTTCTCTAGGTCCAGAATTGCATATCTAGCTGCTTACCAGCAGTTCCATCTAGACATCCATTGGACACTTCAAATCAGCATTTCCAACACTGAATTTACATTCTTCTCACAGACTTCCACTTGTTCTGGCTTACCTTAATGGCATCTCACCCTGTTTTCCAGTCAGTCACTAACTTCTGTCAGCTCTTCCTTTAAGTTCTCTCAAATCATTCCATTGTTTTCCAATCCACTGCCACTGCCCTGGCTTAGGCTACCATCTTCTCTAGCCTGCACAACTCCAAACTAATTCATGAAACTTCTCTTTTGCCTCTAGTCTTTTTTTTTTTTTTTAAGAGAGAGTGCACACACATGGGAGCTGGGGGGGAACAGAGAGAGGGAGAGAGAGAGAATCCCAAGCAGGCTCTACACTGTCAGCACACGGCCCCATGTGGGTCTCAATCCCACAATCAGCAAGACCATGACCTGAGCCAAAATCAAGAGTTGGGTGCCCAACAGACTAAGCCACCCGGATGCCCTTTCCTGCCTCTAGAATTACTTTTACAGTTTTTGACCCTGCACCCAGTGAAAGCAAGACCTTTCCTTGCAAGTATTCTCTGTTCAGAACAAAGCCTGAAGTCCTTAGCATAGTTCAGCACAGGATAGCACTGCACAGCCTGCAAGACGTTTCGTGAATTGTCCACTTCTTCCATCTTAGCCACTCTATCCTCCTTACCCATTACCTTTTCTCTCTGTTTTCTTGCAGGTCCCCGATTTCTTGCCTGTAGAACAATAGTTTTGAACCTTGAATGTACATTAGAATCATCTGGAGAACTATAAAAAATCCCATTAGTCTAGGCATCCCAGACCAATTAAATCAGAACTCTGGGGGTGGGACCCAGGGCTAGGGATCAATATGTTTTTAAAGCTCCCCAGATGATTCCAATATACAGCCAAGTTTGGGAGCCTCAGCAAAACTTTGCGTAGGTTCATTTCCTCTCCTTGACCTAATCCCTATCCCCACTTTGTTTATTCTTCACTCCCGTCTTCAAGATGCCTAGCTCATACTCATCCTATTTATCTGACAAACATATATACAAGGAAACCTTTCCTGACCACATAATATAAATTATGTGAATAGATGCAGAATTTTGAATGATGGGACTCTCAAGATCTCTGAATTCGTATCTCTAATTATCCTTTGGACCTTTGATATCTATATAATAAACATCTGGAAGATGTAACTGTGTTTGTCAGGCTAATAATATACATTCATTCATTAACTGCCACTGTCAGAATTTGTGCTAGTTGTTTGTCTAATTATCTTGTTTCATCCTTTCAGTAATTTTTAGGAAGTATTCAGATCCCGTTTTACTGCTAAGAAAGCTAAAGCTTAGACAGTTTAACAAAAATGGACTAAATATAAATTTGTATATATTATATATACATATAATATATTAATTATATATTTTAAACATAATTACTTTATGTATTATAATTGTAATTATATATTATTTAGTATATAGTATATATATTAATATATATACTAAATATGTAATATATACTAAAGCTAAAGTAGATACTAGTATGAATCAAACCAAACAGAATATGAAATATTCCCCAAGTTCTTTTTTTTTTAATCAGCACTATAAACAAAAAGTTTTGAAATCCTTTAAACAAGAAACTGTTTGGAAATGTATGTTTTAAATTTTGCAGATGCTTATGGAAAGAACTATTCAGCAGCATAGCAGAAGAATAATAAATTGGAAATATCAACAAATGGTTTTGTGCAAACAATAGTTTCCAATCAGCACATAAAGATTCAGATAAGAGATGGCAAATTACTTTATTTTGCTTTAAATTGGAAAATAGTTCTTTGGCAATTCTAGTGTGTATTTAAGAGGATACATTTCAAAAGCAGCAGTTAGGAACAAAAGCTTAAAGGGGATTTCTAGTAGTTTCAATGCTACAGAGATCTTTATATCTACAGCATGGTTGACAGATACTAAGGTTTCAGAATCAGAACATACACCACACCCATTTTGTTCACTATCCCTTTATCTCTTCACTTCTCCCCTCCCATCCCCTCAAATCACAACCTCTCTTTATTTTTCCAGCTTGCACTGTGTTCATTCACTTCCTGTGTAATTACCATAAATAATCAGCAAGATAGGACCTGTGTGGTACAAATGCCACACCTTGGTTGTGTTGTGAGCAACCACTTGAAATGGTGGCAACCTAAACATTTGCACACTTTTTAAAGCCACAATGTCCTGTATTTAAGTATTTCACAAGTAAGTCTTTTAACACCCAATAGGTAAAATATCTGAATGCCGTTTCGCTGTTAATACCTGACCCAAAAGTCACCTTTTGGCTGGCCACAACACTTGACTCTACATGCCTGGGATGGGTGTTGACTGCAGCTCAGAATGATTCCTTCAAATTAAAAACAAAACACAAAAAAACAATTGTTCTTCCCTATTAAGAACTGAGCAGGGGAAAACAAAAGGCTTTGTTCAGTTGTAAATCATGTAAAAGCAGGGGTATGTTACCTGCTTCTGCCAAGACTAAAGTAAAGCAATCAGCAACGTGACTTCAGGGATTGTAAAATCCCAGAAAATGACTATTATGGTACTTTATTGAGTCAGATATTAGTGACATTTATTAGGAAAAATAAATAAAATAATAATAAAATACAATAAAAAAAAAAGAAGTTCCCAAGAAATAATAAGATAGGTAGGAAAAAGTCCCCTCATGGGTTCCTTTGGCCCATCCCTTCTTCACTGCCAGACTCAGCCTCCAATAAGTATTACTTTTCCCTTGGGCTTAGTTGTGTGCTCTGTGGGTCTTCCCAGCTGCAAGGCAATTTTTCATCCCCATCTTCCCAAAGAAAGTATGAGGTTATTTAGCATGTAATAATGAGTCCTCAGTTTTGGAGAGTTACAAAACTCTGATTTCCAAATCACAAATACCACTTCCTGCCCAGCCCCTTACATATATGGGGCCCGAGGTGTTCAAAAAAACAAAATTATACCATTAGATGGTACTGTAAAAACCAGTCAGTTTCCGTAACTTAAAAGTGAAGAAACTGAGAGAAAGAATCCTTTTGTTCAAATTCACACTAGTTATTGGCAAACTAAAATAGAATTCAAATCTCATGAGTTCCAGTCAAGCATATTTTCTTATACCTAATTATTTGTCTTTAGTAAGTTTATTTTGCTTACAAAATTTCACAACACCCTTTCAGATAGCTGGAGACACCTGGAGTATCATAAAACTAAGTGGGATCATCACCAAAGAGAAGCATAGAATTTAATTGAAATTCCTAAACATTCATTTTGTATTCTACTTAATCACAAAGTTCACAGATGCCAGATTTTTTATTTCAGTTATCTGGCTTTTGCTAGCACAATCTCCCCTGGGTAATCTGTTTCTTATCATAATTTTGCAATGTAATTTTAACTGTTGCCTTTTCCTTTGATTTCGCACTGTCATCCTTTCCAATATTGACTAACCATTGCACGTTGTTTTCAAACAAGGTGGTACAGCTTTTCTGAAGGAACTAGTGAGAAAATTGAGACAGATTAGCTGCTCTAAGATAGCTGCTTCTTAACTCTGTGTTTTATGCAGCTTTCCTTCTCGACCTAGGTAGGTGGCTTCTGGGATGAGCTCAACTCAGCCAAAACCATTCTGATAACTTGTCTTAAAAGATCTTGTATCAGGGTTACTTCTCACTCACTAGCCAAACATCAAATAAATCTCTTTTTCTCCTCTTCTTCAGGTGCTCCAATGACCAGTGAATTTACATATAAACTTCATGAAGTCAAGGCATAATTGTTCTTACTTAGTAGCACTTAGTTCAGTAACATAGCCATGATATGCCATTAAGTGCTAATTCTTTAAGCACATGTGATTCATCACCTAAATGCAATTGTAAGATACAATCCTAGGTTCTTCAGGGTCCAGGGCACCCAGACATTACAACCTGTTATTTAGCTGCAGACTGTGCTCAGGCCAATTCTGCTACTTCTTCAATCCCAACTTAAGCTTTATATTGGAAACTATATTTACCATTTCTCCCCATTTCTAAGTTTAGATAGAACTAAAAATATTGCATGTGCATCTTTCAGACTGTGAGCCCCTTCTGGGCAATGACCGTGAAGTATTCAATGTTGACTTCCCAGTGACTAATTGCCTGATTTTTCATGGTTATTTAATAAATGTTTAATCAATAAATGAATGAATGAATAAGAAATGAATGAATGTGCTCCAAATCCTTCCCATACAAAGATATGCTGTTGAGACTGTACATTAAGGTCAACTTTCTCTATTGTGATCAATGTTTCCTTGCCCTTTCCCACGCTGCAACTCCATTTCTTCATCTCTGCCTCAAAAGAAACTATCCCTTTTCTGCTATGGCCCAAGATTGTAGGGAATTGCAAAGATTGCAGAAGATGCTGATCTCAGATATCAAAGTAACAGGGTACTCATTGGCTTGTCCCAGTACATTATTGGATATTTATTGGGGACAATGATCAGATTCCAGTTTATAAGCAAAACTGACACCATCTATTAAGAAATTATCTGACGCCTGGGGTGCCTGGGTAGCTCAGTTGGTTGAGCCTCCAAATCTTGGTTTAGGCTCAGATCACCATCCCAGGGTTGTGGGATCAAGTCCTGTGTCAGACTCCCCACCAAGAGTGGAGCCTGCTTAGGACTGTATTTCTCTCTCTGCCCCCTGCTCCACTTGTGCTTGCTCTTGCTCTGTCTCTCTCTCTAAAATTAAATTAAGGAAAAAAAAATGGGGGGTGCTTGGGTGGCTCCGTTGGTTGAGTTTCTGACTTCAGCTCAAGTGGTGATCTCGCTGTTCCCCAGTTCGAGCCTCACGTCGGGCTCTGTGATGACAGCTCAGAGCCTAGAGCCTGTTTCAGATTCTGTGTCTCCCTCTCTGTCTCTGCCCCTGCTCCACTCCTGCTCTGTCTCTCTCAAAATTACCTGTATTTTCTGGGGCCTGAACATTGAAAGGGAACACACCACTTCAAAGTCCAGAGGCTAGACTGGAACTCAGCAAGGAAAGGAATTGGAAGAGTAGGAAGAAAGTATAAGACCAGCTGGTGCTAAAATAGACATGAGCTTCTGAATGCAACCACAGAAGCAGTTCATACCTTCTCCACCCCAACCCCCTGCAATGAGCCCTGGATTGTTGACAGTTGTTCAGCAACTAAGCATCTTTCCACTATCTTTCAACTATCTCAGTTGCTTCTAAAGAATTTGTGACTTCTTTTTTTTTTTTTTTTGCCTTTACCTTGTAGGACTGTCTTTAATAGTCAGTTATTAATCACATTTCAAACGTCAGCAAATATACTATTTGTTCTAAAATCTGAACCCTACTCAAGAAAGCCCATTTACTACAGAGTTCTGTGTCACTGACCCCACAGACTAAGTATAATCTCTAAGGCAGCATGTTTTAAATATACAAATCCTTTATCACTGATTCCACTTCTAAGAATTTAACCTAACAAAATATTCATAAATGTGCTGACATTTATCCCTTCTTTACAATGTCAAAAAAACTGGGTTTCAAGTTATACATGAGAGATTGGTTAAGTAAATAATGATACATCCATATAATGGATACCTTCAGTTAAAAATCAAGTTGTAATGGGATATCAACATTATTAATATTACCATGAAAACGAGTTCATCATATATTCTTTTAAAGTACATGCTGTTTAGCTATTTTTATGTATGTAATTATGTGCACAAGAAGAGTAAAATGTTACCGTTTTACTCTCAACAAAGAGCTATCTGGATGTATTCTTTAGAAAAATGTCTGTACAAGGAGGTAAGTGGGGTGGGGAGTGAATGGGCTAAATGGGTGATGGACTTTAAGGAGGGCACTTGTTGGGATAAGCAACAAGTTATATGTTATATGCAATTGATGAATCACTAAATTCTACTCCTGAAACCATTATTACACTCTATGTTAAGTAACTTGGATTTAAATTTTAAAAAGAGAAGAGAAATGTCTGTTCATGTCTTATGCCCATTTCTTAGCTGGATTATTTGGTTTTTGGGTGTTGAGTTTGATAAGTTCTTTATAGATTTTGGATACTAATCCTTTATCCAATATGTCATTTTCAAATATCTTCTCTCATTCTATAGACTAACTTTTAGTTTTGTTGATTATTTCCTTTGCTGTGCAGAAGGTTTTTATCTTGATGAAGTCCCATTAGTTCATTTTTGCCTTTCTTTTCCTTGCCTCCAGTCATGTCTAGTAAGAAGTTGCTACAGCCAAGGTCAAAGAGGTTGATGTCTATGTTCTCCTCTAGGTTTTTGAAGATCTCCCATTAGGACTTTCATTCATTTTTTATTTGTTTTTGTGTGTGGTATAAGAAAGTAGTCCAGTTTCATTCTTCTGCATATCACTGTATAGTTTTCCCACACCATTTGTTGAAAAGACTGTTTTCCATTGGATCTTATTTTTTGCTTTGTTGAAGATTAGTTGACCACAGTGTTGTGAGTCCATTTCTGTTTCTCTATTCTCTTCCATTGACCTATGTGTTTGTTTTTGTGCCAGTACCAACTGTCTTGATGACTACAGCTTTGTAATATATCTTGAAGTCCAGAATTGTAATGCTTCCAGCTTTCCTTTCTTCTTCAGGATTACTTTGGCTATTCAGGGAACTTTGTGGCTCCATACAAATTTTAGAATTATTTGTTCTAGCTCTGTAAAAAATTCCCGTGTTATTTTGATAGGGATTGCAATGAATGTGTAGATTGCTTTGGGTAGTATAGACATTTTAACAATATTTGTTCTTCCAATCCATGAACATGGAATGTGTTTCCATTTCTTTGTGTCTTCTTCAATTTCTTTCATAAGTGTTCTAGAGGTTTAAGTATACAGATCTCTTTTTACCTCTTTGGTGACATTTATTCCTAGGTATCTTATGATTTTTGGTGCAGTTGTAAATGGGATTGATTCCTTGATTTCTCCTTCTGCTGCTTCATTATTTGTGTATAGAAATGCAACAGGTTTCGGGGCACCTGGGTGGCTCAGTCAGTTAAGTGTCTGACTTCAGCTCAGGTCATGATCTCATGGTTCATGAGTTTGAGGCCCGCATCAGGCTCTGTGCTGACAGCTTGGAGCCTGGAGCCTGCTTCAGATTCTGTGTCTCCCTCTCTCTCTGCCCCAACCCCACTCATGCTCTGTCTCTCTCTCAAAAATAAATAAACGTTAAAAAAAATTTCTTTAAAAGAAATGCAACAGATTTCTGTACATTGATTTTATATCCTATAATTTTGTTGAATTCATGTGTCAGTTCTAGGAATTTTTTTTTTTTTTTTTGTGGAGTCTTTTGGGTTTTCTACAGAGTATCATGTCATCTGTAAAGAGGGAAAGTTTGACCTCTTCTTTGTTGATTTTTATGCCTTTTATTTCTTTTTGTTGTCTGATTGCTGAGGACTTCTAGGGCTATGTTAAGCAACAGTGGTGAGAGTGGACATCACTGTCATGTTCCTGACCTTAGGGGAAATGCTCTCAGTTTTTCCCCATTAAGGATGATATTATCTGTGGGTCTTTTGTATATGGCTTTTATGATGTTAAGGTAGGTTCCTTTTATCCCTACTTTGTTGAACATGGATGCTGTGTTTTGTCAAATGCTTTTTCTGTATCTATTGAGAGGATCATATGGTTCTTATCCTTTCTTTGTATTCATGTTTATCAGGGATATTGGTCTGTAATTCTTCTTTTTAATGGTGTCTTTGGTTTTGGAATCAAGGTAATACTGGCCTCATAAAATGAGTTTGGAAGTTTTGCTATCATTTCTATTTTTTGGAACAGTTTGAGAAGACTAGGTATTACCTCTTCATTAGATGTCTGGTCAAATTCCCCTGGGAAGCCATTTGACTCTGGACTTTTGTTTGTTGGGAGATTTTTGATTACTGATTCAATTTCTTTGTGGCTATGGGTCTGTTCAAATTTTCTATTTCTTCCTGTTTCATTTTGGTAGTTTGTATCTTTATAGGATTTTGTCCATCTCTTCCAGATTGTTCAGTTTGTTGGCATATATTTATAATATTCTGTTATAATTCTGTTTGTATTTCTGTGGTGTTGGTTGTGATCTCACCTCTTTCATTCATGATTTTATTTATTTGGGTCCTCTCTCTTTTATTTTTGATAAATCTGGCTAGGGGTTTATCACTTTGTTTATTCTTTCAAAGAACCAGCTCTTAGTTTCATTGATCTGTTCTGCTGGTTTTTTTTTCTTTCTATATCATTTATTTCTGCTTTAATCATTATTATTTCCCTTCTTCTGCTGGTTCTATGCTTTATTTGCTGTTCCTTTTCCTGTTCCTTTAGGTGTAAGGTTAGTTTGTGTATTTGAGAGTTTTCTTGGTTCTTAATATAGGCCTGTATTGCCATCTACTTCCCTCTTGTGACTGCCTTTGCTGCATTCCGAAGGTTTTGGGATGTCATGTTTTCATGTTCATTTGCTTCCATTTACTTTTTTATTTTTTTTAATGATTATTTATTTTTGAGAGAGACAGAGACAGAATGTGAGTGAGTTAGGGGCAGAGAGAGCAGGAGACAGAATCCAAAGCAGGCTCAAGGCTCCGAGCTGTCAGCACAGAGGCCGACGCAGGGCTCGCAGTCACGAGCTGTGAGATCATGATCTGAGCAGAAGTTGGACACTCAACCGACTGAATCACCCAGGTGCCCCCATTTACTTTTTTATTTCTTCTTTGATTTTCTGGTTAACCCATTCATGCTTTAGTAGGATGGATGCTCTTTAACTTCCATGTACTTACGATCTTTCCAATTTTTTTCTTTTGGTTGACTTCAAGTTTCATAGTGTTGTGGTCAGAAAATATGCATGGTATGATCTCAGTCTTTTTGTACTTGTTGAGGCCTGATTTGTGACCCAGTTTGTGATCTACTCTGGAGAATGTTCCACTTGAAAAGAATGTGTATTCTGCTGCTTTAGGATGAAATGCTCTGAATACATCTGTTAAGTCCATCTGTTCCAGTGTTATTCAAAGCCATTGTTTCCTTATTGATCTTCTGCTTAGATAATCTGTCCATTGCTATAAGTCAGGCATTAAAGTTTCCTTCTATTATGGTATTATTATCAATGAGTTTCTTTATGTTGATTGTTAATTGTTTTATGTATTTGAGTGCTCTCAAGTTGGGGGCATAAATGTTTACAGTTGTTAGATCTTGATAGATAGACCCCTTAATTATGATGTAATGCTCTTTTTCATGTCTTGTTACAACCTTTAGTTTAAAATCTAGTTTGTCCAGGTGTCTGGGTGGCTCAGTCAGTTAAGCATACGACTTCTGATAAGGTCATGATCTCACAGTTCGTGAGTTTAAGCTCTGCATTGGGTTCTGCCCTGGCAGTGTGGCAGTGGGAAGCCTGCTTGGGATTCTCTTTCTTAACTTCTCTCTCTGCCAAAATTAATTAATTAATTAATTAATTAAATATATTTATTTACCAAATATAATAATAATAAATATAATAATATGTTATATAGTATATATAATAATATAACAATAATAAATATACTAAATATATATATTTATTTATTTACCAAAAACTAGAATGGAGGCCTTGACATTTAAAGCAGCTTTTTCTTTGCTATTTGCTGAAATGACTACTTTTTTTTTTTTTTGTCTCTTGTTCTACTGGGATGACATTGTATCATTGGATTTACACTAATTGATGTATTCTGTTCCTGTGTATAAGGAATAACAGTTTAGAGTTATAAAGTAAATAAGTATATGGAAAAAATCAAAATATGCCATTTCTTTATCTATTTATTGTAGTCCTTGAATATTAAATGCAAAATAAAAAGTACAAAGTTGTGTTCTTTTTTAATGATTTAATTTATTTGACAAATACTACAAAAGTAGAACTTAATTGTAATGTTTGTCACTCATATATCCATAAATATTTTTTCTAAGAGAATAAATAGTTAAGGAGAGCTGAGGGTCATGAAAGTCAGGATGGAAAGGACGTTTTCCCATCTAAAAGAAGTTTTCACTGATACAATGGGCCTTACTATCACAGCAGCCAAACATACTATTTCATTGCTGTCAGAATTCTGTTGAACTCACATATTGGAAGGACCACAATGAGAAACAAATATTCCAGTCATTAAAATGTTACACAAAAAAGATAATTTTAAGATTCTTACTCTATATGTATTTGTAGATGTGTGTGTTTCCTTTTTTAAAAATCTGGAACCAGCATTTGATTTTTAATTCTGGAAAATGAAGCAAAAAGTTTAAGAATTATCATATTACCTTTGGCTTATAATATAATTTGTTAAGTGGGAGAGTTTTTGAGACGAGGTTTAAGCCTCTTTCAAGGCCCAGTAGAGCAGATTAGTAAATATCAGTGACTAACATTTAGACTTTAATCATGATCATGACAGTTTCAGGTAACCTTTATTAATCATTTCTATTGTAACTCTCAAAACAAAGAATCTGAGTTTCAGTGCCACTTAGAAAAAAATGTTTTATTTTTGCTTCAACATTGACACACAGAAAATGAAAGCATTATGTGTGAGACTTTTAGATACATTAGTCAAATTAGTGTATGAATCAGTTACACTTGGAAAACTGGGGAAAAGGGTGCACATGAAAAAACTCTGAGTTGGAGTAGACTGACAGTAAAAATAATGCAATTAAGTAAAATAGGTTTTGTCAATTCAAAAAAACGGTCTATTTCCAAGTTTTGGGAGATGTTTTCTGAGGTAAAGGGCATTTAAAAATTGCTTTCAACACGTTTTTGGAATGTTTAAAAAACTTCTTGGAAAAGCCAAGCTTGTGTTTCATAATCAAGGAACAGGAAGGAAAAGAAGGGATGTAGAAAGACTGTTGAAAAAAAAATTTTGTGGAGAGTCAAGTATGAGGTATTATCAAAGGGAAAGACTGGAGTTGGACAGATCAGGTTTGAATCCTAGCTCCACCATTTGGTGTCTGTGTTATTTAATCTCTTCCTTCTTCAGTTTCCATATTGCTACATGGATAAAATACTCTCCAGGATTTTAAGTATTAAATGAAAAGTACTTGGCATAGCACATGGCATTTAATAAACTGTCAATGAATGGTGATGATGGTGTTGATGATGAAGATAATGATGATACTATTTTGAGGAAAGTAGGCAAGAGTAGAGCAGTGTTTTCTATAACTGGCTTATCAGTGCTTAGGCTGCAGCATAGATCTTCAGGGGTTGGGGCCCAGAAATATATATTTTTAAAAATCCCTGGTGACTGTGTTAATAAGCTGATTTTAAGGACCACTGAAATTTAGCAAAAGTTGCTGGCATTTTAGTGACTTTTGTGGTGTGAAGGAAGGAAACCACAATCCTGTGATATCTAAAAGTAACCAAGAAAAGAACTGTGAGTGAATTCTTAAGTGAGCTTACATCCTTTATACCTCTGTGATCTCCAGACCTCACGTGAGACTACCCTCCAGCTACCTGTAATGCTAGCATGCTAGTTTAAATAATCTCTTCAATTAAAAAACAAGTAAATAAACAGATGTTAATAATCTCTGTAAGACTGATAAATCCATTGAAAAAGCAAATAGCTAAACTTATGTTGATCCATAAGTAATATCTCTAAATTCTGAAGGTATCAGCTGTGGATTGTTTGGGACTCAAGTGAGACCTGAGGCAGAATTTCCAAACGCTATTTGCATTCCTGTTCCCATTAGTGGTTCTCTAATCCTATTTCAGAAAGTGAGATGTCACCGTGGGGTACAACCCTGATTCTGATTCCACAGTTTTCTACTCTGAAAAGTAAGATGGACCCATGACACTTCTCTGTATCCTTAAGTGGGTAAGACAAAAGCTATAGAAATAAGTGCTAGTAAGGGTGTGGAGAAAAGAGAACACTTTTGTACTATGGTGGGAATATAAATTGGTGTAGCCACTATGGAAAAAATATGGAGGTTCCTCAAAAAATTAAAAATAGAACTGCCATAATGATAATCCAGCAATCCCACTTTGGGGATATATCCACTTTAGGGAATATATTCAAAGAATATAAAACCAGGATTCAAAGAGATATCTGTACTCCATGTTCATTGCAGCATTATTCACAATAACCAAGATGTGGAAATAACCTAAGTGTTTTTAATGAATGAATAAATAAAGAAGATGTGATACACACACACACACACACACACACACACACACACACAATGGAGTATTACTTAGCCATGAGAGTGAAAGAAATCCTGACAGTTGCAACAACTTGGATGAAACTTGAGGGCATTATGCTAAGTGTACAAATCAGGCAGAGAAACACAAATACTGTATGATATTACTTATATGTGGAATCTAAAAAAAATCGAACTAAGGGAAACAGTAAAGTGGTGGTTATGAAGGGCTGGGTGTGGGGGAAATGGGAGATATTAGTCAAAAGGTACTAACTTCCTGTTATAAGACTAACAAGTTCTGGAGATCTAATGTATAGCATAGTGATTAGAGGTAATAATGCTAACTTATGTACTTGAAAGTGCCAAGAAAGTAAATCTTACATGTTCTCACCACAAAAATGGAAATGATAATTATGTAACAGGATGGTGATGTTAGCTAATGCTATCACAGTGATCATTTTGCAACATATAAATATATCAAATCAGCAGGTTGTACACCTTAAATTTACACAATGTTATTTCAGTTATACCTCAATAAAACTGAGGTAGAAAAAAATATGAAGCTCTGGGATACCAATGGATGTTAAGTTGATGGTAGAGAAAGCAAATGAAATTTCTTCACTTATTAAAAATGACTGAGAGGATTTCCTGAAATCTATGCATTTACTTTCCTTCTTGAGTCCATGCAATGTATTTATTTAGGTACTTTTTGCAATAATTTGTATTCCCTGGACTCAAGTTAGTCACATGTTCTGAGATATAATCTATACAGGAGCATTAGCTACTGTGATATGCTCAAGTTTATCACCTAGGACAAGAAGGTTCCATTATATACACAATTTTTCATTATGACCCCTAGGAAACTGACAGGGAAATAGACAATAACCCTTTAAGCAGCACTTTTTGGAAAGTATCAAAGGCAAGACAGTAATAATAATAATAATAATAATAATGCAACATTTATGTAACACTTTAAAACTTAGAAAAGGCTTAGCAAATACTGTTAAATTTTAAGTTTTGAGAAACTTTACTTTATTTAGTTTGATTTTTGTAATCAAAATAAAATAAAAAGAGAGTAACAAGAAGGAATTACTTGCCCAAATATAAACAGACGCTAACTGCGGAAGTTAGAGTTTTTGTTCCAGTGCTTTTTCACTAAATGAGATTCATGACTTCAAGTCTACTATTCTCACTGTAAAAAGCTGATTTGATCACAATTTGTATGTAGTAAAGAAATACTGGCTCATTGCAATTTTTGGTGTTGATTCTAAAATTAAGTACAATAGTTCCTTTACAGAAGTTGTTACTAATTGTGTCAAGGAGCTAATTTATTGACTCCTCAGACAGAAAATGACCTCCTATTGTAGTCCTTAGTCTTTCATAATATCTTCTGGGTCCACACAGTATTCTTCATTGTTTCAATAGTCCTTCTTTAACAGATAGTTAGAAAAAGAGAGCTACTATATTTACCACAGAGATATATTTCAAAGTTTCTTTTATGAGGAATAAGGTAGAGGAAATGGGAAGCCTTATATAAAATCTGCAGCCATAATTAAAAGGGTAATAATAAAACTCTCATTGGATTACATAGGATGAGACTCAGACCAAATAACAATTATGCAGTGTGTTTTAATAACACTCTACAATCACTAATTAGATAGTCCAAACATCTTCCCTATGAGGTAGGATGAATATTGTCATTCCTTTTTTGCCTATGAGGAAATAAAAACGCAGAGTGCTTCCATGACGTGTCCAGAGTCATACAGGTGAGTCATGGTTAAGCTGAGATTAGAATCCAGAGCTCTGTTGTTCCTACAACTTACTATTCTTCTTTCACAGGTTAATGCTAAAATATTGTTCTGTATGGTTTGGGATTATCATTTCTGCTTAAATGTTTTCATAAAAATAATGCTACCTCATTGCATTTATAGCTTGTTTCTTTTTTCTAATTTAAAGAATTTGATAGACATTCATTAGGCTGTCTGTCATGGTCTTATAGCCATGTGTCCATTGCCTGATAGGTATGGAGGTGAATAAAGGAGATGACAGGAGAGGTGTAGAGAAAATGAGATTTACACTATAGGGTATGTATACATATATAAATGTTTGAGTGGGTATGTACACCTATCCTAAATCGTGAAAACACATATTCACATGTATACATACCCTGGGTAACCCATAAGGTCTCTCAGAATGGCCAGTTTGAATTGAAATTGTTAGGAACTAAAATGGAGGCACCCAAAAATATTTACAGAAATGAATTAGATAAGAAATAGCAGCTACCTTAGACTGAACTAGATAGAACAGAAAATCAATTTTGGTCTTAGTTTCATTGTTAGCACAGTCATTTAGCCCCAACAAGCCCCCTTTTATGCACTTGAACCAAAGGTGAAATAGTCACATTTCCTGGATTTGGAGTGTAATTTCACCCTTCTCTTCCTTTTGTCATAATGCCTTTTACTCATTATTCTATCAGCAAAAGCATAGTCATCCTTCAAAATCCAACTTAAACATTACCTTGCCCATAAATGCTTCCTGAATAATTCCAATCAGGATTATTTAGTGACTGTTCATTTCTATATATGTTGCTTTTATCTTTTTATGGTTTTTATTTGATTCTGGTACATGTAGTTGTTTACATATTTATCGTATGCCTTTCACTAGATAGTGAACTGGAGATCAGAGCTATGTCTTTTTCATCTTTGAGTTTTTGTCTCAAAGATGGAACACGGCACCATGCCTTGAATACATCTTCTAAAATGTATTCCCTTTTACTTATTTTACAGCACCCTATTCATTTTTTCTTTATTGATTATCGTAAGTTGTAGTTATTTTCTCTATTTATATACAAACTTAGTATCTGAATCCTTCACGAGAATATAAAGTCCACAAGGGAAGCGATCATGTCTATCCAATTCATCATTGTTTCCCTAGATGAAATGGGAGCTAATCAATAACTGCTTGCTTTTGGGTAAATTCTGCCTCTAGATTGTCACTTCCTTGAAATTATGGACTAATGCACAACTCGTCTTTAGATTATTCCCTAATGTATAGTAAATAAACACTAATTGAAAATTAGCTGTAAATTATGTTTAAAATGTGTAGATGTCATCAAAAGGAAAAAGACATAAACAAAAGTAATTCTTAGATAAGAAATTTGTGGATAGTAGTTTTTTAAAATTTATTAAATTGGTTTTTGAGTTCTCACAGGTGTTTTGGGGAAGTAAAAATTCAGAAGAATGAAATATGGTAATTTCAATGTTCAGAAAGATCTACACAGTCTTACTTCTAATTCCCATAAATTAGATAGTACATTTCCAAATGTCTGAATGGAGGGGCAGCTGGGTGGTTCAGATGGTTAAGCATCTGACTTTGGCTCAGGTCATTATCTTGTGGTTTGTGAGTTTGAGCTCCATGTCGGGCTCTGTGCTGACAGCTTGGTGCCTGAGCCTGCTTCTGATTCTGTGTCTCCCTCTCTCTTGACCCTTTCCCTGCTCATGCTCTCTCTCTCTCTCAAGAATAAATAAACATTGGGGCGCCTGGGTGGCTAAGTCGGTTAAGCGGCCGACTTTAGCTCAGGTCATGTTCTTGGAGTCCGTGAGTTCGAGCCCCGCGTCAGGCTCTGTGCTGACAGCTCAGAGCCTGGAGCCTGTTTCAGATTCTGTGTCTCCCTCTCTCTGACCCTCCCCTGTTCGTGCTCTGTCTCTCCCTGTCTCAAAAATAAATAAAACGTTAAAAAAAATAAAATAAAAAAAGAATAAACATTAAAAAAATTTTAATTAAAAAATAGAAATAAATAAATAAATGTCTGAACATAAACCTCAAAATAGTTTAAAGAATAATCACTTTCATATATATTCTTTATGTAAATAGTTATGTGACTTAACTTATAACTTCAGACTATAAGCCTTTATAATATGAAAATAATAACATAATGTAATGTTATTTATCCACATTGAGAAGTACCAAATAGTGTAACTTTCAAAATAGCATTTTAATTATTTTGAAGCATTATTAGTTAGGCCTCCAAAGGCAAAGTTGTATAAGAGAAGAAAAATAATTTTGTGACTTCTACTGATTCAAAAGAAATCTAAATTAACTAATTCACCTTAATACAGTCTTTGTCTTCATTATCCAGAAAATTGGTCTACTCTTCACTGATATAGTCACATTAATATTTACTAAAATATCTTTAAGTTAAAAATTATTTTTGAGGGGCACTTGGGTGGCTTATTCGGTTCAGGTGAAGGGGGTGATGATGTATAAAGACAAAAAGGATCGGATACAGTAAATGGAAGCTAAAACAATTACAACTGAAAGGAATTCTTATTTCTGTAATTGAGGAGAGAAGAAATAACTCTACCTAATTTTGAGAAGAAAAATTTCAGTATAAACGTTGATGAATTTTTTTATGTTGATGTATTCCCTATGAAGATTAAAAATCTCCTTAAAATCCATTGTTTATCTAGACTTTCTATGGAAACGTGAGTTCTACCTAATTCCTTTCCAAGGAAAAGCAGGAAAAGGAATTTCCTCAATAATAAATTCTTCAGGGGCGTATGGGTGGCTCAGTCGGTTGAGCGTCCGACTTCAGCTCAGGTCGTGATCTTGCTGTCTGTGAGTTCCAGCCCTGCGTCGGGCTGTGTGCTGACAGCTCAGAGCCTGGAGCCTGTTTCAGATTCTGTGTATGTCTCTCTCTCTCTGACCCTCTCCCCATTCATGCTCTGTGTCTCTCTGTCTCAAAAATAAACGTTAAAAAAAATTTAAAAAAATAATAATAAATTCTTCAGGTGGAATATGAAACAGAAGAGGGTGTTTATGATTAATTATGATAATGTTACATAAAATTTATGCATTTTATGGTATTTTAAAAATTATCCTTAGATTTAGTGAAGCTCCTTGTGAAAATTGTAACCTCAGCTGTTCTATGGAAAACCAAAGTGAACGGGTTATCATGTTCATATTTAACTAGACGTTCCCCAAAGAGAAAGAGAAGCAGTTTATTTTGTGGGCTTCAAGTATGGCAGAAGTATCAAGAGAAAGAAGTTTTGAAACAGCTGAACACTGCCAGTCATATTTTTAAACAGTATCTGGTTTATGTAGGAACTGGGTTTTTTTGTTTTTTGTGTGTTTTTTTGTTTTTGGCCTATAATCAAAACTTTATTGAAAAACTGGGACAGCAAAATAGGAGATCCCTGTTGTATACCTTACAAAATGAAACATAATTACATTATCCTATTACATTAACTAGAATTACTGAACTGATAAGGCTTTCTGTGATAGAACACAAATTCAGGAAGTTATATGGATGATTAGTATTGCTTTCTTGTAAATGAACACCCTGCAAAGGAAGCATGAGAGTGTATTTAACACAAATCTACTGTATACCTGGTATAGTTTTAATGACAAAAAGTGCTTTTTAAGTAAAAAATTCAGGTTTTAGGAATATTAGACTCATATTCATATATAGGTTTTTCCCTTTTATACCAGAAATTTGCTATTACAAATCTTGCATAATTGAATTTATTCTGATGTGACTACAACTGTCAATCTTGTTTCTTAAATGGTGTAATGGGGTCTCTTTAAGACCATGAGCCTGACTGAGTTCAACAGTTAAAACTCTAATGAAAGCTGTCAAAAAATGCAATCTTAATTGCAATCTTCTTAAATGCAATCTTAGGAACTATTCTGAGTTACTTTCCTAAGGATGTAATTTTGATTAGAGTTATTTTCTGATCTACTAGGAATACTCTGGTACAGATGTACCCTATTAATCATCTGTCAGCACATGAGCACAAAATTCCAAGATCATGGCATGTTATAAAGATTTCAGAAATCTGATGCAGGAGTTTTTAATCTGGGCTCCATAAATGGGCTTGAGGGGTCAGCAGAAACCTATAAATCATAAAAAAAAATTATGTACATCTGCATTTGTCTTTTTAATTTAAATTATTGAGGGGGTTTGGTATATCTTAACTAGGGCCACTATTTATATTTTAATTGGGACAGTACTTCTTTATAAGGGACTGTTCCAGATATGAAGAACATATAACATCCCTTGGAAACATTTCCATTAAATGCCAGTAATGACTCCTTAGTCTTTGTGACAACTCAAACCAATCTCCAAGTTCCCATCCACTCCCCGAGTCCTTCTTGGATTGAAAAATCACTGGATGTTATATAATCTCCCCCAAAACCAAGAACCATTGCTTTCTGAAGCTTTGATTGCCTCACATTTGGAAAAGTGTTTCTTGCTTGTGTATGATGATCTTGCAAATATCTAATTGACTGGAAGCCTCAATTAGATGAATTGACAGGTATTGTGGGAATATCTGAGAAAGAGACATGAAAGAGTAGAAAGAAGGCAGTAGTCAGAATGAGATGTCTGAATTTAAGTTCAGAAGTTCAAGTAGTTCCAGATAATGACAAGTTCATTTGTGTCCATGGAAGTGGATGGCTTACGTGGGTGGAGGTGAATATCATTAAAGATGAAGAGTTCAGTGTTGGTTCCCAGGCCTCTGGCGAGCTTTCCTGGTGCAATCTGAAACTGTACTCTGTATGTGGAGGACAGGGAGAGACCAAAGAAAGAGGCTGGTAAGTGGTAGTTTTAATAATAACAAAGAGAACTAACATACAAGGCTGGTCTGAGGCAGCAGCAAGACAAATGAATTCCCGCACCTCCTTCCCGCCCCCCCCGCCCCCGCCACAATCTTAAAAGTTTATAAAGAGGCCCTGACAGGCTCAGTAAGGTAAATACTGTGTGGGTGTTTTCAACACCACAACGCATCTCAAAGTTACGTCCTTGGAAGAACCTTTGGGAGCAGGAAAGGTATGCAGAACCCACATTCCAAAGACAAGGGAGGGGGTGAGGAGCCCCTGAGTACCCAAGTCCAGTTCACAGGTCAATCAGTGGTCATGTCTTTTTGATGATGTTTTTCAACAGTCAAGGAACAAAATGGTCATGTTCTTGAATGAGTTTTTCACATGTACATTGTCAAGACTTAGGTTAGTGGTAGGACTTGGGTTGAGGGGTGTTAGGTAATAGAGCTTTAAAAAGGGAACTTGACATTTGACTTTTGAAAATATAATTTGACATCTCTAATAGTCAGGAAGAAGCAAATTAGAAAATTAATTGGGTACTATTTTTCACCAGTTTGACAAATATTAAAAGATTGATAATATTAAGCACTGGAGACTGAACAGGCAAACAGATATTCTTATGTATCCCTAAAGGGAATGCTACTATCTTTTTGGTTAGAGATTTGGAAATATCTATTAATTCCTCCATCCTGCTCTTGAGAAGCTATTCTGCAGGAACTTAGCTATCAATATAGAAGGCCAAATGCACAAATCTGTTTATTGTAGTATTGTTGATAGTGTTAAAAAACCTAGTAACAAAATATCTATTTTGTGGAGCAGTGGAACAGTGCATTTATAGTATGGAATGTGTTGCATCTACTGAAATAGAAACAAATTAGAAATAAATGTTTTAAGAGAAAATATCTATAATATGTAAAAAAAAATTCAAGTTATAGAATTATACGCGAAGTAAGCAATAAAAAGAAACCAAATCCTATATTTGTTGGTATGAAAATAGAAAAAGTGTGGAAGACTACCCACCAATTTGTTCACATGTGATATATCATGAGATAGGAATGGAAGGGGGAAGACAGAGATTACGAGTGCTTTTCTCATACACTTTGACTTTTTTGACTTGCTTAAGTAGGATTACTTTTACCATTAAAAACAAAACTATCGTGATGAGCAAAATAATCTATTTACTCAAAAGAAATGATAATCTTGAAAGGGATAAGAGAAGTATGCAAATAACATTAAGAGGCAGAACAGTAGATGTGTCTTGAAAGATCAACAAATTATATATATATATATTATATATATATACTACTAATATATATATCATATATATATAACTACTACTAATATATATATAACAAAGGGAACAAATTATATTATATAATTATATTAATATATATTATATATTTAAATGTTTATTTATTTTGAGAGAGAGAGAGAGAGAGAATGAGCAGAGGCAGAGAAGGAGGGAGAGAGAATCCCAAGCAGGCTCCGCATGTCAGCACAGAGCCAGACGAGGGGCTCAAACTCACAAACTGTGAGATCATGACCTAAGCAGAAATCCAAAGCCAGACACCTGACCAACTGAGCCACCACCCAGGAGCCCATACCTAATAATATTTTTAAGAAAAAGATCGACCTACTCAAATTTTAAATTCACATAGTCATGTGAACTTTACTATAATGAGAACTACCATATAGGAAATTTTCTTCTTTATATATGCTGGGGCTTCATTAAAATATGTATATTTTAAATTACTTTAAAAAGTAGTAATCTCTACTTTTGTAACAACTGACAAATAGTATTGAGTATTTAACAGGTAGTACTCCTTGACACATGTCTTGTTTCCTCTCCTGCAACACAATGTCTCTAGATATTGCCTGGAACTAGTATAATGTTTTACCAAACACAGCCCATCCCTAGCCTTTGGCTATAGATACAGTATTACATATCATGAAAATAGATAAAGAAAAATAAGAAGCAGCAGGCATTTATGAAACATGAAGGCTATTATCTCTCTTAACGTCATGCTGCATGTGAACACTGTTTTGCAGAATGGAGATAAAGAAACTGTTTCTTTAGCTTAATTTGTCATAGTATTGCTGTTTTTCTTTCCCCCTCCACCCTTTTGAGCTAATGCATTATGGTTAGAGTATGAGCCTGGGTGTCATCAGTGAACTCCACCCCTTACTTCCAGTTCCACAAGAACCCTAGGTAGGTGGATAGGTGTGTGTGATAGGGTGGTGCCCCTGTCACATTCATCCATCATACTCCTGTTGGTCTAGTTGTTGAGCCAACAGGAAGTTGCAACCCCATAAGGAATGAAGGAAAACTTCCATCCAACTCATCTTCAATGTTTCCAACTTCACTTGATATTTAAGGGCATGGATTTTGGAATCAAATTCCACCTCTCTAGTCCCTAATTGTGTGATTTGGGCAGTTATTTCTTTTATCCTCTGAGCCTCAGTTTCTTTGCCTGTAGAATAAGGATTGTGTCCATAGAGTCTTTGTGAAGATAAAGTGAGAAAATTACACAAAAATTTTCTAAAACCACATCTGCTCAGAAAAGATTGACTCCTTATGTCCTCATCTCCCTATTTCACAATGCTAACTTTGACCTTTCATTTAATTTTCCTTTCACTGTCTATCACCTACTTTCTGCCCTTTCTCCCCCTTTTCCTTCTTTAAATTTTTTTTTTTTTCAACGTTTATTTATTTTTGGGACAGAGAGAGACAGAGCATGAACGGGGGAGGGGCAGAGAGAGAGGGAGACACAGAATCGGAAACAGGCTCCAGGCTCTGAGCCATCAGCCCAGAGCCCGACGCGGGGCTCGAACTCACGGACCGCGAGATCGTGACCTGGCTGAAGTCGGACGCTTAACCGACTTCGCCACCCAGGCGCCCCCCCCCTTTTCCTTCTTTAAATGGATGGTCTTCTTTCTGGAAGAATTGGGATTCTTTTTTTTTTCCCCCCTTAATATTGTGCCCCTTTAAGTTTTAGCCACTAGAGGGCTACATACTAGGATACAATTCCACTCTGACCGTGCTAGGAAATCAGAGAATAAAATCTAAGAAAGAAGAGTCAAATAATAATAGTTCTGAAGAGATATTAGAAAACATTTAATATAAAATTAAGTATGAGGGAACTAGAGATTTAAACAAATACAAACACAGGTAATTGTTATGGTTTTCAAATCACTACTTCTACAAATCTATAGTTAATAGATAAATCTCATTTTCTTCTGAAAGTTTTCTAACTTTTAAATCATTTTGTGGAAAAAAAAAGAAGATACATGTAAGGGCAAATAAACCTCCTTTAGCAACAAACCCATTTTCTTTATTTTCTTTAATTATTTTCTTTAATTCACTTCAAATAATTTAAAATGCAAAGTAAATCCACACATTCAATTAAAAATGTAAAATATCTAGGGGCACCTGGGTGGCTTAGTCAATTAAACATCTGACTTCAGCTCAGGTCATGATCTCACGGTTGGTAAGTTTGAGCCCCGCATCGGGCTCTGTGCTGACAGCTCAGAACCTGGAACCTGCTTCAGATTCTGTGTCTCCCTCTCTCTCTCTGTTCCTCCCCACTTGTACTCTGTCTCTCTCAAAAATAAATAAAGATTTAAAAAAATAAAAAAAAAGATTTTCAAAAAATGTAAAGTATCTATATTTGAAATATCTCAGGTAGATTTTAATTTTTGCTTTAATATTCAACAAATTAAAATTAGTCCGTACTTAGATATCCAAGTAACTTAAAGCATTAAGGCAATCTCTTAATGCTGAACACCCACTCATTCTAAAATATATTTAAAAAATCCCAAAAAGTATTCATACATACCTAGACCTACCTAGAAGCTAATACAAGTTATGATGCTATCATTGAAAAATGGACTTAAGCAAAAGTCCTATACTATTAAAAGCATCACATAAAAATGCAAACAATTAAATAAAGAAATGAAAAATCCATGTAAACTATCCAATCCAGATGGTACCCTTTATATTTATTCATCTACTTTTTACACATCTACCCGTAGTCCTTACGTCTGGGAAAGTACTTTGTATTTCTGTTTGTTATTTTTTCATTATTCTTTCATTTAAAAAAATGTTGCTCTGTACTTTTGAGCATAAACCAGATCCCACAGAATTCCACTATAGACATGCTAGTAGTGATGAGAGTTGTCTTTGTGCCTCAGAGCTGCACTGGAACGAACTAAATAACCAGAAGGCCTGTAATTAACATTTCATCAATATGGAAGTGTTTAAATATATCCTCATCCTTAAGTTATATTTTAAGAAAAGACAGTTACAAATCTGCCCATAAAATGCTATCTACAATTGGCAAAATTAAACTAACACTTGTATACATGTGAAACAAGCCAAATCCTGATTTTAAGTGAGGCTGATGAACGTGGTGACAGATTCTTGACATTAGAAAAATAGAGAAGAGTTTTGTTGCTGTTGTTTTAATAATCCTCTCACAAAATGATTAGTGACCCCCACAGAAATTCTTTGATACTTGACCTTCATTCAGGTAGCCCTTACGCATAATGAGTAGTGGTAATTTGATTCATTCATTCGTTCATTGGACACATATTTATGGAGTTCTTACTATAGGCCAGGCAGAAGTCTAGGGTGAAAGCTAGAACCAAACCAGACAAACAAAAAACAATCACAAGCAAGTTCCGTAGTCCTTATCCTCTTGAAACTGATGACCTAGTGTATGTTGGGGAAGGGAGGGAGAGGTGCCGAATGGGTATAGATGTTAATCAAAGAAAGATAAAATTACAAATGTGACAAATGATAAGAAGTTCACATGTGACGTTAAGAAAATTAAACCGGAGAGGAAGGTTAGAGAAAGCTTCCCTCTGGGGCTGAAGACAGGGTTGAGATCTGAAGAAAAAATAAGGGAGCTAGGTAAAGAGGCAGAAGAATAGTTATCTGGGCAAGGGGAAGAAACTGTAAAAGATCCCATGATGTTTCCCATTTCAGGAAAGGAAATAAGAACATGAAGCAGAAGAAGGCAAGGTTTGAGAAAAGGCTGTGCAAGGAGAGAATCCATATTATGTGGGGTTTTGCAGACCAAATGAAGGATTTTAGTTTTTCCCAAGAATTACCGAAAATCATTGAAAGAATAATACGATTACATTTGCATTAGGAAAGGTCACTGTAGCTATTATGACTAGCATGGATGGGTCCAAGAGAAATGTGTGCACATTTGTAGCACAAGACATGTATAACAATGTTCATAGCAGTTTGCTGTTCTTAATAGCCCTAATCCAGAAGCAATCTAAATGTTTATCAAGAGTGGGATTAGGGGCGACTGGGTGGCTTATTCGGTTAAGCAACCAACTCTTGATTTCAGCTCAGGCCATGATCTCATGGTTTGTGAGATTGAGCCCCACATTGGGCTCTTGTGCTCCTAGTGAGGAGCCTGCTTCGGATTCTCTCTCCCCTCTCTCTGACCCTCCCTCATTCGTGCTCTCTCTCACTCTCAAAATAAATCAATAAACTTAACAAAGAGTAAAATTAATAACTGTGCTGTAAGTATACAAGAGACTGCTATATAAAAATGAGAATGAACAAACTGTGATTTTACACTGCAACATGGATAAACTTCATGCACATGATGTTAAATGAAAGAAGCCATACTTAGAAAGATACATACAGGGGCGCCTGGGTGGCGCAGTCGGTTAAGCGTCCGACTTCAGCCAGGTCACAATCTCGCGGTCCGGGAGTTCGAGCCCCGCGTCAGGCTCTGGGCTGATGGCTCAGAGCCTGGAGCCTGCTTCCGATTCTGTGTCTCCCTCTCTCTCTGCCCCTCCCCTGTTCATGCTCTGTCTCTCTCTGTCCCCAAAATAAATAAAAATTAAAAAAAAAAAAAGAAAGATACATACAGTATGATCCTACTTGCATAAAGTTAAAAGCAGGCAAAACTAATGTGTAGTGCTAGAAGTCAGGATAGTGGTTATACTAGGAGGGGGAAGAGGAGCTAGTTATTAGAAAGTGGTTTAGATGGGCTTCAGGGCTGGCAATGCCCTATTTATTAACTTGGGTGGTTAAACTGGTAATCAATTTGTGATAACATAGTGTGTATACCCTGTATATTTATGTTTTGTGAAGTTTTTGGTATTTGTATAATATCACACTTAAAAACATTTTTAAAGTTTTTGTTTGCTTTTTTTTTTAATGTTTATTTTTGAGAGAAAGAGACAGAATGTGAGCAGGGAGGGGCAGAGAGAGCGGAAGACACAGAATCTGAAGAAGGCTCCAGGCTCTGAGCTGTCAGCACAGAGCTGGACACCCGGCTCAAACTCACGAGCTGTGAGATCATGACTTGAGCTGAAGTCAGACGCTTAACCCACTGAGCCATCCAGGTGCCCCTGTTTTTAAGAATAGATTGATGGAGGGCATCTGTTTGTCTCAGTCTGAGCTCTTCAGTCATGGAGCATGAGACTCTTGGTCTGGGGGTTGTGGGTTTGAGCCCCATGTGTAGAGATTACTTAAAAATAATTTTTGTAAAAGTGAATAGATACGTGGAGTTATTGGATGGATACAGTAAGATTAGTCAGGAAGCAATGGCAGTAGACTCAGTAGGAGATTTCTACTTGAACCTTGTTAACATGGCAAAGATGGAAAAGGGACTGATTTGAAAGCACTTACTTAGAAGGCAAAATGAACAGGATTTGTTGGTGAATTAGATATGGAGTGTGAGGGGTGAGACGGTAGCAGGGGTGATTCCTAGAAGCCACCAATTTAGGAAACAAGAGAAGCAGACCTCTGTGTGTCAGAAGGGACAGGGTCAAATGGGTGTGGTTGAGGATAAGTTGTCATCTTTGGTAGTAGAAAGGTAAAGAAAGGGTCAGTCAGAGACCAGCTGTGAGAAAAAGAGAAGGAGGGAGAGTTGGACTTGTTCAGAGAGCAGAGAAAATAGTTATGGAGAATGGGAAAGTGAGTGATCTAAGGAATATAGTGGGATTACTGAGTGCTACTGAGACGTCTTTGGTGACCACAAATTTATAGTGAACATTTTACTTTGACGAGTGACTTGTCAGTATTGTTCAGCCACTCTTGTCCAGGCATGAAGAGACTTGGTCACACATGATTAGAGTTTTTCCAGATGGGTGTGATCAGTATAGTTTTGGGGCATTAAAATAATTCAAAATAGATCGGTAGGATGTTGTGACAAACCTCAATTTTCCATCTTCATCATAAAGGAGGAAGATCTTCAATGGGCACCTGTTCTAAAGTTCCGTGGGAATGTGGGCATTCTCCTCTTGAGAAGGTAAGAGAGAAGATGAGGGAAGTGGGTGTAATGAGGGTACTAGGTCTCCAGGATTACGCTCTTCTCTCTAGGCATACTTTCCGACGTCACTGCCACCACAGTCACATAGTACCATTTCCTCTCTATCTTTCTCTTCATTTTTCTTTTTCTCCAATTCCCTTTTGGGGATTGTGTGGAAGAAATAAGCATGAAGTAGACACACTAAAGTGGAGGGACCCTGGCAGATGTGGGATGGGACATTCTAAGAAGAAAATTAGTTTCACCTTATTGGGCACGGCAACGTATACATAGTTTCAGGCTTCAGTAATGGGCCCATTGCGAAGATGGCATGTCCACACGATTTCAGTGATATGCCAGTTAGCATTTGGCATGAGGCAAAATTGCAGTTTTATCTTTGGCATGTGCCTATCTCCCTTTCTCTTTCTTCTGCCAACGCCTCACCTATTTATTCATTCAGTCATTCAGTCATTTATTCCACAAACATATATTGAGTAACCACCCTTCAACATAAGCTGAGCTTCTTGTCTGCTAGCACCTCACACTTGTGGTTTCTCACCCCCAAAGTATCACCCCTCCCCCCTAAATTAGCCCCCTGTCTTCCGTGACTCTCAAAATCAACCATTTCTGGAAGGATGCTGATTAGATATTTACTTAAATAACTCAGAGCAGTAATATGTGTAAATGGTAATAGCTGTAAACATAGGCCAGGCTCTCTCCTAAGCACTTTATAAGGGTGAATACATTTAATCCTCACAACATACTACCAAGTAAGTACCATTATTATCTTCTTGTTAAAAATTAGAAACCTAAGGCATGGAAAGATGAAGCAACAGGTTCAGCAGGGAGTGGCAGAGGTAGGACTCAACCAAGCAGTCTTTCTTCACAGCCTGTGTTCCTAATCACTGCCCAGCATGGCCTACACCTGAGGCTTGTGGTAAGGGTTGGGGAGGAACAATTTCTTCTGCCCTTGAAGGTCCTGCTGGCTGGACTAAAAAGCAAGTTGGCATGGGGGTGCCTGGGTGGCTCAGTCAGTTAAGTGTCTGACTTCGGCTCCGGTCATGATCTCACAGTTTGTGAGTTTGAGCCCTGCATTGAGCTCTGTGCTGACAGCTCCGATCCCGAAGCCTGTTTCAGAGTCTGTGTCTCTCTCTTGCTCTCTGCCCCTCCCCTGCTCACACTCTGTCTCTCTCTTAAAAATAATAAAATAAACATTAAAAATTTTTTTTAAAAAATCAAGTTGGCATGAGACAGATTAACAAGAGGAAAAAAAAATTTAGTAACATATTTGTGGGGAATTCATACAGACATGGAAATTCCAAAGGCAGTCAGGCAACACGAGGCTTACTTGAGCTAAGGAGAGGGGAGAGGGGTCTGAGGATACAAAGGGGAGAAAGACCATTAACAAGAAGGTGAAAGGAGGTGTTTGAAAAACAAAGGTTACCTTATTATGTAGATAAGTTTCTTAGGTAAAGAGGAATATGTTAATAGCTCTCTTCCCTATATAAGCAAGCAGTTCAGGGGGAGGTAAAAAGCTTTTCCTGAATCTGCTGGGTTTTAATTGCTTTTAACTCAAAATAATGTTCACACCAAAGTTGTCCATTTTTGGATGGCCTACCCTTTGCTCTCAGTGAGGCAAGAAGAGATGCTGTGTTCTTACAGGTCTATTGTGGGTTGGAATTGAAATTTGCTTTCTGCTTTGAATTGACCCCTTTGTTCTTACCATCAGAAGTCCAGTGGTCATTAGGTGGGGTAAGGTTGTCCTCTTGGTATTGAATTTTATATAAACATTAAAGAAAGTAAAAGTCAATTCATGACTAATTTGAGGAAAGACTTCATCTTATTTATTTATTTTTTTTTTTTTTTAATTTTTTTTTTCAACGTTTATTTATTTTTGGGACAGAGAGAGACAGAGCATGAACGGGGGAGGGGCAGAGAGAGAGGGAGACACAGAATCGGAAACAGGCTCCAGGCTCTGAGCCATCAGCCCCAGAGCCTGACGCGGGGCTCGAACTCACGGACCGCGAGATCGTGACCTGGCTGAAGTCGGACGCTTAACCGACTGCGCCACCCAGGCGCCCCTCATCTTATTTATTTATTGAGGGTATAGGATCTTTGAACCTGGAGGGGTATTGAGACCTACCCAGGGAAGCAGAAAGAGGAAGGATGTACACTTGTGGTTCCAGAGAGAGAAAACGTGAAGCAGTTAGAGAGGCCATCCAGTTAGATAGTTAATGGGATATCTAATTTCTATTGAATCAGTGAATTAGAAGAAATGTTTGTGAAAATTTTATAATCCGCATCCTGTTGGGAAGATTAAAACCAGAGTATCACTTCTTGACTTACGGTGGAGAGGAGGAGAGAAAGTGGATGAGGCAAATACTAGGTAATCCCCAAGATGCTCAATTTTTCTTTCAGGAGATGAAACCCCCTGCACTTTAGAGTTTTACCTAGCAGTATGGGCTTAATATACAAGAATATGCACTGTTGAAAGAAATGTAAATTTGTGCAGCGACTTATGGAAAATAGTATGGAGGTTCCTGAAAAACTTAAAAACAGTGCTACCATACAATCCAGCAATACACTTCTGGGTATATATCCAGAAGAATTGACAGCAGAGTCTCAAGGAGACAGCTACACACCCATGTTCATAGCAGTATTATTCACAATAGCCGAAAGGTAGATGCAACCTGCTCTATCAATGGAAGAATGGATAAACTAAATGTGGTATCAACATACGATGGCTTTTATTCATCCTTAAAGAAGAAAATCCTGTCACATGCCACAATATGGATGAAGCTTAAGGACATTATGTGAAAGAAATAAGCCAGTCACAAAAGAACAAATTCTGTTTGGTTCTACTCACATGAAGTACCTAACATAGTCAAATTCATAGAAACAGAAAGTAGAATGATGGTTACTAGGGACTGGAGAGGGGGAGAAAGAGGAGGTATTGTTTAGTGGATATAGAGTTTCCAATTTGTAAGATGATATGTTTCACAATGAGAATGTACTTAACATTCTGAACCCTAACTTGAAAATGGTTAAGATGGTAAACTTTGTTATGTTTTTTATCACAATAGAAAAATATTTTTTTTCACTACTTAAGTCTCAAAATAATTATGCTGTTTTTATATTAAACTTCTAGAATGTGTGTGTGTGTGTGTGAGAGAGAGAGAGACAGACAGACAGACAGAGACACAGAGAGAGAGAGAGAGACAGAGAAGTTGCAGGACAATATATGTATCTGCTTGGATCTACATTAACCTCCTTTATTTAAACTCCATGTTTGTGGATCTTGGAAAGCTGTTGCATGGAGCCACAAGTTAGCCCGAACAAGGGGACTTTGACATTTACTCCCTCAGTCTTTATCACTCTTGAGTTATCAATATCTGCATGTTGCAAAAGGCCACTTTCTATTAGCTTTCCGAAAAGATGGCATCTTATCTAGGACCTCTTTTACCTCATCCTTATGTGAGTCCCTAGGCACTACAAACTTCTGTAGTTTTATACATTTACATGATTTTTAGGCCCAATTCATTTTTTTTCATATAGAAATTGATTGAACTTTATTGAGACTTGGTATGTGGCCTGATATGTGATCAAATTTGCAAATGTTCCATTTGGGATTTTAAAACATGTGCATTCTATTTTTGTGTGTGTACAACTTCATATATACATATATACTTACATTCATTTTATATATATTCATTAGAATAAACTTTTCTATTTTTTAATTAGTAAAGGATTTATAGGCCCAATAAATTTTAATTAAGTTTAATACATTCAATAGGTAAAAGTTGAATAATATATTTGATATATAAGGTTGCCTCCTATTTTGTATGGATTAACTCACTATAATTAGATGATTTGGCAAGTGAATATTTAGTGTTTAATATTTCATTGTTTCATAGTTGCATTATCTATATTATAGGTATTAAATCACATAAGAACACGTAAGGTAAATATTTAATCACTTTATCTTCTACATTGGGTAACAAGTACTGAGATAGAACATATAATTTTAATTGTACTTAATTTTAGAAGCCTTGTGTATTTACCTTTACAATTATTATTTATTTTAAATTTAATTTTTGCTCTTTAGAATTATCCTGCTACAGTTATCTGTATTTTGTGTTAACACAAGAGCAGTACTTTTCACTGTACCCAACTGGTTCACTTTACATGACCTGAACTTGAGAAGCTGTTTCTCAGGTTTCAAGAAAACGTGCTAAATGCATGGGAGCACCTACTGGTGAAGGATGATATAGTCCTGCAGACTGGTTTTATTGGACCTTGTCATTTAGACCAAGTTAGAGGGTATGAGGATTATGAAGCCTTTAAATGTGTAATCAAGGGAATGTTGCTGCCAGAAAATGCTTATTGCTTAAATGTTGCAACAGAGCTGTCCTAGGCAGGAAATACAAGAATTGAGAAGATACTACAAAACAAATATGCCATTTAGATGGGAACATAACATCTAACAGGCATACAATTGTTTACTATTAATGTACTAAAACGTTTCATGAGGACTGAGACCAGGTCTGTGTTGTTCACTTAAAATCCCTAGCACAATAAATGGTACCTTGAATGTGTCAATAAATATTTACTGAATGAATGAATGAATGTTAACTGGTTTCGACATTTCTTCTTCAAAACATTTGAAAATTTGCCTTTTGTTCTCTTTCTCCCATAGGACTGCATCCAACATTTATAATAAAAACAGTGAAAATATAATTTAAGTAACAAATTTCTGTTTTAGATGAAAAAAAAAATGCATGTTTGGTTAACCAGAAACCTTGAGCCAGTTAAAAATATACTTATAACTTAAGAGTTTAAAAGTTTAGCGTTTAAAACAATGATAATGACAAATTGACCTAAACTAATTAAAAAGGAAGTGATGGGAGTTACATGGCTTTGTAATCCAATATTGCTAGGTTTCAATTTCAGCTCTATAGCTGTAGCTGTATGAGGTTGGATGAATTACTTAAACTGTCCTCACTTTCCACTTTTATTGAATTAGTTTTGTGAAGATGTAATAAGTCAATATGTATCAATGCTTTGTGCCTTCTTCATAAATAATAAATAGTAGCTATTGAGTTTTTCTCTCAGGGTACTCATTTTCCTAATTTTCAATGAACGGTAAGCTTCTTTGTACAGGGACCATATTTTATTTATTCCTAGAACCTAGCACAGTGCCTGGCATAGGCTGGTACTTAATAAGTAAGTGTGTTGAATTAATAACTAAAATAAATATTTAAGCAACTATTTGGGGACTTTTGTTCATAGCACTACATACAGTTGTACACCACACAACTTGTAAATGAGGTGTATATAGACACGCTCAGCAAAGTCATTTAAAATATAGAAATAAGGTGTTTTCTACCACTGGAATAATTTGTAATTCCTTTGATTAATCAAACATTTTTTAATGATTATTAAGGAATTCACAAGAAATGTTGAGCTCAAGCAACTGCACATTGGAGACTATATCATAGAGCATTCACAAATAGCCACATTCTAGACTAGCTACATAGTTATTTTTACCATTAAGGACATTTTTCTCACTTGCTTTCATTAACACAAGCCCTGTGTATAAGTATAGGCAACTGGTTTTGAACATTTCACAATAAAAACTGTAAAGCAGTTTTGTATTTGGTAATCAAGAAAGGCACCAACAATGAAGAAGGAATTTGCTTTTAATAAAAATATTTTTTGCATCCATCTGAAAGTTCTCATGTGGCAAACATGACAAGTAAAACTCTAAAACATATTCGACATACCTAAGGGTATATCAGCAGAAATCTATGGAAGTGCTTCACATTTCTAAATGAGACCCATATTTGCCCATAACGTAATTCTTTCAAAGGTATCTTTTTTAATCAATGGTTTGATCATCATTACCATATTCTGCACACCTCAGAAGTGCGTAACATTCTCCGGATTTTGGGTTCCAATGTGTCACAAATTTTTCTAGGCTTATGGAATCAAAAACTATTCCAAAAAGATTTTAATAGGCGACGCCTATCGCCAAATATGAAAATATACTTGAGGGGCGCCTGGGTGGCGCAGTCGGTTAAGCTTCCGACCTCAGCCAGGTCACGATCTCGCGGTCCGGGAGTTCGAGCCCCGCGTCGGGCTCTGGGCTGATGGCTCAGAGCCTGGAGCCTGTTTCCGATTCTGTGTCTCCCTCTCTCTCTGCCCCTCCCCCGTTCATGCTCTGTCTCGCTCTGTCCCAAAAATAAATAAAAAACGTTGAAAAAAAAATTAAAAAAAAAAAAAAAAAAAAAAAAGAAAATATACTTGAAACCAAAGTCTCAAATAAAAAACTAACATGTTCATTTATACATTTACTGGAAAAGCATAATTTGAAACAAAACCCAAATTACTGTCGAGGAAAACCTTCCCCATTGTAAACAAATGTAAACTTGGGCTGAATATCGGGATATGTCATCGTCCTTGAGATTACCAGAGAGGGATTTTTAAACATTATCTTGTTTACAAGAACGCACACAATTTTAGATTCATGCTTGGCCTAACACTACATGCTGGAGAAATAAAATGCAACATTTTTATAGAATGCAACTTATTTTCCAAGTTGGAAGTTAGCCAAAAATTGCACATTTAAAAATCAATCTCCATAAACTTACAGCTTTCTTTGACAAAAAACCCAAAAAACCCAGAAGTCAAAAGTTTGGGTAAATAGATAACCTGGTAAAAGTAGTAAAGTAGTTTGAAAACTGAAATATCCTTTCTTTTTCTTTTCATCTACCCTTTGCTGTATTCAAAGATGGCTATTTGATATCTTAATCTTGTTCGTGTTTTTTTGTAAAATGTAACTATAAGAATAGCAAAATATGGTATACCCATTGGACCATTTTGGAAACAGTTAGATGGTACATCAACACAAACTGAAATCACAGATTTTTTTCCCCTCCAAGTTGGAGGATATTGGTCCTTGATGAAAATTCAGAAAATAAATAGGCACAAAAAGCTCATGTAAACCATGTTTCTCTTAGAATTTTAACATTTAAATTACAGTGTGTACAGTTGTTAGTACAGAATTTTAAACATCCTTGAATCCTGTACATTATAAATAATGAATCTTACTTACTTCAGCTCATTGATAGGATGTATCAAATAAGGGCTAATTACAAATCTAATATTTGTTTTGGCATTCATTTCTAGGTTTCAAAACAATATATCAGGTCCTAAATGCTTTATATTTCAAATTGTGAAAATTAAGGCATGGAAATTACGCACATATTTCAAATGAGGACTTTTCATTTTCTTCCTGTACCTTTAAGAGTTAACAAGACACTTGCCTCCGACTGTTTCCTACAGCAGGATAAACTGAATAACCACTAAACAGAAGTTAAGATTAATGGATGATTTTTATCAAGTTTAAATTTTGGGTCCATACATTTTTTTGAACCTTTGACACTTGCCTCACTGAGTACCTGAAGATACTAACAGAAAAACCTAGACAGATGTACTGATTATGATTTTCTACTGACTTCCTTCATACAAGATGGTTACATTAGTTGATAACTAAAAATGTCTTGATTAGCATGGAAGAATTGCAAATGTGAACACGTCATGATGTTCTACTACAGTGATCATGAATGACTTCTGGGTACTCTACCGCCTGATAAAGTCTGAGAATCACTGATTAGCATCTCTTATGATTGTGTCTAAATATGTAAATAAAATCCAAAACCTCTAACAACTGATCACTCTCATTTTTCCTGGCCTGTCAATGTGGTGGCATAGGCAGTACGAGATTAAAATGCCAGTTCTGGATTTTGTATTTCCAACTCCAGGGCACATGAATAGATAAGCTTTATTTCACATGGACTATTCCATGCAGATTCTTTCTCATTACATTCAATAAATATTAAAATTTATCTATAACACAACTAATTTCCCTTCTGATTGCTGGCTATAGAGGTACATCAATATTGAGTATGAGTGTATAGTTGCTGAAAAATTTGCTAACTTTCTTGGTTCATTTTAAACCACAGACCAATGACATTTCCACTTTGTATTTAAATTCCATGTCTTGTAAACAATAACCACATAGTAACAGCCCTATCATTACCAAATTTATTTTCTTTTCAACATCTCATCTAACTTTTATTGATATTACAGTCCAGTTAGATTTCAAGGATAATAGTAGAAAGTGGAAATAGCAATGATCAAGGAATCAGGAGAACTTTATTTGATCCTTGGATCTGTCCCTAAATAAATTGCATAATTAAGGCAAGTCTGAGTGTCAATTTCCGCAAACGCGAAGTAGGCAAAGAATATTTGCCTCAATAGATTGCCATAAGAATTAAAATGAAATGATATAAACGAGGATTGTAAATTCTAAAGTGCTATTTCAAGTGTGCTATTACTACTGTGATTTTGAGAACCCCTATATTCCATGATAGCGCTATTATTTAAAAATGTGGTGGACTCCTCCTCTGAGCACAAAAACAAGCTGAGTATTTCTAGACAGAAGTTGCAGTAGAAAATGCTGCCAAGCAAAGTAACAGGCTGAGACATACGTTGTTTGCATACTCCTTTTCTGTATTGGCCATTCTCTTTTTAAAACGAAAGGGTTTATTAACAAATATGTAAGATTCTCATTAAGACTAATTTGTTATGCGTCCACATTAAGATGCTAAAAATCTAAAATTTAAAGATATGGCACTTTACACAAGTACAGCCATGCTTCTTTCTTTCAACCACTGCCATTAAAATAATTTTTTTTCATATTGACATTATTTATCAAACTGTCAGCTATTTTGTATGCAGGTTTAGTTGACCACTAGCAATGATGAACATGAATTCTAGCTATTAAACCTAATAACCATAAATGGACTGAGACATTACTCAAACTTCTAATTTTATGCACCTGTTTTCAAACCAAATAATGTTAAGTTGTTCCATTCTCAAGATATCTCCAATGTTTGTTAAGAACTTCAGATGCATCACATACACATAGCAAATCTGGTATTCATCATAAATTCACCTAGAAAATCTTGTTTTACAGGTGAACTAGGCCGTCACTAGGAATTAGTATAAGCGAGAATGACTAATCTCACATAATGCATTTGTTTATTTTCCTCTGGAAAGTCAGATCATATATTTCCTTGATGCTAAAGTCTTATAAAACATTCCTTCCTTTTTCTCTGTGCTTAAACACAATGCATGCAACATAACAGAGTGTCTCTGAGCCTTTACCTAAAAATTAACTTTTAAAACATGTCAAAACAAATTAGGATGTCTCATCTTCGGTTTTGATTGTTTTCAGCACTGAGTCTTCTCCCAAAATTTTACATAGTTCATTGAGTCTCTGCTGCATTTTGGGAATTCCAGCTAGCTGAGATTCTAGCTTTTGTTTTTCTTCACTGAGTGTTAAACGGATAGCGGTATCCAATTGTTCAAAGCGCCAGCCTCCTTCACCATCAAACTGTAATAAATGAGTGTGGTATTTCCTGCATGATCAAAATGAAATAATATTATTAGCAATAATTGTGAAAAGCCATTTTAGGTTTATCATTCCAGTTGGTATCCAAAGGCAAATTTTAAGTAAGGTGACTGTTATACATTTGATTTTCAAGAATCCCTCATGAGGTTAAATATTATAATCTTTTTAATTTCAAAAGTCATTAATCTCTTGGGAATTCCATTGCTTATATTTATTTTATATTCTGAATATATACGAACTTCAAAGGAAGATATGCTGTTTGTATCTATTTATCTTCAGAACCCAGTATGGCCCCTAAATAAATATCAAAGCTTAGTTAGAATGGGAATAAGGAAAGCAAGCTGAGAGAAGAAAGTAAACTTTTAAAGTTATACAGGGGAAAAAAACTAAGAAAAATAAAGGAAATACAATATCAATTCATTAATATACTACCTTTTCAGAATGAATTATTCTACATAAGTAAAAAGTCCTCACTAATAAAGTTTTAAAACATTTTTTTAAGAGAAAGAGAGAGAGCGTGCATGTGTGCAAGCTGGGGAGGGGCAGAGGGAGAGGGAGAGAGAGAGAATCTTAAGCAGGTTGCACATCTAGCCGGGAGCCCAATGCGGGACTCCATCTCACAACCATGAGATCGTGACCTGAGCCAAAATCAAGAGTCAGACACTTACCCTCCTGGGCCCCCCCCCAAGCGCCCCAGTTTTAAAACATTAAAAAAAATGAACTCTTTGATAGAAATCTTTTAAAGATACTTCCATGCCTTCATACAATTTAATATCCTTTCTCATGGCTCTGGTTCATAATTAGAAACTTCAGACAAGTATAGAGATTATTTTATTGATGACACAGGAGATAATCCATGTTGTCCTAAAAAGAGGCTAAGATTACTGGTTTCTGGAATTTGTGGGGGATGTGTGGAGAGAGTAATGCTAGCAGAGTTGGCCTTGCATTGCTGTGTCCCTGCATTTTGTCACTTTCCTGACATGGCGCATACTCCTATGTGTCCTCAGTTTTCCTGTCTTTTCCTTCCAGTTTTTGTTGCTTCTTGATCCCTTTTAAGCACTCATCTGTCATTATTTACTATAATCAGTGGGCTTATTTCAAGTAAATTCACTTCCTTTTTTAAACTTGAGATATGATTCACATAACACAAACTCATCCTTTTAAGTGTAAAATTCAGTGATTTTTAGTTTATTCAGAAGCTCATGTGACCATCACTACTATCCAATTCCAGAATATTTTCTTTACCCCCAAAAGAAACCCAATACCTATTAGCGGTCCTTCCCCTTTCCCTGCTCTGCTCAACCCCTCCCAACCATCAATTTTCTTTCTGTGTCTCTGGATTTGTCTATTCTAGACATTTCATATACATACAATTATATAATACATGGCTTTTTGTGACTGACTTCTTTCACTCAAAATGATTTCAAAGTTCATCTAAGTTGGAGCATGTATGTATTAGTACTTCCTTCATTTTTATGGCTGAATAATATTGCATTGTATGGATTTGCACATTTTGTTGATCTATTCATCAATTGTAGGACCTGTGGTTTCATCTCATTTTGATTAGATGGTTTTATCATGCTGTAAGATGAGGAAATTAACCTGGGTTAAACTGTGTCTAAAAGAATAAAATCACTCTCAAGATGAAGGTTGAAAGTTCATATGCTTGATAACATATGACAGAGATTAATGATCTTTATATATATATATATTCCTGGGCTTTTCCTAACTTTGGATGTACAGCTGGGAGCAATTTCAGAATGCAGTAGTTCTGATCTTGGGCAACTTTTATCTTCAAGGTATAATGAAGGTTTGGCTCGTCCCTCCCGTCTCACAACATCATTTGATTTCTACATGGGAGGAAGAAAATGTATGGGTGTTTCATTACCTGAGATTCAAAGGTGTGTCCTACATAATGGGCTAAATAGTATTTCAGGGTTTGCTTAAGAGGATTTTACAGGAAACTACTATATTAACTGAGACTCAGAGATAATCTACAGACTTTCTGCACAAATCGAGTCAAGCTTAGGAAAGTGGTAGATATAAAGCTATAATTCTATCCAGGAATCAAATAATTTAATAAGCTCTTATAATTTTTGACCTTTTTATATACTGATATTGATTTTAATCTTTACAATCAATAATTACTACTTTGCTGTCTTGGGGAAAATGTAATACAGTTTTCCCTCATCTGGTATCTTTTCAGGGAAAATAAGAATTTCATCTAGGGAGAAAGGTTAATCAGAAATGATAGATTTCTTCAACCTAAAATGCCTAAATTAATTCATACTGCAGAAGTAACATAATTTTTAGTTTTATGGGGAAATGTACTATGAATAGCTACAATTAAAAACATGTTTTTCTCATTAAAAGGCATAAAATTACAGATTTTGTTATTAGCTTAAAAAAATATCTGTCCTCTATACACCTATTAGAATGGCCAAAATCCAGGACCCTGATAACACCAAGTGCCAACAAGGCTGTGGAGCAACAGAAACTCTCATCCATTGCTTGTTGGAATGCAAAATGGTACAGCCACTTTGGCAGACAATTTTTCAGTTTCCTACCGAACTAAACACACTCTTATTATATGATCCAGCAATTGCACTCCTTGATATTACCCGAAGGAGTTGAGAAAACTTGTGTCCACCTAAAAACCCTCATATGAATGTTTACAGCAGGTTTATTCATAATTTCCCAAACTGGAAGCAACCAAGATGTCCTTTAGTAGGTGAATGGATGAATAAACTGTCTACATCCAAACAATGGAATATTATTCAGTGCTAAAAAGAAATGAGGTTTCAAGCGATAAAAAGACATGGAGGAAACTTCTATGAGTATTACTAAGTGAAAGAAGCCAAACTGAAAAGGCTACATACTGTATGATTCCAGCCATATGACATTCTGAAAAAAGCAAAACTATGGAGGCATTAAAGATCAGTGGTTTCCAGAGCTTGAGGAAAGAGAGGGATGAATAGACAGAGCACAGAAAATTTTTAGAGCAGTTAAAATCCTCTATACAATACTGTAATGATGGATATATGCAACTAAAAATTTGTTCCAACCCACAGACTGTACATCACCAAGAGTGACCCTAATGTAAATTATGGACTTTGGGTCATAATGATGTGTCAGTGTAGGTTCATTAATCATAGCAAATGTTTCATTCTATTGTGGATAGCTATGCATATGTAGGGGCAGAGTATATGGGATATTTCTGTCTCTTCCTGTCAGTTTATTGTAACATACTAAGTTACTCTAAATAAAGTATTTAAAATCACAGCAACCAAAACCTATTTGTTCCTTCAATTGAGAAAAAAAAGAGTGAATGTTTCCAATGCCTTTTTAGGCTTCTTGAATAAGGAACTGAGTGACGTAATAACATGATAAATTAATTGATAGAGGTCAGAAAATTACCAGAACTAAGACATAACTCCATGTTATCCTAACATGTGATCAATTAGGAAGCATGTCTGGAAATGACAAGTGTATACCAGAAAGGGTTCAAGAGTTCTGGCGTGGTTCTATGCCATCGCTGATTCAGGGATTTATAGACAAATGTTGTAATTGTTGTGGAGATCCAGTTCCTGTTGGTTTTCTCCAGGGAAAAGTCAGAGGAATCACATTCATTGCCATGTACTCATCCTGGAGTAGATCCAGACTGCTTCTGGAGAGATTTTATCACTCCAGATGCTAATTAGTTCTTAATGACAGAGAGACAAACCACAAAGTTCTATAGAAAGGGTCATTTCATGAAATGCTCTATTTTCAGGTTAACTCTCTGCAGGGAAAAATTATGAAGAATCTGAATGTTTAAATGAAGACAAAACAGGTTATTATCTTCTCAACAGAAGTACAGAATCAAAGAATTTTCAACAATGAAAGCCTGATCTAAACTGAATACTCAGTTTACTCACAATTTTACGGTAAGTATTCTCTATACAGTGGAAGTTCTAGAATGCCTTCTAGGATTAACTCAAATAAAGCTGGTTACTTAGCCTAGGTTTTAAGTCACCTACGTGATGGAGGCTTTGGCACAGAATGTGATTAGCCACCTGCTACAGAATACTCCAGCTAGAGAGAGAGGAAAAGTCCTGCCTGTCCCTTGGGAAATATGAGGCTAAAGCATATAGAATCCACTGTAGTAACTAATATGTCAAAAGAAAAGATTCTGATTGATGAAACAAATACCAAAGTAGTGGAGTGTAGTATAAATGAACAGTGTTTTTATGGCTTATATATAAGGTGCATTTTGAGCTCCTTATACTAACTAGAGCAGTATACTATAGTATAGAGTGATCATGGTAAGTTACTTTTCTCATTTTTCTAGTTCTCAGTTTCTTAATCATAAAATGGGAATAATTAGACTATCTATAATCTCTATAGGGTTGTTATGAGACTTGAATAAAATGAGCCTAGACCAGAATAGGTGCTGAATCTGCACTATCAACTATTATTATGGTTATCAATCAATGGGAAAAGTAGGGGAATGGTAAAAATAGTGTTGCCATTTCTTTAAATATGGGAAATCCCATTAGGTTTAATGGGATAATATTTAGAAAATATTTTCAATTTTCCTTAAAACAAAAGCAAAAAAAAAAAAAAAGCTTTTTTCCCTTGTGTTTTCTCCAAATTAATCATCTGTAGGAATAGTATGTTGTGCAGGGTTTTTCCTGGATTTTGAAAAAAGGGGTAAAAAGATGATATAAAATTACATAAATATATTCATTCCTAGTACACGCTATGGATTATGAGTATTTTCAGTTAAACACACTTGATTTTTCCACTGTTTTTCAGAATTATTGGAATGTGATAATAGTTTTTAAATAGCACATATATGTTACGATGTGAGGTTTGGGATATCTCTACTACTAGTGTGCAACTTAACAGAAATATAGGTAGAATAAGTGAAGTATCCGATGCTCTATAGTGACAGTTTAGGCAAAGTTGCTCTTTTAAAAAAAAATTAATTTTTTATTTTGAGAGAGAGAGAGAATACACACGTGTTTATGCACATGAACTGGGGAGGAGCAGAGAGACAGAGTGAGAAAAAGAATCTCAAGCAGTGTCAGCACTGTCAGTGCCAAGCCTGACGTGGGGCTCGATATCATGAACTGAGAAATCATGACCTGTGCCGAAATCAAGAGTTGGTTGCCAATCGACTGAGCTACCTAGGTACCCCTAGGCAAAGCTACTATTTAAGAAATATAGAGGGTTGCCTGAGTGGCTTAGTTGGTTGAGCATCCAACTCTTGATTTGGGCTCAGGTCATGATCCTAGGTTGTGAGATCCAGCCTTAGGTCATGCTCCAGGCTGATTATGGAGCCTGCTTGAGATTCTCTCTCTCTCTCTCTCTCTCTCTCTCTCTCTCTTTCTTTTCCTTTGCCCCTCTCCCCTGCTTGCATGATCTCTCTCTTTCTCTTTCCCTAAACAAAAGAAAAAAAGAAAGAAATATAAAGAAAAACCATCTATTGCAAATTAGCATTGGAAACACTTACCACAGAGAAGGCCTGTGTGTTATAGATAGTAAGGAAATTCCAGCCCCTTTTGCAGCCTGAAATATCTTTCCTTCAACATCAATGCTGACAGCACTGGTACATTCATCCAGTAATGCATATTTTGGTCTTGAAAAAAAATTAACACAAATAAATTAATGGCTTTCCTATTTGAATTATATATCTTTACATGGACAATATGAGTTGCAATGTTAACTTTATTTTTTAATTGTTTAAGCTCTATGCCCAATGTGGAGCTTGAACTCATGACCCTGAGATCAAGAGTAGCATGCTCTATCTACCAACTGAGCCAGCCAGGTGCCCTGCAATGTTAACTTTAAAGGAGCAAAAGAGTATATGAAATTAGTAAAGGTGACAAATGATAAAGTAAAAGAGGGGTCACCCTCCCTCTTTGGATTAGGACATTATATTGTTCTTAAATTTTAAATAGATTTCCTGATGCCTACTCACTATACAATAAGCTTTATTGTTATGCAAATGGGTGAATCATGGGTATGAGACATAGGAAAGATGAGGCAGGTCACTGAGTGCATTTTCCCATAGAAGGCAAGTTCATTCCTGGTGACAGGTTCTGACTAATTACATGAAAAATACATTACAGTAGCTAATTATCAAAAAGGCCAAGGCCCTGTTAGCAAAGATTTATTGAGAAGATAACTTTATCAACAATGTCAGTACCAAAACACTATTAATGGAATTTCATTGCTACAAAATTCTGCAAAAGTAGTATGCCTAATTGGACAAATTTACACTGGCATTTAACCTGGTAATACTGAGACCATGCTTTGCAAATTCTTAAGGGAAAAAAAAATCAGTAACTATTTTCTCATTACACTCAGTTACTTTTTCTAGCTCAATTTTTACTTTGGAAAGGACTGTCTACCACTATCAGAGGTACCTATCATTGGATACCATTTCCTTCTGTTTATTCTTTTCCTTTCATCTCACCCCCTGCTCTTATCTTTCTTTCTTTCCCCTTCCCTGTCTTCTTTCAAGAAGAAGACAGGGTCATCTGGACTTTGGGTATATATTTGGTACTCAACAACATGACTTAGCTTGGTCAATGGGACCAAAGGTCAACTCATGCACTGTCATTTATTATTTATTTTAGAGCTGAAAACCAGTATTAAGTATTTTACCAGGACACTGTCCTCCATGAAGATATTCTGATCTTTAAAAATAAATGACACTGAAAAGATAAACGTTGAAACCAGTAGTGATTTCTCCTTCAGCATAATTATTTAGTACTTTAAATTGTTTTTCTATGATCTTATTAATAGGATCTCTTTATCTATTCCAGGATGGGTAGACAAGGCTAATAGATATAGGAGTCAACTTAACTTTAACACCCCATTTGACTTTAACAACTGCTTTCCATGCAAAGAACTTAAGGATCACTGGAGATTCCCCATGACATTAACAGAAATAGTTGTGCTGGGTGGTTTTTGGTTACTGTTCTGGTTTAAGTATTAAGCATTACATTTTTGTCTCAGAGTTGATTACTGTTTTGTGGATAATTTTTTTTAAGTAAAAAAGAGAAAGAAGAAAAGGAAGTATAAAAGAGAGACAAACTTTTCTTTTTCTGTGTGAATCTCCTTCTAGTAATTTAGTTACTTATTGTACTGTGTTGCTTTTTGAGCTAAACAGAGAAGAGATGCCATCTTAGAATTAGAAATAAAGTATATGTCTTACATTCAGTTGTCATAGCAATCCTTAGTCTAGCAGATGTAAGATAGACTGCGTACTTTTGTTTTCTTGGCAGAACTGGGGTATGTGTGTATGTGTATGTGTGTGCATGTGTGTGTGTATTTAAATTAAGCAATAGCTGGAATCTGGGCTGATATAACCAAGTGAAACATTATGTAATATTGTTTCTCAGATTTTCCATTCTTTTTGTTTTGATGTATCATCAGAGGAGGCAGCTTTGTGAAGGATCTACTCTATCCCCCTTAAGACAGAACTCTTCGGATCATTCTTTAAACATTAAAATTAAAATCCTCTCCAAAAGAGTATACTACTGTGATACTTAGTACTCCCTGCCAATGTTCTCCATTTTAGTTAGTTCAGGTCTTTCATACTGCATTCAAATATTGATATTAATCCTTTGGGAACAAGGGAAGGCAGTTTCTCATAATTATTCTTTTCCTTCACTGGATTTGAAATTTCTATTTAATTTTGTTTTTTCTCAACAGATTCTGCTTTCCAACAACTTGCTCATCTTCACTGATCTTTCTATACAGATCACTAAATTTTCCTTCTAGTGATGTTTGTAACCTGAGCTTATTTAGTCTCACATTATATCCAAAATATTTTAGATACCAAGTATCAACTATTGATTTCAAGTTACAAGTGCTTACAGATCTCTTTGGGTTGAGATTAATGCCTCTTGCTCTTTGTTACAGGGTTTATTTTATTAACACACTGACACAGTGAGAAATTTATGGTCACATTTTACATTACACTATATTATATTTCACCAGCTATGCTGGTGATCATGTTACTGAATATTTATGGACAAGGCTCAAACAGATTCAGGGTGATAGTGGCTAACAGCTGGTCATAAATGTCAAACAGAAAACTTTACCCTTGAATCTCACCACATCATCTGAGAAAGGGACATTTTAAAATACACTGAACTAAAAGTTCTGAGTTAGCAAATTTTGGTTTGTATTTTTTTTAGTTCACCATATTCTTTTTTTTTAAGTTTTTATTTAAATTCCTGTTAGTTAACACACAGTGTAATATTTGTTTCAGGTGTACAATTAGTGATTCAACACCTCTATACATCACCAGGTGCTCATCACAAGTGCAGTCCTTGATCTGTATACATCACCTATTTAACCCATACCCCCAACCCACCTCCCTTCTGGTAACCATCAGTTTGTTCTCTATAGTTAAGAGTTTGTTTCTTGGTTTGCCTCTCTCTCTTTCTCTCTTTTTTTCCCTTTGCTCATTTATTTTGTTTCTTAAATTCCACATATGAGTGAAATCATATGGTATTTGTCTTTCTCTGACTGACTTAATTTTGCTTAGCATAATCCTCTCTAGCTCCATCCATGTTGTTGCAAATTAGCTTGCCATATTCTTGAACTAACCATGTACATTATTACAAATACCATGTTATTGGGGAACCTGGGCGGCTCAGTCGGTTAAGCATCCAACTTTGGCTCAGGTCATGATCTCACGGTTTGTGGGTTGGAGCCCCACATCGGGCTCTGTGCTGACAGCTCAGAGCCTGGAGCCTGCTTCGGATTCTGTGTCTCCCTCTCTTTCTGCCCCTCCCCTGCTCATATTCTGTCTATCTCTATATATGAAAATTTAATTTTGTCATCTAGCATTACTCAACATAAGAAATACAAAAAAAGTACTGACAGACTCTGACACCTGAAAAAAATTACTTAAGAAGCGTAAAACCTATATATTCTAAGGATTAGCTTTTCTTTCTTTTTCTTTTCTTTCTTTTTTATTTTAGTTGACACACATGTTGACACTCGTTTCAGGTGTACAACATAGTGATTAGACAAGTTTACATATTATGCTATGTTAACCACAAGTGTAGCTAACATCTATCACTATACAGTGCTACTACAATATCATTGACTGTATTCCTTATACTGTGCCTTTTTATTTCTATGAGTTATTCATTCCCTAACTAGAAGCTTGTATCTCCCAATCTCCTTCACCCATTTTGCCCATCCCTCTATTCCCCAGGAAGATATTTCTATGTTTCAAATGTTTATTTATTTATTTTGAGAGAGAGAAAGAGAGAGAGAGAGAGTGAGCATGAGTGGGTGAGGGGCAGAGAGAGAGGGAAAGACAGAATCCCAAGCAGGGTCTGCACTGTCAGCACCAAGCCCATTGTTGGGCTTGATTCCACAAACTGCAAAATCATGACCTGAGCCAAAATCAAGAGTCAGACACTTAACTGAATGAGCCACCCAGGAGCTCCAAGGAGTAAGATATTTTTAAAGATGAGGGCATCGAATCATGTTCAAAGATTTTTTTTTTTTAGTTACAATAATGAACTAGTTTCCTGAGTATAGCCTACTTACCTATGATAAAACATGCGAGCCATGCCCATTCTTTGCTTTTCTCCTCCTGACAGAACATCTTTCCAGTCCATAACAGCATCCCATCCTTAAAAATATATAGAAACATATATTTTTATAAGGCATTTGTTTGTTACCGTTTTACCCCGGACAAGTGATTCCTGGCAAATTTAAGTTATTAACACAAAGTACCTGGTATTTAAAAAAAATTTTTTTTTAATTTTTATTTTTGAGACACAGAGAAAGAGACAGAGCACAAGCAGGGGTAGGAGCAGAGAGGGAGACACAGAATCCGAAGCAGCTCCAGATTCTGAGCTGTCATCACAGAGACCAATGCGGGGCTCGAAGTCACAAACCATGAGATCATGACCTGAGCTGAAGTCGGATGCTTAACTGACTGAACCACCTTGGCATCCCAAAGTACCTGATACTTTACAGAACATATGCTTGGATAAACTAGAGAGCCTCATGTATAAACATTTTGTTTTAGATTTCATGTTTTTTTTTTAATAGTAATAATTCCTTATGCTGACAAAACATCTTCTAAGATTCTAAATACTGGCACTTAAAAATTTTGTTTGCTTCTGAATATCTCCAAAAAGTTGGTACACTTATACTTATTTGGGACAGTGGTAGGAGAAAAGACCAACAATTTGCATAGGCCTATTGCCCAATCTACAAAGAGTAAAACAGAAACTAACTTAAATGGCTTCCATGTGCCTGGTACTTTATCTGAGTTTTCTCATTATATATTCATATACAATTCTCATTATATATCCATAACCTTATGAGTTAGATCTTATTGTTGCATTTTATAAGTGGGTGAGCTGAAATCCATAGAGGAGTTGACATGTCTAAGTTTACACAGCTAGAGATCAGAGCTAGGATTCATATGTAGGTCTATATTCACACTGTCTCTTACAACATCTGGGTTTTATTTGAAAATTAGTTTTAAGTTGTTTCTTTTTTTTTAAGTTTATTTATTTATTTTGGGAGAGAGAGCAGGGGAGGTGCAGAGAGGGAGGTAGAGAGAGAATTCCAAACAGGCTCTGTGCTGTCAGCGCAGAGCTGACACAGGGCTGGATCCCATGAGCCATGAGACCATGACCTGAGCTGAAATTGAAAGTTGTACGCTTTACTGAGCCATCCAGGATCCGCTCTCTTACATCGTCACTACTGACTTTCTGTTGGATATTTATACAAAAAGCAATGCTTCTATATATTAAAAAATTGGTTACATCTATACATACTGATGTAGAAATGTACTTGGAACATCTTTGTATGAAAAATCAAGTTGCAGAATTGTGTGTATGTATAGATATAGACACACACATACACATTTATATAAACTATGACTGCATTTCTATAAACACACACATAGCTCACACCCCACAGGAATGGAATTATGAGACTTTTACTTTCTAACTTACACATTTTTATAATATTGGGAAATATAATGATTTTTATTATTTTTATGGTTTATCTTTATTTTGTAACAAAAGAAGTGTACTCCAAAATAAAACTAGGGGCTCCTGGGTAGCTCAGTTGGTTAAACATCCAACTTAAGCTCAAGTCATGATCTCATGGTTCATGGGTGTGAGCCCCACATCAGGCTCTGTGCTGACAGCTCAGAGCCTGGAGCCTCTTCAGATGTGTCTCCCTCTCTCTCTCTCTCTGTTCCCCCCTCACTTGCATGCTCTCTCTCTTTCTCGCTCAAAATAAATAAATAAATATTTATAAGGAAAAAAAGAAATAAAGAAAACAAAACCATGAGGCCTATGAGAGAGAGAGCCATATCAAATATTTATTATTGGAAATGTCAGAAAATAATAGAGCAGAGTAGGCAAAGTCTGATTTTCAAAGAGCAAAATTACTGCCAAAACTTGCCACATACACTTAGGACAACAGTTCCAAATCCCAAGTGTTCAAGGCATAATTTTCCCATGTAGAAAAAATTCGGGCTCTTTGGCCTCTTCTTTCTCTGTCAGCTGAATTTTCACCTTTGTTAAACTTTAAATAAACTGGGTCAAAGGAAAAGAAAATAGGAAGTAGAGTCGTTGTTGTTTTCTGTGCAGTGGATTGAATAGATTTTCCCTATTTCCCAATGATACTCCCCAGTGGGGAACCACTGTTCATTTTCTTGGATGAACTTCCAGGAATTTTCTGTTCATTTAAAAATATAGCTTGGGGTGCCTGGGTGGCTCAGTTGGTTAAGCGTCCGACTTCAGTTCAGGTCATGATCTCGCAGTTTGTGAGTTCAAGCCCTGCGTCAGGCTCTGGGCTGACAGCTCAGAGCCCGGCGCCTGCTTCAGATTCTGTGTCCCCCTCTCTCTCCGCCGCACCCCAGCTTGTGCTCTGTCTCTGCCTTTCAAAAATGAATAAACATAAAAAAATTTTTTTAATATAGCCTTAAAATTTTATGTTAAGAGAAAAATCTCCAAATGCCATCTGATTTCAAGTTCTTGCTTCTAGTGAAAACTGTTGAAATATAATTTTTCTCAATAACTGAATTTTATAGCATTTATGAAACATAAGCAAGGATTTGAAATATAAGCTCAGATTGCTTCATAGTGGAGAAATATTTGGGGCTTAAAAATTTGTTGCTCCTGCCAACTGAGAAGGGGCAAGAGAAAAGTATTTGGGTCAAAGGAAACTTGAGCTTTACATATTTAAATAAATCATGTCTTCTGTTCCACTAAACCCAGAAGTTTTAATAGGCAATACTGCTTGATCACAGAACATATAAATCAAATCTCTGAGTTATAATATCATCTCTGATGCTGAGTAAGTGAGACTAAGCCAGCTGAGGACAGTTTTCCTGCTTCCTTGAGAGGTACATGTTAATTTAGTTCATGTTAACATTTGGTAACACTTTTGGTAACATTTGGTAACATTTGGTAACACTTTTACTCTTTTCTATTTTCTAATCTCTTTTCATGGAATGAAACATAGTTTTTCATTCCATCTTTTACTAGAGCAAAGCATTTCTCTAAGCAAAGTATTAGCTAGTCTAAATAGAACCTCAGTACACTTCTTCCAAAGTAAGTGACGTCCTTGCAAATTTAGATGCTTTTCAGCTTGGCTTAAAAACATGCTTCGTGTTTTAAGGATGAAGCAAGTAGAGTAGGTTTCCTTGGAATTGTTTTATGCGTAAGGATATAACAATTCTTATTAGTGTCTAAGAAGCTAGTAGATTGCATAGCACGGTGGCATAGCCTACTATAGAACATTGACTTTCAAGTGAGATCTTTATTTGAATCCCTGTCATAACACTTGCTGTGGGCCCCTGAGGAAGTTACTAAAATTCTGAATTTCACCTGTAAAATGGGGTTAGTAAAACCCCCATCATAAGACAGTTTTAAATATTAAATAAGATGACATTGCTTAATATATTCTGCACAGTAGGCACTCAATAAACCATAACAATTACTGTTACATGATTAAGGTAAGAACATTCTTAAAAACAGTTCTTAAACTTCTCAATGACTTCTGAAAGAATAGAATAGCCTATGTTTATTTTAAATTTCTATTTGGATTATTGGATTTCAAACCTACCCAAGATTAACATGTAGCATTTATTCTGCTTCCCCGGTGTTTTAAAACAGTGAAGGAGATGATCATATGAAACAAAAAGATAATCTGCTTTCCATATTTTTAGTACTTATGAATTGTGATTATAAACACCATAAAAATAAGTGTAATAATACCTCTCCTGTCTGCCTCATTTGCTTATTATAGGGATCAAATGAAACAACATATATGAAATTGCCATGTAATATACCAAGTACTGGCACACAAAGACAAAATATCATAGTATCAATATTACAAGTAGTAATGTTACCATTAGCTACTAATTATTGTGTATTCACTATGTGCCACTGTTATAAATGCTCTTCAGAGAGCATTTCTTTAAGTTTTCATTTTAATTCCAGTTAGTTAATATACAGTGCTGTATTAGTTTCAGGTGTACAATATAGAGATTCAACAATTCCATACATTACCCAGTGCTCATTACAAGTGCACTCCTTAATCCCCAGCACCTCTTTCACCCAACTCCTCACCCACTCCCCTCTGGTAACCATAAGTTTGTTCTCTAGAGTTGAGTCTGTTTCTTGACTTGTCTCTGTCTTTTTTTCTCCCCTTTGCTCATTTGTTTTGTTTCTTAAATTCCACATATGAGTGAAATCACATGGTATTTGTCTTTCTCTGACTTATTTAGCTCAGCATAGTATTCTCTAGCTCCGTCCATGTCTTTGCAAATGGCAAGACTTAATTCTTTTTTATAGCTGAGTAATACTCTGTTATATCCATATATATATATATATATATATATATATATATATACACACACATACATACCACCTCTTCTTAATCCATTCCTCAATAAGTGGACACTTCTGGCTGCTTCCATATCTTGGCTATTGTAAATAATGCTGCAATAAAAACAGGGATGCGTCTATGTTTTCGAATTAGTGTTTTTGTATTCTTTGAGTAAATATCCAGTAGTTCCATTGCTGGATCACAGGGTAGTTCTATTTTTAACTTTTTGAGGAAACTCCATACTGTTTCCATAGTGGCTGCATCAGTTTTCATCCCCAACAGCAGTACAAGAGGTTTGGTTGCTTTTTATCCACATCCTTGCCAGCACTTGTTTTTTTGTGTTTTTGACTTTAGCCATTCTGTCAGGTGTAAGGAGATATCTCATTGTAGTTTTGATTTGCATTTCCCTGATACTAAGTGATGATGAACACCTTTTCATGTCTGTTGGCCGTCTGGATGTCTTCTTTGGAGAAATGTCTGTTCATGTCTTCTGCCTATTTTTAATTGGATTATTTGGTTTTTGGTATCTGTTTGTACCCCAAAACATTGTATTTTGGATACTAATCCTTCTTCAGATATGTCATTTGCAAATATCTTCTCCCATTTGGTAGGTTGTCTTTTAGTTTTGTTGATTGTTTCCTTCATTGTGCAGAAGCTTTTTATTTTGATAAGTCCCAATAGTTTATTTTTGCTTCTGTTTCCCTTGCCTCAGGTGACATATCTAGGTAAAAGTTGCTATGGCTCATGTCAAAGAGGTTACTGCCTGTGTTCTCTTCTAGGATTTTTATGGTTTCAGGTCTCACATTTAGGTCTTTAATCTATTTTGAATTTATTTTTATGTATGGTGTAAGAAAGTGGTCCAGTTTTATTCTTTTTCGTGTTGCTGTCCAGTTTTCCCAACACCATATGTTGAAGAAACATTCCTTTTTCTATTGGATATTCTTTCCTGCTTTGTTGAAGATTAATTGACCATATAGTTGTGTGACTCTGCAGAGAGTCTTATTTAATATTCACAGAATCCTTATAGGTAGATATTTATCCCCATTTTAGAATTGAAGATACAGAACAGTGCTAATTAGATTTGAGTCCAGAACTCTGACTTCAAAGCTCACATTCTTAATCACTGTATTTCTGATAGGTAAATGGGCTAGGAAGTAAAAGATAAAATCTATGCAAAATTAAACCTAGAATTCTAGCTTGTTATTTCAATACTTTTTCTAGGCTATCAAATTATGTGTTACAAGTTATTTGAAAGTGTGACTATTAGAGAGTAATTCTTTTTTAAGCTCATATGTGTAACTGTTATTTCTACTCTTTCAAAAATGCCTTATTCATAAAGAAATTGTGGTTTATATATACAATGGAGTACTACGTGGCAATGAGAAAGAATGAAATATGGCCCTTTGTAGCAATGTGGATGGAATTGGAGAGTGTGATGCTAAGTGAAATAAACCATACAGAGAAAGACAGATACCATATGTTTTCACTCTTATGTGGATCCTGAGAAACTTAACAGAAACCCATGGTGGAGTGGAAGGAAAAAAAAAAAGAGGTTAGAGTGGGAGAGAGCCAAAGCATAAGAGACTCTTAAAAACTGAGAACAAACTGAGGGTTGATGGGGGGTGGGAGGGAGGGGAGGGTAGATGATGGGCATTGAAGAGGGCATCTTTTGGGATGAGCACTGGGTGTTGTATGGAAACCAATTTGACAATCAATTTCATATATTAAAAAAAAATGCCTTGTTCATAAAACACACAGCACAGAAGTTCCTGGGGCACCTGGGTGGCACAGTCGGGTAAATGTCCCTCCCTTGATTTCAGCTCAGGTCATGATCTCACAGTTCATGAGTTCGAGCCCCACATCAGTCTTTGCACTGACAGCATGGAACCTGCTTGGAATTCTGTCTCCCTCTTTCCCCACCACCACTTTTCAAAAAATAAATAAATAAACATTAAAAAATACTTAAAAAATAAGTTTCTATATCTTATCTAATTCTCTATGTGCTGCTTGACAGAGGGAAAAAATGTATTGGTAAGACTGTGGGTCTGAAAACAAAAAGAGGTTCTGTGATACCACTCTTCAAATTATTAAGTTTAATGTAAGTTGAGAACTTGACAGGAGGATATTTCTGCCACAGATTTTACATGCATCTAGATTAATGATGGCCTCAGAGACACTTGTATATTCAAATATGAAGAAAAAAACCCTTTCATTTAAAAAAATGTTTTTTTTAATGTTTATTTTTGAGACAGAGACAGAACAGAGCAGGGGAGGGGCAGAAAGAGGGAGACCCAGAATCAGAAGCAGCCTCCAGGCTCTGAGCTGTCAGCACAGAGCCCAACACGGGGCTCAAACTCACCAACCATGAGATCATGACCTCAGCCAAAGTCAGCACTTAACTGACTGAGTCACCCAGGCGCCCCCCCGCAAAAAACTGTTTTCAAATGCTAGCAGCAGACAATAAAATATCCTGGTGTGCTGTAGGAAATACAACCCAAGCAGAAGACAGGACGGCAAGAATGGAAAATCAATAAATGCTATGAAGTCCATGTGTGTGTTTATGTTCCAATAATAGCATACATTCAAATTAAAATAGGGATGATTTACATAAGTTTAGTTTTTGAAACAAAGTTAAATGCATTTAGAAAATGGTAGACTTTACCTCCTTCTCTTTGAACTATGTGATAGAGGTGGACATTGTGTAGAATACATTCCAGGTCATGGTCTGTGTGGCCTTTGTCACGCATGTCATCCACCGAATCAGGGTAGATGACTTGATCGCGAAGACTCCCAAGAGACATGTATGGCCTATAAAACACCAACCACATAAGAATCCTCGTACAAAGCCATTTTAGTTTACTCAGTGTGACGTTCTTGTGGTCTGAAAGCTCGAGAGCATGTTTTAAATACTGTATTTCTAGAATTACATTTATTACCTGGTGACGAGTATTTCTCTCTCAGGCATGACAGGATAATACTCTGTTATGTTCATGTAAAAATTTACTGAGACATAGCCACAAAGAAAAGTTTCCTCAAGGAATAGTTGGATACTTTCACACAGAAACACATATCTTGTTTCACTGTGTTTTATAAACATTGCTTCTGTAATCCGTCTAAAATTATTTGAGTTAAATATTATAAAATTTGAGGTTTTGGCCCAGAGACGTGCCCAAGCAAAACTTAAAAAAAAATACCATTAATTAGGGGCACCTGGGTGGCTCAGTTGGTTAAGTGTCCAACTCTTGACTTTGGCTCAGGTTGTGATCTCAGGACTGTGAGATCAAGCCCCACATTAGGCTCCACGCCCAGCTTGAGATTCTCTCTTCCCCTCTCCCTTTGTTCCTCCCCTGCTTACCCTCTATCCCTCTCTCTAAAAGAGAGAGACAGAGACAGAGAAATGCCATTAATAATAAAATGAGTGCAAATTAAAACTACACTGGGCTTCTTAGTTTTCAGATGGTAAAAGTTCAAAAACTTGACAACTTACTCAACTAGCAACCTATGGAGAAACAGGTCGTCTCAAACACTGGTGACAGTGAAAAAATGCACAACGTTTTGGAGGGGATTTGGCAAACCATCATATATTTTGGCCTTTGAACCACTTCTGGCAATTTATTCTAAAGATATACTTCAAAAATTACAAAGATAAAAGTGTGTAAGGCTATCCATTACAGCATTATCTATAATTGCAAAATACTGAAAACAACCTAAATGCCCATACAAAGGAGACTGAATAAACTACAGCATCTACACTGTGGAGCTGTAAAACAGGATGTGGACCATCTCTACAGAGTGATTTTCCAAAAAATATTTTTATGTTGAAAATCAAAGTGCAGGGGCGCCTGGGTGGCGCAGTCGGTTGGGCGTCCGACTTCAGCCAGGTCACGATCTCGCGGTCCGTGGGTTCGAGCCCCGCGTCAGGCTCTGGGCCGATGGCTCTGAGCCTGGAGCCTGTTTCCGATTCTGTGTCTCCCTCTCTCTCTGCCCCTCCCCCGTTCATGCTCTGTCTCTCTCTGTCAAAAATAAATAAACATTGAAAAAAAAAAAAAAAAAAGAAAATCAAAGTGCAGAAGTAGATGTATAGCAGGGTTTCTCAACAGCAGCATTATGGATAAATGAAACCAGTAATTCTTTGTTGTTGAGGGCTATCTTATGTATTCTAAACGTTTAGCAGCCCACCTGGTCTCCACCCACTAGATGCCCCTCCCCCAATAAAGACTCTCCAGACATTACCCCCTACACCGAACCATCCCCATTTGAGAACCACTAATATACAATATACTACCTTTATACAAAATGAAAGCAAAATGAGAAAGTATACATTTATCTGCTTATATTCATAAAAGGAAACAAAGTAAACCAGAAACTAATAAAATTGGTTACCTACTAGAGATTGGAGAAACAAAGCAGAATGGATAGGGGAGGGAGTGGCCTAAGTATCCTTTCTATATATTTTTACTTTTAGAATCATGTTAAAATGTCATTGTTCAAAAAAATAGCATTAAACCAATAAGGGTGAAGGAAGAAACCTTAACATTAAGTACAAACACAAACACATGAACTAAATAGTATATCAAATGAATAACAACCAAACGGAAGGGGGAGGAGGTAGTGATCCATGAAACTTGTGCGTGGCTACACTACTATTTCAGTTGAAGACCAAAAGAACCACAAAGAAATCTTGAACCTTATTTGGCAAGTTTCTTGTTGGTAATCATATAGGTGTAGCAATTCTGAAATTGTTTTACCCATGTTGCAGGATTGACCAAAGAAGTAAACATTTTAATAATATTAGGAGGTAGGGTTCTCACTCCGGAAGAAAGAAGATATAAATGCAGAAGGTGAGAAGGAAAGAAAGAACTGTAATATTTAATTTGAATTAGAGTGTCCATATAAATCCATGCTTTAAAAAAAATCTATTTTCTGTTCTGTCTATATTTGGTATGTCCTGATGTTATCCTCTGAGAAGGACAGAACATCATTTACATACTGTAGTGGGTTGAACTGCAGACCCAAGAAGATATGCCCAAGTCCTAAACCCCTGGTACCTGTGAATGTGACCTTATTTGGAAAAAAAATGGGTCTTCTCAGATGTAACTACGCTAGGGATCTCCAGGTGAGATTATCCTGGATTAACCAGATGGGCCCTAAATCCAATAATTGCCCTTATAAGCAGAAGAGAAACACAGGGAAGAAAGCCATGTGAAGACGCAGGCAGAGATTGGGGTTATGTTGCCACAGGCAGAGGAATGCCTGAAACTGCCAGGAACTGGAAGAGGCAAGAAAAGTTCTACCCTAGAGCTTAGAGGGTTTAGACCTACCAAGACCTTGATTTTGAATTCCTGACCTCCAGAACTATGAAAGAATACATTTATGTTGTTTTAAACTGCCAAGCTTTTGGTTATAGCTTGGAAATAGGTAGTATTCTTGCACTAAAAAAAAAAAAAAAAAAAAAAAGGTAACCTGAATCATGGCATCAGGAAACTACCAATCAAAACTAATTCCAGGGACTTTCTTAAAATAATAACAACAGTTCTGCACTCTATGCATATAAATGTCATAAAAAAGAAAAAACAACAACAAAGAGAAGCTGAGGAGGTGAGATTAAAAGAAGCTAGAGTAACATGGCAACTTAGATGCAAATGAATGGAGAAAAAGTAGTTATTATAAAGGATAGCATTATGATAATTTGAAATTTAAAAATAGAAAATTTAAATATGGGAAGTTGTTGGGGCTCATTCGAAGGACACGACTGCCAGTTGACCATGAGCTGGACTGGGACAATCGAAGGCTCCTCACCCCCTCGCACGTGCTTGGAATGTATGCTCTGCCTACCATTCCCACAGCTGGAACCGTTTGCAAGGAAGCAGCGTGAGAGAGCATGGTGTTATTGGGACTGTCTGGATGCTATATGTGACTGAATCCAGTTAAGGCCTCTATACAAACTTAAGATTCTGGTGGGCGAGTGCAGAGATCCACTCACCTTGTAGCTGCCCAGGACAAGCCTCATATGGTAAGTTCCCTTGCTTATTACCACCTGCCACCTGCCAATTAGGAATGGTCTCTTCTGTCTACTTTTGCCTCCAGGGACAGGGGCCAGTTTGGGAACCAAAAGCGTGTTTAGATAATAATACCAATGTGAATTTTCATGAATTTGATCATTGTACTGTGGTTTGCTAGAGAATATCTTTGCTCTTTGGAAACACACCCTAAAGTAGTTACAGATGAAGATTTATGATTACTGCAACTTACTTTTTAAAGGGGAAGGGTGTGAGAGAAAGAGAGAAAGTTGAAGGTTTTAAATATAAATATATTTTTGTAGATCACTTGTCTGCCTATTTTCCCATAATGTGCAAATGATTTAGTTGGAGCACAGATAACACAAGGTTATTTTACAACAGGTTTAACTAATATTTGAAAATAAAAGTATTTATATTTTAATGAGATATATATACATTCCTGTAAAGATTTTCAATGGGGTCTTTAAAAATATGGGAATCCCTGGCCATATTTTAAAAATTGATATATAATTCACATATCATAAAATCACCCTAGTAAAGTACACAATAATTTTTGAATGATTTTTTATTATATTCACAAGCTCATATAACCATTGCCACTATCTAATTCCATAACATTTTCTTCACATCAAAAAGAAGCTTCATACCCAATAGCAGACACTCCCCATTCTTTCCTCCTCCCTGTCACTGCCAATCACTAATATACTTTCTGTGTCCATGGATTTGCCTATTCTGGACATTTCATATACACAAAATCACACAATATGTGGTCTTTTGTGATGGCCCTTCTGTTAGCATAATGTTTTCAGGTTTGTTCATGTTGTAGCATGTCATAGTATTTCATTCTTTTTCATGGCTGAATAATATTCCACTGTATGAATATGCCACATTTTGCTAATTCATTCATAAGTTGATGGATATTCCAGTTGTTTTTGCTATTTGACTATTAGAAACAGTGGGCACGCACCTAAGAGTGGAATTTCTGGGGCATATGATAATTCTTTGTTTGCTCTTTGAGGAACCACCCAACTGTTTTCTGAAGTGACTACACCATTTCTGGTCACATTTCTTCTACCATGTCCCTATATCTTCCTCTCTTCTATATCTCTTCTATATCTTCTGCCTTATTCTTTATCTTTCCTTCTCCAGTCTAACCGTAATTTTTTTTTAAAAAATCAGAATTAGGATGCATAATTATTTGTTTACATTATATTAAGCATTCATCTAATGTGACAATATCTTAAGTTAATATCTGGTAATAATATTAGTAGCATAAAATAGAAACTGACTATCAGAATCAATGAGTAGTTTTTCAGCTGGTTCTCAGACAAGTTAAGGAAGATATCCAAGGAAACCTTAGTAGGTAGTACTTTTGCTAATTTCCAAAGTAAATTAGAAGCACAGATATATTCTATACCTTAGTATAAACCTCAGATATAATTCGATCTATAGAACAGCCATGACACAATACATAAGGGAGACTACAATGAATAAAATACACTGAACATTCATTTCACAAGTGTTTCTACAGGATTCTCCCATAAGACTTGATTAACTGGTAATATTGGATGAAATCATATTTTATATCTACATTTCAGGGAAGACAGTATAGAGTCATAATTGTGATAATAGGCTCTGGGCTGAAATTCCAGTCTTACTATGTACTAGCAATGTGACCCAAATTCTGAACTAGAACTACCTCATTTTTAGAGTAACTTACTTTGTTGCATTTGTTATGAAAACTAAATGAAGCAGTGGGTTTATATAAATCTTAAATGAAGCAATGTAGTCAGAACACTTAGTACAGTATAGGCACATAGTAGGCACTCAATAAACTGTTATACACAAAAAAATCACCTCTATTTAGGCTTAAGTTCTCTACCTATGTGAAGAAGCAACATCTTAAAAAAAAAAAAAACAGATGCAAAAGAATTCCTATTTAACCAGCTAAGATACTTGTGATTTTATACCACGTGGCAAATTTTTATTATTTTCACAAAATTAATACATAACAAGTACATAACTATGTAAATTTTAGAAATAGTATTCTGTTAAACACTCAAGAAACCATCTCGGGTTTACCTAGAAGTACTTCTCTTAGTAACTGGAGCACCACTTAGTTCACTGGAGCAACTTATAAGGGCCTCGAAGGTATTAATGCATGTAAGGCTTCCTTCCATGTGCTTTCTTTGTAAGAAGAACTTGGAGGAGAAAAACTGTAACTTCTTTAAAAGGCTAATTTACATTATTTATGATTTCGCTATGTTTTTGAAATATGTCAGTTCTCTTTGATGAACAGATCGGGAAATTTATTTCAAAATGGTTCTTCATTATAAGGCAAAGTAAATTAATTATGTTTTTGCAATGCTGAAGTTTTTATTGAGTTTATAAGTCTAATAGCATTTTGAATAAGCACTCTTGAAATAAGAGGCAAAACAAAACAAAACAAAACAAACATGGTGTTTAGCCACAAAGTATTTAAAATTCAATCAATGTGAGATTTAAGCAAAATGCCAAATCATAAACATATTATGATGCAAAATGAGGAACAGCAAATGTGTCCACATAACTTATTATTTGAGCTATTTGTTAATCAAATGATGTAATAGAATATGAAAACTGCTAGTTTGAAAATTTATGTAAAGGGAATACAGATGAAATTATAAAAAAAATTTATAAAATTATGTATTTATAAGGACTCAACAAATATTGCTTTATTAATGTCCCATTTTCTCTCAATTATTGTTTAAAAATCATGTAAAATGGTAAAAACAACACATTCTATATGTGTCCAATGAGGTACATGGCAACTAAGGATACTTTGATAGGTTTTATTAATATATGCATTTAAAAATATTATGAAGCCACCACCAAACTCTCTGGAAAAGCTATATCCAGAGAAGTTGGGATGATACTGAGTGTCTTTGGAAACATAACAGATGAGGACCTTATACCCAATGTTTATGTGATTAATTTGCATGTGATCCTTCCCAGCTTATAGGCCTGGAGTTTAACATTTTAAGCTAGCTCAAGTTCCTCTGGTCCTACTAGAGTTTTACAGAATTGATAAGCACTTAAAGTACCCTCTACTGAACTTTCCTTTCTAGACATATAGACCTATTCAGATCATCTTCTAAATATTTCAGGTAGACCAGTTACCATGTCAGAATGTTACTAGTTTACTTGCTCTGGCCCATCAGAGAGGGGATCCTGCAACATACCTACTACAAGCAACAAAATAAATAGATTGCTTATAATTAGCAGATATCAAAGAAGAAGCACTAACTAGTTTCAATTTACTCTTCTCTAAGTAACATTTAGAATCACCACTATTTGCTGTGGAAAAGATATCGGAATAAATTCATAGGTATCACATTATAATTTAAATAATAATTATTATTTAAACAATTATCATAATTGTTTTTCTTTGTAATCTGGGATGACTTCAAATGCATCTATATTTAAAACTATTAGGGGCGCCTGGGTGGCGCAGTCGGTTAAGCGTCCAACTTCAGCCAGGTCACGATCTCACGGTCCGTGAGTTCGAGCCCCGCGTCGGGCTCTGGGCTGATGGCTCAGAGCCTGGAGCCTGTTTCGGATTCTGTGTCTCCCTCTCTCTCTGCCCCTCCCCCGTTCATGCTCTGTCTCTCTCTGTCCCAAAAATAAGTAAAAAACGTTCAAAAAAAAAAAACTATTAGTTATAATAGTAAAATTAAAATTATTTCAGATCAAATCAATTCGCAGTGATTATGGCTTTTTATATTTATATTACAAATGTCTCAGGGTACATTTATAATTTGTATTCTACTCCCACTTTTCTGTGTTAACATTTAAAAATCTGACAGTTTAGGGGCCCCTGGGTGGCTCAGTGGGTTAAGCGTCCGACCTCGGCTGGGGTCACGATCTCACGGTCTGTGAGTTTGAGCCCCATGTCGGGCTCTGGGCTGATGGCTCAGAGCCTGGAGCCTGCTTCCGGTTCTGTGTCTCCCTCTCTCTCTGCCCCTCCCCCATTCATGCTCTGTCTCTCTCTGTCTCAAAAATGAATGAACGTTAAAAAGAAAAAAAAAAAAAAGAAAAAATCTGACCGTTTATGATTGCGTTGGTAAAATGTATTAACATTTCTTAGGGTTTATACTCATGGTATCTCTATTTTTTTCTTTAATAGAGACAAAAGTAGAAAGAAGGAGAAAGTGTTGAGAAATGTTGGCTCTGTCTCTTGTGCTTGGAGTCTGGAATGATCACCCAAAATGTGAAATGTTTCATAGTCATCTGGAATTTAATTTTCAACAATGGTTATAAAAATTTCACAGCAATATTAACTAGATTTAAACATGATATGTGTTAAATTTAAGAATAAGGTACTGCTAAGTACTGCTGTGTAACCATAGTGATAAGAAGTTAACAATCTGAAAGCCATAAGATCTAGCTATTAATAATTCATATAAATGTACACACTGGGACCAATCATGTCATCTGATTTTTCTCATGAATAGCAAGAATTAAATTTGAGTCCTCAATGCATAAGTCATTCCTAATATTCTTTTTTTTTTTTTTTTTTTTTAAATTTTTTTTTTCAACGTTTATTTATTTTTGGGACAGAGAGAGACAGAGCATGAACGGGGGAGGGGCAGAGAGAGAGGGAGACACAGAATCGGAAACAGGCTCCAGGCTCTGAGCCATCAGCCCAGAGCCTGACGCGGGGCTCGAACTCCCGGACCGCGAGATCGTGACCTGGCTGAAGTCGGACGCTTAACCGACTGCGCCACCCAGGCGCCCCCCTAATATTCTTTAAATAAATATGTAGCAAAAAGAAGAAATGCTCAACTAAAGATATATTAACTATTATTGAAATTATATTTTTAGGATGTTATTCCTAGGCACCAAAGGAGAGATGTGCACTGCCCCCTGAAGAGCAGGGACTGTATTTATTTCCAAGTAATAAGAATAATGTAGTGGAATAATCAAAGCATGGCTAACCTGATGAGAATGCGAACTTCTTAAAAGTCAACTTTAAGAATATTTATCATTATATTAGATTACCATTTGAAATCCCTATTATTTGACTTTTTCACCTACAAAAATTCTAATTCCATATGGTGCAACCTAATAATTGACTCATAAATTGAGGAAAAGTTTTAGAAGCAAAGGAAGATTTTTTCCATTATTATTTTCATAAATTAACCCATAGAAGAGTTAAATATGAAAAAAATTATCCTAAATATTTTCCCAAGCAAAAGAAAGCTATAGGAAATTGTTTACATTTATAGATTCTTTAAGAGAGTTTTAAAAAACTGAACTGTACCAACTACTACACAGGAAGTACCAAAATGTATACTTTCAATTGTCAGCCAATTGCCCAAAGATATTTATGCAAAGTTTACTTGCTTTTAGTCTAATAGTTATAAAGCAAAGGAAAAGAAGTGAATTAGCTACAGCCATATTACTGAGCCTTCTTCATGGCAAAAATCATTTCTTTTACAAGGGACATGTGAAGTGGCAAATATTTATCCCCATCATAAAGAGGATTACGTGACATATCTAGTGCATGCAGCAAAATAAATAGTTTGCTTCCTAAATAGTATATGGAGCCAGACTGATTTGTCAGTAGAAACCAAATCTATGGAGATGTTCATCCACTCATTTATTCAATCATTCATCAGGTGTTCATTGCACTGTTATAATATACTTTTCTTTAGATTCAGTAGATACCACCAGTGCCGTACAGATATGCAGATGCCCTTTCTAGCTTATATTCTATAAAGATTTGTTCAATAGTAACTCAACATGGGCAAAGTCTGTTCTAGTAATAACTCTCACTCCCTAAGCCCAGATTTGTCTAATTTGGGGGCAGCAAGACCAGTGTATGTGTAACCAACTGGGTATGGGGCTCCATGAGTAGCCCTGAATTAAGCATATCACATTCTTCCTTTATTCCAGCGACCCTTTCAGACCAACATTCCACTCAGGCAATGGTCCGGGTAGCCTGCATCTTACTTAAATAAACACATTCTTTGTCCTTCAGAGGCTCTCCCTATTTTTTTTTTTTTGCACTTAGAGATTCATTAAGAATCAAAAAGTCTGAAAACTAGAAACCCAGAGGAAAATGGTAATTGAGATATTTAACTTGCATTCCCCTATATTCTTACTTAGATCCTTTTCCAGGCCACATCCTCATTTTTAAATCTGACAGCTGAGGCAAAAGAAAGGAAAAAGAAAAAAAAAAGCAAAGCAAAGGAAAGCAAGGATCTCACTGAAAATACTTTATTGACTATGAGGTTACTCTGTCTGCCATGGAGAGAGGAGGCAAACTAGGTCTTCTAACCTCCCTCCTGATCTCACATGCTCCTGGTTCTCTAATAGTCATTCTCTGGTTTTATATGTGTGGCTTAAATGATGGTCTACTATAACATAGTTCTGGAAATAGGAAATAGGAAATCCTGGATTTGGGGCGTATTTATATAGAAACAATTCAAAGGGATGTGCAGATTTTTTTTTTAAAAAATGATTTTTTAATGTTTATTTATTTTTGAGAGACAGAGACAGAGACTGAACAAGGGAGAGGCAGAGAGAGAGGGAGACACAGAATCTGAAGCAGGCTCCAGGCTCCGAGCTGTCAGCACAGAGCCCATTGTGGGGCTTCAACCCACGAACCAGGAGATCATGACTTGAGCTGAAGTTGGATGCTTAACCAACTGAACCACCCAGGTGCCCTAGGATGTTCAGATTTTTAAGTATCTACAAAACTCATTTGACACATACATATCTTGGCCTGCGATGCAGTTTGTCAATGTGGGTGCTATTGGTGTTATTTAAGTGTTTTGTTCATTCTGTTGAACTACTTAAACCAAAAATCTTGCACTGTTGCAGAATACAGTCTCTTTTTTTGACAACATAAAGGTTAAATAATGATTTTTAACGCCATAATCCATTGTTAAAATTAAGATTTGCTTGTTTTATATCTCTTCAGGAAGTCTGATTTTATTTTTTTTTTAAACTTTTTTTTTTTTTCAACGTTTATTTATTTTTGGGACAGAGAGAGACAGAGCATGAACGGGGGAGGGGCAGAGAGAGAGGGAGACACAGAATCGGAAACAGGCTCCAGGCTCCGAGCCATCAGCCCAGAGCCTGACGCGGGGCTCGAACTCCCGGACCGCGAGATCGTGACCTGGCTGAAGTTGGACGCTTAACCGACTGCGCCACCCAGGCGCCCCAGGAAGTCTGATTTTAAATTAAGGGAATATTTTTAGAGATTTTTTAAAAACTTTATAGATAAGTGGGTTTTACAAGAATACGAAAGAATAGAGAACATATTCTAATCTGAAAGTGATCTGACCATAGTTTAAAGGAATTTCAATGTTACACAAGAATATAGTTTCCTTCACATTAACATAAATGAATGACAGCCAGTACTATGCTAAAATTGCGTGGGATTGCCATGTTCCCCCAGCATTATATGGACCTCTGCTTCTGAACAATAGCTTAATATTAATACAGATTTAGCATACCAAACAAACAACCCTAGATGGTGATACTTGCAAGGTCAGGCAAGAGAGTAGTAATTTTTTAGAGAAATATGCCCTGCTGCTAGCAATACCCAAGTGAAAATGACTTTAGAGTCAGACACACGTAAGTTCAAATGTTAGCTGTAGTCAGCTGCTTGACTTCAACCTAAGTTTTCTCACCTATAAAATAGGAATACTAATGCCAACTTTATGTGTTTTCATACAGAAAAATTAGAAACATATAATATGTGTAGAATAGTGACTAATGCATAATAATTAGTGTATTTTAAATTAACAAAAAGCAAAACAAAACAAAAAACAAAGTAGTAAGACCAGAGATACTTAACCCTTGCTAAAGATGCCCCAGGATCCATCAATTATTTCAAGAGGTCATAAGATTCTCAACTAAAAATCAATATTAATTCACTTTATGGTAAAAATAACATAGGCTAGTCAACTATACTTCAGTAAAAAAAAAAAAAAAAAGTAAAAATGCAAAGGCTAAATCATTAAAGGCATGAGTGGAAATGCCATCCCAGAAAGCATGGATTAAATGCTGGCACTGTTAAAAGAAGAGGTTTCATGTCATAAGCTCATCTAACTAAGAAAAACAATTGAAAAAGACAGAAATTTTTGAAAGTGAATGCAAACTATAAAAGAATCATAGTTTGTTATTCCCCATAAATCTGGGACAGCGCTCAAGAAGATTTAATTACTATGATTGTCTGAGAAAACATTAAGGTCAAACAGTGGTTTATTTTTTCTTTTCAATCACAGGTAGATGTTTTTAATGTGATTATTTCGTTAATCTGAAAATAAGAGGCAGTGAATGCAGAGGGATTTATATCCAGAGATTTGATGAACTCTAACTTCAGGCTCTGAAATGCTATGTAACTCAAAGTATTAAAGTCTCTAATCTCTTTGAACTCCAATTTAATTATTCAAAATATTCTATTTAGCATGACTTATGCAGAGCATAATCAGTAAGTGCTGTTTATACATTAAAAGATAGTCAGAGGTAACTATCTATATTTAATTTTCTTTACAATCTTTTTAATCATGCTATCATTCTTACATACAATCAAATTTAGGATTTTTCTCTTTCATTTAACTTAAAAAGTGTGGTTCATAACTACTTTATTAAGCAGTATTTACATTTAGTCTAGAAGATTAAGCTACATGGTACTTGAATATACTCTCCTGGAATGAAGTAGTAAACAATTACTGAACTGATAAATAAAATGTTTGGTTTTTTTTTTATAATTTCAGAATATCTGCTGACAAAAGAGAATGAGAAGTAATGATTATAATAGAAGTTATGTCATCTTTTATATTTCTCAAGGAGCATTAACAGACTAAAATTAACATGTAAGGTTATATTACATATGTAAGGAAAATGTACCATTTACTTATAAAGAGGAGAGAAGTTCCTTAGGTGGAAATTAGACAAATGGCAGACAGACCCACAAGTACCAAAAATTTTAAAAACTCAAAGAGGGGTGCCTGGGTGGCTCAGTCAGTGGAGCATCTGACTTCAGCTCAGGTCATGATCTCACAGTTTGTAAGTTCAAGCCCTGCATCAGGCTCACTGCTGTCAGCACAGAGCCCGCTTTGGATCCTCTGCCCCTCCTCTGCTTACTCTCTCTCTCAAAAATAAGCAAACAAATGTTTAAACTTTTATTTAAAACAAAAGTAATTCAAAGAACTTCAGCATGAAGAACACTTTAGCACTGCTTACGGACCTAGGGGATGGGTACTGTTATTTCCGGGATATATCAATGACATAATATTCGTGGAGGTGAGTCTAATAAATGCTTGCTTTTCTCAGAGTGGTATATTAGAGAAAAGGTGGATAGGCCAACCTTGCTTAGAAGTGTCCAAAAAGAAAACAATAATTGTATGTGTACTTGAATCTGAGACATTTCTGATCTATTTAGTCATGGGAGAAACATCTAATTCATGACAACTGTTAAAATCCTAATTAACTTTCAAAACCTGGGTCAACTGACACACTGTTATATCATGGTTTTCCTCCTTTTGAACATCTACAGCATTTCTTGCTTTTCTTGAAGCACTTTTTTCCTACTTTTATTGAGTTGATTGCATGTTTTTGTTTATAACCAATTTAACATAGCTCTACATTGAGAGTGATTATGTCTTACTGGTCTATCCCTACATAGTATCTTATAGCAGGGCTTTAATAAACACTTAAAATTAAAAAAAAAAGTATTGACAAAAAATAATATACATTAATGTTCCCAAGATATGAAGTATAATATCCTGGCCATTCTATGCCTCTTTTTCCTCCTTTTGTTTTTTCTGTTGTCTGTTTCTTTTAAAAAATGTTTAGTCAAATTTAATTCAACTCTTATAATACAGTCCTCTCACTTTCCTAACCTTTTACTTCTCAACCCCCAAAGTCAAAGATAGACAAAAATTTGCACAAGTTTTCTTTTCATACACAATTATGGGAAGTCTGAATCTATTTCAGATCTGTTGAATGTTAAGTATTAAGGCATAAGGATTGAGTAGTAACAACATCATGGTTAAAATTTCTGTCCCAACATATTTCTACCAAGGAAGGGTAGTGAGAGCAAGAGCTCTGGGAACAGAATTACATAGTGGGTTGGTGACCAACTGGAGACTGTTGCTGAGGAGAAATATGTGAAGTATACAAATGGTCTTCTGGATGATTAAAAAGAAGAAAAAGTAATATGAAAGACCCAAGATTTTGCTACCTTTTGTTAACAAACACCTATTTCTTATGTCTTTCTTCCTTCCCTCCCTTCTCTCCATTCCTTCCCTCTTTGTTCCTTCCCCACTCTCTCCTTCCCTCTCCTCACTCTCTGTGCCCCCAAACCCCACCAAAATGTTTCAATTCCCCATTTAGGTGAATGTTAGCATATAATAATGTTTTGTTAGCAGGTGAACTAAACAAGTAAAAGATTGGACTTTTGAGGTTTAATGGCTGAAGAACTTACAACATGACTAATGGGTCATAAATTAGTGGATTAGTGAATGCAAAAGCAGATCACAAATCTACCCTTGGGTAGTTGGGAAGACAGAGAAACTGCACCAAGAATTGACAAAAGAAATTCGGGATCTGTATTCAAGTGGAAAACTTTTCCTAGGGTCAAGATGGCTAACAGTAGGGAATAATGAGTTTCAGTCATCAGTTTGAAGATTACAATACAGTCACATTATTCAGGAATTTCAGTCTCCAATAGCCTAAAATTGCCAAAATATTTTTTAAAGTTACATCTGAGCAAAACAAAACATTTCACCATACATCATCCCATAGATTTAGAGTACTAAATCTACATTAGAGATAACATTTTTCTTTGCTAAAACGTATCAAATGTTCTAGTAGTTATTGTATCCAATCATTAATGAAATAGGATGAGAGGAAGCTGTTTTGAAACTAATTTATCTAGCACAATATTTATTTCTATTGAACTAAGGCCCAGATTTTCTTTTATCTGGTTCTCATTATTAACATTGTTTAAGTATTAGAAGACAGTATCTGGGCTGATATTGAGGAGATTTCACAATTTCTTAGGAATTCAGGTTTCCCAGCTTGCAAAGTGAGCCACAGCAACACTCTCTGAAGATGTGATTTAAAATGTAAGTGTCGGGGCGCCTGGGGTGGCTCAGTCAGTTAAGTGTCCAACTTTGGCTCAGGTCATGATCTTGCGGTCGATGAGTTCGAGCCCCGCGTCGGACTCTGTGCTGAGAGCCTGGAGCCTGTTTCAGATTCTGTGTCTCCCTCTCTCTCTGACCCTCCCCCGTTCATGCTCTGTCTCTCTCTGTCTCAAAAATAAATAAACGTTAAAAATAATTAAAATAAAATAAAATAAAATGTAAGTGTCCCAATTTGCTTAATTAGAACATTTATTTTCCTCAGTTCACTTTTTTCTTTTGAATACAAATGATATTATTAGATATCACCTTAACAAAATCCACTCCTTTTCCCCCATGAAAATAACAATGAGATCCACCCTCTATCAAGACGTCTTTCAGTCATAAAAAGTGAAAACAGGGAGATGTTTAGTAAAGTCTGTTAGTGACTCATGAAATTTATCTGTAGGTACATAAAACTCGATCCTGTATTCACTTTAGTTTTTTTTTTCTGCCAAAGTAGTACTTAATCAATATTCTGCTTCCCTAAATTAATGCAATAAACCATTAGATAATAATTCTCATTAATACGGATATTTGAAGAAGAAATGTTTAACTATTGGCAAATATTTTGAAGTAGGTTGTCACAGCTTTCTTTGAAATCATAAACACTTATGAGATTATTTTCAAATGTTCTTGAAAAAAATCAGCAGTGTTTAGGATATAAGAAATAAATACTACATTTAGTCTCTCGGTTTACATATACATTTATGTACATTTTATGCTTTTTTGCATATTATTTTGCATATGAGATATTTGTCTTATAAAATGTTAAATATAAATACAAATTTTCATATTTCTAGAAGCTATATAATCAAGATAAAATGACTTTTAACAGTAATTATTTTAAAACACCTTTAACCTTAAAAAACAGAGTTTCAGTCTCATGTCTTCCTAACTAAGTTGCAGTTGACCTTTTGCTTAGCCAACAGTAAATTTCATAACTAAGAACAAGTTTCTCAGTGATTTAGGTTCATTGCAAAATAACATAGGTCTCTCTGAGGGCAAACACTGGGATTTATGTACTTCCTTTATTTTCCCACTTTTTAAAGATTTGGTAAAATACACGTGGCATAAAATTTGCCATTTTAACCATTTTTACGTGCACAGTCCAGTGGCATTATTTTGGGGTTTTTTTTCAGTTTTACTGAGATAAAATTGACATACAACATTGCGTAAGTTTAAGATATAAAAATGTTGATTTGATGTACTTATATATAGCAAAATGATCACTGAAATGTTACCTGATGACTTTATCACTCACATATTATCATTACTTATTATGGTGAGAACATTTTAGATTACTCTCTCAACAACTTCCAAGTGTATGTTATTGTTAATGGTCATCATGACACTGTGTATTAGATTCCCTGAACTTAATCATCTTCTAACTAGAATTTTGTGCTCCTGACCAACATCTTCCCATTTCCTCTACTCTCTGGCTCCTGGTAACCACCATTCTATTCTCTGTTTCTATAAGTTTGGCTTTTTTAGATTCTACATGTAGGTGTTATCATATAGTATTCGTCTTTCTTTGTCAGATATTTCACTTAGCATAATGCCCTCAAGATCCATTCATGTTGTCATAGATACCAGGATTTCCTTCTTTCTCTTGGCTGAAGAAGTTTCCTGTGTGTGTGTGTGTGTGTGTGTGTGTGTGTGTGTGTACTATATCTTTTCTTGCCATTCAACTGTTGATGGACACTGAGGTTGTTTTCATATTTTGGCTATTGCAAATAATGCTGCAATGAACATGGGAATACAGATATCTCTTCAAGATCCTGTTTTCATTTCCTTTAGTTATATATACCCAGAAGTGGTGTTGCTGGATCATATGATAGTTCTTTTTAATTTTTTGTGGAGCTTCCATACTGTTTTCCATAATGGCTAAACCAATTTACATTCCCACTAACAGTGCACAAGGATCCCCTTTTCTCTACATCCTTGCCAACACTTGTTATCTCTTGTCTTTTTGATACCAGTCATTCTCACAAGCGTTAGGTGATATCTCATTGTCGATATGGTTTGCATTTAGTGATGTTACCATCTTTTCATGTACCCATTGGCCATTTGTCTTTGAAAAAAAGTGTCTAGGGGCGCCTGGGTGGCGCAGTCGGTTGAGCGTCCGACTTCAGCCAGGTCACGATCTTGCGGTCCGTGAGTTCGAGCCCCGCGTCAGGCTCTGGACTGATGGCTCGGAGCCTGGAGCCTGTTTCCGATTCTGTGTCTCCCTCTCTCTCTGCCCCTCCCCAATTCATGCTCTGTCTCTCTCTGTCCCAAAAATAAAATAAAAAAAAAAAAAAAACGTTGAAAAAAGAAAAAAAGAAAAAAAGTGTCTGTTCAATTCTCTGCCCATTTTTAAATCAGACTGAGTTTTTGCTAATGAGCTGTATGTGTTCTTTATATTTTTTGGATATTAAACCCTTACTAGATATAATATTTACAAATATTTTCTCCCCTTCTATATGTTGATGTAGTCCCACTTATTGATTTTTGCCTTTGCTGTTTGTGCTTTCGGTGTTATATCCAAAAAATCATTGCCAAGACCAATGACAAGGAGCTTTTCCCCTATTTTCTTCTAGGACTTTTATGGTTTCAAGTCTCACATTAAGTTTTCAATCCATCTCAAGTTCATTTTTGTGAGTGGTGTAAATACAGTTCCAATTTCATTTTTCTAATGTGGTCATCTAGTTTTGTTTTTTTTTTTTAAACCTTTATTAAAGAGACTATCCTTTCCTCATTGTGTAGTCATGGCTCCCTTGTCAAATATGCAGGGGTTTATTTCTGGTCTTTTGATTCTATTCCACTGGTCTATGTCTATTTTTATGCTAGCATCATACTGTTTTGGTGACTATAGGTTTGCAGTATAGCTGAAATCAGAAGTGCAATGCTTCCAGCTTTGTTCTTCTTTCTCAGGATTGCTTTCTCTATTCAGGTCAGTTTGTGGCTCCACACAATTTTTAGGATTGTTTTTTTTTTTTTCTATTTCTATAAAAAATGCCATTGAGATTTTGACCAGAATTGCACTGAATCTATAGACAGCTTTGGGTAGTTTGGACATTTTAGTAATATTAATTCTTCCAATCCATGAACTTGGGATGTCTTTCCATTTGTGTCTTCTTTAGTTTCTTTCATCAAAGTCATATAGTTTCAATATACAGATCTCTCACCCCCTTGGTCAAATTTATACCTAAGTACTTTATTGTTTTCAATGGTATTGTAAATAAGATTATTTTACTTTTTTTCAGATACTTTGTTGTTAGTGTATAGAAATGCAGTTAATTTCTGTATGTTGGTTTTGTATCCTACAACTTCATTTAATTCAGGATTTGTCCTGAATGTTTTGGTGGAGCCTTCAGGCTTTTCTATATGTATGTAAGATCATACCATCTACTAACAAAGACAATTTACTTCTTCCCTTTTGATTTGGATGTCTTTTATTTCTTTATATTGCCTAATTGCTCTGGCTAGAAATTCCAGTACTATGTTGAATAACAGTGGTCAGATTAGGCACTCTTGTCTTGTTCTTGAGATCTTAGATAAAAAGCTTTCACTTTCAACTTTTCACTGTTGAGTATTATGTTAGCTGTGCGTTTGTCATATATGGCCTTTTATAATGTTGAGGTATGTTCCTTACATACCCACCTTATTGGGAGATTTTGTCATGAGAGCATGTTGTATTTTTTCAAATGCTTTTTCTTCATCTATTGAGATAATCATACGATTTTTATTCTATTCATGTGGTGCATCACATTTATTGATTTGCATATGTTGAACACATCCCAGGAATAAATCTTCCTTAATCATAGCATGATTCTTTTAATGAGCTGTTAAATTTGGTTTGTTAATTTTGTTGAGAATTTTTACATCTATATTTATCTCGGATATTGGTCTATAGTTTTCTTATTTTGTAGAGTCCTTATCTTGCTTTGTTATCAGGGTAGTGCTGGCCTCATAAAATAAGTTTGGGAGTGCTCTCTCCTCTTTGATTTTTTGGAAGAATTTAAGAAGACTGACATTAATTCTTCTTTAAATGTTTGTTAGAAATTAACCAGTGAAACCAACTGGTTTTGGCTTTTCTTTCCTGGAAGGTTTTTCATTACTAATTTAATCTCCTTTCTTGTTATTGGTCTTTTCATATTTTCTTTCTTCATAATTCAGTCTTGGTAAATTGGTTATTTCTAGGCAGTCGTCCATTTCTTCTAGGTTATCCAATTTGTTAGTATAACATTGTTCACAATAGTTTTTTAAGAACGTATATATTTTAGATGTATCAGTTGTAATATCTCCCCTTTCATTTCTAATTTTATTCATGAGTCTTCTTTCTTTTTCCTTTAGTCTAGCTGAAGATTTATCAATATTGTTTATCTTTTCAAATTATTAGCTCTTAGGTTTGTTGATCTTTTTTATTGTTCTTTTGGTCTCTATTTCATTTATTTCTGCTCTGATATTAGTTATGTCCTTCCTTCTGTTAACTGTGGTCTTTATTTTTTCTTCTTTTTCTAGTTCTTTGAGGCACGAAGTTAAGTTTATTAGAAACATCTTTTTTCATTTTTAATACAGGCATTTATTGATATAAATGATCGCCTTAGAACTGCTATTGTAGCATCCCATATGTTTAGTTTCCATTTTCATTTGTTTCAAGATTTTTTAATTTCTCTTTTGATTTCTTCTTTGACCCATATTGGTTGCTCAGGAGCGTGTTATTTAATTTTCACATATTTGTAAATTTTCCAGCTTTCCTCCTATTATTGATACTAGTTTCACACTATTATAATGAAAAAAAAATACTTGGTATGATTTCAATCTTCTTAAATTTGCTAAGACTAGTTCTGTGTTATATGTCAGACAATGTTCCATGCGTGCTTGAGAAGAATATGTAGTTTACTGCTTTTGGATAGAATATCTGTGTATGTCTGTTAGGTCCATTTGGTGTAAAGTATGGTTTGAGTCCAATGTTTCTTGTTAATTTTCTGTCTGAATGATCTATCTGTTGTTGAAAGTAGGATACTGAAGTCCCCAACTATTCATGTATTGTGTAACTTCCTTCAGATTTGTTAGTATTTGCTTAATATGCACCCATATTTAATATTTGTTAGTATTTGCTTATATATGCACCCAACTCCACTGTTGGGTGCATATATATTACAATTATTGTACCTTCTTGACACATTGGACACATTATCATTATATAATGACCTTCTTTGTCTCTTGTTACCATTTTTCACCAGAAGTGTGTTTTGTCTGATATAAGCATGGCTACTCCTGGTGTCTTTTGGTTTCCATTTACATGGAATATCTTTTTTCATCCCTTCACTTGCAATCTATGTGTGTCCTTAAAGCTGAAGCTTGTTTTGTTTTTTTTTGTTTGTTTGTTTGTTTTTTGTTTTTTGTTTTTATCCATCCGTCCTGTCTATGCCTTTTGATTGGAGAATTCAATCCATTTACATTTAGAGTAAGTGTTAATAAGCAAGGACTTACTAATACTGGCTTATTGTTTTCTGGCTTTTTTTGTAGTTCTCTGACTTCTTTCTTCCTCTTCATAGCCCTCCTTTGTGAATTGCTGATTTTCTTTTTTCTTTTTCTTTTTTATTTTTTTAATTTTATTTTTTAAATTTACATCCAAATTAGTTAGCATATAGTGCAACAATGATTTCGGGAGTAGATTCCTTAGTGCCCCTTACCCATTTAGCCCATCTCCCCTCCCAAAACCCCTTCCAGTAACCCTCTGTTTGTTCTCCGTATTTATGAGTCTCTTATGTTTTGTCCCCCTCCTTGTTTTTATATTAGTTTTGTTTCCCTTCCCTTATGTTCATCTGTTTTGTCTCTTAAAGTCCGCATATGAGTGAAGTCATATGATATTTGTCTTTCTCTGACTGACTGATTTCACTTAGCATAATACCCTCCAGTTCCATTCACATAGTTGCAAATGGCAAGATTTCATTCTTTTTGATTGCCAAGTAATACTCTGTATATACCACATCTTCTTTATCCATTAATCCATCGATGGACATTTGGGCTCTTTCCATACTTTGGCTATTGTTGATAGTGCTGCTAAAAACACTGGGGTGCATGTATCCCTTCGAAACACACCTGTATCCCTTGGATAAATGCCTAGTAGTGCAATTGCTGGGTTGTAGGGTAGTTCTGTTTTTAGTTTTTTGAGGAACCTCCATACTGTTTTCCAGAGTGACTGCACCGGCTTGCATTCCTACCAACAATACAAAAGAGATCATCTTTCTCCTCATCCTCGCCAACTTCTGTTGTTGCCTGAGTTGTTAATGTTAGCCATTCTGACAGGTTTAAGGTGGTATCTCATTGTGGTTTTGATTTGTATTTCCCTGATGAGGAGTGATGTTGAGCATTTTTTTCATGTGTCGGTTGGCCATCTGGATATCTTCTTTGGAGCAGTGTCTATTCATGTCTTTTGCCCCTTTCTTCACTGGATTATATATTTTTGGGGGTGTTGAGTTGGATAAGTTCTTTATAGATTTTGGATACTAACCCTGTATCTGATATGTCATTTGCAAATATCTTCTCCCATTCTGTCGGTTGCCTTTTAATTTTGCTGATTGTTTCCTTCGCTATGCAGAAGTTTTTTATTTTGATGAGATCCTAGTAGTTCATTTTTGCTTTTGTTTCTCTTGCCTCCAGAGATGCATTGAGTAAGAAGTTGCTGTGGCCAAGATCAAAGAGGTCTTTGCCTGTTTTCTCCTCAAGGATTTTGATGGCTTCCTGTCTTACATTGAGGTCTTTCATCCATTTTGAGTTTATTTTTGTGTATGGTGTAAGAAAGTGGTCCAGGTTCATTCTTCTGCCTGTCGCTGTCCAGTTTTCTCAGCACCACTTGCTGAAGAGACTGTCTTTATTCCATTGGATATTCTTTCCTGCTTTGTCAAAGTTTAGTTCGCCATACATTTGTGGGTCCATTTCTGGGTTCCCTATTCTGTTCCATTGATCTGAGTGTCTGTTCTTGTGCCAGTACGATACTGTCTTGATGATTACAGCTTTGTAGTATAATTTGAAGTCCAGGATTGTGATGTCTTCTGCTTTGGTTTTCTTTTTCAAGATTTCTCTGGCTCTTTGGGGTCTTTTCTGGTTCCATACAATTTTAGGATTATTTGTTCTAGCTCTGTGAAGAATGGTGGTGTTATTTTGATAGGGATTGCATTGAATATGTAGATTGCTTTGGGTAGTATCAACATTTTAACAATATTTGCTCTTCCTATCCAGGAGCATGGACTCTTTTTCCATTTTTTTGTGTCTTCTTCAATTTCTTTCATAGGCTGTCTATAGTTTTCAGTGTATAGATTTTTTCACCTCTTTGGTTAGATTTATTCCTAGGTATTTTATGGTTTTGGTGCAATTGTAAATGGGATAGATTCCTTGATTTCTCTTTCTGTTGTTTCATTGTTGGTGTATAGGAATGCGACCAATTTCTGTGTGTTGGTTTTATATCCTGCAACTTTGCTGAATTCATGAATCAGTTCTAGCAGATTTTTTTGGTGGAATCTTTAGGGTTTTCCAAATAGTATCATGTCATCTACAAAGAATGAAAGTTTGACCTCCTCCTGGCCAATTTGGATGCCTTTTATTTCTTTGTGTGAATTGGTGATTTTATGCAGTAGTATGCTGATTCCCTTGTTTTTATCTATGAATCTACTATAGGTTTTCACTTTGTGGTAACAACCTAACTTCAATTGCATATAAAAGCTCTACTCTGGGATGCCTAAGTGACTCAATCAGTTGAGGATCCAACTTAGGCTCAGGTCATGATCTCACAGTTCATGGGTTCAAGCCCTGTGTCAGGCTCTGTGCTGACAGCTCAGAGCCTGGAAACTGCTTCGGATTCTGTGCCACCCATTCTCTCTGCCCCCTCCCCTGCTCATGCTCTGTCTCTCTCTGTCTCTCAAAAATGAATGATCATTATAATTTTTTTAAAAAACTCGACCCTTTCTTTTATGTTCTTAATATCACAATTTATCTCTTTTTATATTGTGTATCACTTAAAAGTTACACGAGTTGTAGTGATTTTTAGTACTCTGTCCTCTAACTTTCATACTAATATTTAAGTGGTTAACATACCATCTTATTACAGTATTAGAATATTCTGAATTTGACTATATATTTACCTTAACTAGTGTTGTATATGTTCATATGTTTTCATGTTACTAGCTAGCTTCATTTCAGTTTCAAGAACTCTTTTCAGCATTTCAGGCAGGTCTAGTAGTGATGGATTCCCTCAGCTTTTGTTTGTCTGGGAAAGTCTTTATTTTTCCTTAATTTCTGAAGGATGATTTTGCTTGATTATGCACTTTTGTATGCCTTGGAAATGTCTTGTGTTGTTCAGGTTACAGCTATATTCAAGATCTGTACCTTTCTGGGGTGCCTGGGTGGCTCAGTTGGTTTAGCCTCCAACTTTGGCTCAGGTCATGATCTCATGGCACATGAGTTCGGGCCCCACGTAGGGCTCTGTGCTGACAGGTCACAGCCTGGAGCCTGCTTTGGATTCTGTGTCTCCCTCTCTCTCTGCCCCTAACCCACTTGCATTCTGTCTCTGTCTCTGTCTGTCTCAAAAATAAAAAAAAAAAATTTAAAAAAAACGAACTGTAACTTTTATATTATTTAGGAAATCTAAAATAGCTTAAAATATAAAATTTATATATACATGATTTTATTTGAATTGAGAGTAGAATTCTATGATAGAATATTTTCCTCATGATTCTATGCCTTATAACCTAAATTAAAAATTAAAAATCCATTTACTTAACACATTAGTGTCTGAAACTTAAGCTTTGGCAGGATAATTTAGTTGTCAGATTCAGAAGATCTCCCAAGAAACTTTAAAGCATATAGAGAAAGAGAAGGATTCTGGTGTCAAAAGATGTTATCTATTTTGTGGTAAACATAAGAATTCATGACACTACTCACATCCAATATTTTCTTATTGCTAACGCATCTCTTAATTCTCTTATACTTCAAGTAGCTTTCCACTGCTAACATAAGTCTTACTTTAAAAAAATTTTTTTTAATGTTTATTTATTTTTGAGAGAGAGACAGAGCATGAACAGGGGAGGGGCAGAGAGAGAGGGAGACACAGAATCGGAAGCAGGCTCCAGGCTCTGAGCCATCAGCCCAGAGCCCGAGGCGGGGCTGGAACTCAGGGACCACGAGATCGTGACCTGAGCTGAAGTCGGACGCTTACCCAACTGAGCCACCCAGGCGCTCCATAAGTCTTACTTTAAAGCAAAGAACCCCACATAACTTCATCTGCCTAACTACAACATGCGGTCTAAAAATTAACACCAGAGGGCAGGAAGGTGCAAGCACTTTATGACAAAAGAAAAGGAGCAAGACAGACATGTGATAGCACCATACCTGATATAAATTTCACATTTGCTCTGGTTCTATACCTCCAGCCTAAGTGCTCTTTTAGGTTCCACAGAAGAATGTTCTAACACAATAGGAGTAAGTACTCTGTGATGTCTACCTAACCCAGGGTGATGACAGATGGAAAAGATGAGCAGGAATAAATATTCCAAATTCTCACGTATGACTTTGTATTCAGATATTTCTAAATGCTTATGAGGAAAGATGGCTAAAGACTTCAAAAGAAACAATGTTCCTTTTAAATATTTCTATGCTTACTTTACACTCATTCTTAGAGTAAAATTTTAATTAAGGTAGTTTCAAATCATTAATAATATAGCATAACAGTAATAGAGACTATTTTATAAAGGCTCTTAAAATATAAGTGAACAATTTTAGAACATATGAATGTATACGGCTTGATGAAGAGATTAGTATACTATCCAGGTAATATTTTTTCTGTGAGAAGAGATAAGTTGACATCTAAAGCAATCAAATTATTCTTTCAACTAGCTTGCTATTCCTTGAGATTAACATCTGTAGTCTTTGAGTGCTCATTATATCTAGATAGATGGGAAAATAAAAAGAAGTGGTATTGTGCCGGAAACTTCTAATCAAAGCAATAATAAAACTTTTTGGATAACTAAATTTTTATTTCCTTAATAGCTGCTCTGAGTGAAAACTTGTTTAAAGATGATAAACTGAGGAGCCTAAGGAAATCAATATAATTCAAAAGAAAAATGAAATGTTCTTGTGATATAAAATATGTACCTACCTTTGTGGAATGTAGAACATATGTTGGGGAGGTGGTTTATAGAGGACTCCTTCATACACAGGCCAGAGCCCACTTAAAATTCTGAAGAGAGAACTTTTTCCACAACCATTGGGCCCAGTTATCAAAAGGTGCATTCCTTCTTGTACCTAGAGTAAGAAATAGAATTATAAACTGCAATATTTAAAAGTGATTTCATTTGGCAGCATTTAAAAGCAATTCTTTGCAAATTTGGAAACACATGATAACCTAGGATTAGCAAGGATTCAAAAAATATATATATCAGGACTGAGAACATCAAATTTGGCTTTGACTTTGCTCTGAGGCTAATAGCATGATAAGATAATCCAACTCCAAAGGAAATAGACCTTCTTGGAATGAGCACTGGATTTCTAAAATTTTAATTGAGGTCCTGTCATCAGATGTTATACACATATGTAGAAACAAAACCACATGGGAAATAAGAAAGTATAAAATTTTAAATTAACATATATTAAATTTGACTTTATTTATATTAATATTTGACTAAATTTATACTGAATTCAAATACAACTTGGTTGTATTTGTCAGTTGGAGTTATTAGCTATAAAGCAAAGTTTATTCTAAGATCCAGATGGTTGGTTTAATTTTCTATTTCAGCAGTCTGAAATGTTACACAATCACAAAAGCTCATCAGAGAGATGAAATGATTCTAATTCTGTTTTGTTCACAGATGGGGAAAATACATTTACCAAGCCAAGAGAGAAGCAAGCAAGAAGACTATAATTTAGTCTTATGTCTAGGAATGGATTAAAAAAAATATATATATATGTCATATATGTTATATATATGTTATATGTGTTATATATATGTTACATATGTTGTATATGTATAATATATAATTCTAGGAATGAATTAAAACATATATATATAATAAGTTATTCATCCATTATCAGTTGGATGCTTCTCTTTAGAATTCTCCATCTTATTTATCATTTAAATTTAAACAGTTAAGTTTCATGAATTCCCATTCCACCCAATAGAATCAGGAAGCTGTCTTAGTGTGGTATTTAAAAGGCATTGTAAAAAACAAGGAAAAAGAACAGCATTTAAAAATTTGCCTTAAGAACACTGATAAGAACATTTCTAAGAACAAATGATATTTTGTAATCAGTACTAAAAAGTGAATATAGCATCAATGTATGAAAGGCAGAAATCTGTATGCTTGTAGATACAGTTTTGTGTAATAAGAACACAAATATCTAAGTATCAGTGATATAGAATATGTCATATTTAAAACTCAATGATGAAGGAGTGCCTGGGTGGCTCAGTCTGTTAAGGGCTTGACTCTTGATTTTGGCTCAGGTCATGATCTCACAGTTTTTGAGATTGAGCACCGAGGTTCTGTGCTGTTAGCCTGCACAGAGCTTGCTTGGGATTCGCTCTCTCTTCCATTCTCTCTACCCCCCTCACCCAAAAAATAAATAAATAAATAAATAAACTTAAAAAAAAAAAGAAAACTCAAAGGTGAAAAAACACTATATTATTTGCATTATGTCAGTATAAGGGATCACTTCCATGTCTACATATTGTGTATAACATAAGCTGGAATCTTCTTGTTGGAAGAAGGTGGTGGGAAGAGGAAGGAAGGGAAGGAAAAAAGGGAAGGATTGGGAAGGAGGTTAAGATAAAGGAGCTAGGGATGTATACAATAAGTATATGTAAAGCCAAAATGGTTCAGATTTATGTTCTGTCTAAATAATTAGATTTCCTTAGTAAACACTGATTGGATATCTACCATGTGCCAGACATTCCTCTAGGCACAAGGGCTACAGTGCTACCCAAGACACATCTCTGTTCTCATAGAGCTTATATTCCAATGGGAAAGACGGCAAGAAACATGTGAACAAAAATTAAGCATTGATAAATACTTCTTTAATGGCAAAACAAGAAAGATTCATTTGGGAAAGATGGTGGCATTGTGGGGTTGGAGGTGGTAGGGGGGATGCTTCTTTTGAATGGTGGACAGGAAAATCCTCTTTGAGGAGGTAACGTTTAGGCTGAGCCTGCGTGACAAGAAACAGCCAGTCAGAGCAGGAGAAAGAACATTTCAAGCACTGAAGGCAGCTACCACAAGGACATAAGACAGGAGTGAGCTTGAGTCTAAACATTTTACTATAGATATTTTTTCTCCCTAATTGTAGCCAACTGAAAAGTTATTTTGATAGAATAAAGTTTGAAGAAAATCCTGGGAAGAACCCAGAAAGAATTAATTTTGTGATTTGCTGCACTCTGTCACTAAAGAGAGGGTTAAGGAAGTTTAATTTTGTAGAAGCATAAATACCTCCCAAATGATTTTTTTAAAGGTATGTGGCATGGCAAAAGGCATATTCACAAAATATTTTAATAGCATCATTCTCTATTAGGAATTCTCAGAAATTTAACACATTTGAGTCATAATAGAAGCCTTTTCTATATTCGTATTATTTTATTAGCATAAGTTTTCTTATGTTTAACAGTGAGTGTGAAGCAAAAATAATTCCCACATCATTGAATTTTCTTTATCAAATAGTTTTTTAATCCCATAATGGATAAGAACCTTTTCCTCTAGAAACCTGTTTGTCAATGCATATACAGGAAACAGAATTTTCATTATATTTTAGGGACCTGACACTTTTTAAATAAAACTCCCCAAGTCAGAAACAAAGCCAACTATCATAAAGTATACTATATTAACATATATCTTTGTAGAACTTCAAAATTGATGACATTTCATTAGATTAAGTATTTTTAAATTCATTTTGTATAAAAAACAAACTGAGCCCTGAATTTTTTCACAGAAAGAGTGTGATGTGTCCACAATAATGTAGTTAGTAGGTGGCATAATTCAAGACTCTTAATACTATTTAATAAATGGAACAACAAGAATTGATACTACAAAACATAACCTGACAAATTCTGTATAACAATTCATAAATAAAAAAATTGCTAAACTATTAATAAATAATGAAACATTCCATATATGCCCCTTCAAATGTTTTATTTCAAATCTACTTAAGATTATGGTGCATCATTAGCACCTAATTGGTACTCATGATCATATCCAACTAATTAAATCATTCTGTAAGTCTATAAATGGAAAAATAAAGCCTAACCAAATTGTAATTTAAATACAATTTCTCAGGCATCTGGGTGGCTTAGTCGATTAAGCGTCCGACTCTTGATTTCAGCTCAGGTCATGATCCCAGGGTCATGGGATTAATCCCTAAATCAGCCTCTATGCTGAGGAGCCTGCTTAAGAGTCTCACTCTCTGCCCCCCCCCACTCATTCTCTCTCTCAAAACAAACAAACACAATTTCTCCTATATTTATTAACACATAATTTTCCTATGTTCAGTACTTATCATCTTCCAGAACCCTTATTCATTTGCAAGCACATCTGTAACAATTAAACTTAGACTGAGGTCCATGCTGAAATCATTAGTATGTGTATTGTCATGTTTGTAATTCTGTTACCAAGTCCAATCATGTCTTCGTAAATTTAGATGCCTTCATTGTAGTCATTAATGCTTATCAGCGAATTATTTTGTGCTTGAATTCCAAAAATGTTTGTTCAAATTTTACAATGCTTTAAATTAGGGCCTCTGGTTTACTAAGCAATTTTCACTTCTTGGTTTTTGTTACCAAGACATAGAATAATAAATAACAACTCTTAATCTCAACAAAATTAAACACTAAATTCCAATCCATGAATCTTCTGATTATTTCTTCCTATGGAAGAGGTGATTATTGGAAATACAAATTATATTTAGAGAATATATAATAGCAGAAGTAAACTTGCTAATGACCTCTTCCTTATATTTTAGTAAATACATTACAACATAGGCTTGTATATTTTGAGTAATCCCTATAAGGAAAAAATTAAAATCTTTTTCCAGATATTAATTTCTGAGGAATTTCTCTATTGTTCCCAAAAGTTACCTTGTATGGGCCCTCAGTGCACTGAGAAATTTTGATTTTCACCCCGGCAAAAAAGCAGTAGAAATCAAATTTCTCTTTCTCTTTGCTTTCTGAGGAACTGCTTCTGTAATTGAGCCACTATGCATACCTTTCTTGATTTCCCCTCCTTTCCATATGCTCCTCCAAGTACTTAACATAAGGTACATGAATTCTGAGTTGTTTTGTATTAGTGTGATGGCAACAATCAGAAGATTCTTGAATATCATCTTACTTTGAAGTTTAGCCTGGAAGCCACCACTTCTCCCGTTGGTGTAATTATGGGAACATTTTCACAAATAATTCCATGATCCACATCAATAACTCTTCCTAAAAGTTAAGGAATAGTTTAAGTTATAAAAGCTAGTATATGTTGTATCTACATCTCAAAAGAGGTTTAATGTAAATTTGGACATTCTGACACATATATTTGGAAAATATTTCTCAGAAACATTGTACAATAATCTAATGTCAACATCATAATGAGAGCATAATGAGATAAACTCTATCTGATATAACCTAGCTATATTCTTTATAATTGTTTATTTCACTAAATTAACCTTCCCTACAGAAAAAATACAATGCTGCAACAAGAGAATTAAGGTGTGGAATAACACAATTTTTTAAAATGTGATAATTAAAGTTAAGTTAAAAAATATAGAATAATGAAGAACAATAAAATGTTAGCTCTAATTCTGTATTTGAATTTTAAAAGTAAACAATTCATCCTGCCATATGTTCAGTTTCTAAAAATAATTCTAGAAATTTGTTCTAAATAAAATAGCATAATTTTTTCTTGGTAATGTTAGTCACCACTCCTCAAATTGTGACACTAACTTTAGGAATAGTTGTTTAAATAAGTAAATATTAGCTCTTGGTAACTAATAACAGTGATCTTCTAAAAAATTTTGGTTCTGTTGATAAAGTAAGCATTTCAAAAGAGGAAAATATAAAACATTTGCTTTAATACCTTTGATTTCCAATGTGTCACTGAGGGGTAATTCTATGTTAACTCCATTCTTGCTATGGTTTTCAGACTCTTGCATGACAGCAGCTCTCTTATAAATGCCTCTTTTTACTTCATCAAAGACCCAAAACATATTGTACACTCGAGCAGTATAGCCTGCTAATTCTGTGATCTAAAATCAGCACAGAGATAAAATAGAGTTAATATACTCCAGATAGACTTTTAAATAAATATGCAATCTATTAGCTTCTTGATTTAATATTAAAGATCTTATTTCGTAATACATGAAAAAAATAATACACCTGTTAGTGATAAAAAATAACAGAAAAGGCTTACCAAGAGAGCAAAATAACACAGTGTCAATGTAAATTTGATTGGAATTATAAAACCCATAAAAAATTATTCATTCAAGTGAGTGTTCAAAATAAAATGTAAAGATTTCAGAATGTTAGTGAGGCTTAAAATCTTTCAATCAAATTTCTGATTTGGCTCCTGTTTACATGACAAATTTTATTTCCAGAAAATTAGAAATTTTGTGAAAAGCTTAACGTCATTCAATGAAATAACAATCCTTTGTTTTGATATCTTTTTTCAATTTAAAATGGAAGATTTGAAATATAAGAAAAATAGGGTTTTTTTCCTTATTATGAAATGAATGTTTTTAAGTCAAATTGATTGTCAAAATTCCTAAGCTTCGCCAAAGAAAACACTCCTGTCAGAGGATATCAATACTGGAAGTGAGCTCAGTGAAAAGCTTCAAATCCTTTTCAGTCCAAATCCCATAGTTCAGCTTCTTTTCCAGCCAAACATGATTTACATGCCCAAAGAAAAACATTAAATCTGACTTTTATTCTGGGTGAGATTAAAAATGAGATAAATCTCTGTTTTAGTCCCTAAGGCTCAGTAGAATGGTGCCTGGCTCTTATTCTGCCAGTTGTCCAATTTAGGTTGAATCCCTTGCTTTTTTCTATTAAAATAACACCTTGTTGTTATCAGGGTAATGTGAAAGGTGACTCATCTCCTGTCAAGACCATCTTTCTCAGTGCAAAGAAAAGCACAAAAACCATTCCCTTATGGGAATATTTACTAGGAAATTGGTACCAATAAGCAAGGCATGTCACTAATAAATTGTGGAATAATACAACAATGCTGACATTTGTGTAAGATTTATGTGTGTGCAAAACCTAAGCCGTAAATGAGTATGGATAGTTATCAATAGCCTTCTAGCATACGTCTCTACTATGTGAGACGTCTGTATTTAGTATTTCATTTCTGTATATTAATGTTGTAACTATTTAATCGGTAATTTCTAAAATGTTATCTAGAAGAATCCCTTGAGTCCCCAAGTGGAGCAAAACAGAGCCAAGAATTAACAACATACAGATTCAAAAGAAACTCAGGTAAATGTATTTGCATAGAGGAAAAAATCCAAAATGAAATGTATGGGTCAGTTAAAGAAAGGCAAGAGGCAATGAGTTAATACGCTAGAATGCAAGGTGGAGTGGGCAGAGTGAGCATATGACTGTTGACAAATTACTTTGGGATACAAGGCAGGGAGTTTGCCCTAGAACTCTTACTCTAGAGAGGAATCTTGTTTCTTCTGGAACCAGCAGAGAGAACGCATGGTTCTTGCTTGTGCTGTTACAGCAATGGTAAGATTCTTTAGATGTGAACATTCTATGATCCCAAGTATATTCAGGGAAAATAAAGCAAAATGAAATTATTTCTTGTATTGGATACAATGTAGAAAAAACTACTCAATTTCTTTCTGTGACTTAGGTAGCAAAGTATTTTAATATGAGATGCGTAAAACTTTGATTTGTCATTTAATTTTAATAAATGATTTATTACATCAAAAACCTACCTTAAAAATGATGTACACATTATCAAAATTATTATTTGAAAAAAAATTTAAAGCTGAGTTGTTTTGGTATATGACCCTAAACAATCGGTTTTACTTTTTAAAAAAAAAAAAATCCTTTCAATAAATCAGTTGTTGAATGACACTGAAAACTTTTGTCAGCAAATCACAAGCTTTCTTACTCTTTTATATGGTCTATTCAAGGCTGATTTAATAGGCAGATAAATTTATAACGATGGTCTGGTGATTCATATTGATACAAAAGCCAAAAGAGTAAATTAATGGTGAAAATGATTAATCATGGGAATATTATATAATATCTGAAATAAATAATTTCTAATTTTAACACTGTGACATCTTCAGGTCTTAATACCATTCTTTCAGCAAACATTTCTTGACCACATACAATATTCCAAGTATTAAAATGATTAGGACTGCAAAGATGAGTAAGTTAATGCTTTCCACTCAGGGTCTGGTGAGCAGATAGACAATTGTAATATGGTAAAGCATCAGATTTACTGGGACACGGAGAAGGGAGACCCAGACTCTGCAAGGAAGGTGGGGAAGAAGGTGGAATCACAAGAGGATTTTATATGTGGTTGGTGAGGCTTGACTTGTCATGAACGATGAGTACAAGTTTGCAAGGTATATAAATGATATTACTGGCTAGCGGTGATTGAATTCCTTAATATGTGTTATTTTTATAATTATTACTATTTTTTTAATGTTTATTTATTTTTGAGAGAGACAGAGAGTGAGCAGGGGAGGGACAGAGAGAGAGAGGGAGACACAGAATCCGAAGCAGGCTCAGGCTCTGAGCTGTCAGCAAGAGCCCCACACAGGGTTTGAACTCACGAACCATGAGATCATGACCTAAGCCAAAGCTTGGATGCTTAACCGACTGAGCCACCCAGATGCCCCTGTTGTCTTAAATATTCTACATGTATTGACTCACAACAACCCTACAAAATCAATGCTGCCATTATCCCCACTTCACATATGAGGAAACAAAGGCAGATAGGTTAAGGAACTTGATCAAGTTCACATAATTTGTAAATACTGGAGTAAGCTTTTAAATGTAGGTTCTCTGGTTCCAGAATCCACACCTAATAGACTTTTTTTTTTTTTTTAAACAGATATGTCATACTAGGGGCACCTCTGCGGCTCAGTCAGTTGAGCGCCCTGCTCTTGATTTGGGCTCAGTTCATGATCTCACTGTTCTTGAGATCAAGCCCTTAAGTCAGGCTCTAGCTGATAGGGCTGGGGCTGCTTAGGATTCTCACTCTCCCTCTCTCTCTCTGCCCCTCCCCTCCTTGTGCACTTACTCACTCTGTCTAAAAATAAACAAATAAACATTAAAAAAAAAAAAGAAAGAAAAAGGGGAGTTTCAATTGAGAGTGTAAAACTCAAATAGTATTAGCATCAAAACACTTAGGAGTTGCTGCCCTTTATCTTGATTACAGTTTTAGGAATTTTTAGTAGAGAAAAGATGCTTTCAAAATGCTAAGTATATCTGATAATTTACATCTTTCTTGATTTTCAAATATTTTATTTTAATCAAATTGAAAACAAGATATGCAAGTACCTCTTTGTATGACGACATAATCCTTTCGATAGCATCAGCTCCAGAGGCCAATAAATTTCGAGCAGTAGTAAAGGCTTCTGTCCGTTCACTAACCATAGCTTGTTTTTGGCCATCTTCTAGATCTAAAAGCAAATTACAAAACTATTGAGTTTTTTCAAGTAACTATTTCATTTTTACAAATGAAATGGTGACTAAAAAACCCACGTGTAAATTTTTCATTAATATCAGCAATTTTCTAGAAATTTAATGAATTATTGAAAATACAGTATTTGTACTGGATTTTATTTAAAGCTTCCTTTCATTATTTTTTTAGGAGAGAGTTAGAGCAATTAAATTACCAATTAAGACTATTTTCATTTAGCATTTTTTCAAACCTTTCCAAATTCAACATTCAGCCCTTCTTACAGTTACGCAATAAAATGCTAGTGATTTGTTCAATAAACCAGTAATAACTGGAATATAAGCAAGTATTTCTAGGGTGATTCCTTCAATAGAAATGTAAATTAGCTGATCTTCATAATCTAGACTTAGTTTATATGTTTCACCCAAACTGTACTTACAGCACTTCAAACATACGATATTCCATTCACCTCAAGCATACAAAATTCTGTTTATCCTTTGGTATTTGCATATATACCATTTCCTTGAAATGGTATATATACCATTAATATATATACTTACTGCACTTCCCTTCCTTTTTTTGCCTAGCTCTTTCTTTAAGAAAGTCAACTCGTTAGAAGAGATTTCCTTGGAAACCCTCGTCTGCCTTTTCTAATAAACTATAGGCTCCTTAAGAGTCAAGACTGTTTTTTACTCTTTATTCCCAGTACTCAGCAGAGTGTCCAGCACAGAGTACACCTCAATGTGTATTGAATGCATGGATGAACAAATGGATACATGGATGAACATCCTAAATTACTGTCAAAGCAGAATTACGGTCAAGAGTAGGAGGTAGACTAGGTTTGAATGCAGGCTCTACTACTTAATGACAAATGGTAAGAGAAATAAAACAAGCCAATGACCTTCTTCATGCCTATTTTCTCCTGTGTAAATGAGGGAATTCATACTACTATCTTAAACAATTGTATCTCAAAGGATTGTTGTGAGGTTTAAAGGTGAGACACAAATGAAGTATTAGTCTAATCCATGGCTGATAATAAGTGCTCTAAGTGTTAGCAGTGATTACTTTCTCTGGTTATTATTGCGTATGTACTCAATTTAGTCTTATTCTTCTCAATTATTCTCCCCAGTCATTACTTTATATTTCCCATCATCTATAGGATTCTCAACATGGTTCTCCTATAAATTATCTCCAAAGTTCTAAATTAAATACTATAAATTAATGAAAGTATTAGAATGCTATAGATAGCCATAGGCCCGTTTTGATATATATTTCTCTCTGTTTTATCTCAGTGTAAAGTGTTTTTTTGTTTGTTTGTTTGTTTGTTTCATTTTTTGTGTTTTGTTTTCTACAACAGTGCAAATATTTAACTTGTGCCCTGCTAGGACTACCAAATACTTTTACCTTTACTTGCTCATAGACAGCTCAGCTGAGTTTGAAAGGGTTCCATGCATAATATAAGGTAAAATTCACTCAGCAGATATTTACTCAACAACTAGATGTGTTAAGAAATTAGGCACAGTATTATATGACATGCAAGGATAAATGTGATTTTCAGACTCTTTCCTTGGGGGACTTACAGTCTGGTAGGAGACAGAAGACAAGTTGCTAAATAACTACGCAGGGTAGCCTATGACAAGAGTTAGTGTGAGGTGTTTGGAGAGGGCAAAAATCAATTCTTGCTGCAAGACACAGGAAATGTTTCACGGAGCGGCCGACTGTGACAGAGGCCTTGAAGACTATGTACAATTAAGAAATCACAAGTACAGCGTAAGTAATGGCACAGAGAAAGGAAATTTCAAGCAATGCCAATTGGATGATAAATAGCCTGCTCATGTTACAGTATGGATGGTGTCAGGCACAGATTTCACTTGAATGTCAGAATCACCGTGTGTCCATGGAGACATTTTATGATAATCCAATATGGTCCCTCCTGGCCCTACTGTTAATCACTGCTTTACAGAACTACCATTAGTCCCTTGAAGTTAGTTTCCTTGAAGAATGAAAAAAGAAAGGCTTTGAGTGCTGGTAGAAGTGAGGAGTGAAGGATGTGATTGGATAAATAGACTGGGAACAGAATGTAGATATTCTTAACACATTTAAATGTGATAAAATTTAGATAGCCACAAAAAAATTACAGAAGGGTTCTCAGCAAGCTACAAAAATAATGAATTGCTATATCAGTTAAAGTTCTAAGAATAGGTTTGGCTCATAGAGAATCTGGCTGATGATCTAAAATAATTATGGAATTTTATGAATTTAGGTTAAAAGGGGTTTGAGTAGCAGCTTTCATCAACAGCCTCTGTTAACAAGGAAAAACACGAGCACAGATGGATTTGTGCTTGATACGGCATGGTACTTTCCATGTTGCTTTGGCAGATTAGTGCTTACTGGGTTTTCTTCATGCTTTTAGCAACAAAATTACAAATAGCTGTGGACAGATTTCATTTGACTTTTATTCTATTGGTTGTTTTTTGGCAGGTACTATGAGGACAGTGCCAGTAGTATTTTGTCATGCATACAACAGCCAACTGCATAACTTCTATGAAAAAGCCAAATTCCTTAGTGGCAGAATATAAATTCATGACCTAGGGCACTCACGTATTTTGTATCATAGGTCAACACATTTTATTTTCCTCACCAAATAGTTTAAATATTTTGTCAAATGTTTCTCATTTAAGGATGTAATATTCAACATTATTTGCTCATTTTACTTCAACCTTTCAGCTCTGCTAATAAAAGTATATATTGAAAGATGGTGACATCTGTTATTCACTGCAAAGGTGAGAAAAAATTTAAAAACTAAGGTTATGTCATGATGCACTTGTCAAAAGCCCTACAGCTGTACAACGCTAAGAATAAATCCTAATGTAAACTATGCACTTCAGTTAATAATGTGTGCATATTGGTTCATCAGTTGTAGCAAATGTACCACACTAATACAAGATGTAAATAATAGGGGAAGCTGTGAGGGAAACTGGATATTTATTTGGAACTCTTTGTACTTCCTGCTCAATTTTTCTGTACACCTAAAACTGCTCTAAGAAAATTAAGTCTATTACTTTTTTTTTTAATTTTTTTTTAACGTTTATTTATTTTTGAGACAGAGAGAGACAGAGCATGAACGGGGAAGGGTCAGAGAGAGAGGGAGACACAGAATCTGAAACAGGCTCCAGGCTCTGAGCTGTCAGCACAGAGCCCGACACGGGGCTCGAACTCACGGACCGCGAGATCATGACCTGAGCCGAAGTCGGACGCTTAACCGACTGAGCCACCCAGGCGCCCCAAGTCTATTAATTTTTTGTTTAAGTAGGCTTCATGCCCAGCACAGAACCTCAAAGCAGGGTTTCAACTCACGAGCCTAAGATTCAGACCTGAGCTGAGATCAAGAATCAGACTCTCAGCAGGTGACTCTGAGCCACCGAGGCACCCTAAGTCTATTAATTTTTTAAAAACTAAAATAGTAGGTTATTCCTCCGTGCTTTTTTCTTTGGACTTATAATCTGATTTTAATTCTTTCCACTTGAATTTTATCTTTATCACATTGACAAATCTCAGCAAAACCTTATGGTCTTTCCCTACCTCACACTGTATAAAATATCAATTCTAATTGGATTGAAGATCTCAATATGAAATGAAAAACCAATAATTTTCTAGAAGATAAAGTAGGAGAATATCTTCATGGCCTTGGATTAGGCAAATATTTCTTGAATAAGACATAAAACCACTAACCATACACACAAAAATGATTGATAAACTGAACTGTTAAAATGAACTTCTCTTACACACTATTAAGAGACGGAAAAGGTAAGAATAGAGTGGGAAAAGATATTTAAGATTGTGTGTGTGTATGTCTGACAAAAGTCACATTATAGAGTACATAAGAATTTTTACAAATCAATAAGAAAAAAACAGAAAAGTCAATTTAAAAGTGAGCAAAAAACTTATTGGCGCTTCATAAGAAAAGCTATCTAGGGTTCCTGGGTGGCTCAGTTGGTTAGGTGTCCGACTTCAGCTCAGGTCATGATCTCGAGGTTTGTGAGTTCGAGCCCTGCACTGGGCCCCACATTGGGCTCTGTGCTGACAGCTCAGAGTCTGGAGCCTGCTTTGGATTCTGTCTCCCTCTCTTTCTCTGCCTCTCCCCTACTTGTGCTCTGTCTCTCTCTCTCTTTCTCTCTCTCTCTCTCTCAAAAATAAACATTAAACATAAAGAAACAAGAAAAGAATAATAATTAAAATGAAAAAAACCAAAGTAACTTATTCATGAGTTGGGAGCCCAGTGTCAGGCTCTGTGTTGGCAGCTCAGAGCCTGGAACCTGTTTCAGATTCTGTCTCCCTTTCTCCCTGTCCCTCCCCCAACTCATGCACGCACGCATGCACGCACACGCACGTTCTCTCTCTCTCAAAAATAAACACTAAAAATTTTTTTTAAAAAGAAAAGCTATCCAAATGGCCAATAAACAAATAAAAAGTGCTTAATCTCTTGGGGCCTGGGTGGCTCAGTCAGTTGAGCATCTGACTTAGGCTCAGGTCATGATCTCGCGGTTTGTGAGTTCAAGCCCTGCCTCCGGCTCTGTGCTGACAGCTGGAGCCTGGAGCCTGCTTCGGATTCTGTGTCTCCTCCTCTCTCTGCCTCTCCCCTGCTCATGCTCTGTCTCTTTGTCTCTCAATAATAGATAAATGTTTAAAAAAAAAAAGTGCTTAATTTCATTAGTCATCAGAGAAATGCAAACTAAGGCCACAGTGATTTACCACTATGCCTAAAATGAAAAAGACTGACATCAAACATCGACAAAGATGTGGATCAACTAGAACTCCTATGTGTACTGTATGATACTATTTATACAAGTTTCAAACCCAGCAAACACTAATGAATGGTCAGTAGAATAATTGCCTTTACTGGGGCATACTGGGAACAGGAGTAAGTGGGACTGGGGACAAGGGGCTGAAGATGGGAATAAAACTAGCAAGGAGCATGGGGGATTCTGGGATGTAGGTAAGTTTCTATTTTTTGGGAGTGGTAATTATTTATATTTGTTAACTTTGTGACAGTTCATTGAGTGGTACACTAATGATCGGGTCCTTTACTTCATGTATGTTATACTTTAAAAATTATAGCTATGTAATAGGCATAGCTAATTACAGCTAAAAAAAAGTATGCCTTTCGTATGTTTTGGTAATTATTGTTACAATAAATTGGTCAACAGGAGAGGAATTACATCCAAATTGACCCATAATATAAAATTATATTCCAATGATTTGACATTAGAATATGAGACACTAACACAACAGGAGTTATAACTATGATTTTGTGGGAGGTACATTTTAGGAATAAAAAACATCACCCATGTTACTAGGCGATGATAGAGTTTAGTTCAATTCTTAAGCGCAGTATCTGTCAGTTGCTATTTCTGCTCTGCCGCCTTACACTAGCAGACCACCAACAGGCAGATACTACCGGTAGTGCTAGTGGCTTAGAAGCCTGCTTCCCTGTTATATGCCTATGATAAGATCTGGTAGGAGAGAACTGAAGTAGCTTTCTTTGGCCTTGCCCAGAACTGTTCTTGATACGAACAGAAGAAAAGGGGCCTATAACATTAAAAAATTGAGATGATACCAGGTGGCCAACAGACATATGAAAAGATGCTCAAAAATCACTCATCATGGAGGAAATGTAAGTCCAAACTACAATGAGATATCACATCATACCCATCAGAATGGCTAAAATCCAAACACAAGAAACAGCAAGTGTTGGCAAAGATGTGGAAAAAAGGAACCCTTTTATACTATTGGGGGGATGCAAACTGGCGCAGTCACAATGGACAACAGTATGGAGGTTCCTCAAAAAACCGAAAATAGAACTACCCTATAATCCAGTAATTGTATTCCTGGGTATTTACCCAAACAATACAAAAACACTAATTTAAAGGGATACATGCATTCCTATGTTTATAGCAGCATTATTTACAATAACCAAATCATGGAAGCAGCCCAAGTATCCACTGATTAATGCCTGGATGTGGTATGTACACACAATGGAATATTATTCAGCCATAAGAGAAGAATGAAATCCTGCCACTTGCAACAATATGGATGGAGCTAGAGAGTAAAATGCTAAGCAAAATAAGTCAGAGAAAGACAAGTACTGTATGATTTCACTCATATGTGAATTTAAGAAATTAAATAAATGAGTAAAGGTAAAAAAAAAAAAGAGAGAGAGAGAGAGACACACAAACCATGAAACAAACTCTTAACTATAGAGAACAAAGTGATGGTTACCAGAGGGGAGGTGGTTGGGGGGGATGGGTGAAATAGGTGCTGGGGATTAAGGAGTACACTTGTCATAACGAGCCCTGGGTGATGTATGAAATTGTTGAATCACAATATTGTACACATGAAACTAATATAACACTGTATGTTAACTACACTGGAAGTTAAAATAAAAAAAAATTCGAGATTTTCTTCATAGCATTTCAATCTCTCTTTTGACACCAGATAAAAGTAATATCCTCTAAAAAATAAAATAGAAAATATACATAATTAACTATATCAGTGCTTCTTTTTCAACCATATGGCCACATGATTACGTAGTGTCAAACTAAGTTAAATCCCTTCTAGAGTAAGTTCCAGTATCTAATATGGAGGCCACATGGTGACGGGGGAAAACATAGCGCACTAGGAATTATGGAGTGCCTTCCATCCTTAGTGCTTCCACTAACCATTTGTGTGAATGTAGGCAATTCTGGGGCTCCAGAATAGATGACTTGGAAGCTCCTCTTCCGATGTGAAAATAGCATGATTCTGTATGCAATTTTGTAATGGGAACTTGAACATAAACATAATCCTGCCCTTACCAGAAGATTTCACTTAAAGCTGTAAGTAAATGGTATAACAAAACTACTACAGAACTATTTTCCTTTTCTCCTCCAAAAAAAAAAGAAAGAAAGAAAGGAAGAAAGAAAAATTGTGCTCCTATACTTCTGATTTCCTAATCATTTCCAAATTCTTTGCTCCTTTAACTATGAGAACCATGCCAGCAAACATCTATTGACTATTTCTCATGAGGCAGGGAATATTCTAAGTTTTACGTATGTCAGTTTTAATCCTCATAACAACCCTGCTATAATTTCCCCCATTTTGGAAATGAGAAAATTGAAGCACAAAAAAGTTAAATGATTTGCCTGTAGTCACAGCTTTACCTAGTAAGCAAAAGGGCCAGCATTTGAACCCAGAAAATCTGACTCCAGTGCCCACATGTTAAGAATATAATAAATATTAACAATTGCTTCCACCTAAGCTTTTACTATTTGCCAAGGACTGTTTCTTTTTTTTTCTTTTAATTTTCTTTTTTTAATTTACATCCAAATTAGTTAGCATATAGTGCAACAATGATTTCAGGAGTAGATTCCTTAATTCCCCTTACCCATTTAGCCCATCCCCCCTCCCACAACCGTTCCAGTAACCCTGTTTGTTGCCAAGGACTGTTTCAAAGCACATTAAATACTTTACATATAATTTCATAACAATTCTGTAAGATATATATTCTTATCCCTATAGTTAAGATGAGAAAACTGGGACATAGAAAGCTTATGTAACTTTCTCAAGGATGGTTAAGTATTAAACAGCAGAGTGAAAATTTGAGCAGTGGCCTGCTTCTTTCTTCATTCTATCTTTTCTCTATCCTTTTTTTTTTTTAATTGTTTTTTTTTCAACGTTTATTTATTTTTGGGACAGAGAGAGACAGAGCATGAACGGGGGAGGGGCAGAGAGAGAGGGAGACACAGAATCGGAAACAGGCTCCAGGCTCTGAGCCATCAGCCCAGAGCCTGACGCGGGGCTCGAACTCACGGACCGCGAGATCGTGACCTGGCTGAAGTCGGACGCTTAACCGACTGCGCCACCCAGGCGCCCCTCTCTATCCTACTTTTTCTCCTTTTCTCTTTGTCATTCCTCTCTTTTTATAAAAAGTTTATTTATTTTGAGAGAGAGAGAGAGAGAGAGCACAAGTGAGTGAGAGAAGGGTAGAGAGACAGGGAGAGAGAGAATCCCCAGCAGGCTCTGTGCTGTCAGCACAGAGCTCAACTTGGGGCTCGATCCCATGAACTCTGAGATCATGACGTGAGCTGAAATCAAGAGCCAGATGCTTAACCGACAGACAATTAGGCATGCCTGCCATTCCTCTCTTATTCACCCATTTCTTTTCATGTCTTTTTGTCTTGAAATATACAGTATCATGTACTTAATTCATCTCTAACATAAAAGGCAATGCAGGGCATAAGTGTAAATTAAGATTAAAGACAAGAGTAGAATATATGGTATGTAATTCCAAGACCTAAGGGCTCAAAGATATGTCATTATCTAAAAAAATAAATAAATGGGGCGCCTGGGTGGCTAAGTCAGTTAAGCATCTGACTTCGGCCCAGGTCATGACTCATGGTTCATGAGTTCGAGCCGCGTGTTGGGCTCTATGCTAACAGCTCAGAGCCTGGAGCCTGCTTTGGATTCTGTGTCTCCCCTTCTCTCTGCCCATGCCCCACTCGCACTCTGTCTCTGTCAAAAATAAGTAAACATTAAAAAAACAGATAAATAGGGGCGCCTGGGTGGCGCAGTCGGTTAAGCGTCCGACTTCAGCCAGGTCACGATCTCGCGGTCCATGAGTTTGAGCCCCGCGTCAGGCTCTGGGCTGATGGCTCGGAGCCTGGAGCCTGTTTCCGATTCTGTGTCTCCCTCTCTCTGCCCCTCGCCCGTTCATGCTCTGTCTCTCTCTCTGTCCCAAAAATAAATAAATGTTGAAAAAAAATAAAAAAATAAAAAAATAAAAAAAACATAAATAATTTTGTCTGAGTAAAATGGTAAGCTAATATTTTTGTGTGTTAAATCATTGTAGGTCAAGTACATTTAGTAAAAATATACATATAAACATTATAAGCATTATACAGTAACTTTAGAAGTTACAGAAAATATTGAAGCATACTTTATTTTCATTTTTTTTCAATATATGAAGTTTATTGTCAAATTGGTTTCCATATAACACCCAGTGGAAGCATACTCTTATAATGTTGACCTGAATTCATTTTTTGTCTATTTAATTGTCATATTGCTTCTCTTTGCATAAAATTTTCTTTTAAAAGAAACTTTAAGGGGCACCTGGGTGGCTCAGTCGGTTAAGCGTCCGACTTCGGCTCAGGTCCTGATCTCATGGTTTGTGAGTTCAAGCCCTGCATTGGGCTCTGGGCTGACAACTTGGAGCCTGGAGTCTGTTTCAGATTCTGTGTCTCCCTCTCTCTCTCTGCCCCTCCCCTGCTCATGCTCTGTCTTTCTCTGTCTCAAAAATAAATAAGCATTAAAAAAAAATTTGAAAAGAAGCTTTGAGAATTACTTTGTTCATTTGCATAAATGTAATCATTATAATTTCTATTTAAAATTTTAATGTTGTTTCTTTAGTTTAATAAGGCATTTTTTTAGAATTTATAGGGTTTATTTTTAAATATCTTATTACATCACCTATGAAAGTAAGATTGTTAGATTCTTTGCATACATTGTTTACTTCCAACTGGTCTCTGTAGGGTTAATTTGTCACCCACTAATAGCTGCATTTTCTCTGTTCTTTGTTGAATACTCCAGGGTTTTCTAATAAGACCAATGCTTCTAAGGACTAATAGAACTACACCATTATCTCATCATTGGGGTTGTCTCTAATATCCCTCATATATGAAACCTTAAAAATACCCCTACATTTAAAGAGACTTACTACAAATATCTGATAATTTTTTCAAGTTTCTTAGTAAAACTAATCTTAAGACCATAGGTTTTGAAGTGTCTTTTTTTTCTCTAATACTGTTTTGAAAAGTAATTTATTTTATTTCATTACGGAAGGATTAAGTCTAAAAATATTATTACTAACAATACCTTTTTCAATATAAACTTATTAAAATGATTTTTTTAATAAAATTTTAAAACAGATAAAAGTCACTTTCCCTAGCAGTCTAAATGCACTGGCTATTAGACAGTTAAGTTGTAGAGTTTATTTGGTATATGTATAGCACTCATCACAAGGAATTGACGAATCTAAATTTACTAAAGTGAACAATTTTAGGTTAAGAATGACCCAAATTTAACAAATATTTTTGTAAGAATTGGTTAAAGCATTGAAGCACTGTTTCAAAACATTAAAGAAAAGGTAATTTTGTACTTGTTTTTATTAGACGACTTCCAACGAATAACTATTGATTCTCAATTCCATACCAAAAATAACTGTAACTATTCTGTTAACACTATATTCTGTTATACTATTCTTAGTGTTGCCGTTTGTTTTCTAGGTAATAATTATCACCATGTATCAAGAACATCAAGAGTATGCTCTGTACTGTAAAAACATTATTTTACTAAAGTCTCACAATTCTCTGAAGTAGTGCTTCTGATTTTCATTTTATAGATGAGAAAATTGAGTTTTAGAATGTTTAACGTGACTAAGAGGATGCAGGCAAGAAGAGGGAAAGCCAAGAGTTGTTTTACTAAAAGCCCACGCTTTTCTCTAGTGCCTTCAACACCAAGGCCCATTTTGGTCGAGTGGTTTCTAAAGAGGAAGGGGAATATTTTATATCAGTGGAAGAGCAGAGAATGATATTTCTTTAATTAATTCCCTCCTGTCCCTGCCAATTACAACCCAAACTCCCATCTTAGGTATTACACAACATTTTAATGTCGTCCTTCTTGCCCTTATATTTTTCATTTATTCCAAAGGATGAAAATGTTGGCAAAAACCATTGAGATGGTGATAGAATACAGTTAGATGCCTGCAACTTGCCAACCCCTACTTCCACAATGCCACTAAATCATGCTACCGAGGAAATTATCTACATTACCTACAAGTAGAGAAGACCTTGCTCTGTGGCATGAAACACTCCTTGAAACAATATTCCTGGTTCCTTCATGTAGTCAACCAGTTCTTCAAATCACAAATCAGGACTAATCCAGTTATAGAATATCTATAGACTAAACGCATAGGATGTTCAGAACTGAAGTTTACAACACATGCGGAAAACTTGTATAATACTCTTTTTGAAGGTATTAATTTGCTTTGAATTTAAATGCAAACTAGGGAATCATTTTGTATTAGGCAGAATAATTAAGATTGCTCAAGGTCAACTTCCAGAAACACTGCATCAGAGATCTCTGAAATATCTCAGAACTAGAAAGGTGTTTTGAGACACTTCTTTTCATATTGCTGGTCTTATTATCGGATGTTGCAAAGTCTGCCATTGTTTCTGACCAATAAATGACCATAGAATAATGACTACATACACAGTTTCACTCACACAAAACCAGCAGTGACACCTTCAAGAGAAATAATCTTAAACATATAGTTGAGATTGAGCATAAATGCCATTACCACCATCGGCAAAGCCAGTTGCAGTGATAATAGGTACAGCCACCATAATTAGTCCACTGCTGCTCCAAACATACTTCATCAAGAATTGCTCTATCATGATATACCACAAACGTTTGGATAAGATGAGGTTCATTTGATCTGCTAAAGCTTTGTAACTTTTCTGGAGTTGCTTCATTTCTACCTATGGAGGGAAACAGAGATAAGAATTAACTCACCATGAGCTATAAAATTAAATACTGTATGTTTGAGGACTTTTTAAAAAGATAAGTACATATTATTTTGTTTTACTTAGGATATTATTATCTATGATCTAACAATGAATAAATATAGATCACTATCAGAATTAGTCATTATTTTTTAATTTTGGTCACACCTGTATTATTTTTAAAAAACCATGATACTCAGTCAATAGAATATTAAGTATAAAATACATATAACTGATTTACAATTATGATTTCAAAATTATGTATATAAGATGTTAAGATTAAATAATATCCTGTAAGACATGAATAAGCAATGTTAGAATCTTATCTTTCTTGATCACACCAAAAATACCTAAAAATAAAGATGTGACACATATACGTGTAATTAGACTCCATTTTTGAACTAACTCAATTTACTGGATTTTGTCTTAAATGCAAGAAGCCTACAACATGCTATAATTGACATCACTGAGTTCAATGATTCAAGAGGAATGACCAATCAGTATGATTAATATAACGCATGAGACCAATTTTCAAGTGGCAGTAAAAGTCCTAAATTTGCTTTAAATTTTCTTCGTCAGGTTGCTGTTACTTTAAAAGTATTTTGATAATTGATGATGCTTCAAAAATTAAATAGTGCTGCTTGGTAATTAAAATGCCATCTTCAATTTTAGAATTCCTTAATATTTCATTTGTGAAGTCATTTGTGTTAAGATTTCAGATTCATCACCTTAAAAATTTCCATCATACTTAATATTCTGAAGTTACTTTAATGCACTGCCTGCTTATGTAATTAGGCTAACTATTTTAGGGATCTGCTTCATGTTGAAATCTTTAATATTTAAAAATAACATTCTGGAACTCTTTTTCTCATCCTCATTTCTTCTCTAATCTTAGCTTTTCCCTGAAAGCTAGACAAAATTTCATTTCACTGCCTCTTTTTATTTGTGTCAAAATATGGTACTGAACAGTAACTAGTAGTAATGCAAATGCTATTTGTGAGACACATTCTCCTGCAATTCTTAGGACTGAAGTCAGTCCATTGACCAGGCAGGCAAAATTGTCAAACTTGTCTTTCATGTAAAAGCATCGGGTTTGTTTTTTTTCCCCCTTCTTGAAAAACAAAAGAACAACAACAACAACAAGAATACCATCCTAAATTTTCCATCCCAATGGAAATGTGTTTACTTAGTTTCCAAACAAACATTTTCTTCTAATGCTCTAGGACTAGTTAGAATTTTTAGTTTTAAGAAAATGCTTTAGAGAAAATTCTGAGCATATTTGGGTACCTGAGGCTAAGCAGGCTGTTTTTCAGATTGTTGGATATCTTATTCTTATGACACTTTAGAAAAGTTTGCACTCCATAGTTCTTTAACAGCTTGTAATTGGAAAGGTAAGGAAGCATATACTTCAATACAGGTTTAGACGGCATAGAAATCTAAAACGCTAAAGAAGTGGGTCCATCGACAGTACAACAGATGGTATCTAGCACTGCAGTGGCAGCTGGAAGAGTCTCACATTTCACCCATCACCTTAATTTCTATCTTACCTTATGTCCTCTGTAAAAGGCAATTTCTTCAACATTGGCTATAATTCTGGAGTGCACATACCGCAAATAGCCTTTTCTGTGAGCTTCTTCAGCCACCAATTTGCCAAATTTGGGAGAGCAAGCTTTCAAAACTTTAGCAGTGGCATATACCACAAGTCCCGCTAATAGGGTGGGCCCAATTGGGCTCGCTCCTCTGGATGTAGCAGTCTGGATAAGCGTATAGGAGGTCAAGATTACATCTAAAATAGGCTTGGTCAGATTGGAGTACAAGTGAGCCACAGATTGGGAGAACATCATAATATCCTCAGTAAGAGACTGGTCAGGGTTTGCCAGCCTCCCATCCATATTGATCACCTTATAATAAGTCTGATTTGTAAAATAGGTTTCATAGGCATGGTCTACCAGGCGAGTTCTGAAGGCCAAAGCCAATTTGCACTCCAGGTACCTTATTGCACTGTTAACAAAGGTGGCAGGGATGGCAATCATAAGCCACTTGATTAATTTGATGATGAAAGTTCGAGGCTTCTTTTCCACAATGCTTTTCACGATTTTTCCATCCAGACCAGCCACATAGATCGATAGAAAGGTTCTTGAGATTAGAGCCACTGAGTGAAGGCAGAGCCAGCCTGTTTCAGTGGTCACAAGTTTTGGAAAGAGAATTTTACGAAGTTCTAGTAGCTGTTTGAAAAAATCTGCATTCACTCCAGGACAAGGTTTTTTACAAGTGTTCTCGGTGCAATGCAGTATTTCTCTGTTCTCTGCAGCCGGATAAACTGCTTCTTTTTTCTTCCTGTGGCCAGATTGCTTTAAACGCTTGCCAATGACGGGATAGAGTGTTTTCAGAGCATATGCCGCAGCCACCAGACAGGCAGCCCTTTTAGCAGCACTCGATCTGGTCCATTTCACCCGATCAGCTGCTGCATTTAGCATATTTGTCATTTTCCCAGTTACCCAAACCGGCTTCAAAAAGAATTGGTTTTAAAAGATCATGCTCCGCGGGAATCCCCAGCAAATGTTTCAGAAAGTCCTACAGCGTTCCATAGTCTGCAGCATTTCTCCTCTTCTGTTGTTTTTGTTTTTGTTTTTGTTTTTGTTTTAATTTTGTTCTGCTGTGACAGATGCAGCAGACCTCAGACTCCACTGCATCTACGGGGATGAATCTCTCAGAAGCTCAAGCTGCACCAAGCCGCCCCAGGCTCCTCCCTCTCAGGCTTCTCATTGGCTGGCAGAGCGGTGGGACCTTGGAATCCTCGCTGCCTCCCTTTGAACCTTGAAAATGAGGAGAGAGCAAAACGAATTACATCCTTAACCGGGAGTTCAAAGAGTTAAATGTCTATTTTTGGAGAGGTCGAATCAGGGCAGCTGCTGGCGACAAAACCTGCCCTTGCTACTGAGCATGCTCAGCGTCACTTAGAAACCCACAGAAGTTTCAGGATATACGTCTCTTCTCTAAGGTTTTAGTGGATACCACAAGGGGAAGAGCAAAAAGGAAGGGAGATTTTCAAGAGCTGTAAAACGAGATGAGGGAGAAGGAACGAGGGAAATGGGGGAGAAGGGACAAGAGTGTCAACATAAAGAGTCTGAAAAGAGTATTGAATGAATCTAAAATGGAGAGAAAAGAAAGTGACAAGTGTGGAGGCCACTGGAAAAAACAAAGTATCAAATACTTAGATATGATCTTTGGTGCCGCTGCCCCAACCCCCATTTTGTTTTTTTCTGTGATTCCACGTGAAGTCCTAGAACCTATCAGACAAGTTGTAATTGAGGATATTCCTTTTTGTGGGTTTTTTGTTTTGTTTTGTTTTGTTTGGGGGGGTGGGTGTTTGTTTGTTTTTGGTAAATAGAAGTCTTCTGTAGTATAAAAAATAATTATTTGCTATACTCCCATCCGTATGTTTACTTGTCCTTATAGTAAAAATCTTCCAACTCCATAACGGCTATTTTTAGCAATGGAGCATATGTATTTACAATGTAACTATTAAATAAACGAGTGCAAGGTTTCACTTCTATCTCCTTCCTTGTGTCCTTTAGATAGTTGTTACTTGGAGGTATGTGACTCTATAATCAAAAGTTAACCATTTGGGAATCCAACCCCAGTTAGATGGTAGAAATAGCTTCTCGAGAACCTTATTTTTAAGAGATTTTGTTTGTTTGTTTGTTTTGTCTTTTTCTAGCTTTTGTTAAGGCTTTGAGATAATTTGATTACTTCCCACTTCCATTTTTGTTATTTGATAATAACCAAGAGCATTAAAAAAATTCTCTACATCACGAATGGAGGACTTAAACTGCTAAATAGCCAAGCAAAATTTTGCATATTTAAAAAAAATGTAAAGGGCCTTTTTTTTTTTTTTTTTTTTGGTAAGGATGAGTATATTCTTGAATATGCAAAAACATTTTTGCTTCCCCATCCACCCCCATACACAACATACAGACACATTTCTAGTCATCTGGAAGCCTGGGAAAATATGCATTAAACTAAAACAGAGGTTGGCAAATTACAACCCAAGCAGTGAGCCAAATTTGGCCCTTGAGCCAAGAACAGTTTTTACATTTTAAAGTGGTCAAAAATACATCAAAAGAAGAATAATATTTTGTGATGTGAGACTTTTATGAGGTTTTTATTTCAGCATCCAGAAATAAAGTTTTATTGGAACACAGTCATACCCATTTATTTGTTTATGGTTTTCAAGCTACAGTGACAGAATTGGGTAGATAAAACAGAGCCTAAATATTTACTATCTGACCCCCTTCGGAAGAAGTTTCCCAACCTCTGTGATAGAATATATAAGCTGTCTCAGTGTTGAATGATTTTCATTTTCATTTTACTATGAGTAAAGAACTATTGTGACTTTTATAAGTAACAATATTCTTAACTTCCCCATGTACGTATATTAATTCCAAGAATCATCACAGGTCTCTTTTCATTTGTTTGCATTCAATTCAGCAAATTTACTAACATGTGAGTGGCAAAGTCATGCAAGTCTCTTTGATAGCTGGCCATATTAGCAGCACAATCATTTCATTAAAATTTACAAAGTCTGGGGGCGCCTGGGTGGCGAAGTCGGTTAAGCGTCCGACTTCAGCCAGGTCACGATCTCGCGGTCCGTGAGTTCGAGCCCCGCGTCGGGCTCTGGGCTGATGGCTCAGAGCCTGGAGCCTGTTTCCGATTCTGTGTCTCCCTCTCTCTCTGCCCCTCCCCCGTTCATGCTCTGTCTCTCTCTGTCCCAAAAATAAATAAACGTTGAAAAAAAAAATTTTTTTTTAAATTTACAAAGTCTGTATGTAGAGATTGTAGTGTTAAGGTGGTTATTTTCAATATCTTTTATTCCTAATCTCATGCTTTTCATGTGTCAAAATGAGGCTGTCTTACATTTATAAATTTTAATTCTTTATATCACATCTCCTGACTGTGACAGGAGAAGTGCAGGGCCAGGGTAACCTTAAATGGAAGTGACAGGAGGATGTTCAGCCAGGCAGAATATGCTACACAGAGGGATGTGTAGGTCAGAAAGCAGCCAGCAATCGAGGCAAGTGGCTTACATCACTGGAGGCCAAGCCATTGTATAGAAGGAGCAGTGCAGGGGGAATCTAGAAGCATAGAACATTAGAGATCCAAATGGGCCCACACTTAATTGTAGGTAGGTCAGTTTACCAACTGATACTGACGCTGAGGTGCAGGAACAAGTTTTTAATGTCTTGGAGCGAAAGACTAGGTATAAGGAAAATAAGATAGAAATTTGGTTGCTAGAATTGTGGTATAAGGAAGGTTGAAAGCCAGTTACTAGAACTGGGGAAAAGGTCAATGTGAGATATGACTTGATGTTGAGCCCCTTAAGTACAGATCTAATTAAAACCATTTAAATTCTACTCCCATGTTTATATATATTCACGGATATATACAAAACATATAAAACTATATGCTTTAAAAGTGTAAAACATCAGAAATGATTTTTATAATAAAGACATCTACACATAAATAACAATATATATTGTAGATAATATATATGTTGTATGTTTATATAGTAAATCACCAGAACGTAAGTAATTTTTAGTAACAAAGATAAATTAAGGTTTAAGAATTTTAGATGGATTTCCTTTCAACAAATGGTAGTATTTCATCTGTGCTGTATTCCTTTCTTGAACTGTTTACTGACCCAAGAGATTACCTAATTGCCCTACTGGCCCTAAAATAGCACTGTGTTTGACTCATTATCTATTGATCATGCTAGTCTTATTCATGTGAGGTATAAAACAACACTGAAGATGAGATCTTAGGTCAACATTTCAGCTGTTATAAATAACCACCTAATAATTAGTTCATGAGGAAATGTCTTTTGCTGTGAAGGAAAACCCAGAAAATATTTTGTCTGAAGATGTGTCTCCTAGATTAATTTTTCCTTAGCATAATTCACCACTTCTACTGCCTCCCTGTGACTGACTGGAAGGAAAGCAGTAACTTTAGTCAGGGAGAAGAGATGTTTATATCCAGCTCCCAGTTCTTGATTTTTTAGTAAATTGGTTAACCACTCCTTTATGTCCTTTCCACATACAATAATATATCAAAAGTCAGTTAATCTTTTAGCAAGTTATTTTACCCTTTTAGTCAATTTGTTCCTGTTCAAAAAATGTTGAAAGTAGGAAAAGCTAATAACATTGGGTCGTTGCTTCTAACTTAACTGTATGGTTTAGTTACTGAGAATGACCAGCTATACAATGTGGAAGATTGATTTGTTCTGAAATGGCATATTCACTCGGTCTAATTCAAACCAATAATAGATATACTTTGATGAATTTTTATTATAAAAATTGGTATTTGTATCATTAAACAAGATATCTACCCTGGGAGGTAATCCTATTTAAGTATTTATTCCCAATGACTTGATAGAAGATATTTTATATTTGAAATTATGAGATATTCCCTAGGTTAAATTGTGGGAAACGATCTTGACAATTGGGGAACGGGTGGAATTACTTTGTGCATTTTTGGGGGGACAAGAGATTTCTAGTTTTCAGCCAAAATATCATAGAGCAGGTTGTAGGATAAATGTTTTATGAAGATATACAAACATAACACAGAAATGAATAGCAAAATCCAATTTTTGTTTTGAGATTTTTTTTTTCGTTAAGAAGTTGAGAGTCTTTGGGCCTTTACAGCTTAAATAAAATTTTGATCACTCTCAGAAACTTATAAAAATGTACCGAAGAGTAAATCACCAACGTGCAAGGTTTCTAATAAACAACTGTTTACGGAATATTAAAACCGTATGTGAAAGATATTTAAAGGAACTGGATACAGAGTGATAAGCGGGAATGCAAACATTATCTTTAGGATTAGGAATCTTATAACTTTCTCTTTGCCTTCTTTTTCTCCCCCAAGTCTGATCTTTGATCTGAAAAAGAAGGCTGAGACCAGTATAGAACTAAATGAAATTATGGTGGCGGTGGCTTGAAACTCTAACCCTGTGGCCACAGTCCGAAACTTCATTTACTTAGGCTTCCCTTGCCTGAGCGGTTAAAACTGCTGATTCCTCTTCCCCTAGGCGGACTGGCTGCTTTCCCACAGGGTCCCTTGCCGCCCTATCAGGCCACTGTCTCCGCAGAAACCGCAGAGGCTTTCGGGAGGCTAACAAGCAGCCAGCCTGGGCGCAGAGGCTGTCGGGAGGCTGGGCCGTCGGCCCTGGGGCGGGGCGGAAGTAGGTGGCCGAGGCCTAATAAATTGGCTGAGGCTGAAGAAGTTGTGGCTCCGTACAAAACCCAGGCATCTGAGCTTCCAGCCTCTGGGGCTTCAGACGTTTCGGGGAGATGAACTGGGTCGGGGGATCCCGGTGAGTTGTGTTGCTGGAGCTTGAGACTGGAGACCTTGAGTCCCTGGACGTTCATTCCCGTAATGGCGCCTCTTTCCTAGGCCGTCGAGGGGCGGGGATAGCTTTAGCTGGGGAGAACTTGTAGGCGTGGGTCTTTTCATCGGGAGCCAGGAAGGGCGACCCTAGCCACCACGTCTCTGTTCTTAAACCAAAAGCAAGTGGGCTTCTCCCCGCTGGCTCTTCAAAGGCTTTGCGTGTGGAGCCGCCCGCCGTGGGTGAAGCGCTCGGCTCTCCCTCCCAGGTGTCTCACATCTTCCTTCTCTAACGAGGCGTCTCACCGCCTGAGCCCTCTTCTACCTTCTTACCGCTCCTGCCCCTCTCACTTGGAAAAGGTTTTCTTTCTAGGACTGTATATATTTTTTTCATGAACTTGGACCGTATTGTGGAAAAGACCATTTCCTGCTGCCCCTAAGTTCCTCGGTGGGGAGAGGGGCGGCAGTATCAATCGTATATTTAGTTTGTTTTTTAAAGGGAGGTAAGGTGAACAGTTTCTAATGGCAATATCTCACGAGATAATTTGCGATTTGTTTTGTATTTACCATTAATCATCTAAAGCGTGATGGGTTGGCAATTTAGTTTTATATAACATGTTCATTCCTATTGGCCTAAAGTCCACTAGGATGGAAATAATGTAGGCCTGTAATTTCATTTGATGAAAAGAATTGTTTCGATTGAAACACTAAACCATTGAATACAATTTTTTTTGTCACAGGTGGACCCAGTTGATGTGGTTAGAATGTTACACATTTACATTCTAAGGAATTTTGTAAGGAGAAAGACAGCTTTTGTGTTCACCAAGTATTGTAATTATGCCCAGTAATTTTAGCAGGAGCATTTATCCTGTTGAAGAATGTGTTAGCATTGTATGTTAGAAATTTATCTGAATTATTTCTGGCTGGTGTTCTAGCATCATACTTACACTTTGGAGAAAACTGAAAATTCACTCACAGGTTTCACAGGATTTTGGTTGATATATGATTATAATTTGATGTTTTTGAATTTGAAATTCTTCAGAATGTGAATAATGAGATTAAATCATTTTACAAATGCTTAAGTACTGTTACAATGTAGGTGCCATTCTGTCCTATATTTAAAACTTCTGGCTATTCCAGGAGTAATATTTTAGTTGCTATTAAGACACAAAAGCAAAATACTGCAGGAAAATAGTAGTTGTGTTTCTCAAAATGAGGTAGTGCTGTGCCTGGATGTAGTAAAGTTTTATTTTATTTATTTTGAGAGAGAGAGCATGAGAAGGAGAGGGGCAGAGAGAGGGAGGGAGGGAGGGAGAATCCCAAGCAGGCTCCATGCTGTCAGCGAAGAGCCCCACTTAGGGCTTGAACTCACGAACTGTGAGATCATGATCTGAGCCAAAATCAAAAGTCAGATGCTTAACTGACTGAGCTCCCCAGATGCTCTGAAAATATATTTTTAAACTTAAACATGGATACATTATGGAGTAAAGTGCAAAACTCTTGCAATATTACAATAACATATGCAATTTTAGATAAATTTTCTTGGGTGAATGGGCTCCTTAGGTCAAACCCTATATTGGTAATGAAACAATGAGTATCTCCACTTTCTACTATCACAGTAGACAAGGGTGGACAAGTGAGTTGATCATGGTTTATGATCATGAGGCCTGAAGGATCTCAGAATCCAAGACAGTGCTCAGTAACCACTACTAGCTTAATTAGAGCTATTAGAGAATAGACATTTTAATCCATACCCCAGTCCATCTTGAAGTACTTGTTTATTACCCTCTTATTAGGATTGGTTTTGGTTGAAAATTTTGAGAACTGTTAACTTATAGATAAATAATTGGAGAACACTTACAAAGCTCCATTAGAACTGCTTCCAAAGAGCATTCAACATTAATTAAACAAATAGATTTTCACATGCCTACCTGTTTAGGACATGGTTAAGCCCTACGTGGGGGAGGGGAGTTCAGAAGAGAAAAAGATATAATTTTGAGCCACAAAAATAATCAGTGGTAGAATGGTGAGAATAGAATTTGGTAAATGACTATTATACTGAAAAGAATAAAGAGCACTTAATAATAAAATGAGCCTTTTTTTTTTAAGGTTATTTATTTATTTTGAGAGAGTGAGTGAGCAAGGGAGGGGAAGAGAGATAGAGGGTGAGAGAATCCCAAGCAGGCTCTGAGTTTACAGTGTGAAGATGCAGGGGTCAATCCCAAGAACTTGATATTATGACCCTATCTGAAACCAAGAGCCAGATGCCCAACTGACAGAGCCACCCAGCTGCCCCAAAATAAGCACTGTTCTAAGTGCTTTTTCAAAACTAGCTCATTTACTCTTAACAAGATCCTAATGAGGTGTATACAAATGCTACCCCCAGTTTACTGATGGGGAAACTTACACACTGTTAAATGTTAAGTGACTTGCCTAAGGTCACCCAGCTAATCGGTGGTAGACTTAGGATTTGAAAACAAAGTGCTTAACCACTCTGTTATGCTGTGTGGGAACATGAGTATTGTAAAAGTGGCACACATAAAGGGCTGTGGATACTTAGGGAACTGAGAAACAAAATTACGTTAAGCCTTGAAAGATAGCAATATCGCACAGAACAAACATCACAGGGAAACAATGAAGCACAGGTTCTTAAAAGTTGAAAAGTAGGTGCGATAAATAATTAATCAGATTAGAGACCTAGTTTTTAGCAAGGCTTAGAAGAGATGGGTTGAGAGCAGAGGTATTATAGAAACTGAAAGGATTATTCGTTAGACAGCAGGTGGGTCTGCATTAACACAGGAAAACAGGAAGAAGCTTTACAATGTTGTTAAGGGAATTAAAGAAGCAGGCTATAGCAAGTTTATGTTTTGCTCGTAGCAATCTGATTGCATACACAAAATAGAAGCAGAATATTCTTGTATATGATAGGAACCTGATATCTGTTAAGTTTAATTGCAGAATCATTTCATGGGAGAATCTTAGGATTGCAAAGGTCTACAATTTTTCTTGGCCTAAAACAAACTTGGCATTTGATTTTTTGCTACTCTTCTGTTTAGGGACTCTATTGGTCATACGTAAAATTTTTTTTATGTGAAATAAAAAAAGGTAAAGAGTTGGTGGCTATGGAAGAAGTAAGCTTCCCTTATTTTCCTTTTTAAAAAGAATGTTTGTTTATTTTTGACAGAGTGAGCAGGGTGAGGGGCAGAGTGGAAGGAAAGAGAGAGAGAATCCCAAGCAGGCTCCTTCACTGTCAGCCCAGAGCCTGATGAGGTATTCAGTCTCATGAACCTGTGAGATCATGAGCTGAGCTGAGATCAGGAGTCAGACACAACTGAACCACCCAGGTACCTCTTATCTTCCTTTTTAAAATTACTAAAATTAGGGGTGCCTGGGTGGCTCAGTCAGTTGCACATCCGACTTTAGCTCAGGTCATGATCTCACAGTTTGTGAGTTCGAGCCCCATGTCGGGCTCTGTGTTGACGGTTCAGAGCCTGGAGCCTGCTTTGGATTCTGTGTCTGCCACTCCCTCTGCCTCTCCCCGACTTGTGCTCTGTCTCTCTCTCTCTCAAAAAAATAAATAAATAAAATGTAAAAAAAAATTGTTTACAATTACTAAAATTGTTTTATTTGGCTTTAATGTTATGGATTGTGGACATTTTTGCAAGATATAACATTTCATTTCAAACAATCTCATTTTGGGTAGAGATTTGGTCTAAGCTGAAAGTAATTTACACCTCTATGATTGCAATTCCCAATCAACTGTCTGAAACTTGCTAATCAGTGATGTCAGGTTTTTCAATTTAATGGTCTGTTCTTTCTTTTTTTCCCAAAATTATATTATTTTTTTTATTTTAAAATCCACCCCCTCCCTACCCGCCCCCCACCTCACATCCTTTCTTGACAGAATTAAAATATCAGTGTCAGTCTTGCCAATTAAAAAAAAAAAATTTTTTTTTTTTACTTGTCTGGAAATCATTGACCTACAACTCTAATTCTTGTTTTGTATGATTTATAAGTCACCACTAAGAGCCTGTATTTTTGTAGTCAGGTTGAGGTGTAAATTTGAGACAGAACAGGTGTAACTACTGATATTTTTAAGTTTGGAAACGATTCTATTTTCCTGTTTATTCATCACTGACTTGTTTCACCAAATTCATAGCCCCTTAGACATGAAGGTGTTAGGAAGATGGGAGAGGAGGGGAAAATAAAAAGCTGTAGCCAGTCTTTGGGCCACAACATGCCTTTTAGAATGAGCTTGACTGTAGATGGGCTATATAGCACTATATATGAAGTATAAGGGAAAAAAAATTTAATTAGGGGAAGCTTACCTATTTTAAAATAAAACTTTTTTAATGTTTATTTTGAGAGGGAGTGAGAGTGAGCAGGGAAGGGGCAGAGAGAGAGGGGGGCAGAGAGACAATCCCAAGCAAGCTCTGCACTGTCAGCACAGAGCCTGATGCAGGGCTTGATCTCACCAACTGAGATCAGGAACTGAGCCGAAATTAAGAATGAGAGGCTTAACCAACTGAGCCACCCAGGTGCCTCTAGGGGAAGTTTATTTTTGTAACTTAGATTGAATAATGCAACCAGTGTCATAAGAGGAACATAGATAAAAGCCTGTTTAATTTAGATGAGGGAGAGGTTTGCATTAATGTAGGTCTGGAACATTTGTGCAGAATATTTGTTAAGTGCTGTGGACCAAGCACTGTGCCAGGTGGGCGTGCAAAGTAACAAAATGTAATTGTTTTCTGAGAGATTCGTATTTTATTGGGGGTGGGGATATGACATGCCATTAGGTTTGAAAACATTTAAGATAAGGGGCCAAAATATAGGATTTAAAAAATAGATACTCTGAACGATACAATATAGGATAGTTTTAGCTGAAGCTTTGACAGCTAGAAACAAGTTTAGATGGAGAAAACAAAGAAGCAAATAAACATTACATAAGTAGTTGGAGATAAAATTATAATATTTAAATATTTAAAAATGTGTATGGGTCTACTTGATGGTGAGGTTGAAAGCCAGACGGAGAAGTTGAAATTTGATCTGTTAGCTACTGAGTCATACAAATTTGGAAGTAATACAATAAAAATGGTATTTTTATGACTGTAGTATTCGTATTTTGTAGTTTGGAATGGAGTGGGAGAAAAACTCTAAGATCGTGATACCAGTTGGGAATCTGATGGGGGGAAAAATCAATACTATTTTTCCGTATTCTGTGATTCTCCAAATCAACAGCAGTCCTAACTCACTTGTATGTTTCGGGGGGGGGGGTGTGAATTTGGGTTCGTTACTAAACCTCTCTATACAAGGGCCGATCCAAGTGGTGAGGAACCTTCTGTATGGAAAAATAATGCAAAATCATGACTGCAAAATTAGATACAGGGCTTGGAAGGGACATTTTTATGTTAAGGCACCTGAAGCTTAACCTTAATTAACCTTACAATAAATTATTTTTATAGTAAATTAGTCTCTGAGCATCCTTTTCCTTATGTGTTAAAGGGGGATAATACTTAAATGCACAGTGAACATTTCCATTTGGTGCAGTCATGATTTATATTATGGTCCTCGTGGCATGTGCAGTTGCATTTGTCTTGGAGTTTTTGTTTTTGTTTTTAACTTTTTAATGTTTATTTTTGAGAGAGAGACAGAGCACCAGTGGGGCAGGGGCAGAGAAAGCGAGACATAGAATCCGAAGCAGGCTCCAGGTTCTGAGCTGTCAGCACAGAGCTGACACGGGCTCAAACCCACGAACCATGAGATCGTGACCTGAGTAGAAGTCAGACACTTAATTGATTGAGCCACCCAGGTGCCCTGATGGAGTTTTTGTTTTTTAACTAAAGAAACTACCATTACTATTTCTGTTAAAATGAGCCCACATAGATTCAAGGAATGGCCTATTTTTTTAACCTCTGCCATGGTCTGAATTAGTACATGAGCCACTCATGCCATGAAGAGATTTCTCACTTTAACATGTGGTTAAATCCAAAGACCTGCACTGATAACCCAGGAAAGACACTTCCCAGATCGAAAAATAACTAACCTCTCCTTTTAAAGATAGTGTGGAGGGCACTAGATGATAATGTGCTGGGACATGCGCAGCTAGGGACAATTAATTTGCCGGTTGGGGTTGTGAAAGTATTAAATGCTGCTGTCGGTGCTGGCCACTTGTACCAGCTAGTTGTGCTGTTGCATGCTAAAGTCTGAGACATGTGTATAGCTGCCATACCTGGGGGTGGGGTCAATATGAAGCTTGGGAAATTTCAGGTTAGGTGTAAGTGAAATACTTGTAAGGAATACAAGGCTAATCAGTCCTGCCAGAGAGCATATTAAGAGTAATAGGAATATTGTTGCTGTGATGCTTTCTGTCAACTTTTTTTTTTTAATATTGTTTGGTAATGGTTTTGTAATCTTTTTGTAGCAAGGACCTCACATAAACGAAAATTAATGCTTAATAATAAATTATGTACTGATAGTTTGTTTTCAAATTAAGTTGATGATGGACTTACGCACAAAAATTTTACCAACATTTAGCATCTCTTATGTTTTATCATTGAGCACATGACAAACCGAATAAACAAAATCTACTGAAAAAGCATCCAGATTTATTTTCAGATTTAGTAGTTATTTTAAGAATATCATAGCGGCAAATAATTTGACACGTGTAACTGCAGAACATTGAAGACAAAATTGTATCTCCAGTGATAATATGAATACACATTTGATGGGTTATAGCATCATGTGTAAAACAGTATTCTTACTAAATATTATAACCTGTGTGACTAATATATACTTGGATTGATTGTGGTTTACATATCCCAAGAAGCTTGATATTTTACCGAACAGAAACTGCAGTTTTCAGAATTTCAAACAATTTTATATATGCACAATTAATATAACTGAATTACAGTTTCTAAGACAATACTAATGTTGAAAAAATGCTTTGGTGTGCCATTATAAGCTTTCTCTTTTTGCTGCCTTTCATTAATTGAATTTCATAATCACTTGAGATTTTGAAGAATGACTTTGTAAATTAATGTGTCCTACATTGTTTTGAACATTTTTGTAAGCAAATATCCTAAATTTTGAAGACATTTTGTTCAAAAACATCTTTATTCAAAATAAATCTTTATTCTATAAATAGAATGGAAAAACTTCAACTTTAGAAGCTTTAGTGAATTATTGAAAATAAAAATTTTATGATTTAATTGGGAATAGCCTGAAATATACATTTAGGTTGAGATATCATTTACTTTCCAAAATCTCTTCCACTATGTGATCAGGAGAGGGCTGCTCATGTTTATCATTACAGCCTGTGACTGTGAAACAATGTTTTCTTTGTGAAAATACTATAAAAATTCAGTCTGCAAGAACTTATTTAAATTAGGCTGTGTATTTTGAGTATTAGATTTCTGCTTTAATTGATTTGACAATTTTTTTTCAATACCTTACCTTTTATAACTCACACATCTCTAAAAACCTTTTTCTTGTATTATAAGAGAAAAATCTATGTAAAAGCCATAATGTTCTAACATATATCATTACTATTCCTAACACATCAGGTAGACCTGTTTTAGTTTTGTGGAAAGCCAATGTAAGTACTTTTTCTAGGCTAGTTACTGTCCTGAATCTTAATAAGTTTGCTGGCTAACAATGTTGGATTATGATGTTTTAGATTAAATTAGTATCAATGTAACATAAGCCATAAACTATTGTTTTTCATTGGTTAGTTATTGCTCTGTTTATTTTATTTACATTTTACACTTTTAATCACACTTAAGATAATATTATAAGATCTTAACAATCTGGAAAGTTTCCTTTGCATGGCACCATGCCACTAAAAAATAAACTAAGCGGCAAACTAAAAAGCAAAACAAAAGAAACAGAAGCAATTCAATACTGACAAGACATATGACACCCATAGTATTTAATTCATAATGTAGTTTCAATATCTCCTACATCCTCCCATGTAAAATGTGTTAGTGTTGTTTTTTTATCTTTCTTTGTCAACCTTATTGTTGTTTTGGTTTTTTTTTTTAAGGAAGTATTTCTTTAGCCTTTTCCTTTAAATATGTTCTTACTAGAAAGAATAGCAAGGGGCAGAATACTCATGATAAAAGCATGCTTTTATTTCTTAGTGTGTTTCTGTGTCTCTCTGTCCCCCTTTTCCACCTTCCCCTCCTTCTATCTCTTCTTTCCCTCCCTTAATCTTTTTACACCTATTTTACTTTATTCTTTCTTACAAAGAATTATGTAACAAATATCCATATTTCTGCTCTCCAGAATTAATAACCTGTAGAGGGTTCTATGAAGGGTTATGACCTACTGATTTTCTTTTAGTATGTAGCTATAAAGGCAACTAATATTGTTCATCCTTTTATTGAAAGAGATGGTTACAATAGCTTTCTTTAAAAGTCTACTTTCTTGAATAAAGTAATGATTGCTATTAAAAAGATGAGCCTCATTTTCACTGCCTCACTTCTAATAACTGGTAATTTAAATTTTAAGGCAAAAACTAGAGAAACTCTTAAAGTTATTTTTTTATAAAGTACATATAAATTTCATGAAGAAACTTGCATATAATTAAGACCTTGAAGGTATTTTTTTTTTATTTTTTTTTTTCAACATTTATTTATTTTTGGGACAGAGAGAGACAGAGCATGAATGGGGGAGGGGCAGAGAGAGGGAGATACAGAATCGGAAACAGGCTCCAGGCTCTGAGCCATCAGCCCAGAGCCGACGCGGGGCTCGAACTCACGTACCGCGAGATCGTGACCTGGCTGAAGTCGGACGCTTAACCGACTGCGCCACCCAGGTGCCCCAAGACCTTGAAGGTATTGAAAGTTTTGAATACAGAAGTGTGGTGGGGAAAAAAATAAGTGTGATGGGAGAAGTGTCCATATATGGAGGAGAAAATTGTATATTTTAATTTGGTTGGGTGTTGGAATACATGAAGTAGAAGAACAGACACAAGTTTGAAATCTGAGTTGGGAACAGACTATGGAAGCCATGTTCCTAAATGATAATCGGAGATGGGTTTATTGCGATTACCAATTTAGTGAAATGTATTGGAGAACATTTGCCTAAAATCCAGGAAACTCTTTAAAATATCATTATAGTAGTTAGCTATATAATATTGCAGTTGTCAAAGTAGCAAATGACTTCTTAGGATTCATAGTTTATATCTGGCATGTTTTATAGTTTATATCTGGCATAGTTTATATCTGGCTGTTTTAATTATGTCCACATTTTTGTCAGGTATAAAATTCTACTTCCCCCTTTATTTAGGGGATGTGTTTTCCTTTTGCTCTGTTATTTTTTTTTCTAGCTTTATTGAGATATAATTGATAAATTATTGCTGGCTAGGACTTCCAGTATTAGGTTGAGTGAAAGTGGTGAGAGTGGACATCCTTATCTTGTTCCTGACCTCAGGGAAAAGCTGCTTTTCTCCACTGAAATATGATGTTAGCTGTGCGTTTTTTGTATGTGTCCTTTATATGTTGAGGTATGTTCCCTTTAAACCTACTTTGTTGAGGGTTTTTATCCTGAATTGATATACCTTGTCCAGTGCTTTTTCTGCATCTATTGAAATGATCATATTGTTTTTATCTTTTCACTTATTGATGTGATTTATCATATTGATTTTGTGAATATTGAACCACTCTTGCATCCCAGGAATAAATCTCACTTGATTATGGTGAATTTTTTTTTCTTTTTTTTTAGTGCAGTGTTGGATTCAGTTTCCTAATATTTTGTTGAAGATTTTTGCAATTATGTTCATCAGAGATATTGGCCTTTAGGTCCCTTTTTTTGGCAGTGTCTTTATCTGGTTTTGGTATAGGGTAATGTTAGAGTCATAGAATGGATTTGAAAGCTTTCCTTCCTCTTCTATTTCTTGGAATAATTTGAGAAGAAATCTCAAATCTTCCTGATTCAGTTTTGGAAGGTTATACGTTTCTAGGAATATATTCATTTTGTCTAGGTTGTCTAATTTGTTGGCATATAATTTTTCAAAATATTAGCCTTTTTATATATATATATTTAAGTTTTATTTATTTATTTATTTATTTATAGCACACAGGAGGAGCCGAGAGAGACAGAGAGACAGAGAGACACAGAGACAGAGAGGGGGGGGAGAGATAGAGAGGGGGACAGGGGAGAGGGGGACAGGGGAGAGGGGGAGTGATAGAGGGGGAGAGATAGAGGGGGAGAGATAGAGGGGGAGAGAGGGGGAGAGATAGAGGGGAGGGAGAAGGGGAGAGATAGAGAGGGGGAGAGGGGGAGAGCTAGAGGGAGAGAGGGGGAGAGCTAGAGGGGGAGAGAGGGAGAGCTAGAGGGAGAGAGGGGGAGAGAGGGAGAGAGGGGGAGAGGTAGAGGGAGAGAGGGGGAGAGGTAGAGGGAGAGGTAGAGGGAGAGAGGGGGAGAGGTAGAGGGAGAGAGGGGGAGAGGTAGAGGGAGAGAGGGGGAGAGATAGAGGGAGAGGTAGAGGGAGAGAGGGGAGAGATAGAGGGAGAGATAGAGGGAGAGAGGGGGAGAGATAGAGGGGGAGAGGGGGGGAGATAGAGGGAGAGATAGAGGGGGAGAGGGGGGGAGATAGAGGGAGAGATAGAGGGGGAGAGGGGGGGAGATAGAGGGGGGGAGATGGGGGGGGGGGGGGGGAGAGAGGGGGAGGGGGGGAGATGGGGGGAGGGGGGTGGGGAGAGAGAGAGGGGGAGAGGGGGGTGGGAGAGAGAGAGGGGGAGAGGGGGGTGGGAGGGAGAGAGAGGTGGGAGGGAGAGGGGTGGGAGGGAGAGAGGGGTGGGAGGGAGAGAGGGGTGGGAGAGAGAGAGGGGGAGAGAGAGAGAGGGGGAGAGAGGGGGAGAGAGGGGGGGGAGAGTGAGGGGGAGAGAGGGGTGGGAGAGAGAGGGGTGGGGGAGAGAGGGGTGGGAGAGGGAGGGGTGGGAGAGGGAGGGGTGGGGAGAGGGAGGGGGGGAGAGGAAGGGGGGGAGAGGGAGGGGTGGGAGAGAGAGAGGGGAAGAGCGAGGGGTGGGAGAGAGAGAGGGGAAGAGAGAGGGGTGGGAGAGAGAGAGGGGAAGAGAGAGGGGTGGGAGAGGGGGGAGGATGGGGGAGGAGAGAGAGAGGGGGAGGGGGGGAGGGGGGGAGAGAGCAATCCCAAGCAGTTTCCACACTATCATAGTGTGGAGCCCAATGTGGGGCTCGAACTCACCAACCATGAGACTGTGACCTGAACCAAAACCAAGTGTCAGTTGCTCAACTGACTGAGCCACCCTGGTGTTCCTAAATCTTCATATTTCTGTGGTATTGGTGTTTAATTCTCTTCTCTTTCTGATTTTATTTGCGTCTTCTCTTCTTTTTTTTAATTTTTAAAAATTTTTTGATGAGTCTGGCTAAAGGTTTGTGAATTTTGTTGATATTTTCGAAAAGTAACCCCTGGTTTCATTGATCTGTTTTTTGTTTTAGTTTCTACTTCCTTTATTTCTGCTGTAATTTTTATTTCCTTCCTTCTGCTGACTTTGGGTTTTATTTGTTTTTTGTGTTTTTTTTTTTTTTTTTTTTTTAGCTCCTTTAGGTTGTTGTTTGTTTGTTTAAGATTTTTCTTGCTTTCTGAGGTAGGCCTATATTATTATAGACTTGTCTCATAGAACAGCTTTTGCTGTTTCTCAAAGATATTGGACTGTTGTGTTTTCATTTTAATTGTCTCCATGTATTTTTTTACTTCTTTGATTTCCTGGTTGACTCATTGTTTAGTAGTATGCTATTTAACCTCCATGAATTTGTATTCTTCCAGTGTTTTTCTTGTGTTTGATTCTGGTTTCATAGTGTTGTGGTCAGAAAAGATGCATTGAATGACTTTATTTTTTTTTTTTTTTTTTTTTTTTTTTTTTTAATTTGTTGAGACTTCTCTGTGGCCTAATATGTGATCTCTTCTGGAGAATATTCTAAGTGCACTTGGAAAGAATCTGCGTTCTGCTGTTTTGGGAGGGAATGTTCTGAATACATCTGTTAGATCCATCTGGTTCAGTGTGTCATTCAAAGCCACTGTTTCCTTGTTGATTTTATGTTTGGATGATCTGTCCATTGATGTAAGTGTGGTGTTAAAAGTCCCCTACTGTTATTGTATTATGATCAGTTATTTCCTTTATGTTTGTTACTGCTTTATGTATTTGGGTGCTTCCACATTGAGTGGTAAATATTTACGGTTGTTAAACTGTCTTCATGAATTGTTCTCTTTTTGATTATATAGTGTCCTTCTTTGTGTATGGTCTTATTACAATCTTTTTTTAAAATCTTTTTTTTCTGTTGTAAGTACTGCTAACCCATCACGTCCATTTGGATGATAAATCCTTCTCTATCCCTTCACTTTCAATCTACGTGTGTCTTTAGTCTGAAATGAGTCTCTTGTAGGCAATATATAAATGGATCTTGCTTTTTAAATCATTTTGTCATCCTATGTCTTTTGATTGGAGTGTTTAATGTATTACATTCAAAGTAATTATTGATAGGTATGTACTTATTGCCATTTTGTTACTTGTTTTATTGTTGTTTTTATAGTTCTTTTCTGTTCCTTTCTTGATCTCTTGTCTCAGAGTTTGCTGGCTTTTTTTTTAGTGATCTCCTCGGGTTCCTTTTGCTTTAGTTTTTGCTTTAGTAGTATCTACTTCTGGTTTCCTATTTGTGTTACTATTAGATTTCTATATAACATATTCTTTATGTAGCAGTCTATATTAAGTTGATGGTCACTTAAGTTTGAACCCATTCTTTACTCCTATCCCCCTCACATTTTAGGTACATGGTGTCTTATTTTACATCCTTTTGTGAGTCCCTTGACTGGTTTTTATAGATACACTTAATTTTACTATTGTGTTTTCTAATTTTCTTAGTTCTGCTCACGATCTTCCCACTGAAAGAATCTCCTTTAACATTTCTCATAGGGCTGGTTTAGTGGTCATGAATTCCTTTAACTTTTGTTTTTCTGGGAAACTCTTTTTATCATTCCCTCTATTCTGGATGATAGCCTTGCTGGATACAGTATTCTTGACTGAAGGTTTTTCCCTTCGACACTTTGAATATGTCATGCATGCTACTTCCTTCAGCCTGTGGAGTTTCTGCTAAAAATAGTTGATAACATTATGGGATTTTACTTGTATGCAACTGTTTTATTTTCTCTTGCTTTAAAAATTCTATGTCACTACTTTTTTTGTCATTTTAATTACTGTGTGTCTTGGTGTGGACCTGCTTGGGTTGACTTTGTTGTGGACTCTCTGTGCCTTCTGGATCTGGATCTCTTCTGTTCAGCTTGATTGCTGTCCATTACTCTATCCTCCAGGTTGCTGATCTGTTCTTCTGTTTTCTCTAATCTACTATTTATTCCCTTTGTGTATTTTTAAGTTTTAGTTACTGACTCTTCATCTCTGATTGGTTCTTTTTATGTTTTGTATCTCTTTGTTAAGGGTCTCACTGAGGTCCTCCACTCTTTTTTTGAAGCCCAGTGAGTATCTTTATAACTATTACTTTAAATTCTCTTTCAGGTATATTATCTGTTTCACTTAGCTCTCTTGTGATTTTTGTCCTGTTCTTTCATTTGGGACATACTCCTCTGTTTTCTCATTTTGTCTGATTCCTTGTGTCTGTTTCTCTGTATTAGGAAGCTCCATCTTCTGCTCTTAAAAGTAGTAGCCTTATGAAGAAGAGGTCCTATACTGCCCTGAGGTGCAGCATCCCCTGTTTAGCAGAATCCGGTGCTTCAGGGGTATCGTGTGTGTGCGCGCGCGCATGCGTACTCTGCTATTGTCACTGAGCCAATGTTTCCTTCAGTCCAATCATTTGCAATGGCTCCGTTTGCCTGTTGTGGACAGACTTAGATCCCTGTGTTGTTATTGGGCCTGTCTGGGGCTGCCTTGGACTTGAGTTGTGTCAGACTAGGCTTTTGCCAGAGATGCAGTAGGACTGAACTGCAGGTGCTTTTCCTGTCTTGTTCCCTGAGAAGCTTTTGTTGGTGGTCAGGGCTTGCTGTCAGGCAAGATGCCTGCCCCCAGCCTACTTCTGGAGCCACAGTCTGACTGGTGTGTGTAGTTACCTTTCCCCTCCCTGGAACAGGAGTCACTTTTGAGTGGTCTTGGACCCTGCCAGGGCTGTTTGCACACTGCCAGGCTGTGGTACCACTTTGATGGATCTGACCAAAGGTGTATTGGAGGGGGCAGTTCCATGGGAGAATTCAGAGGCAGGTAGGCTGTTAGAAAGTTAGGTAGCTAGTGGTGGCACTGTGCTGGTCCCTACAGCTGTCCTAGGGTCTAGGCTGCAGGGTGGGGGAGGGGAATGGTACCTGCCAGATATATTGTTCCCAGAGAAATCTTCCAATGATCCCTACCCCTCCAACACATACTCTGAGATTAGTAAACAAATCTCCCCAGGCATTTTTTTTCAAACTGCTACTGTTAGTCTGTATCACCTGGCTGTTTCTTGTGCTGTGTCTCTAAGGGCAGGGACTCAGTTTCCCCTTGTCCTCTTGGCTATCCCAGAGCCAAGTCAACTCATTTTGTTCTTCCAGGTGTTAAGCCCCTCTGATTGTAAGAACTCATAGAATTATGCCCCTCTAGTTTTCAACACCAAATGTTATGGAGATTTGTCTTCCCTGTATGGGTCCCCCATGCCTGAGGTGCAATGGCTCCCTGCTCAGAGTCCTCTCCTCTCCCCTCTTCTTGTGGGCTGCCATCCCTCCCTTCTACACACAGTCCCACACGTCCTCTTAGCTGTGGACTGCATCTCTGCCCTTCCTACCCTCTTCAATGTTGCCTTTTTTCTACATTTAGCTGTGAAGATGGAGACTCTGTTCTGCCAGTCGTGGGTTATTTTCTGGGTTATTTACACTGATATGGGTGTTATCTAGTTGTATCTGTGGGATGAAGTGAGCTTACAGTCCTTCTACCCTGCCATCTTCCCCAGAACATCTTTTCTTCTCTCTCTGTTTGGTGCAAAAGTTTTTATTTATTTATTTATTTTCATCATTGTATTTTTTATGTTTTAAATTTACATCCAAGTTAGTTAGCATATAGTGCAACAATGATTTCAGGAGTAGATTCCTTAATTCCCCTGACCCATTTAGCTCATCCCCCCTCCCACAACCCCTCCAATAACCCTCTGTTTGTTCTCTATATTTAAGTCTCTTAGGTTTTGTCCCCCTCCCTGTTTCTATATTATTTTTGCTTCCCTTCCCTTGTGTTCATCTGTTCTGTGTCTTAAAGCCCTCATATGAGTGAAGTCATATGATATTTGTCTTTCTCTGACTGACTGATTTCACTTCACATAATACCATCCAGTTCCATCTGTGTAGTTGCAAATGGCAAGATTTCATTCTTTTTGATTGCCGAGTAATACTCCATTGTATGTATCCATTCATCTATCTATGGACATTTGGGTTCTTTCCATACTTTGGCTATTGTTGATAGTGCTGCTATAAACACTGGGGTGTGTGTGTCCCTTCGAAACAGCACACCTGTATCCCTTGGATAAATGTCTAGTAGTGCAATTGCTGGGTTGTAGGGTAGTTCTATTTTTAGTTTTTTGAGGAGCCTCCATACTGTTTTCTAGAGTGGCTGCACCAGCTTGCATTGCCAAAAAGAATGCAAAAGAGATCATTTTTCTCCCCATCCTCACCAACATCTGTTGTTGCCTCCATTGTTAATGTTAGCCATTCTGACAGGTTTAAGGTGGTATCTCATTGTGGTTTTGATTTGTATTTCCCTGATGAGTGATGTTGAGCATTTTTTTCATGTGTCGGTTGGCCATCTGGATATCTTCTTTGGAGAAGTGTCTATTCATGTCTTTTGCCCCTTTCTTCACTGGATTATATATTTTTGGGGGTGTTGAGTTGGATAAGTTCTTTATAGATTTTGGATACTAACCCTTTATCTGATATGTCATTTGCAAATGTCTTCTCCCATTCCATCAGTTGCCTTTTAGTTTTGCTGATTGTTTCCTTCACTGTGCAGAAGTTTTTTATTTTGAGATCCCAATAGTTATTTTTTGCTTTTGTTTCCCTTGCCTCTGGAGACGTGTTGAGTAAGAAGTTGCTGCAGCCAAGATCAAAGAGGTTTTTGCCTGCTTTCTCCTTGAGGATTTCGATGGCTTCCTGTCTTACGTTTAGGTCTTTCATCCATTTTGAGTTTATTTTTGTGTATGGTGTAAGAAAGTGGTCCAGGTTCATTCTTCTGCATGTCGCTGTCCAGTTCTTCCAGCACCACTTGCTGAAGAGACTGTCTTTATTGTATTGGATATTCTTTCCTGCTTTGTCAAAGATTAGTTGGCCATACCTTTGTGGGTCCATTTCTGGGTTCTCTATTCTGTTCCATTGATCTGAGTGTCTGTTCTTGTGCCAGTACCATACTGTCTTGATGGTTACAGCTTTGTAGTATAGTTTGAAGTCCAGGATTGTGATGCCTTCTGCTTTGGTTTCCTTTTTCAAGATTGCTTTGGCTCTTTGGGGTCTTTTCTGGTTCCATACAGATTTTAGGATTGTTTGTTCTAGCTCTGTGAGGAATGCTGGTGTTATTTTGATAGGGATTGCATTGAATACGTAGATTGCTTTGGGTAGTATCAACATTTTAACAATATTTGTTCTTCCTATCCAGGAGCATGGAATATTTTTTCATTTTTTGTGTCTTCAATTTCTTTCATAAGCTGTCTATAGTTTTCAGTGTATAGATTTTTCACCTTTTTGATTAGATTTTTTCCTTGGTATTTTATGGTTTTTGGTGCAATTGTAAATGGGATAGATTCCTTGATTTCTCTTTCTGTTGTTTCATTGTTGGTGTATAGGAATGCAACCGATTTCTGTGCGTTGTTTTTTATATCCTGCAACTTTGCTGAATTCATGAATCAGTTTTAGCAGTTTTTGATGGCATCTTTTGGGTTTTCCATGATGCAAAAGTTTTTATTAAAGCATGGGGACTGGGCAGGAAGGGCTGCCTTTTTGCCTCATTTGTAATTGGGTTGTTTGTTTTTGTTTTTGTTTTGTGTGCTTTCGAGTAGTATGAGTTCCTTATATATTGTGTATACTTACCCTTTATCAGGTAGAATGTTTGTAAGTATTTACTCTCATTCCTTAGGTTGCCTTTACATTTTGTTGATAATTTCTTTTCCTGTGCAAAAGTTTTTTAGTTTGATGGAGGCCTACTTACTTATTTTTGCTTTTGTTGTCTTTGTTTTTGGATTAAGCTAAAAAAATTTATGGCCAAGACCATTGTCAATGAACTTATGCCCCTGTGTTTCCCTGTAACACTTTTATGTTTTCAGGTCTGATGTTCAAGTCTTTACTTAATTTTGAGTGGATTTTTGTATGTGGTATAAGATAGGGGTCCACTTTGATTCATTTGCATGTGGCTATCCAGTTTTCCCAACAATTTATTAAAGACTGTCCTTTAACGATTATAGTTTTTTGGCAGTTTTGTCATAAATGACCATATGTGCATGCTAGGCTCTCTATTTTTTCCTGGGGTCTCAGTCTATGTATTTACATTTATGCCAAGACCATACTATTTGATTACTGTGGGTTTGTAACATAGATGGTCCCTGACTGATGATGATTTGCCTTAAGATTTTTGACTTCACAGTGATGCAAAAGCAGTATGCATTTAGTAGAAACCATACTTCGAATTTTGATTTTCAATCTTTTCCTGGGCTAGTGATTTGCAGTATGCTACTCTTTCAAAATGCTGGGCAGTGGCAGTGTTTTGTAGCCCCCAGTCAGCTATGCACTCAGATGGTTAAGAGTGGTACACTTAACAATTATTCTGTACCCATACAACCATTCTGTTGTTTATGTTCAGTATGGCATGTAATAAATTCCATGAGATATTCAACACTTTATTATAAAACAGGCTTTGTGTTAGATTATTTTCACCAGCTGTAGGCCAATGTAAAATGTTCTGAGCATGTTTCAGGTAGGCTAGGCTAAGCTATGAAATTTGGTAGGTTAGGTGTGTTAAATGCATTTTTAACTACAATATTTTCTTTTTTTTTTTTTTTCACAGAAAGAAAGAGATGATCTTTATTAGGTATATTTTATAATTTTTTTTCAATATATGAAGTTTATTGTCATACTGGTTTCCATACAACACCCAGTGCTCATCCCAAAAGGTGCCCTCCTCAATATCCATCACTACAATATTTTCAAGTTACAATGGATTTATCAGAATTTAGCCCCATTGTAAGTCAAGGAAGATCTGTATAGTTGAAATCAAGTGTGATGTCTCCAGCTATGTTTTTTTCTTTTTTTCAAAATTGCCTTGGCTATTTGGAGTCTTTTGTGATCCCATTCATATTTTAGGGTTGTTTGTTTTATTTCTGTGAAAAGTTCCATTGGAATTTTGACACGGATTTCATTGAATCTGTAGGTTATTTTGAATACATGGACATTTTAACAGTGTTGATTTTTTCCAATCCATGAGCATGAAATATCTCACCATTATTTGTGTATTCTTTAATTTCTTTCATCAGTGTCTTATAGTCTTCAGTGTACAGATGTTTCATCTCCTTGGTTAAATTTATTCTAAGTATTTTTTTTTTCTCTGCTATTGTAAGTGGGATTATTCTCTTCATTTCTCTTTTTAATATAGAGCTGATTTTGTACATTGATATTATATCCTGCAACTTTACTGAATTTGTGTATTCTAACAGTTCTTTTGGTAGAGTCTCTAGAGCTTTCTGTATATATCATGTTATCTGCAAATAAATTCAGTTTTACTTGTTCTTTTCTGTTTTGGGTGTTGTTTATTTCTTTTTCTTTCCTGATTGCTCTGGCTAGGACTTCCTTACTATATTGAATGAAAGTGTTGGGAGTGGCATCTTGTTTCTGATCATAGAAGAAAAGGTTTCAGTGTTTCACTATTGCATATGAGATTAGCTGTGGGCTGTCATTTATGGCCTTGGTTAGGCATATTCTCTCTGGTGTTCACTTTTTTGGAAGTTTTTATGATGAAAAGATGTTGAATATTGTCAAATGCTTTTTCTGTAACTATTGACATGATCATATGATTCTTATTAATGTGGTTTATCACATTGATTTGCATATGGTGAGCCATCATTGCATCCCTGGATTAAATCAACTTGATCATGGTGAAGGATCTTTTGTCATTATGTTAAATTTGGTTTGCTAATATTATGTTGAAGATTTTTGCATTCATGGTCAACAGGTTTATTGGCCTGTTAATTTTCTTTCCTTGTAGTGTTTTTGTTTGGTTTTTGTATTAGGGTTCCCTTTTCTCCACATCCTCACCAACATGTTATTTCTTGTGTTTTTGATACTAGCTATTCTGTCTGGTGTGAGGTGATGTCTTACTGTGGTTTGATTTGCATTTCCCTGACGATTTTGAGTATCTTTTCATGGTCTGTTGGCCATCTGTATGTCTTCTTTGGAAAAATGTCTTTTCATGTCTTCTGCCTATTTTGGATATTAACCCCTTATTGGATACATCACTTGAAAATATTTCTCCCATTAACAAGGTTGCTGTTTTGTTTTGTTGATGGTATATATCACTGTGCAAAAGCTTCTTAGTTTGTTGATATCCCAGTTGTTCATTTTTGCTTTTGTTTCCCTTTCTAAGAAGACAGATCCAGAAAAATATTGCTAAGGTCAGTGTCCATGAGTTTACTGCCTATGTTTTCTTATAGGAGATTTTTGTGGTTTCAGGTTTTACATCTATATCTTTAATACGTTTTGAATTCATTTTTGCGTATGGTATAAAAGAGTGGTCCAGTTTCTTTCTTTTTTTTTTTTTTTTTAATGCATGTAGCTGTCCAGTATTCCCAGTACTAATTATTGAAAAGACTGTCTTTTCTAATGTACGTTTTTGCCTCCCTTGTCATAGATTAGTTGACCATAAAAATGTGGGTTTATTTCTGGACTCTGTTTGGTTCTAGTGTTGTGTTTTTATATCAATATCTTATTGTCTTGATTACCATAGCTTTGTAGTATACTTAAAAATCTGGGATTGTGAAGCCTTCATCTTTGTCCTCCTTTCTCAACATTGCTTTGGCTGTTCAGTGTCTTTTGTAGCCTGATACAAATTTTAGGATTACTTGTTTTAGTTCTGTGAAAAATATAATTGATATTTTTGTTGAGTTTGCACTGAATCTGTAGATTGCTTTGGGTAGTAAGGACATTTTTTACAATAAGAATTTTTCCAGTACATGAACATAGAGTATTTTTCCATTTATTTGTGTTTTCTTCAGTTTCTTTCATCAAAGTCTTAAAGTTTTCAGAGTATAGGTCTTTCACCTCTTTGGTTAAATTTATTCCTAGGTATTTTATTCTCTTTGATACAATTGTAAATGGAATAGTTTTCTTAATATCTCTTTTTGCTACTTCATTATTAGTATATAGAAACACAACAGGTTTCTGCATATTAATTTTTATTCTGCAACTTTACTGAATTCAGTTATTAATTATAATAGTTTTTTTGGTGGAGCTTTTAGAGTTTTCTGTGTTAGGTATAATGTTATCTACAAATAGTGATGTTTGACTTCTTCCTTACCAATTTGGATGTCTTCTTTTTTTTTTTTTTTTTTGTCTGAACACCACAGCCAGGATTTGCAATATTTTGTCGAACAAAAGTGGTGAGAATGGATATTCTTGTCTTGCTCTTGATTTTAGAGAATAGCTTTCAGATTTTCACCATTGACTATGTTGTTAGCTGTGGGTTTGTCATATATGGCCTTTATTATGTTGTGGTACGTTCTCTATAAACCCACTTTGCTGTGACTTTTTGTGATGAAAGGAGGTTGAATTTTGTCAAATGTTTTCTTTGCCATTATTGAGATGATGTGTGATTTTTATATTTCATTTTGTTAATGTGCTGTAGCATGTTGATATGTGTATATTGAACTATCTGTGCAGCTCTTAGTTAAAATGCAGTCGATCTTGGTGAATGATCCTTTTAATGTATTGTGTTGTGGTGTCAGGGTAACCCTTACCTGATAGAAAAAATTTGGAGGCATTTCTTCCTCTTCTGTTTTTTGGAATAGTTTGAGAAGGATAGGTATTAACTCTCATTTAGTAGAATTCACCTGGGAAGCCATCTTGCCCTGGCCTTTTGTTGAGTTCTTTGATTACTGACTTGATTTCATTACTAGTAATGGTTTGTTCAGAATTTGTTTCTTCCTGTTCAATCTTGAAAGACTATTGTATGTTTCTGGAAGTTTATTAATTTCTTCATTTTTAATTTGTTGCCATATAATTTTTGTAGTTGTCTCTTACAATCCTGAATTTCTGTGGTATCAGTTGTTCCTCATTTCTGGTTTAATTTTTTTGAGCCCCTTTCTCTTCTTAATGAATCTAAGTTTAAGGGTTTTTTTTATTTTTGTTTAACTTTTCAAAGAACCAGCTCTTAGTTCATTGATTTTTTTTTCCTTTTTTTTATAGTCTCTATTTTCTTTATTTCCATTTTAAGCCTTATTATTCCTCTCTACTAACTTTGGGCTTTTTTTTTTTTTTTTTGTTCTCTTAGGTAAAAGGTTATATTACTTATTTGAGACATGTCTTGTTTCTTGAGGTACACCTATATTGGTATAAAATTCCCTCTTAGAATTGCTGTTCCTATGTCCCCAATTTGAAAATTTGCATTCTCATTTGTCTCCAGATATTTTTGGGTTTCCTCTCTGATTTCTTCATTGATCCATTGGTTGTTTGGTAGCATGATATTTAGTCTCTACATATTTGTGTTTTTTCCAGGTTTTTTCTTGTAATTCATTTCTAGTTTCATACTGCTGTGATTAGAAAAATGCTTTATATGATTTCAGCCTTTTTAAATTTATTGAGACTGGTGTTGTGGCCCAACATGCACCCTGTTCTGGGGAACATCCTATGTTCTATGTTGAGAAGAATGTAAGGTACCTGGGTGGCTTAGTTGGTTAAGCAACTGACTCTTGGTTTTGGCTCAGGTCATGATCTCATGATTTCATGGATTCAAGTCCCTTGTCAAGTTCTGAGCTAATAGTATGGAGTTGCTTGGGATTCTCAGTCTCCCTCTCTCTCTCTGCTCCTCCCCCATTCCCACTGTCTCTGTCTCTCAAAATAAATAAATAAACTTAAAAAAATTTATGAAAAGAATGTATAATCTGTATTTGTATATATATCTGTCAAGTCCATGTGGTCTAATGTGTTGTTCAAATTCGCTGTTGTCTTATTGATCTTCTGTCTGGATGATTTTCTATTGATGTAAGTGAGGTGTTAAAATACACTACTATTATTATATTAATCCACTACTGTAATTTCTCCCTTTGTGTCTGTTAGTATTGCTTTATGTATTCAGATGTTCCTGTATTGGGTGTACAGATATTTACAATTATTATAGTGTTTTTGGATTGATCTGTATATCATTACATAATGCTCTTCTTTGTGTCTTGTTACAGTCTTTGTTTTAAAGTCTAGGTATTACGGCCCCAAATTTTTGTTTGTTTGCTTCCATTTGCTTGGAATATCTTTTTCTTTCTCTTCTCTTTCAGTTTGTATGTGTCTTTAGTTCTGAAGGTTTTTGTAAGTAGTGTATAATTTTTTTTTTTAAATCCATGCAGTCAGCCTATGTCTTTTGATTAGAGAGTTTATTCTATTTACATTTAAAATAATTATTGGGGAGTGCTTGGGTGGCTCAGTCAGTTAAGCATCCGACTTTGGCTCAGGTCATGATCTCATGGTTCTTGAGTTTGACCCCATCTAGAGCTCTGTGCTAACAGCTCAGAGCCTGGAGCCTGCTTTGTATTCTGTGTCTACCTTTGTCTCTGCTCCTCCCTGCTCACATTCTTTCTCTCTCAAAAATAAAAATTAAAAACTTTTTAAAAAAAATTATTTGTTGTGTACTTATGCCATTTTATTCATTGTTTTCTTAGTTTTTATAGTTCTTCTCTATTCTTGCTCTCTTCCCTTGTGAATTGCTGATTTTCCCTAGTGGTGTTTGTATTTATTTCTCTTTGTTCTTTGTGTATTTCATATAGGTTTTTAGTTTCTGGTTATCATGTGGCTTATATATAATATTTTGTATAATACAGTCTATATTAATTTGGATGTGACTTAAGTTAGAACACATTTATAACCACATTTATTGCCCTTTCCACATTATATATATATATATTTTAGAGGTTTTTAAGATTTTATTTCTAAAATATATTTTTCATATTTTAGATGTTTTATTTTGTGTATTTCCTAATTTGTAGATATAATTGATTTTATTGCTTTTGTCTTTTGATTTTCATACTAGCTTTATAGTGATTGATCTAGTGTCTTTTCTATATATTTGCTTTTGCCAGTGAAATTTTTTTCCTTCCATTATTTTCTTTATCTTTGTTTGTCTTTCTTTTTCCCTTGAAGAAGTCCCCTTAATATTTTTTGTAAGCCTGGCTTTGTGGTGATGAACTCCTTTTTTGGGAAACTCTCTCTTTTAATTCTGAAAGATTACAGGGTAACCTTACAGGGTAAAGGATTCTTGTAAGTTTTCTCCTTTTATTATTTTGAATATATCATGTACTTACTTTTGGTCTGCAAAGTTTCTCCTGAAAAATCAGCCAATAGTCTTATATGATTTCTCTTGTATGTAACGATTTACTTTGCTCTTGCTTCATTTAAGATTCTCTCTTATTTGTAACTTTTGAAATTTTAATTATTGTATTTATGTAGACCTTCTTGGGTTCATCTTGTTGGGGCTTTCTGTGCCTCCTGGACCTGGATGTCTATCTCTTTCTCCAAGTTAGGGAGGTTTTTAGCTATTATATCTTCAAATAAGTTTTCTGCCCCATTCTGTCTCTCTCTTTTTCTCTGGGACCCTTATAATGTTAATGCTATTATGCTTGATATTATTCCAGAGATTCCTTAAGCTATCCTCATTTTTTTTTCCTTTTTTTTCTATTTGTTTCTTTTTTGTTACTGTTCTTGGGTGCTTTACCCTGTCTTCCAGATTGCTATCTATTTTTATGCAGTCTCTCTCTTTTTTTTTTTTTTTTTTTTTTTTTTTTTTTTACATTTTATTTATTTTTGAGAGAGAGAGAGAGAGACAGAGAGCACAAGTGGGGGAGGGGCAGAGAGAGACAGAGACACAGAATCCGAAGCAGGCTCCAGGCTCTGAGCTGTCAGCATAGAGCCCGATCCGGGGCTTGAACTCACGAGCCGTGAGATGATGACCTGAGCCGAAGTCGGATGCTTAACTGACTGAGCCACCCAGGTGCCCCTTCTGCATTCTCTTAATCTGTTGTTATTCACTGTGATATATTTTTCCTTTCAGTAATTTTTTTAGTTTTGATGGTTCCTTTTTATATTTTCTATCTCTTTGTTGAAGTTCTGAGTTCATCCACTCTTCTCTCAACTTCAGTGAACATCTTTATAACCATTAGTTTGAACTCTTTAGCAGGTAGATGACTTATCTCTGTTTAGTTTTCTGTGGTTTTGGTCTTTTGTTTAGAACATATTCCTTTGTCTCTTTATTTTTTTTCTGATTCTATGTTTGTTTCTGTGTATTAGGGAGGTCAGCTCCTGGTTTTGAAAATAGTGGTTTTCTGTAGAAGGCATCCTGTGGCACCCAGTAGTGCAATTACCCCTTGTTACAAGAACCAGGCACTCTAGGGGTATCCCCTTTATAGGCTGCATGTGCCTTCCTGTTGTGATTGTGACTTCTGTGGGTTCCCTGGTAGTTTGGACTGGCCCCCAAGCCAACTGTCTGCAATGATTAGCCCTGACTGCTATGGGTGCACTGCTGGGCAGGACTGGGCACTGGAATGGCTGGCTGAGAGGCCCATCTGCAACTGCGGTGGGCATGCTGGTGGCTTGGCCTGACTTCCCCTTCGCTGGGGCAAGAACTGGTTTAGAGTGGTGCTGATCTCCGCTGGGGCTGCTGGGTGTGGCGGGGTGGGAGCTGCTTTGGAGGGGTGCCTGTTGGGACAGGTGGGTTAGGTAGCATAATTTCAAGGGAATGCCAGGGTGGAACCAGCGGTACTAGCAATGTACATGGAGAACACATAGAGAGCACACAGAGAGTGTTGGAACTGGCTCTTGCAAGAATCTGACCAGCTAGGTTGAAGGAGGGCAAGAAAAGTTGTGCCAGCATTTCTATTCCCAGAGAAAGCTTCTACAGATCCTTGCCCCTCTGGCACATGCCCTAAAATTAGTCAATAAATCTTTTATTTATAACCCTGGTGCTTTTCAATATGCTATTTTTATTCTGAGTCTTGGACTGAGTGATTAGTATGCTGGCTCTTTAAGAGTGGAATATCAGTTTCCTGTATCCCTCTGGCTCTCTTGCAGTAAAGCCCCCCTGACTCTGAAATCCTGACCCCCAGCAGGGCTGGGTGTGCCTGATAAGGGGTTTGATTCCCTCACTCCTCACCAGGACCTCCATCCCTATGATATCCTTCCTGTTTGTAGGTTGTCTCACCAGAGGGTTTTTTCCTGGCTGTAACTCTGCCCTTGCTACCCTTCTCAGTGTGGCATTAGCTGTCGAGGATCTGTTCTGCCAGTCTTCAAGTCATTTGTAGAGTGAGTTGTATATATACAATTGTTGCCTTGCTAAGCCTGTGTGAAGAGGTAGGCTCAGGATCTTCCTACTCCTTGATCCTCCCTAAATTTCCCTCTTTCTCCCAGTTTTGACAGAATGGTCTTATGAAGGAATTGAATCTCCTTGATCAGCCAGGCTCTACCTCCTAGTTGTCTCTCAAACTTTTATTATTGTCCAAGCCTCCTTTGTTCTGTTTCTTAGTAGTAGGTGGGTCCTAGTGGGTAAGATACAGTTAGCACCTGGTTGCTAACTGCCTTGAGGTATGCATGTATATAAGCTCCTTCCAGGAAAAAACAAAAAAAAAAAAACCAAAAAAACCAGAGAGGTGAGCTTTTTTGCTTGCTCTAGCTGTGCTGGGCTCCTTGGACAGCCTCTGGGTTGTTTTTTTTTGTTTGTTTGTTTTTTTTAATTTTTTTTTCAACGTTTATTTATTTTTGGGACAGAGAGAGACAGAGCATGAACGGGGGAGGGGCAGAGAGAGAGGGAGACACAGAATTGGAAACAGGCTCCAGGCTCTGAGCCATCAGCCCAGAGCCTGACGCGGGGCTCGAACTCCCGGACCGCGAGATCGTGATCTGGCTGAAGTTGGACGCTTAACCGACTGCGCCACCCAGGCGCCCCCTTTGGGTTGTTTTCTATGCCCAAAGAACTATTTCATTGTTTGCTACATTTCTGTGGGAATGATGAATGCAAGCCCCATTGACTATTAGAATCAGGTGATGTGGAGACCAGTCCTTTAGGTGGCTGTCACAAAAGTTGTGGTGCTAAATACGCTGTACAAGCTATTTCCTAGTAGATACTGGAGATGTGGTTTCATTGGAGTGGGGAGAAGGCATGAGAGAGGTTTGAAGTCTTCCAAGGTCTCTGAAGATCACAGGCAGCTTGTTAATGCTTGCTAGATTAGGATCTTTGCCCCAGGGCAGCATTTTTTAAGGTAAACAGATAAACCTTTTTCAGAGAAATAATGGATTTAAGAGATTTTGCCTGGTTACTTCTTGCTTAGCCCTGGGGTGATAGGCTAAGAATTGTTTCTTTGTTTACTAATGTTCTATTGGTTTGTTTGAGTGGAAGCCCCTTTGGTTATCAGTGTCAGGACATCCAGTGACTTGTTCTTTGGGTGACAGCTATATTGGCTGGAGCACAGCATCCTCTTCTAGGGAGATGCTGGTAAACTGGAGTGGTTTAGAAATAGGCAGGAGAGGAATCCTCTGGCTTTCTAATTTCTGATGGAATTATCAGCCTGACTCTCAGGCGGGAGCTTTTAAAGTATGCAGATAAACCTTTTTCAGGGAAAGGCTGGGAGATAGATGATTTACCTGCTCACTCCATGCTGAACCCTCAGGGATAGCTGTGATGAATGCTGCATGCCCATTATGAATTGCTTATTTGTTTGCTATGTCTTGTGGGTCTCCTGGACATAGGCCCTGTTGGCTTTCAGAACTACATTTTTAGGAACCTGACTCTCCGGTGAGAGTTGGAATGCTGTGTATGGAGTACAAACCATTTGCTTCTCTGGTCAAAACTAGGAGTTGGGGGTTCCCTCCTCACTATATGGCACTGTGCTATGGCTGCGGGGAGGGCGTGTTTATGGTAAGTGTGTCTGAGCCTTTCCTACTCATTTCAGTGTGGGTATTTTCTCGTTTATCTAGTACGTAGGAGTCACTCAGCTAGTTTCTGGATCTCTTTCAGAGGGAATGTGGTACGTTTGGTGTGTCTGGGAAGAGGGGAGCTCAGGAGCCTTCTATATTGCCATTTTGCTCAACCCTTGGGGAGCAAAAAAAAAAAAAAAGAATAACATTGTTATTTTGATATTCACCTTTTCACCTAAGCAAATCCATTAGAACATTAGATCCAACTGTTAGGAACACATACACACACACACACACACACTTCTGACATAGCCACATAAAAAATTACTTTTGAGTCACTAACTTCTTAATTTCATTGTATAACATTTAAAAAAATTTTTTTTTTTCAACGTGTATTCATCTTTGGGACAGAGAGAGATAGAGCATGAACGGGGGAGGGGCAGAGAGAGAGGGAGACACAGAATCGGAAACAGGCTCCAGGCTCCGAGCCATCAGCCCAAAGCCTGACGCGGGGCTCAAACTCCCGGACCGCGAGATCGTGACTTGGCTGAAGTTGGACGCCTAACCGACTGCGCCACCCAGGAGCCCCTATAACATTGTTTAAGTAGCTGTTTACACTGTTTGGCAGTCCAGCATCTGAGCCCCTTGTTGGCATGTGGGATATTTCCCACCTTATGAGTTTTGGTGCTAGGCATAGGCCACATTCCTCTATAGAATCTGGCAAAACAAAACAAACCCAGATACTTGTTTCAGTCTGTTTTGCAGCTAGGGAATGGGCATATGATCTAAGCTCAGACTTTGATGCATTTGTCCTGTATATTGAATAGCAGTTAAGGAATACAGAGCATCTATTGTAGTTGTAGGCACTTGTAGGTGCTGCAGCAGGATTGAATTTTCAGAGGCAGTAATGTCAATGATGCCAGAAGGAGTTCAGCAGTGGAGAGGGTGAAGCCACCTTGGCGCCTCTGGCCAACCTGTTAGAGTCTTTAACTTTTAGCAAGCACCTTCAGCCCTCATGATTAACTAAACCTTTCTTTGTCTATCTATAGATCATGCATGGTTTCCTAGAAAGACTCAGAATCAAACCCTCTTATACAACCTCCAACCACCACCATTTGTAGCTAGCACCATTGAGTCTGTAAGCATTCAAGGAGTGTTACCACTGTGTCCCCTTTTACTAATTTTTAAAATTTTTTTTTAATTTTTAAATTTAATTTTTTAAAGTTTTTTTTTTTTAATGTTTATTTATTTTTGAGACAGAGAGAGACAGACCAGGAGTGGGGGAGGGGTAGAGAAAGAGGGAGACATAGAATCTGAAGCAGGCTCCAAGGCTCTGAGCTGTCAGCACAGAGCCTGATGCAGGGCTTGAACTCACAAGTCGTGAGATCTTGACCTGAGCTAAAGTTGGACACTCAACCGACTGAGCCACCCAGGTGCCCCTAATTTTTTAAAGTTTTTATTTAAAGTCCAGTTGGTTAACATAAAGTGTAATATTATTTTCAGGTGTACAATATAGTCATTCCACACTTCCATAAAACACCTAGCGCTCCTCACAAGTGCTCTCCTGAATTCACATTACCTATTTAATCCATCCCCCCACCCACCTCTGCTCTGGTAAACATTAGTTTGTTTTCTGTAGTTAAGAGCCTGTTTCTCAGTTTTCCTCTTTCTTCCTCCCCCCCACCCCATGATCATTTGTTTCTTAAATTCCATGTATGAGTGAAATCATGTTTCTGTTCATCTGTCTCTATGTTGCTTAGTGTAATACTCTCTAGCTCCATCCACATATTGTGAATAGTAAAATTTCATTCTTTTTTATGGCTGGGTAATACTCTGTGTGTGTGTGTGTGTGTGTGTGTGTGTGTGTGTACACACACACACATACATACACCACATCTTCTTTATCCATTCATCAATCAGTGGACATTTGGGCTGTTAGATAATTTGCCTACTGTCGATAATGCTGCTATAAACATCAGGGTGCATGTATCCCTTCAAATTAGTATTTTTGTAGTCTTTGGGTAAATACCTAGTAGTGCAAATGCTGGGTTATAGGGTAGTTCTATTTTTAACTTTTTGAGGAACCTCCATATCATTTTCCACAGTAACTGGGCCAGTTTGCATTTCCACCACCAGTGGAGGAGGGTTCTCCTTTCTCCACATCCTCACCAAAACCTGTTGTTTTTTATGTCCTTTATTTTAGCCGTTTTGACAGGTGTGAGGTGTTATCTCATTGTAATATTGATTTAAATTTCCCTGATGATGAGTGATGTTGAGTATCTTTCCGTGTGTCTGTTGGCCATCTGTATGTCTTCCTTGGAAAAATGTCTATTCATGTCTTCTGTCCAGTATTTTAACCAGATCATTTGTTTTTTGGGTGTTGAATTTGATAGGTTCTTTATAGGTTTGGATACTAACCTTTTATCAGATATGTCATTTGTGAATATGTTCTCCCATTCTATAGGTTACCTTTTAGTTTTGTTGATTGTTTCTTTTGCTGTGCAGAAGCTTTTTATTTTAATGAAGTCCCAATATATTCTTGCTTTTGTTTCTCTTGCCTCAAGAGACATATCTAGTAAAAAGTTGCTATGACTGATGTGAAAGAGGTTGCTGCCTTTGTTCTGCTGTAGGGTTTTTATGTTTTCCTGTCTCACATTTAGGTCTTTAATCCATTTTGAATTTGTTTTGTGTACAGTGTAAGAAAGTGGTCCAATTTTGTATTTTTTTAGCTCTTTTTTTTTTTTTTTTTTTTTGGTAGTCTCCATGCCTAAATGGGGCTTAAACCCCTGACCCTGAGATCAAGAGTCACATGATGTACTGACCAAACCAGCCAGGCACCCCCAGTTTGTTCTTTTGTACATTGCTGTCTAGTTTCCAACACTATTTTTTGAAGAGACTGTCTTTTTTCCATTGCATATTCTTTCCTGCTTTGTCAAAGATTAATTGACCAGATAGTGGTAGGTTTTTTTCTTTTACTGATTAACTGCCCTAAAGTTCCTTTAAAAATCTTTGGGTCAGGCAGAAACCTTGGAGTTGGTTTTTGCACAGGAGTCTGCCTTCTTCCCAGGTGGCCAGCCTCCTGAACAAAGCTCAAATTCCTTTCCAATCAAAGCTCTTGAGTATTGGCTTTTCAAGTGACAGGCACCAAACTTGGGTTTTTGGTGACAGTGGTATAGTCAGTGGTGTCCAGGGTTCACCATGTCAGCAGTGGTGTCCTATGAAACTAATTATGGCATGATTTTTTTACTATGACCTCACAACAGCCTCGATTTCTTCTTCCTACTCTTTGCCAAACTTGCTTTCTCAGCCTTCTTGCCAGGTCTGTTGGCTACCCAGCTTCCTTCTAATACATTTATTTTCTGTTTAACCAAAGGGGCTTTCAGTTCCTTGTAACCAAGAATCCTAATTGATGCAATGTTTTTTTCTTTAGTGCACCTCATTGAGAGTGATTATATTCAGTAAAACATTTAGACACTGTTGAGTAGCATTGGTTTCCTTTATAACAATCTAAAATGTCCTATTTAAGAAATTACCTTTGACTTCTACATCAGGATCCTTTTTCACTTTCATTATGGTCTAGTGATTAGTAGGCTGATCTAGGAGCTAGTCTTGAGTTCCTAATGGACTTTTCTTAGGCACATAGTGATGGGGATTGTGTAGTACAAAGAATTTGGTGAGAGCCATAAGAAGTGTCCTGGATAGTGGAAAATCAACCTGGAATAAAAGCACTTGATCTATGCATATATAAAGACTGTATTTAGATTTTGGCTTGTCCCTAATTCTGCTGATTTTCATAATGTGAGAACTGATAGAATTGATATTTCTTTTTATTATCTGTTTATAATCTGAAACGCTTAATGTTGCTGGCTCTGTCATACTTTTGATATTTCTGAACTTTGAAAAGTCTCTTTGTACTCTGTGCAAGTTTTTGTAAATTTTAAAATGATGGAGAATAAACTAATCTCTCTGGTCTTATCCAAACTTAGCATTTGAGATGCCAGTGAAATGTAATTTATTTTCCTTTTTTCCCCTAAAATTTGAATGCCAGCAGTACACTTTTGCTGCATAGAACAGAATAGATTGGATTCTTTGATCAATGAGCTTAAACTGGTCAATTAACACATAGCTATTGGGAAATATGCTTAAGAACAAGTCCAATAAATGGCAAAGTATGAGGGTATTCAGTAACTGTCATTCATGTAGTTTATGAAAATTTGGAAAATTTTCATTTGGAAAAATGAACGGCTTTGTGATGTATTCACAGTCGACATACTTGGAAAGTAGTGTAGTGTACTGGTTAAAAACTTCACACTCAGAATTCTTGTATTTGAATCCTGGTTCTACCACTTACTAGCAGTGTGACCTTGGGTAAGTTACTTAACCTTTTTGTGTCTTAGTTTCTCCATCAGTAAAATGAGGATAAAAATAGATACAATTTTATGGAATTGCTGTGAAGATTAAATGAGTTTATACATATAAAGTATTTGAAGTATTTAGAGTGGTACAAGATATATGGTACTCGTTATTAGGTATTATTTTCATGTTATTTCATATAGCTAAGATACATTTGATTATTTTACTTATAATTCTTGCACAAATCTTGAATTTGAGACCATAGTTTCATGTATATCTAAAAGCTATATTGTGCATGGCACAAAAACAGACACATAGACCAATGGAATAGAATAGAAACCCTAGAACTAGACCCTCAAACGTATGGCCAACTAATCTTTGACAAAGCAGGAAAGAACATCCAATGGAAAAAAGACAGTCTCTTTAACAAATGGTGCTGGGACAACTGGACAGCAACATGCAGAAGATTGAAACTAGACCACTTTCTCACACCATTCACAAAAATAAACTCAAAATGGATAAAGAACCTGAATGTGAGACAGGAAACCATCAAAACCCTAGAGGAGAAAGCAGGAAAAGACCTCTCTGACCTCAGCCGTAGCAATCTCTTACTTGACACATCCCCAAAGGCAAGGGAATTAAAAGCAAAAATGAGCCTTCTTGGGGCCTTATGAAGATAAAAAGCTTCTGCACAGCAAAGGAAACAACCAAAAAAATTAAAAGACAACCAACAGAATGGGAAAAGATACTTGCAAATAACATATCAGACAAAGGGCTACTATCCAAAATCTATAAAGAGCTCACTAAACTCCACACCCGAAAAACAAATAACCCAGTGAAGAAATGGGCAGAAAACATGAATAGACACTTCTCTAAAGAAGACATTCAGATGGCCAACAGGCACATGAAAAGATGCTCAACGTCGCCCCTCATCAGGGAAATACAAATCAAAACCACACTCAGCTATCACCTCACACCAGTCAGAGTGGCCAAAATGAACAAATCAGGAGACTATAGATGCTGGAGAGGATGTGGAGAAACGGGAACCCTCTTGCACTGTTGGTGGGGATGCAAATTGGTGCAGCCACTCTGGAAAACAGTGTGGAGGTTCCTCAAAAAACTAAAAATAGACCTACCGTATGACCCAGCAATAGCACTGCTAGGAATTTACCCAAGGGATACAGGAGTACTGATGCATAGGGGCACTTGTACCCCAATGTTTATAGCAGCACTCTCAACAATAGCCAAATTATGGAAAGAGCCTAAATGTCCATCAACTGATGAATGGATAAAGAAATTGTGGTTTATATACACAATGGAGTACTACGTGGCGATGAGAAAGAACGAAATATGGCCCTTTGTAGCAACATGGATGGAACTGGAGAGTGTGATGCTAAGTGAAATAAGCCATACAGAGAAAGACAGATACCATGTGTTTTCACTCATATGTGGATCCTGAGAAACCGTACCAGAAACCCATGGGGGAAAGGAAATGGGAAGGAAAAAAAAAAAAGGAGGTTAGAGTGGGAGAGAGCCAAAGCATAAGAGACTCTTAAAAACTGAGAACAAACTGAGGGTTGATGGAGGGTGGGAGGGAGGGGAGGGTGGGTGATGGGTATTGAGGAGGGCACCTTTTGGGATGAGCACTGGGTGTTGTATGGAAACCAATTTGACAATAAATTTCATATATTGAAAAAAAAAAGCTATATTGTGCAGATCTGCTTGTATTATCATGAATGTTTTATAGCATTCCAGTATTACTAAGAGAGCAAATATTTTAGTAACTGTTAAATACTGTACTTTCACTGGGATTTAGTGCCGTGTTTAGCACAAAGATCATAGGTATAAGGTGCATCCATAATGACTAGCTATTTTTTTTTTTTAAAGAAGTTAGATGATTTCAAAAACACTTAGCTGATACATTAATATAACTCAGGTTGCTCTAATAATAAACTTAACATTTCCTTAGATCCTATATAGATTTTGATCTTCTCTCTAATCCCTCTCGATTTTAGTAGAATATTGAAATACAAGGAAAGGCAAGAAAATAGCAGTTTTGACCAAGAATATTGCTATCAGATGAGAATGTTTCAGGGATACATCTTTTCCAATGCATTGCTTTCTCTTTGCTTATATTGATAATTCAGATTTTTTAATGTTTTTTATTTATTAGAGGTTAGTCTTTATTACTTCTTGAATTTTCTAAGAAAATTTTTTGAAGTAGTATATGCTATAAATAACATTTTCATAGTTTTCTTTTCAAAAAATAATATAATTGTTACTATACTTTTCGATGTTAATTTCAAGTCTTCAGCCAAAATAGCAATCATTTAAGAAACTTTTTTTTTAACCATTATATTTTTTTGTTTTGCTTCTTTTTTCAGTACCAGGGTTCTGATCAAGCAGGAAAGGAGAAAGCAAAAGGTAAAAAATATATATATTTTTATTTATATCAGCATTATGAGAACAGTGATCTTCTGAAATATTTTTTGAAGGTTAATAAATTCACCTAAGTAACTAAAAGACTATCCAGTTTTCTCTGTTTATAGATAGCTTGTATAGCCAGCCATTTTGCTCAGGTAGAGACTTAAAGATCATTGTTGATTTTAGCTCCAACATATATCCCACGTCTGATCACTTCTCACTACATGTGCTATCAGTACCCCAATTCATATCGTTTATTGCCTAGAGTATTATGATGGTCTTAGAACCTGTCTCCTAACTTTTTTATTAGTTCTTTTTCTTACATTGATTTTATTATATAAAGTTGAGCATGTATGTATCTTACAACTGAGTAGTGTATATTCAAGAGAAACTCTTCCACATGTGTACTTTGAGACATATACAAGCTTGTTTGGATCTTTGTTACGTAGCAAAAAGAGGAGTAGGCAAAAGAGAAGGGCGAGAGCCTGGGGAGGGAAGGAGACCATCCAAATGTCCATTAGCAGTAGAATGGTTGAATTTTGGGATACCCAAGTAATGGTACAGTAGTGAAAATGTATCAACTACATAGAATTAATGTAGATGACTCCCCCAAACATAATTTTGAACAAATGTCACAAGTCACAGAATGTAAGCAGTAGCATTCTGTTTGCCAAAAGTTCCAAAACAGAAAAAAAATATGTTCAAAGCTCATAAAATTTGAAAAGCAAGGGAGTGATTATAATAAAAGCAGGATAGTTATTAACTTAGATGATGTCTCACTATAAATTTAACTTGTATTTTCTGGACTACTAATAAGGTTATCTTTTCATCCGTGTTTCCTCTTTTGTGAAGTACTTTTCCAAGTATTTTTTTTTACATTTTTTTTTTAGTGGTGTTGGTCTTTTGCTTATTGTCTTTATATATTTAGAATTTTTTGTTGGTTATATGTGTACTCTATAGCTTTTATTTTTCTTTTCTTAATGCTGTCTTTGAAGGAAAGTTCCTAATTCTAATGTAATTGAACTTAGCAATTTTTTTCTGTTTTATCTTTCATTCCTTTGTAGTCTGTTCTTCATGTAGCAGTTAGTATCATCTTTTAAAAGCACAAATCAGAATTTGTCATCCTCCTGCTTAAAAGCTTCAGTTGTTTTTCACTGCTTTTATTATTTTTTAATTTTTTTATATTATAAAAACTTCCTCTTTTATCAAGGTAACATGGAACAGATTTCTTGAGTAAAATGGAAAGTTTCCAATACAATGAAACATAAACCACCATACATACAATACTTGGCAGAAAAAACAAAAGAGCAAGTTTACACAGTCCCTGTAATAGCCATGACCTTATTCTTAGATTAGTTGCTTCCTCCATCTACCAAGTGTATTCTGCTGGGTACAGAGCTCTGCATGGCTTCTGGGGTCGCACTCAGCCAAGGCTGCAGCCCAAATAGCACTCATCTGGCTGGGCCATGGTGCTGTTGGCTCTGCTCACTTGAAGCAGAGCAGTCACCAGCACATTCAAACAGTCTGAATATCCTTTCAATATCAAAGGGAGAAACAAGAAAGTAACATAATAATGTTATCAGAAAGATGTTAGCTTCATTTCTTTGGCTTCTTGGTCAGTGTCCTCCAGAACAAGATGTGAGGTTCTGGTTCATGGATCATATAATGGACCCATCCCTGACTCTGCTGAAAGCCAAGATGCCTCCAAGTTCAGATTCAGCTATCAGATGTGTTTGAGACTGGCATGGCTATGCCCTTGGGCAACATGGCATGCTGTACTGGAACTCCTCCTTGTTGTATTTGTCCGCATGGTAAATCTGTTTGTGCGATTGTGCGATGTGATGGCTCCACCTGAGGACCTTCAGCCAACCTCTAAACAACTCCCAGCAGCACACCACTGCTTTTAGAGTAATACTGATTTAACCATAGCCGAAAAGGACCTGAAGGATTTACACCTTCCCTACTTCTCTGACTTTCTTACCACTCACCCTGTTATTCATTGTGTTTTAGCTACACTGAACTTCTTTCTGCCATTCTTCTCTTTGTCTGGAATATTCCTCCTCAAGATATTTGCATGCCTGGCTTATCAACATTTGTGTTTCAGCCAAAATATCTCCTCTTAACATTGTTTTTCTCTGATCTCAGCATCTAAGTAGCTCCCCACTCTCTAGTTACTTTCTCTCCAGGACTCTTTTTTAGTCCTCACTCTTCTCTTTCATAATCTCATATTTAGTTATAAGTTTGTTTGTTCTGTCGTCCCTCACCTTCATTAATATATATTCATCAGAAGAGGAATTTTATTACTTTTGTTTATTTTATATCGCCTGTGCCTGGAATTGTGACAAGCAATAACGTAGAAATTCAGTAAATAAACCATGAATATAGTCTGTCTCCAGATTTCTTTTTTTTTTTTTTTTTAATATTCTAACTCTGGATCATTCTTGTGAATATTTATAAGAAAGGAAAAGACATATGGCCCTCCCCCAAAGTGTTGATCTCTAGTTAGGCTTCTTTTCTCTTCTTTTAAAGGAAAGTCATGACATTTTCAAAGTCATGCTTCCCCAAAGTACTCTTCCCCAACTCTATTTTTTAATCCTTTCATACTCATTAGATGACTTTGCCTTATATTTTAGAGGAAATAGAAGGTATCACGAGAATTATATCAGGTTTCTACTACCAGTTCTGTAAACTATCTTATATCTTCACTAAATCTTTCCCTTCTGTGACTGTGGAAGTACTGTAGTTTCCTCTAGTCAAAGGAATCTGCAATCTGGATTCCATCTTTCTCAGGGACTTCATGGCATCAATTAATTCTTCTCTTTCTTATATCCTCAACCAGTCACTGTCAACTGGAGGCTTTACACTGATACTCAAACATACTTAATTTTCCCCTATTAAAACAATTTTTGCTCCCTTTCTGGGTCCTTTCCCTTTCCTGCTATGCCTCTTCACTCTTATCTCCCGTTCACTTCTCAGTCCACTCCACAGTACAGCCCTTGCTAATGGCAAAGTAGGAGTCATGGAAGGATAACAAAGGGAATTAAATTGGCAACTTTCTACATTTCATATAATTTTTAATCTTTTGATACCGGGGAATGGCTCTGTTTTAAAGTCATTACGTTTAACAAAAGAAAGATTTTAAGAGGCTGTGAAATTAAGAGTCTTTGGGCAAATTATAAGTCATCATGATTGATTTCAGTTTATATGTAAACATATAAAGGGGGTATCAAATATAAAAATGTCAAGTCAACTATTTAATAGCATTATTGCTTTTTTATTTTTATGATTCTGCCTAAAACCACATGGCTGTTGTAATAACTTTTATTTTTAATTGTTTTAGGAATATTTTGAAAAGAAAAGGTTAAAATCAAAAATGAAATTACTGGGGGTTTTATCCCCTGTCAAAAATTCCACTGTCAGTTTAGACCTCCTTAACTTGTATATGGTAAATCACATATCTTGCCAGAAGAAAACACCTGGTAAGTCTTTTCATTAGCATTTTGTTTTGACTCTAATGTGATCATAACATTCAGTTTTCTAATAAAATTGTAACTTTAGAACTCAAAGTATAAATTAGTACTTTTGTTAATTCTTAAAATCTTTTGTGGCTTCATATTTTTAAGTTATGTGTTATATAAAATTAACTTTATAAGGTATGGTCAAACATTATATTGCAGTTGTTTTAGTTACTACATTAGTCTGCTTAGGCAGATAGTTACCAAAGTTAGCTAAAGAGCTAAGGGAATAAATGTCTTTACTGTCTTACAGTATTTAGAGAATTTGTTTGAAAGGAGGCACTGAAGAAGGTTTTTCCATTAATGATTAGTTTCATATATCACAACTTGAATAATTTCTTAGGCATTCTTAGAATGTTAACTATAGTAGTCTAATACTTCAAAACAAGTTCATTCGCCTATGTTTAGAGTCTTCAAGTAAATAAAAAGTTTAGACAGAGTATATTTTTGTCTCAAGGGAACTTGTGTGTGATATTTAATCTTCAAGATAAGTGCTAAAATGAGAGCCTAAGAAATAAGACTGTTCATAAAGGAGGATAGAAATTGCTTATAACTACTGTTACTATATCCTCTTTTCCTTTCTCTGCCATTTTTGTATCTTACTCTGCAGATGACGGTTTACACAAGGAAATTTAGTTTATGGATTTTAGCGATAAAATTTTTTGTTGTAAATCTGATTGATGTATTTACCTTCTTTTTCTTCACTTAACGTAATACAGTGTTATCAGCCACAGTCATGATGTTTACTCATTTTGTAGCTGAAAGTTTGCACCCTCTGCAAACCTGTATTTCCCCTACTCCACAGTCCCTAGCCCCCAGCATCCACTTTTCTACTCCGTTTCTATGAATTTGACTTTTTTTTTTTTTTTTAGATTCCATATGTAAGTGATACCATGCATTATTTGTCTTTCTCTAGCTTATTTCAGTTAACATGCCTTTACAGTCCATCCAAGTTGTCACAAATGGCAGGATTTCCTTCATTTTCATGGCTGAAGATTATTTTGTCGTATGTGTATACCACATCTTCTTTATCCATTCATCCATTGACACACACTGAACTTATTTCCATATCATGGCTATTGTGAATAATGTTTCTGTGAACATGGGAGTGCAGGTATCTCTATATGATGCTCTTTTCATTTCCTTTCAATATATACTCAGAAGTGGGATTCCTGAGTCATATGGTAGTTCTACTTTTAATTTTTTGAGGAACAAACATTATGTTCACTGTAGTAGCTCCATCCATTTACATTCCTACCAACAGCATGCAAGAGTTCTCTTTTTCTACATCCTTGCTGGCACTTGTTTATCTCTTGCCTTTTTGATGATAGCCATTCTAACAGGTATGGGTTGATATCTCATTGTGGTTTTGATATGCATCTCCCTGAAGATGAGTGATGTTGAGCATCTTTTCATGTACCTGTATGTCTTCTTTGGAAAAATGTCTATTCAGTTTCACTGCCCATTTACAAAATTAGCTTGTTGATTTTTGGCTAAGAGTTGTATGAGTTCATTATATATTTTGCATATTGAACCTTATCAGATAAATGATTTGCAAATATATTCTCCCATTCCATAGTTTGTCTTTTCGTTTTGGGAAAGATTTTTTTTGCTGTGCAGAAGATTTTTCGTTTTTTGTTGTCTGTTTGTTTTTGTTTAAATTTTAGTTAACATACAGTGCAATATTGGTTCCAGGAGTAGAGTTCATCATATAACACCCAGTGCTCATCACAAGTGCCCTCCTTAATACCCATTATTCACCCACATCCCTCCATCTACCCTCAGTTCTCTATTGTTAAGAGTCTCTTGTAGTTTGTTTCCTTCTCTCTTCTTCCTCCTTCCCTTCTCATGTTGATCTGTTTTATTTCTTAAATTCCTCATGAGTCAAATCATATGGTATTTGTCTTTCTCTGACTTATTTCACTTAACATAGTACATTTTAGCTCCATGCTTTTTAATTTTTTTAAATGTTTATTTTTGAGAGAGAGACAGAGCGTGAGCAGGGGAGGGGCAGAGAGAGGGAGAGGAAGACACAGACTCTGAAGCAGGTTCCAGGCTCTAAGCTGTCAGCACAGAGCTGTCAGCACAGAGCCCCATGCTGAACCTGAACCCACGAACCACGAGATTGTGACCTGAGCCAAAGTTGGAGGCTCAACTGACTGAGCTATCCAGGTGCCCTGATTAGCTCCATGCTTTTTAGTTTGATATAGTTTCACATGTTTGTTTGCTTTTGGTGTCAAATCCAAAAAATCATCACCAAGACTGATGTCAAGGAACTTACCTCTTATGTTTTCTTCTAGGAGGTTTATGGTTTTAGGTATATGTTGAACTTTTTAACCCATCTTGAGGTGAATTTGTGTATGGTGTAAGATAGGGGGCCAGTTTCTTTTTCATGAGGCTGTCCAGTGATTTATTTACCTTCATATATTTCCTTTCTCCTTCACTTTCTTTTCATTTATATATTCAACATGTTTATTGAGTACTTACCCTAAGTAGTATATTGGATGCTAGGAATAGAATAGAAAGTGATGGGGTCAGGGCACACTGCCCAAAAATAAGGCACCTTGGCATACTGACTATTCTAAGCAGAAGGAATTTGAGAAGCAGCAGAGAAACAGGAAGGATTCTCATTTGAGAACTGTCCTCCCTATACCTTGAGGAAAGGAACATCTTTATCTCCAAGACAGAGGGACGCCGAGAACAATCTGAACAAACAAGCCTTGCTGTTTTTGAGGAACATTTATTATGCTTCACTTAGTTCATACCCTTTTTTGTTCAATCACATTTTCCCACTACTTTGCACTCTTCATCAAACCTAGTATAAAAGTGCTCAGGTTTAACCACTTACTTGGGTCTCTATTTCCTTATAAAGTTTTCCATTTAAAATTTATTCAATAGATTTATTTAACAAAACTTTTCATTTGTATGAAGTTTATTTATTAATTTGTCTTCTGTTATAGAGTCCCTAGCTGAGAATTTAGAAGAGTAGAGGAAAAACATATTTTTCCTTCCCTACAAAAGCAAAAGTTTATTAGTGATCGTATTAGGAGGGGGGCCTTTAGAAAGTGATTAGGTCATGATGTTGGAGCCCTCATGAATGAAATTAGTGCTTTTAAAAGGAGACCCCAGAGAGTTCTTCTTGCTTCTTTCACTGTGTGAGGACGCAGTGAAGAGACAGCTTTTGCTGAACCAGGACTGAGGCTCTCACCAGACCCTGAATCTAAGAAAACTTTGATTTTGGACTGCCAGTTTTCCAGACTGAGAAATTAATTTCTGTTGTTTACAACCATCCAATCTATGGCATTGTGTTAGTGCAGCCTGAATAGATTAAGACTCTTTACTAAAAGAAAGGGCACTGGTGCCGCTGGGTCACTGCTAGAATCAGGGACTTGAATATCATCAAGATTTTTTTTCTCATTTTAGATATTAACTTAATTCTCTCAGGTTGTCTTTTTCATTTAGGCTTAAAACTTGACCTTAAAAAAGTAATATTGTTCATCTCTCCTGTTTTGCCACAAGGGAAACACTGAGAGTTGTTTCTTGGTTCTGAGTTTTAAAATTTTACTGAAAGGATACTACCTTGCCCCATTGGTGCCAGGTCCTAGCACTGGAACAGTTATTTATAACCACAAGGATGTGATCCTATTATTGATTCATCTTGGGTCAGATGGCTGCCCCTAAATCAATTATTTTTCTAGAGACAGGGTTTTATAGGAAGATAGCAAGTTCTCTATGAAAACCATATAGCTGGTGTGTATGTAAAAAGCATTTTTCAGAAAAGGAAAGTAGTTAAAAGTACTGAGCAGATCAAATCATGATATCTTGTATAAGGAGAGAAAAGGCTTATGTTTCCATCAAGTTTAAAAATCTAGGGGCACCTGAATGCTCAGTAAGTTGAGTATGCTTAACCGACTAGGCCACCCAAGTGCCCCATGAGTGACTGACTCTTGATTTTTGGCTCAGGTCATGATCTCACAGTTGTGAGGTCGAGCCCTGCAGTGGAGCCTCCTTAAAAAAATCTATTAAGAGAGATAGAGTTAATGAAGTACAATAAACTGCTGTAAGTGCTATAATAGAGAACATATGTAGTGGTATGGACATGTATTACATAGCATCTGATATAGTTTGGGGGTCAAGGAAGTTTTGGGAGAAGAAAACAATAGAACTGAATTATTATGGCCCTTTTTATGAGGACTATGTAAGATGATGAAAAAGAGATGATTTGAATTATTTATGACAGTTTTTAGTGCTGTAATGACTTCTAGTACATATAGAATATAGGTAGTTTTAGTAGATTTCTAAGATGTACATTTATTTAATGAACATTGTATATCAAACATTGTTTTTAAAAGATTTTATTCTTATTTCTTATAATTATAATTTTTTTCATTATAGAAACTGTGAGAAAACCAACCCATGTGAATATGCATAGAGATATAAAAATGCCCTTAAGAAAGCATGATTTAGAACTTCCAATGTCACCTCACTATATACCATCTAAGCTCTGCATTGATGATGTAGAAAACAAGTAGGTTTTATCGAGGTTGTATATTATTTAGGTATTTAAACAGGTCATTACTGGCTGTTAACAGTATTATTAAACTATTAAGACCTTTATCAAATGAACTAATGTTTATACTATGTATTTGATATGTGTAGTTTGACTTTCTTTATCCTAAAAATGTCTCTTGAGTAATAATATAATTTTTATAAAATTAGAGAATGATTTAGAGTTCTATATGTTTTTGTGTATTTGTATACAACTGTATGCATTTTAAATATATAGAAAAAGATAAGTTTATTGCCAGCTATTTTTTTTTAACCTTAACATTTTCTTTTCATTTGTATGTACTATCAAAGACTAGGCAACAAGAAAGAACTTGCCCCAGTTCAGGTGAGATTTAAAACAAAAATTTTTAAGTTACTTTAACAATTGTGACATACCACCAAATGATATAAATTTTTCAAATATCAGAGAAAATTGTCCTTTAAAATTTTGTTTACAGTCTTTTAAATTATTTTTAAAGTTTTTTTTTTTTTATTTATTTTTTATTTTTTATTTTTGAAGGAGAGAGAGAGATAGAGCATAAGCGGGGGAGGAGCAGAGAGAGAAAGGGAGACACAGAATCCGAAGCAGGCTCCAGGCTCTGAGCTGTCAGCACAGAGCCTGATGCGGGGCTTGAACTCAGGAACTGTGAGATCATGACCTGAGCTGAAGTCGGACGCTTAACCAACGGAGCCACCCAGGCGCCCCTAAAGTTTTCAATATAAGAAAATTATACCTTAAGAATATTTTAACTGATTGTTTATGAGGAACCCTTTGGAGTTCTAGTAATATAGATTAGGCCTCTGTGTATATAACAATTGATTCTCCTTGTTACTGATGAGCTACAAGGGATAATTCATTTGGGGATTCCTGATTTGGGTTAATATGATAAGCTGAGAAATTCCTCTCTTCTAGCATAGTGACTGGATTATTTTATATCAAATTATTTTCAATATTTCCACTGATCTCAAGATTATTTTTTTCAATGTATTGCAAATGATTTTTTTAGTAAAGAAAATTTTAATCAATTAGAAAATCTATAGATTGTGATTAAAGCTTGAAATTTTAAGGTTTAATGCTACATTATTATCTTTCTTTGCTTTGAATTGCCAAAATTAAACTACATCAGAGAATGGCAGTGATACCAAAATCTTTTGGAAATCTTTTTGCCTGAATTGTGGGTCAGTGAAACTCAAATTTCCTGTCATTTGGAGATGGCATGAAACTTGAGGGTGGATCAGTAGTAAGAAAGGCAGACGGAAAGGAGCTCTTAAGTACAATTTTAGTTGATAACCTATCATGTCTTAGCCTCTCTCGTCTTAAGAAGTCTTGTTAATTACTGATGACTTACTTTTCCTTGGAACTTCTTCTGCAGTCCATGACCTTTTCCACTTCTCTTTGACTTTCCTCTTTTCTAGTTTATATATTTTGGCAAACCGAATGGTTGTATCTTCTTTTCCTATAGTTGTCAGAAGTAATGGACTCAGAAAGAATGTTTGAACCTCAGTTCCACAGAATAGAAAATTGCAGTTTTACTCCACCATCCTTCGCAGCAGAGTTATCTTCTAACAGAAATATTACAAAACAAAATTTCGTTCCCAGAACAGCACCTAGTCCTCAGAAAGTTGCATATGAAAAAAAGCAGGATGAGCAGGTACATTTGAATCACTGTACTTAACATTTTATATTATTGTATTTTTATGAAATGCTCTTTTTTTTCTGTTCTGATGGATTTAAAAAATAATGGTTGTGAATTGCTATAGATATAGCCAATTTAGGATGTCAGTTAGGTATAATAATTCCTCTTTGGTCAAAATTTAATTGTCTGCACTGTAAAAGATTATGAATTCAAAAACTGGAATGTTCCTTAAAAATATTTGAAATCATCATCCTTTTATAAAATAATTGACAGTGAAATTGAAAATAGTTCAGTATGGGTATATAAGAGCTGATGATGGTAATCACAGTAAATGACTAGTTGGTGATGTCATGGTGGCCCAATTTGTATGATATGGAAAGGACCCTATGAAGAGCAGTACATAATCTCAGTGATGTCATGGTAATCCATTAAAGTAGGAGTTGGGATGGCTTGATTCTTTTTTATGATTTGACAGGTGACAACTGGTTATGTGCACTTGAATTCAAACTCTACAAATCTTTTTGTATAGATAGAGATGTGTAGTGCTAAAATGTTCAGTCATTGAATTCTCTAAAATTAAAAATCTAAAAACATCCAGAGTTTAAAATTCTGAAATATATCTGCCATAGGCCATACAAGTAGTCATTTTATTAGATTATATAGAGAGTTTTAAAAAAATAAATAATGTATTATACTAATGTATAGTGGCAGTGGGGGAAAATGGTTATATAAAAATGATGTCTTGTTAATGGCGATATTTAGTTTTGAATTTTTCCCATTTTTTTAGCATGTACTGGTTTTATGTCATATTTCTGTATTTGTCACTTATAAATGAATTTATAATTTATAAATTTGTAATTGCAATTTTATAAATTAGTTATATATGGTATGTTATATATAATATATAATGATATGATTCAGTTTTATTAAGATATTTATTAAAATGTTTTCTGTTTTCCAGAGAAGAGAAAATGAAGTATTATATTCCAGTGATATGTTATCCTTACTAATATAAGGATCCATTAACTTTGGAATGATACAATAAAAACCATTTAGTTATTAGTTTGCATTTTATAAGACTAAAAAAATGTGCATCCTAGATAGATTATGGGATAGAGAATAAAACTCTCTGTAATCTCTACTTAAATAATCTTTGCTTTTAGGCTGCAGGTTAGTGATTATCTCCAGAGGGGTAAATAATAATATACTTAATACCCAGAAGACAAAATTAAAGAGAGAGGCTAATGTTCCTGTCCAGGATGTAGTGTCATATTGTGAAGTATTAGAGAAGTCTTTAATTGCTTATTTGGAGTGGTTTCAAAAAAAGTGAGAAGAATTAAAATGAAACTGTAAAACAAAAAAAATGAGTTGAAAAAAGAGGCTAGAAGAAAAAGTAGGCTTTGGCTTGCTGGTCTTTGAAAAAGTAGTATAGAGCCAACATATAGTATTCTCTTCTCTTTTGGTCTGTTTTTGTGTTTCTCACTTCATGAGATGACTTTGTCCCTGCATTTCTGTCACTGTTTCTTTGAAACTGAGATGTGAGATGTATTTCCAGACATTACTTCTAGCTCTCCCTGACTTTTGACTCCCCCTCTTTTTCTGAATATCTCTTTTGTTTTCCCTTGTTTCATTTTGTTTTGTTTTTTACTGACTTTGTCATTGGTTGTCTTTGGACTTCTCATTTCTATGTTTCATAGCTAATAAATAAAATATGTTACAAATATAAATTATTATTACTGGATAGATTAGTGTTGGGCCACTGTAATGTCATACATTATATGGTACCATCCATATTAACACATGGATTCCTCATCTGGTTTCCACAAGTTTTTCCATATGTTCCCCATTTTGGACTCAATGATACTCATATTCAGAAAGAATAAAGTAGCATTCTAAAATTACTCAGTAAAAGGAAAAAACAGATAAGTACAGCTAGTTTTTTTTCTTTTTTTTAGACAAATTATTTTCTGTCAGAGATAATTTGCTCAATTGTATATAACCATTCATCTATCTATGGACATTTGGGCTCTTTCCACACTTTGGCTATTGATAGTGCTGCTATAAACATGGGGGTGCACGTGTCCGTTTGAAACAGCACACCTATATCCCTTGGATAAATACCTAGGAGTGCAATTGCTGGATCATAGGGTAGTTCTATTTTTAATTTTTTGAGGAACCTCCATACTGTTTCCAGAGTGGCTGCACCAGCTTGCATTCCCACCAACAATGCAAAAAGAGATCCTCTTTCTCCGCATCCTCGCCAACATCTGTTGTTGCCTGAGTTGTTAATGTTAGTCATTCTGACAGGTGTGTAAGGTGGTAAAAAATATATATATTTGTTAACCTCTGAGAAAATGGTACTCCTCATAGTATCAGTTCTGTTATTTTAACAATCATGTAAATACCGGTATTGCTTTTATTGCTAGCACATTATTTTGTTTTCAATAAGGACACACTTTCTTTTAAACCAGAAAAGACTTTTTTTTTTTTTTTTTTTTGCATATAGAGATCCACTTGAATGGTATTTTATGGTAAATAATTTAAATTGTGTATATGTACATTTACCATTTTGGCAGATTCTTCTTTCTTTTTTCAGCTCATTAAAGTTAATTATTCTAATAGTTTGGTTTCCAAATTAAATGAAAATCAAGATGCTCTCAGTCCATCATATAAAACAGCACAATTTGGGTCATTATTCGAAAGATTAAACAGGTAAGCAAAGATTTTTAATTTTTTAAGTAATCTCTACACAAAACATGGGGCTCAGACTTAACAACCCTGAGATCAAGAGTCACATTCTCTACCAACTGAGCCAGCCAGGCGTCCAGGAAAGCAGTTTTTGAAGGCAATAAAGAGGCTGCAGCATTCTTTGAATATTAATTTGATTTTAATGGACACTTTTTTTAGAAATGTAGACAAACCTAAGTAATACTTCTAGAAAAAACACTGGAAGTTAAATGAGCATTTAATTAAAATAGTTTTAAGTAATTATTTTCTAATGTGCACAGTCTACCTTTCAGTTATTTAAAAAAGCTCTTTTGAGCCAACGTGTTTGCATTTGTTTTATAACATTCATAAATTGCTAGTTCTTTTTCTGTATCATAAACATATTTATTTTTCGTATTTGTGGTAGTTGATCAGTGCCCCACTTTTATTTTCTAGCTATTTGTATATAAATCCTGGCTCATTGTTTTAAAATCCATTAAACTTGTAAAACCAGTTTGAATCACTCTAGGTAATCGTGGTGAGAAACCTTGACTTTGTAATCCTATCCCAGTATTCCTCATTTTAGTAAATGACACTACTGTTCACTCACCTGCTTACACCAAAATTAAAGTTGTCCTTGATTGCTTCCTTTCCTTCAACTGCCAATATCTGTTACATCAACAAAGTATTGCCAATTCTGTACTTTAATAAACTTTAAAGTTAACTACTCACATTTCTACCTCAATAGGTTCCATCCCAGTCTAAGCCACTACTGACTATAGCCTGGATAATTGTAATAACCACATAACAGTTCTTTTTGTTTTCTCTGTCCTGAGATCCATTTATTATTATTATTATTTTTTTTTTTTGCAGCTCTATTGATGTATCATCAACGTGCAACAAACTGAATTTATCTAAAATGTGCACTTTGCTAAATTTTGACCTGTGTCAAATATAATGAACATATTCATCATCATTGGTAGTTTCTTTGGGCATCTTTGTAATCTTCCTCTGGCCACTTCGCATCCCTTACTCTCAGCCTAAGGCAACTGCTGATCTGCTTTCTATTAGTCTGTATTTTCTAAAATTTTATGTAAGTGGCATCATATAGTATGTTGTCTTTTTGGTCTAGTTTCTTTCACTCAGCATAATTATTTTGAGATTCTTCTATGTTGTTTGTTGTGTGCATTGATGTTCATTCCTTTTTATTGCAGAGTAGTATTCCATTGTATGGACACAGCACAATTTATTCATCTGTTGATGGACATTTGGGTTTTTTCCCCTCCAATTTTGGCTATTCCAAACAAAGCTGCTATGAAAGTTCATATAAAAGTCTTTGGACATACGCTTTCATTTCTCTTGGGTAAATATCTGCAAGTGGAATGGCTGGGTCATATGATAGGTGTATATGTAACTTTTTTTAAGGAACCAACAGACTATTTTCCAGAGTGATTTGAATCATTTTACATTCCTGTCAGCAGTGTATGAAAGTTCCAGTTGCAACACTTCCTTGACACAGTTGGTACAGTCAGTCTTCTAAGATTTAGTCAGTAGTAGTACAGCTTTCTCCCTCTATCTGAAAGCAGAGCATTCCTATGAAACCTTTCATAAACTGAAATGGTGTTGTAAAGCAAAGAAGCAATTACAATTAACTTATATGGAAAATTTTTGGAGCTTTCCCAGACCCCAAAAAATAATCTCCCTTAGGTTTTTCTAATACCTTAGGACACATCTTGCTAATGATGCACAAAATAAATTGGGATAAGGCACAGATGCGCTCAGACACAGTTCAAAGCTGCAGTAGCTTGATGCTGAGATGCTGAGTGTAGTTCTGGGGAAGGAGCCTGGCAGTGCCACTCTTGCTGCTCAGGGTACGGTGTGCATGCCGCGTCTCTGACAGCTTGCTGCAGAACAAACACTGACAGCTGTTTTCACTTCTCGCCTTTTTTTTTGTAAAAGCAAAAATCCTTTTCAGATTTCCTTGGGTTAGTAAAAATAGGTACTAACGTAGATCCTTTCATAAAAGCGAAGTGGCATAATGTAAGCTTTTGAAAAGGCTGGATACATGTATCTCATTGTGGTTTTAATTTTACATTTCCCTAACAACTAATGATGTTCACAGCTTTTCATGTGCTTATTAGCTATTTGCATATCTTTGGTGAAATGCTTACCCTTTTTATTTCTGTAATTTTCTTTTTGAAGTAAAAAAAAAAGGTTTTGATTTTGATTGAAATCCAGTTTATTAATTTTTCATTTATGAATCTTGCATATGGTGTCATAGCTAACAAATCTTTGCCTAAACCAGGGTCATGAAGGTTTTCTCCTGTCTTGTAGTTTTAGATCTCACATTTAAATCTGTGATCCATTTTTGAGTTAATTTTTATATATGGTGTGAAGTGAGTTTCAAAATTCATCATTTGCATTTGTGGAAAGGAAAGAAAATCTTTTCCCCGCTGAATTGTTTTGGCACCTTTGTTGAAAGTCAGTTCACCGAAAAATGTAATTTATTTTTCCCTTGGAATCTCAATTCCATTCCATTGATCAATCATGTCTGCTTTTATATTAGTGCCACGCAGTCTTAATTACTATAGCTGTATTGTAAGTTTTGAAATTGGGAACTACATTAGTCCTTTAATTTGTTCTTCTTTTTCCAAAATGTTTTGGCTCCTAGGTCTTTGCATTTCCATCTAAGTTATAGGATCAGCCTGTCAGTTTCTATTTAAAAAAGAAAAAAGAAAGAGCGAGAGAGAGAAAGCAAGCCCACTTGGAATTTGGGGATCAACTTGGGGAAAATTGTGATTTTAAAATTAGTGGTTCTTCCAATCCACAAGCATGAATTGTTTTTCCTATTAGTTTCTTTTTTTTTTTTTTTTTGAATGCAGCTTTCATTCATAGTAATATGAATGAAGCTTTCTTCATAGTAATCCTAAATTTCAACTGTTCCAGATGTCCATTAAGAATAGAATATTAAAGGGGTGCCTGGGTGGCTCAGTTGGTTAAGCATCCAACTTCAGCTTGGGTCATGATCTTTCGGTTCGTGGGTTCAAGTCCCACATTGGGCTCTGTGCTGACAGTTTGGAGCCTGGAGCCTGCTTCAGATTCTGTGTCTCCCTCTCTGCTCCTCCCCTGCTTATGCTCTGTGTTTCTCTCTGTCTCTCTGTCTCTGTCTCTCTGTCTCAAAAATAAACATAAAAAAATATGTACACGTGCAACTAGTGAAACATTGTGTGTCAACTCTACTTCAATACAAAGAATAGAGTATTATATAATCATATAATGGAATAATACACAGAAATGGAAAAGAATGAACTGATAACATGCAGTAGCAAGTAAAAACATGGATGAAACTCCATACCAAAGAGGACCATTGTATAATTCCATGTATATGAAGTCCAAAGACAGCCTTGATTAATGTATGGTGACAGCAAACAGAATGGTGGTTACTGTTGGGAGTTATAAACTTGGAGGAGCATGAGAAAACCTTCCAGTATGCTTGAAATGTTCTCTCTCCCCAGCCCCCACAGTTTTATTGAGATATAACTGACAAAAATAAATTCAAATAAATGGTATGCTTAAGGTGTTCAACATGATGATTTGATATACATATATGTTGTGAAATGATTACCACAGTCAAGGTAACTAGCATATTCATCACCTTATGTAGTTACCTTTGTGTGTGTGCATGTGTGTGTGTTAAGTCTATGTAAGAGATGCTCTATTAACAGATTGCAAATATGTAATGTATTATTCTAGTCCCTATGTTGTACATTAGTGACAAATATAACTTACTTGTGTTTTAACTGGAAGTTTGTACCCTTTGACTAGTATCTCCCCATTTCCACCCCCGGCCCCTTCCCCAGCCTCTGACAGTTCTGCTCTTTGCTTCTTGGAACGTGACTTTAGATTCCACATATAAGTGAAGTCACATGGTATTTATCTTTCTGTGTCTGGCTTATTTCACTTAGCATAATGTCATTCATATTCATCCATATTGTCACAAATGTCAGGATTTCCTTATTTTTTTATGGCTGAACAATATTCCATTGTATTTAATCTTTAATTTCTCTTAGTGTAATGTATTATGTTCAATAAAGCCTTGTGCTTCCTTGGCTAAATTTATTCCTAAGCATTTTATTCTTTTTATGCTTTTGTGAGTGGTATTATTTTCTTAGTTTCATTTTTGAATTGTTCTTTGCTGGTATATAGGAATACAATTAATTTTTTAGGATTGATCTTGTCTCCTGTGACCTTGTTGAACTCATTATTAGTTCTACTAGTGGTTTTGTAGATTCTTTAGGATTTTCACTATTACTGGATTATGTTGTCTGTAAATAGAGATATTTTTAATGGTTTTTCAGTCTGGATGCCTTTTACTTCTTTTTCTTGCTGACTGCAGTGACTAGAATCTCTAGTGTAGTGTTGAATAGCAAACAAGCAAGGCAAGAGAGGGCATGCTTGTATTATTCCCAGTCTTAGAGAAAAGCATTTAGCCTTACACTATCATGATGTTAGTTGTAGGTTTTTAGTAGGTGCCCTTTATCAGGGTTAGGGAATTCCCTTATATCCCTAGTTCTTTGAAAGTTTTGGGGCGCCTGGGTGGCGCAGTCGGTTAAGCGTCCGACTTCAGCCAGGTCACGATCTCGCGGTCCGTGAGTTCGAGCCCCGCGTCAGGCTCTGGGCTGATGGCTCGGAGCCTGGAGCCTGTTTCCGCTTCTGTGTCTCCCTCTCTCTCTGCCCCTCCCCCGTTCATGCTCTGTCTCTCTCTGTCCCAAAAATAAATAAACGTTGAAAAAAAAATTAAAAAAAAAAAAAAGAAAGTTTTTAGTATGGATTTTGTCAAATGTTCTTTCTGTGTCTCTTGAGATTATCTTGTAGTTTTTTTCTTTTATTCTATTAATATATTGTATATTACTTTATTTTCAAATGTTAAACCACCTTAGGTTCCTGGGATAAAAGCTGCTTGATCTTGGTATATAATCCTCTTCATATCTTGTGGGATTTGGTTTGCTATTATTTTGTTGATAATTTTTACATCTCTGTTCATGAAGAAATTGGTCTGATTTTTTTCTTGTGATGTCTTTGGCTTTGGTACTAAAGTTGATACTGACTTTACAGTAGAGTGAGTTGGAAGATGTGTCCTCTATTGAAGTAATTTGTGGAGGATTTATATTTTTTCCTTAAATGTTTTTGCACCTGCTTTACTTAATGGGATGACTTTTAACTACTATATATATATTTTAATGTCTTTAGGTTTTCTAATTTCTTCTTGAGTCAATTGTGGTAATCTGTGTTTTTCTAAGAATTTATCCATTTCATCTAAGTTGTGTAATTTGTTAGCTGTGTGATAAAGTTGTTTATAGTATTTCCTTGAAAACCTTTTAATTTCTGTAAAGTTGGTAGTGATGTCCCTTCTTTAATTCTAGATCTGTGTATTTCTTCTTTTTCTTTCTTGGTCAATATAGCTAAAGATTTTATTGATATTTTTAAAGAACTAAGTTTTGCATTTCATTTGCTTTCTTTGTTATTTTTCTGTTTTCCATTCCATTGATTTCTGTCTTAATGCTCATAATTTCCTTTTTCTTCTTGCTTTGGGTTTAGTTTGTCCTTTGTGTTTGTGTGTGTGTTTTGTAGATGCTTAAAGTGTAACTTTAACTTACTGATTTGATATTTTCTTCTGATTTAATATAAGTATTTAAAACTGTAAATTTTCCTCTAACCAATGCTTAGAGGTCAACCAATGATTGCTTGGAGGTTGTGTTTAAACATATTGAGCTAATAAGGCTTTTTTTCTGTGTGCAAGAACTCACATTCAGTCAGGGATGAGTAGATACCTGATGCCCTCTCTTGAGTGTGTATACAGCTTTACACATGTATGCAGCCTTTCAGACCGCTGGGGTATTTGGGAGTTTTCTCAATCTCCCTATGAAATTTCTGGATGGTTTTTTGCTTGCTCCAAATATAGCAACCCCAGTTAGCTGTGGTGATGGGCTTTCCTGAGGGCTTGCCACCAAGGTAATGATTATTTTTGGCAAATTCCCTGGGCATGGGGCTCCTCTGTCTTCATTCCTAGACTACTAAGCATTGGTAGAGCTATCAGCCATGGAGCTGGTGGTGGGAGGGAGGTAACTTCCCAGGGCTCCACAGTGGTAAGTGTTCAGTGTTAAGGTTTAGTATTTTTTCTTGAAGTACTGTTGCTCAGTTTATTGTATGCCTTGGTTACTCTCCAGATGCTGCAATAATCGTTTCTGCAAGTGTTATCTGTTTCTGTCATTGCTTTTGGGCGACAGGATCTGCCAGACTTTTCACTTATTCCAAGAGTCTGTCCCATGTTGATTAATTTTTGAATGTTAAATAAGCTTTGTATTCAGGAGATAAACTCCACTTAGTTATAGCATGCTATCCTTTTTATGCATTCTTGTTTTTGATTTGCTAAAATTTTATTAGGAATTTTTGCATTAATCTTTATGAGGGTTATTCTTTTCTATATTTCTTTCCTTGTGATAACTTTGTCTGGTTTTGAAATCAGCCTAATGTTGATGTCATAGGGTGACTTGGGATGTATTCCCTAATGTGTAATTTTCTGAAGGTTTATGTAGAATTGATACAATTTCTTCCTTAAATGTCTGATAGAGTTCATCAATGAAGCCAGTTGGTATGGAGTCTTTTTTTGTGGGAAGGTTTTTTTTAAACTATAATTTCCATATTTTACTAAATACAAGGCTAGTCTGAATATTTTTTCTTTGAGTGAAATTTGGTAGTTTGCCATACAAGGATTATATCTATGTTTTATCTATGTTGTAGAATTTATTGACTGAAAATTAATAATAATCTCTTGTTATGTATTTAAAATTTTTAACATTGTAGTGATGTCTTTTCTCTCCTTGCTAATACAGATAAGTTGTCTTTCCCTTCTTTTGCCTGTTTTAAATTGAAGTATAATTGGCCTGTAACATTATAGTAGTTTAAGGTACAGTGTAATTAAATATTTGTATACATTGTAAAATAATCACAAGTCTAGTTACCATCTGTCACGATACAAAGTTACAAAATTCTTATGTTGAGAATTTCTAAGATTTAACTCTTAGCAAATTTCAAGTACGCAATACAATATTATTGACTATAGTCACCATGCTATGGTCACCATTACATTCCCATGACTTACTTATTTTATAATTGGACTTTTTACCTCTTGACCAACTTGACCCATTTCACCCACTCCCCAACTTCCCTCCCCTCTGGCAACCACCAGTCTGTTCTTTGTATCCATTAGTTTTGTTTTGTTTGCTTGTTTTTTTTTCTTAATTTTTTAGGTACATAAGTAAAATTACGTTACTTTTCTTTATTTCTCTGGCTTGTTTGATTTAGCATAATACCCTCAAGTTCCATGTATGTTGTTACTAATGACAAGATTTCATTCTTTTTTATAGCTAATAGTATTTCATTACATATATATACATATATATATATATATATATATATATATATATATATATATATATTCCCCATCTTATTTATCCATTCATCTATCTTCAATGGACACTAGGTTGTTTCCATATCTTGGCTATTCCAAATAATACTGCAGTGAACATTGGAATGCATATATCTTTTTGCTCCCCCCCCCCCCCCAGGATTATTCTTATTTAGAGATGTTTACCTAGGGTGAAAGCTGAGGTCATTCATCAGAGATCATTTTTCTTATCGAGTAAAGGTGTTTTAGTGCTGTAAATTGTCCACTAACTGGTCCTTTTGCTGTATTCTCCAAATTTTGATATGTTTTGTTTTAATTTTCAGTTAAATATCTTCCTAATTTTTCTTTTGATTTCTTTTTCAATCTATGAGTTAGTTAGAAATTTTTTGTTTGATTCCTAGACATCCTAAGGCATTCCTGTTATCTTTCTAAATTAGTTCCATTGTGGACAGGAAACATCCTTTGTATGATTTGAATCCTTTCACATTTGTTGAGACTTGTGTTATGGTCAAGAATGTGGTTTACATTTTTTGTGATTATTGATATGGTAGGGTTTCAATAGGTTCTCTCATTATTTTTTATTTGTCCCATATCTGTTTATTTTTCCTCTTTTTCTACCTTTTTTTAATTTGGGTTTTTTTAATGGCTTAATTTATTTTTTTTCTTGGCTTATTAGTTATGTCTGTTTTGTTTTGTTTTTCAGTGGTTGCTTTAGTTTATAGTATATATTTTAACTTATCACAGAGTATCTTAAAATTTTACCACTTCAAGTATACTATAATAACATAGTATGCTTTCATTTCTCCATTCTGGCCTTTGTGTAGTTGTATTCATATATTTTACTTATATACATGTTACAGATCCAGTAATATATTATTGTTTATTTGTAAAAAGAGCTAAAAAATGAGAAAACATGTTTTTTTATATTTAAGTACAAATTTACTGTTTTTGATGGTCTTCATTATTTTGTGTAGATCTAGATTTCCATCTGGTGACATTTTCCTTCTAAAGACTTCCTTTAATATTTCTTCTAGAAGGGTCTGCTAGTGATGAATTCTTTAATCTTTTGTGTATTTGTCTCTCTTGTATTCTTTTTGAAAGATGTATTTTGACTTGCATTTTTGCAACAAGAAATTTGCTGTCATTTTTAATATTTGTATATGCAGTATACAGTTTTTCTGTTTTTAAGATTTTTCCATCATGTATTCTCTACCATCGACTTTCTACTATGGATTTTATCCATTGCTTAGGATGTTCATTTTCTTATCATTTCTTGTGTTTGGGCTGTGTTGAGCTTCTTAAATCTGTGAACTTACCATTTTTATCAAATTTGAAAACAGTTTAGCCATTAACTTTTAAAATATTTTTTTCTGATTTCTTTCTCGTCTTTGGGACACAAATTCCATGTAAGTTAGCCCACTTGAAGTTGTGTCATAGTTTGCTAATGTTTTGTTTTTGTATTTTCAATATTTTTCTTTGTTTCACCTTACATAGATTATATGGCTTTATCTTCAAACTCACTAATTGTATATTCTTTGATGTCTCATCTTCTCAAATCTGTTCAGTATAGTTTTCATCTCTAGAAGTTTGATTTAATTTTTCTTTATATCTTCCATGCATTTATTTCAACATGCCTAGTCTTTCCTCTTTCTTCTTGAAAATAGGGAATATAGTCATAATAACTTATTTTAATGTCCTTGTCTACAAATTCTATCATTTGTGTCATTTCTTGGTCTATTTCTAATCGGTTTTTCTTCTCATTATGGGTTGTAACTTTTGGTTTCTTTATATTCCTGGTAATTTTGTTTGAATTATGTACATTATGAATTTCATCCTTCTGGTGTCTGGAAATTTTTGTATCCGTATAAATTATTGTAAGCTTTGTTCTTGATACAGTTTAGCTACTTGAAAATAGTACGATCTTATTGAGGCTTATCTTAAAAACTATTTTTTTAATGTTTATTTATTTTGAGAGAGCAAGAGTGCACGAGCAAGTAGGGGAGGGGCAGAGAGAGAGGGAGAGAGAATCCCAAGCAGGCTGTGTTGTCAGTTCAGAGTCCGACATAGGTCTCAATCTCAAGAATTGTGAGATCATGATCTGAGACCAAATTAAGAGTCAGGCACTTAACCCACTGAGCCACTTAGGTGCCCCGAGGCTTGCTTTAACTTTTTAAGTGGGACCAGATATGCCTTCAGTCTATGGTTAATTTTGCCCCCTGCTGAGGTACACTTCTGAGTACTCTGATTCCTTTTGAATTATGAGGTTTTCCACTCTGGCTGATGGAAATACATTTTCCATCTATGTGTGAGTTCCTGGACTTGTTCCATCTTCTCCTTTTAGATGTTTTATTCCCCTTCCACACCCCAGCCTTGGGTCTTACTTCCTATGCATGTGCTGATCAGTACTTAGCTGGAGATTTGAGAACTCTCTGTAGATCTCCAAAGTTCTTTCTTTGAAGCACTTTCCTTGGGGCGCCTGGGTGGCGCAGTCAGTTAAACGTCCGACTTCAGCCAGGTCACGATCTCGCGGTCCGTGAGTTCGAGCCCCGCGTCAGGCTCTGGGCTGATGGCTCAGAGCCTGGAGCCTGTTTCCGATTCTGTGTCTCCCTCTCTCTCTGCCCCTCCCCCGTTCATGCTCTGTCTCTCTCTGTCCCAAAAATAAATAAACGTTGAAGCACTTTCCTTCATGATACTTTGCCCTGTGAACTCTATTCTCTGTATGCTTTCTGAACGTCTGTCTAGCTCTGTTTTTTCAACAAAGGGAATCTGTGAGCTCTGACTGGGTTGTCTGTTTTTATTTTGTGGCTTTTTTTTCTTGAGAGAGAGAGGGTGCAAGTGAGTGAGGTGCAGAGGGAGAGAGAGAGAAGTGGGGCTCACCGGAGCTTGTGTTTTACCTCAAGTGGGGCTCATGTTCACCCAATGTGGGACTTGAACTCACAAACTGTGAGATCATGACCTGAGCCAAAGTCAGATGCTTAACAACTGAGCCACCCAGTCGCCCCTGTTTTGTGGCTTTTATACTCTGTAGGCAGTAAGCTAGGAGCAGTCCTAGGGTTCACCTCATTTGCTGCGTTCTCTCTCTCTCTCTCTCTCTCTCTCTCTCTCTCTCTCAGATCATTATCCTGTTCTACCTGATGGTTGATGTCTGAAAACTTTTGTGTCCTATATTTTGTCCAATTTTTTAAATTGTGTCAATTAAAAGGGGAGATCTAGTTCCTCTTACTTGATACTGGCTAGTTGGAAGTTTTGAAATTTATATTCAGCTAGCAGTCAAACTCATATTTTTCAAGGCAAAATGCCAGTCAGTTTTACTTTTGTATGTAGAACCTTTCAGCGTTTCTTATTGCTCTCTTAAGAAATAAAGCTCTATCCGTATGATCCAGTAATTCTACCACTGGGTACTTAACCCAAGGAAAATTAAAACACTAATGCAAAAAGATATATGCGGCCCTATGTTTCTTGCAGCATTATTTACAATAGTAAATTATGGAATCAACCCAAGTGTCCATCCATAGATGTCTGGATAAAGAAGATGTATGTATATATCCATAATGGAATGTTACCCGTCATAAAAAAGAAGGAAATCTTGCCATTTGCAGCAACATGAATGGATCTAGATAGTATAATGCTGAGTGAAATAGGTCAATCAGAGAAGGACAAAACCATATGATTTCACTCATATGGAATTTAAGAAACAAATAAAAAAAGGGGCAAGAAACCAGACACTTAAATTTAGAGAACAAATTGGTGGTTACCAGAGAGGGATGGGTGGGGAGGATGAGTGAAATAGGTGAAGATTAAGAGTACATTTACTGTGATAAGCACTGAGTATGCATAGAATTATTGAATCATAATTTACACCTGAAACTAATATAACACTGTATGTTAATTATACTTGAATAAAAAAGTGAAGTTTTGTATACTCTGGGTTCTTTTAAAACCTTATATCATAGGTGTTCTTTCACTGATTCTATTCAAGCTTTATTCCTTTCTTTTTGTTCCTAAAGTGTACTGCCAGTCTTAAATCTATGCTTATTCTATTCCCTTGATGATGCTTACTCCTTTCTTCACATGTCTGGCCATTCTGTTTCTTTCTCTTATTTATCACTTCCTTACTAGGAACTTTCCTGACCAAACTATCTGATACAGGACTTCTAACACAAGTTATTCCATCATGTGATCTTGTAGCATCTATATAACTGTTGTAATTATCTTTTTTATTTATTTATTTTACCTTTGTACTTATTGATGGTTAAGTATTTAATTATTTTAAGAATTTTCCTTTTTTCCCCAAAGTTTTTTTTTTTATTTGTTTATTTATTTGTTTGTTTAGAGTGAGCATGAGCAGGGGATGGGGCAGAGAGAGAGGGAGAGAGAGAATCCCAAGCTGGCTTTGTGCTGTCAGTGCAGAGCCCAACATGGGGCTTGATCTTAAGAACTGTGAGATGGTGACCTGAGCCAGAATCAAGAGTCGGACACTTAGCTGACTGACTCACCCTGGTGCCCTAATGGTTATGTATTTATAATTTTCCTGAACTAGAATATAAGCTGTGTTGTCTCCTTCTACATAGTAGGAATACATTAAATGTGTTTAATACACATAAATAAGCCTTCCTTTACTTTTTTTTTTTTTTTTTTAGAGTAATAAAATTTCTCTGGTGTTAAGATGTATATTACTGCATAGTATAGGTTATGTCTTTTGGTATAACATAATAGCATCATTCTGTCCAAAACATCAATGAGACCTATATTGAGAAACAGTGTAGGATTGTTATCTATGAACATACATGGGTAAAACATCTCTCTCTGCTTAAAAGTAAACTTAACTCTTTTATCTCTCTGCCCACAACACATGGCATAGTGTCTGGAAACACAGCAGACGTACATGCTCGTTAAGTATTTAATAACTTAAAAAATGGAAATCAGAGTTTTGGTGGTCTATATATCTTTTCTAAATTTCTTTGTTACCTCCAATCTTTGGAACAACTCAATCCCAGGTAAATTTGTTGGTAGTCAATGGCAACAAAATCCAGAATATCTTGATTTCTAATTGTGTTCTATGATAGTTTTGATCTGATACAAATTGGACATGTTAGAATTATGATTTCCTCATTAGAAGGAACTTAAAAGTTATCTAGTCTTACCTTTTCATCTAATTTATCTTATATCTTAGATTACTTATATACGCACTTGTATATATGTTTTTCTGCCTTGAGAACTTTAGAATTGTTAGGTTGAAAAAAACCTGTTCTAATATTCCCATGATTATTTGATTTTATGTTTTAACACAGGATTACTTTTCTCTGTACAGTCTTTAAATATCTTTCCCTGGTTAAATGAAGCAGCAGCTACACACAGTGTCTAGGTTATTCACTAGATCTTGTTACAGAAAACAAACTATATATAGGTTGGGCATATTTTGTTTTATTAATATAATAGTAAATTGAACCCATACTAATTTTTCATGTTGAAATACTGAACTAAGTGTAGATTAATTTTATACTTACTAAAGCACTAGAAGAATACATTAGACAATTTTCCACCCAAAGCAATATTTTTTTAATTAAAAAAAATTAAAACATAGTCTAGGTAATTGTTAGTAGCTACTTGATATGTTCTCTAAGAATTTAAGTGCTTCAAAATGAAAATGCCCTATTTTTTTTCTTTCTAAATATGTTTTTACGTATCCCAAAGTCCAAGAAATAGGAATTTCCTTACTGGAAGATCTGTTAGAGTTATGGGTGAAGATTGTGGAAGCATGAATGAGCAAAGACAAACAGACTTTATTACTGAAAAACAATCAGTACAACCTATTTGGAGAGAAAATAGAAGAGAGGTTTCAAATTTTCTTGAAGACATGAACCAGCCAACAGCCAGCCTTATATCAGAGAATTGTAACTCTTTTATTAGTGAAAATGTGATCAATTTATTAAACACAGATCAGCAGAGGATAAAGAAAACCTTTGACAAGTGTGGTTATGACAGTATGGAAGATAATTGCGCAAACACAAGTTCTGATAAAAATCATTCAGCTGGTCAATGCATTAGAAGTAATTTTACAGATCCAGAGTTGACTTTTAGTTGTTCGACTTTTAATGAAACACATTATCCAGAGAGGTGTCAGCCAAACAAGAAGTATCAGAAAGAGTACAACAATAATGAAAGAAATACTTTTACTATATCTTTTAAGAAGGATTGTTGTATAGCCAGCTCTGAAAATAAAGGTGAGTGTCATACACGAAAAACATAATTTATTGGGGTTTTTTTGTTTTCAGTTTTAGGTGTGTGTGTGTGCGCGCGCGCACGTGTGCCCTCGTGTGTGTGTGTGTTTAGGAAGCCTTATGAAATTAAAAATAGCATTGTATTATATGACTTTTTGTATCAGTAATTCCCCTCTGTATGGGTCATAAGCTTTAAATTAAAAAACAGAGATGGTCTATGTTAAGGTTTTGGTTCAGTGCATATTTTTATTTTTAAAGGAAAATTTGAAAGTGATTGCCAGGAGAAGACACCACAGAATGAAATCCAGAAACATCCGGTGAATTATATGTAAGTTTTTAGGTAAATCCAGGGAATACAAATCAGGATCTAGTATAATGCATGTTGAAGGTTTGACCTGATGCAAAATGAGGTAGGCGAATAGCTGTCTGAGAGTGGGTAGACCACCCTCAAGGAAGGCTTACTACTTACCAGAATCTTGGTAATACCACCCCACTTGAGAGTATGGTGCTCATATTTGCAGTGCAAAAATATCGGGAATGATAGTATTAATTAGATTTGGGAAAACTGACTTACGTATATAAGAAACTTATATACCCACCATAGTGTCAGTTTATTAATTTATAGTAAGAAATAGAAGAGTCACATGTATAGCAATGCTTCCTTGCATGGTGAGCATATTTTCCAACTTTTGGCAGTTCTTTATGGGAAGATTGCTTGGTTAGTATAAAATCAGAACAAGAGAGTGATAGAATTCAAATATTAATAGCATAAGCAAGCATATTAACAGTTTATGGGACTGTTATTATAGGTAATCAAACAAAAGTTCTAGTTTCAGAAGAGTCCAAACTTTTTTTGTAGTGATTATGATGTAGTCAGATTTTGGTCTTGAAAATCATGAACTAGAATATATTTTTATTCTGAAAGTATTTCTTAGGGAAATATTTAAAATGTGTTTATAAAAAGAGTACATAAATGCTATTTTTATGGGATTGGCACAACAAATTAATTAAAATGTAGATTCACAACTTAATAAAATCAACAAAGTAGCTACTTTGTTGACAGATACTCAAATTTTCAGAAACGTGTGAATAAAAAACATTGTAGGCCTTGAATTTTTGAATGTACTTTATGAAAGTGATTTAGAACATGGTCCTCCAATCTGGCTAAAGGTCCACATAACTTGAAGGGGTGATTTTTTTGAATTAAAAATGCCAAGTTTGATCCACATATAATAAATAAGCACTTTAGGTTGGAGCTTATGAATCTGTTTTTTGAAAAGCTTCCCTTGTAATTCTGATCTGAAACCAACATTGGGAACAATAATTTAGAATAAGGGTTTTCAGTAGGATTAAAGCACACTTTAAAAGCATCTTATTTATGATCCTTAGGGGTAATATCTCTTTGGAAGGATTGCATTCTAATCCATCATGGGACTTGAGATTTGGTGAGGTAAAGTACATCTTATATTACTTTTCCAATTAAGTCAGTTGTATTATGTCATAATATAATAATACTGGTTGGCAGTTTACTTTGGTTTAAAGTTTGATTTAAAGTTAGTTTTTATCAAAAAATTTCTTTTTAGGTTAATACTTTTTCTTTGTTTTAATTTTTTCACTTTGGGGAAATTATAGCTTAGATTTAGACGTAAAATTACCACCTTTTTAAAAAGTGTAACATGCTTTAAGATAAACCAATCTAGATGCTTAAAAAATTCTTCCTATAAGTCCTATAAAATTTTTTCCAAGATGAAAACATCAGGTTTCAGTATCCTATGGTGAGCATAGTTATATGTTTAAGAATACTGAAAGATCTATAAGCACTGGTTATGTAAGTTAAAACCACTGCTGGTAATAAGGGTGTGTGATTGTTTCAACAGTCCAGGCTTTGTGCTAGGAGCTTTATGTACTTTACTTCTAATCTCCAAGAGCCTGATCCTGTAAGGTCTTCAATGCAGAAGAGACTCAAGTTCAGAGAGATTAAAGAAATTGTTCAAGGTAACACACTCAAACCAGGATTCAGACTCTTACCTGACTCTATATTTTCACAGATACTAATTGTTTTCTCTTTTTCTCTTTGATGAATATGCATTGAATACATAATATGTATTCATATAATAGAATTTATTGAGGGTCTCCTATATGCTAGACACTGTTGGAACAGTGGTGAAAAAAAGTTTTTGTTTTCTGAAGCTTACATTCTTTTATGCACCAGACACTGAAAGGTACCGAGAGGAAAGGGCATGGAACCTATCTTAGGGAAGCTATGGTAGCTAGCCTGAAACAGAAAAAAAGAACCTAGTACATTTAGATACATTGCTCCAATTACAAAGGTTTGTAGAAACTTAGTAAAAGACACTTCTTCTAAGTTTTTTAAAGGAGTTTTATGGTTTCAGTTCTAACATTTAGATCTTTAATCCATTTTGAATTCACTTTTATGTATGGTATACATAAAGTGGCCCAGTTTTCTTCTTTGGCATGTAGCTATCTGGTTTATTGAAAAGACTTTCCCCCATTGTTATTCTTTGCTCCTTTATTGTACATTAATTGACCATATAGATGTGGGTTTATTTCTGGGCTCTCTATCTTATTCCATTGATCTATGTGTCTGTTTTTGTGCCAGTACCATACTGTTTTGAGTCCTGTAGCTTTGTAGTATATCTTGAAATCTGGGATTGTGATACCTTCAGCTTTGTTCTTCTTGACCTTAGCAACATATTTCTGGTTTTGTTTCCTTAGGCAAGGGAAACAAAAGCAAAAATGAACCAATACACCCAAATAAAAGGCTTTTGTACAGCAAAAGAAACTACTGACAAAAATGCAACCTTCTTAATGGGAGAAGATAGTTGTAAATGGTATATCCAATAAGGGGTTATTATCCAAAATATATAAAGAACTCATACAGCTTAACACCAGGAAAGTAAACAATCTGATATAAAAATGAGCAGAGGACCTAAACAGACATTTCTCCAGAGTAGACAAACAGATACCTAACAAACACATGAAAAGATGCTCAATATCATTAATCATTAGGGAAATGCAAAACAGAACCACAATGAGATGTGATTTCACACCAGTCAGAATGGCCAGTATCAAAAAGATAAATATAACAAGTGTTGGCGAGGATGTGGAGAAAAGGAAACCCCTCTTGCAGTGTTGGTAGGAATGTAAATTGGTGAAGCTGCTATGGAAAACTGTATGGAAGTTACTTAAACAATTAAAAATAAAAACTCTGTACAATCCGGTAATTCTATTACTGGGTTATTTATCCAAAGAAACCAAAAACACTAATTTGAAAAGATATATGTGCCCCATTGTTTATTGTAGCCAAGATTTGGAAACAACCCAAATGTCCATCAGTAGATGAATGAATAAGAAATTGTGGTACGTGTGTGTGTGTGTGTGTGTGTGTGTGTGTGTAGGGACACACGGTGGAATATTACTCAGCCACAAAAAAGAATGAGATCTTGCCATCTGTGACATGAATGGACCTAGAGAGTATTATTATGCTAAGTGAAATAAATCAGAGAAAGACATACCATATTATTTCACTTATATGTGGAATAAAAAAAAAATGAACAAAAAACCTGGACTTTTAAATATAGGGAACAAACTGGTGTTTGCCAGTGGGGAGGCTAATGAGGGATCGGCAAAATAGGGGAAGAGGATTAAGAGGTAAAACCTTCCACTTATAAAATAAATAAGTCACAGAAATGAAAAGTACAGTATAGGGAATGTAGTCAATCATATTGTAATAATGTATGATGATAGTTGGTAACTACACTTATGGTGAACATTGAGTAATATATAGGATTGTCAAATCAGAGTGTTATACACCTACAACTAATATAATCTTTTATGTCAGTTATGCTTCAGTAAAAAAAAATAAAGATGACAGTTCTAAGTTTCATGGTCAGTCAGAGGAAGATGTGATAGAGGAGAACACTTTTGATTTGGGTGTAAGTTTACCAAATGGACAAACTGCCTTTATCCTATGAAGAAGAAACAATTTAGATAGAAACTAAGAGGTGAGGGAATATAGGTTGTTGTAGAAACTGTAAGTAAGGGGGTGCCTGGGTGGCTCAGTCAGTTAAGCATCTGACTTTGGCCCAGGTCATGATCTCACAGTCTGTGAGTTCCAGCCCCATGTCGGGCTCTGTGCTGACAGTTCAGAGCCTGGAGCCTGCTTTGGATTCTGTGTCTCTTTCTCTGCCCCTCCCCCACTCACGCTGTGTCTCTGTCTCTCAAAAAATGAATAAACGTTAAAAGAAAAATTAAAAAAAAGAAACTGTAAGTAAGTTGTTTCATTCTACTTACTGTTATTGCTTCTACTGTAGCATAAATTATACGGTGGAGGAATGGCAGGAGATAACGCTGGGCATTATAAAGGGCCAGGTCATAAAAGACTTTGTAGGACGTATAACAATTTAATTCCCTATCATCAAACAGAGAGCCACTAAAAATTTTTTAGCAGAGGAATATTACAAACATCAGAGTATTAAAAAGTTGAGGAGTGGCAGTGAGGATGGAAACAAGAGCTATCACAAAGATTTAGAAGGTCTAGTTTTGATAGAGCTTGGTGATTAGTTAAGTGAAAAGGGAAAAACTGAAGTCCTGTATTTATGATTTGGGTAAAGGTTGATGGGATGATGCTACCAAGACTGAAAACATGGGAGATGGTTGCAGAAAAGGTTAACTCTCCATCAAATTTTATGTGCCCTCTTTTACAGAATAGAGCTGTTACTGTGAAAGGGCTACCCGGTCAAGGAACACATTTTCTTTATTTTTTTTTAATGTTTGTTTATTTATTTTTTTTTTTAATTTTTTTTTCAACGTTTATTTATTTTTGGGACAGAGAGAGACAGAGCATGAACGGGGGAGGGGCAGAGAGAGAGGGAGACACAGAATTGGAAACAGGCTCCAGGCTCTGAGCCATCAGCCCAGAGCCTGACGCGGGGCTCGAACTCACGGACCGCGAGATCGTGACCTGGCTGAAGTCGGACGCTTAACCGACTGCGCCACCCAGGCGCCCCAAATGTTTGTTTATTTTTTAGAGAGAGCATGAACAAGGGAGAGGCAGAGAGAGAGGGGAGACAGAATCTGAAGCAGGCTTCAGGCTCTGAGCTGTCAGTACAGAGCCTGACATGGGGCTCGAACCCACAAACTGTGAGATCATGACATGAGCCAAAGTCAGATGCTTAGCCAACTGAGCCACCCAGAAGCCCCAAGGAGCACATTTTCTAATCTTCCATTCAACTAAATTTGGCCATGTGGCGAGATCTCAAAACAATGTTATCAGCAGTGTGGTGCATCATTTTCATGCACTGTAAAAGGTGGGGATTCTTTCTCCATGTTACCCCTCATGTGATAGCTACATGGTAGTGAAGCCCTAAGGGATGTTTGCAGCCACAAGATGGGAGGGACTGAGTTTCTAAATCACTAGTTGGAAGAAAATTGCTGACCTGAAAAACTCATTTTAGATTATTAAATAAGAATGAAATAATTGTGGGGCACCTGGGTGTCTCAGTCAGATGAGTATCCGGCTTCGGCTCAAGTCATGATCCCACAGTTCGTGGGTTAGAGCCCTGCGCTGGGCTCTGTGCTGACAGCTCAGAGCCTGGAACCTGCTTCAGGTTTTGTGTGTGTCTCTCTCTCTGCCTCTCTCTCTCTCTCAATTTCTCTCTCAAAATAAACATTAAAAAAAGAATAATATATATTCGCTCAAAGAAGGAATTATCAGCAGGTTAAAATACTTAAAAAAAACAAAAACCTCTTTTGACTATATCTATGACAGCTTAAATGTGGCTAGAGCAAGTTGGAAAAGAAAATAAGCCCATTAGGGTAGAGCCTGCAGGGAATCAAGTACTATGAGGAGGTCTTTGGGTAGACTAGACATGGGCTTGTAATTTGTGACTCATGGACAGGGCTGAAGGTGTAGTGAACTTTGGCTAAGATCTTAGATTCTACAAGAGCGACCAAAGCAGGAGTCAGCACAGGGAGGAAGAAGGAAGGAGTAGGCGCAGAAGAAAGGCAGGGCTGTGCCTTCCCACTGGCTGGGTAAAATCAAAACAGTTAGTTCCTACTGAGTCAGAATTAAGACAGAGAAGCAAACCAAAATCCATCTTGGATGCAGATTGTAGGGAATGGGGAAGAAGTGGTGTTCCCAAGATCCTTTTGTTGGATGTGGAAGGGAATAGGAGAGAACAGGGTCCTTGGAGGAGTATAAAAATAATTTTTAAATTAAGATTTAATTACATATAATGATTTGTTAGTTTCAGGTATATATCATGATTTGATGTATAAAATGTGAATGATCACCAAAATAAGTCTAGTTAACATCCATTACCATACCACAGTAAAAATTTTGTTTTTTCTGGGGCACCAGGGTGGTTCACTTGGTTAACTTCTGTCTTCAGCTCAGGTCATGATCTCACAGTTCATGAGTCCAAGCCCCGCATCAGGGTCTGCACTAACAGTGCAGTGCCTGTTTCAGATTCTCTGTCTCCCTCTCTCTCTCTCTCTCTCCTCTCTCTCTCTCTCTCTGGCCCCTCCAGCCCTCTCTCTCCAAAATAAATAAACATTTTTTAAAAAATTGTTTTTTTCTTATGAGAACTTTTAAGATGTCTTAGCAACTTTTAAATGTACTATATAGTTTTACTAATTATAATCACCAGGTTGTACATTACATCCCCAGGGCTTATTTATTTTATAAGTGGAAATTGTATCTTTTGACAACCTTCATCCATCCTTTTTGCCCATACCCAGTCCCACCTCTGAAACCACCAGTCTGTTCTCTGAATCTATACTTTGTTTTGTTTTTTAAGTAGGCTCCATGCTCAGTGTGGAGACCAACATGGGGCTTGAACTCATAACCCTGAGATCAAGACCTGAGCTGAGATCAAGAGTCAGATACGTAACCAGTGAGCAACCCCAGGCCCCTCTCTTTGAGTTTGTATTTTAATTTTTTTTTCACATTGCACGTTATAAGTGAGACCGTATGGTATTAGTTTTTCTCTAACTTATTTCATTCTTCATGATACCCTCAAGTTCCTTCCCTGTTGCAAATGGCAGGATTTTCTTCTTTAATATGGCTGAATAATACTCCTTTGCATATGTATACCACATCTTCTTTATCCATTCAAACATCTATGGACACTTAGTTCATTGCATGTCTTAGCTATGGTAAATAATGGCAATAAGCAAGGGAGTGAGGACAATCACTTTGAGTTAGTGTTTACATTTCCTTTAGAAAAATTACTAGAAGTGGATTTGCTGGATCCCATGGTAGTTCGGTTTTCTTTTTTGAGGATGCTCTATACTGTCTGAATAGCAGCTGACTAATCTACATTCCCACCAACAGTACACAAGGCTTCCTTTCTCCACATCCTTGCCATACTTGTTAGTTCTTGGTTTTTTTTTTGGTATTAGCCATTTTAACAAGTGTGAGGTGCTGTCTCATTGTGGTTTTGATTTGCATTTTCTTGATGATTGATGGTATTGAGCGCCCTTTTCATGTACCTGTTAGCCATCAGTAGGTCATCTTTGGAAAAAAGTCTGTTCAGTTCCTCTGCCTATTGTTTAATTAGATTGTTTTTTGCTTTGAGATTTAGGAGTTATTTACATATTTTGGATATTAACCCCTTATTAGATAAATGGTTTACAAATATTTTCTTCCATTCTGTAGGTTGCCTTTTCATTTTGTTTTTGGTTTCCTTTGCTGTGCAGAAGTTTTTTTTAGTTTGATGTAGCCTCACTTGTTTAGTTTTGCTTTAATTACCTTTGTTTTTGGTGTCAAATCCAAAAAATCATTGCCAAGATCACTGTCAAGGAACTTATCTCCTAGGTTTTCTTCTAGCAACTTTATGGTTTTCAGGCCTTATGTTCAAGTCTTTATTCCATTTTGAGTTAATTTTGTGTATGTGTAACATAGGAGTCCATTTTCATTCTTTGCATTTAGCTATGCAGTTTTCCAGCACCATTTATTGAAGAGACTGTCCTTTCCCTACAGTACATTCTTGGCTCCTTTGTTGTAAATTAGTTGGCCATTATATATGTATTTACTTCTGTGATTTCTCTTATGTTCTCTTGGTCTATGCCTATTTTATGCCAGTACCATACTGTGTTGATTACCATAGCTTTTTAATAGTGTTTGATATTAGGAATTGTGATGCTTCTAGCTTTGTTCTTTTCCTCAATCTTTGGTTATTTAGGGTCTTTTGTGGTTCCATACAAGTTTTAGAATTATTTGTTCTACTTCTATGAAAAGTACCTTGGAATTTTGGTAGAGATTGCATTGGATCTGCTTTGGGTAGTATGGGCATTTTAACAAGATAATTCTTGCAATCGTGAACATGGATTATCTTTCCATTTGTTTGTGTCTTTTCTTTCTTTTTTTTAGTGTGTCTTCTGTTCACCAATGTCTTACAGTTTTCTGTGTACAGATCTTTCACCTCTGTGATTAAATAAATTTTTAGGTATGTTATCCTTTTTGATGCAGTTGTAAATGGGATCATTTCCTTAATTTCGCATTCTGGTAGCTCATTATTAGTGTATAGAAATGAAGTTGATTTTATATGTTATGTATCCTGTAACTTTACTAAATTTGTTATTTCTAACAGTTTCTTGGTGGAATGTTTAGTGTGTTCTATATGTAGTATCCTTTTATCTGCAAACGAAGATAATTTTAATTGTTTCTTTTCTGTTTTGTATGCTTTTATTTCTTTTTCTTGCCTGATTGCTCTAACTAGGACTTTTAGTGTTATGTTGAATAAAAGTGGTGAGTGTAGACATCCTTGTGTTGTTCCTGATCATGGAGGAAAAACTTAAGCACTGTTGAGTAGGATGTTAGCTACAGGTTTAACATATATGGCTTTTATTCTGTTGAGGTGTGTTCCTTCTATACTCATTTGTTGCGAGTTTTAATCATGAATGAGTGTCAAATATTGACAAATACTTTTTCTGCATCTTTTGAAATGATCATATGATTTTTATACTTCAGTGTTGAACCATCTTTACATTTCTGGAATGAATCTCACTTGATCATTGTGTATAATCCTTTTAATGTATTGTTAAATTCAGTTTGCTAATATTTTTCAGGATTTTTAAATATATGTTGCATTAGGGATATTGTGCTGTAATTTCTTGTGTTCTTTTCTGTTTTTGGTAACAGGTAATACTCATACAATGAGTTTGGAAGTATTCATTTCTCTATTTTTTTTTTTTTTGAAGATTTTTAAGAAGGATTTGTAGTAATTTTTTAAATGTTTGTTAGTTTGATAGAATTCACCAGTGAAGCCATTAGTCCTGGACTTTGCTTATTGGGGAGGTTTTTGATTACTGATTCATTCTCTTTACTAGTAACTGGTTGTATTCATATTTTCGATTTCTTAATGAATCAATTTTGGTAGGTTGCATGTTTTAGGAATTTTATTAATTTCTTCTGGGTCGTTCAGTTTGTTGATTTATCATTGTTTGTAGTAGTCTCTTATGATCTTTTGTGTTTCTCTGTTATCAGTTATAACATCTCTTTAATTTCTGATTTTGAGTCCTTTCTCTTTTTTCCCCTGTTGAGTCTGGCTGAACAGTTCATCATTTTTTTTTTTTTTATCTTTTCAAACAACCAACTCTCAGTTTCATTAATCTTTTGTATTCTCTTTTTAGTTTCTAATTCATTTATTTCTACTCTGATCTTTGTTATTTACTTTCTTCTACTAACTGTAGGCTCAGTTTGTTAGTTCCCTGAGATATAAAATTAGGTTGTTTGAGATATTTCTTGTTTCTTAAGGTAGGTGTTTATCACCACAAACTTCCCACTTAGATCTGTTTTTGCTGCATCCCAAAAGTTTTGTTATTTTGTATTTCCATTTTTATTTGTGTCAAGATATTTAAAATTTTTTAAATTATTTTTCATCCATTGGTTGTTTAGGAGCATGTTGTCTAATCTCCATGTATTTGTCAATTTCCCAGTTTCCTCCTTGTAAATTTTCATATCATTATGGTTTCAAAACATGCTTGATGTGGTTTCAGTCTTAGTAAACTTAATAAGACTTGTTGTGTGGCCTAATATACAGTCTGTCATGGAAAATATTTAGTATGTGCTTGAAAATAATGTGTACACTATTGTTTTTGGATGAAATGCTTTGTATATGTCTGTTTAGTACATCTGATGTAAAGTGTCATTTAAGGCCAGTGTCTCCTTATTGATTTTCTGTCTGGAGGATCTGTCAATTGATGAACATGGGGTATTAAAGTCCCCTACAATTATATATTTAGCTACTCCTATGATGGGTACATACATATTTTCAAAAGTTGTATTTTCTTCTTGGATTCACCCTGTTTCATTATACTATGACCCCTCTTTGCCTCTTACAATAGTCTTGTTTTAAAGTCTATTTTGTCTGATATATGTGTATCTATTCCAGTTTTCTTTTGGTTTCCATTTTCATGAAATGTCTTTTTTCCATCATTTCACTTTCAGTATGTGTGTGTGTCCTTATGTGTGAAGTGAGTCTCTCAAAGGCAGCATATACATGGGTCTTTTTTTTTTTTTTTTTAATCCATTTGGTCACTCTGTCTCTTTTGATTGGATAAATTTAGTCCATTATATTTGTCATTATTGATAGACATGGGTTATTGCCATTTTACTCATGTTTTGGTTGGTTTATAAGTCCTTTGTTCTTCTCTTGCTCTGTTCCTTTGTAATTAATGATTTTTCTATTGGTTATGCTTAGTTTCTTTTCTTTCATGTCTTGTTTATTTACTGTAGGCTTTGCTTTGTGGTTCCCATGAGGGTTATATAAAACAACTTCTGATAATGGTCCATTTTAAGCTGATAAAAAACTCAAGTTCAAATGCATTTTTAAGCTCTACAGTTTTACTAACCCCCCACATTTTATGTTTTTGATGGTCACAACTTCTTTTCATCTATGTATTTATTAACAAATTATTGTAGTTGTTGTTTTTACTACTTTTGTCTTTGACTTTCATACTAGCTTTATTAACTTTTCAATATTAGCCTTTACAATATTTTTTTGAAATTTAATATATTTTACCTTTACTAGTAAAATTTATACCTTCATATGTTTTCCTGTTATTAATTGATAACTTTTATTTCAGCTTAAGGAAATACCTTTAACATTTTTATAAAGCCAGTCTAGTGGAGATGAACTCCTTTAGCTTTTGCTTATCTCTCCTTCTATTCTGAAGGACACCTTTACTGGGTAGAATATTCTTGGTTGATAGTTTTTTCTTGAATATATTGTGCCTCTCCCTTCTGGCCTGCAGAGTTTCTCCTGAAAAGTCTGATGATGGTTTTATGGGGTTTTCCTGTATGTAACAAGTTGTTTTTCTTTTGCTGGCTTTTAAAATTCTCTTCTTATCTTTATCTTTGATCACTTAATTATGTATCATGATGTGGATCTCTTTGGGTTCAGCTTGTTTGGAACTCCAAGTTCTTCCTGGCTCTGGATGTCTGTTCATTCCCCAAGTTAGGGAAGTTGATGGCCATAATTTCTTCAAATAAGTTTCTGTCCCTGTGTCCTTATTTTTCTTTTGGAGCTCACTATTATATAAACATTGGTTTATTTTATATTGTCCCCAAATCCTTATACTATTTACACTTTTTTAATTCCTTTTTGTTGTTGCTCCTCTGATTTGATAAATTCCACTGACCTGTCTTTGAATTCCTTATCCTTTGGCTTCATCAAGTTTTCTATTCTTTATTACATTTTTCAGTTATTGTATTCCTTAGATCTGTGATTTCTGTTCGGTAATTTCTTATATTTTCTATTCCTTTGTTGAAATTTTTAGTTCTTGCATTGTGCTTCTGACCTCAGGAAAGCATTTTTATGATTGTTATTTTGAACTCTTACCAGATAAATCACTTATCTTCATTTCACTGATGGGTTTTTCTGGTTTTTTTTTTTTTCTTCTTTTGTTTGGAACATGCTGTTCTGTGTCTTCAAATGCTTTGACTTTGTTGGTTTCTGTGTGTTAGATAAAACAGACACTTCTAGTCTCGAAGGTAGGGCCTTGAGTGCGAAATAAAATCTGTTTCAATCCTGCCCTATCTCTTTGTTGTCTCTCAAACCTTTGTGATTTTCCAAGTAGTCTGCTTTATTTTAGTAGCTCCCAGTAGTTGAGTGTATGCCAAAACCTGCCAGTGTCCCACTGGGAAGGATCTCAGTCAGTAACCAGATTGTTTGATTGGAAGCCACACCCTCAGGTGGGATTTTTTAAAGTATGCAAATTTACCTCTTTGATGGTAAGACTTGGAGGTGAGCATCTGTCTGTTCTCTCTGCTCTGAGCCCTGATGTGATAGCCAGTTAGGAAGTGTTTCTCTATTTGCTGTATTCCTGTTGGATCTGTGAACCTAAACTCTGCTCTCCAGCAGAGCCAGCCTATCAAAGGATGTGTCCTCTGGGCAGCAGCCACAAAAGCCAGGATGCTGGGTGTTTATACAAGTTCCTTTCTTGGTGACACCAGCAATGTGGGGCATGGCAGAGGGAGAGTGTGAAGATGGTACCTGCTGGCCTCTACTGTATCTGGAGATGATTGCAGGTGGCCCCTAGATGTGTGTTTAATTACAAGCTTGCCCCCTCTGGTTACAGGTGTTAATATAAGCTAATAGGCCTCTTCCACAGAAAGAATAGGTGTTTTGATCTGCCTCATCATTAATCCCTGGATAGGTAGCTAGTTAAGAACTCATTTGTTACAGTCCTGTGGGACCTACAAGAGCTCTGGGGGTTACCAGAGCTGATGATCAAAGGACATCCCCTGGGCAGCAGCTGCAAAAACTGGGGCTCTACGTGTGCATTGGCATTGTTTTCCGGCAGTACCTGCAGCCTGGAAAATGGCAGAAGGAGAGTGTGAAGGTGGTTCCTGCTGGGCTCTGCAGTCTTGGGAGAATATTTCAGTAGGCCTGTAAATGTGTGTTAATTAGAATCCTGCCCCTCAGGCTGAAGATTTAAGATAATTAGATAAGCCTCTTTCATAGAAAGATTGGGGTTGCATTTCATTCTGCTTTCTCTCACTCCTGTCCCCTGCTGGGGTAGCTGTTTCAGAACTCTTTTTCTGTTTGTTACAGTCCTATGGGACCTACAAATGCAAGGTCTGAGCATGGACCTGTTGCCTGCCAGAGCTAAGTAATCGAGGGTGTCCCCTGAGCAGCAGCCACAAAACCCAGGGCACCAGACATGTGCCGGTCCCTTATTGGGAGATACTAGTTACCTGGAGTGGGTCGGAGGGTGAGCACAAAGATAGCACCCAGTCTCTGATGTCTCTGGAAAGGATTAAAGTTGGTCCTTTAATGTGAGTTTAATTAGAAGCCCCAGGCTGCAGATATAAGATCATAGGCTTCTTTTGCAAAACACTTGGGTATTTCAGTGGGCTGCCTCATTTCTAGACCCTGAGTTGTAGCTACAGGGAGCCTGTGTGAGCCCCTTAAGAACTGTTGCTCAGTTTTCCATAGCCTTGTATTCTCATAGACACAAGTCCCATTGGCATACAGAACTTGATGTTTTATTGTTTGTTGTCTGTCAGGTGCAGGTCTTAAAGGTAAGGTATTAGTTGTAGGGTTCAAAGCACTTGCTCTTCAGGGAGAATTTTAGAGTTGTGGGTTCCCTCTGAATTGTGGGTTGCTATCAGCCCATGGACAGGATTGTGGTGAAATTGTGCCTCAGCCTCTCCAACTTTTTTTTTAAGTTTTGTTTGTTGTTTGTTTGTTTGTTTGTTTGTTTGTTTTAATACTCTGTCCACCCAGCATGGGGCTCAAATTTAGACCCTGAGATCAAGAGTCACACGCTCTGGTGACTGAGTCAGCCAGGACCCCGCAACTTGTTTCCATGTGGATTTTTTTCACATTCCCCCATTGTGAAGGAGTCTTTTAACTAGTTTTGGGTTTTTTTCAGAGGAAATTGTTCTGTATGTAGCTGTAGGATTTGGTGTGTTTGTGGAAGGAGGTGAGGTTAAGCATCCTTCTCCATTGCCACCTTGAACTAGTACCAATTCTAAAGGAGTAAGGTTTGGGGTGTCTGAGTGGCTCAGTCGGTTGAATGTCCAACTTCGACTCAGGTCATGATCACACTCAAGGGTTCTAGCCCCATGTCAGGGCTCTGTGCTGATAGCTCAGAGCCTGGAGCCTTGCTTCAGATTCTGTGTCTCCTCTCTCTCTGCCCCCCCCCCCCCCCACTCGCACTCTGTCTCCTCTCTCTCTCAAATAAAATACACATAATAATTTTTTTTAAATAAAGGCGTAAGGTTTAAATATGACTGTTAAAAATAGGAAGGTAATCACTAGAGAGATGGAGACGCATGGAAGAACTTCCGAATTCACAGAATTGCCATGTCACACCAGGAAACCTGATGAAGTAGGGAAAAATGCTTAACCAACTGAGCCATCCAGGTGCCCCAAGAAGCTGATTTCTTAAAAATCAAGATTCAAAGAATATTAAATTGGAGAGAGAACATGTAGAATATAACCAAATTTTGAAAATAAAACGATTAGCAGAAGATATACATAAAATATATAGTGTCAGAGTAAAGACAGTGTAAATGCAATAGAAAATTCATTCTAAAACAGAAGAAGAAGAGGCAATACTGAGTTACTGATCCATACCAATTATGAAATCCAGCTTGGCAGGCAGTGTGAAGTCTTGCTCGCCTGGATTATGGGGGGAAATTCTTTGAACAATTTAGTTTTTTTCTATTTGGAATGATCTTTTCTGTCATTTATCCTCTATAAACAGATCTGAGGTGGGTATTGGTATTATGTGCTTGCCTTGGTGTATATATAACTTTCTCAGCTTGTGTGTGGTGCAAGTCTGGGGCTTGTGTGCTCTTTAAGAGTTGAACATATAATACTTCTAAATGATTGAGTAGTGGGATTAGAAAAAGGCTCTACTGCATAAAGTTATTCAGGAACCTGAGCTGGTGGGGACTTTGCTGTCATTAACTGGTGGTTTACATGTTTATAAATGTATGTTCACATCAGATGGCAGAAGGGAAAGAGAAGTGGGAGGTTTTAGGGAAAATTTTTATGGGTGAGGGGTAGCAGTGGCACATACCACTTTTGCTTATGACCAGAATTCAAATCACATGTCCAAAACAGACTTCAAAGGGGCTAGGAAATGTACTCTAGCTCTGTGCCTAAGAGAAGAGGGAAACAATTTGGTAAGCAGCTTTCTCCTTTATCCAATTTCCTTATCTACTTAAAACACTTTATCCTACCCATCAGAGAATGTATATTTTTTTGTAAGTCCATGATACACTTGCAAATATAATTCATGTAGTGAGCCATAAACAAAGTTAAGAGATTGTCTAAGGAGAGATTCATAGTCACATTTCTAATAATTCATTAAGTTAGAAATCAACAACAAAAACAACAACAGAAGATGCTTAACCTCCCGTACTTTCTTGGAAATTAAGAAGCATTCTGGTTTTTAGTGAGAAAAAGACTAAAGAAAAAAAAAGTGAAAATAAGAAATTACATAGAAATTGATGAAAATCAAAATCAGTGGTTTGTTCTATACAAAATACATACTTCTGAGGGCCTTTATTATTTAAGAAACCTGAAAATAAATAAATTGATATCCAACTTAAGAAATTTAGAGAATAACAATAAATCTCCAAATACATTCATATATTTGTCTCTTTTGAACTGCATTTACTATGATTACTTCAAGACTTTTCATAAGTTTCTTAGCAAGTGTCTATTCTGTTGCTTACTGTTTCAAAACCTATTAAATTTTGTTTACTTTATTATTCATCACAGGCAAATTTTTCTTTGTAGTATTAAAATAATCTTTGTTGAGTTAATGTGAAGGAAAAGTACTGTAACATGAATTGGTGGGATTAAGAGGGAGATATGAGGGGTATTACTGTTTATACTTGGGAGTTGTTAAAAATTTTGTTTTTCTTCTAGATTCCGATGGAAGAAGGAGGAACTTGTTCTTTAAAAAGACAGGCCAACATCTAAGAAAATCTGTAAGTATAAGTATCAAGTGAATTTTATTCTGAAAATGAACTAACATTTAAATGAAAATCAGTTAAGTTTTAAATGTTTTTTTTTTCAGATTTATGCCACCAAATATTTCATAGATATGTTAGAATATACTAGTATTCACTTATTTTTATTATATATATTATACATGAGTATATATAATATATACTGTACAGTTTAATGAATAATGAAACTGATACCCGTATATGTACTTTGTAGCTTAAGGAAATGTATAATCAGAACTTTGAAGGTCTTCTCAATTGCATTTCCTATCCTGCCCCTAGAGGTAACTAGTATCCTGAATTTATTTTTGTGATATCCACATAGGACTTTTCCATTGCTTAGTTTTGAACTTTTTACCAATTGAGGCCAACTCTACACATTTTTGTGATGTTGTTGTTCACCCACTAATGTATTTTGAGGTTTTGTTCACTTTGATACTTTTGACTCTGGTACATTTCATTATTTGTTTACTACTGTATCGTTTACTACTATTTTGGGAATGTACCACAGCTTATTTATACATCCTCTGGCTGTGATTATTTAGGTTGTCTTGAATATTTTGATATGATAAGCAGTGTTTGCTTTGGCAGTTCTTGACATTTCTTCTGACACATGTGTATAAAAATTCCTCTGTGAATATGTTTTACAAGCAGAAATGAGTAGTCGTATGGTATGAACATCTTCACCTCATCCAGGTAATGCAGAATGTTTTCCAAAGTAATTGTGCCATTTTAAACTTCAACTAGTGAGAGGTAGGAGTCTTAGTTGTTAAATATTGTAACACTGGGTCTGGTACCTCATTGTTGGCAATCTGATATTGCATTGTATTTTTAATTTATATTTCTCTATTAATTAGGTTGATTGGCCATCCATGTTTCATCTGTGAATGCCTTCATGTTTCTTGCCTGTGTTTCTTAAAGTTGGGCTTTCTTTATGGGATCTGTCTTTTATATACCTATATGTGTATATCCCTAGATATTAACTGTGTATAGCAAATACTTCAGATTTGAATGGTCTTTTTATTCTATGCTGTCTTTTATTGATAAAAGTTTCTAGCACTTTTATATATTCTGTAATAGAACGATTCTTCAGGATATGTAGGTCTACTAGGATACCTAGAAATCTTTATGGACTTCTTTTCTTTTGGAATTAATTAATCTTTAGAATATGTAACACATTAGTTTGGTTGCAATCCTTATCTTTGCTGCCCTATTTCCTTCTGCATCAGATGAGTAGCTGCTTTTTGTTGGTTTACGTTTTATCATTCCAGGTTTTTTTCCCCAAAACACAGCCTAAAAATGTATAAACACACATACACACATGAAACTTAGTTCTTGCCTTTCTCACTCTAAATGTAATAGTAGATTTTTTATTTAACATAGGATATTTCATAAATTAATTGAATAGATTAATTTATTTAATAAAACATCCTGAAGTGTTCTCCATGGTAATATTAGACATTTTTTCATCCTTTATTTATGACCATATGGTAATCCATAATATGGATGGATTATAGTTTATTCAGCTAATGCCTGTTGATGGATGTTTGGGTTGTTTCCAGATCTTGTTCTTACAAATAATGTTGCAATGAAAAACTCTGTGCATATGTTGCTGAGTTGTGGAGGTATATTTTAGGGTAATTTCTAGGAATGGGATTGCTGAGTCAAAGGAGAGATACATTTTTTTTTTTCTGGTTTATTGAGGTATAATTGGCAAACAAAAATGTATGTATTGGAGCACCTGGCTGACTCAGTTGGTAGAGCATTTGACTCTTGATCTTGGGATCATGAGTTCAGACCCCACATTGGGCATAGAGATTAAATAAGTAAATAAATATTTTAAAAAATTGTATATATTTAGGGTATACAACATGATTTAATATTCATATACATTGTGTGTAGCTAATTCTCACACAATTTTTTTTCTTCTTTTTTTTTTCTTTTTTTTAATGTTTATTTATTTTTGAGTGGCAGAGAGAACACGAGCAGGGAAGGGCAGAGAGAGGGAGACACAGAATCTGAAGCAGGCTGCAGGCTCTGAGCTGTCAGTATACAGCCTGATGCGGGACTTGAACTCACAAACTGCGAGATCATGACCTGAGCTGAAGTCAGACGCTTAACTGACTGAGCCACCCAGGCACCCCTCTTTTGTTTTTTTTCTTTTTTAATGTTTATTTATTTGAGGGAGAGAGAGCGTGCAAGTAGAGGGCCAGAGAGAGAGGGAGAGAGAGAATCCCAAACTGGATTGGTGCTCTCAGTGTGGAGCCCAGTGAGGGGTTTGATTTCATGAACCATGAGACCATGACCTGAGCCTAAATCAAGTCGGGTGCTCAACTATCTGAGCCACTCAGGCGCCCCTCAGAATGCTTTTGTTGATTTTGCTATATCTTTGTTTCAGTAGCCAACTAGCTACGGTTGCAATTAATAAACAGCTGTCATTCCAACATGAATGTTATTTGATATTTTCATTTAAATTAATGAGTATAGGGGAACCTGGGTGGCTCAGTAGTTTGAGTGCCTGACTTCAGCCCAGGTTGTGATTTCACAGTTTGTGAGTTCAAGCCCCACGTTGGGCTCTGCGCTGACAGCTCGGGGTCTGGAGCCTGCTTTGAATTCTGTGTCTCCCTTTCTCTCTGCCCCTGCCCCACTCACACTCTGTCTCTGTCAAAAAATAAACATTAATTTTTTGTAATTAGTGCAAAAAAAGAGAAACAATGAAGATGCATGTTGAAAGTATACTCTTTCAACAATGAAAAAAAATACATTGTGAATGATTCCCACAATCAAGTTAATTAACACATCTACCACCTCATATAGTTACCTTTTTATGTGTATGTGGTGAGATACTTAAACTGTAGCTCCCCTGGGCATTTTATTTATTAATATTTTACATTTTTTAATCTTTATTTTTGAGAGAGAGACGGAATGTGAGCGAGGGAGGGCAAGAGAGAAAGGAGACACAGAACCTGAAGCAGGCTCCAGGTTCTGAGCTGTCACCACAGAGCCTGATGGAGGGCTCGAACCCACAAACCATGAGATCATGACCTGAGCTGAAGTCAGATACTTAACTGACTGGCCACCCATACCACCCCTATGTGGTGAGACACTTAAAATCTACTCCATGCTGTACATGAGATCCTCAAAAGTTATTTCTCATATCTGAACGTTTGGTTTTAAAAACATCTCTTGATGTTTTAGAAATTTCTATTAATTAAATAACTGTCTCTGGTCTCAACTGTTCCTTTCATAGTCAACATCTATAAAATTACTTCTTTTTTCTTTAAGAGCTATAGGTTGCCTCTTTCCTATTTCTGAACCTCTGTTTATTTACTATACTAAAAATGTTTCCTCTTCTCAGTGAAAGAGGAATTTCTATAGAAATTGCATTCTTTTATAAATCAGATTGTTTATAAATGTGGTTTGATCATCAGCCAATTTAAATTTTCATACTTTTTATCACATATATTTTATGTTTCAAATTTAAATTCTAGTTAGTTAACATATAATGTAATACTGATTTCAGGAGTAGAAATTAGTGATTCATCACTTACATATAACACCCTGTGCTCATTACAAGTGCCTTCCTTAATGCCCATCCCCCATTTAGCTCGTCCTCCTACCCACCTCCGCTCTAACAAAACTCAGTTTGTTCTATATAGGTAAGAGAATCTTATGGTTTGCCTCCCTCTCTGTTTTTATATTAGATATTTCCTTCCCTTCCCCTATGTTCATCTCTTTTGTTTCTTAAATTCTACATATGAGTGAAATCATGATATTTGTCTTTCTCTGATTAACTCATTTCACTTAGCATCATACACTCTAGCTCCATGCGTGTTGTTGCAAATGGCAAGATTTGGTTCTTTCTGATGGCTGAGTAATATTCCATTATATGTATGTATGTATATATATATATATATATATATATACACACACACACACACACACACACACACACACACACACACACACCACATCCTCTTTATCCATTCATCAGTCAGTGGATATTTGTGCTCTTCCCATAATTTGGCTGTTGTTGATAATACTGCTATAAACATGAGGGTGCATGTCCCCATTCAAATCTGTATTTTTGTATACTTTGGGTAAATAACTAGTAGTGTAATTGCTGGATCATAGGGTAGTTCTACTTTTAACTTCTTGAATAACCTCCATACTCTTTTTTAGAGGGGTTGTACCAGTTTGCATTTCCACCAACAGTGCAAGAGAGTTCACCTTTCTCCACATCCTTGCCAACACCTGTTGTTTCCTGTGTTGTTAGTTTTAGCCATTAGGACAGCTGTGAGGTGAAATCTCATAGTGTTTTCTTTTTTTTCTTTTGAGAGATGGAGGGCACAAGTGAGTGAGGAGCAGAAATGGGAAAGAGAGAAAATCCCCTGAGGGGCAGAAAGAGAGAGAGAGAAGGGGGGCCTTGAGTTCACCTGAAGCGGGACTCAAGCTCACCCAATGCAGGACTCGAACTCATGAACTGTGAAATCATGATCTGAGCTGAAGTCAGATGCTTAACCAACTGAGCCACCCAGTTCCCCATCTAATCATGGTTTTGATTTGTATTTCCCTGATTATTAGTGACGTTGAGTATCTTTTCACGCGTCTGTTGCACTTCTTAAGTCTTCTTTGGAAAAATATCTATTCATGTCTTCTGCCTGCATCTTGACTGGATTAATTGTTTTTTGGGTGTTAGTTTAATAAGTTCTTTATAGATTTTGGATTCTAACCCTTTATCAGATATGTCATTTGCAGATATCTTCTCCCCATTCTGAAGGTTGCATTTTAGTTTTGTTGATTGTTGGCTATGCAGAAGCTTTCTGTCTTGATGAAGTCCCAGTAGTTCATTTTTGGTTTTGTTTCCCCTTTTAAGAGGTAAGAAAGGTAGTAAGAAGTTTCTACAGCTGCTGTCAACCTGGGGATGCCTGGGTGGCTCTGTCAGTTAAGCATCTGACTCTTGATTTCAGCTCAGGTCATGATCTCACGGTTCATGAGTTTGAGCCCCACATAGGTCTCCGAACTGACAGTGTGGAGCCTGCTTGAGATTCTCTCTCTGCCCCTATCCTGCTTGTTCTCGTTCTCTCTCTCTCTCTCTCTCAAAATAAATTTAAAAAACTTTTAAAAAATTTGTTACCTTCATTCTCCTTTAGGATTTTGGTGGTTTCGTGTCTCACATTTAGGTCTTCCATCCATTTTGAATTTATTTTTGTGTATGGTGTAAGAAAGTGGTCTAGTTTCATTCTTCATGTTGCTGTCCAGTTCTCCCAGTATCATTGCTAAGAGACTGTTTTTTTTTTCCATTGGATACTCTTTCCTGCTTCGTCAGTGCTTAGTTGGCCATACATTTGTGGGTCTACTTCTGGGGTCTCTATTCTATTCCATTGGTCTGTGTGTCTGTTTTTGTGCCAATACCATACTCTCTTGATGATCACAGCTTTGTAGTAGAGACTAAAGTCTGGGATTGTGATGCTGCCTGCTTTGGTTTTCTCTTCAAAATTACTTTGGCTATTGGGGTCTTTGTGGTTCCATACAAATTTTAGGATTGCTGTTCTAGCTTTGAGAAGAATGCTGGTGCTATTTTGGTTGGGATTGCATTGAGTGTGTAGATTGCTTTGGGTACATTGACATTTTAACAACACATGAGCATGGCATGTTTTTCCATTTCTTTGTGTCTTCTTCAATTTCCTTCATAAGCTTTCTATAGTTTTCAGCATATAGATCTTTTACATCTTTGGTTATGTTTATTCCTAGGTATTTTATGGTTCTTGGTGCAATTGTGAACGGGATCAGTTTCTTTATTTGTCTTTCTGTTGCTTCATTATTGATGTATAAAAATGCAGCCGATATCTGTACATTGAATTTGTACCCTGTGACTCTGCTGAATTCATGGTATCAGCTCTAGGAGTCTTTTGGTGGAGTCTTTCGGGTCTTCCATGTAGAGTATCATGTCTGCAAAAGTGAAAGTTTGACTTCTTTGCCAATTTTGATGTCTTTTATTTCATTTTGTTGTCCGATTGCTGATGCTAGGACTTCCAACACTATGTTAAACAAGTGGTGAGAGTGGACATCCCTGTCATGTTCCTGATCTCAGGGGGAAAGCTCTAAGTTTTTTCTCCCACTGAGGGTGATATTAGCTGTGGGCTTTTCATAAATGGCTTTTATGATGTTTAAAGTATGTTCCTTCTATCCCGACTTTCTCGAAGGTTTTTATTAAAAAAGGATGCTGAATTTTGTCAAATGCTTTTCCTTCATCGATTGATGGGATCATATGGTTCTTATTGTTTCTTTTATTAATGTGATGTATCACATTGATTGATTTGCAAATGTTGAACCATCCCTGCAGCCCAGGAATTAATCCCACTTGATCATGGTGAATAATTCTTTTTATATGCTGTTGAATTTGATTTGCTAGTATCTTGTTGAGAATTTTTGCATCCATGTTCATCAGGGATATTGGCCTTTAGTTCTCCTTTTCTGTGGGGTCACTAACTGGTTTGGGAATCAAGGTAATGCTGGCTTCATAGAATAAGTCTGGAAGTTTTCCTTCCATGTCTATTTTTTGGAACAGCTTGAGGAGGATAGGTATTATCTCTGCTTTAAATGTCTGGTAGAATTCCCCAGGGAAGCCATCTGGTCCAGGACTCTTATGTGGTGGGAGATTTTTTTTTTTTTTTTTAATATATGAAATTTATTGTCAAATTGGTTTCCATACAACACCCAGTGCTCATCCCAAAAGATGCCCTCTTCAATACCCATCACCCACACTCCCCTCCCTCCCACCCCTCATCAGACCTCAGTTTGTTCTCAGTGGGAGATTTTTGATAACTGATTCAATTTCTTTACTAGTTATGGATCTGTTCAAATTTTCTATTTCTTCCTGTTTGAGTTTTGGTAGTTTGTGGGTATCTAGGAATTTGTCCATTTCTTCCAGGTTGTCCTGTTGGCTGGCATATAATTTTCCATAGTATTCTCTGATAATTGCTTATATTTCTGAGGGATTGATTGTGATAAATCAATTTTCCTTCATGATTTTTTTTCTGATTGGGTCCTCTCTCTTTTCTTTTTGAGAAGTCTGGCTAGGGGTTTGTTTGTTTTCAATTTTGTTTGTTTTCAAAAAACTAACTCTTAGTTTCATTGATCTGTTCTATTGTTTTTTTTGGATTCTCTATTGTTTATTTCTGTTCTGATCTTTATTATGTCTCTGCTACTGGCCTTGGGGTTTCTTTGTTGTTCTGCTTCTATTTCCTTTAGGTGTGCTGTTAGATTTTGTATTTGGGATTTTTCTTGTTTCTTGAGCTAGGCTTGGATTGCAGTATATTTTCCTCTTAAGAGTGCCTTTGCTGCATCCCAAAGGGGTTTGGATTGTTATGTTTTAATTTTCATGTGTTCCATGTATTTTTTAGTTTCTTCTTTAATTGCCTTGTTGACACATTCTTTTTTTAGTAGGATGTTCTTTAACCTCCATGCATTTGAAGGTTTTTCAAACTTTTTCCTATGGTTGATGTCAAGTTTCATAGCATTGTGATCTGGAAGTGTCCATGGTATGATCTTATTGAGAGCTGTTTTGTGACCCAGTATGTGATCTATCTTGGAGAATGTTCCATGTACACTTGAGAAGAATATGCATTCTGCTGTTTTAGGATGAAAAGTTGTAAATATATCTGTCAAGTCCATCTGGTCCAGTGTATCATTCAGGGCCATTGTTTATTGATTTTCTGTCTAGATGATCTCTCCATTGTTGTAAGTGGAGTATTAAGGTCCCCTGCAATTACCACATTCTTACCAATAAGATGGCTTACCAATAAGATGTTTGTGATTAACTGTTGTATATATTTGGGTGCTTCCAAATTTGGTGCATAAACATTTATTGTTAGCCCTTCTTGATGGATTGACTTGTAATTATTATATAATGCCCTTCTTCATCTCTTGTTACAGCCTTTAGTTTAAAATCTAGTTTGTCTGATATAAGTATGGCTACTCCAACTTTCTTTTGACTTCCAGTAGCATGATAGCTGGTTCTCCATCCCCTCAATTTCAATCTGAAGGTGTCCTCAGGTCTAAAATTGGTCTCTTATAGACAGAAAATAGATGGGTCTTGTTTTTTTTGTTTTGTTTTGTTTTTTTTTTTTTTTTATCCATTCTGATACTCTGTCTTTTGATTGGAACATTTAGTCCATTTATATTCAGTGTTATTATTGAAAGATATGCGTTTAGAGTCATTGTGTTATCTGTAGGTTTCATGCTTGTAGTGGTGTCTCTGGTCCTTTGTGATCTTTCTGGCATTCCACTCACTGAGTCCCCCTTAGGATCTCTTGTAGGGCTGGTTTAGTGGTGATGAATTCCTTCAGTTTTTGTTTGTTTGGGAAAACCTTTATATCTCCTTCTATTCTGGATGACAGACTTGCTGGGTAAAGGGTTTTTGGCTGCATATTTTTTCTGTTCATCACATTGAAGATTCCCTGCCATTCCTTTCCGGCCTGCCAAGTTTCAGTAGATAGGTCTGCTACTACCCTTATGTGTCTACCTTTTTATGTTAAGTCCTGTTTATCCCTAGCTGCTTTCAGAATTCTCTCTTTATCCTTGTATTTTGCCAGTTTCACTGTGATATGTTGTGCAGAAGATTGATTCAAGTTACGTCTGAAGGGGGTTCTCTGTGCCTCTTGTATTTCAATGCCTGTTTCCTTCCCCAGGTTGAGGAATTCTCAGCTATGATTTGCTCAAGTACACCTTTGGCCCCTTTCTCTCTCTTCTTCTTCTGGAACTCCTATGATATGGATATTATTCCATTTCCTTGAATCACTTCTGTAATTTTCCTGTCATGATCCAGAAGTTTTTTTTTTATCTCTTTCTCAGCTTCCTCTTTTTCCATAATTTTATCTTCTATTTCACCTATTCCCCCCTTTGCCTCTTCAATTCTCACTGTCACTGCCTCCAGTTTATTTTTCACCTCATTTATAGCATTTTTAAAATTCGCCATTACTATTTTTTAGTTCCTTAATGTCTGCAGAAATAGATTCTCTGCTGTCTTCTATGCTTTTTTCAAGCCCAGCAATTAATCTTAGACTGTTATTCTAAATTCTTGTTCAGTTATATTGTTTATATCTGTTTGGAGCAATTCTTTAGCTGTCATTTCTTCCTGGAATGTCTTTTGAGGAGAATTCTTCTGTTTCATCATTTTGGCTAGTTTTCTGTCCCTTATGTGTTGTAAAAGCTCATTGTGTGCCTTGTACCTGCAAGAACTGCTATATTAAAGAGGGGTCATACATGTCCAGGGCCTGGCCCTTCAGGAGGTGTTTTTTGGAGAGTGTTACTTACTCCCTCTTGTTGTTGACTTTGGTTACTTTATCTCCCTACTCGTAGAAGTAGAGAGCCTGACATGAGGCTCGAACTCATGAACCATGAGATCATGACCTGAGCTGAATACCAAGAGTTGGGTACTTAACTGACTGAGCCGCCCTCGCACCCTTCCTTCGGCTTTTCTTGAGAGGAAACCCATTTTCATAGACAAAGGGACAGGAATTGTTGAAGCTACTGTTGACTTAAAGTATTTATGCATTGTAGGGAGTTATGACCTACCTCTTAGGTGCACTTTTAAACTGTCCTTGCAGTCAAGTTGCAGTTATCTGGTTGCAGTTATCTGGTTCCAGATAATGAACCAGATAATGAAAGAATATTATACTGGATGCTTTGAATTGATTTTTTTCATACAGTTTTGATTGTACAATTAATCTTCATTTACTGGATTAGCGCATATCTGCATGTTGGGATTTAATAAACTTGACTTATTCCTCTTTCTTGCAGTTGACACTTCAAATTATTTGTTTATATGGGGTACCTGGGTGGCTTAGTTGGTTAAGTGTCTGACTTCGGCTCAGGTCATGATTTCGCGGTTTGTGAGTTTCAGCCCTGCTCAGGCTCTATGCTGACAGCTCAGAGCCTGGAGCCTGCTTCAGATTCTGTATCTCCCCCTCTCTCTGCCCCTCCCATGCTCATGCTCTGTCTCTGTCTCTCAATAATGAATAAATGTTAAAAAAATTTTTTAAATTATTTGTTTATAATAAATGGTTCATATATTGGGAGAAAACAATCCAATATTCTTTATTATCCTTTCTTTCCTTATGTATATACTCTTATTTTACTTATAGATACAAATGTTTTAAGTATAAAATCCATAATACTATCAGAAATGCAAGCTGCCCAAGTATACAAAATTTTAACTAGTTTTCACACACTTTATAGCTCTCTGTAGAATGTTAACTAAATGTATTTTACCGGCAAAGAGTTTTGCCTATGTATATACTTTGTATATATAAATACCATTCTTCATGAATTAAATCTTTATTTTCAGATCTTGATTCTTCACAGAGTAGTCAATCTACCAGTTATTCTCCAAGGCCAACAGATAGTTGCTTCAGTTCTAGTTCAGAAATGGTAAGTTACATTTTTTTTTTTTTTTGCTTATTAATTTATGCTCTGCTAATTTAGAATTACTTATATTTTTCATAGGTTACCTTTACATTCTAAAAAATTGTCAATAAATAGTGAAAATTTAAAAAAAATATTAAACACTTCAAGTGTAAGAAAAATATAAACATAAATGTAAAATTGAAATGTAAATATCATTCATTCATTTATAAAAATGTGTTCATTATTATTTACCAAAGCCACTCTTATCAAGGATAAAGTTGGATTTCTTTTGAAATGCTTTTTAAAAGAACCCGCTTACAATAATTAGAAACCTAAAACAACTAAGAATACGTAGAAAAAGTCTGAAGGCTTAGATGAAGAAAACTATAAAATGTTGCAGAATGTAATCTGAATAAATGGAGTGCTATGTCCTCATGTTATGTCCTCAGTGGGAATGCTGCATTTCTCACAAATCACAGTTTAAATGGAGTTCTCCTTCATTAATTCTTCCATGTTCATTTAATCTGACTTTTTTTTTTTTTTTTTTTTTTTTTTTTTTTTGTAGTGTCTGCCTCACTGTCTAAACAGCTCTTTCTAAGGATGGACACCCGTGGCCTCTATCTTGCCAATTTTAATGGGCATTTTTAAGTTTTCATTTTATGAGAACTAATAATATTAGTAGAAGTTATTTTCTTGTTTTGAAACATGTTCTTTCTCTTTCCTTTTGTGATAATACACTTATCTTGGGTTTCCTTCATACCTCTTTGAATTCTACTTTATGGGGCGCCTGGGTGGCTCAGTTGGTTAAGCATCCGACTTCGGCTCAGGTCGTGATCTCGTAGTCTGTGAGTTCGAGCCCCGCGTCAGGCTCTGCGCTGACAGCTCAGAGCCTCGAGCCTGTTTCAGATTCTGTGTCTCCCTCTCTCTGATCCTCCCTCGTTCATGGTCTGTCTCTCTCTGTCTCAAAAATAAATAAACGTTAAAAAAAAAATGAATTCTACTTTATGCCTTTGATGACTTCTTTTCCACCCTTCTCCCTATATAAATGTAATGTTTAGGGTTTGCTACAGGACACTTTTCTTCTCTAAACCTGTACTCTAAATGTTAGATGATGTTCTGTGTTCCATCAACATATAATATCTGTCTCATGACAGTTTTCATCTTTGTCATTTTAGTCCAGATGCTTATTTAGATGTCCAATTTCCTATTTGATATAGCTTCTTGGATATTTCACCAAAATCTCCCTTTATTTTTGAAACATTTATATTTTTATTTGAGAGAGAGAGCGTGCAAGCAAGAAGGGGAGAGGAGCAGAGAGGGAGAGAGAGAGAGCGGAAGAGAGAGAGAGAGAGAGCGGAAGAGAGAGAGAGAGAGCGGAAGAGAGAGAGAGAGAGAGAGCGGAAGAGAGAGAGAGAGAGCGGAAGAGAGAGAGAGAGAGCGGAAGAGAGAGAGAGAGCGGAAGAGAGAGAGAGGAAGAGAGAAAGAGCAAGAGAGAGAGAGAGCGAGCCTGTCTCAAGCAGGCTCCACACTTAGTGTGGAGCCCGATGCAAGGCTCAATCCCACAACCCTGGGATCGTGACCTGAGTCGAAATCAATAGTCAGATGTTCAAACAACTGAGCCACCTAGGTGCCCCTCCTTTTCTTCTTTCTCTTAAACTGAACACCCACAGGTCTTTGCCCCAGATCAGTTTTATTGATAATTCCCATATTAGTAGATACCTTTTTTATCCACTCAGTTGCTCACGCCAGAAACTTAGTTAACTTTGCCGTTTCTTTCTGGCTCATCATTTTTTTTAACCACATTGTTTCCATCACTTCATCCAGCCAGCTCTATCTCCAAAATAAATAGCATATTTTATCTACTTCTCTTAACTTTTGCTGTCAGTATGCTAGCCTCAGGTACCAGTATATTGTTCTTGCACTATTGTGATGGTCTCCTGCGAGATCTCTGTACTTATACTCTTGTCCCACTTTCTTCTGTTAGCAGTCATCATGATCTTTTGAAAACTTAAGTTGAATCGTGTTATTTCTGTGTTTAAGTATTCAGTGGATTTATGTTTTACTTTAGAATCTAACCTTCTTAGGGTGGCTACAGGCCATGTGTAATCTGGCCTCTGGCTACATCTCCAACTTCTAATGTTCTCCCTTTTACACCACACTTCACATGTACTGACTTTTTGACTTTTCGTTTTCTTAGCTTATCAGTCTCTTTTCTGTTTCAGGGCATTTGTAGATCCTATTTCCTTTGTCTTACTCTTATTCATCCTTTAAGTCTCAGTTCAAATATGTCACTTCTTCTGAAAGCCCCTCGTTGGCTCCTCAATCTAAACTAGCCTCTCAGTTATGCTTTCAGAGTGCTTCATACTTGTTCTTCATAAGGCTTTTCTTGATTTATAATTAGATATTCATATGCATGATTATTTGATTAGTATTATTTCCACCCATGACAATGTATGCTTTAAGAGGGCAGCAACCGTGTCTACTTCACTCACATTGCAGAAGCTAAATGGATATTTATTTTCTTGAATAAATGTATTGAGCTTGTTTTTTCAAATTTGTGCCCAGCCAGTGTCAATGTTATTTCTTCGGCTTACTTTTTCTATTTTAGTGCCAATCTACTGCAGCCTACACCTTATTTCAGGGTTTTTATGTTAACTTTGCTTTTTTTTTTTTTTTAAACCTAGAACAGTCATTACTTTTATATTGGAATTTTAGTAAAAAATATTTTCGTTAGTTCAGTAATTAAAAGATAAATTTCTCTAAAACAAAACAAAAACAACGGGTGCTTGGGTAGCTCAGTCGGTTTAGCACCCAACCTCGGCTCAGATCATGAGCTCACCTGCATTGGGCTCGATGATGTCATCACAGAGCCTGCTTCAGATCCTCTGCTTCCCTCTCTCTCTGCCCTTCCCTTGCTTGCACGCACGCTCTCTCTAAAAAAAAAAAAGATAAAATTTTTCATGAAGTTGAAACATTCGAACTAGCAAATTGAAATCTACACCTATTAAAAGTTCTTAAAATTTGACTTTTTTAGATGACAGTTAAGATACTTATTCTTATTTAACTTCTTTTGTCTATTTGATTTGATTTTCCATTAGCTGATACTCTCCTTAAATTATATTTTTCATGAAGCTGGACCCATAAAAGATACAATCGAGATATTTTTGAACTTAATGAGTCAATGAGTGAATTATTTATTTATCAATTCTTTGTGTGAAATGGTAGGGGGATGGTGTAGCCTATTATGAGGATTGAGAACAGACAAAATTCCCTTTTCCTTTCTTAGCTCTTCTGCATTTTTAATACAAGGATTATTATTGTTCTTGCTATTTTAAAAGTCCATAACCTCCTGGGAAGCAGTAGGTTATTATTTTTTTAAGTTTTAATACCAGTATAATTAGCATGTAGTCTTATGTTAGTTTCAGGTGTATAATAGAGATTCAACAATTCTATACAGTACTAAATGCTCATCATGATAAGTGTACTCTTATTCCCCTTCACCTATTTCACCCATCCCCCCACCCACTTCCCCTCTGATAACCATCAGTTCTCTATAGTTAAGCATTTGTTTTTGGCTTGTCTTCTTTTTCTTTGTTCAATTTTTTTGTTTCTTAAATTCCACTTATGAGTGAAATCATACGGCATTTATCTTTCTCTGATTTATTTCACTTAGCATTATAGTCTCTGGGTCCCTCCATGTTGTTGCAAATGGCAAGGTTTTGTTCTTTTTCCTGGTGGAATAGTATTCCATTGTATATATATACCACATCTTCTTTATCTGTTCATCTACTGATGGACACTTCGGTTGGGCTGCTTCCATAATTTTGCTATTGTAAATAATGCTGCAATAAACATAGGGCTGCACATATCTTTTTGAATTAGTGTTTTTGTATTTGATTAAATGCCCAGTAGTAGCACTACTGAATCATATGGTAGTTCTAGTTTTAATTTTTTGAGGAATCTCTGGAAGCAGTGGATTAATGTTTGAAGACTATTTGTTGGTGTGCCAGCTTTGAATTGCAGCCTGCCAATATTTTCTATATTTTAAATTTTCTATAGTGTGAATTTTAGAATGCTTTGAAGTGATTGAATGATTTTTAGAAATTTAAGCAAAAATTTACAGCAAAATTACTGAATTTCTTTTAGCTATCTGAAGAAGATGATAAAATATTGCAGCACGTTGAAGAATCAAATAGGAGAGCCATCAGAACCAAACAAATAACTAGTAATTTTTATCCAGAAAGGATGCCAAAACCTCCATGTGATGGGATTATTAAAAACAATGCCAAAATTCATGAACAAAATGAGAATCTTCACCACCTCTCAATGAAAGATAATACAGATCAGTTTCCACAGTCTCAGTGTAATTCAGCACACAATTCGCAGAATATAACCAGTAATAACTGCATTCTACAGGTTGCAAGATGTGATGCGTGGGTCCAGACAGACAGTGAACCTGTAATGGAAAAAAAATTAGATGCTGCCATACAGTGTGATATAATTTCATAATGTAAATGTAGAAGCAATGTGTCTTTGTAATGTTGAAAGGTGCAGTGAAAATATTAAGGCAGATACCACTGGAGGGCAGGAAATCCTTAAGAACGACTAATATTCTAAAATTTCAGCCTGAGTCTTAGCATTTTACTTAATGTTCAGAATTTCATTAACGTAATAAGGAATGAGAATATGTAGCTAAGCACAAGGTAAAAGTATTTATGGCCTGTTTTAAAACATTTTAATCTTAATGTATACATTAATTTTACATAGATATTTCTTTAAACACTTATGTAGCTAATCTTCAAGATATACATATTATATCTTCAAGTTTTTGGAAAAATACGTATGTAAATTTACTGTCTATAATTCTCATGGTGATTATTATGATCTATTTATGGATAAAGTATGTTTAATTGCCTCCTGCTGTGTTTTCTTTATTTTAAAATTTAGTGCAGTTGCATCTGTTAGCAAAAACGTTCTAAGATTTTAAGACAGAAAATAATGCTAAACAGTGTCAAATATGTTTTGTAGTCCCATAAGAATTTTGTTAGCTGCTCATATTACAAATTTGCGTATCATCCTTATGTAGGGCTTTGCTAGTTTTCTCTGTGTTGTTTCAATTTTAGTATATGTGCTGCTGAAGCAAGCACTGTTAGCTACTTATATTAAATATTATACCCTCATTAAAATTCTGGCATTCATTTTTAGATGAAATATATTTTCTAACTACTTACATTAAATATTATGCCCTAATTTAAAAATTCTGGCATTTTTAGACAAAATATATTTTCTGTTTTGTTTGGATAATGGTTTTTGTTGGTGCTTGTATTCAAAGGAGAATGTTTTTCTCTTTAAGCTATAAAAATATGTCAATCCTTTTCTAAAAGAAATCTTCAACATTAGAAAAAGTAATTTACTAATATTAATATTGCTAAGATTCTTTTCAAAAATATTATATCAGAATTTCTCATTTATAAAATACAGTCTTTGTCCCCAATATAACATTTATTTTTTTTGTCAAGATTTTAAATGTTTATACTCTGAAATCAACCATTTGTATGGATGTATTACAAATTATACAGCACAGGATATTATGATATGTAACTGAACCAAAAATGTAGTTAGGAGTTTCTGTGCCTCTAAAGAAAAGGATGATGAGATATTCCATTGTTACATGCACACATATCAAATCAGTATTTTGTGCAGTAGGAGTGATCTAAAGCATAATGATTTAGAAACACTAACAGCTGATGTTTAAAAGGTAACAGTCTTCAGTTTTTAGCTAGTTTTAGGAAGTTATTTTTGCAGGCTCCGGAAGCTCCAAGAGCTCCTGAGTAATTTTCTTAAGGTACAGTAATCATCTTCTGGAAGGGGAATATAATGATCTGATGTATATTGATAGTATTTCAAAAGCCAGATTTTCATTGTGATTTTAAACAAAGTATTCTGTCATGGATTGATTATCCTGAGCAGTATTTTGCAAAATATGACCCAGCAATGAAGACCAATATAGAAAAAGAAAACCTTCTACCTGTGATACTAGAATAAGATTGAGCTGTGAATCTTAGCTTGGTTTCAAGTATCAAATAAATGGATTTTTCCCAAGTACTATGCTAATCAAAGTCTAGCAGTATTGAAAGCACCTTAATTACAAAAATCTACATGTAGTTACATTTTTGTCAATATCATAATGTGGCACTTCAGCTCAGTAAGGTAAAAAGGAATGTCAGGGCTTTTTAGTGCAGTGACCATACATAGAAGAGGGTAAGGTACAGTGTAGTAAAGAATGTAAACTTGCCCAAAAGAAGGTCTTCCCTTTGTTCTTGGCTTTGGGGATGTAATCTCTATACCCTTGGAGTGTCCTGCATGCCTGATAGAAATGTCTTTGTTAGCCTGGGGACCTTGGACCAAGCTAGATAGTAACAGCGTGATTTAGAATGAGACCTTAAATCAAGCAGTCTCAGCTCAACTTCTTAAGGTTGGAAACTGAGGTCAGCATGCCACTCTGATGTAGCCCCAGTAAAGACTCTGGACCCTAGGGTTTGGGTGAACTTTCCTGTTTGGCAGTACTGTATATGTTATCAGACAGTGATATCAGGAAAGTCTATGACTCCACAGAAGAGGTCTACTAGAAGCTCTTCATTTATTACTTTCCTAGAGTCTGTCCTGTGTGTTTCTTCCCTAGGCTGATTTTAATCTGTATTCTTTTCCTGTAATAAACTGTAATCGTGACTATAACATCTTTGAATGAACTGAGTCCTTGTAAAGCAAGTTATCAAATTTGAGGGTGCTCTTGAAACCCCTAAAGAAAGGGTAGTTTTGTGGACTGTTCCCTAACATTGCAGTTGCTAATTCTTTAGGTGCTTTAAGATGATGCATATATTTGGAAAGGAAAGTGAATATGGATTTACAGAATCAAAAAGACACATCTTACATAGTAGAATAGATTGTAGCATACTTCTTAAAATCCAATATGATTTAGGTTTTCCTTTGGTGAAGCCATTTAATGGAAAAAACAACAGAAGTAAGCAGCTTTCTTTCCATATTCACAACTTAAGATTTATAAAACGAGTAAATCTTAACTAAGGCTTATCCAAATGAAACAAAATGGAAAGTTCAATGATTATGCACACATTTGTATTGTAAACTACCAATCACAGTGACTGCAAATAAGGTATTTACAGTCAGTAACGGCTGATGTATATGATACTGATCTGGAGTTGGCACTTAACAAATTTATAAAACAGTGATTTTGGCCAGCATTAACTACTCTAGTAATTTGCCATCTGTAATAATATGAGGCTATCTTTAGGGAGAGTCTCATGTAATTTTCTTTTTAGCACTTACCATAATTTTAATTTATTTGTATAATTTCTTGGTTAATGTTTATTTTCCCCATGACACCACATACAGCAGTGTAGCAAATGCTGTCATTGCTCTGCTCACGCTTCCTTGGCACTTTCCATTTAAATACACGTCAACCTGATTTCCAACTGACAGCACCTGTGACTTATTTCCTGAGAGGTGTCTCTTGGCTGCAGACATCTGTGTTGACCATGTGCAGGCAGACAGGAAGTACCAGGGTGTTTGAGAGAAGTCTTTTAAAACAATGACTGATGGGAGTTGGTGGGTAAATACTCCAGTTCACTGTCCTCTTGGGCAGGAGAACTCCCTCAGAAACATTTTCTGCACCAAAGTTTGACACACAGACCTGTAACATTAACATTACTATTGTGCAGGAGTTAGAGGTGCAGATTCTTAGAAGCTACCCCCAAACTACTGAAACAGAATCTCTGGGGGCTGGGGATCAAGAATATATGCTTAAATGGATGATATTTATGCACTCCAATGTTGGAGAAACACTGTCCTTACAGAGAGTTCCTCAGAGGGTTAAGTTGCCTACAAAGGTAGCTTGCTTGGTAATAAATCCTGTATTAGCTTCCTTTCTTTCTTGTCTCATTTTCCTACTTCCCTACAAGTTTTTCTTAAAATCACAGCCCCCATCCCCCCCCCCCCCCCCGCCCACCAATGCTGCCCAACACTACATGCACTATTAAATGTTGCTTTGAGTTTTGCCTTCTAGTTTGCTTCTGGGAGAATCCATATTGACAGTTAGGGACCATGACGAATTGATGAATGAATTTTCTCTGTAGATGTGATTCAAATTCTGACATTGATACTTTTTCTAGTTTTACAGTTCTCTAGTTCCAGTTTTCCATTTCTGCCACCTGCTGAAAATTCAGTAAGTACATCTAGCAGTATATTAGACACAAGTGAAGAGAGAATTTTTGAAGTGAAATACATCAGAATAAATTGTCCAAAATGCACAAGAAAAAAAGAAAATGAGTGAAACAATGAGGAAGATAGAATATAAGTTCCAACATATACTTGATTGAAGTATCAACAGTGGAGGAGAGAGAATGGGAAAGAGGCATAAATTAAAGTGATAATGCCTGAGAAGTTTTCAAAATTGATCAGGCATACTAATTCACAAATTCAGGAAGTCCAAGAATTTCCAAGTAGGAAAAATAATTTGAAATCCATGTCTAGACCCAGTATAATAAAATGGCAGAGCCTGACAGAAGATCTTGAAAGCAGCTGGAGAGAAAAAGACTACCTTCCGAGAAGGACAGCTGCACTGTTCGACGTTTTAGTAGCACTAATGGAAGACAAAATGCAGTGTAATTACACCTTCCAAATCCTGACAGAAAAAAGCTATCATTTTAGACTTGTGTTTCTTTCCCTACAGCTCCAGCACTGTTTGAAACCACCAAACTAGCCAATACTAGCATTAATAAACCATTTCTGCAGGATTTGGTGATTTATACTTAAGGCTTCTGTATGTAGATAGTGCTTTTTCTTTGTGGGAAAGGTTTTCATTTTTTTTAATTGTTTGGTCTTCAACCCATATGCTCAGTAATTTTTTCATTGCTTCTATTTCTTTAGGCTGCCTTCTTACTGACTTTGCAGCACTTGCTCAAAGACCTAGGAATTTCTTTTATTTTTTCAGTGTTACAGCTGATGGTCTGCAATATATATTCCTTTATGCCTATTACTGAGGAGATACCACTCTCATTTCTTTAAAAATGCTTTGTTTCAAGCTTCTTTAATAGTTAAAACATGCCTTTTATGTGCACTGCTCAGCATTTTTGAGTCAAGACACTCAGATTTTTTTGATTTGTTGAATACACACACACACATATTCATTATATATATAATTTTCACAAATGTGAAAGAATGGCAAAACATAAAAGATAATACACTGAATCAGGGTAAGTGGTAGGTTTTTGAATATGTGTGTGTTCATTCTGTGTATACCTATGTGACTCAGTTCAAATGGGTGCGGTTTTGTCCATTCACATAGGGTTTCTTGTGGATGCAATTGCACATCAATCTGTGAAATTTACTTTGTAAATTACATTGTACTCAAATTGTTTCCCAAATGTGCCTTCCCTTAATGGTTGTTATAGCAAAACTTGACTGTTTTTTACCAGACCATAGTATTTTTTTCAATTTTTTAATGGTGTCTTTGAAGAGCAAAAGTTCTAAATTTGATAAAAACAAAATAATTTATCTTTTCAGAAAAATTAATGATGTTACAGTTCTCCTCTGTGTTTCCTTCTAGACGTTTTGTATATTTAGTTCTTACATTTAGGTCTATGATTTATTTCCAGCTTTTATTTATTTTGTACCATATAAGGTAAAAAAAATTTTTTTTTAACATAGATACCTCATTGCTCCAGCAGCATTTGTTGAAAAGACAATTCTTGCACCCAATGAATTAACTTTATGCCTTTGTCAAAAATAATTTGACTATGTGTGGTTTTGAACTCTATTATGTTCTATTGATGTATCTCTTCTTATGTGAAGCACACATTGTCTTGATTAATGTAGCTTCATAATAAGCAGGTTTTGAAATCAGTGTTACTACCTGTTTTTTAAAATAATTATTTCAGCTTTATATGCATTTACATATAAGATTTGGTCTCAGCCTGTCAATTTCTCCAAAAAAATCTAGTTAGATTTGATAGGAATTGTGTTGAATCTGTAGATAGTGATTTGGGGATTAGCATGTTAATAATCTTGAGCTTTACAATCAATGAATATTTATATCCATTTATTTTTAATTTCTTATATCAACCTTTTGTATAGACTGCTTCATGAGCAAGATAGATGTTGCTGTTTTAAGCCACTGAGTTTGGGGCTTGTTACCCAATAGTAGACAGTTGGACATATTTTAGTACCTGGAAGTGAGGTGCTGCCACAACAAAAACCTAAAACGTGGCTTTGCGATGGAATGGCAGGATACAGCTGTAAGGACCTTGAGAAAATTAAAGTATAGTAGCCCTTGAAGAGACTATTAGTGGTAACCTGGGGGTCCTCAAGGTGGCCACTGAGTGAGAACTGAAAGGAAATTGAGGATAATGGTATCAAAAGTTGGAAGAATGAGGACATTTATTATGTAGTGACAAAAAGTTAAGCAACATTACGATCTGTAGTAATGCCGAAAATAGAACTACAAAATTAAGGAGATTTCAAATTATTGAAATAGCTTCTAGCTGTCTGTAGTAAAATGCAAGATGAGAGTGTTAAGTAAAAGAAATACTTTCATATATAATGAAGCTTGGAGTTGCTGGAATCAAAAATAAAATTTTCTCATTCCAGTTTCTTCAGATAGCAAACAATATTAAAATTATGAAAAGGCTTTTGAACAAGGTCAATTGAAGGACAATGTCAGGAAAATAGGGAATAAAGGTGATGTCTAAGGTGTTATTCTAAAACTCTTTGCAAAGACCTCAGATTCGAGGTGGTATCTCAGATAAATATCTTTAAGGATCTTAAAGGACATGAACTCCACATTGTCTCTATTCAACAATAGGGCTTTCAAGAGTATCAAGGACAGCAAGCCAAAGATAGAGAATGCCTTATCTTGATGAGTTTTGTGGGTGTAGCTTTTGTCTGATGGGATAAACCCTAGTAATATTCATAAGAGATCTACAAAGTTTTAAGAGAGGTGTACTTGCAGAAACACTGCCAGCTTGGACTGAAAGGGACAGAGACAGTAAAACATAAAAAGAGACCTTTGGACTTCTGACATGCTACTTTCAGGAAGCCAACTGATGAAACTACTGAGCTGCAAACATAAGCAGTTCTTATGGAAAAGATGACAAAGGGGGTTAAACCATGAGCTCAAAGGGTAGAGTTAAGATATATAGACATGCTGTGCTGCATTCCCAGGCAGCAGGCCTGTGTCAAGAAACCATCAGTACATGCCTAATTGGATTTCAGAATTCTTATTGACTGGTAACTCTAGTTTGCCTCTCTTTCACCCCTTTTCAATGGAAAAGCCTATAATGATTCTTATGCCTTTACACCATTATATGTTGGTATGTAGAGGGCATATAATTTGTCTCTGTAGTTCACCATATCTTCAAATTGAGGATAGCTACACCTGAGGAGCTGTGCTTGATAAATAGCATCTGAAGAGTCTCATACACACTTGGATGAGATTCTGGACTTTGAACCTATACCTGGTGCTGTAATAGGTGAGACTTTTGCAGAGATTGGGTTGTCTTGGGAAGGGGGGGGAGTGTATTTTACATGCAGAAAGATTATAAATACTTTGAGGCCAAAGGATATGTTTGTAGTTTGACTCCCTTTCCACAAACAGTGGGGTCTAATTGCTCTTTTCTTGGTATGGGTGAGCCTTGATGACTTAGGTCTAATAAACAGAATGAGGTAGAAGTGACACTGCATGAATTCCAAGACCATATCATAAAATGTGATATATTTTCCAGCTGGTGCTCTCTTTTTTCCTCTTTCATGACATGTACCTTTGCTGCCCTGAGCTGCCATTTATGAAGTCTTGTTGCTGCTAAACCTCCATGCTGGAGGGACCATGTGGAAAGACCATATAGAGATAGAGTAAGATGCCTGAGGAGCCCCAATCTTTTGGGTCTTTTCTGCCTGGGCACCGGATGTCTGAGTAAATAAACCATCCCCATGCTTTTAAGTAGTCCATCCAAAAGTGTATAGACATAGGCTGTCCCTGCTAGCCATGCTCATGTTGAAAATCTGTGGTTAAAATAGGTTATTTTAAGCTACTAAAACGTTTGAAGTAACCTGTTATGCGGCATTAGATAACTGAGTTCATATTTACAGGTCTTATTCTTCTCACTGCTACAACAATTGATGAGGGCCAGAAGCCTGTTTTGTAATATATTTTTTTAATGTATATGGCCCAAAATAGTGCTTTTCATACAGGGAGCACTCAATACATCTAGTTGATGCTTTTAAGTGTACCTAGCTCTTTTAAATCAGCTTCATTCTAGCACTATAGCTGTATCACTTCTCATTTCTCCTTTGAAACTTTGTCCTTGTTGCTTTGTTTACTTAGTTACTTTCTGAATTTGGCTCTAGTTCATAATCTTTATATATCTCTTATACTTCATCTTGATTTTGACTCCTTAACCTAACTTCTGTTATCTCACCTGATAATGATAATAACCATTAAAATATATTGAGTTCTATGTAAGTTTTATAGCTTAAGAGCCACAGTATCCCCTGGAAAGAATGTCAAGTACATACAAAAAATTTGTAATAATTTGTTGATTGACCTTAACTTTGTGAAAGACACTGAAGTGATTTATATACACTACCTCTTTTAATTCTCACAACATTATGAATATTAACCCCATTTTGTAGAATAAGGAAATTGAACTTTAGTGAAGTGACTTTCCTAAGTCATTCAGTCAGTAGAGACAAGAGTCAAATCAAAGATCTTTCTCACTCTAAAGCCATGCTTTTAATGACTGCTTTATCTCATTTTGATGTTAACATAGGTTTCTAGTTGTTGACCATTGACTTTGCTCATACCCTTTATTTGATTTGCAATTGTCTTATTTGCCTCTCATTTGTGTGTTGCTGCATTCTATCCTATTGCTCAAATTTGGAGATCCATGGAAAGAATCTACCATTAAAAATGTAATTAGGCATACACAAAAAAATCAGAACTAAGTTGTATTTCAGTAATAGGGGGAATAACTTTTTTTTTAAAAACATTATATTCACTGGAGCCATTGAATTATCTCCATGCTTAAAAAAATAAGACTTGTAAGAATGAATGGGTAAGACTTATGGCAGTTCTTTCTGATGTTAGATTTCAGTTTTTAGAATTAGACATTTAAGTCTTATTCATATACCAGTACTTTTTTTTCCCTATTAAGGTAAAAACATTCACATTCCAAAGTCTATTTTTGTATTGCATATTGGCATAATAGTTCATTCTTTTGGCTGCTAGTGGCCATTGGGTTCTCAGCCAAATTATTTGGTTCTCAATAATACTTTCAGTGTCACTGAACATGTTGTATGAACAATATTTGCCTCTTATTTGTTGTTTTAAGGATTTTTGTTGAAATGTTATTTATCAGTTAAAGAAAAGGTGAAGTATAAAAATTGAGAGTGATTAACAAGGCAGACCAAAAGAGTATTTAGCAACATTTGAAAAATCAAAGTACAATGAAGTGCAAAGATATAATTTTCCTATCATAACTTAATTACAGTTGACCCTTGAACAACACTGGTGTTAGTGGTGCCAACTCTTTGCAGTTGAAAAGCCATAGATAACTTTTGATTTCCTAAAAACTTATCTACTAATAACCTGTTGACTGGAAGCCTTACCAATAATCTAAACAGTCAATGAACATATTTTGTATTTATATGCATTATATACTGTGTTCTTAAATAAAGTAAGCTAGAGAAAAGAAAATGTTACTAAGAAAATTATAAGGAAGGGGGGTACCTGGGTGGCTTCATAGGTTAAACGTTTGACTTCAGCTCAGGTCTTGATCTCACGGTTCATCAGTTTGAGCCCCGGATCAGTCTCTGCACTGACAGCACAGAGTCTGCTTTGAAACCTCTGTCCCCTTTTCTCTCTTCCCCTTCCCTGCGTGCTTTCTTGGTCTTTCTCTCTCCCTCTCTCCCTACTTCTCTCCCTTTCTCTCAAAAAATAAATAAACATTTTAAAAAATAATAAAAAAATCATGAGGAAGTGAAATACATTAATAGTACTGTAAAAAATCCAAGTATAAGTGGACCCCTTGCAATTCAAGCCTGTATTGTTCAAGGGTCCATTGTATACTGAAACTTTATTATTAGGTTTGATATTAGTCAATTGTAGTCTGTCTTTAATAGTTGATAATGGGGCACTACTTCATTTTATATAAGATTGGATCCAAAGGTCAGTATTGTCTACGACTGCTTTTACTTAGAAATAATGTCATCTGACTTTATATACTACAACCTCCCTCCTCCCAAAATTGCTAATTGGCATTTTCTAAATTACTTCATAATGGCTCCAAGTTCTTTGTTCAATACCCATGAAGGTAACATATTTCAGTATATATCTTAATCTACAAATCTTTTCTGAATTTCACTGCAATATTAGGATAGTTTTTGCCATGTTGTATACAATGCCTAGAATAGTGTGTATCTTACAAAAGGTACTTATTAGAATTTTGTTGAAGGAAGAGACTCTCTTAGGGTACATTGGTCACTCTGCAATCTCTGGAATGACAGAAATGGAGATTTTTTTCATAACAAAAATTTTTTTTAATGTTTATTTTTGAGAGAGAGAGAGAGAGATAGTTGGGCAGGGGTGAGGCAGAGAGAGAGAAGGAGAGACACAGAACTCGAAGTGGGCTCCAGGCACAAAGCTGACAGCACAGAGCCTGATGCGGGGCTTAAACTTACAAACTGTGAGATCATGACCTGAGTCGAAGTCAGACGCTTAACCGACTGAGCCACCCAGGTGCCCCAGAAATGGAGATGTTTTTAAGATGGCCTAGACTTGGTTTTGTTTACCATTTGGTCTGGCTTGAACAGGAATTAGGCTTTTTAGAGTTTCACAGGCCATCTAACACTTAAGGCCTTATGTCACCAACAGTTCCTTCCTTGCTATCACACCAAGCCTACTTCCTTCTTAGCTTATTAGCCTTAAGAGCAATAACCAATTTATATTCTACACAGCATATGTCATCTTTGGCTAATCATCCCATAATATTATTGATTGAAGTGAGTATTTGTAGCCTAAGAGAGAGAATATTGAATTCCTCTGAATTCTATGGTATTGGAACCCTAGCATAAAGAAACTAGGCTTTTTTATTTAAAGCTAACAGATTCTATTAAACTCTAATAGATCCATTATTAAAGGTTCTTTAGGGGCATTAACCTTCATATTTTTATAACAGGAGGTAAAAAGATGACTATCATAAATAAAACGGCTGATGAAATAATGATATTGAACTGAGACCCAGAGTTGCAGCACGGTTTACAACTAACTGTGGCGTTGGGGTAGGGGTGTTATTGCAGAATCACTATAATATGTTGTATTTGAAGACATAAGGTCATATTTATCTTTTTTTTTTTTCCCTCTACCCTGCAAGGTGGTGAGGTCAGTGTTTACAGCCTGTTGCACACATTTCCAGACAGCTAGTTAAGTTTCAAATGTCACTGGGATGGCTACACATATTTTTAAATATGCAGCCTGCACACATTAAAAAATCCTGTGGGATAAAGAAAGTATACATATTTTTCAGCATTCTTAACCTGTAAGTAAGTCCTCCTTCTGCACTTCGTACAAAAATTTAGTTAACAATTCTTTTTAGAGGACTTAAATATGTATGTGCAAAAACCTAGAGGTTATGGGAGATAGAAATTAATTGAGATAGGTCCTTTCTTAGTTTTTGGTTTAATAAAGGATTAATTCCTTTATTCATTCACACCTACTCAGTGCAAAAGCAATGACTATACATTAGAAGAAAACAAGATAGATTGATCCTTAGTCACATAAAACTCATAGTCTAATGGGAGCTACACTAAAGAAGATAAAGAATATCATGATTGAATTATTTATAGAAATAGAGTTTAAAATATATCACTTTTGGCCAGGGCCAAATATGGAAGATATACTTACAAATATTCCAAGTCGCTATATGAAGTAAATGCTGAGCATCTTCATTTTTGAACAGAATGAGTCTAAGAGGAGCAGAAACCAAATGTAGTACTGAAGATTGCTAAAATGGTCATGATTCTCTATCCCTCCCGATCTTCACAACTGGTACAATAGGATATTGTATGTTCTTCAGTTAAGAGATGGAATCTATTTCTCTACCCCTGAAATTTGGGTAGGTTGATTTTTCCTGTAAAATATAGCACATGTGACTTTGTGTCAGTTGTGACCCTAGGCCTCAAGAGACCTGCATACTTAGGCTTTCTTTCTTAAAGGATGCTCAGCTGTGATGAAAATCTGGACAAGCCAGCTGAAAGATGAGGGACCACATAGAAGAGAGATGAGCCATCCCAGCTGAGGCCATCTTGAACATCTATCACCCCACCTATCTCATGCATCGGTGAGCTCAGCAGTGACCCCAGGAACAAATCACTTGGGTACAGTCCGAATTGTCAGCCCACCAAATTGTGAGCTAAATAAATATTTTGTGGAGTTGAAGCCCCTGCGTTTGAGTGTGTTTTTTTGTTTGTATTTTATTTTATTTTCTTTACATAGCAAAAACTAGCTGATGTAGCAGAGTTAGTAAGTGAAAGTGCATGTAGTTGTGTTGTAATTACCAAGCCCTTAATACCATTTTTTATGGTGTACATACTTTTGGAAATTTTTTTAGCAAGCCAGTTTTCTTTTGTGGTGAATTCCTATGGCAGATTCCTTGTCACAGACATGGAGTTAGGATTTACAATATGCATGTATTATATTGATTTCCAAAAAGTTTGTATCAAAAAAATAGGAAATAGGTATTCATTTTCACTAAAACAATGTGGCATAATTTCTTAATGTCTTTGCTTGTATGATTTGATTTGGGGAAGCCCCCTTTGGTAAGTAAAACTGATATTAAGGTTTTCTTCAGTTTACATCTTGGGATCACTTACAATGTCACCAGAGGGAATCAGTGAGACCTTTGCTTTCCTGTAGTTAAAGAAATAATATAGTGAAGAAGAAAGAGTGTGAGTTTTGGAGTCCAAACAACTATACCTGTTCAGAAAATGCAATTTGCTTGATTTTTTTTAGAAAGTTATATTTTCTCATCTCAACTTATTTCTTGCTTTCCCAAAACTGAGATATATATTTGTCTTTGGAAAAATTATTTTGTTATGCCTTTAGAATTTTTATTAAATTTAAATCTTACTTTGTCATTCCAAATGGACTTTGAACTTCTCATGGTCAATGACCTTACCTTTTTTAAAATTAGCTTAGATGAGATCTACCATAATCCCGGGGACATAAAAACCTATCAGTAGAATTCAAGTAGCCTGGTCTTCATCTTACCAGAGAATATGATGAGAATGTTTTTTGCTGAGGAGGATCAGTATTACTGAAGACAGAAGACTTTTTTTTTTTAATATATTTTTTTAATGTTTATTTATTTTTGAGACAGACAGACAGAACATGAGCAGGTGGGGAGCAGAGAGGGAGAGGGAGACACAGAATCCAAAGCAGGCTCCAGGCTCTGAGCTGTCAGCACAGAGCCTGATGCGGGGCTCGAACTCACGAATTGCGAGATCATAACCTGAGCTGAAGTCGGATGCTTAACCGAATGTAGTGCCACCCAGGCACCCCATTTAAAAAATTTTTTCTTTTTTTAATGTTTGTTTATTTTTGAGACAGAGACAGAGCGAGGACAGAAGACTTTTATTACATGATTAGATTCACAGGGCTTGGGGTATGGCTGGATGTAGAGGTGGCAGACAGTACAGTGACTATTAATGTTTCCTGACTTGAGGTTTTTGTTTTTTTTTTTTTAAGGTTTTAAAATAATTGTCAAAGGTGGCGGTGTAGGAGGACGCTGAGCTCACCTCATCCTGCTGATCGCTTAGATTCCACACACATCTGCCTAAATAACCCAGAAAACCACCAGAAGACTAGCAGAATGGATTCTACGGAGCCAAGCTAGACAAGAGGCCCACGGAAGAGGGTAGGAAGGGTGGAGAGGCAGTGCACACTACATGGACTGGCAGGAGTGAGCTGGGGCAGTGGAGGGGCAGCCCCCCCCCCACCGGCAAGGCAGAGCCCCCGAAGTCTGGCTTGCAAAAGCGGAGGGGCTAGACTGCATGAGTTCTGACAGCCAGCGGGACTTAACATGTGGAATTTTAAAAGTCAACAGCTCTGCTCTCAGAGAGTGGGGAGGGCAAGAGGACAATGGGAGGGAGAGTTGTTGAGCCCCGGAAGACAGAACTCAGCTCAGCTGGGGAACAAAGGTGCTGGCAAACGCCATCTCCTTCTCCCATCTCCCGGCCAAAATTCCAAAGGGAACCAGTTTCCATCACCGAACTTGCTTGCACCACACAAACGCCCAACACTGTGCTTCCGTGGATCCATCCCTCCAACGGGCCTGCCTCCCTCCAGGTGCTGCAGGGCCCCTCCCACAGGAGACCACAGATGGCAAACTAGCTAAGCCTGCCCCTCCCACTCCTGAACACCTTGCAGATACAATCCATCTAATCCGCCCTTGGCCAGATCCCATCAAAACAACACCACAAGCCTGGCAGCGTGCAAGTAGCCCAGACAGGGGCCACACCACTCCACAGTGAGTCCTGCCCCTGGGAGAGGGGAAGATAAGGTACACAGCAGTCTCACTGTGGCCCCAGTCATGGGCTGGGGGCAGACATCCGGTCTGACTGCAGCCCAACCAACCAACACAAGTTTCTTTGGACAGCACGGGAAGTGCCCTGCAGTTTGGAGCTATCACAGGGACTAGCCAAAATGACAAAATGGAAGAATTCTCCTGAAAAGAAACTCCAGGAAGTAGCGACAGCTAACGAATCAATCAAAACTGATTTAAGCTACATAATGGAACAAGAATTTAGAATAATAGTCATGACATTAATCACTGGGCTTGAAAAAAGCATAGAGGACAGCAGAGAATCTATTGCTACAGAGATCAAGGGACTAGGAAATAGTCATGAGGAGCTGAAAAGTGCAATAAATGAGGTGGAAAATAAAATGGAGGTGACCACAGCTCGGATTGAAGAGGCAGAGGAGAGAGTAGGTGAATTAGAAGATAAAATTATGGAAAAAGAGGAAACTGAGAAAAAGATAAAAAAATCCAGGAGTATGAGGGGAGAATTAGAGAACTAAGTGATGCAATCAAACGGAACAATATCCATATAATAGGGATTTTAGAAGAAGAAGAGAGAGAGAAAGGTGCTGAAGGTGTACTTGAAGAAATCATAGCTGAGAACTTCCCTGATCTGGATAAGGAAAAAGGCATTGAAATCCAAGAGGCACAAAGAACTCCCTACAGATATAACTTGAATCGATCTTCTGCACGACATATCATAGTGAAACTGGCAAAATATAAGGATAAAGAGAAAATTCTGAAAGCAGCTAGGGATAAACTGGCCCTAACACAAAAAGGTAGACACATAAGTGTAGTAGCAGACCTATCTACTGAAACTTGGCAGGCCAGAAAGGAATGGCAGGAAATCTTCAATGTGATGAACAGAAAAAACATGCAGCTGAGAATCCTTTACCCAGAAAGTCTGTCATTCAGAATAGAAGGAGAGATAAAGGTTTTCCCAAACAAAAAATGAAGGAATTCATCACCATTAAACCAGCTCTACAAGAGATACTAAGGGGGACTCTGTGAGTGAAATGTTGCTAGGAACACAAAGTACCAGAGACATCACTACAAGCATGAAACCTACAGATATCACAATGACTCTAAACCCATATCTTTCTATAATAACAATGTAAATGAACAAGATGCTTCAACCAAAAGACATAGGGTATCAGAATGGATAAAAAAAAAAAACAAGACCCATCTATTTGCTGTCTTCAAGAGACTCTTTTTAGACCTGAGGATACCTTCAGATTGAGAGTGAGGGGATGGAGAACTATCTATCATGCACTGGAAGTCAAAAGAAACCTAGAGTAGCCATACTTACATCAGACAAACTAGACTTTAAGTTAAAGGCTGTAACAAGAGATGAAGAAGGGCATTATATAATAATTACAGGGTCTATCCACCAGTAAGAGCTAACAATTATAAATGTCTATGTGCTGAATACAGGAGCCCCCAAGTACATAAAACAATCACAAACATAAGCAACTTTATTGATAAGAATGTGATAATTGCAGAGGACTTTAATACTCCACTTACAGAAATGGATAGAACATCTAGACAGAGAATAAATAAACAAGGGCCCTGAACGATATATTGGATCAGATGGACTTGACAGATATACTTAGAACTCTGCATCACAAAGCAACAGAATATACTTTCTTCTCGAGTGCACATGGAACATTCTCCAAGATAGATCACATACTGGGTCACAAAACAACCCTTCATAAGTATAAAAGAACTGAGATCATACCATGCACAATTTTAGACCACAATGCTATGAAACTTGAAATCAACCACAGGAAAAATTCTGCAAAACCTCCAAAAGCGTGGAGCTTAAAGAACACCCTACTAAAGAATGAATGGGTCAACCAGGCAATTAGAGAAGAAATTTAAAAATATATGGAAACAAATGAAAATGAAAATACAACAATCCAAATGCTTTGGGATGCAGTGAAGGCAGTCCTGAGAGGAAAATACATTGCAATCCAGGTCTAGCTCAAGAAACAAGAAAAATCCCAAATACAAAATCTAACAGCACACGGAAAGGAAATAGAAGCAGAGCAGCAAAGACACCCCAAACCCAACAGAAGAAGAGAAATAATAAAGATCAGAGCAGAAATAAACAATATAGAATCTAAAACAGTAGAGCAGATCAATGAAACCAAGAGTTGGTTTTTTGAAAAAATAAAATTGATAGACCTCTAGCCAGGCTTCTCAAAAAGAAAAGGGAGAGGACCCAAATACATAAAATCATGAATGAAAATGGAATTATTACAACCAGTCCCTCAGAAATACAAGCAATTATCAGGGAATACTATGAAAAATTATATGCCAACAAACTGGACAACCTGGAAGAATTGGACAAATTCCTAAGCATCCATATACTTCCAAAGCTCAAATAGGAGGAAATAGAAAATGTGAACAGACCCATAACCAGTAAAGAAATTGAATCAGTTATCAAAAATCTCCCAACACATAAGAGTCCTGGACCAGATGGCTTCCCTGGGGAATTCTACCACACATTTAAAGCAGAGATAACACCTATCCTCCTCAAGTGGTTCCAAAAAAATAGAAACGGAAGGAAAACTTCCAGACTCATTCTATGAAGCCAGCATTACTTTGATTCCCAAACCAGTCAGAGACCCCACAGAAAAGGAGAATAAAGGCCAATATCCCTGATGAACATGGATGCAAAAATTCTCAACAAGATACTAGCAAATCAAATTCAACAGCATATAAAAAGAATTATTCACCATGATCAAGTGGGATTAATTCCTGGGCTGCAGGGATGGTTCAACATTCGCAAATCAATCAATGTGATACATCACATTAATAAAAGAAAAGATAAGAACCATATAATCCCATCAATAGATGCAGAAAAAGCATTTGACAAAATTCAGTTTTCTTAATAAAAACCCTCAAGAAAGTCAGGATAGAAGGAACATACTTAAACACCATAAAAGCCATTTATGAAAAGCCCACAGCTAATATCATCCTCAGTGGGGGAAAACGTAGAGTTTTCCCCCTGAGATCAGGAACACGACAGGGATGTCCACTCTCACTGCTGTTGTTTAACATAGTGTTGGAAGTTCTAGCATCAGGAATCAGACAGCCAAAGGAAATTAAAGGCATCAAAATTGGCAAAGATGAAGTCAATCTTTTACTTTTTGTAGATGACATGATACTCTACATGGAAAACCTGATAGACTCCACAAAAAGTCTGCTAGAACCGATACATGAATTTAGCAAAGTAGCAGGATACAAAATCAATGTACAGAAATCAGTTGCATTCTTATACACTAATAATGAAGCAACAGAAAGACAAATAAAGTAACTGATCCCATTCACAATTGCACCAAGAATCATAAAATACCTAAGAAAAAACATAACCAAAGATGTAAAAGATCTGTATGCTGAAAACTATAGAAAGCTTATGAAGGAAATTGAAGAATATACAAAGAAATGGAAAAACATTCCATACTCATGGATTGGAAGAATAAATATTGTTAAAATATCACTACTACCCAAAGTAATCTACACATTCAATGCAATCCCAATCAAAATGGCACCAGCATTCTTCTTGAAGCTAGAACAAACAATCCTAAAATTTGTATGGAACCACAAAAGACCCTGAATAGCCAAAGTAATTTTGAAGAAGAAAACCAAAGCGGGAGGCATCACAATTCCAGACTTTAGCCTCTACCACAACGTTGTAATCATCAAGACAGCATGGTATTGGCACAAAAACAGACACATAGACCAATGGAATAGAATAGAGACTCCAGAATTGGACCCACAAAGATTAAGGCCAACCAATCTTTAACAAAGCAGGAAAGAATATCCAATGGAAAAAAGAGTCTCTTTAGCAAATGGTGCTGGGAGAACTGGACAGCAACATGCAGAAGAATGAAACTAGACCACTTTCTTACACGATTCACAAAAATAAACTCAAAATGGATGAAGGACCTGAATGTGAGACAGGAAACCATCAAAACCCTAGAGGAGAAAGCAGAAAAAACCTCTCTGACCTCAGCTACAGAAATTTCTTACTTGACACATCTCCAAAGGCAAGGGAATTAAAAGCAAAAATGAACTATTGGGACCTCATCAAGATAAAAAGCTTCTGCACTGCAAAGGAAACAATCAACAAAACTAAAAGGCAACTGATGGAATGGGGAAAGATATTTGCAAATGACATATCGGACAAAGGGCTAGTATCCAAAATATATAAGGAACTCACCAAACTCCACACCCAAAAAATAAATAATCCAGTGAAGAAATGGGCAGAAATGAAGACATGAATAGACACTTGTCTAAAGAAGACATCCAGATGGCCAACAGGCACATGAAAAGATGCTCAACGTCACTCCTCATCAGGGAAATACAAATCAAAACTACACTGAGATAACACCTCACGCCAGTCAGAGTGGCTAAAATGAACAAATCAGGAGACTGTAGATGCTGGCGAGGATGTGGAGAAATGGCAACCCTCTTGCACTGTTGGTGGGAATGCAAACTGGTGCAGCCTCTCTGGAAAACAGTGTGGAGTTTCCTCAAAAAATTAAAAATAGACCTACCCTATGACCCAGCAATAGCACTGCTAGGAATTTACCCAAGGGATACAGGAGTCCTGATGCATAGGGGCACTTGTACCCCAACGTTTACAACAGCACTTTCAACAATAGCCAAATTATGGAAAGAGCCTAAATGTCCATCATAAAGAAATTGTGGTTTATATACACAATGGAATACTACGTGGCAATGAGAAAGAATGAAATATGGCCTTTTGTAGCAACGTGGATGGAACTGGGGAGTGTGATGCTAAGTGAAATAAGTCAGGCAGAGAAAGACAGATACCATATGTTTTCACTCTTATGTGGATCCTGAGAAACTTAACAGAAGACTTTGGGGGAGGGAAGGGGAAAACAAAGTTACAGAGAGGGAAGGAGGCAAACCATAAGAGACTCTTAAAAACTGAGAATAAACTGAGGATTGATGGGGGGTGGAGGGAGGGGACGGTGGGTGATGGGCATTGAGGAGGGCACCTGTTGGGATGAGCACTGGGTGTTGTTTGGAAACCAATTTGACAATAAATTTCATATTAAAAAATAATAAATAAATAATAAATAACTAAAATAAAAATGAGACCAAGTTAAACACAGACAAAAATAATTTAATTGTTAATAATTTATATGTATCATTTCACGTTCTATAATTGCTTATTCATGATGATAGCGAGGTTATATTACTGTAAATTATTTTTTAGATGTGGCATATTGCTTTTTAAATTAAAAAAATTTTTCCAATATAGTTATCATATGTTTCAGTAGGACAATATAGTAATTCAACAATTCTTTACTCAGTTTTCATAAAGATAAATATACATTTAATTCCCTTCACCTATCCCCCCTGGTAATCATCAGTTAGTTTTCTGTAGTTAAGAGTCTTTTTTTTTTATTTCTCTTCTTGTTATTTGTTTTTGTTCCTTAAATTCCACATATGAGTGAAATCATATAGTATTTGTCTTTATCTGACTGACTTACTGCACTTAGCTTTATACCCTTTAGGTCCATCCATGTTGTTGCAAATGACAAGATTTCATTCTTTTCTATGGCTGAATAATATTCCATTGTATGTATATACCACTTCTTTATCCATTAATCTGTCTATGGACACTTGGGTTGCTTCCATATTTTGGCTTTTGTAAATAATGCTGCAATAAACATAGGGTTGTATATATCTTTTAGAATTACTGTTTTTGTGTTTTGGGGGTAAATACCTAGTGTTGCAATAACTGGATCATATGGTGATTCTATTTTTAATATTTTTAGGAACTTCCATACTAACACTAATTGTTTCTTGTGGTTTTGATTTTAGACATCTGATAGGTAAGGTGATAGCTTATTGTGGTTTTGATTTGCATTTCCTTGATGATGTGTGATGTTGAGCATCTTTTCATGTGTCTGTCGGCCATCTGTATGTATTCTTTGGAGAAATGCCTGTTTATGTCTTCTGCCTATTAAAAAAATTCTTTTTAACATTATTTATTTTTGAGAGAGGAGAGAGAGACAGATTGCAAGCTGGGCAGGGGCAGAGAGAGAGAGGGAGAAACAAAACCCGAAGCAGGCTCCAGGCTCCGAGCTGTCAGCATAGGGCCTGATGTGGGGCTCAAACTCATGAAATCCAAGATCATTACCTGAGCCAAAGTCGGATGCTTAACTGACTGAGCCACCCAGGTGCCCTGTCTTCTGCCCATTTTTAATTGGATTACTTTTTCTAAGTGTTGAGTTGTATAAGTTCTTTACATATTTTGGATACTAACTCTTTATCAGATATGTCATTGCAAATAACTTCTTCCATTCAATAGGTTGTCTTTTAGTTTTGTTGATTGACTCCTTTGTTGTGCAGAAGCTTTTTATTTTGATGAAATCCCAATAGTTTATTTTGTTTTTGTTTCCCTTATCTCAGGACACATAGCTAGAAAAACATTGCTTTGGCCAGAGAGATTACTGCCTGTGCTCTTTTGTAGGATTTTTATGGTTTTGTGTCTGACATTCAGGTCTTTAATCCATTTTGATTTTATTTTTGGGTATGGTGTAAGAAAGTGGTCAGTTTCATTCTTTTGCATCTAACTGTCCAGTTTAGCCAACATTTTTTGAAGAAACTGTCTTTTCCCCATTGCATATTCTTCTTTCCTTCATTGAAGATTAATTGACCTTATCAGCTTGGGGTTTATTTCTGGGCTCTCTGTTTCATTATCTGTGTGTCTATTTTTGTGCCAGTACCATACTCTTTTGATTACTACTCCTTTGTAGCATAACTTCAAATCTGGAATTGTGATTCTTCCAGTTTCATTTTTCTTTTTCCAGATTGTTTTGACTATTCAGGGTTTTTTGTGGTTCCATACAAATTTTAGGGTTATTTGTTCTAGTTCTTGGAAAAATGCTGGTGGTATTTTGATGGCATTACATTAAATCTGTAGATTGCTTTGGTTAGTACAGGCATTTAAAAAATATTTATTTGGGGCACCTGGGTGGCTCAGTTGGTTAAGCATCTGGCTTTGGCTCAGGTTATGATATTGTGGTTCGTGGGTTTGAGCCCCGCCATCGGGGCTGTGCTGACAGCTTGGAGCCTGGTTCAGATTCTGCATCTCTCTCCCTCTTTGCCTCTCCCCTACTCACTCTCTCTCTCTCTCTCTCTCAAAAATAAATTTTAAAAAACATTAAAAAAAATATTTGTTCTCCTAATCATCAGTATGGAATATCTTTCCAAATGTTGGTGTCATCTTCAATTTCTTTCATTAGTGTTTTATAGTTTTCAGAGTATAGGTCTTTCACCTCTTTGGTTAAGTTTATTTGCAGATACTTTGTTTATTTTTGGTGCAGGTATAAATGTGGTTGTTTTCTTAATTTCTCTTTCTGCTGCTTCATTATTAGTGTGTAGAAATGCAACAAGATACCTGTATATTGATTTTGTATCCTGTGACCTTATTTGAATTCATGTATCAGTTCTAGTGCTTTTTTGGTGGAGTCTTTAGGTTTTCTGTATGTGGTCTCATGTCATCTGCAAATAGTGAAAGGTTTCCTTCTTCCTTACCAGTTTGGATACCTTTTATTCCTTTTCTTTGATTGCTGGCTAGGCTTCCAGTTTTATGTTGAATGAAAATGGTGAGAGTGGACATCCTTGTCTTGTTACTGACCTTAGGAAAAAGCTCTGTTTTTCACCACTGAAGTATGATGTTAGCTGTGGGCTTTCTATATATGGCCTTTATTATGTTATGTTCCCTCTAAACCTACTTTGTTGAGGGTTTTTATCTTGAATGGATTCTGTACTTTGTGTACTTGAATGGATGCTTTTTCTGCATCTATTAAAATGATCATATGGTTTTTGTCCTTTGATTTATTGATGTGATTTATCACATTGATTTGTGAATACCGAACCACCCTTGCATCCCAGGAATAAATCTTGATTGTGGTGAATTGTGTGTGTGTGTGTGTGTGTGTGTGTGTGTGTTACTGGATGCAGTTTGTTAATGTTTTGTTGAGGATTTTTGCAATTAATTCATCAGAGATATTGGCCTATAGTTCTTTTTTTTTTTTTTTTTGACAGTGTCTTTATCTCGTTTTGGTATAGGGTAATGTGGGAGTCATAGAATGGATTTGAAAGCTTTCCTTCCTCTTCTATTTTTTGGAATAGTTTGAGAATTGGTATTAATTGGTATTAATTGGTATTGACTCTTCTTTAAATGTTCAGTAGGATTGGGGCACCTGGGTGGCTCAGTCGGTTAAGCATCCGACTTCAGCTCAGGTCATGATCTCACAGTCTGTGAGTTCGAACCCCGCGTCGGGCTCTGTGCTGACAGCTCAGAGCCTGGAGCCTGCTTCAGATTCTGTGTCTCCCTCTCTCTCTGCCCCCTCCCCTGCTCATGCTCTGTCTCTCTCTCTGTCTCAAAAATAAATAAAAACATTAAAAAAAATGTTCAGTAGGATTGACCTGTGATACCATCTGGTCCTGGACTGTTGTTTTTGGGAATTTTTTTATTACTGATTCAATTTCATTGCTGGTAATTGGCCTGTTAAAATTTTCTATTTGTTCCTGAGTCAGTTGTGGGAGGTTGTATGTTTCTAGGAATTTATTCATTTTGTCGAGGTTGTCCAATTTGTTGGCATATAACTTTTCAAAATATTCTCTTATAATCCTTTGTATTTCTATGGTGTTGTATTTTTTTTCCTCCTCTTTCATTTCTGGTTTATTTTAAGCTTCTCTCTCTTTAAAAAACTTTTTTTAATGTTTGAGGCACCTGGGTGTCTCAGTCGGTTAAGTGTCTGACTTCAGCTCAGGTCATGATCTCGTGGTCCATGAGTTTTAGCCCCACATCAGGTTCTCTGCTGTCAGCCTGCTTCGGATCCTCTACCCACCTTTCTCTGCCCCTCCGCTGCTCGTGCTCGCTCTCTCAAAAATAAACATTAAAAAAAATAAAAATAAAAATAAAAAAATTCATTGTTAAACTTATTTTTTGATGAGTCTAGCTAAAGGCTTATCAATTTTGTTGATCTTTTCAAAGAACCATCTCCTGGTTTCGTTGATGTGTTTTATTGTTTAAGTATCCATTTTGTTTATTTCTGCTCTAATCTTTATATTATTTCCTTCCTTCTACTGCTTTTGGGTTTTGTTCGTTCTTTTTCTAGCTCCTTTAGGTGTCTGGTTAGGTTCTTCACTTGAGAATTTTCTCCTTGAAGTAGGCCTGTATTGTTATAAACTTCCTTCATAGAATAGCTTTTGCTGCGTCCCAAGGATTTTGGATCATTGCTTTTCCATTTTCATTTGTCTCCATGTATTTTTTTATTTCCTTTTTGATTTCTTGGTTGACCCATTCATTGCTTACTAACTTGCCATTTAATTTCCATGCATTTGTGTCCTTTCCAGGTTTTTTTCTTGTGGTTGATCTCTGTTTTCATAGTGTTGTGGTTGGATAAGATGCACAGTATGACTTCGATCTTTTTGAATTTGTTAAGACTTAATTTGTGGCCTAATAGGGGATCTCTTCTGGAGAATGTTTCATGTGCGCTTTAAAAGAATATGTATTCTTCTGTTTTAGAATGGAATGTTCTGAATTTATATATTAGACACATCTGCTCTACTGTATCATTCAAAGCCACTGTTTCCTTGTATTTCTGTTTGGATGACTTTTCCATTGATGTAAGTGGGGTGTTAAAGTCCTTTCCTATCATTGTATTACTATCAGTTACTTCCTTATGTTTGTTATTAACAGCTTCATGTATTTGGCTGCTTCCAGGTTTGGTGAATAAATATTTACAATTGTCATATCTTCTTATTGGATTGTTCCCTGAATGGTTATACAGTGTCCTGCTTTGTGTCTTGTTGTTACAGTCTTTGGTTTAAAGTCTATCTTATTTGATATAAGTATTGCTACTCTGGATTCCCTCTCCCCCCCCCCCCCCCGCCCACATCTGTTTGCGTGTTAAATGTTTCACCATCCCTTCATTTTCAGTCTGCATGTGTCTTTAGGTCTGAATCATTTCAGCTGTCTCTTGAAGGCAGCATACGGACGGGTCTTGCTTTTTATCCATTCCGTTATCATATGTCTTTTGATTGTAGCATTTTTAATGAAAATATCATGCTACTCCCTTCAGGCCTGTGAAGTTTGTGCTGAAATATTAGCTGATGAACTTATGGGATTTCCCTTGTGCCAAACATCTTTCTCTTGTTTTATTATTTTTTTTAAATTAAAAAATTGCTCATTGGGGGGGGGATGGGCAGAGAGAGAGGGAGCAAATCCCAAGCAGGCTCCATGGCTGTGGCTTGATCCCATGAACCATGAGATCATGACCTGAACTGAAATCAAGAGTTAGTATACTTAACTTACTGACCCAGCCGGACACTCTCTTGTTGCACTTAAAATTCTTCCTTATAACTACTCTTTGCCATTTTAATTACTGCATGTCTTGGTGTGGACCTCCTTGGGTTTATTTTGTTGTCGACTCTCTGTGCTTCCTGGATCTGGATTTCTGTTTTCTTCTCCAGTTTCAGGAAGTTTTCCACTATTATTTCTTTAAATAAATGTTCTGTCCCCTTTACTTTCTCTTCTTCTGAGATCCCTGTAATGAGAATGTTATTATAGTTAATGGTGTCCCTGGGTTCCCTATTTCTATTTTGTATCATTTTTCCCATTCTCCAATGCTTTCCATTACTCTGTCAATCGATCTCTTCTTCTGCTTCATCTAATCTATTTATTCCCTTCAGTGTACTTTTGTTATTGATTTCTTCATCTCTGATAGGTTCTTTTATGTTTTCTATCTCATTGCAAAGAGTCTCACTGAGGTCCTCCACTCTTTTCTTGGGTCCAGTGAGTTATCTCTATGATCAATGTTTTAAATTCTCTATCAGGCATGTTATTTACCTACAGTTTGCTTAGGCTTCTTGCCATGGTTTTGTCCTGTTCTTTCATTTGGGACATATGCCTCTGTCTCCTCATTTTATCTAACTCCCTTTGTCTTTTTCTGTGTGTTAGGAAACTCAGCTACATGTCTTGCTCTTGAAAATAGTGGCCTTATTAAGAAGAGGTACCAGTACTTGGCACTTCAGGGGTGTCTCCCATATGTTGTGTGTGCCCTGCTGTTGTTGCTGAGCTGATGTTGCCTTCAGTTTAGTCATGTCCAGTGGGTCTCTTTGCTTGCTGTGGGCAGTGTTTGGTTCCTGTGCTGTCAGTGGGCTAGTCTGGGGACTCCTTGTGCTTGAGCTGTGTCAGGCCAGGTGTTTGCCAGGGATGCAGTAGCACGGAACTGCAGGGCTCTTCCTTTTTCCTCTAATGAGAGGCTTTCATTAGTGAGTTGAGCCTGCAGTCAGGCCAGCCGTCTGTCCCCAGCTCTTTGCAGGAGCCACAGTCTGACTGGTGCGTGAAGTTATCTATCCCTGTCCCTGGGGCAGGAGCCACTTTGGGATGGCTGCTTTCACACTGCCAGGCTTGGGGCACTGCTTTAGGTGGATCGGGCCAAGAGTGGTTGGAGGGGGCAGATCCACACCAGCTGGCAGCAAGGTTTATGCGGGTCTGCTATAGAAGGGAAACCTGAAGCAGAGGCCTGGCCGGAGGGGGCATGTCTGCAGAATGCAGGGGTGGGGGGCGGTGGTAGCAAGTTAGGTAGGGAGTGTTGGTAGGTCCTGTTAGGGGGCTGAGGACAGAAATGGCTCATTTGTTTTTGGAGAAGCCTCCCAAGTGTCCCTGCCTCTATGGAACATGCTCTGAGACCAGTAAACAAATATCCTTCCTATATACCACAGGGGGTTTTTGAACTGCTTCTTCTGTGCTTTCTATGGGGCTGTTTTGTGTGCTCTTTTAGGGCAGAGACTCAGTTTCCCCTTGCCCTCCCAGCTCTCCTTGAGCCAAGCCCACTGATTTTTAAAGTTCTAAGTTTTCAGACCTGCTTGGTGGTAAGAACTCACACAGTTCAGTCCCTCTGGTTTACAAAGCCAAATGTTATAGGGATCCTTTTTTTCCCTTGTGGGATCCCTGGTGTGAATGTTTCACTCCCCTCTCTGCACCTGTGGTGTCCCTCTCTCCAGTGGATAGTCTGGTGGTTTCCATTAGCTCTGGGCTGTGTCTCTGCCCTTCCTACCCTCTTTGAGGTGGCATCTTCTCTACATTTAGCAATGGAGAGTTTGTTCTACCAGTCTTCAAGGTGGTTTTCTGGGTTATTTACACTGATGTGAGTGTTATCTGGTTGTGTCTGTGGGATGAGGTGAGCTCAGGATCTCCCTACTCTGCCATCTTCCCCAGAGGTGTGGATGGCTTTTTTAAAAGGCCAGTTTGTCAGGTTCCTCTCCACAGTTAAACATCCTTTTTTCTTTCTTTCTTTTTTTGTTTTTTGGAGGGAGGAAGAAGCCCGGTAAGCACCAGTGGTACATATGTTTAAGTGTGTTGATAAATGAACTCTACTATCTAGCAACTTGAAGGCTTCCCTGTTGGCACCTGCAGGTTCCCTGAGATTTCTGAGCAAACCCACAAATAAAGGTAATTTGTTTTGTTTTGTTTTGTTTTTGGTTTCTAAAGGTACAGCTGTCTCGGAGCTCCAGGATTTTCATGACTGTGGTGAACACCTCTTGACAAGACTTCATTGTCTTCCGGTCACTTGCCCAGTTGTTCCTTATGGTAGAAAAAGGCTTCTTAAAGCCCATAAAAAGGTACTGTCTCTGTCTCACCTGGAGTTTTAAAAATTGTATTTTACAAAGTTGTAGAAGCTTACTAGGTTTCCACTCAGTATGTGAGGGGCTTGGAAGGTCATACTCTATCCTAACATCAAGTAAAAAGGTGAACAAACTGAAAATCAACAACTCTTCCACACAAAAAGTGAGGTCACAGGGCAAATCACTGCCCCTAAAATTGGAGACAGAGAGGAAGACACAGAGAATCTCAACTTACCTAAGTAGGAAGTCAAGAGCAGACACTTCCATGGGAACCACTGCCAAGGTAGGAAACCTAAATTAATTGATGGGTTGCTACAAGCTCCATGTAGACAAGTCTGAGAGCTAAAAATTCCAGAAGGGTGCAGTCATAGTGAGGCTCCCTTACACTTTTTTTTGCATTTTAGTTCCAAGAGCTCTCCCAGACTCTAACAGTGAAGATTGGAGAAAGATTCTCTCAGGCTTCTGGCAGGAGGAGGGGGAAAAGGAATCAATTTTAAATAGGCCAGAGCAAGTTGTTCTTTTGAAGTTTTTTTTTTTTTTTTAATGTTTTTATTTATTTTTGAGAGAAGGAGACAGCATGAGCAGGGGAGGGGCAGAGAAAGAGGGAGACACAGAATCCTAAGCAGGCTCCAGGGTCTGAGCTGTCAGCACATGGCCTGATGAGGGGCTCGAACTCATGAATCACGAGATCATGAGCCAAACTGGATGCTTAAGCAACTGAGCCTCCCAGGCATCCCTTGCAAGCTGTTCTTTTTAACAAGGTCTGCCTTCAAGAGAAACTTTGTCACCAGAGCCTAATGTGATCTGGGCTTTATCAGAGCCTAACAGACCTGGGGAAGGGAACTACCCAACTCCAGCTCTCTCTAGCCATCCTGTCTCATCTAAGGGGAAGAAAAAAACTGAAAAGCACTTGTGAAGTTTATATCCCAGGAGCACAGGCTCTCCAAAAGACTGAGACCTACTGATAGGATAATGGAACAATTCCCCTCCTCCCACACCTTAACACTACATCACAGTTAAACATCCTTTTTACTGGAGTTTCTCTTCCCCAGTACATCATGTCCAGGTTTCAAGAAAAACTTACAAAGCAAACTAAAAGGTAAAAAACAGTTTGAAGAACAGCGAGAATCAAAACTGGACTCAGATATAGTAAGAATGTTGAAATATTCAGACTGAGACTTTAAACAACTATGACCAATATATTAAAGGCTCTAATAGAAAAAGTAGACAACATGCAAGAACAGATGGGTAATGTAAGCAGAGAGGCAGAAATTCTATGAAAGAATTTAAAAAATGCTAGAGATAAAAACATTGTAACAGTAACAAAGCATGCCTTTGATGGGTTCGTTAGTAGACAGGACATAGTTCAGGAAATAATCTCTGAACTTGACAATATGTTAGTAAAAGTTTTGAAACTGAAAAGCAAGGAGAAAAAAGAATACAAAATTGAACAGAGTATCCAAGAACTGAGGGACAACTACAAAAGTTATAACATACTTGTAAGGGGAATATTAGAATAAGAAAGGGAAAGGAATAGAAGAAATTTTGGAAGTCATAAGGACTGAGAATTTCACCAATTAATGTCATATAACAAACCAAGGATCTAGGAAGCCCAGATAAATGCCAACAACAACAATACAAAACAAACGAAAAACACCCAGGCATGTCATTTTCAAGCTGGAAAATGAAAGATGAAAAATCTTGCAGTAAGCTGGAAGAAAAAAAAACACCTTACTTATAAAGGAGTGAAGATGAACACTGCATCTGACTTCTCAGAAACCAAGTAAGCAAGACGAGAGTGGAGTGAAATATTTAAAATGTTGGGAGAAAAAAAACCCACCGACCTTGAATTCTGGATGCTGCAAAATTATCCTTCTAAAGTGAAGAAGTAAAGACTCTTCTCAGACAAAAATTGAGGGAGTTTGTTGCCAGTTAGACCTGCCTTGCAAGCAATGTTAAAAGAAAAAAAGTTTTTCAGAGATAAAGTGATACAGGTGAGAAAGTTGGATCTGCATAAAGAAAAGAAGAGCAGTAGAGAAGGAATGAATGTATAGGAAAAACTTTTATTTTTCCGATTCTTTATTGATTGAACAGATAACATTTTGCTCAAAATAATAATAGCAAAAGCAACAATGTATTCAATGTATGGCTTATGTACAAGTGAAATGAATGACACCGGTGACACAGCGACAGAAGGAAAGAATTAGGAATATTTGACATTCTAATGTACTTGCATCACCTGTGAGGGAGTGGAGTTATTTGAAAGTGGGCTTGGGGGCATCTGGGTGGCTCATTCTGTTAAGCATCTGACTTCGGCTCAGGTCATGATTTCATGGTCCTGGGTTCGAGCCCTGTGTTGGGCTTTGTGCTGACAGCTCAGAGCGTGGAACCTGCTTTGGATTCTGTGTCTCCCTCTCTCTCTGCCTCTTACCTGCTTACACTCTGTCTCTGTCTCTCAAAAATAAATGTTCAAAAAAATTGAAAGTGGACTTGAATTAGTTGTATATGTACACTGCAAATTCTAGGGCAACCACTAAAAAAAGTGAAAGAAGTATAATTGATATGCTAAGAGAGGAATGGAGTATAATATGCTCAATGAAAACCACAAAAGGTGGCAAAAGTAGAAAACAAAAATAGGAATAGAGAACAAAGGCAACAAATAGAAAACTGTAACAAATATGGTAGATATTTCATCAGCTTAAATATCAGTGGTGTAAATACACAAATAAAAACCAGATTGTCATTGGATCAAAAATAAGACCCAATTATATGTTGTCTTCAAGAAACCCACTTTAAATATAAAGATGCATGCAGATTAAAAGTAAAGGGATGGAGAAGGATATACCATGCTAATATTAATCAAAAGAAGGTTGGAGTAGTTCCATTAATTTCAGCAGACTTCAGAGCAAGGAAGCTTATTAGGATTCCGTGGATTAATTCATAAATGTAAATTTGGGCATGTTTTTGGAAATTACTGATTATTTTAGACTTTAAATTCCAACCCTTACACATTTACCTCTACATGTTATTTATCAGTTTTATCCAGTAGTTATGTTTTAGTTTCTAAGTCCATAACCAGTGACCCTGCAGGGGGAAAAAAAATAGAAATTTTTAGGTAGAGGCCATTATAAAATTTTCCATGATAAAGTTCATTATAAAATATATATATAGTAGTTGTTAAAAAAAGGACCTTGGAACAAACTTACCTGTTTGTTCTACCTTAATAGAAGTTACTTTACTTCCTGTGACTCAATTACTTTCTCATCAATACAATAATGGTAATGTACTTTTTATATAGGGTTTTGTGAGGATAGGATAATATATATAGAGTATGTAGCATATAAGTGTTACTATTATATAAAGAGGATATAGAAATAGTGTATTATAAAACATGCAAATTCCACCCCGATCTTGCTATCCTAGTATTTAATGATTTTTGTTATTAGATTTTTCCCTTTTTAAAAATGTTTATTTTTTTAAGAGAGCGAGAATATGTGCAGGCACATAAGCGGGGGAGGGGCAGAGAGAGAGAGGGAGAGTGAATCATAAGCAGGCTCCATACTTAGTTGGAGCTGGATGTGGGGCTCAATCCCATGACCATGATGAGATCATGACCTGAGCTGAAATCAAGAGTTGGACACTTAGCCACCCAGGTGCCCCAGATTTCCCCCTCCTTTAATGGGAATCATAAGAAACCAAATTTGTCATCCAAATGTGTTTGTGTGAATACACATGCATTCATACAGCATATGGAGTTTGCTGTTTGATTAAAACAGCTTTGCTATAGAGATCGATCTATAAAACATGCTCTTTGACATTGGCCTGGTGCCTTGGTATCATTTTATTTCTTTCCAGTCCAGTTAAAACTTCCCATTGCTCCTTTGTAGGCTACGTCTGAAATGCATGCATCCATTTATTCTTTGCTTCTTTGCTCCTTTATCCATGCTCCTTTGTAGGAGCATCTGAAATGCATGCATGCATTTATTCTTTACTTACTGAGCACATGCTACATGTTAGGTAGGCACTGTAAGAGGTGCTGGAGAGTCAGTAGTGGATAATGAAAATTCCCTGCTCTCATGCAGTGTATATTCTGGTGGGAGAGACAGACAACAAATAAGAAAAAAACTCTTCAGTGATAAATACTTGGAAGAAAATAAAGCAAGGTTATGTGATGTAGTAGGAAGTAAGGGAGTCAAGACAAGCTCTCAGAGGAGATGGTTTTGAGCTGAAAGCTGAATGACAAGAAGGAACCAGACACAAAGACTGGGGCAACAGGCATACCATGCAAAGTCCCTGAGGTGGAAATGACTTAGCTTGATGAATTCCTAAGCAACTTGCATATAAATCCACTGTTTATTATTTACTAGATGAGCTCACCATTTGGAAGAACATGGAGCTGATTCCTATTTATGTATTTTTTCTTTCTTTGTTAGCTGATTACTTTTTAAAGTGATGATTTCAAAAATCTATTGCAGTGGTAACCCACACCATGGTGTGCTTAAGAATTACCTGGCGATTTGTTAAGTTCCCTGATCAAAAGCTGAATTTGTGAAATCAGTAGAATGGTAGTTACCACAGTCTGGAGAAGGGGGGATGTTGTTTAAGGGTACAGACTTAGAACTAGGAGACAAGTCCTGGAGAACTAATGTACAGCATAGTGATTATAGACAATACTGTACTAATAATCTTCAGAGTAGCTAAAAGATGGGATTGTTCACCACAAAAAAGAAATGGTAATTATGTGACATGGGAGAAGTGTTAGCTAACACTGTGGTGGTAATCATATTGCAATATATGCATCAAATCAACAATCACATTGTATACCTTATACAGTGTTATATGTCAATTATATTTCAATTAAAAAATAGTTTCCTGGACTATGTATATCCCCAGATATCTGATTCAGTATGTCAGGTGAAGCCCACAGATTTGCATTTATAACAAACTCACAGGTGACGTCAGTGCTTCTGGTTTGAGGACATTTTGAGAACCACTGTTATAACAAATCTGTTTTGAGTTTAATATCCATTTGTTGGGGGCTCCTGGGTGGCTGAGTTAAACGTCTGACTTCGGCTCAGGTCATGATCTTGGGGTTCATGAGTTTGAGTCCCGTGTCAGGCTCTGTGCTGACAGCTCAGACCCTGGAGACTGCTTTGGATTCTGGGTCTCCCTCTCTCCGCCCCTCTCCTGCTCACGCTCTGTCCAAAATAAACATTAATATCCATTGCTAGTATGCCAATATTTTCTTTCATGTAAAAACTCTGCTGATCATCTGAAATTAGTTTTTTTTTTAATTTTTTTTTTAACGTTTATTTTTGAGACAGAGAGAGACAGAGCGTGAACGGGGGAGGGGCAGAGAGAGAGGGAGACAGAACCGGAAGCAGGCTCCAGGCTCTGAGCCATCAGCCCAGAGCCCGACGTGGGGCTCGAACTCAAGGAACGTGAGATCATGACCTGAGCTGAAGTCAGATGCTTAACCGACTGAGCCATCCAGGCGCCCCTGAAATTAGTTTTTGTAAGTGTAGTTGAAAAATGCATGAATTAAAGGTAAAAAAATACTCTCAATGTTTCGACTGAATTCATAGCATTTAGTATAATAGCTTAATTTCAACATAGCCTCTTAGTGAAGTATTAATGTCATTTTTCATTTGGAGATTTCAAAAATAATTATTTTTATTTAATTAATGTCATTTCTCATTTGGAGAGAAGTTCAACAATAATTATTACTTTGGGGCGCCTTGGTGGTTCAGTCGGTTGGGTATCCGACTTTGGCTCAGGTCATGATCTCACAGTCCGTGAGTTCCAGCCCTGTGTCAGGCTCTGTGCTGACAGCCCAGAGCCTGAAGCCTGCTTCAGATTCTGTGTCTCCCTCTCTCTCTGCCCCTCCCCTGCTCATGCTCTGTCTCTGTCTCAAAAGTAAAAACATTAAAAAATACATTATTTTTAAGGCTGGGCATGGCACCCAATGCGGGGCCTGAACTCATGACCCTGAGATGAAGAACTGAAATGAGATCAAGAGTTGGACAACTGGCTGAACCACCCAGGCATCCCTCAAAAATTTTTTTAAATGCTGGACATAAATGATAGATTACTGAGAGATATTCTAAGATTGTTTCTGGATTCAGAGATCACATATACAGAAATTGTGTAGTCTTGTTAATCTGGAGACTATGAGAATGTTGTGTTTTTCAACTGTGCCCTTCAGGAGAGTGTCCACGGGAAGGAGTCTCGGAGAAAGCAAGAAGGACATCAGGCTAACCAGCCATATCTGCTCAAACCATTCTGGTTGGCAGAAGCTTGCCTGCTGCAAACAGCCTGTATGACATATGTCAAAGAAGCTCACGTGCTCCTGTTCTTAGTTGTTCACAGGAAGAGAATTTATAAACACATTGTGCTTTGCACAGTGTGGCTTTGGCAGCATCAGGGATAGCATGTGGATGACGACACTAAGAACAGTCAATAGTTATCCAGCACTTACTGTATACTATTGGTCTACATACTTTACATGATTGACCGATGAACCTTCACAATACATGTATGAGGTAGTCACACATCCACTTTATAGTCAAGAAGTGGAGCAAAGAGTAACTCAGTAATTTGAGTTACCAGGCAGTAAGTAGAAAAGGCTGGGATTCAAAACTGGAGAATGTGTGTTCATGCTGACTCCTTAAATAATGTACTATATAGGGCTTCATATTTGGAGAAAAATCCCCAAATCAAAAGTTGTCTGTAGTCCAGGTTAAAATGAGGTATCTGATTCTTTCTCCGCATGCCTTTTAAGTTGCAACACAGGAAATCTGCCTGGGTCTGACTAGAAGACATTCCAAATGATGACCAAGAGAGGAAGAATATTGGTGTAGTCCATGCAGAGGTCTTGTATCACTTTTTAGTGTGTGATCTTGGGTAAGTCATCAAAATGTTCTGAATTTATGTTCAGTACCCATAAAAGCACTATGATGATTACCCCACAGGACTGGACAGTTAAATGAAGACTTTGGCCACTGACACAGATATGTACTGCATTATTTAGGTGCTCTGGTGAGTGGATCCTTTATGCATGTTTAGGGGATTTTCTTGGGTCATTGTGACTGCAGGATTTTTACCTTACCTGCTGACATCAGAATCTTTGGTTAAATGCAACTCCACTGTAAGGCTTTTTTTTTTTTTTTTTTTTTTTTTAAACAGGAGAAAATCAAATGTAATTTTTTGTGCATAGAGAAGGCACACAGATAGGAGAGTCCCCTCCACTGTAAGCCTCTGGATTGATCTAGTGTTTTCAGGGGATCTCTTCAGGCTGTTTCTATAGTTGGGCTCAGGATGGCACACCCTAACTATGGAGATAATTCTAACAGCTGCCCAGATCAAACAATAGATAATTCTTACTATTTAAAAAAAAAATTAAAAGCTTCAGTTGGGGAAAAATGGCAATGGAGAGCTATACAGTGCCAAAAGGAACTGTCATCAGGCCACCCGGCAGGTATTTTGTTTTCACATAGAGAGCAAATACAATTTTTGTCAACCTGACATAATGGTTTATGTTACAACTTGTTTTAGCAACAAACAAATAATATTTCAAGGGCTCCTAAGGACTTCGTTTTACATTCTGTATTTACTATTTAGAATTATTCCTTGGAACAAATTTTAGGTATTAGAAAATATTTTTTTAAAGATCGAGTTTACCCATGATCAAAAGAGATAAAAAAGTATTATTCAATATGTGGAGCTTTGTAGATGCCTTTGCTATGTCTAGATCCTAAAATCCAAGGAAGAGAATTAAAGAAAATACAAAAGTGCAAGGGAGATAAATGAGTAATGAATTGTCTTAACTTTTATTTGATTATTTTCATTTACAGTTCTGGCACTGACACTTTTTTTAAAAAAAGATTTTAATTTTATGTAAAGATTGAACTTCGATAAAATAACTTAAAAAATTTACATATACATCACTAAATTTCCATAAAATATACAATACTTTTGATACAGCTATAGGCTAGAATGACTTTGAAGGAAATGATACATATTCATAATTTTTGAGACATCCCATATGTCACATATGTAAGAATAAATATTTATACTGAATTTTCTAAGACATGTGAAGTATTAAATACTATATAACATGCACTCAAATTAAAATATACATTTTGAAATACATATTTTAAAAGCATAAAACTTTTGATTTAATCTAGATGTACATTAGAGCTTCTAAATAGAAATTTGAACATTTATTACAAATAAAGATACTATAACATCAAATAAGATATAGTCCAAAAGCCGCTAGGAACCAGTTTGGACATGTAGAATATAAATTTCTACTTTGGCTAGAGTTAAGTCTCATCTTTTTAACCTTTCAAATGAGATGGAATGATGTTAAATTTACTAAAATTTTAAAACTTTACAAAAATTGGTTTTTAAGTACTTGTAAGCTGCATTCCTTTTTCTCATACTGATATGACAAAATCAAACACATGAACTTAAGAGTGTGAAATAAAAATCTGAATATTACTGCTAACTGAAGGTAGTTACTGAACATTTCATAGACCAAATCACTCAGTGCAACAGACTGTTTTATACATCCAAAGTAAAGATTTATAGGAATTATATTGTTTTACACTCACTCACAAGCAAGTTATGAGGATAAAATGCTGTCATGTACTTCTGAACATCATTAGCACACTTACAAAGTATCTCTTTGATGATTATTGGCACACAAATATTTCCTTCTCTAAAAGATAATGTAAAAGATAATGTAAAAGTTGGTAGCAGTTAGTTGTTTTTAAAATGATCGCTATTTGTGGAAAATAGCAATATTTCTCACCCAGAAGAAGGGAATGTACTGATAACAGATACACTGCTACCACTGATCACTTGATCAAATTAGCTTAACATTACTGTGCACGAGGCTAAGAAAATTGATAGAAAGTGACAGAAAACAGGACATTAAAATTAATCTAGAGAATAATTCTGAGTCTTGTCATTGTCAGCAGCTACACATAAGCTATAAATTTTACCCGCTATTTAATGCATTTTGCTATAAAGCACGTTGTTATGAATTCTTTGCTAGTGGCCTGATATTTTTTTTTCATTTGTAGTTAGGAAAAGATCTAAATTTGGTACTTGAAAACTTGTTGCAACAACTGTGTAAATGTAGGTTTTTAGGTGCTAGTGTAATTTGAGATTTTATAACTAGGAGAATGATTAAAAAAAATCTGATTATTACAAAACATCTCAATAATTTTATTGTTCTGAACTATGCTGATGAGATAAAACAATCCTTCCACTCCTCCTTACTGTATTACAGTACTTATAAATGGTTAGTGTCATTAAGTTGTGAGACTTTCTTAGAGAACACATGGATAGTATTTTGTAGAATATTCTCCCCCAAGGATCTAGGATTGTAATACATATCAATTTTACTTTCCAATAAAAAGCAAAAGCGTAGGTTGTCAGTTACATTTTTCCTGTTCATTCTCCCTCTGGATAATGGATTTTGAAACTATAGTAAACAACTTCTAAATTCTTTAGTGGAATTCTCATTTTAGGGTGAATAACCTAAAAAATAATATTTAGAATCTTCTACATGAAAATGTAGTTCAGTGGTAAAATATTATTATGAAAAAGCACTTGATGATAGCCATTACCATCATAGTATTTTCCATCAGGGAACTAATTACTGCATATGGCTGGGAACAAAATTTCAAATGAAAATATTACCTTTAAAATTTAGTTTTCATTTGGATCTTTTACAAATACATTAAAAATCATGTTTTGGGTAATTACTGACTAAGGTGCGACAGTCAAAATTATTAAGAATGTTTGTATTGAAGAAAATTATTAATGCTAGATCTTTACAATTTATCTGACTTCACGTTCAGCCCTGTGTTCAGGTGCAGATGGAGGGTTCTATTCTCTTTAGAGCAGATCTCATCAGCCACCAAGCTAAGCCTCAACTAGGAGTTATGACTTGCTCTGCAATGTATTCCTGAAACATAATACATGTCTATTGAACTTGCAGCATGCTTAGAAGGACACCTATAATTTCAGTTAAAAGCATGATGCTCAGTCTGTTTTAATATGGTAGGTCAAATCATACCATATATAAATTGTCCTAAAAATATATATATTTGATGATATTTCAAACGTAATGTTTTCAAGTTGATAGTGGTAGCCAAAGATGCTAGGAACTTAAAAGGTACATATAAAAAAACCTGAAAAGTTCAAATACTTAATTTTTAATATACTATAAATGTTCACTGAATCTAAAAACAACACCCTAGTTGTATAAGGTTTCTTTTTAAGTAGTTGTTTTTAAAAAAATTATAAATAATCTTTATACTATGCCATTCTGTCTTATACTTCCAAGATATGGAATACTGTCTTTATCACTATATAAATAACAAATAGTTCTTTAAAGGAGAGTTTGAGGAGACTAGGGGAGGAGGACTGTGGCTAATTTTCCCTGTTTTTATGTGCATTTATGGATATAAAGTTCAAAGTGCCATTTGCTCACATCAGGGAGAACAGGCCATGTTCTGCATTAGGAGATAATAAAAGTCCAGTCGCTCCTTTAATAATAAGGTTACTGTGCATTCAGCCCAGCTGAGTATATAAGCATATAATTAAGGCTATGTATACAATAAAGAGAAGAATTGAGGCAATTATTTGGATAAATCAGAAAAATACATTTTTAGAGAGCACTTTAATTGGTCCAAATGCTTTTTCTCCCCATATTCTGATTTTGCCACATAATAGCTCATTTTCCATTTCACTTTCCCTGTGTGAAGTATTACACAGATAAGAAATTTCTTATGGGATAAGAAATATGAATAACTTTTTCTATTAAATCACATCTGCTTTTCTGGGGGAAAAAATCAATACTAGTATCCCCTTAGAAATCAATTGTAAAAGCACCTAATTCAGGGAAAAAAAACTCTCTAAAATAAATTTTTTTACTGTATGAAATGATCAAAGGGAGCTTTTTTTTTTTTTTTTTTTTTTTGGCTGAAGGATTTTTTAGGCCAGCAAAGTGACATTTTAAAAGCACGCTTATCATACCCCTGGTGGCTAAGAGAATAAACCTCCTTGGCTACATTTGCAGTTTTGATAATAGTGACAGGAATAAGCCAGACTTCCAGCGAACACCTTTGGGAGACTGGCAGAAACAATGAATTTAGAGATAGCTATCTTTTCAGTCCAAAGAGTGCCTTATTAGATGTTTAGAGCCATATTAAAATGCATCAAACTTAAGATTCATTCATATTTTCACTGGAACTAGCAAGTAATTTTGTATATCCTGTGAAGTTCTTAAGAACAAAAAATAGGGATCATTGATGAATGAGCATAAGAACCAATGAGCACTTTGCAAAGACACTGCAGAAATGTATGCTATATTAGAAACATCAATCTGTTCCAATAGAAAATCTCAATTTTTAGACAAGGAAAGAAATCCAAGCCAAGTATGAGAAAAAGGAAACACCCGCAGACAAATCTATGTATCTTTTCTTTTTTGGTAAACTGTCAGGGAAAATGAGAAAAGGGTGTGCAAAATAAAAACAAATTTGTGCTCTTAAAGTAAAAAAAGACAAGTACTATTAAGTAACGAAATGTCATGATTCCCTTATGAAGAATTAATAAAAAGTTAAGGAAAACGTAAGTCCCACTATTTACTTAAACATCAATATAACAGCAGCATTCTCTGTCACTGATTTTCTTCCTTTTTTGTTTCTGAAATTATTTGATTAAAAGGGGAAAATAGTCTGCTAGCAGCTATTTAGAACAAAAATGAAGGCACAAATAGTAGGGCTCTAGAGTCGATGAGTGAAGGCGTGGTGAGTATCAGGTGATTTTGGCATGAACAGAAACCCTGAAATACACTTGAAGACACGGCACTGTTTTGCGTTTATAGGTGCATACTTAAGTGACTAACTCGATCAGGGATCCATAAAAATTTTTTCTTTCTTACTTTCTAGCAATAAAATATACTTATCAAAACTTGCCAGCTTATCTGTGCAAATGTATACTTATCACTGATGCAAAAAAATACGTATGAAAATAAACCCTTAAAGACCTGCTTTTCATAATGTTCCAAAGGTCCTGTGCAGAGTCAGTTTCTCAAGAGCTCTCAAGATCTGACTTGGAGAGAGAGACCAAAATGTGGAATCCAAAGGAGATAAGGACAACCATGCCTCTGTGGAGGCACTATTGAATCTGCTGAAAGCTTAAATGGAATTTACTTTCTAATAGTTGATCACAGATAAGCTACTTGTCCTTAGGGAAATTTAGGGCCAACAGGCCATGTTTTGACAGAAAACATCCTTGGATCATATCCCAGAATCCTTCTTCATAAGTGTATCATACATATACGATTCAGCTAGTTTAGCACTGACTCTATTGCCACTAATAATTATATATGGTCTTAGGAAAAAAGGATACCACTGAAGTCACTGGATACAATATTCATTTTAGACTATCTCAGGAAGGATTTACATACATTTGTTCAATAATTATTAATTTAAAATCTCTAAATATTGTTTCACATTTCTGCTTGTGAAAAAAAAAATGTCATCATGGTTGTATCTTCCTCCTAATCAAATATTCTAGAATATGAGGTCATTCAAAACTAGACTGGAAAGAACCAGATTAAAAGCAGGGCAGTGAGGTCACCAATTGCTGCTTTTGTTCCCCAAGTTTGTTTAAATACCTAAATATTTCAGCAGCTGAAAATTATTCCACATCAGAAGCATCGTTGTCAGAAAGATGATAGTTACTTCCCTTCACCCGAATATATTCAATATATCTCCCTTCATCAGAATCTGAAGCGCCACATGTACATAACCTGTTGTCAAAGAGTGATTCAATTTCCTCTAATTTTTTCCCTTTGGTCTCAGGAAGACAGCCATAGATGAAAAGGAGTCCCACAGCAGCGAATCCAGCATAGAGGAAGAAGGCTCCTGCAATGGAAAATAATACGTATGTATATGAATAGTCCTAGGTTGGAAAGTGTACTTGATTTTGATTTTTCCTTCTGGTCAATCATACATAACTGTGGTCTTACATGGAGGCAAAAAATAACTACTGGCCTGCTTTACTCTTACTATTCTAGCTCTATGAACATAATACAATTTACCTTTCTAAGTTCAAGTTATACAATGCCCAACTCAAGAAGAATGATAAACTGAGTTCAGATGTAACTTCTGCTTTGAAGTCTTTCCTCACTTCCTTGGCTAGAGATCACTGTTCTCTCTCCTGTGTACTTTTACAGCACTTTGCTGAAGCCACCATCATAACAACCAAGAAGTATTATGTGCATGCATTTGCGTCTGTCTTGTCTACTAGAATGGAGGCACTTTGAGGGAACAATTTCTTTCTCATTTATCTTGTACTTCTAGAATCACATACATGATGCCACTTCTGAGTTCATGATTCAGTGGAGTACATGGCAACTTATCTTTCCAATCTCTCACGCCCAAAGTTGAGAAGTCAACCTTGACTGTTTCCTTACCCTCGCAACCAACATCCAATCTGTTAGGAAATTCTGTTGGATCTACCTTCAAAATACAATCCAAATATGACCACTTCTCGCCATTCCACTGGTATCTCTGATCTAAAGGCAATCTTCTCATCTGCACTATCACAGTGGTCTCTTACCTAGTCCCCTTGTTCCTTCTCTTAGACCACCAAGGTCCACTTGTTTTGGTCCATAGCGCTTCTCACCATCTGGCATACTATAAAGCTTACTAATTTGTTTTGTTTTCCCCAACTAGAATATAAGTTCCATGAGATCAGAGAATTCTGCTTTCCCCTAAGACTATGCATGCCAATGCAGTATAAACACAAAGACCTAAATAGTACCTGGTTGTGTTACAATTCTAAGTGTAAATACAGCAAGTCTAGATGGATGCGACATATGTGACTTGTGTATACTCTCTACATATTTCCAAGATGGTCTTTCTTATATAATTCTCAATTTAAATATTAGAACCTTACCACAGTGGAGTTCCTGCCTAATTTAAGGTGTTCAATTGAGATCATCCTGGTAATGGAAGATGATAAACTAATGTGACAAATGGCAGAAAGGATATCAGATTGGGAGTTGGAAAATCTAGGTTTAAATCTTGTTGTGTGACTTCCAGTCATTTAACCTCCTCTCTGTGCCTCAGTTTCCGTATCAAGTAAAAAAAAAAAAAAAGATGGTTTCTCAGCTATTTTACATATTTATTTATTTTTGAGAGAGAAAAAGAGGGGGGGCAGAGAGAGGGGGACAGAGGATCTCTGCACTGGACAGCAGTGGGGCTTGAACTCACAAACTGTTGAGATCATGACCCGAGCCAAAGTCAGATGCTCAACCAACCGACTGAGCCATCTAGGTTAGGTGCTCCACTCAGCTCCTATTTTAGTTTATAATTCTATAAATTTTACAACCCCAATCAGGAGCAGGCATAGGAGAGATGGTTATGAGATGCTTGAGAGGGAGATGTGCTCTCCTGTTTCAGTGTCAAAACTGGTCTCCTTAAGGACTGAGTCTATGGCTTGTTTGTATTTGGGTTCCCAATGCTTAATATGGTGCCTGACACAATGGAGCATCTAGAAATAAATGTGCTCTTGTTGACTGCAAGCAGATCTGAAATAAAGGGCTAAACTAGACAAAGACATATTACAAAATCAAGCTGTAAGCAAAATAGTGTAGCAAGCAGTTAAAGAACTGAATAATATTTTCCCTTTCTGATGAATCATTACAGAATGGGAAAGACATTATGAAGACTGCTTTTTAAAAGACATAAGTAACCATTCCAGGAATAAATACAGAAACATTCTTGGGAAGGTTCAAGGAAAACTGGAAGAAAAATGCTGCTGAATTGTCCACCTGAAAGAATCTGCTTGGTGGGACGAGGAGTCATGAGAGAACTTCAGGGAAAAAGAGGTAAATTACAAGATTTAGAAAAAATACGAAAGGGTTGACTAAATCATGGCATAGTTTGCTAGATTAAGTCAAGGAGCTGGACTTGTGTAAGAGAAATGCTCTTTGTTTAAAAACACAAATACAGGCGTCCTTTATTTCATTTGTTTGATTCATGTTAAACATTTCATACAAGCGTATATGTATTTTTTATGTCTTATACTTAGTAAGTAATCAGAAAATACTACTAGGTCATCTGGGATGCATGGCTGAGTGCTACAGTGACAGGAAGGTTCCATGGCTCTGTAGACAGTGTGGATCTGAAAGTCACAAAGTGATACAGGCAGACTCCTGGGGCAGTTTCTTAAATTCTCTTGACCCTGCTTTCCTCATCTGTCTAATGGGGAAAAAACTGCTGCCCTGCCAAACTGCAAAGAACAGAAAAAAATGTATGTTACATGCCTACTAGAATTCTGGAGGTTAGCTGCCAAAAAAAAGTGGTAGCATTACCAAATGCATCTAAATGACTATGGAAGAAGGGTTGCTATTAGAGATAGAATAGAACAAGATTAGTAGGACTTAAAAACTGGGAATGTTTTCATGAAAAGGGTGATGCTGAAAAGCTAGCTCTTGGATGATGCTGGGTTTTGGAGGAAAAAAAAAAGCAGATGAGGTCCTGTGTTTGATTACAGATAAGTAAAACTTGTGGTGGAAGAGAAATGGAATCGTTAGCAGGGAGGGACAAAGAAAGGATGGTAATCATGATGACAATACAGAAAAAATAAGTGCAGATGGTAAAACATTTTAGACTAAATCAGGCTGCTAAACTCCAGAATCTCTAACAGAGCAAACTACGTTTGGCTTTATAAAATATAATGTTGAGGAAACATTCATCATGTTTCGCAATTTAGCAACAGTGGCATGAATAGAAATAAATCAAATCTGTCAGTGCTCCACCATTATGGTTAAAAACAATTAGATGGAATAGGAAGATTCTTAAAGGCCATATAGTTTCTTGCTTGTGACCCAGATTCCCCATCCAAATAACATCAAAGAAATTCTACTAAAATGAAAGACCTTGGGGTGCTTAGGTGGCTTAGTTGGTTGAGCGTCCGGCTTAGGCTCGGGTCATGCTCAGGCTCAGGTCATGCTCTCACGGTTTGTGCGTTTGAGACCCCCGCAGGGCTCTGTGATGACAGCTCAGAGCCTGCAGCCTGCTTCAGATCCTCAGTCTCCCTCTATCTCTGCCCCTCCCCTCCCCATGATCTGTTTCTCTCTTTCTCAAAAATAAACAAACAAAAGATAAAATACAAGATCCTTTTACAGAATCTAAAGCAGGCGATACCAAAACTGCCCAAGTGGTGAGACCTATGGTTAAGCCACAGAGGCATGGGCCAGCCAGGAAGGCTGTGGCCTCCTCCAAATAATGGCCAAGTCAGTTATGTGACTCATTTTCTTATTTCTCCTTGGAATGCAGGTAGAAAAAAACCCCAAAAATCTGTAATGAGTCTGTCAGGATTGTTAAGTGCAGATATTCCTCAGTTTTATTCTGAAGGAAATCAATCTTATGAAGAATCCTATATGAAGTTTCAGATTTAAACAAATATTTAATTGAATTATACAGGATGAGGAATCAAAGACCATGTCTGACTGAATTTCAGTACCTCAGTACAGGAACTTTGATACAATGCTTTTCAAGGGATCTATTTAGTAGATTTAGTATTTAGTAGTCACAAGTGCTATACATAAAATGGTATAGTCCTGACATTTTAATGATAATTTTTAGTAATAAACGTTACTGAATGGGGGCCAAGGCAGACTTGTCTAAGCAGTATAGTTCAGGAAGAAAACAAAATTTGAGGTTTTATGAAATAAGAAGGAGGCAATAAAAGAAGACATGGAAATTTAAAGAGAAATACATTGTTATGGAGTATGTTTGTTAAATCATCTATAGAAACATGTGTCTTACATAAATCAGTAACATGTAGATTAAAATTTAGGTCCAAAAACAGAGAAAAAACTTAGCAAGCAGTAGACCTAATGGACCAGTGTGTTGACATACCAGAAGCCTGGCTTAATGCAAAGCAAAAACTTCTAACTAATATATAAACAATATATATATTTTATTATATATGAGCCATATATATATACTACAATATAAACTGTATATATTCAAATGGAAGTAGGGTTGACACAATTCACATTAGCTTCCGGTGTACAACATACTGATTAGACAACTATGTACATTATGCCATACTCACACGTGTAGCTACCATCTGTCACCACGTATCACTATTACAATACCATTGACCATGTGCCCTGTGCTGTACTCTTCATCTCCATGGCTCACTCATTCTGTAACTGGAAGCCTGTACCTCCTACCACCCTTCACCCATATTTGCCCAACCCTCACCCTCCTTCCCCTCTGGCAACTGCCAATTGGTTCTAACTGAATATTTCTGAAAGAAGCATGGCTGTGTATGCCCTATTTAAATTTTATTTCTGTTGCCTCCTGTTGTTGAGGCTGCATAAACTGAAGGAGGAGCTTTGCTAACAAAAGTCTTGCCATGTATACTTTTAGTATTTGGTCTACAACTTAATAAAAAGAATACTTCCGTGGGGTGCCTCCCTGCGTGGTTCAGTTGGCTAAGTGACCAACTTTGGCTCAGGTCATGAACTTGCAGGCTCATGAGCTTGAGTCCCACATCGGGCTCTCTGTGGTCAGCACAGAGCCCACTTTGGATCCTCGGTTTCCCTCTCTCTTTCTCAAAAATAAACAAACAAAAATACTTCCTTGGGATATTAGCCTATATTTAGGTCTTTAAGAATTCCCTAAAACAAACAAAAAAATTAAGCATTCTCAAGAACTAGCAAATATGGGTAAATATTTATTGTATAAATACCTATAGTGTCAGAAAGATAAGTTTCTGAATTTATGTAAAAAACTTTAATTGCCAATGGGATAAAATTGAATATATGAAATATGTATATCCATTTTAAAATGCCAATGCATTTCCTTTTTTAATATGTTTCTAAATTTCTAAATGTTCACTGGGAGAGATAAGAGTTTTATAAAGATAATAGGAGCTAATACTAATACAGTATGTTCAGGAGACAGGAAGAATAGATTTGTATGTTTCCTCATATTCAAAATTCATCTGTGTATTTATTAATTTGACAAACACTTCTGAGGGCTTATCAAGTGAAAAGGAGGCCCTGGAAGATACTGGGAATATAATGGCAAACCAGGCCTAAGTCCTGGCCTAAGCTCCAGTGATTTATGGTCCAACTGTGGGATGTGTGTGTGTCTGTTCTTGCAAAAAGGAATGTACATGCCCAGAGCATGGGATGCGGTGGGGTGAATGATGGGGAAGGGGTCAGAGAATGGTCTAAGCAACAGACACTCCATATACATACAGAGACTTACAGGGACTATCTTGGGATAGTCCATCGTTTAGAATCCAATTACAAACTATTGGCTCATAGACAGTGAAGAAATTCTCTCGCTAAAGAGAAAATCTTTTCACTTTAGTTAAAAATGGACTTGAAGTAGCTTCCCAAAGCTTTTTTCCTAACTCAGCCACGTCCTAATATTGTTTTGAGTTATGGTCCACACATTTCCACATAAACACTTCTGTCAGGTTTATGCTTTTGGTAGTGGTAAGTGCTGGTCCGGGCCGACACTGAAATTACCACGCGGTGGCCTGAACAGCATAGATAATCTAGTGGAAGGCATACATCACAGCACGACCTTTGGGGGAGCTACCTGGACATGACTGCTCCATCATGAGACATCTTCAACATTACCCCTTAGATTCCCTGCCTGCATCATTTCTACCATCTTCTGTTATTTATGTTTCTTCATTAAAATAAAAGCCTGCGGTGAAGATTTCCAACTGGGGCGATAGCTAGGAGATGTTTGAGTTGTATGGGGTGAGGGCTATAAAGCACTGAGGGATGAGCAGCCATGCTGCTTAGTAAAGAATTACTCTTCTCTTTCCCTAGGTTCATTTCCAAGGCCTTTGGGGAATGAGAAAGCCACGTAGACATACTGAGTATAGCAAAAATATAACCATCTACTCTGTTAAACCCAAATGATAGTACATATAAAAAGAATAGGAAAAATAAAAATGAAACTATAGATGGAAAAAATATTCTCTTACCATAATATGTGAGGTACTCTGCTGTGTGTAAAAATGTCAGTGAAACCAAAACGTTGAACATCCAATTTATTCCAGATGAACATGCATTTCCTGTACTTCTTGCCCAAAGGGGATATATTTCGGAATTCACCGTCCAAGGCATTGGTCCCATTCCTGAGAAAAATTAACATTTTCAGTAAGGTAGTTTATAAGAAATTTGAAAAAGAGTAGTTTGTCTCCTTTAAAAAGAGATAACTTTAACACAGAAACACAAAGCCTTTGTTTACCAGGTGCGAAGAAAACAAGATATAAAATAAGGCCCAGAAGTGCAGTCCAGGAGTATGGCGTAGGGCAGAAATTGTAAGCCCAAAATACTTCTTCCGTTTTGAATTTGGTTTCATTCTCACACCTGAAAAATAATGAAATATTAAGTATTAACTTAATGTTTTAGGGTATAGTCGCAGAAATTCAATGTGCTCATCTTGAATGTTTTGGAAGTTCCTTAATTTCATTAAGGAAAAGGGTCCACGATGTTTTTCTTGAAAAACAAATTAAGATTTAAATATACAGGATTACCTGTGAGGCTCACACAGAATATTTTAGATCTGAATATAATTCAAGAGAAAAAGCTGTGTGTACAGCTCAACAGCAAAAAAAAATTGTCTAACTAAAAAATGATCAGAGGATCTAAACAGACATTTTCCTAAAAGAGATACATAGTTGGCCGACAGGTATATGAAAAGGTGTTCAACATCACTAATCATCAGGGAACTACAAATCCATAATCAAGGAAGTTGAAACCAAAATGAGGCATCACCCCCCCCCCCCTTGTCAGAATGGCTACCATCAAAACGATAAGAAATAACAAGTGCTGGTGGGGATGTGGAGAAAAGAGAAAACATTTGTGCACTATTGGTGGAATGTAAACTGGTGAAGCCACTTTACACAACGGGATGGAGGTTCCTCAAAAAATTAAAACTACCGTATGATTTGACAATCCAACTTCTGTGTATTTATCTAAAGAAAACAAAAACACTAACTTGAAAAAACACATGTGCCTGCATGTTCACTGTGGCATTATTTACAACAGTCAGGACATGAAAGCAACCTAAGTGCCCACTGATGGATGAATGGAGACAGAAAACGTGGTGTGTGCAAACACACCACACATACATAGAGGAATATGATTCAGCATTAAAACAGAAGGGATTTTTGCCATTTGTAATCACATAAATGGACCCTGAGGGCATTATCCTAACCTAATAAGTCAGAGAAAGACAAATACCATATGATCTTATATGTACGATCAAAACAAAAAAAACCTGAGCTCATAGGTACAGAGAACAGATCTGCGCTTGTAGGGGCACAGAGTTTGGGGTGTTGCAATGGGTCAAAAGGTACAAATCTACAGTTACAAAATAAGTCATCAGATATAATATACAGCATGGCGACTATAGTTAATACTGTACCACATGTCTGAAAGCTAAGAGAGTAGGTCTTAAAGGTTCTCATGACAACAGACATTGGCAAATAATATAAGGTGACGGATGTTTAATACCAAATCATGTTGTACACCTGAAACTAATAAGTTATAGGTCAAATATACCTCAATTAAAAAACATATTGTATTTTATACCCACTTCATAGAAGTCAGACATGATTTCTAGTTAGTTCTTGAAAGCCATAGTAACACTTTAAGACTGAGTGTCAGTAAGTTGTGGTAGAAAGACCTTAGAGTTTGCAGTCAGGACAAGATTCAAATCTTGAAACCAGATATTTTTTTTTAAAAAATAGAAAAAGAGAGAGGGGGAAAAAAGAAACAAACAAACAAAAAAACCAAACAAGTGTGAGTGGGGGAGGGGAGAGAGAGGAAGAGAGAATCCCAAGCAGGTTCCATGCTGCCAGGGAAAAAATGCCCAACATGGGGCTTGATCCCACGACCATGAGATCGGGACCTGAGTCAGGATCAAGAGTCAGACCGACTGAGCCAACCAGATTCTTTTTTTTTTTTTTTTTAATAAAATGGGGATAATGCCTTACAGGTAATTTTAAGGATCAGAAGGGTCATTTGTAAGGAAGTGATAGCATAGATGTGAGCAGAGAACAATGCTTACATCTGATTCCAACTAACACTTTCCCTTCCTGCTAGGTGCCCTTACTTATGTCTCAGTCACTCCCTGATGACTTTGCCTCCTAGTTCTATTGTGAAGCAAAGTCTCCGCTGGTAAAGAGTGGTAAATTCAACTTAATTAAAACTGGAATTTCCCAAAAAGACATAACTAGTCTCAAAAACATTCTTGCTTCCATTGTCATTTTTAGACTAGTATTCCACCTCTATCGACCTCTGTGTTTGAACCTTAACATCTAAGCCCTGTCCTTGCTGTCATAACCCTGACCTCTGTCATAACCCTCCACCTTGTCTTCATGATTTGGGTGCCTGGTCAGTCATATTCTCCACCCTCTCACCTCCTCTGCCACAATCATTTATTTTTACTTCTGGCCCATATAATACTTTGGCTTCATAGTTCTTTAGCCTCTGAAACTGCAGAGAGAGCACTCTGTAGTTTGCTTGATTTGGAACTATTTTACTTTAAGGTCTCACAGCATTCCTTTTCTGATAACAAGCATTTTGTTTCCTCATTTCCTGTAATTTCCTCCACACCCCCCAAAAAATATTTAGATTTTATTTAAAAAAAAATTTTTTTTTCAGGGGCGCCTGGGTGGCGCAGTCGGTTAAGCGTCCGACTTCAGCCAGGTCACGATCTCGCGGTCCGAGAGTTCGAGCCCCGCGTCGGGCTCTGGGCTGATGGCTCAGAGCCTGGAGCCTGTTTCCAATTCTGTGTCTCCCTCTCTCTCTGCCCCTCCCCCGTTCATGCTCTGTCTCTGTCTCAAAAATAAATAAAAACGGTAAACAAACAAAAAAAAAACACTGGGCAAAATTATGGAACCACACTGCTTGGTTCTATTAAAAGTTCATGCTAGGGGCGCCTGGGTGGCTCAGTCGGTTAAGCACTGGACTTCAGCTCAGGTCATGATCTCATGGTTTGTGGGTTCGAGCCCTGCATCGGGCTCTGTGCTGGCAGCTCAGAGCCTGGAGCATGCTTTGGTTTCTGTGTCTCCCTCTCTTTTTGCCCATCCCCTGCTCACCCTCTGTCTCTCCCTCTCTGTCTCAAAAATAAACATCTTTTAAAGTCTTCTCTACTGAATTCTCTGCTTCAGAGTAGACATTCAATAAACTTTGGTCAACTGTTGCTTCCATTAATTATTTAGTGCTATCTTCTAGTACTGACATCTTTTCCTCTGCTTTCCCACTATGAATTTGGGTCCTTCTTTAAGAAGAAAACTGAACCTATTGAACCTCTGTTTTTCTATATTTTCTTTCAGTTTCTTTCAGTTCTTCTCCCACCTCCATTGGTAACATGTCTCTTCCCTTTTCTAAGGACCTGCACCTTCTTCTTCTTTGCCTTCTGTCTCCTCTGGGGTCACGTTCCATCAGCAGTCTCTTTCCACCATTTTCAGTTTCTTCTGACTTGAACCTTCCCTTCTATTTACAACACACAAGATCACTGCTACTCACTTGTTCAAACCCTCTCATATTACTACTACTAGTTCATCTGCAATTATAGAGAAGTTTATACTGGTGAATTCTACATCCTCACTCCCCACTCTTATCTTCACAGCCCAGCTCGCCCATCCACCTCTATGCCAGCGGACTCCTGCTAGGCTCTGTTTTCCTGAATCTACTCACCCAAAAGTCTGACCCTCAGTCAGTCCCTTCCTCTGTCCAAATCTCCAAATTCCTTTATCCTGCCTTGATTATGAGGTTCTTTGATTACTCTCTGGTGGTATTTGCTGACAACCCTTTTTCTTCTTCCCCTTTGCCTTTACAGTTATATCTCCATCTCTCCATCTTATCTCTCCGATGTATAGGTCTTCATTGCTTTTTTAACTGTATCTTCCTCCCTCAACCGCTAAATATAGGTGTTTTCTAATGTCCTCTTGTGGGGCCTGTCCTTTCTCTCTTAAACATCTCATCTAATTTTATTTTAATTATTTTTTAAAAGAAATGCAGATTGCCACATGCAGTGCCTCATTTGGATGTGTGTGGAGTCTTGGAATCTTGACTACCCTACATTCTCCTATGAATGGACCTTGACAGGTTGTTCAGAGTTTCTAACAGGTGCGCAATTCCCATATACCCTTGATGGAAGAACAGCCCTCCTCTATCCGGAAAGGTCACCCTCTTTGAGTGCACTATAGGAGGGGTGCACACAGAGCAGTGAGGGAGGAAGGGGATATCGCCTAGCCAGCCAGATCAGCCAAATCAACCCTGGTGACCAATGGGGTGACAGATGTCACTGCCAGATCACCCTCACACCCTCTCATCTTAGAGATTTATGATCTCCATATGATGCTCCCTGATAGGTTATTCTAGCACTAACTTTTGTCTCCACTATTGGAATCTGGGTATCTGCTGAATATCCACTATTCTTGCAGGCTGTTGGAACATTCAATGTGATGATGCATACTGAGGGCTTAGCACACTGCGTGGCAGGCAGTGTATGCCGGTGCCTCTCATGACATGCCTGTTTTCGATAATACCACCATCCTTTGAGTTGAAATGGGTTAAACTCTTGCAGTTAATCTTCAATGTTTTCTTCCCCATCTCTCTTTAAATCCTCTATGCTGTGAAGTCCAAGTAAAGAAGAGTGGCGAAGACTATGAGCTCTGAGACTGGCATCCTATGTTCAAACCTAAGTTGGGACACCCAGATTTGAAGCTGGGATGTATGTGAGCTAGGAACTTAACTTTTAAAAGCCTGTGTCCTCATCTGTGAAATAAGGATTCTCCTGACAGCCACCTCAAATAGTTATTTTGAGGCTTACCTGAGGTAATGGATTCAAAGACCTTCACGTGGTATGGGTAAGAATTCAAGATTATGCTCCTAGAGATGGTTTCTTGAATCTGACTCTTCTTTTCTATTTGCATCAAGACCACCCTAATTCAGACTCTGAGTGTGTGTCTCCTCACCTGCATGTGTCTCTACAGCAGACTCTAGAGTGGCCTCCCCATGATCTGTTTCCTGATGTTCATGCACTCCTCCAGTCGTCTCTCAGTGTGGGAGTGACCTGTGACTTCTTTCTAACAGAATGTGCCAAAAGTGACAGGACACATGTGACTAATATGTAAGGACAGTGCTGCTTTGCTGAAGTCTCTCCCTCTCTTGCAGGTACAGATGCCACCCGTTCACCTGTCTGAAATTCTTTCTTCTCAATGCATTTTCATTTTCCTCATTTACGTCATTATCACAGAAGGGCTCTATGTTGTCCTATCTGAAGAGCCTCTCTTTTTTACTGTCCTGGACTCTCCTCCGAGGCAGCACAGCGCAAAGGTTAAGGGCACAGGGTCTAGAGTCAGGCCGCATGGTTTTGTACCTCAGTTCTGTTACTTACCAGGTGTATAACCCTGGGCAAGTTGCTTAGCCTCTTTGTACCTCAGTTTTCTAATCTGTAAAATAAAAGTCCCTAAGAAACTTGTTATGAAGATTACACACAGTTGATAACTGCGTGGCACAAAGAAAGTGATTTAAGTGTTTGCCAAAAGAATAGCCAGTTTTGTACCCCCCACCCCTGTTTTCTTAAATCCCAACCTCTAGTTCATATTAGTATTATCTATGGGCATAAACGAAGCCTTTGCACTAAACTCTGAGTAGAAAACAGCAGTAGAGATCTCCTGATCAATAATCCTTCACCTTCATTTCCCACCAATAGTCTTTTCAGTTCTGAAGATCTTAAAATGAGAAAATAAGAGAGGGGATGAGGAGAGAGAGGAAAGGAGAAAAGATAACCATGCAGGTTGCCGGGGAGGGAAATGCTTACAAATACTCAAATCACTAAAAATCACTGAAAAATTCTATTCACGATTTCATCCATTATTATCAAAGTTACTTGCATGATCTATTTTTCTGAAACAATGGGCAGTAGCAAATTTAGGGTGGGCTCTGTGCAAGGTCTGATGTAGCTTTTCACCATTTGGCCGTGCTTGTGTATGTGCGAAAAAAAGCGAGTGACTCCCTGTAATCCTGGTGCTGATTTTAGGAAACCACTGCAGGCTCTGACTTGGCAGTTACACACTCAGCAATACGTAGACAGCTAATGACTAAGACTGTGACATCATCTGACCTTTAAAATACAAACACTAGAAATCCCAACTAAAAGATAAAAATGTATATTCCAAATGCTATTGCAAAATACCCTCATGTTTTCCTGGCTGAGCGAGTGCCGGTGGAAGAACATAATGCTCCAGAGAAAGAACAAAAAATACTTTGACATCAGTGTGTGGGTTGGGATTAGAAAGAGTCATGCACTCTGATGGGACACCTCACCACATTCTACAGCAAAACCAGGAAATGGACTACAATAACAGGAGCTGCGCAGAGGCCACTGCAGTGGACAGAGCAGCAGAATCCTGTGAGCAGGTGAAACAGGTCTGACTTTGCCAGACTCTGAGAACTAACTGGTACCAAGAGCATGACTAGACTGACACCTGATACCTAGACCGCATAAACCATGGGTTCGCTGTTCCAGCCATCGAACCCACAGTGCTTCCTTTAATGACGCATCTAGAAATGACAGCTCTCTTGGAAGGCAGAACAATTCTCCCTTGCCTACTCGACACCCACTCTAAAACCAGTTCAGATGTTTAGAGCTACTTCTGCCTGTTTTGTGTGTGTATGTTGTCTCTCCATCAGATATCCAAAGAAATAACCAAAGGAACTAAGTGGTGCAACTGCTTTGCCACAGTTAACCATAAGCAACTCATTCCATGCTTTCTCTACAGCACACTCTTTCTGTATTGCTCCTTTATTCACTGTGATGAAATGAACTGCTTCATGTTCACACATGGGGGATGCGAGAAAATACAAACCTGTATTTGAATCGTAAAACTTCAAATCTTTTTATCCAATCCTAATCACTGAGAAACCTAGAGAACTTTGTCTCCCTCCCAGATTTTACTAAAAGATGTAGGATTTTGGAGAAGAGAAGCAAAAGCTCACTGTGGTTTGCCTTGACACATCTACCATTCTTCTACAGGGTTTATCACACATGCTTTCCTTGCTGGTTCACTACTGAGCAGTGGGAGTGAAGAAGCATGATGCCGTCTCCAGTTCCTGATGTAGGTCTGTGATTTCTTTGAAGAACATCATTAAGCTATCATCTCAAAACAAAGTGGACAACCCTGAGAGTTAACATGAATAGTTTTTTATAGGAATTTATAATCTGGTTCTACAGGGATAGTCTGAGCATGGTGGTAGAAGGGTACCTAGAAAAGGACGGAGTATCTCCCCTTCGCTCTTGTCTGAGGAGAAATAAACACAATGCCAATCACTCAGAGGGCCAGGATGATGTCAGTTTACAAGCAACCCAACCCGTGAGAAATTTTAACTTTCAGGCATCCCACCAAAGCAACAGGAAAACTTACTGTTAAAAACTTGACTCATTACTTTTCACTTTAATTTTTGTGTACTAGCATAATTCCTACATAATAATCCAATATGAAATAAACTTCTGTTAAGGGTGGCAACATAGCATTTAAATTCTAACACACATATAGTTGAGTAATTTTAGAAAAGTATGGTTCCCTAGCTTGCAGTATGTAGACCAGGTTGAAGATCTTGGCCTTACATGATTTTCCATTGTCTAGCCTTTTATTTTTCCTGTTTTTGTTTCACAAAACAAAAACAGTCCTCCTGCAGAGGACTGTCACATAAAGGCAAGTTGAAAAAAATAATCGATTTTCTTTTGTTATCATTTTCTGATGAAAAGAAAACCTTTAAACTTATTGAGATGAATCACAGATATGGGAAAATTTCAATAGCATTAGATATTTGGAGCTCAAAGTCTCTTTTTAAATGAATTAGTAAAGTTTTATTTGTATATAAAACATGGTATCTAAACCATTTACCAGTATGTTGGCTAGCTTATATACCCTAAGTATGGGAAACAGATGGACAGAATAAGAGTGTTACCAAATGAAAATAATATTTAAAGTCATACAGATGCAGTGACATTGGTGTAGTCTCTAATTCTAGTAAGAATTTAAATTGAGGGGCGCCTGGGTGGCGCAGTCGGTTAAGCGTCCGACTTCAGCCAGGTCACGATCTCGCGGTCCGGGAGTTCGAGCCCCGCGTCGGGCTCTGGGCTGATGGCTCAGAGCCTGGAGCCTGTTTCCGATTATGTGTCTCCCTCTCTCTCTGCCCCTCCCCCGTTCATGCTCTGTCTCTCTCTGTCCCCAAAATAAATAAACGTTGAAAAAAAAATTAAAAAAAAAAAAAAGAATTTAAATTGATATAATTTCCTTTTGAAATGAAATCTGGAATGAAATATTCTTAGGAAATTTTCTTTAAAAAAATTTTTTTTAACGTTTTATTTATTTTTGAGACAGAGAGAGACAGAGCATGAACGGGGGAGGGGCAGAGAGAGAGGGAGACACAGAATCGGAAGCAGGCTCCAGGCTGCTCTGAGCCATCAGCCCAGAGCCCGACGTGGGGCTCGAACTCACAAACCGCGAGATTGTGACCTGAGCTGAAGTCGGACGCTTAACCGACTGAGCCACCCAGGTGCCCCTCTTAGGAAATTTTCTAAATGGAAATACATGCTGAAAGATACTTCACTATACTTTTATTTACCAGGAGCTTAACACAGATAAGTAATTAGAAACAACAAAAATATTTGCAATGAAGGGTAGTTAAGTCAATTAAGGTACAACGTGACTGTAGAGAATAATGTAGGCATTAAAATAACTATTAAAAGTAAGCTGAGCTAAATTACAAAGGTGGGTTTGAAGATTAAGTCTTAGATCTAACGTAGGTTACTTTCATTTTGATACCAAATTGGCAAACAAACAGTACAATGAATGTCTGCACAATCAAAAACAGAAATAAGTGGATGTGGTCCCCAGTTGGCTCTCTGGTTCCTCCCAGACTTGTGCCCTGAAGTTCTGTGGCCGATGTAGAGAACCTGCCAGGTCAGAAGAGCCCTGAACTCCGCCATGGGGAGCGTCTACATTAGCGTTCAAGTTTCAACCCCATTTCTGTGTAAGAAAAATTTCCCACTTTCTTACTTTGTAAGAAAATACTTCAGCATTCTTTTTCCTACTGCATTATTACACCGACAGCAAGTGGTCATGGTCTACTTTGTAAAGATTACCTGGAAACATGGAAAATACCAATGAACTTGGCAGTGTGGGAGCTATCAGTTATATGAATAAGAATAAATGGGAATATGGAAAACTAGGAGGAAAGAAAAATCTGTTATGATGATGACTGCTTTCACTTTTGAATTTATAGTTGTGATAATGTCACTTTGACAAGATGGGAGCAACTTTAACAACTCATGGACAACTATTCTTGCGCCTCTTTTTCCATTGTTTTGTTTCACTCTAAATTTTTTCCTATTGTAAAGGCAAGCATTAGAGCTAATGTTATTAGCCATTCTCCTGCTTCAACTGGCACCAGAAGTAAGGGAACTCTTGCCTTTGAATTACAAACCTCCTCCAGTATGCTGTTCCTTCGTATCACCCCAAAGGCCTCAAAGCTCTCGTTTCCGTATTTACATTCTTCTATTAGCACACTGCTTCCCTTCTTAGGAGTCTCACAGTGCCTGCCTCTGTCCATAGCTCAGGACTGCCCCACGTGCAAATGGTAGTGCTGTGCTGCACAAACTGCCTGCCTGGCTAACACTATGTTTGGCACCAGCAGCCGTGGCATAGGGTAGATGCTTCATACCAGAGAATGACTTGACAAAGAATTTATATTCTCTCTCTCAGGAGGTCAGAATACGACCAACTTGAAGTGAATAGAGCAATACAGAAGTGGAAAGACTCAGAGAAGGTAAGCAGAGGCCATGAGAAGGATCATATCGTTGTTAGTGATGGGGGAGTGCAGAAGAGAGAGGCAAAGAGCAGACTACCACCAATCCGATGCACAGTATTCTAGATCTTCTTTCTTTCTTTCTATTTTGTTCTCTTACTTTCCTGGGTAACTTTACCATAAAACTTCCATTAACCAGGAAATCTTGTGTCTCTGTTCTTGATGATGATGGCTATGTTCTAAGATAGAGTACTGATGCTGATTTTCAATCTGTAAAATCCCACAGGTCCTCAGAGAATGTACCACAATGGCCACACAGCTCTGTTCTTGCAACAATGTTTTTTTAAATACTGAAAATATGGTATACAATATGAAGATAACTCTTCCCCGTATAGGCACTGTGGGAGATGCTACTCTTATTCCAACTATGCTGTACTCTGTTGCTCATATATTTTCTGGAGTTTCTTTTGGATCATATTCAGAATCTACTTCTTTGTCACTCAAGACAAACTCTCTTCCTCCTTTTTTTATTGCTTGCCATTATGAGCCAATCATATGAGGAAGTCTGAAGTATTTGGTACGAAAAAGAGACTGAACCAAATGGAGTAGACGTGAGGAAACTGTGTAACTGAAATAATAGCAACAAACAGAATAAGTTCAGTTGTTTGTCATGCGCTCTAGAGAAATATGCGGATGTTGCTAAAAGGGGTTGTGCTGCAAGCACACTGCTCCCATCAATGGTATTTAAATTGAAAGCCACTTGTGAGATCTTGGATTATGTTTAATACCTGGCACAATGTATAGGCTTATTTGTTAAATAAATTAGTAAACAAATGAAGAAAAGGCTTAATTTCAATAGAATCGATTTTGCTGATTGCTATGGATTTAATACTTTAGTATAAGAACTATTTAATAATGAAAAACTACTTTTTCAAATAAGACAATACTAAAGTAAATGAAATTAATAATGCAGTTTATAATGGGGCAGGATTATGAGAGGCTCCCATGTGACGATGCTATGATAAAGGTCTCATGATGTGAAAGATACCATCCTTCTCAAGTTTCAATTCAGAGACCTGAGGTTTTCCCACACATCAAGGTTTGCTCTCTTCCCTGACTTCTTTTACTCTCCTGCATTTCTTGGGGACTTTTCTCCAGTAAGGACACAGTACTTCTCTCTTTCCTCTTCCTTCCCTGGGGCTTCATAGGCTAGTACACTTAGTACATTTTATACGTAAGCAATGCTCCATGCTTTTTAAACAAAAAAATAAACATACTTTTATCAATTTTAAGTGGACATTTGGTCATCTAATACCAGTCTGTCCACTATACTGTAAGTATTAGAGAAGACATATATTTGGCATTAAACATTTTAAATTATAAGAATTTATCTCTACTTAATTTAAAAAGTTATTGCCTGTGGTGATACAAGACAGACATATTTCCTTACATAAGCATCGTGAAATCTGCCTGTATCATCCGAAGCCGTGAGAGCTTCATAACACTGCTCCGGGCTGATTTTCTTTCCACCGTGAAAGTTCCTGCACAGGATCCACCCCGCTCATTTTTATTTGCAGGTGCACGGGAATGAATGTAGCTGATTTATCGCTGTTGGCTATCTTGATGCACACAATGGCATAATTTGTTTCTTGGATTCTTTTCAATCCGTTTTACAGCTGCCTTCCATCAAATGTGAGTCCCACGGCTTCTTTATGAAAGCTGTGCTCCCAACAGAAATGTCCTTGAGTAGCAGTATATCTTCACTTGAGGGAGTTGACTAATATTTGTATGGAGTTTTACCATACACAAAACACCTTAATATACATTAACTAATTTAAATCCCATAATAATCCAAAGTAAGGGAGCATCGATAGTTTCATTTTGCATATGAGACAAGTCTTTTGAAAATACAGTAACACTCCCCAGATTACACAGGAGGGGCAGCATTTGAAACTCAGTCTTCTCGGTTTCTTTCTCCTTCAACATGATAGTCCTACCCATTCATATATATATGAAAACCTCTTTCTTTTTTCTTTTTTTTTTTTTTTCAACGTTTATTTATTTTTGGGACAGAGAGAGACAGAGCATGAACGGGGGAGGGGCAGAGAGAGAGGGAGACACAGAATCGGAAACAGGCTCCAGGCTCTGAGCCATCAGCCCAGAGCCCAATGCGGGGCTCGAACTCACGGACTGTGAGATCGTGACCTGGCTGAAGTCGGACGCTCAACCGACTGCGCCACCCAGGCGCCCCTGAAAACCTCTTTCTTAAGGTGCCTTATTTTTTTTGAGGTTTATTTGTTTATTTTGAGAAAGAGATGGTGCAATCAGAGGAAGGGCAGAGAGAGAGGGAGAAAGAATCTCAAGCAGGCTCTGTGTTATTAGCGTGGAGCCTGATGCAGTGCTGGAACATAAGAACCGTGAGATCATGACCTGAGCCAAAATCAAAAGTCTGAAGCCCAACCGACTGAGCCACCCAGGTGCCGCTGAGGTGCCTGATCTTTTATGGAATATAAATGGAAAAAGAGGAGATGAAATCTCTGTTTGAAATCTCCCCTAAGTCAGTGTTCTTCTTTTTTTTTAAATAAAAATTAAAAAAAAATTTAATGAATATTAATTTTTTTTTTTTTTTTATCTTAGAGGGAGAGCACATGCGAGCGGGGGAGAGGGGCAGAGGAAGAGAGATGTGGGGGTCGATCCCATGACCCTGGGATCATGACCTGAGCTGAAATCAAGAGTCAGATGCTTAACTGACTGAGCCACACAGGCACCCACCCAGTTTTCTTCCTTAAGGTCACTACTGAAGTAAGTACTAAATCTCTATCCAAAATGAGTAGAATAAAATGCTTCCCAAAGAGCATTAGGAATTAAAATGAGCAGCACCTTGGCAGATCTGAGCCTCTGTGTCTTATACATTCTCTTTTGACTCAATATCCATGTTGCCCAAAGCACAAACCAACAATCAGAATAGAAATGATGCTTATATGAGCTAGCAGTTAAAATGTCACATAACAATTTCAATAGCTAGATAAGTCATTTGAGGGCAGTGATGTAAACACCACAGATGTATTACAAGGAGAACAATCATTCCAATGCAACAAGATGGCAGTGTTAATCAGGCTTTAAATAATACACACTCTAAAACACAGCTACATAATGATTTTTTCTGATATAGCTGTCATTAAGGAAATTAAAAAAAAGGTGTCCCCAGAAAGTTGCTTACAAGGATGAAAATACACATGGAATGTCTCACAGATTACTTAAAAAAGAAATTGTGCCATTAGTTATTGACATAAGAATTTTGTAAATAGTGAAGAGATGGACTCATTATTATAAAACTATAAACTGTAAGGCAGTTTCACATTATTTTATCTCAAATTGCTGCTAAAGTGAAAATGTAATAGCTTCATAAATTAAGCATTTTGACTGCAATTGCCTTTTTTCTCACTTTCTGATTTGTATAGAAATGTCTGAAACACCTTACTGATCGCCGGGAATGAAACAAAACTGTACCACAGAGATGTGTCGCGATCTTTCTAAATCGAAGATGGTTTTTCTGCCATTTGGGTGAATGAGTAGCTTAACAGGTCCTTTACCGTCCACCCTGTCCTTCCTTCTACTGTGTTCCTGGTACTGGAGCAAAGCAAATGGTGTCACACTCACCCTCAGGCTCACCATCCTAAAAACTGGCTTCACACTGCAGGGTCTGTCCCCTGCTCCAGCCTCATCCTTCACTCCCTCCACCTCACTTACCATCCTCACCCCTGCTCCCACGGGCCAGCACGGTGACAAACACACAGTTGGTGCTCAATAAGTACGTTAAATGAATCAGTCACTTTCACCATTTGACAATGTAACAAAATACTGCCTCACGATTCTGAAATTCCTTTATTTCTAAAGCAATTTTGTGTAAGGAGAGAACGAATTAGTGTGATATTTGTCAGATGAATTTTTATGATTTTTTACTTTATAGCAGGTACAGTTACATAGACTTTTAACTCCAAGTAATCACTCCTTGAATTAACTTACTATTTCAACAAATAAATGTTTGTTGTATTATTAGCAGGTAAGAAATTTTTATATTTCTTTACACACACACAAACACCCATAGCCGCAGAAGAGGTATTATGGAATCTGTGGCCTTTTTCTTCACAGAGAGAGAGAAAAGGGATGGTAGTTATGGACAAAGTGGGTGTGTAGTCTTCTGTTAGACCCTGACATATCCTGAAAGAGGGAGCTTAGCACATGTCCTGTGGTTTAGAGTTGTCCAGGACATCAGCTCTAACACCTGGTAATGAAGACTATTCAGAACATGTGAACAAGCCACAGGCAACCTTTGATTATGGATGGTTCACTGTTTAGGCTCTATCTTGGATCCTAGATGAACTTGTACTCTGTGGGGTTAAGATAACCATGGTCCTCTTTAAGAGACAAAACAGATGAACAAAAGGGAAGGGAAACAAAACTATAAAAACACGGAGGGGGACAAAACAGAAGAGACTCATAAATATGGAGAACAAGTGGAGGGTTACTGGAGGGGCTGTGGGAGGGGGGATGGGCTAAATGGGTAAGGGGCACTAAGGAATCTACTCATGGAATCATTGTTGCACTATATGCTAACTAATTTGGATGTAAATTAAAAAAAATAAAAATAAAACAAGTTAAAAAAAACATAAAAAAAAGATAACCATGGTCCTGGAACTATGCTTCAAATAAGGTCAAGGTCTTAGGAGACTGAAGAAAAATCTTAGGGAAAAATACTCTAATTTAAGGAAGGCTTGCTATACTTTTATTGTAAAGTAAATTAAAAAAACCTCGTGTTTACCTTGGGTAGAAGTTTTCCCTGAGGGTACCTGGAGTTGATAATATATATGCCTCAAAGTTCTACCCCTTTAAAGGAAAGGTGGGTCCTGAAGCATCTGAAATGCATATTGTAGGCAGATACTGGCATATAGAGAGGAACATACAATTCAGAGGTGGGTCCTCAGGGATTGTTATGTTAGATCAGTCTGGCTGCCCTAATCACAACAGAGAAAACCCAGAGTCATGAAATTTTAGGAGTTGGGAAAACTTCAAACAGACAGTATTATATCTGGACTCAACTTTGGTGAGTGATCATCCTTTTTACTGTCTTTACCCTCTGTGGAGTGTGGGATGGCTCCGAGGGTTAAAAACGTTATCTAAATCCTCTCTCTGGTAATAGGTACAAAGAATATTTTCCCTGGAAGAAAGTGCTGATCAAATTTGAGATTTCAGTAAATGGCCTACTTTGATCTTTTTTTGGTCCCACTTGCCTTTGTTCTTGGCATGGTGCCTATAATAGCTACAACATTTTTATATGAATAGAATCATAGCCACAAATAAATTTTCTGCAAATGTTTTCTTTAAAAAAAGATAAAATTGTAATGTAGTAAAACAGTGAAATCAACCTAGATGTTGTGAATCTCTGATCCATATATCTGGAGTTACTCAGTCTGGTCAAATCTTCAGAAGAAAAGGAGTTGGAATGGGTAAAGGGCCAGTTTTATACAAAGGTTAACAGCACAAGCTTCACAGTGGAATAGACCTGGATTTGAATTCTGGTCAACCACTTACTAGCTTCCACCAAGGACCTTAAGGAAGTTATTTAAGCTACCTGAGGCTTCCTATCTTCGTTTAAAAATGCTTAGCAGGTAATAAACTATTATTATGAAAACAACAGTAATTATTTAATTAATAAAACACATGTATTCTGCAGGCCTGGGCCCCAGAGACAGAAAGGAATTTTTTTTTCTTGTATAATGTTCTATACATTACAATATTCCCTTGTGGATATGATGTGTTTCCTACAGAAGAAATGAAATAACATCATCTGGATTCCTAGGATATTTTTTTTGTTCCTTCTCAGCTCATTTACTTATCCCACCCAGTCAGAGCTTTTCTGTTAATCATTTAATTGCATTTTGATATACTTTCTTGGCTTCTTCTTTAGCCTTCACTGAAACAAATTTTCTTTTCATGCAATCATGAATAAGTGTATTCTTATTTCTATGCAATAATATATAAGTACCTTTTGGAATATTATAAATTTTTTGAATGAAAATGAATAAATAGCAAGGTGTAAGAGATACGAGACAAGAGAAAGTGGCCTGTGAATGAATGAATAAATCATGATGCAAGGTGAATGGAAACAGTTGGGAGACTTAGTTGACGTTTCCTCACTGTCTAAAAATCAAAAAGGGCAAATGCACCAAGCTTATGGATGATAAATTACAATTTGCTAGCCATAGATCCATCAAGAGCTAAAAATGCACAATACAAGTTTTACTGGTACTAATATAATACACATGATACTCTTAATTCCATCAAAGAAATCTGGTCCAAGAAGGAGAATCTAGCCTAAAAACTGCATAGTAATAAAAATAATATTCAATTATGCATATTTGCTGGAGTACATATACAAAAATATTCTACTCCTAAGGAGGCTTATGTACTTTCAAATAGACTAATTATGACTTTCTGTATGTGTAAAAGAATTAAGAACTATCTAAAGCCTTTCTAAAAATCCTGTTTAATGAAGGGAAACTTCACTTAAGTGTAGTAGGGGGCCAGAAGGGGGAGCCATACCATTCAACATCAATTACAGGAAGAAGCGTCAACTATAGGCCCCAACAGGAAAAGATGCCTCAAATATTCTACAAGAAATCAACCACTACAACTCAGTCAATGAAAAACTGTCATCAGTCACCCTGAATTCTTGCTTTTCTCCATCTTGAATGGACTTTCATTCAAAACAACCCCTCCCAACTTCCTCCTCCTCAAAATAACATTCTTCTCCTCTGATAGACTGGCCTGTGGTTTTGCCGTAGCTTGTTTGTCCCGAATTTAAATTCTGTTATTCTAAATAAACCCATTTTTTTTGCCTGTAAAGTAACTTTTACTTTTCTAATTATGTTATAATGCTGCTTATATTCTTGATACACACAATTAACAGAACACTGACATTAGAAAGTAGCTGATGATCAAATTGCCCTGCAACCTAAATTTACAAATTCCAACTCCTCATCTACATGTATCCTATCATCATAGAATAAATATTTTAGCACAGAGTGCCTTCTTCGTACATATTTAAAAACAAAGTTTCTGTGTGTGTGCAAATAAAATTAGGTTCATGACATAATTGTTTTATAGCCTGTTTTATTAAAATTTGTCAGACATATAAACAGTTTATAAAATATGTACACTATAAACAACAATAGTAAGATAATTACCCCTATTCTCACCAACCTGTTTAAAAACTACATTACTATTAGACTTTAGAAGCTGTTTACAGTTCACTTTCTAATTGCATGCCTCTCCTGGCCCCACAGATGATCACCACCATTAATTGTGTTAACTATTATCTTTCTGTATTGTGATGTAATTTATGTATGCATTCCTAAAAAATCGATAGCTTGATTATGCCTGATATTGAATTTTACATAATGGAACACTGTATGGTTTTTTTCAGGACTTGCTTCATTCCTGAAAATTATGCTTTTGAGATTCATCCATGCTGATGCCTTTAGCTATACTTCTCATTTTCAGTGCACTATGGTATATACTTGTATGAATATAACAGTTTATTCTATTGTTTACAGTTTTTAAAACCTACATATAATGCTGCTATGAACCTATTTTTAATATGTCTCTTGGTGTGTGTGTGTAAGGATTTCTCTGTTAAATATAAAGAAATGGAATTGTTGGGTCACAGGTTACACGCACAGTCAACTTTCTAGATAACACAAACTGTCCTAAGGACAGTCTGGGTCCATTTAGATTCTTCTCATCAGAAGATAAAGAGATAATGTTGCACTGCAACCTTGCCAGTTTTATTTATTTTTAAAATATCTGCTAATTTGGTAGATGAAAACGGTACTCCATTGTTGTTTTAATTTGCGTTTTCTTGATCATCCAAGACCTTGAGCCTCCTCTTTCTATGTTTATTGGCCATTTGAATATTTGTGTTTAAGGTTTTGCATTTTCCAACTGGACTGTTTTTTTTTTTCTCATTGGCTCACAGAAACATTTAGGTATATTGTAGATCAAGATTGTCCAACAGAAATACAGTGTGAGCCACATACACAGGTAAAAATTTGCTAGTAGCCACATTCAATAAGTGAAAGGAAACAAATGAAATCAATTTTAGTAATATATTTAACCCAATGAATTTAAAATATTTTCATTTCAACATGTATTCAATATAAACATTATTAAGAATATATTGTTTGCACTAAGTCTTTGGAGTCTGGTGTGTATTTTACACTTACAGTACATATCAATAGTGAGACAAGCCATATTTCAAATGCTCAAAAGCCACAGTGGCTTGTGGCTAACTCCAGTGGGCAGCATAATTGTAGATACTAAGCTTTTGCCAGGTATATATACTAGAAATATTTTCTATCAACGTGGGGCTTCTTTCAATTTCTTTAAAGTATCTTTTCACAAATCAAAATTCTGAAATTTAAGTAGTCAGATGTATCCATAACTTCCTGTATGGTCTTCATATTCTGACTGGTTTCTTTAAAAAAATCCTTCACTTCCCCTAGGTCATAAAGATATACAGCTATATTGTATGTTTAAAATTATACAGTTCACAAATAAGATGGCCATATATGTAGAAAATGCAATGAAACCAACAGTAACAGTTACTAGAAAAAGTGAATTTATAGTAAGGTTGCTTTTTTCAAAATCAATACATAAAAATTGACTGTGGGAGTGAAGATGATGGAGAAGTAGGGGGATCTTAGGCTTTCCTCGTCCATCTAACACAGCTGTATTGAGGTTAGGTTACTTGGAACACCCAGGAAATCGATCTGTGGCATGGCAGAAGGATCTCCACAGTTGGAGGGAGACACATTAGAAGGTGTGAGGTGTGTGGAAGTGAACTGGGAGAGAGGAGTATGGTGGTGCAATGGAGAGGAGTGAACCCCCTTTCTGTGGAGAGACAAAAGGGAAAGAAAGAGAGGGGTGGAGAAAGTATGGTATCAAGTTCGTACAAAAGGAGAACCTCTCTGGACCACGGACTGGGGGGGCAAGAAGTACTGAGTGTTACCCCCCCCCCCTTTTTTTTTTTTTGTTTTGGAGCTCAAACTCTGAGGTTTGGGAAGTACATGACTTTCTCTGGAGCAGAGCTGTGGCACACACTCCTGGGGAGGAAGGAGCTGACCCTGGAGTGCATAACATGGTGTGGGGAACTCAGGGTGCATAGGGAGAGAACAGTTCCCTTCCTGGAGTACTTTTGGAAGAGGGTTTATTGCCTCCCCAAGGACAAAAGACCCTGCAGGTGCCAGCCAAAGGCCTTTCATCAGCAGGGGACAGAGGTGCAACCAGAGCGAATATAACCTTTGCTGCTTTTAGAGGTGCTACACTATATATTCTGTGTACTGTGCAGGCATGGGGCTATTTCTCAGGGCCAGAGGACTTCACACGGTGTGGAGAGGCTCTACTCCAGAGGAGGGGAGCAGATCCATGCAGTGCCAAGTCCTTTAAGACTTTGGGTTTTGAATCCTACTTTGGGTTTTGAATCCTAGCCGCCCGCCAGAGGAAAAATGCAGGAGAATTGTGGTGCAGCCCTCGCTATTCTGTGGCGGCTGTCTGAACAACACGGGTGTGAGATTCTTGGTCCAGGGATGAGGGATTGGAATGGTGCCATTTTCCCTCCAACACCAACATGGTGGGACTTCAGAGAGCAGCACAGCGGCCCCCAGTGGACTTGCTTACACCAAACCCTGCCCCTCTGTGCCTGGCAATTGCTTATTTACTGGGGCAGGACTGACTCTGCCAACACAGCTGGCCTCTCCTCCAGACCAGCACAGCCAGCTCCCCCATGCACCAAGTACACTGAAAATCAAGTGCTTCAAAATGACACCTAGTTTTTTCCTTGTTTCTTTCGGAATCAGGCTTTTTGGTTCTTTTCTTTTCCTTCCTTTTTCTTTTCTTCCTTTTTTTCCCTTGCTTTTTCTTTGAAATCAGCCTTATAGTCTTTGATTCTCTGTTTTGTTTTGTTGTCATTCCCTTTTTCTTTTTTGGGGCACATGCTCACCCCCCACCCCTTTTTTTTCTAGGGGTAGTTACTTCAACAAACAAATCAAAGCACACCGAGTTACAGATCGAAACATTCTACCAGCGTAAGCAAGAAGAGCTCTACAAGGACTGACAAGAGAGAAAGAGAAGCCAAAACGCAGCAGCAGAGTGCACACAGCACACACCAGAAACACTACCTGAAGTGGCAGACCCTGGACAGTGTATGACCCCTCTTTAATACAGTAGTACTCTCAGGTGCAGGAAAAACAACAAGCATGTAAAACACACAAAAGACAGAAACTGCCAAAATGACAAGATGGAGTAATTCTCTTCAAAAGAAAGGTCAAGAAGAAATCATAGCCAGGGACTTGCTCAAAACAGATAAAAGCAATTTATCTGCACAAGAATTTAGAACAACAGTCATAAGACTGCTAGCTGTGCTCGAAACAAGCATAGAAGACACCAGAGAAACACTTGTTACAGAGATCAAAGATCTAAAACCTAGTCAGGATGAAATAAAAAATGCTTTAACTGAAATACAAAACAAACTGGATACAGTGACAATGAGGACTGAAGAAGTAGAGGAGAGAATAGGTGAAACAGAAGATAAAATTATGGAAAATCATGAAGCTGAAAACAGGGAAAGGAAATTACTAGATCATGAGGGGAGAGTTAGAGAACTAAGTGATTCCATGAAACTAAACAATATCCATATCATAGAAGTCCCAGAAGAAGAGCAGGAAGAAGGGGCAGAAGGTTTATTTGAACAAATTATAGCTGAGAACTTCCCTAACCTGGGGAAGGAAACAGGGATTCAAGTCCAAGAGGCACAGAAAACTCCTCCAAAGAAACAAACAAGCAAACAAACAAAACAGGTCAACACCATGATATATCATAGTGAAACTGGTAAAATACAAAGATAAAGAGAGAATTCTGAAAGCAGGTAGGGACAAAACGTCCTTAACCTATGTAGGTTAGGTTCTCAGATTAGATCCTTAATCTAAGGTAGACACATAAGGTTAGCAACAGACCTGTCCACTGAAACTTGGCAGGCCAGAATGGAATGGCATGAAATTTTCAATGTGCTGAATGGGAAAAATATGCAGCCAAGAATTCTTTATCCAGCATGGCTGTCATTTAGAATAGAGAGATAAAGAGTTTTTCAGACAAACAAAAACTAAAGGAGTTCATGAGCACTAAATCAGCCCTACGAGAAATTTTAAGGGAGACTCTCTGAGTGGAAGGAAAAAAAAAAAAAGACGACCAAGGCAACAAAGATTACAAAGGACCAGAGAACATGACCAGAAACACCAATTCTACAGGTAACACAATGGCATTAAATTCATATCTTTCAATAATCACTCTGAATGTAAATGGACTAAATGCTTCAATCAAAAGACACAGGGTATCAGAAGGGATAAAAAACCAAGATCCAACTATATGCTACCTACAAGAGACTCATTTTAGACCTAAAGACACCTGCATATTGAAAGTGAGGGGATGGAGAACCATGTATCCATGCTAAAGGAGGTTAAAGGGAAACTGGAGTAGCCATACTTAGACAGACTAGATTTTAAAATAAAGACTGTCAGAAGAGATGAAGAAGGGCATTATATCATAATTAAGGGGTATATCCATCAAGAAGATCTAACAATTGTAAATATTTATGCCCCCATCTTGAATCACCCAAATATAGAAATCGATTAATCACAAGTATAAAGAAACTCATTGATAATAACACCATAACGGTAGGAAATTTTAATACTAAATTTATAGCAATGGACAGATCATCTACGCAGAAAATCAACAAGGAAACAATGGCTCTGAATGACACACTGGACCAGATGGAAATAACAGATACATTCAGAACATTTCATCCTGCGGAAGCAGAATACACATTGTTCTTGAGTGCACAAGGAACATTCTCCAGAACAGATCACACACTGGGTTACAAATCAGCCCTCACCAGGTACAGAAAAGATTGAGATAATTCCATGCATATTTTCAGAACACAATGCTATGAAACTTGAAATCAACCACAAGAAAATATTTGGAAAGTCCTCAAATACATGGAGGTTAAATAATATCCTACTAAAGAACAAATGGGTTAACCAGGAAATTAAAGAAGAAAGAAAAAAGTACATGGAAGTGAATGAAAATGAAAACATGGTAGTCCAAAACCTCTGGGATGCAGCAAAAGCAGTCCTAAGAGGAAAATACATTGCAATTCAGGCCAATCTCAAGAAGTAAAAAAGGTCCCAAATATACAACCTAACCTTGTATATACCTAAAGGAGCTTAGAAAAGAGAAAATAAAGCCTAAAACCAGCAGAAGGGAAATAATAAAGATTAGAGCAGAAATAAATGATACAGAAACAAACAAATAAACACAAAAACAGAATAGAAACTAAATGCTGGTTCTTTGAAAGAATCAATGATAAACCCCTAGCCAGACTTATTAAAAAGAAAAGAGAGAGGACCCAAATAGATAAAATTATGAATGACAAGAGAAGAGATCACAACAAATACCACAGAAATACAAGCAATTATAAGAGAATACTATGAAAAATTGTATGCCAATAACCCGGGCAATCTGGAAAAAATGGACGAATTCCTAGAAACTCACACACTACCAAAACTGAAACAAGAAGAAATATAAAATTTGAACAGGCTCATTACCAGCAAAGAAATAGAATCAGTTATCAAAAATCTCCCAACAAACAAGAATCCTGGGCCAGATAGCTTCCCCAAGGAATTCTACCGGACATTTAAAGAAGAGTTAATACCTGTTCTTCTCAAACTGTTCCAATAAACAGAAATGGAAGGAAAGCCTCCAAACTCATTCTATGAAGCTAGTATTACCTTGATTCCAAAACAAGACAAAGACCCCACTAAAAAAGGAGAACTACAGACCAATATTCCTGATGGACCTGGATGTACAAACTCTTAACAAGATATTAAGAAATTTAATTGAACAGTACATGAAGAGAATTATTCACCATGATCAAGTGGCATTTATTCCTGGGCTGCAGGGCTGGTTCAATATTCACAAATCAATCAACATGATACACCACGTTAATAAACCAAAGGGTAAGAACCATATGATCCTGTCAATCGATGCAGAAAAACCATTTGACAGAATACAGCATCCTTTCTTGATAAAAACCCTCAAGAAAGTAGGGACAGAAGGAACATACCTCAACATCATAAAGGCCATATATGAAAGATCCACAGCTAATATCTTCCTCAATGGGGAAAAACTGAGAGCTTTCCCCCTAACGTCAGGAACACAACAGGGATGTCCACTCTCACCACTGTTGTTCCTCATAGTACTGGAAGTCCTAGCTTCCGCAATCAGACAACAAAAAGAAATGAAAGGCATTTAATTGGTAAAAAAGAAGTCAAACTTACACTCTTCACAGATGATATGATACTCTATGTGGAAAACCTGAAAGAAGCACTCTCAACAATAGCCAAATTATGGAAAGAGCCTAAATGTCCATCAACTGATGAATGCATAAAGAAATTGTGGTTTATATACACAATGGAGTACTATGTGGCAATGAGAAAAAATGAAATATGGCCTTTTGTAGCAACGTGGATGGAACTGGAGAGTGTGATGCTAAGTGAAATAAGCCATACAGAGAAAGACAGATACCATATGGTTTCACTCTTAGGTGGATCCTGAGAAACTTAACGGGAACCCATGGGGGAGGGGAAGGAAAAAAAAAAAAGAGGTTAGAGTGGGAGAGAGCCAAAGCATAAGAGACTGTTAAAAACTGAGAACAAACTGAGGGTTGATGGGGGGTGGAAGGGAGGGGAGGGTGGGTGATGGGTATTGAGGAGGGCACCTTTTGGGATGAGCACTGGGTGTTGTATGGAAACCAATTTGACAATAAATTTCATATATTAAAAAAAAAAAAAAGAAAACCTGAAAGACTCCACCAAAATCTGCTAGAACTGATACATGAATTCAGCAAAATTGCAGGATATAAAATTAATGTGAAGAAATCTGTTGCATTTCTATATACCAATAATGAAGCAACATAAAGAGAAATCAAGGAATCGATCCTAATTACAACTGCACCAAAACCCATAAGATACCTAGGAATAAATCTAACCAAAGAGGTAAAAGATCTATACACTGAAAACTATAGAAAGCTTATGAAAGAATATGAAGAAGACACAAAGAAATGGAAAAAAAAAACATTCAATGCTCATCGATTAGAAGAACAAATATTGTCAACAAGTCTATACTACTCAAAGCAATCTACACATGCAGTGCAATCGTTATCAAAATAACACCAACATTCTTCACAGAACTAGAACAAACAATCCTAAAATTTGTATGGAATCAGAAAAGACCTCAAATAGCCAAGGTAATTTTGAAAAAGAAAACCAAAGCTTGAGGCATCATAACTCCGGACTTTGAGCTGTATAACAAAGCTGTAATCATCAACACAGTAGGGTACTGGCACAAAAACAGACAATGGAACAGATCAATGGAACAGAGCAGAGAACACAGAAGTGGACCCACAAATATACAGCCAACTAACCTTTGACAAAGTGGGAAAGAGTATACAGTGGAAAAAAGACAGTCTCTTTAGCAAATGGTGCTGGGAAAACTGCACAGTGACATGAAGAATGAAACTGGACCACTTTCTTACACCATACACAAAAATAAATTCAAAGTGGACGAAAGACATAAATGTGAGACACGAAACCATCAAAATCCTACAGGAGAAAACAGACAGCAACCTCTTCAACCTTGGCTGCAGAGACTTCTTATTAGACTTGTCTCTATAGGCAAGGGAAATAAAAGCAAAAATAAACTATTGGGACCTCATCAAGATAAAGAACTTCTTCACAATGAGGGAAACAGTCAACAAAACCAAAAGCAACTGATAGAATGGGAGAAGGTATCTGGCAAATGACATACTGGATAAAGGGTTAGTATCCAAAATTTATAAACAACTTACCAAACTTAACACCCAAAAAACAAATAATCCAGTGAAGAAATGAACAGAAGACAAGAACAGATACTTTTCCAAAGAAGACATCCAGATGGCTAACAGACACATGAAAAGATGCTCAACATCACTCATCAGGGAAATACAAATCAAAACCACAATGAGATACCACCTCACACCAGTAAGAGGGGCTAAAATTAACAACTCAGGAAACAACAGATGCTGGCGAGGATGTGGAGAAATGGGAACCCTTTTGCACCATCGGTGATAATGCAAACTGGTTCAGCCACTCTGGAAAACAGTATGGAGGTTCCTCAAAAAATTAAAAATAGAGCTATCCTATGACCCAGCAATTGAATTCCTAGGTGTTTCTCCAAAGGATACAAAAATGCTGATTTGAAGGGGCACATGCATGCCAATGTTTATACCTGCACTATCGACAATAGCCAAATTATGGAAAGAACCCAAATACACACACACACACCTATACCATGGAATATTACTTGGTGCTCAAAAAGAATGAAATCTTGCCATTTGCAGTGGATGGAACTACAGTGTATTATGCTAGGCAAAGTAAGCCAGGCAGAGAACGACCAATACCATATGATTTCACTTACATGTGGAATTTAAGAAACAAAACAGATGAACACAGGGTATGGGAAGGAAAAATACGATGAAAACAGATGGAGACAAATATAAGAGACTCTGAAATATAGAGAACAAATGAAAGGTTGCTGAGAGGAGGTGTGTGTAGGGGGGAGTAGGCTAAATAGGTGATGGGCATTAAGGAGGGCACTTGTTGGGATGACTGCTGGGTATTGTATATAAGTGATAAGTCACTGGCTTCTACTCCTAAAACCAATACTACACTGTATATTAACTAACTTGAATTTAAATAAATTTTGTACTCTAAAAACAACTTACTGCATTTTACATTCTAAAACAAACCATGAGAAATTAAGAAATACTCTATTAACAACAGCATCAAAATATGAAATACCACGAATGTGATGGAAGATACACACGATCTGTAACCTAAAAACTAGAAAATACTGCAGAAAATAAAACTAAATCAATGCAGATACACCTTGTTTACGGGTTTATTGTTAAAAATAATCAATTTTCCCCCCAAACTGATCTATACAGTCAACACAACCCAATCAAAATCCCAGCAGGCATTTTTTTTTTTGTAATTGACAAATGGATTTTAAAATTCATATGGAATTGCAGGGGAGCTAAAGAGCCCAGACAACTTTGCCTCCATCGTAGCCTCCAGAGGAAGGGTTCTTGTACAGATGACTGCTCCATGCCTCAGAACCCCTCTTATGTAAAGCCAACCAAAATATCCTCCGTTTTATTTCAGATATTCCTGAAAGAAATCCTGTCTTCACTCAGAACATTCCTCCAAAGGTTGTTCATTCACCTACTTTCCTTCTTGGGAGGAATCCCTCTCATTACAAGTATAATTTGTAGGGTCTTTCAGGTGAGCTGCAACATGCTTTGAAAACAAATGTTCCCAGAACATGATCTCAGGGCAGAAGCAAAGGAAAAATTTAACCCCGAAAATGGACCCCCATTCTTGTGATTTTCCCTTTATCTCCAACAGATCTGTTACCGTTGGCAGACACTGGATTCGGTGTGCCTTGTTCCAGGAGAAGGTGCTGTGGAGGATGATAAACATTTTCTGTTCTGAATTAACACCAACTCCCCTGTTCTCTGGTACTGAGAAACTAACCCAGTCACTCTAAATGCCCCATTTGAGCCAACAATTCCTAGAACAGGATGTAATGGCCTGGAAGAGCCAAACTGCAAGGAAAACAACTTTCTACAAGACTGCAACAACCTGCCTGACCAACACCCGCCAACCCTGCTGCTGGCACTCAGCAGCTTTTGTCTCCTTTCTCCATAAAACCTCCTTCATGTTCAGAGTAACCCCTCCTTTGGTGTTCTCCCTATTGCGACTGCTTGAATAAAGTCTTTCTGTTGCATTTGGAGGCTTGGAGAATTTCTGAGAAACTGACAGACTTTTACTCTCATTCCGGAGGGAGATTTTCACTGGGCATTGAATTATAAGTTGATGTGTATATTCTTTCAGCACATTGAAGATAGAACTCAATTCTCTTCCAGATTCTGTTGAGAAATAAGCGGTCAGTCTAACTGCTCTTGCCTTGAAGATGATTTCTTTTCCCACCCTCTTCAGCTGCTTTTAAGATGTCCACCCTCTCTTTGTTGTTCAGCAATTTCACATTAATATGTTTAGTGTGGATATGGTCTTACTTCTACTGCTTAGGATGCTTTGGGCTTCTTAAAATTGTGCATTCAAATATTCTGGAATAATCTCAGTTAGCGTAGTTTTAAATACTGCCTCTTCCCCATTTCCTCTATTTTCTCCTTCTAAAAATCTGATGTGAAGTATGTCCATCATACTTCTTATCCCAACCCCCTCTTCTATCCTGATTGCTTTCTCATAGTTTTCATCTTTATGTTTCCTTAGGCTTCATTCAGGATAACATTTTCATATCTGTCTTCCAGTACATTGATTCTACTATGTCAATTCTGCTGGTAAATCTATATAGCCAAATTTTAAACTAATTTATCACATATTTCTTTTCTAGAATAGTTATTTCCCAAATCTTCCCATTCTTTGGTCATATTTTCAAGATTCTCTTTTATTTTTAAAACATATTAATTGTGGTTATTTTAGATTTGATGAACAAATCTAATACCTGAAATCTCCACAGGGCCATCACTGCTGTCTTATGTGTTAACGATTTCCATTCATGGTGCCTGATACCCTTGTGTATTTTGTAATTTGGACTGTGAACTGCTTGTTTTCCTTGCAGTTTTATCTGCAAAATGGTTTGAGGCTTTGACAGAGGCTGGATATTTCCAGAGGATTTAAATGTGCTTCTGCTAGACACCTGGAGGGTTTTACAGACACAGGGAGCATGAATTCGGGCTGACACACACACAAGGGCTGACTTCGTGTTTTAAATTCTTGGGGGAGAGTGGTTTCCCCTCTATCCATGCCTGGGTTGAGAAAGGAAAATTTCCTATGTGTCCCTTCTTCACTGGAACATTTTTCTTTCGAATAGCTTTACTGAGATATAATTCACATGCCATAAAATTTTAGAAGATTTTCATCACCCCCAAACAAACCCCATCCCCGTTAACAATCATTTCCCCATCCTTCCTCTTCTTAGCCCCTGACAACCACTAATCTACTTTCAGTCTCTATGGATTTGCCTATTCTGGACATTTCATATAAATGCAATCTTATAATAGGTGGCCTTTTATAAGTGGCCTGTTTTAATTAACATAATGTTTTCAAGGTTATTCATGGCAGCTTTCATATTTCATTTACTCTCATAATGCCAGGTGGAGCCCTTGACTTTTTAACTTTACATGACTGGGGCCACTGAAATGTGAGCAGAGACAAGGCATAGGACTTCTAGGTTTTTTGTTTTTTTTTTAAAGAAAGGTTTCTTGCCCACTTTCTCCTCTTTCTCATTCCCGTGGACTGGCACAAGGTCTTGGCTAAAACTCTGTAGAACGAATGATTCTTCAAACAGAGATCTAGGTCCCTGCCCATTTTGTGGTGCACTGACACAAGGGTTAGTATCTCTGAAATACTGAAATATGCTGAAATAAACATCTTTGTTTAAACAGGTCTTATGATAGCAGTTTAGCCTGTATGCTAACATAATTAGAATACAGCATCATTTATTTTATCATTTGCCTACTGGATTTTATTCCAATGTTTTTAATAGTCATAATGTTGCCACAAACATATCTATTTTTGGCTTCCTCTCCAAATTTTTCTTATAACACATTTTTAGAAGTGCAGTTGCTAATTACAGGGTGTGGATATTATGAAGCCTCTTGATACATATTGGCAAATTTCCACTTAGAAAAATGCTTTACTCTTGACATCAGTGAAGAGTGCTTTTTGCTCAGTTTCAAAACTTAAAAAAAAACCTAAAAAGTGTGTTTTTGATAACTTGCCTACAGTAAATAATAGTAAGTAATCAATAGCGAAACTGTTGATCTTATTGTTTGTATAAGATCTGATGCTAAGAAAACAACACATATCTCTTCAAGTGATTTAAAGTAAGCTTGCAAGCATCCCTTTGCCCTTCAACTGGGAAACAATAGTAAAAATTGTATTATGTTTGCAATATAATTATCTTTAAGTACATTAAAAAATGCTAACATTTTCAGCATATATTTAACTTATTTTGGATTTCTGACTTGCATTTCCTGAGCTATAATTATGTTATTTTCCCATTCCAGCTTAATATTTTCTCATTTGTATTGTAGTTCTATTTTCTGTTTTCACAAACATCAGCAATATGTGAAAAATATGTAAGTGGAGATTTAACATACAAAGAGGAGCTAATCCAATAACTCATCTCTTGTTAAGTTCCTAAATATTTCAATTAGTCTCACATAAATGATGAGGAAGGACAACTGCATCCCTAAGTTTTGTTGTCTCAAATTGGTAGCTTTTATTCTGTGAAAATGATAAATAAACCTCAGATAATCTAATCATAGTCCAAGACACATGTGTACTTTAAAACAAAAAGAAAAGTTAACAGATACATGTTATATGCCAGTTATGGTAAACACAGACATACACAGACACATGATGAAAACCTGTCATGACTCAATTCATATACCCCAACCATTTGAATATAAAAGCTATTGTTTTGACTCAATCTACTTCAAATATGATTTTTATTCAGGGCTGTGGGAGTCAGGATGCAAGATGTCCCCCAGTGATCCCATCTCCTAGTATTCAGGCCCTTGTGTAGCTCCCACTGGATAGGGTTAACCTGTGTAACTATTATTGTGGAAAGATGGAGTATGACCTCCAAAGCCAGTTAATGCAAGATATTATGACTTCTGCCTGCTTCTCTCTTGGAACACCTGCTCTGGGAAAAGCCAACTGCCATCTCATGAGGACTACCAAGCAGCGTGCTGGAGAGCTTCATGTGAAGAGAAATTAAGGCCTGACAATAACCAGCATTAGCTTGCCAGGCACATTAGGGGAATCACCTTGGAAGCAGATCCTCCAGCTCCAGTCAAGCCTTCAGATGATAATGATCTGTGAATGAACCTGAGACAGAAACTCTCAGCTAAGCTATTTTTAGATTCGTGACCCATAGAAAACTATATAGCATGATAAATGTTTATTGTTTGAAGCTGCTGAGTTTTTGGGACTATTTGTTACAAAGCAATAGCTTTGTATTAGTAAAATACAGGGGCTTTCAAATATTAAATGAAGATCAATTAACTTGAATAAGAATCTGAAAGCAAGAGAATAAACCTTACTAGAAAATTAAAATCTATATTCCCAAGTAACTTTTAACTCATCAAAAACATACACCACACCTTTTACATGTAAGAAGAGCCCTTTAACTTTTTCTAACTGTAAAGCCGGTGCTTCTCTCCTGAAGAGGCCTTCAAACCTCACGTTTCAGCCTCCTTAATAAGGCATGTACATACACCTCCCAGGATTCCTCCAGGCTTGTGCTAAGGTAAAGGGGAGACTATTGGGACACATCACCTCCATTCCAGGCTTTCCTAAGCTTTCAGGACACTTCTCATGATACCTTTGTCTAATCGTAAAAATCTCTCACACTCCTTTAAGTACTAAATAAGGCTCAAAATACTTTATTAATGGTCCCCCAAAGAAGTCAGGTAATGAAATAAAGGTACCACCTGCCTTCAAACTACATGCAATCCTACAACCCTTACCTGCTATTCTCATTTGAGGAAAGGTAGAACTACCTGGCAAGTCATGTTCTTTAATTTTGAACATTACCACGTTCATGGTACACTTTTATTTTTTTTATCTTTATTTTTTTTTATTTTTTTTTTCAACGTTTTTTTATTTATTTTTGGGACAGAGCGAGACAGAGCATGAACGGGGGAGGGGCAGAGAGAGAGGGAGACACAGAATCGGAAACAGGCTCCAGGCTCTGGGCCATCAGCCCAGAGCCCGACGCGGGGCTCGAACCCACGGACCGTGAGATCGTGACCTGGCTGAAGTCGGACACTTAACCGACTGCGCCACCCAGGCGCCCCTCACGGTACACTTTTATAGGAACCTACTCAGACTAATCTCCAAAACAACATCAAAAATAAGCCTCATTTGCACTGCCATTGGCAGAGTAAACCAAATAAAGGGAACATGTATGACAGCTCAAAAAAAAAAAAAAATCTGAGGTTAGCTAGCAGCTGGGTCAAAAAGGTTGGAAAAATCAAAGTTACAAATTGGTCTGTTCAACTAGAGAAATTTAAAAGGTGAAGAACACATGTGATTGAAATGCAGCAATTGAGTGCTTCTTATAGTAAGGACTATTAACAAAAACATGCTTAGGGACAAAAAGGAATAATACCTTCACATCACTCAAGTCTGACAACAGTGGAGGGTTGGTTAGACCATGAGTTCACACTGACTCAGAAAGAAACTTGGTAGAACTTTCAGCTCATTGGTTGAGAGAGAATCAAATTTATATCAGCATAATTTATAACCTGTCAGAATTCTCAGAATAAGAACTCCTGATCTGCAGTGGAGCAGTTGATATGTACAAAATATATGATGAAGACTGATGCCCAGCTTTTTCTGCAGTTCCATGGAAAACCAATCTTGGCTGGAAAAGCTTATATACGATATTTGACGTGTTATTTCTTCAGCCCTATTACGATCTTAGTACATGAGAAAATCAGGGCAACTCTAAGCCTGCCATTGAGCTTCTCAAACCAGTCTCACATCTTCAAATTCTTGGGATTTCTGCAGAAAAGTAATTAGTACTGACATGCTTTGGATGAAAACTGTAAACAGAAGAAAAATTTGTGCCTAATATCTCTTCTGAGAATGCTATAAATAGGAATGCAATTTATGTTGAGTAAGATTTGACAGGGCTATTTCCAAGAGGGGGCTTGGAAGAACTGGGGCTGCTGAGGGTAGCAGAGTCCTACATAACCTGAAGCCTCCCCCCACCCTGCACCCCGCAGATGATGGCAGTCCAGTTGAGAGGGCTGACTTTTTGCCCGGGCTACTTCCACTTGGCACAAAAGTACAATTCAAAAGTGGTCATATTCCATTTTAAGATTATTTAAAAAGCCGAGTAATTGCATAAAAAGATTACCAAAGTAGGAAATTTCATCAAGGGTACTCATGCTTAAAAAAACAAGATTTCATTTGGTGTCAGCAATTTTCTTGTCCTAGCCCAGCTATTATTAATAGGTTTTTGTGAGTTTTAGTGAATCATTTAAAATGCTTGGGATTCAGTTTCCTCATCTGTATCATGAAAGGACTGGACTAAATCTAATATTTACTAGTTTGTGCAAAATCAGTATTGTGTTGAGGAAGCTTTTCAGGCTGCTTGGAGACCCACTACGAAAGAAGATGGTAATCAACTAGGTCAAGGCATGGTAGAGGAATGGAAGCAGAAGTGCATAGTTGTTATCCTTGGACTCGATCATCTTTAAGGGCACTTACACACTATAACATTCTATCATTTACATTGAACATAACTAACCAGAAAACCCCTTGACGGGGTAATTCAACAAAGCTACACATTTATAGGAAATATAAAGAGCTAGTAATGAAGAGAAAGAAAATTCTTTATTGTGAAAGGCTGTTAATTTGAGTAGGTAACAATGGCTTTATCAAAGCAATTGTTGTTCAATTAAAAAATGAGGTACATTTAATGGTAGGCACTAAGTTGCATAGATAAAACTCCTAGATCATGATGAAAACATGGCTTTGCATTTCATAGGCCTCAAGCAATACTGAACTGTCACAGGTATAATATCAAGTTCTTCATTAAAACTCCTTCTACTTTGTCTGTCACATCATTGTAAAATTCTAAACAGAGGAGCATTTAAAAAGCCGTTATAGGCTTTACAACCTAAATTTGAAAAGAAAATGCAGTAAGAAATACAGCTGGCAATTGCCACATTTTTAATCAGTAGTATTGCCGCTGTTGCTGGGGAGATCATTAACCTAATTCTCAAGTGCTATGAATCAACAAAAACTTAAGTTTAACATGTACATTAAGTAAACAACAAATTACAAACAATTTAAATCATGTTAATTTAGAAGAATTATAAATTCATTAAAAATATCTTAAAATACTTTCTGATGAAGTTATAAAATAATATGAGGCACCACAGAAATTAACAAATTCAAATGCATTATATCTTATTAGGTTTAGCACTAAGTTATCTGATCATAGTGGATTGATTATCCTTGGATAAAGGGTATGGGGGAAATCTAGCCACAAGAGAATATATTCATGATAAATTTCAGTATCACTGACATTTTCAAGGTAGTAAAACCTGCTTAAGTTCATAAGTAAAGCTCAGAGGGACATGGAAAATTTGTATGTTTTGGTATAAACTCTGGTTGAAACAACATACATTCTGTGTGTGTATGTGTGCGCGTGCCTGCTGTGAGTATATGTGCGTATATATATACATGTGTATATACATACGTTTATATCTCCTGTGAATATATATCCATAGCCCAAATATCATATCGGATTGAGATTTTTCATTGTATATTGAATAATCTACAAATGTCCAATTAGAGGAAAAAAACCATAAAAATATGTCCTAGGACAGTAAAACCCACTAGAAGATGTCCTTGGAGTTATGTAAGGTAATGACATTTGAAAATAAACCTCACTCTAGGAATTTTCCATGAGCCCCCTGGGATACTAAAAAGACATGAATTTCTAAATTTATTTGTAGTGATGTTCAGAAGAGAAGAGTAAGGTACGGCCACCCGTGGACCCTCATCTAAAGTACAGGGCACAGGGCAGCCACATTAGGTGCCCTTTTAAGGGACCAGCCTGGAGGTTAGTGACAACCCTGCATTACCTAACAGAAGCAAATGCAAAAACTCTCTGGAAGGACAAGCTCTTAACTCAGGCTATACAGGACTGCCGCAAAAAAAACCACATGCTGAAAATGAACCCATTACGATTATATAGAACACATAAAGAAACAATCTACTGTGATCAATCCCCACAAGGTAGTAGGAGACAATGACAAATAGCAGAATTACAGCAGCAAAAAGTTTAGACTGTAAACTCATTTAAAAATAAACAAACAAAAACAACAGGAAAACCCAAAAAACCCAAGCATGATTAAATGATTTCAAGATATCTAAAATATGAAAAAATAAAACACTACAAAATATTCAGATTTGAAAAAGAATCAAATACAACTTAAAAAATGTTGTCATAGAAAAAAATCCTTCAATAGATGCACCAAACAGCAGATTAGACCTCAGTGAAGGAAATCAGAGAAACTGATGAGTGATCTAAGCAAATTCCCCAGGACATGGCACAAGGAAAGAGAAGAAATAAGAGAGAGGGCAGCATGTGATGGTTAACATGCATCTCATGGGAATTCCAGAAGGACAGAAGAGAGAGAATTTGGGGGGACAATATTTAAAGAATTTTTCACAACTGATAAAAAACAATTGAGAAAGAACAATAACCTCTTAGCAAGGTCAATAAAATTAAATTCACATAGAGGTCCATCCTTGTGAATATAAAATTCTAAAGACAAGGGCTTAACCATCCAAAGAAAGCAGAGACTACTTAGAAAGGAGTAACTAGGGGTGCCTGGGTGGCTCAGTTGATTGAGCATCTGACTCTTAATTTTGGCCCAGGGTTGTGGGATAAAGCCCCACATCGGGCTCCACCCCGAGCATGGAGCCTGCTTGTGATTCTTTCTTTCTCTCTCTCTCTCTCTCTCTCTCTCTCTCTCTCTCTCTCTCCTTCTACCTCTGTTTCTTTCTCTCTCTGTCTCTCAAAAAAAAAAAAAGTAACTACTTTGGTGGTAGACTAGTCGCTCAGAAGATAGGACTAACATTTCTAAAGTACTGTATTGAGAGAAGTTTGTGAATCTAGATTTCTATGTTCAGGTTACTACCCTAAGTGATAGGAAAACAAGTAAGCTTTCAGACAAAGCTTAGGAGAGTCTACTGCTAATTCTCCTGCAGAAAAAGCTTCTGCAGGATACAGAAGAGGAAGAAGAAATATGAATAAAAACCTGGTGCGCACGTGAGCAAATGTAAACACGCTGTAAAGTGGGGAAAAGACAGCTGGTTAGCACGGCGGGAAAAACACTATGTTTAGAAGACACACGCCTAAACAGACGGACACAGACAGCTGAAATATTTATGAGGAAAAAAGATATAACCAACAAATGGTAACAACAAGAAAGCTGGCAAAACTACACAATGGACAGGATAGATTTTAAGGCAAAAATAGTCACCAAGGATAAATGATAAATGATATATACATAATAAAAGCTTCGTTTCACCAGAGAGATAGAATATTCTAATCTTTCAAACACTTGATTCAATATACTTCCAGCTGTGGAAGGCAACGCTGCAGGATTTCAAAGAAAATGCGACAACTTCAGAATCATGATGGTAGAATTTAACATTCACTCTCGGAAACAGCTAGTAGGTTACTAGCACTACTCCAATTACTCTTCCTACTACTCCTAACTACTGATCTGCCAAAAGCAATGTATTTACCCTACTCCTGTTATGCCTACTAAGTAGCTTTAGTATTCCCTAATTCCTCTGTGCTTAGCTTGTTCTGCCTCTTCTGCTAATGCAGCAAGAAATGAAGGGGATGCAGATTGGTGAATTAACTAACGTACTCAACAAGTATTTACTACTACGTGAGTCCCAGGCTCTGGGCTCTGCTCTAGTTGACAGTGTCACAGTACAAAACACAAAAAAGGCCTCTGCCCTCGCGGAATTTACATTCTACACGGGCACACGTAAAAAACATAAACATACAAAGATGTGTATGTTACATGTTAAATATAAACATACAAATACAAAAAAAAGAAGAGTAAGACTAGAGTCAGGTGGAGGTAGTTGGCTATTTTCACAGCGCTTTCAGGTAAGGGCGCCATACTAAGGTGAAGACAGAGCAGAGAAGGAGGAGAGATTCTACTACAATGAAGAGGGCCCACAGGATAGATGATGAGTCTTTACAGGCAGCAGCAGCCACCCCTTACACTCTTTCTGCAAAGTTCCTAATGCCTCTGGTTTGTTTTTCTTTTCAAAAAGAGTCCTTATTCCCAAAGGCTATTGATCAGAAACAACTAAATTTAAAAACAGATCTATTGTGATGTGCTTAAAAACAATAGCTCTGAAGTTGTAATACTGCTGTGAGCCCTCTTTTAAAAAAACATTTTGCATTAAATGTTCATTAAAAGACAAAGGGAAGTGAAGGGACTGGGGAGTCCCGAGACACCTCCTCAGTAACTTAGGCACCAAGGAAACTGGATCTGAGTGGGCAAGTCAGAATCAAGGTCTTAGATGAATGACCGAGAAAGAGGAGTTATGTGGCCTTTCGCCATTCTTTTCTTTTTTTAATTTTTTTTTCAACATTTATTATTGAGAGACAGAGCATGAGCATGGGAGGGGAAGAGAGGAGGAGAAACAGAATCTGAAGCAGGCTCCGGGCTCTGAGCTGTCAGCACAGAGCCCTATGTGGGGCTGGAACTCACGGACCGTGAGATCATGACCTGAGCTGAAGTCCAGACACCCAACTGACTGAGCCACCTAGGCACCCCTGGTCTTTCTCCATTCTTGTTTGCTGAACAGAAAAAGTAAGTATGGCTGAATGGCTATTTTTGAAACACAGGCAGAGAGCAGGAAGCTGTGGCCTGGATTTGCCTAGTTTCAAGGTAATTGGACAAACCAGCAAGAGACAATTAATGGCTCCTTGTCTTCATCAAACACTTTCCTCACCACCAGCAGGTTCCCTACAGTGTTTATAGCCATCTTTCTGATATGGACTGCTGTCTGAGAAAGTGTAGAGTGGCAAAGTCTTAACTACAGTACAACAAGTAATACAGAATCACAAACCAATCCATGTACGAAGGTGTGACAGTTTCACAAGGGCTCTCGAGAATGTGATTTCACAAATTAAAAATTAAGAAAAAAATTTCTGACAAGTTCATATTTCAGAGTTGACTTTCTGATCTTGCCTGAAACCTCTGAAGCTGAAAAACCAGACCAACCAAAAGCTTTCAGTCCACTTGAAAAAAGAATGAAGGATATGTCAGAACCAAACCTTTGCCCAACAAATTGTTAAGGTCTTGTTCAAGAGCATAAAAAACTGACCCTAGATGCCTGATGAATGACCCTTTCTCAGGATAAAATAGTGTTCTGTCCCTTTCTCCTAAATGCTGCTGGAGACATTTTCCCCTAGGCTCTAATTAGAGGCTTCACAGGATGCTGATTGCATTTATCATTACCTGCAAATTATAAAACATCCACAAAAAGGCATGTTCTCAGTTGTGATAAAATCTAATCCAAGGTAGATTTAGGTGCTACACAAATGAAACACCAATGTGAACAGATGTAATTTCTTCAAGCAAACCTCCTAGTAGTTAAACAGACTCAAGGGGGAAAAAAAATTAAGGTTCTTTAGACACTTCACAAAAAGTAAATATTGTACTATTTGAAAATTCTCCCTATTATATTATATATAGGAAACATAATTTAACAGCTATAAGTTTTATCATGTAGTAATAAAATCAAGATGTTTGGAAATGACCTTTTTAGAAGTTAACTGGAGACAGCCTGGATGTCCTTCAATAGGTGAATGCTTAAATAGTGGGACACCCAATATTATGCAATACTAGTCAGAAATAAAAAGGAAAAGGGGCACTTGAGCAGCTCAGTCAGTTAAGCTTCTGACTCTTGACTTCAGCTCAGGTCGTGGTCTCATGGTTCGCGAGTTTGAGCCCCATGTTGGGCTCTGGGCTGACAGTATGGAGCCTGGAGCCTAGAGCCTGCTTGGGATTCTCTCTCCTCCCCACACCCCCCTTTCCCCCGCCAAATAAAATAAATAAGCTTTAAAAAAAAGAAATAAAAAAGAACTATTGATACATCAACAAAATCTCAAGAATTATGCTAGGAAAAAACCCAATCCCCAAAGGTTACATACTGTATAATTCCATTGATTAAACATTCCTGAAATGACAAAATTATTGAAGCAGAAAATGTATTAGTGGTTGTCAGGGGTTAAGGACATGGGTGGAGCCATTTGGGGGAAGTGGAGTGGAAGGAAGGAGGGGGTGGTTGTAACACAGCAACACCAGGGACCCTTGTGGTGATGGAAGTGGATGGAGACTGTGCTGCTGGACTATAATGGGATACTGTAGTACAGTTATGAAAGATGTTACCATAGAAATTGAACAGAAAGTACATGGTATCTCCGTCATTTTTCAAAACTGCATATGACTCTAGAATTACTTAAAAATAAATAATTTAGTTTAAAAAAGGAAAGGGTGGCTAGAAGACTTGGGAGGTGTATCAGCTTGGCTACTTGCTCACTTTCAAAAAATGAGCTGATACAACTTTTCAGAATTTGGCTTTTAATAACAGTACCAAGAGAATCTTGCAGTGGCTAATGGTGTCACCAAATGCTGCCTGCTAAAAACAGAATTGTTCTACCTTTTGAAAATAGCCAGAAAAATATAATTTTGTATGTTAGGAGTAATTTTTAGAAGCCAAATAATACAGAAATACAACTATCTATTGATGCATAATATACATAATAAAAAACTCATTTAAGATATATAAATCAATGAGTTGAGAATGTAACTACCACCACTAAAAATAAAATATTGTATATTTCCATAATTCCAAAAAGTTCCTTAATATCCAGCCCTTGTCAGTAACTGATCTGCTTTAGGTCACTCTTGACTAGTTATGCATTTCCAGAATTTCACATAAAGACAACTGTACATTACGTATTCTTTTGTGTCTAGATTCTTCTGCCCAGCATGTTTCTGAAATTCTACCAGGTTACTGGACATATCAGTCATTCATTTTGTTTATTTTTGGGTGGTATTTAACTGTATGTTCATTTGTTTATCCAACTGCCTAATGAAGTAACATTTGGAGTAGTTTTCAGTTTTGCCTGCTGGAAATAAGGCTGCTACAAACAAGAGCATATAAGACTTTGTTAGATGCATGTTGTGTTGCACTTGAGCAAATATGTACTAAATTACTGGGTTGTACAGAAAACAGGAGAAATTTTTTAAGAAACTTCAAAACTGATTTTTTTTTTAAACTTTATCATTTTGAGACAGAGCACAAGCTGGGGAGTGGCAGAGAGAGAGAGAGAGTCCCAAGCAGGCTCTGCACTGTCATTATAGAGCCCAATGCGGGGTTTAGCTATAAGATCATGACCTGAGCTGAAATCAAGTGTCAGATGCTTAACCGACTAAACCTCCCAGGCGCCCCTCAAAGCTGATTTCTAAATGGTTTGTACCAACTTCTTACATTCCCAACACCATACTTCACAACCTCACTAATACAGCATTTATCAGTGTTTCTTGTTTTAGCTATTCTAGTAGGTATGCTGTGGCATGTCACTGTGATTTTTATTTGCATTTCTCTGATGACTAGTGATGCTGAACATCACTTTATTTGCTTATTTGCCATCTCATACTATATTGCATTTTATTAAGTCTTTTGTTCAAATCTTTTGGGCTGTTTATTTGGGGGGGTGGGGGGAGTTATTTGTTGCTTTGTTAAGTTGTAAAAATTCTTTATTCATAAAATTATTTGTCAGATATACATATTGCCAATATTTACTTCTGGTCTGTAAATATTTACTTCTAGTTGGTAGGCTTTTCATTCTCTTACAGTGTCTTTCAAAGAGTAAATGATTTTAATTTGATCAATTCCAATATATCATTTCTTTCTTTTATTGTTTGTGCTTCTTGAGTCCTATTGAAAAATTATTTGCCCAATGCTGACGTCACAAAGATTTCCTTCTATCTTTTCTTATAGAAGTTTTATAATTTTAGCTTTTACATTTAGGTCTATTTGGAGTTATCTTTTGTTTATGGAGATAAGACTTGTGGTCCATTTTCTCCTGATACAGACAGCCAATTGTTCTGGCACCACTTATGGAAAATATCCTTTTCACACTGAATTAACTTTGCATCTTTGTTAAAAATCAATCTGCCCTATCTGTATGGATCCATTTGTGAAATCTGTTCTGTTTCACTTATGTATATGTCTGTTCTACCAATACCAATTGTCTTGATTCCTGTAACTTTATAGAAATCATTTAAGCCAAATCTTGTTTTTCTTTTTCAAAAATGTTTTGTCAATCCAGCTCTTTTGCATTTCCACATAAATCTTAGAACCAGCTCGCCATTTTTTTTTTTAAAGAATAACTTATTAGGATTTTGACTGGGGTTATTTGAACATATAGATCAACTTGGAGAAAACTGACATCTTAACAGTGTTAAATAGTCTAATTCACTAGCTTGGTATACCTCTCTATTTAGTTCTTCAATTTCATTCATAGGAATATTTTGTAGGGCTTAGTGTAGTGATCTTTCTATATATTTTTTTAATTCAAATCCAAGTTACTTAACATATAATAATGGTTTCAGGAGTAGAATTTAGTGATTCATCACTTACATATAACACCTAGTGGTCATACCAATTAAGTGCCCTCCTTAATGCCCATCATCCATTTAGCCCATCATCCCACCAAAACCCCTCCAGCAACCCTCAGTTGGTTCTCTGTATTTAAGAGTCTCTCATGTTTGCCTTCATCTCTGTTTTTACCTTATTTTTCCTTCTCTTCCCGTATGTTCATCTCTTTTGTTTCTTAAATTCCACATATGAATGAAATCATGTATTCGTCTTTCTCTGACTTATTTTGCTCAGCTTAATACATTCTAGGTTCCATCCATGTTGTTGAATTGGCAAGATTTCATTCTTTTTTATTGCAGAGTAATATCCCACCCCCCCCCCCCCCGAATCTTTAACCATTCATCAGTCGATGGACATTTGGGCTCTTTCCATAATTTGGCTATTGTTGATAACGCTGTTATAAACCTTAGGGTGAATGTGCCCCTTCAAATCAGCATTTCTGTATCCTTTGGAGAAATACCTAGTAGTGGAATTGGTGGTTCATAGGGTAGATCTATTTTTAATTTTTTGAGGAACCTCCATATACTGTTTTTCAGAGTGGCTGCACCAGTTTGCATTCCCACCAACAGTTTAAAAGGGTTCCCCTTTCTCTGCATCCTCACCAACACCTATTGTTTCCTGAGCTGTTAATTTCAGCCATTCCGACACATGTGGTTTTGATTGGTTTCATTGCGGTTTTGATTTGTATTCCCTGGTGATGAGTGATATTGCGCATCTTTTCATGTGTCTGTTAGCCATCTGGAAGTCTTCTTTGGAAAAGTGTCAGTTGTCTGTTCATGTTTTCTTGCTCACTTCTTCACTAGTTTATTTGTTTTCTGGTGTGGAGTTTGTAAGTTCTTTATAGATTTTGGATACTAATCATTTATCCAATATGTCATTTGCAATTATCTTCTCCCATTCTGAAGGTTGCCTTTAATTTTGTTGGTTGTTTCCTTCGCTGTGCAGATTGGCATTATTTCTTTTTTAAATATGTGTTGTACTTCATCATGGAAGTCACTTGAGTATTTGATTTTCTTTGTATGGAGGTTTTTAATTAAAAATTTGACTAAAAGTAGATATGTGATGATTTAGGTTTTCTGTGTTTCTGTGTGTCAGTTTTAGAAAATTTATGTCTTCAAAGATTTTGTCCATTTCCTGGTAAGTCCTCTCTTTTACAGTTTGTTTGTTTATTTACTTATGTATTGAGAGAGAGAGAGAGAAAGAGAGAGAGGAAGAAGTAAAGCAGGGGAGGAGCAGAGAGAGGAGAGAGAATCCCACGTAGGCTTGGTGCCGTCACCTCGAACTGACACAGGGGTCAATCTCATCAACTGAGAGAGTATTACCTGAGCCTAAATCAAGAGTCGAAAGCTCAACTACTGAGACAGCCAGTAGTTTCTTTTAATTCTAATAGCGGTAAACTCTGTCTTCTCTTTCTCTCTTATCCTTCAATGTGTCTAGGTATAACTTAATCAACTTTACTTATCTTTTTAAAAAAAAAAGCTTTTGATTTCATATGTACTGCATTTCCTTTTTTTTTTTTTTAATTTATTTTTGAGACAGCACGAACAGGGGAGGGGAAGGGGGGTCAGAGGATCTGAAGTGGGCTCTGTGCTGACAGCAGTGAGCCTGATGTGGGGCTCCGAATCACAACCCATGAGATCATGCCCTGAGCTGAAGTCAGATGCTCAAATGACTAAGCCACCCAGGTGCCCCTGCATTTCCATTTTTATTTTATTGCTTTCTACTCTATATTATTTCTTTTCTTCTACTTACTTTTTGGGTTTTATTTGCTCTTCATTTTCTAGATTCATAAATAGAAGTTTAGATCACTGATTTTAGACCTTTCTCATTTTCTAATATACTTATCTTTAACTATACACTTGCCCTAAGCATTACTTTCAGCTGAGTTCCAACATTTTTTATATACTTTCATTTTCACTGGGTTCAAAATATTTCCTAATTCACCTTATGATTTCTTCTTGACACCACTGGTTACTTAGAAGTGTGCTACTTAATTTCTAAATATTTGGGAATTGTTTCAAGTTTTTTAAAAAACTGTTTTCTAAGTTAATTTTACCATGGTAGAGAATGTATTTTGTACGAATTAAATTGTTTAAGATTTGTTGAGACTTGTTTTATAGCCCAGTATACTGTAGATCTTAGTAACGTTCCATGTTCATTTGAAAAGAGTATGTAGGGGTGCCTGGGTGGCGCAGTCGGTTAAGCGTCCGACTTCAGCCAGGTCATGATCTCACGGTCCGTGAGTTCAAGCCCCGCGTCAGGCTCTGGGCTGATGGCTCAGAGCCTGGAGCCTGTTTCCGATTCTGTGTCTCCCTCTCTCTCTGCCCCTCCCCCGTTCATGCTCTGTCTCTCTCTGTCCCCAAAAAAATAAATAAATAAATAAATAAATAAATAAATAAATGAAAAGAGTATGTATTCTGTAGTTGGTTGACAGTGCTGTTAAAAGTCTTCTATGTCTTTGCTTTTTTGTGTTATATTGGTTCTGAGAAACCAGTGAAAACCTTTCCAATGATAATTATGGATTTAGTTTTTGCTTTATTATTTTGAAGTTTTTACATTTTTTGTTTTTAACTTATTAATTTTTAATGTTTATTTTAACATTAAATAATGTTTATTATATAATAACATTAATATCATTAACGAGAAAGAGAGAGCATGTGTGCGTAAGCAGGGGAGAAGCAGAGAAAGATGGAGACAGAATTTGAAGCAGGTTTCAGGCTCTGAGCTGTCAGCACAGAGCCTGAGGTGGGGCTCAAACCCACAAACTATGAAATCATGACCTGGACGTTTTAAGCTACCCAGGTGCCCCAAAATACACCTTTTTAAATTAAATGTTTATTTATGTGAGAGAGAGAGAGCTCAGGCAAGTTGGGGAGGGGCAGAGAGATAGGAAGAGAGAAAGAATCCCAAGCAGGCTCAACACCATTAGCATGGAGCCTGACGCAGGGCTCGAACCCGTGAACTGTGAGATCATGACCTGTGCCAAAACCAAGAGTTGGATGTCTAACTGACTGAGCCACCCAAGCATCCCAAGAAATATACTTTTAAGATTTCACGTCTTCTTGATGAATTGGCCCTTTTATTATGATGTGTCCTTTATCTCTGATAACATTCCTCATTTTGCAGTCTTCTTTACCTAGTATTAACAAAACCACTCCATCTTTCATAAGATTCATATTTGTAAGGTATGTCGGTTTCTATCTCGTTACTTCTAACCCATACATGTCTTAATATTTAAGTTACTTCCAACTCCCGACAGCAAATAGTTAAGTTTTGCTTTTTAAAAAATACACTTGGACAATTTCTGCTTTTTATTTAGAGTTTCTAGTTGATTTACATTTAATGGAATTTATCAGTAGAGTGGTTTAAATCTACCATCTGTTTCTTTTACATTTATCCCATCTGACATTTGTTATTTTTTTCTAGGATTTGTTGCCTTAACTGCATATATTTTCACATTCCATTTTGTCTCTTCTATTTGCTTTTTAGCTATCACTTTTTTTGTTTTAATTTTTAGTCATAGATGGAGGCCAGCATTTATTTTGATATAACATTAAAACTTTCTTTTATTACAAATGCATTCAAGTTTATCAAAAAGACAACCTAAACCCATAACAAAGCTTCAACTACTATAAAAACATGGCCAATGCTGTTGATGCCATCTAAACTCGCTCACCTCTCCTAAATTATTTTGATGCAAATTCCAAATATATTAATTCATCAGTAACTATTTCAGTAAGTATCTCCGTAAGGACTTTAAAAAATTTTAATTTTAAATTTTTGAGAGAGAGAGAGATACAGAGACAGGGAAACAAAGAGAATCCCAAGCAGACTCCAGGCCCAGCGCAGAGCCTAATGGGAGGCTCAATCCTAGGAGGCTCAATCATGACCTGAGCCTAAATCAAGAGTCTGTAGCTTAACTGACTAAGCCATCCAGGTGCCCCTCTGTAAAGAACTTTTTAAAATACAAAAACAATATAATTACTTCAATTAAAAAATTAACAGTAATTTCTTCAGAGCATTAAATAGCCAAACATTGTTCAGATTTTTCTGTCATATTTTTAGAAGATTTTTCCACAGTTTGTTTGAATTAATATTCAAATAAGATCATTAGTTATTATTATTTATTTTTATTGGAGTGCTGGGGATGAAGAGATTCAGGGAAATTTAAAAACACTGCTGCTGCTACCACCATTTCTAATCCCAATATGACTTTCATTTGATTTAAAATTAAAAATGGTAAGTAAAAATATTTAATTTGCCATATTAATTAAACAGAGCTCCTGTTACTACATGCATTTTAAAATTGGAGTTTCTGTTTTATATTGAAGAGTGTCATTCTTGGAAATTCTCCGATGCCTATACTGAAATCTTCAATTGGGACAATTTCTAATATGAGTATTTTCCCATTGCTTCATTAATATTATATTGCCAAATTCTTTAAAGCCATGATCACATCTTCCAAAAGGAGAAAACATGCAGATGAACATCCTCTTAAATTCTGTCTGCATTGTGTTATTTCTTTATGACAATTAGGAGTTAAATTAACTTCAAAGGTGAAGACTAGGGATTAGGCTTCAAAAAAATTAATAAAAACTTAATCACCATTTTGATGTAGATTGTAATACTGGAATTTTAATGTCATTATTTTATCTCCTAAGGAAAAGAGCTACAGATGTAAATAGCAATGGATAGTTTTTAAGGAATAAGTTTATAAAAGACATTTAATGAATTATTCATAATTTCCTCATCATACTTAAAATTTTTTTAACATTTACTTATTTTTGAGAGAGAGAGAGAAAGAGAGAGCACAAGTATGGAAGAAGCAGAGAGAGGGAGACATAGAATCTAAAGCAGGCTCCAGGCTCTGAGCTGCCAGCACAGAACCCAATGTGGGGCTCAAACCCATGAACCGTGAGATCATGACCTGAGCTGAAGTCAAATGCTCAACTGACCAAGCCACCCAGGGGCTCCAGCACTGTATTTTTTTTTAACCAGCCTAAACTTTTTAGAAATAGAGGAAAAAGTGGAAACATCTATTACTTTAAGAAAAACACAAGGAGGCTTGAGCGGATTTTATTATGTCAAATAACATACTGACTCACAAAAGAAATTTAATCAAAATTCTGGTAGTATTATGCCTCACTTTAATTGTTTAAAACTTAATGACAATGTATTGATGAATGTTTTTACAAACTTAACAATGCATTTGAAGGAAAATGAACTCCTCCTTTATCCTTAAATGCTAGCATACTTTAGAATGAAAGTTTTAATTTTACCTTTGCCAATTAGATATTCAATCCCTGTCAATTTATACAACTGGTTAAGTCAGAAAGATATAACAGACTGTAGAAATAAGATTTATAATCAGGTGGGTTTTCTATTTAGTTAAGTGGAAATCCTTTCCACATGTATTTTCATTTCACTTCCTTAATGATCACATATGGCAAGCAAGAACCAGTGCTATTACTGTTTTCTATTTTAAAAATCAGCAAAGTGAGGTTCAGAGCAGTAAAATAAATGACCTAAGGTGATGCTCTGGTCAGTTAGTGAGTCCAGACACGTAACAAAGTTTTCTGACTCTCTGTTATACAAAAGAGCTAAGCTGCACATTGATTTCAGATTTTCTGAAAGAAATTTCCTGAAAACCATATACCTGACTTTAAGTCAGAAATATAAATGGAGGAAATGGAATAAGGCAGGGAAAACTGTGAGCTGTATCTGATATGGTGATGGTCTGTCCTTTATTGTTAACTATCGCCATTTCCACTACAGGTTTTTCAAGAGCATCTGGCCTTCTCCAAGGACACAAAATCATCCAGAAGAATAAAACCAAGAGATTCATTGTTGAAACATCTAGAAGACTGGAGGTTGGAGCACTCTCTTTTTCCTTATTACTATTCTTTCAATAATATTGACATGTACTGAGATGTTTCTATATGCCAGGCATAATGCCCAACAGAGAGAACAATACTATCCCAACTTTGTCCATGAGAAGTTTCCAGTTGGGGACAGTCAGAAGCAAATAGGTATGGCCATAAATAATAAAAGAAAATAATTAAAGCTTATATACAAAGTACTAAAATAGTAGTTGTGCTTCCGTGCGTAAGGATATAGTTTTTTGGGAGTAATAACTAAAAAGAATCTTAATATACCCTAGCTACAGTGAAATAACTTCTTACATTTCCAGTCTGGGAAGAATAATTAGCCATTATTTTAGCTAAGTTATATCACAATCCACCATTCTATAGAAGAGAGCTGATGTCAAATAAATGTAGCAATAAAACTGCAGAAGTAAAATAATCTGTTAATATTTATGTTTCAGAATCAGTTGGTGATATTATGAAGACATAGATTTCTAAAGTATTTTCCCTTCCGCTCTGAGCCTATTTTTGCACGAGAAATTCAATTTGATGTTCAAGCCTTATTCAATTAACTACACTATAGACCCTACAGTGTTTGTAATCCTAACTGTAACAATTAAATCTATGAGGCATATAATATATCTTAGACTGATACTGAACTGAGGTTTAAAACAGTTTCACTAGAATTTCTCTACTTCTTAATTTTTGTGAACTAGGGGTTTGTTTCTGGGTCCATGCTTTATTGTATGCTTCTCAAATTAGAATATGTACTGATGTGCTACAAAATAGAATAGCATATTTTCTAGAAATAAAGGTTTCCCTGAGGGATGGGCTAAGATGGCAGAATAAGAGGATTCTAAGCTAACTCTGTCCCACAGACACATCAAGATAGCAGCTACATCTATGCATCTAACTCTGAAATTGACCTGAAGGCTGCCAGAAGAAACCTTCCACCATTCATTATAGAGAGGAGCCCAGCAGAGACATGGGAAGAACCAAACCTCCAGCAGGACTAACCACAAAGGGGAGGGACATCACAAGCACAGAGAAGGAAGGGGATCAGACCCCACCCCAGGCACCTTTGACACTGGGCACCCGGTACTGATAAGACAAGTCTCTAAAACAACTGTCTTTGAAAACCAACAGGGCTTAAATTTAGGAGCTTTAAAATCAGCACAGCTGAAGTCTGGGAGAATGACTGGAAACTGAGTCCCTCCACCCTTAAAGAGGCAGCATATTAGGTAACTTGCCCTAGACACAGTGTAGAAGCAGCAGTTTGGAAAGCAGCTGGGGTATACATGAAGGGGATGTATTTACTAATCTCAGAAAGTGTACTGGAGGGGCGGGGATCTTCATATTTGTCTGGAAACAAAAGTGTTTCCACTTTTTGGGAGGTGGCATTTCTTACCTCCTTCCCCACACTAGATAGCCAGACACCTGCAGGAAGCAGGGCTAATACTCTCTATTTACCTTGCTAAAACCATAAGTCCTGACCCCACGTTCTCCTGTGGATGTGACCTAATCAACCCACCCACCTTGACAGGTATCCCTCCAAAGTGACTCCTGTCCCACCACAGATTATAGGAAGCCCTGGCAGGGACTGGCGCCACTCCAAACTAACTCCTACCCAAGGGAGGCAGGGAAGATACCCTCACACACCAGTGCACTGCAAGTTCCAGCAGCCCAGCCTCTTAGCTGGCTACCCAGGGAGCAAGACCTGTCCTCTGTGCATCCCCAACTGTGGCAGAGAGGATCGCTGCACACAGTAAGTCTGAATGCCAGCCCTGCCCACTGACGAGTCCCCAGCAGCCTCAGACAAGCTTCCCAACAGTGCAGAGACCAACCCTGCCCAGTGCGCCTACTCTAGGCAAAGCAGGTCATTGTAGCCCGCTGGGCTGAAGGCAATCACAGCTCAGCCAAAAAAGAGGAGAGCCCATGCAGCCCACACGGGGATACCTCTGGAGCACCTGGGGTTCTGGTGATGACAGGGATTGTGCTACAGAGCACCACAGGGCCTCCCTGACACAAGGCTAGTGCTTTCGAGACCAAGAGAGGTAGCTGACCTATCTAATACATAAAAACAAAAACAGAGACTTAGACAAAATACGGAGACAAAGGGATATGTTCCGAATGAAAGAATACGAAAATATCACAGTAAAAGAGCCAAATGAAATAGAAATAAGCAATATGCTTGATAAAGAATTCAAAGTAATAGTAATAAAGATACTCACTGGACTTGAGAAAAGAGTGGATGATGTCAGTGAGAACTGCAAAAAAGAGTTAGGAAATATAACAAAAGAAACAACCAAACCTGAATAATTCAATAACTGAAAGGAAAAATACACCAGAGGGAAACAACAGCAGATTATATAATGCAGAAGAACAAATCAGTGATCTGGAAGATGGGGTAATGGAAAGCAACAAAGGTGAACACAGAAAGAAAAAAGAATAGTATTAACTGAAAATACATTAAAGGGAATTCAGCGACATCATCAAGTGTAATAACATTCACATTATAGGGATCCCAGAAGAACAGAGAGATGATGGGGCAAAAAACTTATGTGAATAAATAACAGCAGAAAACTTCACCAATCTGAGTAAGGAAACAGATATTCAGATACAAGAAGTACAGAGAGCCCCTAACAAGATGAATCCACGGAGGTCCACACCAAGACACATAATTATTAAAATGACGGAAAGTAATGGTAAAGAGAGAATTTTTTTTTTAACATTTATTTATTTTTGAGACAGAGAGAGACAGAGCATGAACAGGGGAGGGGCAGAGAGAAAGGGAGACACATAATCGGAAGCAGGCTCCAGGCTCTGAGCCATCAGCCCAGAGCCCGATGCGGGGCTTGAACTCAGGGACTGTGAGATCGTGACCTGAGTTGAAGTTGGACACTTAACTGACTGAGCCACCCAGGCGCCCCAAAGAGAGAATTTTTAACAAGAAAAAAGAAAATAGTTACATACAAAGGAAACCCCATAAAGGCTATCACTGATGTTTCAGCAGAAATTTGCAGGCAAGAAGGGAGTGGTACATGGCATATCAAAGTGCTAAGAGGGAGGGAAAAACCTATAATCAAGAATATTCTATTTGACAGGGTTATCATTCAGAATAAGTGAGATAAAAAGCTCCTCCAACAAAAGTTTTAAAAGTTCATTACCACTAAACCAGCATTACAAGAAAATTTAAAGGGAATTCCTTAAGTGGAAAGTAAAGGCCACAATGAGAAGAAAATTACAGAAAGAAAAATTTCCCATAAAAGCAAACATATAGTGGGGTGCCTGGGTGGCTTAGTTGGTTTAGCATCCAACTCTTGATTTTGGGTCAGGTCACGATCCCAGGGTCATGGGATCGAGCCCCATGTCGGGTTGTGTGCTGAGCATGGATCTGCTTAATATTCTCCCTCTGCACCCTCCTCTGCTTGTATATACTCTCTTTCTCTAAAAAAATAAAAATAAATAAAAAGCAAAAAAAGCAAACATATAATAGAAGTAGATTAATCACTTACAAAGCTAGTAAGGAGGTTTAAATGCAAAAGTAGTAAAATAAGTTTTATCTACAAAAATTAGCCAAAGCATACACAAATAAAAAAGACATAAAATATGACATCAAATATATAAGACACACACGGGGGAATAAACATTTAGTGTTTTTATAATGTGTTAGGACAAGGGATTGTCAATATAGATTGCTATACTATTAGATGTTATATATGAACCCAATCGTAAGCACAAATCAAAAACCTGTAACAGATATAGAAAAAGGGAAAGGAATCCAAGCATAAAAGTAATAAAGGCATAAAACTACGAGGGAAGAGAGCAAGAGAAGAAGAAAGTAACAGAGAACTATAACTAACTGGAAAACAATTAACAAAATGGCAATAGATGCGTATCTATCAATAATTACTTTAAATGTAAATGGACTAAATGATTCAATCAAAAGGCACAGGATGACTGAATGGATTAAAAAAAAAAAAAAACAACAAAAACCCCAAGACCCATCTATATGCTGCCTATAGAAGCCTCACTTCAAACCCAAAGAGATGCAGACTGAAAATCAAGGAATGGAAAAACATATACCATGTAAACTGAAGCAAAAAAAGAAGCCAGGATACGAATACTTACATCAGACAAAACATTTTAAATCAAACACTGTAGCAAGAGACAAAGAAGGGTGCTACATAATGATAAAGCAATCAACCCAACAAGAGGATATAAGAATTGTAAATATATATGCACCCAGGATTTGAGTACCTAAATACATAAAGCAAACATTAACAGACATAAAGGGAGAAATTGACAGTAATACAATAATAGTAGGGGACTTTAACACCTCACTTACATCAGTCAATAGATAATCCAGACAGAAAATCAACAAGAAAACAGGGCTTTAAACACCACATTAGATGAGATGGACCTAACAGATAGACACAGAACATTCCATACAAGGACAGAACGATTCACATTTTTTCAAGTGCACATGGAACATTCTCTGGGATAGATTACATGTTAGGCCTCAAAATAAGTGTCAATATGTTAAAGAAGACTGAAATCATATCAAGCACCTTTTATGACCACAATGGTATGAATCTAGAAATCAATTAATAGAAAAAATCTGGAAGAAACACAAAAATGTGAAGGCTAAACAATATGCTACCAAACAATGAATGTGTCAAAGAATCAAAGAGGAAATAAAAAAATTCACATGGAGAGAAATGAAAACGAAAACACAATGGTCCAAAATCCTTGGGACAAACAATAGCAATTTTATGAGGGAAGTTTATAGTAACACAATGCTACCTAAAGAAATGAGAAAATCTCACAAAAACAACCTAACCAACCCTACACCTAAAGAAGCTAGAAAAAGAACAAATCCCAAAGCTAGTTGAAGGAAGAAAGTAATAAAAAATTAGAGTAGGAATAAACAAAATAGAGACTGAAAGAACAATAAAAAGATCAGTGAAAACAACAGCTCGTTTTTGAAAAGATAAACAAAATTGATACACCTTTAGCTAGACTCATTAAAAAAAAGAGAAGACATAAATAAATAAATTAGAAATGAAGGAGGAGGAGAGATAATTGCAATCACAGAAATACAAAGGATTATGAGAATATTATGAAAAATTATATGCCAACAAATTGGACAACCTAGAAGAAATGGCTGAATTCCTAGAAACATACAGTCTTCCAAAACTGAATTGGGAAGAAACAAAAAATCTCAACAGACTGATGATTTTTAGTAATGAAATTGAATCAGTAATCAAAAAATTTCCAACAAACAGAAGTCCAGAACCAGATGGCTTCAAAGGTGTATTGTATTCTCAAACTACTCCAAAAAATAGAAGAGGAAGGAAAATTTCCAAATTCTACTATGAGACCAGCATTACCCTGATTTCAAAGGCACACAAAGATACTACAAACAATGAAAACTACAGGCCACTATCTCTGATGAACACAGATGCAAAAATCCTCAACAAAGTATTAGCAAATGGAATTCAATACTACATTAAAAAAATTATTCACCACAATCAAATGGGATTTATTCTGATGATGTAAGTGTGGTTCAATAGTCACAAATAAATCAGTGTGATACATCACATTAACAAGAGGCAGGATAAAAAACCCTAAGATCATCTTAATAGATTCAGGAAAAGCATCTGACAAAATACAACATTTGTTAATGGTAAAAAAAAAAAAAAAAATTTCAATGATGTGGATTTAGAGGGAACATAGATTATAAAGGCCATATATGAAAAACCCTCAAGATCATATGCAGTGGTGAAAAACTGAAAGCTTTTCCTCTAAGATCAAGAATAAGACAAGGATGTCCACACTCACCACTTTTATTCAATACAGCACTGGAAGAGCTAGCTGCAGCAATCAGATAAGGAAAAAAAAAAGTAAAAAGCGTCCAAATTGGTGAGGGAGAAGTAAAACTACCACTTTTTGCAGATGCCCTAATAATATATTTAGAAAATATAGACAACCCTAAAGACTCCACCAAAAAACTATTAAGAATTGATAGATAAATTTGAAAAAGTTGCAGGATACAAAACCAATATACCAAAATCTGTTGAGTATCTACACACCAATAACAAAGTAGTAGAGAAATTGAGAAAACAATCCCATTTACAATTACACCAAAAAGAATACAATACCTAGAAATACATTAAACGAGAAAAGGTGAAAGACCTATATACTCCAAGAATGATAAGACACTGATGAAGGAAATAGATGACCCAAATGGGAAAATATTCCCACGGATTAGAAAAATTGTTAAAATGTTTATATTACTCAAAGCAATCTAAAGATTCAATGCAATCCCTATCAAAATACCAACAGCATTTTTCACAGAATAATCCTAAAATTTCTATGAAATCGCAGAAGACCTGAAACAGCCACAGCAATCTTGAGAAAAAAGAACATAGCTGGAGGTATCACAAACACAGATTTCAAGATATACTGTAAAGCTATAGTAATCAAAGCCGCAGAGTACTGTCACAAAAACAGACACATAGATCAAAAGGATAAGAGAACACAGAAATAAACCCATATGTATATGATCTATTAATTTGCTACAATGGAATCAAGAATATACAATGGGGAAAGACACTCTTTTCAATAAATTATGTTAGGGAAACTGGAAAGCTACATGCAAAACAATGAAACTGGACCATGTTCTCACACCATAAAAAAAAAAACAACAAAACTCATAATGGATTAAAGACCTAAATGTGAGACCTGAAACCATAAAAACCCTAGAAGAGAGCACAAGCAGTAATCCTGTTGCCCATCATCTTTAGCAACCAATTAATGGATATGTCTCCTCACGAAAAGGGGGAACAAAAGCAAAAATAAACCTTTGGGAATATGCCAAAATAAATAAAAAAAAACTTTTGCACAGCCAAGAAACAATCCACAAAACCAAAATGCAACCTACTGTATGGGAGAAGATATTTATAAATGATATATCTGATAAGCAGCTCATATCCAAAAATCTGTAAGAACATAAACCTCCAAGCAATTTGATTAAAATTGCTCCATAAACAAAAAACCTCCAAGCAATTTGATTAAGAAATAGGCAGAAGACCTGAATAGACATTTTTCCAAAGGAGATATATAGGTGGTCAATGGACATATGAAAAGATGCTCCATGTCACTAATCACCAGGGAAATGCAAGTCAAAACCACAATGAGATATTACTTCCTATTCAGTTTGAATGGTTAGAATAAAAAAGACAAGAAATAAGTGGTGATGAGGATGTGAGAAAAGGGAACCCTCATATACTGCTTGTGGGAATGTAAATTGGTACAGCCACTGTGGAAAATAGTATTGAAGTTCCTCAAAAAATTAAAAGCGGAAATACCATGTGATACAGCAATTCTACTACTGTGTATTTACCCAGAGAAAAAAAAAACACTAATGCAAAAAGATATATGCGCCTGTATGCTTACTGCAGCATTATTTACAAAGGTAATATATGGAAACAACCTAAGTGTCCACTGATAGATGAATGGATAAAGAAGATGTGTGTGTGTGTGTGCGCACGCGCGCAAAGAAATATTACTCAGCCATAAAAAAAAACCACACACACGAGTTTTGTCATTTGTGACAATATGGACTTAGAAGGTATAATGCTAAGTAAAATAAGTCAGACAAAGATGAATACCGTAAGATTTCACTAATAGGTGGACGGAGAAACAAAACAAACTAATGTAGACACCAGTCGGAAATCTCAGACATTTAAGTACAGAGAACAAACCGGTAGTTGCCAGAAGGGAGGTGGGTGGCATGATATGTGAAATAAATAAAGGCAATTAAGAGGTATAAACTTCCAGTTGTAATAAAGTAAGTCACAGAGGTGAAAAATACAGCATAAGGAATATAGTAACATTAAGTGCTAGGAGATGGTGGTTACACTTACTGTGGTGCGTTCTGAGCAATGTATAGAATTGTATGTTGTACACCTAAAATAATAGAAGTGTATGTTAATTATACTTCAATTAAAAAAAAATGTTTTTTCTTTGCTCAGAGGGTGAAGGAGGAGATGAGACATAATGGGCTAGGGCTGTCCAGAAATACTAAACTGCCATGGCTTTATTTTAGAATGTAAAAGAAAATTCATCTAAATTTAAAAAGTACTACATTAAAAAACAAATAAACCTGCCTTTTCATGGGTCTCTCTGGGCTAAGCTGCCAGAACTTCTACCCATTTGCCTTTATTCTACTAACGCTCTAGGGGTTGGTTAAGCTGGTGAAAAGCAATGCTCTACTGAGTTCAGAATTCTGAATATTACTATTTTTAAGAGTTTACAAGACTTTAATAAAAATGTTTAGAGGATCATGTGTTTTGAATTTGTTTTATATCTAATATACTAGGTATGCTTGATCATTTATTATATTTGGGGCAAGCATATTATTATTCTGATATGGTTTAGCTCATTCCCAATTTCAGAATGCCAAGACCCACAAACGTGTTGAGGGAAAAAATATAATAAAAAAATATAATAAAAGAATATATAGGTAGTGAGTGACTTTATCCTTCTTGTTTTAAAACAGCAGCACGCACAGAACATGTCATCTAATCTTTGATCTATAAGACAAACGAGTTCTCTAAATTTGGGAAAACAAAGTTCTTTGAACATCTCTGGAGTACTCAGAACAAATTCAGAGGGCCAGAAAGTCTCTTTTTAAAGAATGATACTAACTCACGATCAGGGGGTTGTATGTTTTTATACTGGAGGTGGTGTCTGTATGTGTTGGGGCGGGATGAGGAAGTTGCTAGCCAAGGTCACAGGGCTGCTACAGTCACAAGTAAAGCCACAGACAGGATGGTCAGCTCCATCCCTCTTTCCGTTTAGGATGGGCTCTGCCAGCTTCTGGTTGTGGATCATCTGCTCCACAGATACAGAATATTCAATAATTTATAAGCATAAATTAGCTCCTCACTTAATGCAGAAAACAATGCCTTCCCTGAAACGGAACTGTTGCACTACAGGACATGAAATATTTATAGAAGCCAGTTGAGGAAAGCAACTGATGACGGCTCGGGTTTAATCAATCACAGATACAGCACCCCGCACGCACATTAGTAGAAGAGTTATTTGTACACAGTAGATAGTAACATTTAACGCTATATACACCATTTTATCTTCAGCTTTTTATATATATATTAAATATTCCAGGGTATATAGATACCAATATGAAAAACTCAAAGCTGTCAGTCTTATTAGGACTTTGTCAATACGCCTGGGGTAATTCTGTTTACTTCAAAGTCAGTTCCTTGCCCAGTCCAGAGAGATCTGCAAAGAACACTCATTACAGGGAAGGCTGATTATGTTCTCACAGTGTTTTCTGAGATGGCTTCAAGATACACGTTCCTTGAACTTCTCTAGGCTTGTCTCATTTTATCTTAATTCTATTTTCCTCTAGTTTCTTCTCTGCCTTTCCAATTTGGATACCTTTGTGATAACAATTGCCGTCTCTTTATTCATCTACCAATGTCTCTTAATTGACTGCATTCCTACTCTGCTGGAGAGGTTCCTTGGGTCACCACTCTGATCCAAGTGACATCCCTGGGTGTGTGATCCCCCTTCTCTTCCCAGTTGTGCCAAATGAAGGTAACCGGAATATGTCTCGCCAAAATATGCCTTTGAGATTCTGAGCTGAAGGCAAGTAAGAAGAGTAAATGCAGGGAAAGCTGTCTGCCCTCACCCTATGTGCCTAAAAGCAGGATATAAATTTACAAAGGTGTCCCTCCTTCCCTACCTGGAAAGACAAAACTTAATCACAGAGCAACTTTAGATCCCCATCAGCATGGACATGGCACCAGAGACATCTATACAACCAACTTTACTAAACTAGCTTTTATCTCCCACTCCTTTCCCATATATTTGCCTTCCTACAATTCACCACCTCTTGAGACTCAATGTCCTTTCCTCTGTCTTGTCACTTCTCTAATAATTTATTGTTCTTTGTTGAAGATGCTACATAAACCTGAATTCTAAGTCATGTCTTTGAGTTACTCGTTCCTGAGTTTCTCTCATATATATTATACACACAGGCTGACAAGCTTCTGTTTTCCCTTGTTAAAATGTCTTATTCTAGAACCCAGCCCAGAACCGAAGATGTGTAGAGAAAAAACATTCTTCCTTTACATTCACATGTCGTACCCTAGAGCTTGCCTCCTTTCTGGCTTAGAGCAGACAGAAGTAATCACTTTAAAGTTCTCAGACTTAACTGAGCAGCAGTACCACTAAATATGTTTCCTGCTTTAACTGTAAGAGACATGAAATATTTCTATGTACCTTCCTAACTTCTATTAAAGGAGCAGAGTTGTAATAACAGATCAAGAACTATTTGCTAAAATGTTCACTGCTACCAAGTATCAGATATCTTATGAATCAATGAAGAACTGACAATAATAGCTCAATTACAGGGAAGAAGATGTTCTGGACAAATGCATGCTTTGTTTAACTTTGGTGTTACTAAATGTAGCTGTGTAATACTGCCCAGGGCAAGGGCATTTCTCTGCTTTGTAGAAACCTTTGGAATTCTTTTTTTGCATGTATCTATTCTGGTTGACCTCCTCCAAGTTTTTACAAACACCAAGTTTTACAATCCTATTTTAGATTATAAGCAGTTCAGTCAATGTTGAATAATTAAATGTGCAGAATAAATGTAGATGTTAAGTTTCATACACATTTTCTCCCAGATGATAACGACAGTTACATTTTCTCCCAGATGATAACGACAGTTTGCCAGATGATAACGACAGTTACATTTTCTCCCAGATGATAACGACAGTTTGAACACACAGATGTAGAAAAGTTTCAGATGTTACTGACATACAAAACGTTGACTTTGCAGGGCACCTGAGTGGCTGACTCTGGATTTCGGCTCAGGTCATGATCTCACTTGTGAGTTCAAGCCCTGCATCAGGCTCTGCACTGACAGAGTGGAGCCTGCTTGGGATTCTTGTCTCCCTCTCTCTCTGCTCCTCCCTCACTCACTCTCTCTCAAAAATAAACATTAATTTTTGTTTTTTTTACTTTGCTCTGCCCCTTCCTCACATCCCTTGATTCTCCTGAGAATTCTGATCACCTACTTCCTAAGCCAGATAATTAAAAAATAACAATAGGTCTGCATAATCAAGAACTTCCTAAAAGCTCAATATTAAAATAAATGTGATTTTCCATTCCCAGTCAGCCAGTCTGCACCCACAGAAGACAAAACATTATAGTTACATGAACAATAGTTTCATATCCCTGATGCTTCAGAAGTTTTGATGGCTTGAGTAATGGGTATCCATGAATCACATATCAATCTCATTTTTTAGCTTCCAATGAAATTTTTGTCAAGAAAAATAACTTTATTGAAGCATTATTCACAAGAGCCAAGATATGGAAGCAACCTAAGCGTCCACAGGTAGATGGATAAAAAAAGTATCGTGTGTGTCAATGGGCATGTGTACACAATGCAGTGTTATTCAAACATAAAAAGAAGGAAGTCCTACCATTTGTGACAAAATGGATGAACCAGAAGGTCATTATGCTAAGTAAAATAAATGAGATGCAGAAAGGGGTGCCTGGATGGTTCAGTCGGTCAAGCGTCCGACTTTGGCTGAGGTCATGATCTTGTGGTTTGGGAGTTTGAGCCCCACATCAGGCTCCGTACTGTCAGTATGCGGCTTGCTTCCAATTCTGTCTCCCTCTCTCTCTGCCCCTCCCCCACTATGCTCTCAGTCTCTCTCTCTCTTTCTCAAAATAAATAAACTTAAAAAAAATCACATGCAGAAAGACAAATACCATGTGATCCACTTATATGTGGAATCTAAAACAGTCAAGCTCACAGAACCAGGAAGTAGAATGAATGGTAGTTGCCAGGGGCTGAGAGGTGGGGAAATGCGAGTCTGATCAAAGGGCACAAACTTTCAGTTACAAGATGAATAAATTCTGGGATGGAATGTACAGCATGGTGGTTATAGTTAATAATGCTGTAATGAATACTTGACATTTTCTAAGAGAGTAAATCTTGAATATTCTCACCACATACATACAGTACCTGCGTGAGGTGCTGGATGTGTTAACTTGATGGTACACAATGTATACATATATTAAATCATGTTAGACACCTAAAAAAATCATGTTGTACACCCTAAATATATACCATTTTTGTTATTCATACCTCAATAAAACTAAAAATGTTAATGCATTTTCATGAGCTTTAAAAGCTCATAAATTAATGATTTATAAGTGAATTTATAGTTTGGATACTTTTTCCTCAGTTATGTCACGGGCAGTTCAAGTAAGCCATTGTGAGAGAGGGGATTCCACACTATTTAAAAATATTTTCTAAGGAAGGAACACATAATTTTGTAAATATCTACAGTCTATATTTTGTATGTGAAATACTCTGCCCTACAGTTTGCCACAAACTTTTATTCCTCAAGCTTTCCATTATCTGAGATTCCTAAAAGCCAGGATTGAGTTTTAAAATGTTGCAGATTCTACAACTCATTTTCATAAACCTTCTCTCCTTAAATGCGACTGACCCTAAGCAGTATACTTGGTAAATATTTTTCTTTATGTATTTGTAAAAGAAACATTAGTTTCTTTATAGTAACTTTAAAGTAAACTTGTTTAAAAGTTGCTATCTATCTGTCCTGGATTATAAACCTTGAGGTAACCTCTGTGTATTTTTAATACATTTCTAATAGCATGTAGCACGATATCAAATATTAATATTATAAAATGAATGCACAAAAAGCCTCTCTGTAGTTCCACCTAGAGGCCATACAAATTTGGACCGAATTTGAATTCTGTTATAAAATTCAACATACCAATAATTAAACACAAGAATATTCATAGTTACGAGTTTTCTTTCATGCAGGTCTATATCCAACCTTTACCCCAAAACTCACACATCAAATAAACAACAAAAGTTAAAATAAATTTTTATCTGTTTTATTTTTCAGAGGGTTCCAGGACACATGCACCTCTGAAATTGAAAGTAAAGCTGGCTAACACTGGGAACTCTTTATTTTAAAAACAATACTCTCTGGGGCTCCTGGGTGGCTAAGTCAGTTAAGCACCTGACTCTTGATTTCGACTCAGGTCATGATCCCAGGGTTGTGGGACTGAGCCCCGCGTCTGGTTCTGCGCTGAGTGTGGAGCCTGCTTAGGAGACTTTCTCGGTCTCTGCCCCTCTCCCCCACTTGCATGTGCTCTTTCTCAAATAAAAAAAAATTAAAAATAATATTCTTAGATAAAACAAGACAGCACTTCTCATAGGAGAGGACAAGTGATAATATAGTGAAGGGCGTTACAGAGAACTCTTCCTAAAAATCCCAGTACAGAGTACTGTGTTCCGACAGTTTATAGGTGCCCCTCTGGCACTGTTTTGCAGCAGCAGGAATTCCAAAGGGTGCTGCTTCATGTATGTCTATGCGAATTCCAAATGCTATGACATGGCTGTACAAATGGTACGTGTTGCAAGCCCAGATTTAGAAGTGGAAAAATAATTTTGTTGATTTCTTTTAAAGCCACTGCTGAAATCATGAGTGTAGGAAGGACCACAGTACTTGAAAACCTGGATTTTAGTTCACACGTGCTCTCTGGCAGGAAACCTTCTGAAAGTATTTGGATTTCAAATGCTGTTCTTCTTTCTGTATCATAGCAACATGTATAATCTGTTAAATGTCTTTATTAAAATATATAATACATTTTAAAATGCAGATACCATCCTTCCACACCCCTTATATTAAAGCCTTACCCTCCTTCCACCTGTTCTTTAAAATTCTTCCTTCCCTTTCTATCAGGATTTTATCTTTTAAACCCAAAGCCATTTACATTAGTCCCTCCTTAATAACTTTACCAACCCTCTACCCCTATAGAGGTATTCCCCAAACTGAAGGCATTTGTAATCCCCTTGTGATTGTTTCCCATATTTATTGTTTTCCTGTACTGTTATTTAACAGTTTTTTTTGTGTGTGTGTGTGGAAATGAGCTTCCTTTTAAAACTTATATAAAAAAATTTATGCCTCTTCCACTGTGATGTACAGCTGATCCGGCTTTCTCAGTCAGAAGAAAAGTTATACGGAGGTAAGAAAAGAACCCCAAATCCCAGTGCCATAATTGGGGCTAAAATGTTGTATGCTACAGACAGGTCCATCTGAGGTCAGTTACACTTCCACTCCACATTTTCTCTACTCTGTGACCAAAACTAATGGAACACCTACTAGGGCATAGTCCCCTTCTGGGACATTGCCAACTATACTGCAGAAGAAAAAGAGGACATGAGAAATCCTTGCTCTTAAAACTTCACTTTAGAAGTGGCATGGATTGGGGGTGCCTGGGTGACTCAGTCGGTTGGTTGAGTGTGCAACTCTTGATTTCGGCTTAGGTCATGATCCCAGGGTTGTGGGACTGAGCCCCATGTAGGCTCCACGAGGAGAAGGGAGCCTGCCTAGGACTCTCCCTCTCCCTCTCTCTCTCTGCCCCTCCCCACCATCTCTCTTTCTTTCTCTCTCTTAAAAAAAAAAATGTGGCATGGATTGGTTCCACTCTCACTTCTTTGGCCAGAGCAAGTCATGTGGATAAGACTTAATGGGCCCGAAAAATCTAATCCTTCCCTAGCTAGTGCAGCAGATATTCTGAACAATAATACAATCCACCGCACTTGCCAAGAATAGAAGATAGTTATGTAAAAAAAACCCACAATGCTATTAATTTCTAGTTAGATAATGTTTCCTGCCAAGCATTAAAATCACACTAGTGCCAACCGATTTTCTTCTTAATTTATTCAGAATATTTGGAAAAGAACTCTCTCTCACTATGTGATAACATTTCGTATCCACATTCAGGTATGACATAAAGTCATTTACCTAAAACAATTGCCAGTATGCTTTCCACAGCTATAAAACATACCTATAAATATCAAGTTAAAATTCCTAAATAAGGCTAACAGTTGAATTCACACTCACATATCCAGTATCAGCTCCAGCCATGCATTTTTCTTCCTCTTGTTCCCACTGTTCCCTGACCCCCCTTTTTGGCAAATCCCAACCTCCCCAGACTTCATCTCTGCAGCAGCACATCTTCTGCTTAAATGCACCATTATTTGCTGAACCGAGACCTGCCATTGGTATTTTATATTTACCAAGCACGTGCAATTCAGTTCTTGGCCTTGAGTCTCACAGTCTTCTTTAGTCTTTTTTAGTGAGAAATAACTGTCAGACTCCTTTACAAATGAAGTACGAACTGAAGAATAATACTAAAAACATACACAGAACAAGGACTGGACTAGAAATGTAAAGTTTTGGCCTAAGATGAAGTGTAGTCAAATACATTGTAAGTATTACTACTTGGATAAAACTGTTAAAATGTGCTTATCATTACAATTAAATGTCAGCTAAGAAACTGGATAAATTAGGGGCGCCTGGGTGGCTCAGTCGGTTGAGTGTCTGACTTCAACTCAGGTCATGATCTCGCGGTTCACGAGTTCAAGGTTGGCCTGAGCTCTGTGCTAACAGCTCAGAGTCTGAAGCCTGCTCCAGATTCTGTATCTCCCTCTCTCTTTGCCCCTCCCAGCTTGCGTTCTCTCTCCCTCTCTCTTTCAAAAATAAAATCATTAAAAAAAATAAAAAAAAAAAGAAATTGGATGAATTAACATGGAGAGGGAGATAAATTATTCAGAAATGTTTTGCTTTTCTGATTGTATACTTTGCACATAAACAGCATCATTCTGTGTAATAAGGTCACTAAATCCAAGATAGGCTAAGTTTCTGGGCTTGAAAAAAGAAGAATCCAGAGGCCTGTGAATTACTTATGGATAGATGAAACTTACAAATACATAGTGTAGAGTTACAGATCTTAAAGGCAGTATCTAGCATACTGATGTCTATTTAAGCAAAGACATGAAGAAAAGTGTAATTTAAAAAGTAAAATGGATTAAAATATTCTATATTAGATTCTCTACTTCGCTTAGTGTATGCTAGCAAAAATTAATTGTGAACTATGCGATCATTGATTTAGAAGCACAACCTGAGGATTTTAAATTCTTAATATTAATAACTAATAAAAACATCAATCTTCTACATGAATATATTGATACTGATATAGTTTATTATAAAATAAATTTCTCTTTATAAATGCAAAATAGTACCTTTATATGTACCTTTAAAGGTACCCATATGTTCCTTTAAAAATTAAAAAAAAAAAAAAAGAGGTGATGAAGGGAAAATCCTGTTTTTGGCTATCTGGCCTGGCTTCCTAATACCACTTGATCCTATACTCTCACATAGATACACTGCTTCCCCTGCATACCAGTGACTATCCGGAGGAAGTGTGCTGAATATTTCTTCCAATAATTTTTAAAAATTATTTTTCATGTAGTGTGACGACATGCAATATAGAGGATGCATCCCTGAAGCAAGTGGTGGAATTTTATTTTTTAAACTTTTTTAGTGTTTTAATTACTACCAGGTAAACCTTTAATACTGTTCATTAAAATAGCATCACTCGTTTTTCCTTCAGAGATTCTCTTTCCTGGAAATAAGTATGAATGTAGAAGATTTCACTACAGTTGGAACACCATAGCTTTCATTTGGAACTGCAGTACTTTGAAACCCTATCTATTTTCCAGTGATGGCAGTCTTTTCCATTCTGTCAGTGAACAGTTATTGTCGAATGCCTGAATGTACAAGGCACCAAGGGATTAAAAACAGAGCAGGATACAGACATTGGAATTTATAATCTAGAAGCGAAGCTATATCCAAACCCAAATCACTAACATATAAGACAGTATAATGATCATGTAAGTTAACAGAGAAGTGCTGGAGACCAAGCAGAGGCTATAACAAGCATTGTTTCCTGGGGCTAATCAGAGAGACTGCAAGGAAAAAAATGACATCTGATCTGGGCAAAATATAATGGTTAGAAGTTAGGCTGAGATCAAAAAGAGGGAGAAGGAGGGTCAATTCTAGGCAGAAAGCACAGCCTGAGGACAGGCATAGAGGTAGGAAATCACAGTGGCTATTAGGGTAATAGCAAGGGTTTCAGTTGATGAGACTTCCATGTGGGAGTGGGGTGGATGCTGGGAAAAATAAGTCTGGGTGTTGTATCAGAGTGCAGCTTTGAGAAAAGTATCTCTGCTGAATGAACACAATAAACCAGGCATTCAGTGTGAGTTAGAACAATGAACTGCCAAATAGGGGCTCTATCTAGCTATTTTAGTGTGCTAATTACAGAGCGAAAATGTTGTATTATAGGAAACAAATACTGAATCAGCACATTAAGTATGCCTCATTAGCAATACTTTTAAAGAGTCAGGATGTCTGAAGTTCCAGAAGAGATTATTTATGGTTCTGTGTATATAGAGAGCCAGGAGATAGGGAGGTGGATGAAGAGACGCAGAAATAAATAGAAAGCATTTTAATGTACTTACCTGTTAGGAAGTATTTATTCTAATTTAGAAAAAGTGTTATTGAATCTAAGAATCTAAGAAAAAAATTGCATTCTAAGAATCTAAGAAAAAAAAATTAGTACAGGATACTTACTACTAACAGTTGCACAGGTTACTGCTACATTTAAAAATGTCTTCAGATAGACTCTTACTTGATCGTTATAAAAGCCATATTGTTCAACACAGCAACTGTATTATTCCCATTGTATAGATGAGAAATAGGGCTCAGAGGAGCCCAGACTGTCCAGGTGCCACTTACGAAGTAAATGATAAAGGCTGAAATTAGAATCTACCTGACTCTAAAATGTGTATTTTCCTACTACCCATTTTTGCTCCCCTAAAAGTGGTGGACTTACTGGCTGGCTTTTAATTTTGAGAAAGTCACTGAGACCCTCTAAGTTCCACTGTCTTCATCTGTTTAATGAGAATGAAAATTACACTTCACAGAGATGTTGATTTGGTTTTGGAAAGTTGTATTTTTCCCTAGAAAGCCGTCCAGTTTATCTGTTTTCAAATGCACTGCACATTATTTCAAACGCACTGCACATGATTTTTACATTTTTATTATCTGTTGTTATATACCTTTTTTATTCATTCTAAGTATCACTTCTCTGTGCCTTCCCTCTCCTCTACCAGAAATGCCAGAGATGTCTCCATTATATTAGCCTTCTCTAAGAACCAACTTTTGTTTTTTGATCCTTTCTAGTATTTTTCTGCGTTCTGTTATTTTCTTTCTCTTATTTTCCATCTCTGCTTACTCTACATGCTAATTTTCTATTCAAGTTCTAACTTCTTGTGGATTTTTCATTTATTACTTTTAATGTCCTATTTTTCACTATGATTTCTTCTTAACCAATTAATTGATTTTAAGATCATTTTCCTAAAGTTTCTGAAGAAAAGCAGAAAGGGCAATAAATATATTTATGTTGCATTGCAGTATTAGAGCACTTTGTTCAGAAAATATATTTTACATACCAATTATCTGAATTTACTTAGAATTTATTAGACTATATATGTATTTATACAAACTCATTAAACTTATACTTTTTTCAAAAAAATTTTTAATGTTCATTTATTTTTGAAAGAGAGAGAGAGAGAGAGAGAGGGAGGGAGGGACAGCATGAGTGGGGGAGGGCAGTGAGAGAGGGAGACACAGAATTGAAAACAGGCTCCAGGCTCTGAGCTGTCAGCACAGAACCTGATGTGGGGCTCCAACTCAATAACGGTGAGATCATGACCTGAGCCAAAGTTGGGCTCTTAACTGACTAAGCAACCCAGGTGCCCCTATTCTTTTATGGTAACTCTTTTTAAGTATTCAATGTTTGCTTGAAAATGATACAATTTTCTTTATATGAGGTTATTTCTGTTACATTAAGTTTATTAGTTAGTTTTCCAAATTCTCTAATCTATATTTTTTGTGTCTTCTTGACTAACACCTAATTTGTTTCACTATATTTCCAACCTTTCTAAGATTATCTCTTGTAAATAGCATTACATTTAAAAAAATCCAGTATGAGAATATTTGCCTTTCATAGGTTGTTTAATTGGTTTATTTTTATTATAATAACCATTGCATTTACATTTAATTTTGATTTTTTTGGTGATTTCCCTTAACTATAGTTTTTCCTCTTTTCTTATCTTAGTAGTTTGCTTGATTTTATTTTTCCCCCCCGCACTAGTACATATTTTTAAGAGACTACACTCACATTTTTGACACTTACAATTAACAAGCTAAAAACCTTAATTATAATCTCCATTTCCTTCTGCAAACAAAGGAATGTACATGGATTTTTTTTCTAAAAGTTCCCATACCCCATTCTATGTTATTTATCTAGAATTTTAGCTTTCCAAGGTTTATTTTTATTTTTAGCAAAATTTGCATAAGTATGACATTTGTTATATATGTGTATACACATATACATGCACATATACATACACTGCACACATCAAGTGTGCAACTGTCAGTATAATTGACAAAATTATACTATTTCCTTTATTTCTTCAAACAGATTTTAAAATTTTATACCTTTTTTGTAATGCAAGCTTCTTTAGGTATTGATTCTCCGTTCTGTCATACTTGGCTTCTTTCCCTCATTAATTGATGTAGTTTGTAACTTCTGATGGTCCTCTCACATTTACTGAGTTGCCTTCCATGGAAGTCCTGGGTTCTGACCACTGCATGTTTATTTCTGAGGTGGCTCTACGGATAGGCACTGTGACATGAGAACCTGTATTTCCTCATAGTAATGGCTCTTGGCTTTCCTTTCTCCTGTGTGACACTATTTCTAATCAAGGTCCTGCAGCAGAGAGGTTTACAGCTTACCCAGCCCAGCCCAGCCTGACACATTTTCTTGTCCCTATTTCAGAGCCTGTACAGCACTGCATAGCTCCACAGACAAAGCCTGGGGCTCCATCTCCCTCAGCAGCTAAAATGCTGGCCTCTCACTCTCAAGGTTTGCTTCCCTTCTGATATTCCCTGGGCTCCCGGATTTCCCTGTGGCTGCTGCTCTTGCTCTTATTTGTGGCACCTGGGGATCTCCCTCAAATTCACCTGTGCATGAAACTTGTATTTGCATGTGTAGGGGATGCATATGGCAGTGTAAGAGATGATAGGGTGAGAATGTTTTCCATCAATTCAGTGTATTTTCTAGAAGTATGCTAAATAATTTTTTATGGGTTTTACTTTTTTATTTTTAATTGTGGTAAAATACACATTAACATAAAACTTAGCATTAAAATTTTTTTTAATGTTTATTTATTTTTGGGAGAGAAAGAGACAGAGCATGAGCGGGGGAGGGATAGAGAGACGGGGGACACAGAATCTGGAGCAGGCTCCAGGCTCCAAGCTGTCAGCATAGAGCCTGATAAGGGGTTCGAACTCAGTAACCGCGAGATCATGACCCAAGTGGAAGTCAGATGCTTAACCGACTGGGCCACCCAGATGCCCCAAAAACTTAGCATCTTAATTTGCCATTTAAAATTTTAACCATTTTATTTATTTATTCATTTATTAAAATTTTTTTAGTGTTTATTTATTTTGAGGGAGAGACAGAGTACGAGCGGGGAGGGACAGAGAAGCAGGCTCCAGGCTCCGAGCTGTCAGCACAGAGCCTGATAAGGGGCTCGAACTCACAACTGTGAGATCATGACCTGAGCCGAAGTCGGACACTTAACCAACTAAGCCATGCAGGTGCTCCAAATTGTAACCATTTTAAATGGTACGGTTTAGTAGTGTTAAGTATATTCATCTTGATGTATGAAGCAATCTCCAAAACCCCTTTCATTTTGCAAAACTGAAAGCCCACACCCATTAAACAACAACACACTATTCACCACTTCCCCCTGCCTGTGCCAATGACCATTCTTCTTTCTGTTGACTACTCTGGGTACCACATATTAGTGGAGCCATATGTATTTTTGTGACTGGCTCATTTCACTTATCTTATGACTTCAAGATTCATCCATGTTGTACTATGTGCCATAATTTCCTTAAGTGAATGACACATCATTGAATGTATAGGCCACATTTTCTTTTTCCATGCATCTGTCACCTGTCACTTGCATTGCTTCCATCTTTGGCTTTTATGAATAATTCTGCCATGAACATAGGCATTCAAATATTTCTTTAGGACCTTTCCTTCAATTCATTTCGATGTATATTCATAAATGGAATTGTCAGATGATATAGAATTCTCTTTTTTAAAATTTCATGAAACCACTGCACTGTTTTCCATAGTGGCTGCATCAATTTACATTTCCATCAACAGTGTACCAGTTTCCATTTTCTCCACATCCTCCACAACAATGTTTTTGATAGTGGCAACCCTAATGGGTATAAAATAGTATCTATTATAGTTTTGATTTGCATTTTCTTAATGATTAGTGACGTTGAGCAGTTTTATATGTGCCTATTGGCCAATTATGTATCTTCTTTAGACAACTGATTAAATAAAAACTTTCTATTGAAATTTAACAACATAGATATTAGAAAAGCATGCCAGCTGACTTAAAGTTTTATTTCCAACTTATTTTTTTAAGTTATTTATTTTGAGAGAGAGAAAGAGAGAGAGAGAGAGAGAGAGAGAGAGAGAGAGTGAGTGAGAGTGTAAGCACAAGCCAGGGAGGGGCAGAGAAATTAGGAGAGAGACAATCTCAAGCAGGCTCAGTGCCATCAGTGCAGAGCCTGATGCGGGACTTGAACTCATGAACCATGAGATCACGACCTGAGCCGAATCTGAGAGTCGGACACTTAACCGACTGAGCTACCCAGGCACCACTACAGCTTATTATAGTTGATTACATAGGCAAATGGTTTTCGTTATTTTGAGACAATTCTGAGTTCACCAAAATCATCATACTATCTCCATCATGAGTGGTATTACTATTCCAGCTGGTGTCTGTTCAGGAAATAGCTACAGTTAGAGATCAGGATATATGGCTCTGAATTTCCCCAATTCTTGACCCCGAAATATCTATAAACAGTATATCTCAGATGCAAATACAAGACAATGGTAGACTTTGCCCTGAGAATTCTACCCCAAGGCACTGTATAAAAGATATCAACCAACAAAAATATAATGAATGTCATTTACCTATAAATGGAAAATCTGTTGTAGGAATTTTTCAAGGTAACTGCCTTTTTCCTAGCACAGATTGAAGCAGCCAATCACAGTGGCTAAGCTAGAAGAGGCCTGTCACTCAACACAGAGAAGAGTGAGAAAGCCTGTTCTTTTTTTTTGAAGGGGAGTGGTAGAGAGTTTGAGATCATTCTAAGAATATTCTACAAACCTAAAAGTTCTCTGTACACACTGTTTAACTATTTGTATTTTTCCCTACGTATAATCTGTGCCTCACTTTTCTCTAGTAGTGAGTGCAGTCAAGGAATAATGGTCTAAATATATAAATAACACATAAGAATAAGTTAACATAAAAGAAATAATATACATTTCTATTGAGAACCCATACAATCTGTTATGTGCCAATAGTGAGAACAAAACTACTCTTTTGAGGCCTCTGATCTCAAGACCTTCTACTGAGGACAGGAGAAATGCCTAATTTTAGTGCTCCTTTATCATTAGTATACATTTCTAATATGTTTTAAAGTTAATTCTGCGAAGTACAGGAAATGACATAGATAAATTTCATGACATATTCATAATTTTAGACAAGCAAACTTTCAGTTTTTGTCTATTGAAAAAAGAATCATAAGGGTTAAAACTGTGAAGTATTACATCCAGAAATATTTAATCAATTAACTCACTAATGAAGCTTGGCTGATGAAAATTATACACTGGGTATTTTTAAAAGAAGCTCTTTTCAAGCTCTGATTGTAAGTAATAATTGCATTTCTTTTACATATTTCTTTGTAATTAGTATATTTAAAATGTGGTCTGGATTTTGAGTCAAATACTGTATAATTTACTTCTTCTCTGAAGTAATTCCCTAATAAAATGATTAATGACAACAGCATTATGATTAATAATGATACATTATACTTTACAGCTTTGAGGAGCTATAAGTACTTTACAGATTTCATTGCCTTCTTCAGTTCTATGAGGCAGACAGGAAAAGAGCATATTATTCTTTTTATGTGAATTTAGAACATATAAGAAGTTAAAGCCATATCAAAGAATATTTACATATTTTCTGCATGCATAGATATATGTATTAGTTCATAAATGTGGGGAATATTTCTTCTATACAAATATTTCATTTATGTGCCTACCACAATGTAATCTGTCAAAAAGAGAAAGGTTTATAGCTTTCTAGACTGATTACATGCCAATGACTGCCAACTTTTATCATTACATTGCTTAATTTCACTAAACTCCAGGAAAGTACTCAAAGAAAACAACAGTTCCATGAAAGAATTTAAAGTGATATTCATGTTGACTTCAAAATTCTCTTTTACTTAAGTTTCAGAGTTTGAAAATTACTGGTGCAGTTAAACAATGTGCAGTGGGAGAAATCACCTTGGAATATGTAGGAACATTTGTCTCAAGAGACAAACTCCTACAGCTTAGGACAGAGTTGGGTCTGGAATCTGGATTTCCTGGAGTCTAGGCTTGAGTGCTTTCTACTCTAAGTTTGTGTAACCTACAACTGCAGTGTTTCATGCCCTTCTGTCACCAGTATACACTGGAAAGTAATACTGTTATGAAAATCAGTTTAAAAGATTGTTCAAAAGACTAGTTTAAAAGAACTGCAGTCATTGAAGTCACTGATTATAAACATACTCATTCTGTAAGTTTAAAAAATAAGACTTGCCTCAGTTGGTTAAGCGTCTGACTCTGGCTCTGGTCTTGATCTCAGTGGTTTGTGAGTTCAAGCCCCACATTGGGCTCTGTGTTGTCAGTGCAGAGCCTGCTTGGGATTCCCCTCCCCTCCCCTGCCCCCCACCCCCTGTCTCCTTCTCTCTCTTCCCCTCAGTCACTCACTCTCTCTCTCTCAAAACAAATAAATAAAATAAAACTAAAAAAAGAAAAAGTCTGTTAAAAAATAAAAATAAATAAAAGTAAGAATTGTTCCTGGGTGCCTAGAAGGTTCAGTTGGTTGAGCGTCCAACTCTTGATTTTGATTTAGGTCATGATGTCACAGTTCGTGAGATCCAGCCCTGCATATGTTTCTGTGCTGACAGCACAGAGCTTGCTTGGAATTCTCTCTCTCCCTTTCTCTCTGCCCCTCCTTTGCTCATGCTCTCTCTCTTCTCAAAATAAATAAATAAATTAATTAAATAAAAATAAAGAAATAAACAACAAAAAAATAAGACCTATTCCTTTGCTGGGTAAAATCTTATTATTTTAGTGTACTCCCAATAGTTTATTTTTGCTTGTATCCCTTGCCTGAGGAGACATAGCCATAAATAGTGCTAAGGCTCATATCAGATTACTGCCTATGTTTTCTTCTAGGAATTTTATGATTTTAGGTCTCACATTTAGGAGGTGTCTAATCCATTATAAGTTTATTTTTGTGTATGGTGTATGAAAGCAATCCAGTTTCATTCTTTTGCATACAGCTTTCAAGCTTTCCCAACACTATTTGTTGAAGAGACTGTTTCCCCATTGTATATTCCTACCTCCTTTGTCATAGATTAATTGACCAGAAAAACGTGGATTTATTTCTGGACTTTCTGTCCTGTTCCAATGATCTGTGTATTTTTGTGCCAGGACCAACTTTGTCGAAATCTGGGATTGTGATACCTCCAGCTATGTCCTTTTTTATAAAGATTTCTTTGACTATTTGAAGTCTTTTTTTATTCCATACAAATTTTAGGAATACAAATTTTAGGATTATTTGTTCCGGTTCTGTGAGAAATGCAATTGGTATTTTGATAGGGATTGCAATGAATCTACAGATTGCTTTGGGTAGTATAGACATTTTAATGATATTAATTCTTTCAATCCATGAGCATGGTATAACTTTCTATTTTGTCTATGTCATCTTTGATTTCTTTCATCATTGTCTCTCAGTTTTCGGAGTACAGGTCTTTCTTTTTTTTATTTTTATTTATTTTATTTTATTTTTTAACGTTTATTTTTGAGACAGAGAGAGACAGAGCATGAACGGGGGAGGGGCAGAGAGAGAGGGAGACATAGAATCAGAAGCAGGCTCCAGGGTCTGAGCCATCAGCCCAGAGCCCGACGTGGGGCTTGAACTCACGGACCAGGAGATCGTGACCTGGGCTGAAGTCGGACATCTAACCAAGTGAGCCACCCAGGCGCCCCCGGAGTACGGGTCTTTTATCTGCTTGGTAAAATTTATTTTGAGGCTTTTGTTCTTTGGGGGCAACTGAATATAGAATTGTTTTCTTCTTTTTCTGCTGCTTTGTTATTAGGGTATAAAAATGCATATCAATTTTACATCCTACAACTTTACTGAATTCATTTTTCAGTTTTAATAGTTACTTCGTGGAATCTTTATAGTATCATGTCATCTGCAAATAGTGGCAGTTTTCTTCTTTACCAAGTTGGATGCCTTTTCTTTTTCTCGTGTGATTACTTTAATTTGGATTTCTAGTACTGTGTTGAGTAAAAGTGGTGAGAGTGGACATTTTTGTTCCTGAATTTAGAGGAGAAGCTTTCAGTTTTCCACCACTGAGTATGATGTTAGCTCTGGGTTTTTCATATATGGATTTTATTAGTTTGAGGTATGCTCCTTCTAAACCCACTTTGTTTAAAGTTTTTTTTTTTTTTTTATCATGAACAAACGTATTTTGTCAAATGCTTTTTCCGCATCTACTGAAATAATCATATGGTTTTTGTCCTTCCTCTTTTTAATGTGATATATCACAATGAATGGTCTATGAGTATTAAACCACACTTGCATCCCTGAGATAAAAGCTTTTGCATAGCAAAGGAAACCGCCGACAAAACAAAAAGCCAACCTAGTGAATGGGAGCAGATATCTACAAGTGATATATATCTGATAAAGGGGTTAACATCCAAGATATATAAAGAATTTATAAAACTCAATACTCAAAAACCAATGTGATGTAAAAAAAAAATGGGCACAATATCAAAACAGACATTTTTCCAGAGAAGACATACAGATGGCCAAGAGACACATGAAAAGATGCTCAACATCAATAATCATCAGGGAAATGCAAATCAAAACACAATGAGATAGCACCTCACACCTGTCAGATTGGATAGAATCAAAAAGACAAGATCTAACAAGTGTTCACAAAGATGTGGAGAAAAGGGAACCTTCGTGCACCGTTGGTGGGAATGTAAATTGGCGTGGCCCACTATGATAAACATGGAGTTTCCTCAAAAAATTAAAAATAGAACTACCATGTGATCCAGTTATTCCTCTATGAGGTATTTACCCCAAGAAAATAAAAACACTAATTTCAAAAGATATATGCACCCCTATGTTTACTGCAGCGTTATTTACAATAGTTTAGATATGAAAGCAACCCAAGTGTCCAACAACAGATTAATGGATAAAGATGTGGCATATATACACAATGGAATATTACTCAAATATTTAAAAAAATGAGATCTTGCATCTGTGACAACAAGAGTGGCCCTCGTGGGAATCAGACTAGGTGAAGTAAGTCAGATGAAGAAACACAAATACCATTTGATTTCATTTATATGTAGAATCTAAAAACCAAACAAATGAAAAAAACTAACAAAAATACAGACTCTCAAATACAGAGAACAAACTGGTGGTTGCCTGAGGGGAGTTTGGTTGGAGGGGATGAGTGAAATGTGAAAGGGATTAAAAGGTATAAACTTCCAGTTATAAAATAAATAAGTCACAAAGATGAAATGTATAGCATAGGGAATATAGTAATAAAAAGGTTTCATTCTGAAAGCTTATTTCATGTTCTTATGGTATATAATAAATGACATACCTGCCCCATGCTGCCTCATTTGTCGATGCTTTATTAACTGGAACACAGGAAGAGTCAATGACAGTTGATCTGTTCATCTTGTAGCAAAAACCACAGTCTGGATCCAACATACACTCATTACAGTAACTGTAAAATAAAATGAAAAAGCTTGAAATACTGTGAGAATTACCAAAATGTGACAAATAGCATGTTAGAGACAATTGGTATTCTTCTACATTTTCTACTGTACTTTGCAGGAAGCTTGGGGCCATGTGACTCGTCTTAGCCACGGCAAAGTGACGTGTGCTGAGGCTCGTGAGAGCTGGCAAGTCTCCTCCATCTGTCCCTCCCCTGGCTGCAGCAACTTTGGAAGCCACTTAGAGGTGGAGGAAGCTTGGATCTGAGACACTGGGTGTAAAAGAACTCCAGCTGTCCCTCAGGAAACAAACTTTTGCTTTTCTAAGCCACTGAGATTTGTTGCCAAAGCATCATGGACTGGCCCAATTTGACCCAGCTGATTGGTTCCAAAATGTACCAAAGCATTTATTTCTTGTCTCTATTACGTACCATATCTTTTAAAAATGGAAAATATATTTCCCAATATATATACTGAAATAGAAAATAAAAAGAGTGAAAAAAATATAAAGAAAAAAGTTAAAAAACACCACACCAATAATGGTCCCTTGTTAATGTCTTGGTAGATGTCTGTACTTTTAACAAACCTACACTGAGTATCAAGTGTGTGTTATGCTTAACTTAAAATAAGCTGGTATAGGAATAAAAGGCTAACTTTTCTCTAAGTTAATTACATCTACTGGTTGCATCACTGAGCCATAATCAATTAATCACCACTCACCTAACAGCAGTATCCTAATTGCAGAAAATCCTAAAGAGGCAAAATCCTTTAGAGGGCAAGGTTTTCCAACCCAAGTCTGCAAAGTACTTGTAAATGTGTTTTCTTGCTGTCAAACTCATTTGCCAGACAATTCTGGAGTATGTCCTGCATGGCAGGCACACACAGGCACTGGAGACACTCAGATGAATAAAACTAAGTCCCCACTCCTTGGTAAATAAAAGGCAAGGACAGGAACAGATAGACAAATAAATAATGGCAGTGTAATAGAAATTAGTGTGAATGACTCGAAGGACTGAATCCTGTTCATTTGTCTGTTAAGCACTGGAGATAATGTGAGAGGAGATATTTGAGGTAGATCATAAAAGAAATTTACCAGGCAAAGAAGTAGAGAGAAGAGCATTTCAGAGGACTGCTTATTTTACAATTAAAGATCAGTCAGTACAGACTTTTTTACTGTGTACGAGTAATTATACTACTGGGTGCCGGGTAAGAACTACGGCAAGTTATTCAGAAAAGATGTGAATTCTCAAAATCAAAATACTTCTTTGACTAATTAAGCTAAATGGAAAAACAACAGCATTGTTTAAAAACAAGATTATCATTTCAGCCTCCTTCTGTAAACTTTTCCTTTGCAAACAGCCATCCCTAATTTTAAATGAGATTTCAGACTCCTTCAGGCATAGCTTGGAAGTACTGAAGATTTGGTTCTAGGATACTGATGAAAAAGTCTGAAGTATCTTGAGAATTACCAAAATATGACAAATACAAAGGGAGCAAATGCTGCTGGAAAAATAGTGCCGACAGACCTGCTTAATGTGGGGTTGCCACAAAACTTCAATTTGTAAAAAACACAGTATTCTGTGAAATGCAATAAAGCAAAAGCTCATGAAAGTAAGCTATGCCAGTACTAAAAGCAAAGGAAAAGAAGGCCTTTCAAAGCCCACTGAAAGGTCAACATAACTTTAGGAAGGTGATACAGCACTATAAATATAAAAGTGTCCACACTTGTGATAGACTAAACAGAACAACAGGTAGCATTCGAAGTACTCTGGGCTTCTGGCCTTCATAGCTAGAAGGCTGATTACGAAAGGATGGTAATTCCTACTAGTATTTGGTTGGTTGATTCCACCCAGGTAAAGTAGAATCTAACAACCCTGATTGTTTCAATGGCTTTAAGTGATAGTTATTTGGGAAAGGTCAACTCATCCAATTGTAGAGAAACGACTCTACTTTATTTCTTTAAACATAATTCCTGTAACAGGCCAAAGAAAGTAATGATAAAGGTTAACAGTTACCAAAAACCTACTACATGTGCATGTCAGACATACAAGATGTTCATTCATGACACTTTACCTCCTCCATCTGACTCTCCATTCAAGCTTCTGACCCTGACCACAACCTACTGTTCTTCCAGCTTGCTGATAAATGATTCTCGCTCTGCCATGGTGATTCATTCAGTACAAGTATTTTCCACTTATGTGCCAGCCAATATTCTGAGGGCTGGGGCACATTAGTAAACAAAACAGATTCCCTACCCTCGAGGAGCTGGTTTGCCTATATGATCTCCACTTAATTGACCCCTCTACTTGCTCCCTATTCATTAGCTTTTTACTTTTAGTTCCATCCTTCTCTAGCTTATTGACCATCCTAATTTTCCCTGCCCATATCTTTCTAACTCCGCTGACAAGCAAAAATCCTGGCCATATATGAGTGCGAACATTTGCCTTTTCTGTGCCTTCCCCAGTATACTCAAGTGCAGCTGAGGGCATCACACAACAGGGTAGATCAGTAGTTCCTCTCTAATACACTGCTGCCAGCCTCAAAAGGATCCTCAATGGCCTGACATTCTTAATAATTCCCTCTAGTCAATTCCATCCATACAAGGACTTTTTCAACCATACGACACAAGGAGTATTCTTCAAATCTCCAAAGCTCTATGCCTTTTTGTCACTTCATATCCAGCTTCACAAACAGATGAAAATGGTAAAGATGGGAACTTTATACACTTACAGCAAACACAGAAACCATCCTACTTTCCCTCTGCTCCCATTACAGAGAAGTTGTTTTTCTCCTCTATCTGGGCTTTATTTCTATTCCATCTCCTTAGCCCATTTCAGACCCTTTTGATTACTGTTCCTTTTTCTTACACGTCTACTGTCTTAAGATGGAAGATTAGCTTTTTGATTTGACAGCTTTCTTCTTTCTTAATGTAGGAAGTTATAGCTATGAATTTCATTCTGAACACTGCATCCCATATTTGGTATGTTTGGTCTTCATTTTCATTCATTTCAAAGAATTTTCTAATGTCCCTTGTGACTTCTTTGACCCACCAGATTAAGAAGTATTATTTAATTTTCACATCTTGGTGAATTCCCCATATTTCTTTCTGTTAGTGATTTCTAATTTCTTTTAAAATTGTTTTAATGTTTATTTTTGAGACAGACTGTAAGTAGGGAAGGGGTAGAGAGAGAGGGAGACACAAAATCTGAGGCCAGCTCCAGGCTCTGGGCTGTTAGCACAGAACCTGACATGGGGCTCAAACCCACGAACTGTGAGATCATGACCTGAGCCAAAGTTGGATGCTCAACCGACTGAGCCACTCATGCACCCCTCCAATTTCACTCCAATGCTAATGGAAAATACACCCAGTATGATTTCATATTTTTAAAATTTATTGAGGCTTGTTTTCTGGCCTGGCCTGTGATCTATCCTGGAGAACGTTCCTTGTGCACTTAAGGAGTATATATTCTGTTGGTAGTGGAGTTTTCTCTAAATGTCTGTTCGATCTGGATGGTTTGTAGTCAATAAACTAATCTTGAAACACCTTAGACCCCTGTTTTCTAATAGTATGCACTTCTACTTAACTCTGCCCACATACTGGAAATTGTCATAATCTAGAGGTCAGCAAACTACAGTCCTTGAGACAAATGAGACCACTACCACCACCTGTTTTTGCAAATAAAGTTTTACTAGAACATAGCCATGCCCATTTGTTTGCTTACTGTCTATGATGGCTCTCAAGCTTCAACAGCAGAGCCAAGAATTCATGTGGCCTGCAAAGCCACAAATATTTACTATCTGACCTTTTATAGGAAGTTTGCTGATCCCTGATCTGGAACACATACTCTGACCTCACATGCATATTTCTCATTCCTTTCCTTAAAGATCTCACTTCCTTACTCTAAGACAACTGCTTTGCTACCTCAGAGACCTTCTACACCCCCTTCTTTCTGATCTTTCACTCACTCCATGGCTTTTTGTCCTCATCTGTCAAAACTTTCATGGTGAATTTTGTTACCACTCTCACCAGACCCTCCAAATCTTTGTATTTTGGTCCTTCTATACATCGCTCTATACACTGTAATGTTTGACACTTTCCAGCCATCTTTGTTCTTTTCCTTCTATATCTAGGTTGTTCCATACTGATGGAGAATTAACACATCCAGGCACACTGATAAAAGTACACATTCATAGTATTCAGCCAACCACAGCTGGATCCTCACTGCTACCAGGGAACTTTTACCTGTCAGTCAGTGCCTTTCCCCACTTCCAAAACTGATGCCCCAAACACCAACTCTCCTCTGACCCCAAACCTATCCCCCCCCCCACTCCCCACATCTCTTAGAAGATGGCCTTGCCTGGCTTGAAGTGAAAACTGAAGGGATGAGACAGGAACATTCTCAGCTTTAAATCCAGACATAACAAAGATCTCGACAGCCAGGTCTATCTTCACCTCTTTTCTTCCAGGCTCTGCAAAAGGTCATCCCTCCACCAGGGCTTTGCATCTCGATCTCTTCACCAGCATGAACACCCTGTTCCATTGGTTATTTTCTTCTCTTTCTACTTTCCAACCTCTTCTAGAATACACCACAGTTAATGTGCAGCCCTTCCCTTGTTGAGAAAAACTCGAGAAGCTGTCCTCTCTACTCTCCATACTTGTCCTCCATACTGGTTCATGTGGGTCAGTCAGGGAAAAGAGGCCAAATATTAAACAGTATTCCATTTCCTTGCCACGACAGACAGTCATCTGGACTTAGAGACACTCAGGCTTCCAGAAGCAAGATAAAATTCCCTACCACTCCCTCATTCTTGACCTGAATTTTTTTCATCATATAGGCTATTTTATGGCAAAAAAATTCTCCCAAATGTAACAATATTTCTATCTTCAACATGACATTTAGAAGGTGACACAAAACTTTAAATATCCTGAGGAATCTGCTAATTGACCTTTTAGAGAGCATGTATCATAACTGTGGCTCTAACAAATGGCATGAAAAGAGAATAACATCTAATTTTTAATTCACAATTTATTCTGTAAGGCTTTCTTGAACATGACCTGATGAATTTACGTCATGTTTTATACATATAAAAGCTGAGAACTTAAATATATTGGTGCTAGATCCATGCTCCTAAGAATACTCTAAACACAGATGAAAACATTTTTGTGTGAAAAGCAAACTGGCAAATTAGGCCCCACTTATCTTCTTTCACACTGTGGACTGCAGTGAGTCCTAAATTCTGGGCTTCAAGTTTTCCATCTCAAGAGCATATGATCTCTAAGAAACTACCCAGCTGCAAGATTCTACATGAAAGAAAATGAAATACATATATGCTAACTCTTAATTCACACAAACTTTAACAGTTTAAAACAGATTACAATGCTGTGACATCTAACAAATATTTACTCTTGCATGCTGATTTCAAGGACAAGAGTTATAAGTGTGCCCTACTTTAAGATGCTCTAGATTTATAAGAGAAATGAAGTAAGAAGGTATTTGCAAAAGGACTGTGCTTTATAAAAGGAATTGCCACGTGAATTAAACAAAATGGGGATTCCTCCCTACTGATACACGCTATTTTACAAATCAATATGTAGTACAGTTGATGAAGAGATGGCCCACTTCTGTGCACTGTGCACATCTCCATCACAGAACTCCAATGTTCTTTACCGACTGGTTTACAAATAGACTGTGAAGACTGTATCCCAAGGGAAAAAAGACCATGTTTATCAACTCTTATCTGCTACACCCCATTGTAGGCTGGTTTCTCAATACATGTACATTGAATAAATCAGCATGACAACTCTATAAATCAAGGCATTACTGTAGGTTCATTAGCCTGTTCTGCCCATTTCTGGAGAATAATTTGGGGAGGGGTGGGTGGAGTGAAGTGAATATCTGAGTCATGATGAGAATGAAATAAAAAGAAGGTAAACCTAATTGCTAGAGGATACCTTAAGCTGAGCTCGGCTTTTAAACTGCCAGAGGCTAAAGCTGACATTTGCAAACATTCAGGCCACAACCCAAATGAAATTGGTTAGAAAATTTTGATAACTCACTTTCAGAAACACCAGCTAGAAGGGCTAATTTCCTTGAAGCCTAAAGAAAAGAGCCACAGTAAGAGAAGGCCCTCTCTTATTTTATTTTTATTATTTTTTTAATATGAAATTTATTGTCAAATTGGTTTCCATACAACACCCAGTGCTCATCCCAACAGGTGCTGAGAGGGCCCTCTTTTAAATCACATCCTGCAAAATTTCTTAATGGGACATTATGATATTTGGAGACAATGTGTGGTAAATAAACGTGCCTAGAATTCATGCTATTGTTCTTGGCTGTGGATACTTTCACCTGGGGAAGTTATACGATGGCCAATGATGTTCTTCTTCTAGAAACTGCTAGGGGAACTGAATGCAGAGCATATTAGACATTCCAACAACACATGGGAAAATATATAATCTAGATAATAATTACAATTGGAACCAAACAGTTCATTACTTGATAGTTGAAGAGAAGAAAGATTTACGCTTGCAATCTCTGACGTTTTTAGAAAGGGAGAAAAATGTGTTCACTTATTTAGAACAAAACTGGTTCTGAAACTTTAAAATGTTTCCAATTAAAGTAAAAAAAAAAAGAGCAGGATAAAAGCTTAGTGTCTAAAGGAGAGAAGGGATGGCCTATTTTCATTTAATCAAGTGTTTACATGTTTCATATGGAGCCAGGGTCTCAACCAAAGGTGCCCTTTCCTCTCTCCTCAGCAAATCTTTAAAAAATTGATTTGGGTTAATTCAGAACATTTTTAGTTTCTACTCTGTGAAGTCAAGTGTGAACTCAGCCCTGTAGAGAATGGTCCATTTGTTTTTAAGTATGTGTCATTAAGCCCAATGAGATGGAGCATTAAGAACAGTGTTTGGTCTTAAAATGCCTCTCGCTAGTGTGGCCTAACTTTCAGACAATCTGGCGATGGCAACTGCAGCTGTGACGGTAATCTGCTGGTACAGGCCCACTTCCACTCTCTGTGGGAAACTGTGTTCATTCGCTTGTTCCTCGTGCATGAATTTAACACCCTACTTTGTGCACTAATGTCACTATGTGCCCCATGACAACTACTCTAGACTTTCCCTACCACCCCCTTCTCACTGTTTACTGCCCTGCTGCTTTCAGCAGGTGACTTGGAACCAAATTGACCAGAGACTACCCTAACTGGGAGGTGAGGGGACAACAACCTGCCTTGCTTGTAGCCCTCTGCACGACTGGGTTTCCCCATGAACACTACAAAGAGAACTCTAGGACACCTGCCTTCTTTCTTGGCCACAGTGTGGATGTCAGGTGACCCCTCTGTCTTATTTGGACTGTGTAAGTAGGGAACTTGTGTGAATGTAAAAAAAAAAAAAAAGTGCTGGAGGACTTAAGTAAATGGTTGTAAATGAATTTTAAAAAGCTGGGGACCTACTGCCACTGACTTCATGAGGCAAGTCATGCCTCACCACTCCACTAAAGCTGCTCTCAGAGAGACTGCCAGTGGTTGTCTTGTTGTTAATTCTGGGTGCTTTTCTAGTATTAATTTATTGTTCTGTGGTAAAATTTACTAAAAATGTTTCCCTTTTTCCTGGCATTTCCTTATCCCTTGACACTACTCCCTTTATGTTTCCTCCTTTTCCCAGACTGGTGGTCCTTAGTCTTTTCTTTCTCCTCTTGGTCCTTTCTCCTTTGTTTCTGTTCTTGGCAATGGTCCTTCATTACTCCACACTTTTGCGGGGAAGCATCACCCTATGTGACCTTTACTATCACTGATATGCAAAGACTCTGTGACCTGTTTCTCCAGTTTGTAGCCAGACCCATACTTCCAAATGCCCAATTTTCTGCATGCTTCATAAGTACATCAAACTGAACACACCTAGAGTTTAATCTCTGGGTTTCCTGTCAAGCCTAGTGTTCTTTTGTGTCTCATAATTAAAAACCTGAGTGTGATCCAGAACACCCACATTTATTTTTTTTTTTTAATTTTTTTTTTTCAACGTTTATTTATTTTTGGGACAGAGAGAGACAGAGCATGAACGGGGGAGGGGCAGAGAGAGAGGGAGACACAGAATCGGAAACAGGCTCCAGGCTCTGAGCCATCAGCCCAGAGCCTGACGCGGGGCTCGAACTCCCGGACTGCGAGATCGTGACCTGGCTGAAGTCGGACGCTTAACCGACTGCGCCACCCAGGCGCCCCCAGAACACCCACATTTAAATAGCCACAAGTCCCTCAAGTCTGTCCTCCAAGTATGTGCAGTTCCTACACCCTCCACCCTTACCACCTCTCATCTGAACTCTTCTGACAGTCTTCTAACACGTCCTCCTGCCCCCAGCCAAGTTCCACTCCATCTTCTCTACTGTCTGAAATCTCACCTAATCGGATCTCTCCCCTATTTAAATGCTGCAATAGCTTCCCACTGTCTGTACAATGAAGATCAAACTCCTTACTGTGGCATGTTCTACCCCTTCTGATCATGGCAACCTTTTCTTGCTATTTCTCCCCAAGTGCCATGGGCCAGTCCACAAGAAATGCAGGGTCAGAGTAGGACATGCTCTTATGCTTTTCCCATATTATTGTCTCTGTCTAGACTGTTACTTTCCACCTTCAATTTCCTACACACAGGCATCAAGATTCACATTCGGCATCATCTCCTCTGTAAATCTTGACTGTAGCAAAATCAGATCACTATGCTGTCAGAGGATAACAAAAGCCTACTATCGTTACTTCCCATCTCATTATATGTCTAAGGGTTTATAATGTGTTTTCCTTCCTCTACTGCACTGTGACCTACTCAAGGTAGAGATTTTTTTCTGGTACATCTTTTATTCCTAGTGATTTCCATGTTACCTGATACATAAGGGTTCAAGAAATACTTGCTGAATAAGTAAAGTGAAGAATGAGTGTCACTTATATTGACAGCAGATTTAGTAGTTCTCTCTGTAGTTCTATTAGAGAAGTTACACCTTATTCCCCACATCTTGAGCCACAATGTCACAGGATTGAGCCTTGCATCAAGCTATGAATTGTTCCTTAGAATTCATGGCTTTTTGATCAAATCCATACACAAATGGACTTTGGAACACAGTCATATTTCCAAATGTCTGGAACACAGTCTGATTTCTTATCTCTTCCCTTAGAAACTGAGCCTAAGAATATAATAGATTCCTGAGCTAGATGTAAAAAAATGATTCACAGCAGTAAGGCCTGCAGATTAAAAGCAGTCACAGGCTCTGGTTCTTCGATATACTATTAAATAGGGCAAATTCAGCCTATTTGTCAGAGTGGGTTTCATCCCTCCCTTCTTTCCTTCCTTTTTAACATTTACTGGTACTTCAAGGCCCTACTTTCTTGTGACTGTCTAATATTTTATGAATTTTTGGACTGGATCTCCCATCTTATTGCAGAGAAGTGCACAATAAACTCTCTAAAGGGGTGGTAAAAAGAAGAGAGCTCTATTTGCCAAGACTGTCACCTTCAATAGGGCTAAGTATTTTCCTATTCTACTATAGGAACCTTTGGTCAACATAGTTAAAAACATAAATCTCAACTGTAGCTTTGCGCATATAAAATGGCATGTATATGCATGTTTGTAAATGTACATGTATTACATAAATGTGTGTAGTATATGAACAACCATACAAAGACATTTATATACAACTTTTTCAGTAAATACATTGAGAGTAAAAACACAGTTTTTTTAATGTTTATTTATTTTTTTGAGAGAGAGAGAGCAAGTGGGGAAGGGGCAGAGAGAAAGGGAGACACAGAATCTGAAGCAGGCTCCAGGCCCTAACCTCTCAGCACAGAGCCTGATGTGGGGCTTGAACTGCTAACTGCAAGATCATGACTTGAGCCGAAGTTGGACCCTCAACCAACTGAGCCACCCCGGTGCCCCCCCAGTTTTATTTTGTATTTTATTTATCATCACCACCATTTGAAACTCTTTCTATATAAGCCTTATTTTATGTCTTTGTGATCATATTTGTATAAGCACTGATGGTGCTTATGAGTGTGTAATACACACTCCTACTGCAATCTACATTTCACCAGTCACACTTACCTGATGGGAGCTGCTGATTTCTGCATTGTGCTCCTAACACTACCTCTTTCACTTATTAAGAACTTGCTGATATTTCAAGGCATATGGTGGGTAGAGGGCTCCTCCTTAACCTTGCAATTTGGATCATAGTGACAACTACAAGAGCACTAAACTGAGGGATAACTTCTTTTAATTAGCATTGTACTATTTCTATTTGTTATTAAAACATTTTTTTAGACAGAGAGCACATGATTCGGGGATAGGGAAAGAGGGAGAGAAAGAAGGAGGGAGGGAAGAGGTGGTAACAGGAGAAAGGGAGGGAAGGGGGAGGGAAAGGAGAGAGGGAGGGGTGAGGGGGGGAGAGAGAGAGAGAGAGAGAGAGAGAGAGAGAGAGAGAGAGAGAGAAATCTCAAGCAAGCCCTATGTTCAGCACAGAGCCTGATGTAGGCTAAATCCCATGACCTTGGGCTCATGACCTGAGCCCAAATCAGGAACTGGATGCTCAACAGACTGAGCCACCCAGGTGCCCAGCATTGTACTATTTTTAAATATAATAGTAAAATTCTTAATTCTGAGCACCTCAAAAATACCTTTCCATCCATAGAAACCATGGTCATACATATTCTCTCTTCTGAAACTTTTTAGAATTAGAAAATGAAAATTTATTAAAAAAATTTTTTTTAACGTTTATTTATTTTTGAAACAGAGAGAGACAGAGCATGAACGGGGGAGGGTCAGAGAGAGGGAGACACAGAATCGGAAGCAGGCTCCAGGCTCTGAGCTGTCAGCACAGAGCCCGACGCGGGGCTCGAACTCACAAACCACGAGATCATGACCTGAGCCGAAGTCAACCGCTCAACTGACTGAGCCACCCAGGCACCCCAGAAAAATGAAAATTTAAAAGCAAGTAAAGGTATCCCTTTTGGAAGATATAACATTCCTTGATTTCTCTTTCTGCTATTTCATTATTGGTGTATAGAAATGCAACAGACTTCTGTACATTGATTTTATATCCTGTACTCAAACAATCTACACATTTATTTATTTTAAATGTTTATTTATTTTTGAGAGAGAGAGAAAGACAGAATTCGAGTGGTTAGGGGCAGAGATAGAGGGAGACACAGAATCTGAAGCAGGCTCCAGGCTCCGAGCTGTAAGCACAGAGCCCATGTGAGATCATGACCTGAGCTGAAGTCGGACGCTTGACTGACTGAGCCACCCAAGTACCCCACAATCTACACATTTAATGCAATCCCTATCAAAATACCACCAGCATTTTTCACAGAGCTAGAACAAACAATTTTAAAATTTGTATGGAACCACAAAAGACCCTGAATAACCAAAGTAATCTTTAAAAAGAAAAGCAAAGCTGGAGGCATCACAATCCTGGACTTCAAGCTATATTACAAAGCTGTAGTCATCAAGACAGTATGCTACTAACACAAAAAAACAGACATGTAGATCAACATAACAGGGGAAACACAGAAATGGACCCACAACACTATGGTCAACTAATCTTTGACAATGCAAGAAAGAATATCCAATGGAAAAAAGTCTCTTCAACAAAAGCGTTGGGAAGACTGGATAGCAATGTGCAGAAGAATGAAACTGGACCCTTTCTCACACCATACACACAAATAAGTACAAAATGGATAAAAGACCTAAATTGAGACAGGAAACCATAAAAATCCTGGAATAGAACACAGGCAGCAACCTCTTTAACACTGGCTATAGCAACTTCTTACCAGACATGTTTCTGTAGGCAAGGGAAACAAAAGTAAAAATGAACTACTGGGAGGTCATTAAGATAAAAGCTTCTGCACAGTGAAGGAACAGTCAACAAAACTAAAAGGCAACCTTCAGAATGGGAAGAGATATCTGCAAATGACATATGTGATAAAGGATTAGCATCCAAAAGCTAGAAAGAACATATCAAACTTATCACCCAAAAAACAAATAATCCAGTGAAGAAATGGGCACAAGACAGAAATAGGCATTTTTCTAAAGAAATTCAGATGGCTAACAGACACATGAAAAGATGTTCAACATCACTCATCATCAGGGAAATACAAATCAAAACTACAATGAGATATCACCTCACACCTGTCAGAATGGATAAAATTAACAACAGAAGAAACAACAGATGTTGGTGAGGATGAGGAGAAAGGGGAACCCTCTTACACTGTTGGTGGGAATGCAAACTGGTGCAGCTGCTCTGGAAAACAGTATGGAGGTCCCTCAAAAAGTTAAAAATAGAACTACCCTATGACCCAGCAATTGTACAACTCGGTATTTACCCAAAGAATATAAAACTACTGATTCAAAAGGTCACATGCACCCTGATGTTTATAACTGCATTATCAACAGCAGACAAATTATGGAAAAAGCCCAAATGTCTACTAAATGATGAATGGATAAAGAAGATGTGGTGTGTGTGTGTGTCTGTGTGTACATGTATATGTATGTACATATATGTATGTACTAACACATATATGTATATACATGCACACACAGACACACACACAATGGAATATTACTCAGCCATCACAAAGAATGAAATCTTACCATTTGCAACAACATGGAGCTAGAGTGTATTATGTTAAGTAAAATGAGTCAGTCAGAGAAAGACATAACCATAGGATTTCACTCAAATGAGGAACTTAATAAAACAGATGAACATAGGGGAAAGAAAAAAAAAGGAGGAGGTAAACTATGAAAAACGCTCTTAACTATAGAGAACTAAGGATTGCTGGATGGAAGTGGGTGGGGGGATGGGCTAAATGGGTGATGGGTATTAAGGGGGGTACTTGACATGAAGAGCACTGGGTGTTATATGTATGTGATGAGTCATTAATTCTACTCCTGAAACAAATATTATACTATATGTTAACTAACTAGAATTTAAATAAAAACTTGAAACATAAAAAAAGACAATTTGTAACATACAAAAACTATTGAATTGTACAATTTAAATGAGTGAATTGCGTGGTATGTAAATTACATCTCACTAAAGTTGGTTTAAATTTTTTTTTTTTTTAACGTTTATTTATTTTTGGGACAGAGAGAGACAGAGCATGAACGGGGGAGGGGCAGAGAGAGAGGGAGACACAGAATCCGAAGCGGGTTCCAGGCTCTGAGATGTCAGCACAGAGCCTGACGCGGGGCTTGAACTCACGGACCATGAGATCATGACCTGAGCCGAAGTCGGACGCTTAACCGACTGAGCCACCCAGGCGCCCCACTAAAGTTGGTTTAAAAAAAACTTAAAAGAGGCATCTGGGTGCTCAGCTGGTTGAGCGCCTGACTTCAGCTCAGGTCATGATCTTGTGGACTGTGGGTTCAAGCCCCATGTCGGGCTCTGTGCTGACAGCTCAGAGTCTGGAGCCTCCTCTGGATTCTGTGCCTCCTTCTCTCTCTGCCCCCACCCCTCCACTCTCCGTCTCTCTCTTAAAAATAAACATTAAGAAAAATTTAAAAAAACTTAAAAAATAGAAGAAATAACATTCTTTTGTTTAACATATAAAATACACATTAAGTACTCAAAAAAGCAAGGTATCTGTTACTGAGGGATTTTATATTCAGTATCCATGAAGACCAAACACTTGTATAAACACATTTGGATTCTGTCATGTACCCAGTTTTCGGTGGTGTTTCAAGAGCACTAGTCCCCCCTTGTCTGTGGTTTCACATTCTGTGGTTTCAATTACCTGTCATCAACCATGGCCTGGAAACAGATGATCCTCTTTCTGATGTATGGTCAGAGGCTCAACAGTAGCCTAATGCTGTATCACAATGCCTATGGCATTCACTTCATGTTGTCTCATCACACAGGCATTTCATGTTATATCATCACAAGAAGGGGGAGTATGGTGCAATAAGGTATTTTGAGAGAAACACCACATTCATGTAACTTTTATTACAATGTACTGTTATAACTGTTCTGTTTTATTATCAGTAATTGTTCATCTCTTACTGTGCTGTCTACATAAGAAAATAGACATAGTACACATAGAATACAGTACTATCTGCAGTTTCAGCCACCCTCTGTGGGTTTTGGAATACATCCATAGTGGAAAGGGGGAGACTAATGTACTGAGATAGGCATGGGAGGTGTAAACTCAGTTCTGGGTGTGAGTCTGATGGATTTTGGAAATTACATTCTTTCTTCATTTGACAGGTTAAAATGAAGGAAAATTTTACTTAATTTTTTATGTAGTTAATTTTTCCTTGAAATATTATGGGGAGACTTCATCAAAATAAGCTTTAGAAATATTTCTCAGAACAATGGAATTGAAAGGCTATGCTAATTGTTCTTTTTTCTTTTCTTTTAAATAAAGTATGGTTAACATACAATATTCTATTATCCTGAAATAGATTCCACTTCACTTGATGAATATGATCCTTTTAATGTTATTTAATTTTTTTTTATTTTTATTTTTTTTTTTAAATTTTTTTTTTTTAACATTTATTTATTTTTGAGACAGAGAGAGACAGAGCATGAACAGGGGAGGGTCAGAGAGAGGGAGACACAGAATCTGAAACAGGCTCCAGGCTCTGAGCTGTCAGCACAGAGCCCGACGCGGGGCTCGAACCCATGGACCGCGAGATCATGACCTGAGCCGAAGTCGGGCACTCAACCGACTGAGCCACCCAGGCGCCCCATTTTTAATGTTATTTTAAAATCTGATTTGCTAATATTTTGTTAAGGATTTTTACATCTATGTTTATGGGTAATATTGGCCCGTAGTTTGTTTTGTTTTGTAGTGTGTCTGCTTTGGTATCACCATAATACTGGTTTCATAAAATGAGTTTGGAAGTGTTCCTTCCTCTTCAATTTTTTTGGAATGACTTGAGGATGACAGGTATTCACTATTAAAAAAATTTTTTTAACACTTATTTTTTACTGAGAGACAGAGCATGAGCATGGGAGGGGCAGAGAGAGGAGGAGACACAGAATCTGAAGCAGCCTCCAGGCTGTCAGCACAGAACCCTACATGGGGCTCAAATTCACAAACCGTGAGATCATGACCTGAGCTGAAGTCGGATGTTTAACCAACTAAGCCACCCAGGTGCTCCAGGTATTAACTCTTTAAATGTTCAGTAGAAATCACCTGTGCAGCCACTGGATGTGACTTTAGTTTGTTGGGAGGCTTTAAAATACTGAATCAATTTTACTACTAGTAATTGGTGTGTTCATGTTTTCTATGTTTTCATGATTCAATCTTGCAAGATTGTATATTTTTACAAATTTACCCATTTCTTTGAGGTTGTCTAATTTGTTGGTATATAATTGTTTATAAAGTATTAGGATTCTTTGCATTTCTGTGGCATTAGTTGCAATTTCTCCTCTTTGATTTCTGATTTTATTTATTTAAACCTTCTCTTTTTTTCTTGAGGAGTATGGATAAAGGTTTATTGATTTTGTTTATCTTTTCAAAGAATCAGTGCTTAGTTTTGTTGATCTTTTGTTTGTTGTTTTTTAAAGTTTCTATTTTATTTATTTCTACCCTGATCTTTATTTCCTTCCTTCTACTAACTTTGGGCTTTGTTTGTTATTTCCAGTTCATTTAGGTGTAAAGTTAGATTGTTTATTGGGAATTTTTCTACTACCCTATGATCCAGTAATTGCACTGCTGGGTATTTACCAAAAAAATACAAAAACAATAACTCAAAGGGATACACACACTCCTTATGTTTACTACAGCATTATTTACAATCGCCAAATTATGGAAGCAGCTCAAGTGTCCCTTGATTGATGAATGGATAAAGAAGAGGTGGTATGTATGTGTGTGTGTACACACACACACACACACAGTGGAATATTACTCAGCCATAAAAAGAATGAAATCTTGCCATTTGCAACAACACAGATGGAGCTAGATAGTATAATGCTAAGTGAAATAAGTCAGAAAAGACAAATACCATATGATTTCACTCATATGTGGAATTTAAGAAACAAATGAACAGAGGAAAAGACAGACAGGAAGAGAGAGAGACAAAACTAGAGAACTCTTGGTTATCACAGGGGAGGTAGGTGGGATAGGTGATGGGGATTAAGGAGTACACTTATGATGATGAGCACTGAGTAATGTATAGAATTTTTGAATCACTATATTGTACACCTGAAATTAATAAAGGACTATATGTTAATACTAGAATTAAAAAAAATAGTAAAAAAAAAAAAAAGGTTGTGCAATCTGCAGGTTTTAGATGAAATGTTCTGTATATATCTATTAAGTCCATTTGGTCTATGTGTTGTTTAAACCCAATGTTTCCTTACTGAGTTTGTCTGGATTATCTATCCATTGATGTAAGTGGGGTATTATAGTCCCCTACTATTACTGTATTATTATCAATTTCTCCCTTTATGTCTATTTGTTTTATATATTTAGGTGTCCCTATGTTTGCTGCATAAATATTGACAAATGTTAAATCTTCTCATAATAATCCTTTTATTATGTACTGTCCTTCTTTGTCTTTTGTTACAAAGTCTGTTTTGTCTAATATGAATATTGCTACTTCAGCTTTCTTTTCATTTCCATTTGCATGGAATATCTTTTTCCATCTGTTCATTTTCAGTCTATGTCTTTGGATCTGAAGTGAGTCTCTTGTAGGCAGCATTTAAATAGATGTTGTTTGGGGGGGGTTGTTTGTTTTTAAATCCATTCAGCCACCGTATGTCTTTTGATTGGAGGATTTAGTCCCTTTACATTTAAAATAATTCCTGATATTGCGATTTTGTTACTTGTTTTCTTGTTGTTTTTGTAGTTCTTCTCTTTTCCTTTCTTCTCATCTTGCACTCTGCCCCCCCCCTTTTATTGTTATGTTTGGACTGTCTTCTCTTTATTTTTTGTGTATCTAATGCAGGTTTTGGTTTGCTGTTACCATGAGATTCATATACACTAACATATATATTCAAGTCTATTTTAAGCTGATAGTTGTGCAGGTTCTAAAAGCACTTCACTGCAGGGCACGTGGCTCGCTCAGTTGGTAGTGCATCCAACTCTTGATCTCAGGGTCATGAGTTGATTTCAAGCCATGGAGCCTACTTAAAAAAATAAACAAATAAAAGCACTACACTTTTACTCTCCCCTACCACATTTTATATTTTTGATGTCATATTTTACACCTTTTATTTTGTGTATCCATCATTTATTTATTGCAGTTACAGCTGATATTTCTATTTTTGTCTTTTAACCTTAACTCTAGCTTAAGAGGCTAATCCACTGCTTTTACTATATATTTGCCTTCACCAGTGAGATTTATTTCTTGAATATATTTTCTTATTTCTAGTTATGGCCTTTTCTCTTGCACTTAAAGAAGGCTCTTTAACATTTCTCCTAAGGCTGGTTTAGTGGTCATAAGCTCCTCTAGATTTTGCTTGTCTGGAAAACTCTTTTATCTCTCCTTCAATTCTGAATGATAACCTTACTGGCAGAATATTCTTGTTTGTAAGTTTTTCCTTTCATCACTTTAAATATATCCTGCTACTTCCTTTGGCTTATAAAGTTCCTGCTGAAAACCCAGCTGATAAGTTATGGGGTTTTCCTTCATATGTGACTATCTGTTTTTCTTTTGCTGCCATTAAGATTCTCCATTTTTAACTTTTGCCATTAAAAAAATTTTTTTTAATGTTTTATTTATTTTTGAGACAGAGAGAGACAGAGCATGAAGGGGGGAGGGGCAGAGAGAGAGGGAGACACAGAATCTGAAGCAGGCTCCAGGCTCTGAGCTGTCAGCACAGAGCCCGACACGGGGCTCGAACTCACGGACCGTGAGATCATGACCTGAGCCGAAGTCAGCCACTTAACCGACTGAGCCACCCAGGCGCCCCAACTTTTGCCATTTTAAATGTTATTTATTTATTTTGAGAGAGAGAGAAGGTGAAGAAGGGCAGAGGGGGAGGAAGAGAGACAGAATCCCAAGCAGGCTCCATTGCTTGCAGTGGAGAAGCCCAAGGTGGGGCCCGAACTCACCAGCAGTGAGATCATGACCTGAGCCAAAATCAAGTCAGACGCTTAACCAATTGAGCCCCCCAGGCACCCCTAACTTTTGCCATTTTAATTGTATGTCTTGGTGGATCTCTTTGAGTTCAACTTGTTTGGGAACCTCTGGGCTTCCTGAACGTGGATTTCTATTTCCTTTTCAGGTTAGGGAAGTTCTCAGCCACTATTTCCTCACATGAGTTTTCTGCCCCTTTCTCTCTCTTCTCCTCTGGGACACCTATAATATGAATGTCAGTATGCTAGATGTTGCCCCAAAGGTCCTTTAACCTATCTTACTTTTAAAAATTCTTTTTTCTTTGTCCTGTTTTGAATGGGTGATTTCCGCTACTCTGTTTTCCAGATTGCTGATCCATTCTTCTCTAACATTTCATCTGCTGGTGATTCATTCATAGTGATTCAGAAGTTCCCATTCTGCTTTTTCATTCTTTTCCTAAGCTTGGTGAGCATCTTTGTAACCATTACTTTGAACTCTTTATCAGGTAAGTTACTTATTTCTATTTCATTAGGGTCCCCCCCATCCCACCCCCACCCCTATAGGGGGTTTTACCTTGTTCTTTTGTTTGGAATACATTCCTATCTCCTCATTTTGTTTGACTTTCTGTGTTTTTATGAGGCAGAACAGTTACCTCTCCCAGTATTGAAAAAGGACTGGTATAGAAATGATACCTGCATAGACTGTGTGTAGTTTGGAAGCTTTGTCAAGCTGCTGGACCTCAAGTGAGCAAGGGCTAAGGATCTTGGGGCATACCTTTCTGGGACTGCCTTGATGGGAGACAAGGGGAATGAGAATGCGGTAGGGTATCCTGGTATGAACTTTGACAGGGCTGCCTTGGTGAGACAGTGGGGGCTGGAGTACGTGGGTCCTGAAGTGTGCCATATTGGGGCCACCTTGGTGGGATGGCTGGATCAAGTGCAGGCCAGGGGGCCTGCCAAAGTATACTATCTGGCACTGCCTTGGCAGGATGACTGGAGCTGGTGTGGGCTAGGGGTCTGGGATGCCATTTTAAATGTTATTTATTTACTTTGAGAGAGAGGGTGAGGAGGGGCAGAGAGGAGGAAGAGAGAGAGAATCTTAAGCAGGCTCCATTGCTTGCAGTGGAGAAGCCCAAGGTGGGGCCCAAGGGGAAGTCCTAGCAGGTCAGCTAGAGGGCCTGGACCCTTCTCCTGCATGCTCTTCAAGTTGGAAGGGAAATACAAAAATGGCTCTCACCAGCAACTCTGACCCTAGAGAGAGTTCTAGCACTTCCCCACCCATTTGGTGAATGCTCTACAGTTAGTACATGGATTTTCTTCACTTATAGTCTAGTTGCCTTTTAAATCACTGTTTGTGTTTTTCTTTGCTATGCCCCAGAGTGATTAAATCTGCACACGGGCCACTCAGTGATATCCCTCCCTGCTACAGTTTGCAGTGTTGTTTGCAACAGTCTGTCTCCGTCTCTACTACCCTTCTCTATAAGGTCCCTCTATCATTTGTTGTGCAGAAGCTGATCGATCAGCCCTTAGTTCTTCAAGAGAAATTGCTCTACATGTAGGTGTGGATTTGGTGTTTCCATGCGAGGAGGTGAATTGAGGGTCTTCCTAATTTCCTCCAATGATGCGGGTTTTTCATATGCAGTTATGTAAATTTGTGACTTTTAAAATCAAAAAGAAAAATTAATCCAACACACCTGATAAGTAATTACAAATGATTTATAGATTACAAGTTTGGAAAAGGGAAATCAATTTTTATTCTGAACCTATTAACTTTCACTATTTTAAGTATAACAAACTGAAATTTCAGTATACAGTATCTGCATTCTTTGTGAATGCATGATCACACTGGCTTTAATATATTTTCTTTTTGTGAACACAATAAATAGGTTGTTTTATCGTGAGCACTTAATTTTTTTTTAACCTATCTGTGCAAACACTTCTTAAAACTGCCTCTCTTTTGGTGCCCCATATTTGTCTATTTGTTTGCTTTGATAATTGATGGTTCTGTTTTTAAGTACTACCCAAGTATCTCCTTACGCACTAAAAAACACAATGACGTCTGTTTTGCTTTTTTTCATCAAATACTACAACACTTGGCACTAAGCTTATCATACGGTAAGTGCTTCATACAGAGACAACAAAATCAAAAGGACAAATATATTCTGGCTTATATGGATTTGCTTATCAGTTCTTCCATGGTCATTTGTTTTTTTATTTTATAGTAAATGATATGTTTGAATGTCAAGGACAATGAGAGTTTTGCTTGCAGAGTGAGAGAAAGAATCAGCTCTCAGAGTCCCAGAATGATGTTTGATTTGAAAACTGTGCTGTGTGATAGAGATGAAATAAGATAGCCCTGCAGTCATCTCCCTGGATATCATCATGTCTTCTGATGTCTGCAATTCCATTTAGTGTACTCAAGTGCTCTTAAAAGTAGAGCCTGCCACACTAACAGAATTTTCACAAAATTATGAAGAAGTGAAGATGGATGAAACCAATAGGAATCAGTTAAGTGATGTTGGGGATAAGAGGTAAAAATATTCTCTTCATGAAATATTCTCCTTAAGAAAAATATTCAGGTTCTCTTGTATAATTCATCTCCATAACTAGAGGAAGAAACAAGGAAGAGAACGGCTTTCATGGCCTTCATTTTCTCATCTGAATGTACAGACACAGTCTAATTTGTCTAAAGGGTATTTCTTTGTAAGTGCATCTCATCTATAATTGCTTCTAAATTACTTTTTCCATATTTATCTATTTGTGTAACAACACTCATCCAAACAAAATAAAAACTACAACTTGGATCAGATACGTATATTCAAAACTTTGTATCTCAGATATCTGCTCTAAGGGAACCCAAGGTGGTTGAAATGTTTAAAATATTTTAGAATGATTTTACTTTAACTTAAGCACTGATTTTTATACCAAAGACATTCTATGATAATCCTTAAAACAGCAGAAAAAAAATTTTCTGAGCTGAATAAGTACAGGTAAATGAAATAGGTAAACAAAATTAAAAAAAAAAAAACTTTAGACTACAACTCACAAAAAAGATTTCTCAGAAAAGTCATCTCAATTTCAGTGAATGAGTGAAAACACAGCAATTTTTAAACCTACTGGCCTTTGATCATAAGGAATTATTATTCACTTCCCAAAGGGTATGTGACATACTCTCTGGACAAGAGTATCCCACTGCTTAATTGGTAATTTCAGAATGAATAGTGTAGTGGTTAAGAGCTGTGTTCTTAAAGCCCAGTTCTAGTGTCTGCTAACCCATATGATCTTCTAATGTTCCCTTAACTTCCCTAAGCCTCAGTATAATTGGCAAAATGGGGGAAATAACAGCATCTACCTCAGTTTTGCTAAAGGATAGAAAAGAGTTTCCATGTAAAGCCCTTAGCACAGTAGCTGATGTAATGATGACTGTATAGTAAATAGTGGCTGCCATGACCACTGCTTTTGAATAGATGAACAAAATACTCAAATCATGTATTTTGAACAAACATGACAAAGGACAGCTATCTGACTGGCTTACAAGAACAAAGAAATAAAACGAATGAGAGATTTTAATGATTCTTTCTTGCAAAGCTGGAGGTAAGTTACTGAAGACAGCCATTTTTCTTGACACCTGTAAAGTTAACCTTAAGACTTCTAATCACCATAAAGAGAACTAAACCATGAAAATGGGTAGAACCCTATTTGGTTAATTAATCCATTTTTTCTGCTGTCAAGCAAAACCACTCATAAATATGGTCTCTGTCTCCCTCCCTCCCTCTCTCTCTCTCTCTGCTGCTGTATCAAAACATGCTAGTAGTCTATCCCTACATCCATTCTTTGTTTCTTCCTTTGTAGGAGAATCTGATTCTTGACTGGGAACACTGTGGCCCCCCCTTCCTCTTCCAACTGCTGAATAAAATAATACATTCCCCAGTCTTCATTACAACTAAAAAATGGTCAAGGACTCATTCTGGCTTGTGAGAAGCACTGTGTGGGATTTTCTGGAAGAAGTCAAGGGGAGTTGATTCAGCTGGGAAGCATTATTCCTTCTATATTTTTTCCTTCAAGCCCAGAGCTCCTGGAGCCATTTTGGACCATCCTTGTGAACTTGTGAAGAATACTTGTGTAGTAGGTAAAGCAAAAAGACAGGAGCCTGGATCCCTGATGATACTAGGTCTAGTACATTTTCTCCAAAATCCCTACCTTTGAATTTATTTTACATGAGAGTGAAAGAAATTTCTTTCTTGTTTAAGATGGTTATTTTGAGTTCTTCTGTTATATACAGCCAAATACAATTTAATGTTAAAGTATTTTTTCAAAGCTTAAATGCAAATATTTGCTCACTTCTAAATATATTCTGACATATCAGCTTCTACTCAAGTCCCCACATTTCTCTAAAAATGTGAAACTTGAAGGGCACCTGGGTGGCTCAGTCAGTTGAGTGTCCGACTTCAGCTCAGGTCATGGTCTCACACTCCGTGAGTTCAAGCCTCACGTTGGGCTCTGTGCTGACAGCTCAGAGCCTGGAGCCTGCTTCGGATTCTGTATCTCCCCCTCTCTCTGACCCTCCCCTGCTCATGCTCTGTCTCTGTCTCAAAAATAAATAAAAACATTAAAAATTTTTTTTAAATGTGAAACTTGAGTATGGGTTCAAAGTGTAAATAAAAGCCAATCTAAGATATTGCCAACTCCTGACAAGGGCTTGGTTTCCTTAACAGGTGGCATAATAATTGGTAAATAGTATTCAGCAATGTAGGTCAAGTGAAAGAATGAAAAGTGGGAAAAAGCCCATAATAGTGTGTGTGCACATGACTGTAAATCAGTAATGCTGATCTTCCCCAGTGCCTCAATTACAATGAGGAGGGCATTTAGTAAGCAAGCTGGTTCTTTCAAGCTACTTGGACACTAGGAAAGGGGACCTAAAAAAATCTCAAGAGTTGATGCCTCACTCCATTAATTTCACTCACCCAAGAACAGCTGAGCCTCTATGGCTGGGGACTACTCTTATTTGTGAAACTTGAGCTTTGTCATGATGATGATGGTGAGTGTGCTAGCTTACCAGGGTTACTTTTCTTTGTGATTCTGTTTTTTTTTTTTTTTTTTTTTTTTTTTGAGGTGCTCATAACTATCTTACCTTAGCACTTCTCTGAGTTAGGTGGTAAATTGTTCCTTTGTGACTCTTCCTAACAGGGTAAATGCGCAGTTAAACTTCTTTTTTTAGTGCTCAATTTCTGTTGCTCCAATTTCTCTCTGACAGGATAATTACTAAGTTTCTCTCTCTTGGAGTCTCAGAGATTCATGTCTATTTGAGTTTAGTTTATGTGTAAATTTCTTAGCTTGTTCTAGTGTATGTTCAATTTGTTGCTTTTGTCTTAAATTGCTTTAGATCTTAAGTTACTTTCAGAATTATATAGCTGTTCCCTTCTTTTTGTTTTCCTGGTTAGATACCAAGTTTCTGTTGAGTTTTTAGAAAAAAATATTCTCTCTGGGGGGTATTATTTTTTATTTTCTTTTTGTTATTGGTATATATAATTTTACTTTATTCTTTCAGTTTAAAATCTTTAGATTCTCATGTCTTTCCACTGAGTTTATCAGAACAAAACAGGCAAGTGCTGAAAGCTAAATGCAAGAATCTAATCAATTGAAGAGTAAGGATTATCAGTGCAAATCCAGGCTTTATAGGGTACTGCAAAGAACTTGCTGGAGAACCTTCAATTTGCTGAGGCAGTAATCAGACTGACAGAAAAATACCTTACTGGATTTCCAAATCAGTTTATGTAATTATTGCAGTCACAGAGGGAAACATACAAGTTAACACCACAGTCATGCATACTTCAGGTCTCAGTACTTGGTTAGTTTAGTAACAAGTAGAAGTACCTTATGTTAGTTGCTAGGTATTTTTAAGAAAGGAAGCAAAGAGGGGGGAAAAAGAGAAGAAACATACTTTCTGCTTTCAAGTTACAACTTTCTATCTGGGAAGGCAAGCCATAAAAACTGGACATTTAAAAAGCATTAACAAATAACATTATAAGTCATTCCATCACCAAGATCTGACAATAATCTCATCCCTTCACTGTGGGTCTTAGTTTAGGCTCTTAAAACTTTGTTATTTTGCCATTTCTACTTTGCTGCTAGGAAGATCTTTGTAAAATACAAATCTCATAATAACATTCTTACTAATATAGTTTCATATAGGTTTTTTAATATGAGTTCAAAATCCTTATTTCTAGTACATATGACTTCTTACAATTTAAGTTCCCAACAGGCTCTTCAGGTATATTTCTCCCTATTTCCTACCTTTGTTTAAAGCCCACTCCACGTTTCCAGAATGGATTGATAGGCATTGTCCATTTTTTGAAAATCTGTCTGAAATTCAATGCCTGGTAGTATGAGAGACATCTGCCAACAGAAGAACTACCATAGAAGCCTTCCCTAGGATCTAGGGGCATTGACAGTGTCTTCTTTCCAGAGGCTTCTGCCCCTCTGCCACATGAACTGGAAAGATGACTAGAAAAACCAAGCTCTTCAAATTTGTGAACTGGCCTATGACAGACACTTGGAGTAGGGCTATGGAAAGGGTACTGGGGGGATTGGGGGGTGGGGAGAGTCTCTATTTTCCCCAGACACCACAGCAAAGGCCACTGCTGGGGCAGGGCCTTAGCTGTTCTCTTCTACAAACTCAGATGACTCCCAGCAAAGCTGGGCACGTGTCCATCTGTCTAATGGAAGCAGGAGATGGGGAAGGTGATTGGGTCAGGCCATGGGAAAGGATGCTCACTGACGATAACTGACCCTGACATGCCAGTAAGCTCCCTATGCCTGAAACAGGAAGAAAGAGAAAGGGATAGGACACAGTTTTAGACCCATCAGAATTATAGAATCAGTGCAGCTCTGCTAAGCACTCCTAAACATTTTTAAGAACTCTCGGGCCCCGTTCCATGGTGTACACATTTTTAGTGCCAGTGGCTCCCCCTACCCCACCCCACTCTGCCCCCAAATGACAGAGCTTAAATTACTGCTTCTCAGGTCATTTCCAAAAAATTAGATATATAAGGCACATAGTTTAATGAAAGAAAAAAGTGGATTCTGTGAAATTGTGTACTTGAAACTAGAAAATATCCTGTACTTGCAGTTTCTAGAAAATATTAAGCTTCCTCTTGTTTCTGCACACATCCTACTCCCTAATCTGGAATGCTGTCTGCCCAACTTTGGGAAACCTTTCATATTATCCTGAGAGTCAACAGATCTGGCAATGGGTAGTTACTGGAACCAAAAAGTTATTATTTTAAAATATAATTAGACAAATGGCTCTTTAAAATACAGAGTTCCTCTATTGCACATATATGGTTCTCAACAATCTAGGTATTAAGTAAAATAAGGTAGCCTACAGATAATAATAGAATAGATATAAAAAAAGTACAATACTAACTCCTCTTATAATTCTTCTGAAGTTGAACTGAAATAACACTGTCAGTGCATGTAAGAATAAGAAGACCACTTTGGTATACACACTGGAATTCTAAGTACAAAGAACAGGAATATTAATTTAGCATGTTCAGATTTCTGAAGTTTATTCTTATCCTATACAGTAAACCAACACCTTCCCCCCCCCGACACACAATGTGAAAGATGAAAAGAAAATTAACAAAGAATTATAACCGTGTCAACATTAGTACATGCCAATTGCCACTCATTAAGTCTTTGTTGATTCACAGAGCAATACATAATTGTATAGCACATATGAATGAGGATAATACACATCCTTGCCCAATTTGATTACCTTAACCAATATTTGTTGATTGAATTATTATCTTCAATTTCAAATGTTTATTATTTTACACTAAGCTTTTGTGAAGATATACATGACAGTTGCATATTAATCACACAAAGACAAAAATGAAAAATCAGTAAGTTCAGTATTTAGTACCAGCGTTAATATACAATGTTAAACATTTGTATAAATATTAATCAATTATCATAAAGATTTTTCTTTGCTTTCAAAACTGATAATATTAAAAAAATCCTTACAAGTTTTATGAAACAACTTTTATTACTGATTTCCCAAGACTAATCAGCATGGATTTATGATATAAAGGTTAAAATCAAACAAAAGAAAAGTAGCTGAAAAAGTTAAATTCTTATTTTCAACTAGGCTACTGGCAATGACTTTATGACACTGATAAAGTGTAAAAATGAGTTGTGCATTTTTTAAGCCTCTGTGGAAGTTACAGCCTTCATTAATCTACTGACAAGCTGGTCCTAATGTACATCATTTCAATTGTTCTAAGATGAAATTACCACGAAACGGACATAATCACCAATGCTAATGACAAAATGTAACAGTTTTCCACAAAACTGGGTAACTATGAAATATAGACGCATGTGGAGAAAACTACCAGTTATACTAGATGTATCAAGTAAAAAGCAGTGGAATGAAAAACAGATTTGTATCATCAAATATCTAATAATATACAATACTCAAGACATGCTAAGCTTTGAGTTTATCACTGCAAATTAAGTACTCCTACACAGTTTGAAGTAAATTTTCAGAGTTTGCCTTCCAAAAATGATAGAATTATCTATTTCACGATGTTGACAATCAGAAAGAATGATATTCCTTACTCTTCTGTTAAAATACAGATTATAGGCAGTTGGGTAAAAGCATCTTTCTCTTCTACAAATGCAAATTTCCCTAAGGATATAAATTGATATATTGATTCAATATATCTCTTGTCCCCTGACATCTCAGAACAAGAGAGTATTGACAGATGTTATAGAATCTGTTTTCAATTGCAAGGGATAGTATGGTTTATAAAGGACTACAACACAGGAGTGTGTGGTTTTCGGTACATTAAGGTGCATAAAGTGGTTATTAATGATTCTAATACTACTTGTTACAAATTTTATATAAAATAAGTAGCTTGGTAAGTCATGCTTTTTTCATCATTCATTCATTCATATAGGTTAGTTCTTTCATGAGAAATAACTAAGTCCATTGGGAAGTAATAATAATGAATCAGTTTCTGGAATTGTTGGGGGATATTCTGGTCAAAGTTCCCTTTATGGGCTTAAGGCCCTGTTAACATGACAGTACAAACTGTGATTATAATCCATTGCTCTTGAGTAAGCCCAAAATTCACATGCATTTTCCACAGTGCAACAAATAGAACATAAAATGCTATACAATGCCTGTGAAAAATTTGTGTCAAGAAGTTATTGTCCTGTTCAATGTTTCAGTGCTGCTTTAGAGAAAAAAGAGGACTTGTCCAATGAATGTGCCTCAAAGAAGATTAGGGACCAATGGCTGACCACTGCTGCCAATCATTCTCTAGGAGAAGGTAATAAAAACGGTTAGACTTGGGGTGCCCAGGTGGCTCAGTCGGTTAAGCATCCGACTTCGGCTCAGGTCATGATCTCACAGTTCGTGGGTTTGAGCCCCACATCGGGCTCTGTGCTGACAACTCAGAGCCTGGAGCCTGCCTCAGATTCTGTGTCTCCCTCTCTGACCCTCCCCCATTTGTGCTCTGTCTCTATCTTTCAAAAATGAATAAACATTAAAAAAAATATTTAAAAAGGGCTAGACTGTTTTGTCCACTTGAAGCAACTGCTCAGTTGGATACATAAAGAATGGAGCTGAACTGCAAGCAACTGCCTCGGTGTCTACTGTGCTCCCTCTGTGGGGGTCCAGGGCTAGACATTCTTTTTGGAAAATTTGGAAATTTCACCTCACCAGAAGAAGGCTGAACCCGTGTGGGTGGTATCGAAATGTTGTTTGGCATTATTTTGGAAAGAGAACCGTGCTTATACTACGTTGTCTCTATGACTGGTTTCTTGGTCAGTGTCCCAAAACTTCTGACTTCTTTCTTTTAAAAAAGAATCAAAAGCAAGCTTCAGAGGATGAAGGGAGTCATCTCTAATTGTGATAAGGTCCAGAGGCAGGGGTTTATAAACCTAGTCCTTAATACCTCTATGCTGGACATCATTTTCTTTTCATAAATGATTCTCCTAGAAGTCAGTAAGGACTTTGTTCAGGCCACAAAATCATGGTATTTATCATGGTATACCTTATTTTGCCAAGATCAGAGCTGCTGAAAAGGTGAAATGACTGGCAGTGATTTTAAAGAGTTTTAATGTTAGTTCAATTAAAAGGCACATTAAGTGATGATAAAATTTAATTACGTTGTTGTTTTAATTATTTTCATCATTTGATACTTGATTTTCAGGGAATCATTTTGTTAAATAAAAACTTAGTATTTGAATACCTGGCTGTTAAACATGTGGAATTTAAAGCCCTTCCCTTTGCTTCTCAGGTAATAGAGACTTAAGAGTTTCTTTAGTTTCTTTAATACTCATAGATGAGTAGTCATAACACATGTTCAGAGAAAGGCCATTAGTCTGACCAAAGGACGTGGTGGTGGAGAGAACAAGGGGGGCCTGCAACTTACCAGTTCCACCACCCTCAGCAAGTTATATACACTTATCCATAAAATTAAGTAATGACAACATCTCCCACTTAGGGAAACTTAAAAGGTAATTGAACTAATATTCATGTGGAATGATGCCTGCATATAGTAAGAATTAATTAACACAGAAACTATTATTATTTGGGGGCACCAGGTGGCTCAGATGGTTGAGTGTCTGACTCTTGATGTCAGCTCAGTTCATGATTCCAGAGTTGTGGGATCAAGCCCTAAGCCGGGCTCTGTGCTAACCATGGAGTCTGCTTGAGATTCAATCTCTCTCCCCCTTCCCCACCCCCCCACCAGTCCCTCTCCCCCCTCACTCTCTAAAATAAAATAAAAATTAAAAAACAAAACTATTATTATTTTAAAATAAAAAGCATGCCTGAAATTATGGTCCATATATTTTCCTAGGTATATATTTTTTTTAAATGCAGCTTCTCTTTTATTAGGAAACATTAAAAAAAAAAAAAAAACAACCACGAACAGCCGTGCATCTCAGTAACAAAGATTATTGCTTTGTGTTCTCAGGGCTAATAGGTTAAGCACCTCACACAGACAATTAACTCTCCAAAGGGGTTTTCAGGGATAGGAACTGTGATGGGGAAGAGAGCTTAGGTCCCCAGCCTCAGACCTGGGGTGAGGGACATAGAGGGGGGGCCAACAACAGGTAAGTGGGCCTCAGCCCTGCCATGCCAGCCAGGTCACTCACTGTTCATGAAGTCAGACCCTGAGCCTCTTTTTCCTTTGAAGGGGGCTTGGGGGCTCAGGGATGCCAAGGGGCTCTGGCCATGGGACCATCCTGGTGGGAAACTTCAGTGAGAGAATGTGGGGGGTTCCCTGAGAAGCCCTTTGCTTTCCTCTGGGGTCCGCCCCTTCCCAAAGTACCCCCTTGATGCCTGCTCATGGGGGGCTCAGAGCAGAAACCATGAAGGCCTGACCTAGGCAGGGAGCAGGGGAGACCTTTGGAGAGTTAATTCCTTTCCAGCAGTGGTTCTGGGCGAGCCCTTCTCTTTCCTCACCCCTTGCCCCCATGCTGGGTTTTTGGGGTGAGCAGCCCCAAGGCCTTGACCCCTGGGGTCACTTAATCCCCAACTGAATATCCATAATATTGAACTATTCAAACAGTCTACTGTTTGGAGACTATCTAACCAGTCTATTCTCAATCATATCTCCAAAGATACCTTTGTCCTCAAGCTCACTATCATGCAATAACTTCAGACTCTTGTTATTTCTTTCCAGAAGTTTTTGTCCTCGCCTTCAAGAGGCCCTCCAAAATTCATACAGAAAACTGTTTCTGAAGCTCAGATTTGATTATGTTACTTCCTTGCCCCATGCCATTGAATGGCTCTCATCTATTACACATCTTGATTTAGTATATAAAGCCCTGCCCTTCCTTCCACCTCATCTCCTGACTGGTGTCCCTTTCTCCAGCACTATCAAACTTTAGAATTCCATGAAGAGCTAACCTGTTTGACCTGGGGGCTTTCTCTACTTCCCTGGTCTGAGAAACTCTTACTCACCCTTGGAGAATTAGATCAAGCTCACTCCTATGTGAGGACTTAATACAGGGCCTGTGAACTTGGATGAGAAAAAAAAAATTCACCTCTATTTCATTAGCCTTTCACTAAAATTTAGCCTTTCCTTCAATTATGAATGTAGGCAATAAACTACGATAATAGAAATCATGTAGGGGCGCCTGGGTGGCGCAGTCGGTTAAGCGTCCGACTTCAGCCAGGTCACGATCTCGCGGTCCGTGAGTTCGAGCCCCGCGTCAGGCTCTGGGCTGATGGCTCGGAGCCTGGAGCCTGTTTCCGGTTCTGTGTCTCCCTCTCTCTCTGCCCCTCCCCCGTTCATGCTCTGTCTCTCTCTGTCCCAAAAATAAATAAAAACGTTGAAAAAAAAATTAAAAAAAAAAAAAAAAGAAATCATGTATATTTTCATATCCCATTATAGTAGCTATAGAAATCTCAAAAACCATTTACATTCACTATGGTCTTGAAACTTTGGCATTAGCTCTGCAGCCAGATCTATTACTCAATGTTAGTGAGGAACTACACACATCACTATGTTAACAAATTTATTTAGCAAAATACTTTGGCAACTGTATTTCAATATACTTGATTTCCTTTGTACTCTTATATAATTGATTTTACGCGGCTGGAAACATTACTCTATGAAGGCATCTAGAATAATGTTAAGGTTAAGAACCGTGTGAAGCCTTCTACGACAGCCCTAGGAGAAGTGAATTATGCAAGGACAGGCTCTGCTACATCTGTCAGCCTTTACCACACTACTTTGAAGTTATTTATTCGCATCTTTCTCCCTTCTAGCTTTGAATGTGGAGTAAGGCTTCCTTTTTTCCTTTTAATCTCAATATCCCCTGACCTATTGCCACTCTCAAAAATGTTTATTAAACAATGAACTGATTCCAAAAGTATATAAATACTTTTTTTCTGAAGTGTGGCATTCTTTGATTTGCTAAAGTGTATGAAATCATGCAATGATCAATTGCTGGATGTCTGCTTTCTAAAACCAGGCTGCTTAGGATACAAGATTTCATTTTTCTAGTCTTCCAATATATTCACCATATAACCTTGATGTTATAGTCCAAGAGGCATGTGTCATACTATCTTGTTTCACTATTTACTCATTAGTATTAGGATAACATTCTCTTGTTATTACCAAGAAACAGTGTCAAAAACTCATTGAAGCATTGCCTGACCAAGTGCGTGACTTGTTGTGTGCCCAGAGATCATCCCATCTCAACTGTTGTGTCTGCTGGCATGCCTACAAATGAATCACTAAATATGCTGTAGACAGGATTGGAAGAGACAAAGGCTTGGAAGCTTCCTATATTAACAACTATTTTATAGTGACAATGTGTTACCAAATTTTCTACCAAATATACCTAAATTCCAGGATTATGAAACTATACATGAAACTTCCTTTAGTCAGTGTCACCTACCTTCTTCCAACTCCAGCCAGCCAGCCAACCCCTCTCTTGGCCAGCCAGCCAACCAACCAACCAACCAACCACCCGGTTAACCAAAATAGTTTCTCAAGTTACATTCACTAAAAAGAGTCTTTTAACCAGATTGTTATGCTTTGTATTAAAAAATAAAACAGGGGCGCCTGGGTGGCTGAGTCAGTTAAGTGGCCAGCTCTTGGCTTTGGCTCAGGTCATGGTCTCACAGTTCATGAGTTCAAGCCCCGTGTCAGGCTCTGCGCTGACAGTACAGAGCCTGCTTGAGATTCTCTCTCTCCCTTTCTCTCTCTGCCTCTTCCCTGCTTGTGTACATGCTCTCTCTCAAAATAAATAAGGTTAAAAAACAAAATAAAAGAATGGCCCACTGCAAAAGGTATTTCCCTACCTCACATAAAGGGAAAAAATAGATAGTAGGGTGTATGTAACATGCTTTTACACTGTGATGGAAATGCTGCAATTCAACAAACCAGAATGTTTAAATGTTTAAATGTTTAAATGTTAATCCCTGAACTGTTTTCATCACTCGTTCAATATCATAATCTATAAGAAGGTGATCTTATTTTATTTAAACTTAATTGGAGAATAGTTAAGTTTTTTGGAAACTCCATTTAGTACTCATTTTATTTGCAGTGCCCTTGGCCTTTATTATAGGGAAATACCCCAGTGGTTATGGTGTAGTCTATTGCTGTCACAGTACTGGATGGTGCATTCCTTTTGTTTACACAGAACAAAGTAGGGATGATAATCTAAGGTAGGTTGGCTTGAAATGTGAACAGAACTCTTCCAGGTTGATTTTATTTATTCATTACAATGACCAGAGCTCTTTAATGAGACAAAGGGTCCTTATGGGTTATCAGAGATACATGTTTTTCCCTTTACCTTTTTCTGTTACTTCAAATGAATGAAAATAGAAGAATAGAAGTGTCAGCAAATACTAAGTACTGTTCTTACTACGTTATTGCTATATTTAATAGGCAAGTACGAGGAAGTCTGCAGACCTACACCCCTGGAACATTGTTTCTGAGAGGTGGACGAGAGTCAAGTTTCAGATCCCTGGGCTCCTCTCACCTGAATATGATTCTAACTGTGTGTAAAGCTTTTGTCCTTGCATGTCATCTACCTGAGCACCCAGCCCTGTCACTCCCCTCCAACCTACTGAGTCTCTATGTCTTCATAGTCAGTGTCAACCCTGCATTACTTCCTGCCTAGGCTACTGAGCTCTTTTACTTCATCTCCCTCTAGCCCCCTTGGTCCTTCTCTATCAGTTACCTACTCTGCAGCCAGAGCGAGCTTTTAAAAACACAAATCAGATTATTTCACCTCAACACCCTTCAAAGACATCTCAGTAATCTAACACAATGTTCTGAATTCTCATGGTTTACGAGGCCCCAGAACAGTCTGTCACTGGCCTGCCATCCAGTCTATCTCTGGGCCATTCTACTGCTGACCTGCTATGCCTCACCTCCCTGGTACACTCCTTGAAGAAGCCCTCCCTAGGGAGGGCCTGTCCACATGATGCTCCTTCTTCCTGCGATATTGTTTCCCTGCTCTGCACAGCTAAACTAGAGTCCTCCTTTTTGTCTTTCTGGTTTCCCAAGAAACACTGCTTGACTGTGGAAAACACAAGTTTGAACACAGGATCCTGCTATTGTGGGGGCTTTGTAGGTCCTTGGCCAAGTGCCAAGGCATGAAGATAAAAAGGTCATGAAGAAAATGAAAATGTCCCCTAAGTGGCCAACTACTTCCAAGAATCTCTTGCACAATTCTCATCCAGGTGTCAAATTCATGCCTGGGTATTTAAATGTTACCAAAAGACATGTATAACTATTTGGAGATAAGGGTATATGATGGGCTTTCTATTTCAATGCTTATTTTCCCTTTATGTACATTTATCTTCATCTGAAGTAGGTCTATGGATATTATTCAACAGACATATTTTCTTCTGTAACTTCAAAGCATATTAGCCTGTATAACCAGGCCAAAAAAAATTAAAGTAGATTAATTTTAAAGGAAATCACTAGGCGGGAAACAAAATTTGACCAAAATAGAATGTTTCAATTTATAGTGTAATACTACATTCATTGTCAAGTTGCTAAGAATTACTGGATACAAACACATCTTCACCAGGATGCTAAATGCTGAGAAAAAAATTAGGGGCTACTGGGGTTTCTGCACATTTCTAAATTTTATGATTGAATCTAATAGTTTTGTAGTGTCATGCCAACAATGTATGCTAAATCACACAAGGCTGGTGAAAGGAGAAGGAAAAATGTAGGGAATGCAAAAATGTTTTTACTGTAAATAAACCTTGAGGAGCTAATTAGTTAGGCGTATACAGTTTCTCAAAACTAGCGTCATCACCATAGGGAGGCCTATAATGAAGCAACAGTTTGTCAATTTCAATGCTTGTAAACTTCATCTGGACAGGAAAACATGAAAATAGTATGCCACAGAAAAAGGACCACATTGATTATTTTTGTACTATTGCTTTAACAATGTTCAAGGGAGTAAAAAAAGAAAAGAAGCTGGCATTTAAAAAAATTGAAGCATTATGGTATGTGGTTTTTAATGGAAGATGTACTCGAATCACCTGAGGGAGAATTTCTAACATATCCTCCACTATTCTGGTGAGGGAGATCCATGGGAATGAGGGATGGGTAGCTTAAACACTTCCTTAGATGATTCTAAGTAAGACTCTCAAATAGGAAATTTTAAAAGATAAAATAAAAATGAATCAAAGGCCCATTCTCTTTTGTAAATTCCTACTAAAATATAGTGATTGTCTCACCCAATAACCCCACTTTATTTCCATGATCTCTTCTACCTAGTTGCTCATAGTTAATCAATTACTATTTAATTCCTCTTGATTTTTCTCTCCTAAGTCTATCTAGAATTACTCTGTTTATCTTCAATATTGCCACTATAGTCCAGGCAACCATTATCTCTCTCATAGACAACCCTAATAACCAATCTCCCTACATGAGCACATGTCTGCCCTCTGTGCACCCCACTCCCAGAGAGAAAGCTTAGAACTGAAAATCTGGTCAAGCCACTACCCTGCTTGAAACTTCTCAATGGGTTCATGTTCCTAGACTGAAGATCAGAGTAGCTCACATGACTTCTGAGGTCCTGCATTATCTGGCTCCACCTACTTTACCAGTGTTTTCTTATGCTTCTCTGACTGCATTAGCATTCTTTCAGTTCCTTGCACTTGCCAAGTTCCCTGTGCCTTGCATGACCTTTGCATCTGCTGTTTCTTCTGCTAGGCATGCTCCTCTCCCCCTTTCAGAGCTCAGTTCAAACATCCTATCCACAGGGTAATCTTTTCTGAAAGACGACCCATTATCCCAAAGTCATCTCCAATTATAAGTTTTACTCATTGTAACAATTCTATAACATTTACTGAATGCTTATTATGTGCCAGACACCATCTTCTTATATTAATTCACCCTTACTATAACCTTATAAGGAGGTGTTCCATAACTATTTTTAAGTAAATGCATGAATACATGAATGAATGAATGAGATGAAAATCCTAGGGCAAGGGTACCTTGAAATTCTACAAAATGTAGTTTAGGAAATATCTGTCTACTTTGAAGGATTTCATGATAGTGATTTACATATACTGAAACCACACTTGAAAATAATAAACTGTCAAAGATTCAGTGAAAGTGTTACTTAGCAAAAGTATGAATCTTCAAAGCTTCGATAGCTCTCATAAGAAAATATGTTTAATTAGATACAGAAGAAATAGTACATTAGTAATATGAGAGTATGAAGCCAAAGGCCGTATTGGCAGTATATGTATGTATATTCTTATACAGATATAGGATTTAGATGATACCCACAAAGGAGTTACTTCTCCCAGTCATGGTTAGTACCCTGTGAGAGCTTTTATTCAGTTGGCTGAATATCTGACTACAACAACTTGCTTCTATCTCCATCTCTGTACAGTAAAAAGAAGATCTGAAAGATGTCTTTTAAATTCACTTCACACAAATAGAACCAGGTCTTGGAATAAAATATCAATAATTTAAAAAATTGAAATATTCTGGAGTTTGGAGAAAAATGATAGCGTAGGAGAATCTTGCACTCACCTTGCCCTATGGACACACTGAGATAACAGCTACATCTTTGCAACTAACTAAAGACAACCCGAGGACTGGCAGAAGGGACTGTCCAGCTACTCATACAGAGAAGGCCACATCAAAAAGCATAAGAGGGATGAATGTTGGAAATCAAGCCTACTAGTGAGACTAATCACAAATGGAAGGAGGGGTGCCTAAGTGGCTCAGTTGGTTAAGCATCTGACTTTGGCTCAGATCTCATGGTCCTGATCTCATGGTTCGTGGGTTTGAGCCTCACAACGTGCTCTGTGCTCACAGCTCAGAGCCTGGAGCCTGCTTCAGATTTCGTGTCTCCCCCCCCCTCTCTCTGCCCCTCCCCTGATCACTTGCTGTCTCTCAAAAATGAGTAAGCGTTAAAAACAAAAAAAAATGGAAGGAATACCAGAAGCATGGAGAATGGAGAGGATCAGACACCACACTAGCCACACCTGTCCCTGGGACCCTCACTGTGAATATGAGTCCCCATTACACCCAGCTGTGGTCTTAACTTGGGGAGCTTTAAAAATAAGCAGGGCTTAGGGCACCTGGGTGGCTCAGCTGGCTGAGCGTCAGACTCTTGATTTTGGATCAGGTCATGATCTCATGGTTCATGAGCGCACAGCCTGCCTGGGATCCTCTTTCTCCCTCTCTCTACCCCTCCCCAACACGCTTGCATGCTCTCACTCTCTCTCGTAAAATAAATAAACATTAAAAAAAATAAGCAGGGTTTGATTCTGGGAACTTTAACAATCAACAGGCTTACCTCCAGGAGAGCAGAAGGTTGTAGGAAACTGAGTCCCTTCGCTGAAAGAGTCAGCAAAATAATTCTATCTGAGACACACAACCAAGCAGCAGTTTGAAAAGCACCTAGAGGTGTATGTGAAGATTTACTGGCTTATCTTAGAACATGTGCTGAAGAGGTAATTTCAGGAAATTTCGGGGGCCTTCAGGAAATTTCTCGGGAACAAAAGTGCTTGCAGGTACCATTTCTCTTCCCCATCCCCCAGCCTAGATAGCTGGATGCATGAGGACCCAGTTCTAATACTCTCCATCTACTCTGCTAGCACCGTGTGCCCCACCCCAGCACTTTTCTGTGGACCCCATACAACCTGCCCACCTTGGCTTCTCTCCAAACTGTCTCCTGCTCCACCAGACCCTGCAAGCAACCTGGGCAAAGACTGGTGCTACATCCAAGTTACTCCCACCATGAGGAATCAGGAGATATAACCCCACACACCAGAGTATCTGCAGTTCCAGCAGCTGAGCTTCTTAGCTGCTGCCCTTTGGTGCACCTGCAGCTATGGCAGAGCTTGTTAACTGCCAAGAACCAGGCTAACTGCTGGCTCCGACCACCAGTAAGAGCCTGGGAGCAAGGCGCAAGGGAGCAAGCACTGCCTTTCAGTGAGGGCTAACTGCAGACAGCTCATCTGGCTGCTGGCCCTACCCACCAAAAAGCCCATAGCTGCCACAGACTGGCCTCTTAACAGCCTAGGGATCATTACTGGCCCAGTGTGCCCACACCAGGCAAAGTGGGTCATTACAACTGGCCATGCTGAAATCAATCAAGACTTAGTCACAACATGAAGGAATATGCAGCCCACACAAGGGACACCTCTTGAGACCTGGTTATAGTGACCACAAAGGACTGCACTACAGGGCACCACAGGACCTCTTCTATACAAGGTCACTACTTTCAAGATCAGGAGATGTGGCTGACTTTTCTAATACACATAAACAAACATAAAGAGTTAGACAAAACGAGGAGACAGAGGAATATGTTCCAAATGAAAAAATAAACAAAATCACAGCAAAAAAGTTAAATGAAGCAGAGATAAGCAGTATGCCTGATAAAGAATTCAAAGTAATGACCACAAAGATACTCACTAGACTTAAGAGTGAATTAGCTCAGTGAGAACTTCAACAAAGAGATAAAAATATAAAAAATAATCAGTAACACATTCATATCATAGGGATCCCAGAAGAAGAAGAGAGACAAGAGGACAGAAAACTTATTTGCAGAAATAACAGCTGAAAGCTCCCCTAATCTGGGCAAGGAAACAGACATCAAGGTATAGGAAGCGAAGAGAGTCCCTAACAAGTTGAACCCAAGGAGGTCCACACCAAAGGACACAGCCATTAAAATGACAAAAAGTAATGATAAAGGGAGAAGTTTTAAGTAATGAAAAATAAAAAAAGGAAACAAAGTATTAGCTTAGGAGACAGCTTTGGCCTCTTCCTGACTTCTGAACATGTAATTGCTCAGGAGGATAATGGAAGCTTCCATATTATTCTTCTCCTAATGGAAATTCTAGAGGAGGGATCCTCCCCTCTCCTCCAAAGGGAGCAGAAAGGTATGGCTACATGAGAATTTACTTCTTTACTTCCTTTCAAGAACTTTTCTCTGTTCCACATCCTAACTCCTGTTCTTGTTTAATAGAACCAGAGTTTAATGGCTTACAACTCAGGTGCAGGCCCTGCTTCTAGGTTTAAAATGGGAGCTGTTGAGTAATATATGTGAGTAGATGCTCCTCTGGATCTGAGCTGTGGTCTCTTCTGTGCTCTCCTTGGAGCTTGTTGAGTTGGCTGTCAACCCAGTTAGGAAATAGGGGAAGCAGGCCCCAAGAGTATTGTCTTTCCTCAGGCCAAGATCTCTCCCTCATATGTGGAATCCTTGGTGAGGAAGCTTAGGAGCTGCTACTACTGCCCATGGCACTGGCATGTGACACCCAGTGACAGAGAACATGCAAGTGTGACCGGGGTTCCATTCTCTGGGCATGACAAGCATCTGGCCCTTTCTCCTGGAGATTAACTGGAGTGTAGGAGTGTGGCCAGTGGTGAGGAGGCCATTAGAGTTCTCATCCCCTTCCCCATACAGACACTTTTGGATAAATAACAGAAGTAATAGGTGAGTGGCCATATTCCAAAGCTGACTCCCTGCCCCAATCCCTCAGGGAATGTTGCCTGATCATCTGCCAATGAGTTTCTGGGGCTGCCTCTATCATAAATACTCTGATTAAAATGTAAATGTAGCCAACTTATCAGCTTCCCATTAAAATGACTCTAAAAATGCCATTAATCAGCTGAAAGATACGTAGTGAAATATCACTCATCAATTGTAACTGCTTATGATAATTAACAAAGCTTTATATTTACCCCAAGCATGTGTTGATCTATCCATTATGCCAAGGTTCGCTCTCACACTATTCGTTTTCTTCCGTAATGCATTTTTGCTGTTATCCATAGGCTAATGAAAGCCAGGAAATCAATAAATATAAATTATGCATGCAAAGAAAAAAATGAGAGAAAAGAACACCATTACATACAAGGGAAACACCATGCAACTAACAACATTTTTTAGCAGAAATTTTGCAGGCAAGAAGGGACTGGCATGATATATTGAAAGTGCTGAAAGGAAAGAGCCTATAAACAAGAATACCCAGCAATGTTATCATTCAGAATAGAAGGAGAGATACAGAGTTTCCCAGACAAAAGTTAAGGGAGTTCATCACCACTAAACCAACCTTACAAGAAACCTTAAAGGGAATTCTTTAAGTGGAAATAATGAGAAATAAGAAAATTCTGAAAGAAAAAAAAAGCAAACATATAGTAAAGGTAGGAAGTAGATTAATCACTTATAAAGCCAGTATGGAGATGAAAACACAAAAGAAGTAAAATCAATTATACCTACAAAAATTAGTCAAAGGGTATCCTTTGATACAGGATACAGGATGCAGAATATGACTTCATATACATAAGACATTGAGGGGGAGTAAAGAATTAATACTTTTAGAATGTGTTTGAACTTAAGTGACAATCAACTTAATACAGACTGCTATACACACCAGATACATATGAGACCAATGGTAACCACAAATCAAAAACCTATAAGAGATACAGAAAATTGAAAGAGAAAGGCACCCAAGCATAACTCCAAAGAAAACCATCAAACTATAAGGGGGATAGAGTAAAAAGGAAGGAACAGATAAGTACAAATAACCAGAAAACAATGAACAAAATGGCAATCAGGAAACACCTATCAAATATAACTTTAAGTGTAATGAGCTTAATGATCCAATGAAAAAACATATGGTACAGAATAAATGAAAAATCAGACCCATCTATATACTGCCTACATAAGATTCACTTCAGACCTAAAGACACAGAACGAAAACGAAGAGACAGAAAACATATTTCATGAAAATGGAGGTGCAAAAAGAAGCCAAGGTACCAATACTTACAACACACAAAACTGACTTAAAAACACTGTAGCAAGAGACATAAAGGGATTGACCTAACAAGAGGATATAACAATTGTAAATATCTATGTACCCAAGATTGGAGCACCAAAATAAAATGAATATTAACAGACATAAAGGGAGAAATTGAGAGTAATACAATCAGAGTAGGGAACTTTAACACCCCATTTACATCAATAAATAGATTATCCAGACAGAAAAATCAATAAGAAAAGTGTGGCTTTGAAGACACATTAGACCAGGTGAACCTAACAGATACATACAGAACATTCCATCCAAAAACAACAGAATACACATTCTTTTCAACTGCACAGATCATATGTTGGGTCACACAATAATTCTCAATAAATTTAAGAAGGCTGAAATCTTATCAAGCGTCTTTTCCTACCATAATGGTAGGTATGAAAACCATAATGGTATGAAACTAGAAATAAATTACAAGAAAAAACTCTGGAACACACACAAACACATGGAGACTAAACAATAAATGGGTCAAGTAAGAAATAGAAGTGGAAATCAAAAAATACAGAGAAAAATGAAAATGAAAATACACTGTCCAAAATCTTTGGGACACAGCAAAAGCAGTTACAAAAGGTAAGTTTACAGTGATACAAGCCAGCTTCAAGAAACAAAAAAAATTTCAAAAACCTGGTTCTACACCTACAAGAGCTAGGAAAAGATGATTAAATCTCATAGCAAGTGGAAGGAAGGAAATAATAGAGATTCAAGTGGAAATAAATGAAATAAAGACTAAAAAAAAATATAGAAAAGAGGAATGAAACCAAGACCCAGTTCTTTTAAAAGATAAAAATAATAAACCTTTAGTCAGACTCATCAACAAAAAAAGGGAGAGGACATGAATACATACAATCAGAAATGAAGGATAAGAAATAACAACTGATACCAAGGAAATACAGAGGGATTATAAGAGAATATTATGAAGAATTATATGCCAAAAAATTGGACAACCTAGAAAAAAATGGATAAATTCCTAGAAACATACAATCTTCCAAAACTGAATCAGGAAGAAACAGAAAATATGAACTGAACAATTATTAGTAATGAAGTTGAATCAGTAATCAAAAAACTCCTAACAAACAAAAGTTCAGGACCAGATGGCTTCACAGGTGAATTCTACCAAACACTTAAAGAATAGTTCATATTTATTCTTCTCAAACTATTCCAAAAAATAGAAGAGGAAGGAAAACTTGGGCCAGTACTACACGGATACCAAAACCAAGGACACTACAAAAAATGAAAACTACAGGCCAGTATCTTTGATGAACACAAATGCAAAAATCCTAAAAAAAATATATCAGCAAACTGAATTCGACAATACATTTTAAAAAATCATTCACCATAATCAAGTGGGATTTATTCCAGGGATCCAAGGGTGGTTCAATATTCACAAATCAATCAGTGTGATATGTCACATTAACAAGAGGAAGGATAAAAACCAAATGATCATCTCAATAGATGCAGAAAAAACATCTGACAAAATGTAACATCCATTAACGGTAAAAACTTTCAATAAAGTGGATTTAGAGGGAACATATGTCAACATAATAAAAGCCATATATATGAAAAACCCACAGCTAACATCATATTAATGGTAAAAAAATGGTTAAGAATGGTAAAAAACTGAAAGATTTTCCAGTGAGTTCAGTAATAAGACACAGATGTCCACTCTTACCACTTTTACTCAACATAGTACTGGAAATCCTATGGCAGTGATCACACAAGAAAAAGAAATAAAGGGCATCCAAATTGGTAAGGAAGAAATAAAACCATCACTACTTGCAGATGACATGGTACTACATATAGAAAACTTTAAAGACTCCACCAAAAACCATTACAACTGAATGAATTCAGAAAAGTTGCGGGATGCAAAAGTAATATATTGAAATCTCTTGCATTTTCTGTATACTAATAATGAAGTAGCAAAAGGAGAATTAAAAAAACAGTTCTATTTACAATTGTACCAAAAAGAATAAAATACCTAGGGATAAATTTAACAAAGGAGGTGGAAGGCCTATACTGAAGGTGATAAGACATTGATGAAAGAAAGACAACACAAATGGAAAGTTATACCATGTTCATACACTGGAAGAATTAATATCATTAAAATGTTCATACTACCCCAAGCAATCTACAGATCTGATGCAATGCTATCAAAATACCAACAGCATTTTTCACATAAATTGAACAAATAATTCTAAAATTTGTATTAGAACCACAAAAGACCTAGTCAAAGCTTTCCTGAGAAAGAAGAGCAAAGCTGGACGTATCACAATCCTAGGTTTCAAGATATACTACAAAGCTATTGTAATTAAAACAGTGTGGTCCTAGCACAAAAACAGACACATATATCAATGGAACAAAACAGAGAGTACTTGGGGCACCTGGGTGGCTCAGCAGGTTGAGCATCTGATTTTGGCTCAGGTCACTATCTCACGATTTGTGGGTTCAAGCCCCGTGCTGGGCTCTGTGCTGGAGCCTGCTTCAGATTTTGTGTCTCCCTCTCTTTCTGTTCTTCCTCTGCAGTGTGTGCACACTCTCGCGCGCTCTCTCTCTCTCTCTCTCTCTCTCAAATAAACAGTTTAAAAAAAAAAAAAAAGAATCCAGAAAGAAACCTTCACTTATATGGTCAATCATCTAATGACAATGGAGGGAAGAATGCACAATAAGGGATAAGACTGTCTTTTCCACAAATAGTGTTGGGAAAACTGTACAGCTACATTAAAAAAAATGAAACTGGACCACTTTCTTACACCATACACAAAAATAAACTGTAAATGGATTAAAGACCTAAATGTAAGACTTGGAACCCAAACACCCCTAGAAGAAAACATAGGTAGTAATCTCTTGGACACCACCCTTAGCAGCATATTTATGAATGTCTCTTCAGTCAAGAAAAACAAAAGCAAAAATAAACTATTGGGGTTACATCAAAATAAAAAGCCTTTATGCAGCAAAGGAAACCACCCACAAAACAAAAGGGTAACCCAGTGAATGGAGAAGATATTTGCAAATGACATGTCCCAGAAGGTATTCATATTCAAAATATGTAAAGAACTTATTATACAAGTCAACACTAAAGAAAAACAATCTGATCAAAAAATGCACAGAAAACCGGAATATACATATTTTTTTAAAAAGGTATACAGACGGCCAAAAGACACATGAAAAGATGCTCAACATCACTAATCATCAGGAAAATGCATACCAAAACCACAGCTAGGAATCACCTTAATACCTGTTAGAATGGCTAGAAATAAAAAGACAAGAAATAACAAGTGTTGGCAAGGATATGGAGAAAAGGGAATCCTCCTGCACTGTTGGCAGGAAGTAAATTGGTGCAACAACTGCAGGAAACAGGAAGGAGGTTCCTCAAAAAATTAAAAATAGAAATATCAGGTGATCCAATAATTCTACTATTGGTTATTCACCCAAAGAAAACAAAAACACTAATTTAAAAAGATATATGCACCCCTATGTTTATTATACATATGGTCAAGGTATGAAACAACCTAAGTGTCCACCAGTAAATGAATGGACAAAGAATATACAGTATTTATATATTATGCAGCCATAAGAAAGAATGGTATCTTAACATTTGCAACAACATGGATGGACCTAGAGGGCATTATGCCAAATGAAATTAAGTCAGACAGAGAAAGACAAATATTATACAATTCCACTTATGTGTAGAATCTAAAAAACAAAACGAAGAAACAACAACAAAAAGCCCAAACAGACTCTTAAATATAGATAACAAAAGGTGGTTACCAGATTGGAGGTGGATGGAGGAATAGGAGAAATAGGTGAAGGGAATGAAGAAGTACAGACTCACAGTTATAAAATAAGTCACCAATGTGAAAGGTATACCTGAAACTAATATAGCACTGCATGGTAATTACACTTCAACAAAAAAAATCAAAACAATCCAAAAATGGGAAGTTCACACTGGAAAATATTTAGAATCGTCAATCTCTTGGGTTCAAATACTTAGTGACCCTCAACCTACAATATTATGGGCCCAAATCTACATTAATGCCTGCCACATAATGAATATTTATCAAACTAAAAAAGAACCACCATTCTTGAACCATTCATTTTTGTAAATCATCTACTGGACTCTAATTGGAATGGATTACATACTCATCACTACAGTCTACAGATCTCTACAAATAGAAGTATTAAGTCAGTGGGCATAGGCATTTAATTTTTATTAGGCAGAACTGTATTCTTTCCGAAATGAAGAAAAAATATTTACACTTCCATCAATAGTATACAATATTTTTAATATAGATATTAAATCAATTTCCCTTTTAAATCTGTCTTATTTGCTCAATTCCATGGGAAAAGCACAGCACCTACATTTACAGCCTAAACCTTACTCATCCTATGGTACTGTATTACAAACATGACTTTCATGTTTATCTTAAATGGGAAAATGTATACATAGTCTTAACAAAAACAGGAACAAAATCAGTAAGGATAACAGAATAAAATAAGTAAGGGGAATGCAGGCCTATTTTATAAAATCACTCAGACTATATATACACACTGTCAAATACCCACAAAGGCTAATATGTTACCCTGAAAGAAGGCACAAAATATATAACCGTTTTTCACATTTACCAACTCCCAAAGGACATCAAAAATTTGGTTCCGCTTTAAAAACTGCTGCCCATTTTTGTGATGAGAATAAAAGTAGGCTGAATCACTTCTCCTACTCCATTATACCTTGGTGTTGAGATATTAGGTAGATGACAACTTAGAAGGAACAGAAGGATTAATAGGTTGATAACCATAAACTTCTATGCAAACTATATTAGGGTAATAAGTATTTTTATTTAAACTTTAAAAGTTGATGTCAAGAAAACCAATTTATTATGAAAATCATTCAAAAGTTATTTATTCTTTTTGTGTATCAGAAGCTCATAAAACTTTTCTCATACTCCAGGCTGACTTTCTATCTTTAGATGATTTGACCATGCATGTTATCAGTCTTACTCTGAATCTAAATTACTCCATCTAAATCAGATATCATACTAGAGTTGTTGCTCAAACAACAGTGATTTTTTAAATAATTTGTCAGAAGTAACTGCTGAAAACATTTTACTTAAAATATCCATCAAGAAAAACAAAAGAAGGGGCACCTGGGTGGATCAGTCAGTTGCCAACTTTGGCTCAGGTCATGATCTCCTGGCTCCTGAGTTTGAGCCCCACAGTGGGCTCTGTGCTGTCAGCTGAGAGCCTGGAGCCTGCTTTGGATTCTGTGTCTCCCTCTCTGCCCCTCCCCCGCTCGCTTGCCCTCTCTCTCAAAAATAAAATAAACATAAAAGAAAAAAGAAAAAAAGTAGAGCACGCAGAATTCTGGTAATGGCTCTATCATCTAGCAGTTGATGTGGGATGTCCAAAGAAAGTAAACATCACTACATCTAGGAATGGTCTATTCTAAAGTTAACTTCTTTTATCTTTAAGTCTTCTTTAGAACAAGATAAAGACTACTAAAAAAATCAGTAAGCCAATGAATAAGTAACCTTATTAGTAAGAGAAAGAAGGAGTATAACCATTTATCTCTAAAGGAAAGTGAGTATCAGAATTTTTGACCAGGAAGGCATAGCAATATATAGCTTCCTCATTATTCTAATGAGAATTCCACCATAAATATAATACCTGCTCAATAAGAACTTGCAAGTGGATCCCAAGTGGAATTCAGTATATCCATGTAATGTTTTAATTTCATACAGGAGTATCTGACTAAAAGTTAATAAATTAACAAACCATTCACCTATTGACTGTGTCCATCTAATTGAGGCTGATGGAATATCATATTTTGTTTTTAAAGCTAGGTCTTGTTCTAGCCATATATTTTAAAGGGGCTGCTAGCCTTTTCAACCACTAAAATGAAGTTATAAACTTTGAAACTCTGCTGCTAGATAATTGTTCTGCTCAATCTCTAATTAATTTGTTCATTCTTCAGTCCACTTGTCTATCCATCCATCTCTCCAACTTCTAATCACACAGTGTGTCTATCATTAGACTTAACATTGGAGCCCCTACATCTGCAGTTGGCCATCAGAATATATTTCACTTTCTTCCACCATCTCTTTCTACTTTCTAATGCTCTAGAAGAACCCCAGCAGTGAAAGAAAACTTCCTTTTCTGCTTACATGAATGAGGGGATACCTGTGGAACTCTGTGAAGACTGTTAGAATATGCAGATTATAATCTACTATATCAGACATGTATATCATAGAAGAGTTTAATTGCTCACTAAAGTTATTTATTTTACCTGGAATGTAGATGCCACTGAGTCGTATATAATCTAAAATGGTTTCACAGTATTTCTGCTTAGATTGCATAACAATCCCAACTTTTAATTTCCAGAAAAACATCATCAACATTGTGTCAAACTCCCTTTTTCCTTAACCATTTTACCCTCGTGTCTTTGCAAATGCTATTCCTCCTTCTGGTGGTCCCTCCCTGTCACCTTTCCCACCCTTACCTTCCTCTGTATGCAAACTTCTACTTATCTCTCAAATTGTAGAAATGTTAAAAGTAAACAAAAAGGTACTAGAAGGTACTAGAGTTAGGTTAAGGGACCTTCTGAAAACTCACCTGTATCTTGTGCAAGTAGTGTTCTGTCCTGATGGAGCTACTGGTTTAAACGTGATGTGTGGGGAAACCTGGGCTGATAGCAGAAATCCCAAGGCAAGAATAATGAGTGCCACAGTGGTACCTTTAAAAAAAAACAAAAAAAAAAAAAACAAGTTTTACATCAGAGAATAGTTGGCAACATTATTTCAAACCAGACTGGGTTTTCCAAGACATATCTCTGAAAAAACACCTTTATCTTCATTGGAGTATTTAAAAAAATGTTCCTAGTAAATATACAGATTATCAGAAAAACTCACTAGCACATTCACTGTGAAACAAGAAAACAGTGAAATTCAAAGCAAATATATTTGCTAGCCAAGCAGTAGACTGGTGATAATTTTCTTAAATAACCAAAAGCCAGAAAACATTGGATTTTTGACAGTCTCAAAATCAATTAACACGACCAGCATTACTACGTGCCCAAGATGTCAGAAAAATGAAAGGCAATAGATTCGCACCACATGTTGCTTTCATTGCCAAGAAAATTGTTCTAATGGCATTCTCTCATGTAAGACCCCAAATCAGTAAAGTAAAAACATGCTGAACAATTCAAAAGCAGCTGAAAGAACATTTCTTTTCAAGGAAGAGGAGCTTTCTTTTTTCATGACTTTAAGGTTCCAGAGATGATATATCACATGCATTAATTTGTCTTTCCTGTTGGTATTTGGAAGTAGAATCTTTGATTTTAAGTTGTAGAAAGAGTGATTAAGTGCATCACTTAAAAGGCTCACTTTGGAGACCCTTAGAGACATCCTGACAGTAAGAAACAAAGTTTTCATATTTGACTATTGTTCTAGTCACTGTGAGGATAAACAAAAAAGAGTCACAAAAAGGAAGAAGAAAGAAAATATGATTGCAGTAATTTGGACAATTAATTGGAGTGGCACAATGAGTTTAAAATATGGAATTTAGGGAGAGTATTTACATAGTAGTAAAGTTTTTACTGATTAAACTGGGAGATAATTTAAGATATGACCCCAAATCCTATTAAACGAATGGATAAAAGAAGAACGTTAGGGAGCACTGTGGAATGCAATGGGAGTATATAATGGCTGGGGTGTATGTGTTTAAGATACAGGGGATGGGTCAAATTAAATCTGTGGTTAATTTCCAGCTCTGTCGTTTCTTGACTTGTGATCTTGGGCAAGGCCCAAGATCAATTTTGTCTTCTATAAAATGGGGCTTACTGAAAATACTTAACCTTGCAGAACTGCAGTGAATTTTAAATACCATACTCAACTTGAAAGATTTTGGTAATGCTATACCATGTATTTGGTAATACTATGTCATAAGAAGCAGCAGCAACACACACTCAAAACTGTAGAAAAAAGTTGAAGGAAGGGGAGGCCTGAAGGGGTGATAGGAAGTCCATTTTGCCATATTGGGCCAAAAAATGCCATGAACCTAAAATCATAGTTTGTTTTCCCCTTGTTGGCTTAAACTCAGAACTAGGAATAGTTTCAGGAGTTTCTTTTCTGAAAAGACTATAAGAGCCCTGAACTAGGAAAATGAAAAGAGGTCTTTTGGAAAGAGAGGAGATATACTGGGTCTATTATGAAAATCATCCCTCTCTCTTCAAATAAGACAAACCATGAATTTTACTGTAAATTTCTCTTTCAAAGAACCTAGGTCCTTAAGTGTTTTTTTCAACCTGGAAACTTCGATACTTTAACATTGTAAGGAAACAGGATACTTTTCTTTCATTGTGTTTATCAAATAATCAAATAATTTACAAATGAAATGTAAACTCTAAGATGGTGTACCTACCACAGACTCACGTACTTCCAACTCTAATGCCTAGCACACCGCAGATCCCTACAAGTATTGGTTGAATGAAGGGACCATAGTGCCACAGACTTTTGCAATATTGAGTATTTTTGAAGAAAACAAAATCTTCAGACTATCTATGAGGTCACAGGGTTAATATGGTACATATTTGAGTCAAGAGTTCTGCAATATGTACAACATATCTCTTGTATCTATGCCTGAAAAGGTCCAACTTACCTGCAAAATATGGTGAATGGACCATTCTAGATACACAAAATTCCTAAAGAGCTGAAGGTTTAACCCTTCTTAAGTGCAAATTTAATTTTATCTTAATGCATTTTGGATGACAATATTTTTTAAAATCAATATTATACCTTTCCATTCTTTATTACATATAGCAGTGTTTCTCAGTCCTGATTTCTTATCGGAAGCAAATGCTTGGGATGTACATAAACCTCTGAATCAGTCTTCAGAAAATGGGGATCAAACATTTGAGTTTTAAATAGATCTCCAGATTATTGGCATCACATATGTTTGGGCATAAATTATTTTATACATATATGTGATATATCACATATATCATTGATATATCACATATATGACTTGTAAAATAAACTTTCAAGATGATAACCTCCTTAAGGGAAGGAAATGGTATCTTAAACGACTTCATTTATGGAATAAATTTTAAAACGATCACCTATTCCTGTCATATATTCATTCATATACCTTTAAGGCTTAAAACTACTTGAATTATCTATTTCCTTTCATTTAATAACTTACAGATATCTTATCAGCCACTTGCCAGTATTCAAATTATAGTTATTGCCTGATGAATCATCACTCCAACCCAGATTTAAGTCCAATTAAGGAAGGCCTTAGATATTCTCCAGTGTTCTGTGCACATTGGGCATATTCTTTATATTTTAAAAGAAGAGTTTCTCTTAACTAAGTATACTGTGAAATTTTGCGATTCTGATATAATTTTCCTAATAAAGATGTTCTTCACAGAAAGTGAAGTGTGTTGGATAAATAACATGCTCAAAAATATCAGATGTTATAAGTTACATTAACTACCTGATGCAAGGCTGGATAATTAATAAATACTTAGAAAAATAGTAATTCCCCTTCCCATGACTCTAATAAAGCACACTTTGTGTACACAGGTATCTCCTGGGGAACCTGTGTTTGTTTGTTTGTTTGTTTGTTTGTTTGTTTATTTATTTATTTATTTATTTATTTTGAGAGAAAGAGAGATTACAAGCAGGGGAGGGTCAGAGAAAAAGAGCAAGAGAGAGAATTACAAACAGGCTCAGTGCTGTCAGCACAGAGACTAACATGGGCCTTGATCTCACAAAACATGAGATCATGACCTGAGCCGAAGCCAAGAGTTAGATGCTTAACCATCTGAGCCACCCAGGTGCCCCTGGGGAACCTGTTTAAAGTACATGCTCCAGGGGAGGCAAACCATAATAGACTCTTGAATACAGAGAACAAACTGAGGGTTGATGGGGGTGAGGGAGAGGCGGAAATGGGTGATAAGCATTGAGGAGGGCACTTGTTGGGATGAGCACTGGGTGTTATATGTAAGCCAATTTGACAATAAATTATATTAAAAAAAATAAAGTACATGCTCCAGACCCTGTCTTCAGAGATCCTAATTTAATAAATCTGGGATAAGGTCCATGAATGCATATTTCAAAATAAGTACGTCTGATAATTTTGATGGAGACAGCCTCTGAGTGATGTTTTCAGAAATATTCTACTAGCAAGATCCTTGGGGAAAAATAACAGTGTTTCTGGTTTTCTGATTAACTACAGTAAAGCTACATAGATATAGACCTTTTATTAAAAGAATCAAGAGGTTGTCTTTAAATCTGTAGTATTTACAAGAAAGACTACTTCTCTGACCAAGCTCTAAGGTAAGAATACCATAAAATGTCCTCCATTTAAAATTACTCATGGACTCTATATTTTATATTTCTTTGTATAAAGAGTTCTTTTGTCCAGGTCTAGATATCCATAGTTTATTTGTTGTAATTTTTAATGAATGAGTGCCTATTTAAAAATTATTTTGATTTAACTTTTCCCACTATTTTTAACCCAATATGATAAAATAAATCAGGGGTACCTGGGTAGCTCAGTCAGTTAAGCATCTGACTCTTGCTTTTGGCTCAGGTCATGATCTCAATAGCTTTGGGCTCTGTGCTGACAGCGTGAAGCCTACTTGGGATTCTCTCTCTGTCCGTCTCTCTCTGCCCCTCCCCTGCTCTCTCTTTCTCAAAATAAGCAAACTTAGAAAAATAGATCATATAAAAATGCAAGACAGGGGACAAAATCAAATCAAAGATTTAAAAATTCTAGGCTAATTTTAGAAAATTTTAAATAAAACAGTATTCTAATAGTTAGCACTATAAGAATATTTATACCTACACAAAAATGAAAATAAAACATTTAAATAAGTATATAACTTATAACTGTAAGTATATATCAAAAACACTGAAATAAGTATATAAGAATCAATTGGTCTCAGGAAGTGAAATGAGCATCTACTGGAAGGGTCACACTGGAGTAATACTAATCCACTAGCAAGGCTGTGAAACAGCAAGTTTTCTTCTGAATGTGTAAACTTCCATTTGTCATTAGGTTCTACTGGGACCTATTTATTAAATCAGTTAAAAACCAGAACTGCATGAAACAGTCCTATTTACATGTATATGTACAGGTAAAAGGGGAGACCTATGACAAGAAACTAGGCATTCTGGGACACCTGGGTGGCTCAATCATCGGGTAAGCATCCTACTCTTGACTCCGGCTCAGGTCATGATCTCATGGCGCATGAGTTTGAGCCCTGTTTGGGCTCTGTGCTGACAGAGTGGAGGCTACTTGTGATTCTCTCTCTCGGCCCCTCTCTTGCTGGCATTTTCTTGCTCTCTTTTGCTCTCTCTCTCTTGAAATAAATAAACTTAAAAAAAATAAAAACTAGGTCTTTTACCTCCTAATCCACTGTAATATCTACATCATCACTTTAATTGGCAACATAACAAGGAAATCAGGTGTTTGCTTGATGTAATATCTCTTTCATGCCAGATCAATCAGTGCATGGTTTTAGTAATGTGCAGAGCTGGGGTGTTGGTGGTTTTGGCTGAAAAGAAATCAAGGCAGGAAAGAAAAGTGCCTATGGGTTGCTCATAAAAACCAGTACTTGAAATCTCTTGGTATTGTCCCCCCAGTTAATGGTCTTAATACTTCCTCTTAATAGCCAGGGATGGGCTCTGGAAATCCTTGGAGCAGAGTACCTACACTGAGAGGTGAAACATGACATCAGCTAGAAGGCTTCAGGAAAGCTCCTGGATTCTGACGATGCATATTGGTTTCACATTATGGTTAAAACAACAAAGAATCACTCTGTCAATAATAATGTTGTGATAGCTAAGATGTGCTAGGCACCTTACTGTGTCAAGAAGAGTTTCAAATGCCATACGTGTATAAATGTGTTCAGTTCTGATTAAAACCCTATGAAGTAGGGACTATAATTAATTGCATTTTACCTATGAGAAAACGGAAACTTGCCCAAAGTCATAAAATTCCAACCTAAGCAGAATGGCTTTAGATCTACAAAGCCTGAAAAACCTCAACTGATGAGAAAATGTCTCATTGGAATACAAGAAATAAAGGGACCAAGGCTACCAGAAAAAATGTTTTTCCCTGATCTCAAAACCAGCAGTTTTCCCCAGATCTCAAAAGCCAAATTTAATCAGAAATTCTATTTAAAAAATAGACCTCTTGAAGTAGCAGTTAATGGAGGCCTTGCTGAAAAGGAAGGGTAGGTATCTATTTAAAAATGTTTAAAGTAGCTTTTACCTCTTCTTAGGTTTGATCTGAACCTCAGAAGTCAGCAAACCCAATTTCTAATCAACTGTAGGAATTTATTTTTAGCACATCACTATCTGACGGTCATCTATCCTTCTGTTCAGAGTTTACCATCCTAATGAGGCAGCCAAATTCATTATTGGAAAGCTCTATTAAGAATATTTTTCTCGGGGCGCCTGGGTGGCACAGTCGGTTAAGCGTCCGACTTCAGCCAGGTCACGATCTCGCGGTCCGTGAGTTCGAGCCCCGCGTCGGGCTCTGGGCGGATGGCTCAGAGCCTGGAGCCTGTTTCCGATTCTGTGTCTCCCTCTCTCTCTGCCCCTCCCCCGTTCATGCTCTGTCTCTCTCTGTCCCAAAAATAAATAAATGTTGAAAAAAAAATTAAAAAAAAAAAAGAATATTTTTCTCATATCAAATAAAAATTATGCCCTTATAACATCTATCATCTGCAAAAATAAGATTCCTCTCAGGGCACCTGGGTGGCTCAGTCAGTTGAGCGGCCAACTTTGGCTCAAGTCACGATCGCATGGTTCGTGGGTTCGAGCCCTGTGTTGGGCTCTGTTGCTGACAGCTCAGAGCCTGGAGCCTGCTTCAGATTCTGTGTCTCCCTCTCTCTCTGCCCCTCCCCTGCTCACACTCTGTCCCTCTCTCTCTCTCAAAAGTAAACAAACATTAAAAAAAAAAAAAAAAAGAATAACATATCTCTTAGGTCTCCCTTTAGTCTTTTTTCCAGACTAAACATTTCTGGTTTATGTGTTTATGAATACATAAGTGTTTGACAAGTTTATGAATGGATGGTTTTTAGCCTCCTTGTCCTTCACCTTTCCTCACTTGCCCTTCTGCTTCCCTGTGTACCTGGGCTGTTGTGATTACCTTTGCCTCTTAATCAGACCATTTTTGTTCACCTTCCCCTCAGTTCAACTTACATGACAGACTCAAGTCCTCCCACTGGTTAGGCAAGAACAGAGGGTAGAAGCATTCCACTCTTCCTTCTGGAGGCAGGGATGGCAGAGACTACAAGTTCCTAATAGCTGAGGTTGCAGCTCAGAATGTATTTTCTCATTAAAATCTGGGATGAGTGCCTGAAGCAGTGCTATTAGATCAGTGTTTAAAGGTATAATTTGGTTAAAATAGAAGTTAGCTCATGCTGGCCTGGAAACTTCACATTTTAATGAAAAAATCTTTTCTTACTCTAATAAACTTATAAAGGAGTTACTGGAGGACAGATAATTGATAATTAGCAATCTGTATGTATGAAAAAAATAAGAAAAGTATATGATGCAACAAGAAAAGACATTGGCAAAGATGGGTCTCATCCTGTCAAATGAAACAGGCTTTGTGTTAACAAAGAAATAAATAATGAAATGTACAGAATTCAAAGACAAAAGATACTTGAAATGAGAAAGGCTTTGTCTTACTTAGGTGTTACAGAAAACACACTTAACCAACCAGAATTTACCTTAGAATTTGAGCCTGATTCAAACACAAAAAGTCTGCCCCTGCTTTGTGAAGAAATTATATGGTTCTAACACTATATTGCTGAAGGATCCTTGAAAAAAAAAAAAAAACCTCCAAATTTACTTCCATATTATACCAAACTTAAAAATAAAACATGTTTAAAAGGGAGTTTATGAATATCAAATTGTTCAAAGAAGAACAAAAAAGCACAATTACTCTTTTCACTTTTGTACCTTTGACAGAACTCAAAAATAACAGCAGCAGAATGTTACCCCTGTAGACTCAAATTGTTCTTACAATTCAAGTTTCTAGTCACATTCTAGTTACATATCATAACATTAAGTTCTTTAAAAAAAAAAAAAAACTTTTTGTGTAAAAAACTCTATCATTTGGCTACGAGAACAAGATCATAAGTAGCATTGGTATTGTATTTTGGAAGGTGAGCTTGCCATCATTAGAGAAAAGTTTGTAATTGAATTCTTCATCCAGTCACCTACCTGCTAAGCTCCCAAAGGTAAGCTTCCTGCGGCCCACTTTCTCAACAAGCCAGACTCCCACGAGCGTGAAAATGAAATTTGTGAAGGCTGTAACTGAAGCCAGCCATATCGCAAGTCTATCATCTTCAACACCAGACATCTGCAGAATGGTTGCACTGTAGTACCTGTGAGGAAAGAATAAAACAATTGTTGCTGATAGTTATTCAAAGAAACAATTATTCACATAGAAAAATATAGTAGATCTAAAAAAGACCATTAAGAGCTATAGTAATACCATCAAGTTAACATGGGAATCCATGCAAAGTGTTTAAAGGATCATAGGACAGATATTCTGCTAAGATAAATTTATCTTGAACTTTGTATAATCAAGAAAAGATACTCAAGCAAGAGGACAGAGGGTGGGACACCTGGGTGGCTTAGTCAGTTAAGTGTCTGACTCTTGATTTTGGCTCGTTATGATTTCATGGTCATGGGATCGAGCCCTGCATCAGGCTCAGAGCTGAGTATGGAGTCTTCTCTCTCTCCCTCTCCTTCTGCCCCTCCCCTGCTTGCACACATCCAGGTATGCATGCATGCACTCTCTCTCTCTCAAAATAAATTTAAAAAAATTTAAAAAAAGGACAGAGAGAGTTGAAGGCTTTAAAAGTGAAATATACTCCAAAACTAGGGGCAGTGGCAACTGGTAGTTTCATTATGACTAAAATGCTAATCAAGGATAACTCCAAGTCCATGGAATGAATTAGAAGTCATCATACATTATAAACTTATGTACTTAAAAAGGATAGACTTGTTGCATGTAATACGTAAAGTGTGATGTAATGGCAGAAATCTGGTAGAGGAATATCCTTAAAGACACAAGAAGAATGTGTCAATTTATTTGGCATTTTGTAAGGAGATGAGACACTGACATGACATACATGAGAATGGTTTTGTGGTTTCTAGAAAGGTATAATCTTTGGTGAGGGAAGTCTCTAGCACGATCTACATGATTAGGCTCTATAGACTAATTTTATTCTAAATGAATTTACTGGAGACTAGCTCTAATAAGCCATAATGCACAATAGGAGATACCTCTGGTACATTTAAAGAAGTCAGGTTTTTTATATTCCTTTTCTGATGAAAGTATCAGTAGTTAAATCAGAAGATTACTTTAAAGCTATCCTAAAGGGGAGCCTGGGTGGCTCAGTTGGTTACGTGTCCGACTTCGGCTCAGGTCACGATCTCACGGTCTGTGAGTTCGAGCCCTGCGTTGGGCTCTGTGCTGACAGCCCAGAGCCTGGAGCCTGCTTCAGATTCTGTGTCTTCGCCTCTCTCTGCCCCTCCCCTGCTCATGCTCTGTCTCTCTCTGTCTCAAAAATAAATAAAAACATTTAAAAAAAAATAAAAAAAGCTATCCTTAAAACAAAGGAAGCAAAATATTCCTGGTGAATCACCTATGAAAAGTGACAGAATTCAAATCTTTACCCAAACCAGATAGTGGGTATCCAAGCTAGATATTTCTACAATTACAACCTACAGTTTCCAGATATTTATCAACAGTTTCATAGTATTTCAAAAATACAATCTGTTTTAAATACATTTATGTTTCAATGATTTATCAATGGTTTCCTTCTACTATTTTCTCAAGTTAATGATCATATTCTTATGTAAAACATTAACAATGCAGACTCATTCATCTTAATAAAAATTTTCCTTTTTAAAAGTAGTAAACCGAACTTATAAGTTATTATGCAACATGAAGGATGTGTTTGCTGATCACACTAAAAATTATGCCAACCATTTTAAGATTTTGAGTTCTGACAGCAGTTGTAAAAAAGAGATATTCCCAGTGGAATTACTTCCATCATCATGAAAATTGTGAACATTTTGCAGTCACAGTGTAAAGTGATAATAAAAGTTATGAAAATAACTCATTCCATCTGAATACTGTTTCACAGTTTCCAAGTTCTACCATATACATTCTCATTTTCGTAAAGACTTGTGCAGCAAGGTCAGACCTATGTAAAACCGCTGAGAAATTAACATCAATAACAAATCTAGAAAGGCAGAAAATAGAAGCACTGAGAGAAAATTCAAGTATTTAAAGTCAAAGAATTTGATACTTGCTATGCTATTCTATTACATTTCAGAGTCGTCGTCTTGATATTTAAAAAATAAAAACAAATACATCACACAAAATAATTCTTGCAAACAGACCCATGAAAAGAACACAGATTATTTTGATGTTTTCATTTTGATACAATAAAATCCATGAAATTCCAAGTGTTAAAAAGGGAAATGGCATCAAACAAAATAAACTGGTCAGCGTCAAAATTTTACTTACAATGAAAATGTTCCCTAGGTATGTAAGAAAATTTCTTTTACAATACTTAACTTTTAGAGGCAGAATGTAACCAAATAGTGGCCTGGGAATCAGAAACCTCCCTTTAAAATGGAATCTTGTGGTAGATTGGCCAGGTCAGGAAACATTATCATTTGTTCTTTTAATATTTATGAGTATCTACTGTATAAGCTACTATGAGTTACTAAAATCCCACAAATATATTATTGAGACCCACTTGCTACCTTCAAGAAACTCACAGAATGAAACAGAATGAAATTGAAATAAATTTAATATCACAAAAAATTTTAGTCACAATGTGGCATAAAGGATAGACCAAACAATTTTATTTGATGTGGTATGTTCTTTGATTTTCCAGGGAATTTAATGTTTGAGTTGAGTCTCAGGGAATTCATAGGGGACTGCCAGCAGGTGTGAACATCTGGGAGGACACTGGTGGTAGAGGAAACGAAATGTACAAAAAAGAAAAGTGCAAAGCACATTGCTGGACTCACAGAACGTCGTTACCTTACCTTGGCTAACACAAGGTACACAAGAAAGAGAAGTATGACATAGGCTACAGAAGAGTCTATTGTTGCAGGGCCTTGACTGCCAGCCCACATGTGTGGGTTTTTTTTCTCTAGACAATGGAAAATCATAAAGTGGGCTTTAAAGAGAAATAACACAATTAGATCTGTTCTATGGAAAGCTCACTCCAATGACAGCCAAGTAGGCAGACTGGAGGCTGAATGAAACAAAGGTATATTGTTTTGAAGTGTATTTTAGGTCATTACACCAGGAACAGGCACCTGTAGATTGCTGTGACAGCAGGGTGCTGAAATTCATGGATGGCCTTTTATCTCCTTGTCAACAAGCACTGTAACTTCAGCACACACTAGATCTTTTTCTGGATGGAAGTACCTCAAGTTTCATCTTCGTTCTTCCTTTCTTGGAACATAGGTAAATGTATTAGTTCTTACTGTTGGCATAACAAGAAACTACAAGGTTAGTAGCTTTAATGAACAGCAATGTATTATCTAACAGTTCTGTAGGTCAGAAATCTGATGTGAGTTTCACTGGGTGTCAGGAGGCATTCTTTTTTGGAAGCTCAAGGGAAAACAGGTTTCTTTGTCTTTCCCAGGCTTTAGAAGTCTCCATGTTTGTAGTCTCCTGGGGTCCCCTCCTCAATCTCAAAACCAGCAAAAATGGTCAAGTGCCTCTCATATCACTTCACTCTGATGTCCTCTTCTATATTTAAGGACCTTTGTGAATAAACTGGGGCAGCTCTGATAACCCAGGATAATCTCTGGGTTTAAGGTAAAATGATGAACAGATTTAATTCAATCTGCAACCTAATCTCCCTTTGTTACATGTATTGTAACATATTCATAGGTTGTGGGGATTAGGATAGGCACATCTTTGGTTGTGGGGGGAGGGCATTATTCTGCCTATCCAGTAAAAATGTTATTAAGCAGTAAAATAAGCAAAACGCCAACAGTTAGAAGGAAAAGACAAGGACATTCACTTAAAGGGCAATCAGCTTCAGAAAAATTCAGGCAATAACTATATTCTCTTTCATAAGGCAGGGGATGACATATTTAGGGCAGAATAATTCATGAGCCTAGTTTTTTAGTCAGCTCATGGTGAAAAGATACACTGAATTTACATTTTAAAGTGTGTGAATTCCAATGTTTTTGGAAATGATGCTATCGGCCAACCATTTATAGAATGGACTACCACTGTATTTGCAACCTTCTAAGCCTTTATGTAGTAGTCTGAATGTTCAAGGGACTGGGTATTTGTTTAAAAGTTGCACAAAGCATAAGAGTCTTCTTCATAAAAGAACAATATGAACAACTGAAAAAAGGCTCTCTTTCCTTTTTAGACTAAAGTAGGGATGCCTTCCTTCTCTTTTCAAAATCATTTTATAGTACCTATCAGAGGGCCTATCATCTTTTTCAAAGACTCCCTGGGCAACAACCTTTGGTCATCTCACACATGCCAGCTCTTCCCCAGAGTGAAGTTGAAAGTCCTGAGGGCAGTGGGCTCTCAGAGAAGACCAGCTTCACAACTCTGTGTGGACATTTAAGAACACAATGGCCAGACTATATGTGCATTGCTAAGTCAGAGATTATTCGAGATCCAGCTTCCAGTTCTGAATCTTTAATCTGAATAAAACAAAACAGCTCTAGAAAACATCTAGGCTTTGATAACGGCAATCTATCCTAATGATGATGTTAAACTACCAATAAAATGAGTATGTGTATTTTACATGCTTAGCAATATATATATGTATATATGTATACATATATATATATATATATATATATATATTACTTTCCTTTGTTCTATATTTGAACAAAGCATTTTCTAGTCATTTCTGAAAAAGGTATTTTTTTTTAACTCCTTGAAGCCATACCTGTCTTTTTCACTATCGCCAGGACAACAGATTTAACTTAACAGAAGAAGTAGGTACTCAATAGTTGTTGAATTTATTGAATTTATCTACCACCAACTTTCAAAAGGGAATTAAGGATATTCGTAATAAAAATCACATGATAGGGCCACTAAAACAAAAAGACTAGTAAGAGAGGTAGAAGATGAAGATGATTATATAAAAACTTTGGTCACATAATAACTACAAGTTAGCTCTAAAATGCCTGGCTGCCAAAAAAAAATAGTAAATGATAATTTTAACGGTCTGACAAAACAAAATGTATAGGTTCATAATAAAGACAAACTTCTTCTGGTATAAAACTGTAAAGACTTCAAGTTCCTGAATAAAACAGATATGGACTATATCTTTCTAATGTATTCTAGCAATGCTGCAGATAGCTTCCAAATTTAGTTATCTACGAACTTTGTCTTATTCAACAATCTTATGGGTTACTTTCATACTTGGTATAAAGACCAAGTTAAATGAGAAGATGAGAACTTATAGAGCATAGCTGACTGACTATAAGCCCTAAAAGATTCCCATTATCCAAGTTAAATTGTCTCTTTTAGTTCCTATTATCATAAATACATTTATTTGTATCATATGGTAAAGTACACTGACTACAGAATTTTAAATGTCATTCTAATAAAAGATGGTTTTTTAAGTGAATAAATTATATTTTCCCACTGGGGTGGTGTTTATACAATCAAAAGCATGGATAACTATGAAAAAAACATCAATAGATTTAAGAAAAAATGTTTCACCCAAATACAAAAATCTTAAAAATTATTTAAAAAATGACTAAGTTTTTTGGGGACCTTGATGGGTAGTTCGGTTGAGTGTCCAGCTCTTGATTTCAGCTCAGGTCATGATCTCATGGTTTGTGAGATTGAGCCCTGTGCTGGGCTCAGTGCTGACAGTGCAGAGCCTGCTTGAGATTCTCTCTTTCCCTCTCTCTCTGCCCCTCCCTGGCTCATGCTCTCTCCCCGCCTCTCTCAAAACAAACTTTAAAAAAAAAATGATTAAGATGTTTAAACCAATTTTATGTATTTTAAACAGTAAAAAAAAAATTTGCTTTCTGTGTTATTAGGTGCAAGCTGTAATGCAAAATATATAAGTTAGAAAGGCAGAAATTAGGATTTCATGTATATCATGCATATATTTTGAGCTAACACACTACTTATACTAGGTTTAAATCAAAAAATAATCCAAATATAGTAATCCTCAGAAAGCATCATTATTAATCACATTTATTATTTTACAAAACAATTTTCATAATTTAAATGATTTCATTAGTGTTTGGCGAAGAACAAATTAATGTGTCAAAGGAAATTAAAAGAGATTCTACAGACCTTCAGTGTTCCCAGTGTGACCTCCTCTCTGCCTCAGAGACCAGTCCCTTTAACCTGGCTTCAAACCTCTGGAAACCTCAAGAGAGATGTCCTCATGTCTCACCCACCCAACTCAGCCAGATCACTGACCTTGCTCTAAGCTAAGCAACACTAAGAACAATGATAGAAGCTCTCTAATTTGACTTGCAATTCACCAACTTGCCAGATTAACCTGTTAAATCTTTCCATAAAACATATGCCCACAGGAAAATGAACATTTGGGACTTCATACAGGCTTGCATCTCCCATCTGTTGAACTGTATGTATATTAAATCAGGTGTTTCTCCCCCGTCCCCATCCTGTTTATGCTCATCATTATAGTTAGGTAATCAAATAATATAAAAAGCAATAGAACATAAGATGATAAAAAAAAAGGCTGCATTAAAGACAAAATTATATGCTTTGGAAAGGGTGAATAAAGGTGACTCATTAAAACAAAACAAAGCAAAACAAAAACCCAAAAACTGTATGGGCCACACAACTGTGAACAATTGGAGATAAAATGTTAAAGTCTGGAAGATTTTGCCCTTTGGTTTCTTCTCAAGTATCTTTCAGTTCTTGTTCTATTTGAAAGAAACTAAAGCTGGAATTCACAGATGATAATATTCAGTGTGATTTATGCAAGAAAAGCAATGTGGAAGTTCAAGCAGTGGATATAAATAATTACTGTACAACTAAAAATAAAATACTGAAGATATATATGCATCATTTCTTTGATTAAGAAATGATACAATCCTTGAAGCTTGTATCTGATGTCAGCACTGGATTGTAGAACTTGTTGCTGATCTTGACCTTGTATCCAAGTTCACTGTTCCCTTGGTATATGTTTAATACCCTGTACATCTCTTTGATTCAAACCCTTAGTACGTGCGGCTTGGTCACTTCATGGCTGAGGTTGAGAACATGTTGGTGGAAGAGAAATCCATTGGTTTGAGAATCTTCGAGACCATGATATTCTCGATCTGTGCAGGGTATTAATGTCTAAGAGCTGCCTATTCCAGGATTTCTCTAGAGGGTGGCAAGAGTCCTGAACCAGTTGTCATTTCTGTCTTGCCGGTCTGACAGGGTTGGGAAGGTCCGAGCCTTGGGACCTTTCTTTGATTAACTGTCTTTCTCAGTTAACCAATCAAGTGCCGACCCTAATCACATCAGGAACAAGGGCTTTCACCTTGTTCCATCATGTCTCACATACCTGCTCATTTTAGCATCATGCAAGAGTCCAAGACTTTCAGGTCACCTGTTTCCACCTGGTCATTTACTTCCCCACTAACCTGTACATTCACTCATTTACTCAATCTTCCTCTCATCCCCTCTCCCTGTGCCCTGTGAACTAGGGGGATCACTTTTTACAGCTTGTTTTGTCTCACTCCTATATACTGGAGGAGGCCTGAGGAGCTGAAGAGGATAAGGGGAAAGAAGTGAGCTCAACTATCCTCTAACCTTCCTTCTTTAATGCCACCTACTTTGCTGGTCACTCCTCATTCAATGGTGACTCCCACGCCTGCCTGACAGTTTTCTTCTCCACTTCTACTCTGTGTTGTGATTCTTCGTGAGAATAGCCTTGACAAGGACCATCCAGATATTGAGTTTCCTAACAGCTCCACTTCTGAAATCCTTCAAGTATCCTAGTCTCTGACCAGCACTCCTTACCCTCACGGCTCACTTGAATTTTTCCACTTTCATGGATGGATTTCATGTATATACATTGAGCCGTATATACACTTTCCTCTTTTTAGTTATCCATCATCGCCCATTTCTGCCCTTTTCCCATAACTGTACATACTGCCTCCATCCGTTTCGATTTCCCAATCCCCAGTGCTTCTCAGGTACTGATGTGCTACAGAATCACCCGATGGACCTGTAAAAACAGACTGCTGGGCCCCACTCTGAGTTTCTGATTCAGCAGGTCTAGGACTGAGAAGCTGCATTTTCACTAAGATCCCAGGCAATGTTGACACTGCCTTGAAAATATACTTTCCCAAATCATTATTACAGTCATGTTCTTTTTGCCATTCTCAAATTCTCTGGCTTGACCCCCCTTTGTCATAGTCATGCCATAAATGCCAACTCTGCCCACTTATACCCAGTTACTCTTCCACTCTGCATTTCCACCTAGCAGCTGAAAGACAAACACACAAATTGCACTCACCTGGAAACCCCTAAGACACACAGGCAACAGCTCTGCAGGAGACAACCATAGCACCTCCTTTCCTTCTACTGTCCCAATCTATCCAGCCTCAGGTGAAATCTTGCCTAATATTCACTGAGAAACTGGGAGCAATCAGGGAGCTACTCCCTTATTTAGCCACCGTCAAATCTACCAACCTACCTGATCAATTCTACAATAATTTGTTATTAATCTTCTGCTTTTCCTCAGCAATTTGTCAGCACTTCTCTTACAATGCACAACGTTCCTTCTGCTATGAGACTTACTTAAGTGCACATTTTATTTCCTCTATTAGACTAAAAACTCCCCAAAGAACAGTTTGCATGTGATTTACACCTCTGCAACTGCCAAAGCAGGCTTATGGCTATTTCCTTTGAGACACTGATTAAGTGCTTATTTAAACGAGTGAATGGATGGAGTGGCCTTTTATTGCCTTTTTTTTTTTGCTTTATTTTAAGATTTATATTGAGATATAATTCGTAAAAATCACAATCTTTTAAAAGTATATAGTTCAGTGGCTTTTAGTATATCTACAACTAAATTTTAATCTCTTAAGTAATTACAATAATTCATATTCATAATAAAGTATTTTAAAAATCCAGAGGGTTTAAAGAAATAAAAAAAAAGTCCTTGGGGTAAGGTGAGGGGAAGGTTAGAAGATTGCGCCTTGAATGGTTTAGTTTCAACATATTCCACCCCAGCATGCTTTCCTGATTCAGCTACAATCCTTCCTACCTTACTGGCCAGTACTGAGTTCCTATGTACCCTCATGGCTAGGGAACAGAATATTAAAAATGGACTGTATGTGATTTATGAGCTTTTTCAACTCAAACATTGATACAAACTAGTCTTTCCATCACTTCTTATCTCCAAATTGTGCTCATCTAACACCTCATTAAAGTAACAAGAGGAGAGAAGGTAATGGTCTACTTAACATTCCTCTCAGGAGGCTTAAGAGTCTGAATGAGAAAAAAGGGCAGGCCATAGCATTTACTTTATGAAAAACACTGCTCTTGGCACTACCAAAAAGGAACAAAACAGTACTTTAACTCTTTTTTTTTTTTTAACATTTATTCATTTTTGAGGGACACAGAGAGAGAGAGAGAGAGAGCACAAGCAGGGGTGGGGCAGAGAGAGGAGAAGACACAGAATCTGAAGCAGGCCCCAGGTTCTGGGCTGTCAGCACAGAGTCCAACACAGGGCTTGAACCCACAAACCGTGAGATCATGACCTGAGCTGAAGTCGGACGCTTAACTGACTGAGCCACCCACGTGCCCCAAAACAGTACTTTATCTTAAGCCGCAATGGATTCCAAGGTTTGTAAGTAAAAGTTTGCAAGAACTTTTAATCTATATAAAAGGAACATTTTAGAGCATGGCCACACAAAACTGTGATTATGCAAAGATCTGTAGTTTTATGCACATTATTTATAACTCTGAATCTCTGTGGAATAAAGACTGGGAAAACAGACCAAGAGCATATAAGATGAAGTGAAAAGCAAGATGCAAAATTATTTAGAGGCTAGAAAGTCAACTATTGAAAAATTATAGAAAAGTAAGACAAATGAATACACCAAAATGTTAACATATACTATTATCAGGTGGTGAGATTTTAGGTGCCTTTTCTTCCTTATATGTTTCCAATTTTCTATAATCAGCATTTGTGACTTAAAAGTTTTGTTTAGGGGCACCTGGGTGGCTCAGTCAGGTAAGCGTCCAACTTCGACTTGGGTCATGATCTCGCAGTCTGTGGGTTCAAGCCCCACGGCGGGCTCTGTGCTGACAGCTCAGAGCCTGGAGCCTGCTTTGGATTTCTGTGTCTTCCTCTCTCTCTGCCCCTCCTCTGCTCACACTCTGTCTCTTTCTCTCTCTCTCAAAAATAAATAAACACTGAGAGAAAAAAAATAATAAAAGTTTTGTTTAAAGTGTTAAATTTTAGTACACTGAATATGTCATATATTATATTCAGGCACCATAAACCTCCAGTTCTATGAGCTAAATTCAATACTATTAAGTAAAATAAACATGAAATAATAATCACGAGCAACTAATATATCTGTGTTTTTCTTTAGAAAAAGACGGTTTTTTTTGGTGCCAAACTTAGTATTTTCTTAAATGAAATAATCCATGCCTTTTATTTCTTGGTGCTCAAAACACTACAACTAATACACTGATTGCTAATAAATACCTGGTTTACTTTCTCAATTCAAAAAATATTTAGGGGTACCTGGGTACCTCAGTGGGTTAAGCGTCCGACTCTTGATTTTAGTTTAGGTCATGATTTCAGTTTATGAGTTCGAGTTGTGAGTTCTAGCCCCATATGGGGCTCTGTACTGACAGTAGAAAGCCTGTTTGGGATTCTCTGTCTCCCGCTCTCTCTGTCCCCCTCCCCCTGCTCACTCACTCTCTCTCAAAATAAATAAACTTAAAACTATATATTTAGACACGGTAATAGTAATATGTATTTTAATGGAAAAATTAGTATATACTGGCCAAATATCTCAATTATATGCAATTAAAATACATTCATTTGGGGCCTATGTGCCAGATGCAGTAGGAGATAAAAAGACAAATAATATCTGGGACTGTCTAGGGAGGGTGGGGTGTCTACCTGCACTGAAGGAGACCACCGTCCACAAAAAATTACACCTCAATGAGCCAAGTTCTATGAGACTAGTAAGAGTAAAGTGTTACTGGAACATCAAGACAGTGATTAACTCCACTTAACAGTCTCAACAGTATATCAGTGATTCCAACTGACTATATCACTACTGCTCATATTCCAGAATTGAAAAAAATACAAAGGTGCAAGCACTTTAGGCTGCTAGTTACACAGGGTTTAGTCAGGGAGAGTATTTAAAACCAGCCCAAGGATCAGGCACAAAAAGAATTGGAAAGGACTTGAGGGACTGTAAGTTAACATCAGGATGACAAATACCTGCTCGGTTCACTGACTAGAAAAACTGTAGTGGCAGAGATGGAGGTTATGACCAGGAAGGAAACTCTAGGTTTCGATTTCATAGGAGATGGCAATGATTTGTGACTATATTCAGGGCCTGCCTTTGATGCAGGGGATCCATGATAGTGGAAAAGGAGCTCCATCCACTGGCACACATGAGGACAAGAGAGCACAGCGAAGGGAAGGATGCCATAAAGGTCAACAGAATCGCTCAGGTTTCACACAGACTGATCATACTTGAATTTCCCAAATATGCTCATTCTCTGACTCTCTAAAATGATGATTTCATCTCCTGAAGCAAAGAGGGGGCTTGCAGAACAAGAATAAGCAGGGAAATAGAATGCTACCCTGGGCAAGGTGCCAAAGTAACCCACTTGATTGCATCATCTAGAGATAAGAAGTATAAAGATAATTCTTTTTGCCCTGTCTCCCGTGATAGATGAAGAAATTGTATGGCATTGCTTAACTGTTATAGATATCAAAACCAATACTAATGAGTTTAGGTTATTATAACTAACTTACTATGAAATGGTAGATTAATATGGATGGGTATTACATTACCACCAAAGCACCCAGAAAGGAATTCTCTCTGGTCTTAGTAAGGAGGAATTCTTTTGCTTCTCTGAGGCAACTGATTAGTTTTTTTCTTAGGGACGCTGTGACTCATGTAACATGACATGTCTGCCTTTTTTCACTGGCTGCAAAAACTTTAGGAGCAACAGGATTCTCAAACTTTAGTATGACTAAGAATCATTCAGAGACTGTAACAAATGCAATACTCCCACGTATCCATGCCCTCTGCTCGCCCCTACCCACTCAGCCCCATCAGCCACCCCTAGCCAGGGCTCTGAGTCAGTTCAAGAGATACTAATGTAAGGGGTGCTGTGACCACTTTCAAAAAGGCTTTGTGACCTAGTTCATATAGACACTACTAGATTCAAGTTCCTTGTGCCTGAGTCATCTTATCTTTTCCTACTTTGTTCTGTTTCTTCTATCACTAACTTAAAAAAAATGCTTTTTAAAGTTTGAGAGAGAGAGAGAGAGAGAGCACAGTGTGTGTGGGGAGGGCAGGGGGAGGGAGGGAGGGAGGGAGAGAGAGAGAGAATATCCCAAGCTGGTTCCAAACTGTCAGTGCAGAGCCCGATGTGGGGCTCGAACCCACAAACTATGAGATCATGACCCGAGCAGATGTCAAGAGTTGAACGCTAAACTGACTGAGCCACCCAGGTGCCCCCATTAAATCACTAACCTTAAAGTGTATTGTATCTATTTCCTCTCTATATGTTTAAGCCCTCAAACTGTTTCTGGAGAAGGAAAAGTTGAAGTGAATAAAAACTTTCGAAAGAGTATGAATACATCTTATTTTTCCTTTTCCAAATGTCTGGGAAAGAAAGCTGATCAATTTTTTAACAGTAGAGGAACAAGTTGAGCTGTTAACAGCCTTGAGCAAAAAAGACTGCAAAGAGAAGCCTGCCACACCAATGTATTATTAATAGTAAATTAGGCTGCTGACTTGATGCAGGCACATGAACAGCACCATGCCCTTTGATGTTCAAACGGAAACCCCTAAAACCTACCCTTGGTTCATTTCAAGCGCATGCATGCAACACCCGTAACATACTTGCTCAATTTTCAGTGTAACTGCAGGACATTTCACACATGACAAAAAAAGAAATTCTATGTGTACATGTGATGTATGACTTCAAGAAGGAAAGCAATTACCAATGAGTCCACATACATTTGTTGAGGGAGTACTACATGAAAGACATTCATGTTAATTCTCAGCTACTACACAGAAGCATTGAATTATCTTGCTAATTGTGAAAAACCAGGAGAATTAGGAAATAGTTTGAGTTAAATGTTTTTGTTTGAATTGGCTGCATTGTCTTAATTCTCTATTGTCCTTTATGTGTATAGAATTATATTCCTAAAATACCCCTTTCACTTTTTGTTTCTTATGATGAAAACCAAAGGCTGCTTTATAAGAAAATACAGGATAGAAAAACAAGGGTAATGGCTAAAATTTATTGAGCGTGTGAAACTCAATTTGAGAGTTGGAACTGACGGCAGAACTCTGTACTGATGGAAGAGGAATGCAGAAATACCATCTGTAGAGTAATTACTATATGCTAAGAGGTGTCCATATACACTTTGCTCATATTAATCATTACAAACATCTTATGAAAATGAAAACTTGATAAAAGTTAATGCTAAGCATTTTTAGAGTATAACTAACTCAGCATAAAAGCTCTACATTTCATTCTCACACATACTCAGGATCCCAAATAAACCATTACAGAAATTCCTACGTGGTTATTCCGTCTGCATACAGGGCAAAACATCAACCCTTACTCAACACTTACCATTTCACATTTCTTCCCCTACATAAAATACATAAAAAAGTATTTTCATTCTCTATAGCTAAAGTCCTTTGTCTAGTATAGCACTTTTGCAGCTAAATAACTTGTCACTAAGAGTGAAATTCACAAAATATAAAAATCATAAAATTGCATTTAGTTAGGAAGAAACCTCCAGAGGTGGCCTGACAGAAGGGCAGTTGGCCTGTTAAAAAAGAAATCTCAGAAGTGTGGTGTCCCTTAAGGGGGATACAGAGCACTAACCTGACTCATAGGCTCAAAGCCAACTAAACTCTCCTCTCTACGGAGAGCTCTAGAATAGATTAAAATAAATTTAAAGAGCAGACTTACAGGGGAATATAAATAACAAAAAGAGCATCTTTACAAATTGTTGTAGGGCTTCCTGGGTGTAACGTGAAACTGCGCTCCCTATGTAGAGAGCAGGAGAGTCAACAGACAGAGGCAGACCATTCCAAATTGGTAGGTGGCTGTTTTAGTGAACATGGGAACTTACGGGGCCTGTCTTGGGTGGCTGCCAGATGACTGGTTTTCCACACATGCCCACCACAATCTTGAAAACTTATACAGAGGCCTAACTGGGTTCAGTCATGTACCCAGTCCAGACAGCCTCAATACCACATTTCTATCTCAAGAGTGTATCCTTGGGGCAGCTTCTGAGAGTGGGAAAGGCAAGCAGAATGCACATTCTAAGCACCGGGGAGCGGGTGGAGAGCCTCCAGGTGCCAGTGTCCAGCTCCTGGGTCCAAGGACCGTCACATCTTGATGACCTCTTCCCACAGAAGGTGGGGGTGCTGGTCTGGCATACCCCACCCCTTCTCCATCTCATGCCTGACCATGCTGCCTCCCCCAGGCAACATGTATAGTGCTCAGGGACTGGTCAAATTCCTAAAGCTGCAGCCACATCAACATCTAGGGATCAGGCCATAAATGAAGAGGAAGAACTCCCCATATAAGTTCCTATTAAGTATCTGTCTTTATGGCCTTAAAATTCTGCTGCTCCTGTGGTCCTGGTCATGGAATGGGCACCTAAAGGAAATACCTTTCTGTAGTGAGCCCACTCATTTGTCTGACAAAGAAATCAATCCAACTCTTGAGTGTGTGGGCTGCCCTTCTCTAGCTCATCATGATTGCCATGCTGGGCATTACAACTCCTGTAAGGGGACTTGAAAAGCCCTAAAATAGTACATTATGGAAGAACAAGCTCAGACTAATATTCTTAATTCATCTAATATTACCAATATTGATCCTGAGGCCTGGCCTGTGGCACACACTATCAACAACATGAGGCTTGGGTATTCTTTTTCAGTCAAAATGCTGACTAGAACGATCCTAAAAATACCACTAGTGGAGTTATGGATGGCTACACTCTGAATGGGGATGGGTTTATGTGGCTTATCCTGGGTTATGGACATTTGAGCACCTGGGCAACCCTATGATGGGAATGGAAAAACCACTCTAAACAGAACCAACCCAGTTATACCAAGAATATATGATGGATATCACTGCAGCTATGTAGTCATTCTGTCCTATTTTCTCATTAGAGAAATTTCAGTGTTTCAATGACACTGACCCATCTTGCCACCCAGGTATTTACTGGATGGCCCCAAATGGGACCCATTGCCATGTGGCACCAATCTCTGGTCATGGCTTCCACCTGGGTGGCTGGGCCACTGCATTATGGGTTTTCCCTGCACAGGGGAGAATTTGCCTCATGGTAACAACTACCGATCACCCTCTCCTCAAGGTGAGATGGGCACATTTTGTATTCCACTGGTACAATTATTTGGCCACTGTCTTTGTCCCCTTCACTGGCCTTTTGGATATTATAGCACACATAGAAGCCATTATGTTTATCCACCAAGCCTTAAATGATAGCTAACAAATCCTATCCTTACTGAACACTGAAATTTCTTTAATGAGAAAAGCTGTCTTCCAAAATAGGGTGGCCTCAGACATTATTACTGCCTTGCAAGGAGGCACTCGTGTGTGCCATTATCCAAAAAGAATGTTCTGTGCTCACTCCTGGTAAGCCTGCCAATGTGTCATCTTTATTAAATCACATGAGGATACAAATGAATGCCCTAATCTGATCCCCAGCCTAGGGAACTTAATAAATCAATGTTTTGGATCATGGGGCTCTTGCTAGAAAACATCACTGATTTGGGGAATTACCGTCCTAACCTATGCTTTCTTTTGCACGAGCCCATATTGTCACTGTGGCGTCTACCTCCAATGCAGACAGAAAGCATAGAATAAGCACCTCCATGCTAATGAAACCCCTTGCTGACCACTCAGGGCATACTGAGAAGGAGTGGGGTATGTGAGGTTGTAAAAGCGGGTCACAAAGGCTGGAGTGTTGGATGAGGTCACCAAGAAAACAATAGCTGAGGCCCTGGTTACCTATCCCAGTTTCCTCAGAAAATAACCTATGATTCTGTTGAGAAGCCCATTGTTACGTTTGAAACGAAATCTTTTTATTTTTTTATTTCTAGAAGTTCTTTCTACTTGGCAAGGAAGACACAGAAGTTTAGAAGAAGACACACTCGTTTAGAGAGGAAAGAGCATATATTTGGAGCCAAGAAATAGTATTTATTCTTGTCCCTAAAAGAGGCCCGTCTGTTGCTCCTTCCCCTTACTGATTAAATAAGGCAGAAGCTGGAAGGCAGTGGTGTGAAAAGACGGGTGATCAACAACTCTATTCCTTCTAACTTCAGGAACCTCCCCAAACTAGTTTGCTCCTCTTTGTACTCTATATTCGTGCCCCACTCACTGTCTTGCGACAGAATGCTTAGAAATTCTATTGGCCTGATCTGGCCGGTATCCAGTGATGAACTGATTGGGTTGATTTAGCAAAAACCCCTGGAGTACCCATGTTGTTTTGGGGAAGTCACAGAGCCATCCAGCCCAGCTGCCTCAAAGCCCAAGTGCTGCTGCTTGTCCAATTCATGGGAGAAAATGCTTATGTATTTAACCATTCTAGTTTTTTTGTTTTTTTTTGTTTTTGTTTTTACTTAAAACATATGGCTTACTAAGGTACTTGTAATTCGTGAAGATGTGCAAAACTTACCCTGTTTTTGGATATTTCCCCTTTCCCAGACAGCACAGAATTGCTAGAGGACACGGAACTAACTGTTGGAGATCATTCTTTGCTCACACTTAGGATGATGTTTACAGAACATCCCAGCACAGAAGTTAGTCATCATAGAGAGCCTCTTGAAGGTACAGTATTTTTTTTTCTATTTAGAATTCCTGGAATCAAAATTTTATGATACTAATAACTGATGACACTTAAATTTAAATCCTGACTCATACAGTTCTGATCTATCTAAAAAAAAAACAATTAAAATTATTCCAGGATTTCCAATACCATAAATACTGACATATTTTTTTCTAAATAGTTTAAAATGTTTACTTTTCAAAAGCACAAATAGGGATTAATTAAAATGAAAACTGAGTAACATAACTTAGCTGTGATACTCTGGTTTTCGAAGTATGTACAAACATACAACAGATGAAGGGAGTGCTCTTATTTTTGCTAAAAACAAACCAGATGTCTGCGCATGTTATCATACCACACACTCCATTCTAAAGTGCTAAAAAGGCCTATTCTCCTTTCTGTGGATCATTTATATATCACCAATTCGAAACCAAATTTGAATTCTCAACCTCCTATCTGTTGTTAAATTTTTCATTATGTATTTCTAAATTATTGCTTTATTCTCTCAGGATGTTATAAATTTCTCTCAGCATTTCATGTGTTTGCATTGAGATTTACATTAAATGAGAAATCCTAAGGTACAGTAACACAAGTATGGACAGTCTTACACTCTAACAAGTTACTCTATATTTTTAAATTATTCCAGTATAAATCTATGTAGGGTACTCATACACTACTGTCCTCTTGAAGTGAGGCAGAGTTTATGCTTTAGTGGTGTATGGCATTTTATTTTGTCTAAAACCTCATTTGTTCTTATCCACGTTACAAAAACCCCATATGATTATTTCAGCTGAGAAATAAGTATAATTCTTCATATCTTTATCAACTTCCACTTCCCACTTTTTTGTGGCCAACGTATTGTTTCTACATAGTAAATTCACTTAAAATTGCTCAGGTGAGTAGGAACTCTGCAATCTGTAAAATAACCCCAGTCATTAAGTAATAAATGTGTCACTCTTTATAATTTATTTTAAGAAAGCATGCAAAAACCTCTATATTTTTTCAACCTTACTGCCTCTTCAGTTAATGAATTATAGGAGCAATGAAAATATGTTGCTTCACGAGTTCTGTAGTGAGGATTAAGACAAGAACTTGGAAATAATAGGTATCATCTTCTACAGACCTATTTTACCACCAAAACTCCTTAAGAGTATGTATTAGAGCAATTCTACATATTAGAAACTCAGAGAGGTTAAGAACTTGCCTGAAGTTAGTGGTAGAGATGGGCTCAGATCAGGGCTCATTCCCTAAATCACATGACTGACTAAATCTATACGGGCTAGACATTTACCTACAGCCTTTCTAGATATTCAGTTGAGAACATCTCTCTCCTTTATTGTGAAATGACCATTTTTATAAGTGGTCTAATCAAAATCATTAACAGGCTATGGTTCTGGGTTTGTTTTGCTTTTCATAAGTTTGTAGATACCATAGGAGGAAAATAATCCTTATCTTGGGAAATCTGTTTATCTCAATAATGAATATAGGTTTGCTAGTAGGATTACTCAAGTCTGCTAATTTGTACATTAATTCTACTGTCCTGTGGAAAAGAGGTAAATTATTAGATATTAGGTAAATTCTGTCCTTAAAAGTTTGCAAATCACCAAAGAGCACGCACCACATTACAGTTTAGATTCCACTTGTACTCCACATAGTGATTTATACTATAAGTAATAAAAAGAGCCTGAACTGACAGAAGGCCATGGTTACACTTCTGTAATTAATAAGGCTGTCTCTTACCAGTGTCTATTTCATTAATCTGCATGTTTTGCAGCAGGTTGGCAAGGCCACCATTATTCAGCCTTTCATTTGCGTGAGTCACAGAGACGGATATGCTGGCTCACGCATGTCTTTACTTCCCAAAGAGACCTACAAAACAATTTGGCTTGGCTACAGGACCCATGATTGTACCACACTGTAGCAGATTTCACTGGATGAGCACTGGACTACATATGACTTTATCACTGACTTGATCTATAGTACTGTTGAGACTTAAACTTCTGTAAAGAGAAAGACAACTTTTTTTTTCTATTGCTGCCTTAATTTTTATTTTCATTACTTTCTTGTTTTTATTGACAAATTTACTTGTTTACTGACATTAAACAATAAACTTATTTCTCATGAATCTGCCTTTCACCTCCACCACAGAAAACAGAAATTTATAAATGTAAATATTATCCTGGGAAATTAATACTGACCTAATTTTCTTTAAAAACACACAAGAAATATATTTGTCCCAAACTGGTGACAGAAAAGCTCTCTCCGAAGGAGGGGATAAAAATTTCTCTTCAAATGAGGATACAGACATCTGATGAAAAGCAGAGGGGTAAAATCATCCAAAGTCATAGAGCAACAATGTCATATTAGCAAAGAAAAAGGAATGCAAATTCTGGCATTTACACTGATAATTTACCAAACCTCAAAATCAAAATATAAAATTTAAAAATTTAATCAGATTTTAATTTTGATACTACAATCTGATTCAAGTTACTATAAATTCAATTAAGACATGTCCATATTACTGAGATGAAAACCACAATAATGGAGTCTTTGCATGTCTTCTACTGAGAAAGACAGTCCACAAATAGTAAATGAGAGGAACCAATGACAGTTATCAAGAATAAGAATGCAAAACCATATTGTCATTTAAATTAGGTTGTCCAATTTTCTAGGAAAATGTTTAGTGTAATTTTAAGTGGAAAGTTTTTTTTCCAATAATTTATTTTATCTATGTCTATTTTATAGAATATAATACATTTTTTTGAAATTTTCCCCACTCTTTCTAAGAAAAAGAAAATGTAAGTTTAATTTAAATGAAGCATATTTCAACATGAAAAACTGAACTTTTGTGTAATAAACTAATACGTGCTTTTTGGAGAGTGAAGAGTGTTTGTCCGGAAAAAATCCTAGACTTGGTTTTAAATACTTCATTTTCAAGTCATTTATTAACTAAGTTGTAAAGAAATATATTTTCTGCAATTTATTAAAGCCCCCAAAGTATCTTCAGATTCTGTTCATAATTTGAAGTTTCAATTTTTAAACTCACAATATGGAACTGAAAAGTAAACCCATTCTTTTTCTTAAACAATAAATTAATTTTTACAACTAACCTGTTAGTAGGGAGTAACATAAATGTTGAAAAAATTGTGAAATGTACAATATTTCAGATGTACAATATTTCAAATGGTAATATATTTTTAAACATTTTAGTAAGTTTGGTAGACCATTAGTACATTATAGTAAATATTTAGTATATTTCAATAAATGTTTTTGCAAGCAAGTAGTAAACACAGCCCTATCAGGATTCTAGCTATATATTAAGTCTTTGCAAACACTAGCAACTCTTAATAACTAAACTGAAAATGAAGGACTGAAAGTCTTGAAGTATCCACAGTTGTTACCGGTGATAAAAATATGGCCATACTTTCTTCTATTTTAATTCACCAAATACTGGTTATCCACATGTTGAATCTGATTAACAGAACATTCACAAAAGTGATGAATAAAAGTAGATGACAGCAGTAATATTTTTGGTTGAGTCTTTTCTCTGATCCATAATCAATATTCAGATAAGTAAGCTACTAAACCTTTAAGGAAAAGATGTGCTTGATGTAAGAAAAGAATTTCAAGAAAGGATAAAATTAACCTTCAGGTCTACAAAAATAATTTGACCTGCTGAGATGATTTTTAGCTTGGATATCGGAGTGGCTAAACCCTGACCATATTTGAGACTGATTAAAAATTCTAACACTGAAGTGATTAATGAGGATAATAAAATTAAACGGATTTTTTTTAGGCTATCTCAAATGTACATATTTTATTTATTTACTTTTTAATATTTACTTGAGAGAGTGCAAGCATGCACAAGCAGGGGGTGGGGAGGGGCAGAGAAAGAGGAAGAAACAGGATCCTAAATAGGCTCAGAGCCCAAGGCGGGGCTTGAACCCATGAACCGTGAGTTCATGACCTGGGCCAAAATCAAGAGCCTGATGCTCAACCGACTGAACCACCCAGATACCCTTCATATGTACAACTTTTTAAGTGAGGGCAAAAAACTAAAGCAGACCTCAATAATCATTAAGTTCAAGGTGACTCTAACAGGCTAGCTCGACTCATCAGAGAATGCTGGCCTTGGGTGGAAAGAAAAAGCAGGAGTAAAGCAGATGTAGAGAGTAGGGAATAATGACACAAAAATAGGAGAAGGAAAGGAAGAAAAAAGGGAGAGAGGAAAGGAGACAAAAGAAAAGAAATGGAGATGAAGCCACAGGGTACTAACAAGAACTGCCCTAACTACTGCCATAAGGAAAGCTGGTGAGCAGACCCCACCAGGCCAACACTTAAGAAGTACCTCAGACCATGACCTAAGTCCTGCAGGAAGGAGGAGGCACAACCACCAGGAGCAGAATGCTAAGTAACAGGCAAGAAGTCAGCCACCCCTGGATGTACCTCAGGATGTGACCAAACTGCAGAAGTTACCTTTCAAAGAAAGCTGTAGTTTCTAGAAGGAGGAAACAATGTTCAGTGGGGGTTAAATATATCCCAATTTTTCTCAGAAATTAAGACATCAAGTTAACTAACTGAAATTAAAAAAATTAAAATAAACCAAACTTCCAGTATTTTACAGTATATCCTAGTAAAACATCTTGCCATCATATTTATTGTAATTTTTCACATAAACAAAGCTTATATATGCTTTTACTGAGAAACAAATGATTTTGCCAATAGTGAGCTAAAAATATTTACAGTATTTATAGTTATAGCAATCAAGTTACATGCATGGGAAAAACTTGTCCTTTTCTCATTTACTGGAGTATCAACTTGTGAGAGTTAAAATGTGTGGAAGAGGTACGGAAATGTAATGGTATGTCCTCACTTTTCTAATTTTTACCACCAAGATGGAGGTGCAGTAGAAAAACAAACAAAACGGAAAAAACAAAACAAAACAAAAAAAAAACCCTAACATACATACTCAAGAAGAGACAAACTCTAACCCTTCATTCAGTGTTTACTGTCCTTAGGGCAAGCCACTGATACTAATAAGTTATTTCTTCAGTATTCCTGTGAATTAAGAGACCTCTGGAGTAAGAGACGTATTATGCCTTTTGAACAGCCTTTCTGAGATTCAATCTTTCCATCCATTAAAAAAGAAGATGGTGACAATTGATATTTGTATGATAGCAGATGTTAGAAGAGATCAAAAACTACACAAGTCCATGGTTATGCTGCTACCAGCCGCCACAGCCTATCTGGAAGGTAAACCCTAATGCAGCTTCCGATTTCACAATCTCTTCTAACAGACAGCTGTTGTAACAATTCTCAACTGCCTGCTGCACGTATGTAGTAAGAGAGATGCAGCAATTACATCGCTGTATGTAGTAGGGTGGAAATGTTTTAAAGTTTCTACAAGGAATTGTTGCTGGACTACAACTTTTAGTTCAAGAGTCAGGCAGCACTGTCCAACAGAACCGTGTGTGACGACAGAAATCTTTTGTCTCTGCTGTGTCCATTATGAGAGCTGGAAAGGTAGCAAGTCCTAGTGAGAAACTGAATTTTAAATTTTATTTAATTTCAATAACTTTTTATTTGAATAGTCACATGGTCAGCGGCTACTCTACTGACAGCACAAAGTTAGAGAATCTGTAATTAATGGTCCAAATGAAGTAGTATCTCCAATTTAGAAAAATTAGAAAATACAAGATTTTTTTTTTTAAATCACTTTCTCCTCCTTCAGCTATCATTACTTACATTTTTGTTATATTCTTCCAGATTTTTTTTCTGATATACTAAATATATTCATAAATTAAAAAATGTAAGCATGCATACATGAACTAAATACATACAAATACATTATATTAGACATTTTTAAGACACATCTACAAAATCCTATGACTGTTAAGAATTATCTACATTAATACAATAAACCTTTGATAGACTTCAGTCATTATTATTAATGGCTGCTCAGTACAACACTATACCATAGTGGCATTATTAAATAGTCCATCACTGTTGGGAATTTAGGTTTTTGTTCCTATTTTTATTCTTATAAAAAACCCTGCAGGGGCGCCTGGGTGGCGCAGTCGGTTAAGCGTCCGACTTCAGCCAGGTCACGATCTCGCGGTCCGGGAGTTCGAGCCCCACGTCGGGCTCTGGGCTGATGGCTCAGAGCCTGGAGCCTGTTTCCGATTCTGTGTCTCCCTCTCTCTCTGCCCCTCCCCCGTTCATGCTCTGTCTCTCTCTGTCCCAAAAATAAATAAACGTTGAAAAAAAAAAATTAAAAAAAAAAAAAAAAAAAAAAAAAAAAAAAAAACCCTGCAGTGAACATATTTGTACATCTATTTGTTCCATTTGTAGGGATATTCCTTTAGGATAAATTTCTAGAATTGGATTTGATGGGTCAAATGTCTCTTTTTTCAGACTGTGGAAGACTATTATCGAATTGCTACACAGAAAAGAACCCATGAAAAGACAAAACTCTTTTGAAAATATAAGAGAAACCTTACAACCCCGATACCCAAATCATTAGGGAAAAGAGATGATGGTGAGGACGATGATACAGTGCTGATGACTGGATTACAAAGATCTCACAATTACCCTAAAAAATCCTTCGGCTTACCCTCAAATTACAGTAAACAGTACTTATGTGTCCGTTTGGAGGCAGACATACTACATTCTGCCACTCAAGAGCTCCATGGTAGCTAGGCTTTTTTTCCATCACTGAACAGATTACGATTCTCCAGTTAAATACTAGGGAAACTGGCTGGTTTGTCTACAGGGCTATTTTACACATAAAATATGTATCTTTAAATTAAGGCATCACACTCAAGTCAGCATTATATTCACACTGTGAGATACACTGGGAATTGAGACCTTACGAAAAAACAGCAGACTGCAATTTCCCACTTTACTGCTCAGTCTAGGACATATGTGCATGGAATGGAACCACAGTCACCCACACTATTTATATCTCTCTGGATTGTTCTCTCTTTCAGCATAAACAAATTAAATGTGCAAATGGGGTTACTTTATAGGATATTTAACAGGTTCTATATTTTTGTATAGAACATGAAAGATGGAAAAAAAAAGGGAGAAAGAACTGAAGAGTGAAAAAATGTGTGTATGCACATGGGAGAGTTATTTTTAAACCTGAAATGTGTCTCCTCTCTCCCTGCCAATGTGCAGTATTATTTCAATGTTCTGTTCATACTGCTTGTAATAAAAAGTGGTTCATCCCCAGGAGGCACCATGGAAGATCCATGTTGTTTTTAGGTTCTGCCAGGTGTACTTAAAATCACAAATGAGAAGGAATATTCCTTTTCTTTACCCAAGTGAAATCTAGAAGAAGGTATGTCTAAAGTAGGCTCAACATTTTACTGAGGTTAGCATTTTCCTGCATTGCCTTGGAACTGGTGTACCCTATTTGAGTCATCTTCATTTACCTTATTGGCTAATAGGAAGAAAAAGAGACAATGGGATTTAAATATAATGGGATATAAATGAGAGTTAAATATTCATATCACTTATATAATTTTAGTTATCTACTGTGAGTGAGGTAAATGCCACAGCAGCTTCATGTCCAAACTCAAAAGAAATAAGTAAATGGGAAATGAATTCTCTTAAGAATTCAGTGCCTTACTCTGCATCTTATTCCCTATTGTATTTCATATAAAAGGTCGACCACATTCCAAGAAACATTTGTTCATAAAAAGCTCATTTCCTTTCAAGGCGATGGAAAGTTAAATTACTGTGCTTATGAGACAAGTCAATAAGCGGAAGAGACAGAATTAAAAGGCCACAGGAATACAGTAATAATTTCGAGTCCAATTAGCAAAGCCAGATAGAAAACTAAGGTGAAAAATCTAAATTGATCTGATAGGCATGGGCTCAATTACTTACAGAAAGTTTGAACAATATCTGGAAACTGTGATATTTATCCCACTAATTAAGGTATAGGACTTAACTGAAATACAAAAAGATTCCAGAAGTGGGCACTAAACTATGTGATCAGTCCTTTAATCAAAATACTGTAAAAGATAGATGAGCTATTTGGGGCTGAATTTCTCTGAAAGCAACAAAAACTGAAAACAAAGCTATAAAATTCACCAGGTGTGCCAGTGATTTTTAGTTTGATATACCTACATATTGTAAAATACTGTTAACACATCTATCACCTCACATAGTTACAACTCTGTGTGTGTATGTGTGTGTGCGTGTGTGTGTGTGGTGAGAACTTTTAAGACCTACTCTCAGCAAATTTCAAATACACAATACAGTATTACCTAAGTGTTAACTATAGTCACCATGTTATTATATGCTGTATATAACTGGAAGTTTGTACCCTTTGACCACCTTCACCCATTTCCCTCACCGTTGGCAACCACCAATCTGCCCTGCTTCTATTAATTTGGTTTCTTTTAGATTCCACACATAACTGAGATCATAAAGTATTTGTCTTTCTCTGTCTTATTTCACTTAGCATAATACCCTTAAAGGTCATTCATGCTGATGTAAATGACAGGCTGTTTCCATGTCCTGGCTATTGTAAACAATGTTGCAATGAACATTAAAGTGCACATATCTCTTCCAGATAATGATTACATTTCCTTTGGAAATATGTCCAGAAGAGGAACTGGGAGATCATAAGGTAGTTCTTTTTTTAATTTTTTGAGGAAACGCCATACTGTTTCCATAGTGGTTGTACTAATTTACATTCCCACCAAGCACATATAAGGATTTCCTTACTCTATACATCCTCACCAGCACTTAACTTGTCTTTTTGATAGTAACCATTCTACCAAGTGTGAAGTGATCATCTCATTGTGGTTTTGATTTGCATTTCCCTGATAATATTCATTATTGTTGAGCACCCCTTCATGCTCCTGTTGGCCATTTGTATATCTTCTTGGGAAATGTGTCTATTCAGGTCCTTTGCCGATTTTTATACCACATTATTATTATTTTTATTTTTGCTTTGAAGTTGTAGTTCTTTATATATTTTAGATATTAACACTTTATCAGATATATGGTTTGAAAGGCTGCCTTTTCATTTTGCTGATTGTTTCTTTTCAGCTGATTGGAACTTTTCAGTTTGATGTAGTCCCACTTGTTTCTTTTTGCTTTTATTGTTACGCTTCTGGTGTCATATCCATAAAATCATTGTCAATACCAATGTCAAAGATACCAATGTTTTCTTCTAGGAGTTTTATGGTTTCAGGTCTAACACTTAAGTCTTCAATCTGCTCTGAGGTGATTTTGGTGAGTGGTGTAAGGTATGGGTCCACTTTCATTATTTTGCATGTGAATATCCAATTTTCTAGCAGCACTCATTGAAGAGACTATCTTTTCTCCATTAAGTATTCCAGGCTCCCTTGTCAAACATTCATTGACTGTATATGTATGGGTTTTTTTCCTGGGCTCTTGATTCTGTTTTATTTGTCTATGTGTCTGTTTTTAAAGCCAGTAACATACTATTTTATTAATATAGTTTGAAATCAGGAGGTGTGATACCTCCAGCTTTGTTTGCTTTCTCAAGACTGTTTTGGCTATTCAGGGTCTTTTTTTTTTATTTATTGTTGTTGCTCCGTATGAATTTTGGTGTTTTTTCCCCCTTTTTCTGTAAAAAATACCATTAGAATCTTGATAGCGAATGCACTGAATCTAAGCATGGATTTGAGTAGTATCACCACTTTAACAACATTAACTTTTCTAACCCATGAACATCAGATATCTTTCCTTTTAATTGTGTTTTCTTCAATTTTTTTCCTCATTGTCTTAGACTTTTTAGTATACGGATCTTTCACACTTACTTGGTTAAATTCATACCTAAATATTTTCTTCTTTCTGATGTCATTATGAGATTATTTTCTTTCTTTTTCAGGTAATTCACTGTCATTGTATAGAAATAAAACTGATTTTTTTTCTGTTAATTTTGTCTTCTGCAATTTTATTGAACTTATTAGTTCCAATAGTTTTTTTGGTGGAATCTTTAGGATTTTTTTTTATATATAACAATATGCTATCTGCAAACAGTTTTACGTCTTACTCCTGATTTGACTGCCTTTTATTTCTCTTTCTTGCCTGACTGACTGCTCTGGCTAGGACTTCCAGTATTAATTATGTTGAATCGAAGTGTTGAGAGCAGGCATTTTTTTTTCCTGATCTTAGAGGAAAAGCTTTCAACTTTTCACCATTGATTATATCAGCTGGAGGCTTGTTATACATGGCCTTTGTTATATTGCATACATTCCTTCTATACCCTTTTGTTGCAAGTTTTTACCATGAATAAATGTTGAATTTTGTCAAATGCTTTTTCTGTATCTGAGAGATCAATGCTCTTTAAGTGGTGGGGATGGTAGAGCTAGTAAACACTGATTGTGATTGTGGCCTCTCAGTATCTACTCACTCCGTTTCTGGAAAATATTCTTTGTCCTGATTTTTTTTAGGGGTAGGGGAGGCTCATGCCGACTCCTTGGGTGGTGGTCGGGGGAGTGCTGAGCATGTGGTTCATGTGGGCACATAATAAAAACTGAATTCATGAGCTTTAACTTTCACCTTTGGCTTTTTCTTGTTCCAAGAAAGAATCTGACACTGGAGTTGCAACAGCCACCTTGTGTCAATAAGGAAAGAGCTGGCTGGAGAAGGTAATCTGCAAAGCAGCAGCAGAACCCAGAAATGGATGCATCATTGGAGCTGAGCCTCAAACTGAAGCAAGCTCTATCCCAAGATTGTTGAGTTATGGGGATCAATAAATTCACATTTAGCTTGACTTTCCCATCACTCAAAACCAATAGGTGGGGAGGTGGGAAAAGCAGAGTAGATTGAATGCCTCTTATAACTGTCAGGAGGAGTGAAGAAGAGACATTTCAAACTGGACCAAAAGCTCTTGGAGTCTCATATGTGGACTTAAGAACAACAGAAAAGCTACTGCTCTCCATCAAATTCTGTGCTGCTACATAGTGGTTTGAAATTCAGATTCTGCCTTTGTTGGGAGTGCCCACGACCAACCCTCAGTCTCAGTGATTCACTAGAGGGTCTCACAGGATGCAGAAGTTGTTGTATTTATGATGGTTACATATTACAGCAGAAGGACTCAAAATAAAGTCAGTCCAGGAAAAGGCTCTCTCAGTATGAAGTCTGTAGGAAACCATGCATATGCTTCCAAGAGTCTACCAGTGGAGTTACACAGGATGCACTTAATTTCTTCAGCACAGAGTTGTGACAACATCTGTGAAATGTTGTCTACCTGCAAAGTTCATTAAAGCATCAGTGCCTGGTGTTTTTACTGAGGGCTAGTCACATAGGCATTCTCTGCCTAGCACAAATAAAAATTCAGTCTCCTGCAGGGAAAATAAATGTTCAGTATAAACCATACTGTTTGTAAAAATAGTTTAGACACAGTACGCTGCAAGCCACTCCTGCCATTTAGAGGACGTTTTAAATCACTAGGCAACTGTTTATCATTCCTGTTCCCAAACACCAGCCAAAGGCCAACCTTACAAACCAGCCTTTGTAAGGATATCAATCTCAGGCCTGGCATGCTAACTCTTCTCTGCACACTACCTTTCTTTTAGGATACTTCAGGACTTCAAGTTAGGGCAGTCCCTCTCCTCACTGCCAACTACCACAATTTGTGGACAGTGTTCTTGTTTATAGACTGGATATCACAGATAATGCAGATGAATTCAATGTTCTGCCATCTTTCCTCTTCTGACAGAAGGATGGACCTCAAGCTCCAGTCTGTCTTTATGTGCCCTGTTCTGCTGTAGCCAAGTAAATTAGACTACAAGCCACTGGAGGACAAGGCAATGTTCTACTTATTTTTGTGTCCAGAGTTCTTACTGCATCTTACTTCTTCACGATGTATCTGTTGAATACTTACATCCTAAGATGTAAGCCTGCCATGCTCCTCTACTAATGGACCATCTGCACTGCTTTATTGTTGTGTATTGCTCCTCTGAACATATGTACACCTGCTTATGTAAGGCACACCACTTTCTGACACGAGTGGGCAAATTCACCAAGTCTCATTAGCATTACAGTGGCCACCCCAGTTTACCGCCTCAGCTGTAAGTCACTAAATTACCTTGAAAAACACAAATATGTCTGTAGAATGTAACTGTGTCCTTATGAATAATAACGGAAAAATCAGAAAAACTTGCTGGATTTATCAGAAAAACAATCAAGTTAGAAACATATTTTTTTTTCCACTATAGTCTGTACTGAAGAAAAGTGGTGAGCATCAGGTGGGCAGGAAACCTACATAGAAAATACCCTGCGATCAGCACTTTTGTCTTGCTGCTCTAGCTGCTCTCTGTAGATCCCAGATATAACATGCTCGTAAGTAGCCTCTAATGCTGTTCATCCAAGTTGCATGGTGCACTGTGTATATGGAAACCTCCCTCTGTGGGAAGCCTGGCTGCAGATGACTAGTTGAAAATAAAACTAAGCTCCAGGCTGACTATATCGTCATGATTTAAACTAAGTGTCTGGAGGAGGTGCTTCATTTTGTGGCATATTCCCCACCTCTCAAATTTACGAACACAGTGTAAGAATACAGTGACCCTTAAACGACACAGGTTTCAACTTCATGTGTCCACTTCTACATGGATTTTTTCCATAAATATAGTACAACAAATGTATTTTCTCTTCCTTATGATTTTCTTTTCTCTAAGTTTATTGTAAAAGTAGAGTATATAACACATATAACATGCAAAGTATCTATTAGTTGATTGCTTATGATACTGATAAAGCTTCCAGTCAGCAGTAAGCTATCAGTAGTTAAGATTTTGGGGGGATGAGAAGTATACACAAACTTTTCAAATGCACCCAGGGTTGGTGCCGCTAAGTCTTGTGTTGCCCAAGAGTCAACTGTACTCCTCTTTAATAAGCCATTCTGAATAAAAGTGCAGTAGATGTCTACGAGTAAAGCTTCCCCCATTAAAGTCTTACAAATGTTGCCGATTTTAATATAGGAAGCTACCCTTTAAACATCTGATAACTATATTAGGACATCTGGATGGCTCAGTCAGTTAAGTGTCCGACTTCGACTCAGGTTACAATCTCGCGGTCCCGTGAGTTCGAGCCCGTGTCGGGCTCTGGGCTGATGGCTCAGAGCCTGGAGCCTGCTTCCGATTCTGTGTCTCCCTCTCTCTCTCTGCCCCTCCCCTGCTCATGCTCTGTCTCTCTCCCTCTCAAAAAGAATAAATGTTAAAAAAAAAAATCTGATGACTATAAATATCAATATTTTCAAGCACACTGCAGAATCACACACCAAGAGAAATTTCAGGAAGCGATCATGTGTATCACATCCTTTTAAACCTAAAGAAAAAAGGCCCTGCTACAAATTCAAACTAAGTTGATATGGCGCTAGGCTTTTAAGAAAATGCCTAGAAAAAAAAACGGTTCATACTTCTATTGGTAACTCATTGCACTGCCTCTCATAGATGAGATATCCTTTGGAATTTTTAATCAAGATCTCTTCGGCTGTGATGATAATCATTTCTGTTAGTTAAATTACATCTGGCATAAGAAGTATACTCACAATTTTACTTCTCAGTGAAATCAAACATCTGATTAAACGATTCTTATCATCTGAAAGGCATCCTAAACTCTGAGAACACTTAAAACTTTATAACCATAGACAACCTTGTTTGTGATTACATTCACCTATATTAGATACGCTCTAATCCTTGCATACAAGAACAACTGTTTGGTTCAACTGTGACTACTTTGCAAGGCACGCCTTTCTATTAGCTTTTATACCCCCCCAGTCCTCCATCCCTGAAGTCAGTTAACTTCAATCCTCATTTCCTATCTTAAGGAAAGAAATCCAGGCTATGGGCAAATTACTACCTTAATTACTACTGAATCTCTATTTGAATAATAAGTAAGCTTGTTGACTAAATTTCATCAGCGGCAACTGCCTCTACTCCTACTGCTTATGAGAATTAAATTTCTAGGTACATACATGCATACTCACAATATTAGATATATATATCAACAGATAACTTCTGGCGTTTCCTCTGATCTGAAAGAAAACGTTTCATTTCTGTGACAGTTTAAACCTGCTTTTTTGTTCTGTTGGGTCTCTGCTTTGTTCCTATGTTGCCGAGCAACCAAGAGAATGAGGATGGGGTGGTGGCATGGAATTTCAGTTGCATTATTCAGGCCAAGAAAATATTAAATCAATTACTAAAATTCTTATACAAGTGACAGCTACTAAAATGTCGGGAGTTCCTATGTGTTCTGTGATTTTTTCACAGAGGGTTCATGATATGGAGATGACTGCAATGATGATTTCCCCACTTCCCCTGAAGTACAAAAGTCGGTGAAACAATTATGAGGGAAGACAAGTAGATAACATTATTTTGCAACATCTGTTAGGGAGTAAAATGCTTTGATTTTTGTCTCATTTAGATTTCTTTCACTGTATAAAAGAATGACTACAGGAAGAAACTGAGCAAATTAACACCTAAATCAAGGTAAGTGAATAGAGGTTTACTATATTGATATGCTATCATATTAATGCTCAACTAGTTGTTTTATTGCATTCAGTATTCCTCTACCAATTTCTTTTATTTTTTTTTGTAATTAAAGTAATACATAACCTTCTAAATAGGAAAGCCATTCTATTTTATTGCTTTTAATTAAGTTAAGGGTATTATTTAGTCTTTCAAATATTTATATAGTCATAAAAATCCATCAATATACAAAACAATAAAAGAGAACACCAGTGTATATTTATAGACCTAGTGAGCAAACTTAAATTGTATATGCTGATTTCCTTATTAATGTCTCATTTGAGAAATGAATTTTTGTTCACCTGACTTTACAAGCTACTTTTTAAGATTCCAAGAATTTAATGGTGGCACTCGGTGTGAATTTCCCCATAGAAAAAAGGAAGCTGGGGGCTTAGTCGGTTCAGCGTCCAAATTCAGCTCAGGCTATAATCTCAAGGCTCGTGAGTTCAACCTCCATGTGGAGCTCTGTGTTGACAGCTCAGAGCCTGGAACCTGCTTCAGATTCTGTGTCTCCCTCTCTCTCTCTGCTCTTAACTGCTTGTGCTCTGTCTCTGTCTCTCTCCCAATAATAAACATTAAAAAAAATTTTTTTAACAAAAAAAAGAAAAAGGAAGCTGGAGGTCCAGGGCTCTCAAAACACTCTAATAAATCCATAATGTACCTGATAGATACCACTAATAGGATAGAACCTGTCCACAATTGGGAGTAATATTTTAACAGGAAAGTGTCTTAAGTGACCAGTGTTGAGTACTATGGTTATATATCCCCCACACATTATCTTGGAAATAGAATCAGACCCGTCTCACTAATCACCCTTCTATAGAAAGCCCTCTTGCCTGTGAAACAGAAAGCTCTTAAGGTCTGAAAAGTATGTGGACTGGACACTTGTCCTGATAATAATTTCTCTTTTACATGTGATTCTTTCTCCACTGAATCTGCATCTACTCCAGCCCAGGTGCTCTTGCCTTCCCTGGGAATCTGTATTTCCAACCAACTTTCAAAAAACTAAACAAAAAAATGTTAATTTTATTATATTCAAAAAGAGGTTACCCATAGGGGTAGGAACAAGTAAGGCTCACAGGTAATCTCTGGTATACATATATTTCCCATGTTTAGAAACTACTAGGATACAGTGTAACATAAGAAAATTAATAGTTGTATTCATCCATTTTCAAAAAAATTACTAAAACCTTTCTGTCATATACTAGCTGTGAGGTCCAAACATATAAAAAATTCCAACCATGTGATTCCTTGATAAGTCTCTTCTAATTACCAAATTCTATTTTAAAAATGCTTTTCTTTTCTGAAATTAGCTTTGCAAGATGAGAAGGATGGCATTTACAACAGGACTAACAAATTTACCCAATAACAAAATGTGAACAGCTTGTATCTGTCAATAATGTGGCAAAAAAAAAAAAGTCACCATTCAATTTTTTGGATTCCATACTTCTTGTTTTGCCTACCATGAATATTTCAGAAGGAAGTCTTAAGCTTTAATTTATTGCCACGATATTGCTGAATACTCATGACATACTTAGAGACATTGATATAAACACATCCAAAGTAGCCAAAACCCTCCCAAAACAAAAAATCAAAACACAACGTAGACTCTATGAATAAATTCAAGTCTTTGTGTAGAAATAAAGATTTGAAGATAAGAAACAATGAATATTTAGAAGGTGAGTTTGAAGCGCTTCAGCTGTGAAGTCAAGGTGGTCAAGGAGGATTGAAGGGTCACCTGGGTGGCTCAGTCAGTTGAGTGACTTCGGCTCAGGGCATGATCTCCTCCTGGTTTGTGAGTTCAAGCCCTCCATCGAACTCACTGCTGTCAGCGCAGAGCCTGCTTTGGATCCTCTGTCTCCCGCTCTCTCTGCCCCTAACCTGCTCGCACGCACTCTCTTTCTCTCTCAAAAATAAATAAATAAACATTAAAAAAATTTAAAGGAGGCCTAATTTTAAATTCAGGCTCCATCTTTAACTGTGTTGTGTTGGGTAATTTATTTAATCTGAGTCTAAATTGTTGAAATGGTGGCAATAAAATATACTTATGGAATTTCATTTGGAAGTAAATGCAAAAGATATAGGTAATGTACCCACGTGGGTACTCAAGGCATATCAGTTCTCTTATTTCTCTTTCATTTTTTGGGGGGAGATGGGGAGAATGAGGGTAAATAACATAGAAAGTGGCTCCCTAGATACACAGGGAATCCATAAATGTATAGTTTTTTCCTTCCTCCGTTTTTATGACCCCAGGTTACAGTAACAAACAAGTCATTGATGTTTGAAATAAAAGGCAAGTTAAATTGAACTCTGGCCTTTACCACAAAAAAAAATGGGGGGAAAGGGAAGGAAGGAATTCTGACCTTCCTCTGTCTGCAATAGTTATGGTACTATTTCTTCCTTTTTAAGAGATGTGCTTTAGAGACCTTAGAAAAGGGACTGGGATCTGGTTACCTGCCTTTTTGTGCAGTACTGTCTACTGTGTAATATGCAAATAAATTTCCTTCTTGAATAATTAAATTTCAAACATATTAGCAATCCTAGTGATATTATAATTTTTAATATATTTTAATAATTGCTGCACTGTAATAAATATATCTGCATTTTTATAATTCAACCATTTCTTTGAAGCAAATGTCTTTTAGTAGGTACACTATGTATTTATGCTCTACCCACCTATATGGTATAGTTAATACCAGGATAAACCTCAAGTGATTTTTTAAAAGGATATAACCACTGTCAAACTACCAATGTATTATCGATGATATTTTGATAACTCTATGGTACTTTTTTCAGACATAGCCTGTGTCTGTCTTTAATATACGAATACATTTAGAATACTAATATGCCTGCCTCCTGTTAGTTAAATGGATATTCTCTTCTGTTCTCTTGCACTCCATCTGCTATGGCAGAGGAAATCAACAACCCTGGGAACCCACAGAACACGTCTGACAGCTGCAGGACTCAGATTCTCAGTTCAACAAATTATGATTCACGAAGACTCTCTGACAGGAAAAACAGTTTCTACTACAACCTAGTGGGTTTATATGTTAGTGTGTGTGAGCCCTGAGGGGGTGGGGAAAGGGGGGAAGGAGGAGGGAGGGAGAGGGGAGAGAGTTACGTGTGTGTGTGTGTGGTTTAATTAGTTTAGCTAAAGGAAGAAGAACATGCCTCAAATTTTTAATTTTAATCACAATTGGCATTTCATTAGCTTAAGATGAACAGTTTTCTATTATGTGCTCCTACTAGATGGCTAGAGTGCATGGCAGAGTGCTTATGTTCAAAACCTCACCTTGGCAGGGGCATTCTCATCGTGACTAAATTTAGCTTAAAATAACAATAAAACTGTCTTTTATTAATGCCCGTTTTTTTTTTTTAATTTACATTAGAACATCACCATTGTCCTAATGCTTTCTTTCACTTATTGACATTATTCTAACATCAATGACTTTGTTAGGTCACTAAATATAACTATTGTTTTAGGTACGCAACCTGTTTTGTTGTTCTTTTAGGATACAATTACCTCATCCTGTTGTCCTCTGTTATAATCACATTTAATACAAATGAGGGAGCAAAAGAAAAAAGTACAAGTGGAATTATAAAAGGGGGATTTTCTACAGCCTTCACACTTTCTTGGCATTTGCTCCGGCCTCCAACTCATATTGTTTTTCAACGTAAAATCAGTACCCAAAATTTACATTGTTTTCTTTTTTTTCTGGTTACTTTTAGACAAAGGTCCATTTCCACTGCCTTCTGCAGTGTTGGCATCCTTCCCAGAAACAGGTTTCTGAATATCAAGGAAATTACTGAGCCATAAACTAAGATGAAATCCAAAATTAAATCCTTTGCCTAAAAATTAAAAAAAAAAAAGTCAAGGGCAGTGAGGGTGTGTCCAAAAATTAGAACTTCACATGTAGGAGTAGTAAATGATTTAGGGTAAGAAAGACACACTGCCAGGTTGCTGGCAGATGGACAACACAGTTTAGTCACACGTAGCTGCCTCTGCTTCTTTGAAAATTTAAGGCTGCTACTGACACTCTGACCACAGGGTGATCACTCATTCCTGACTCCTGTGATGAGCTGGAAGGAGGAGCTGGTCCAGCCTCCTGGAACCATGGAGAGAGGGCCACTCAGAGAGCCTCAGCTTCTCCCCACATGGTTAACTTCCCTAAGGCGTTAAGCAGATAAAACTTCCCCAAGGTTCTGATAACTTCTAGGCTCGGTCAAAATACATAATTAAATTTCATAATTTTTCTCTTTCAAATTAAGGATATGTTTGATCAGCATCTGTGAAAACTCTCTTAGCCTTGATTGTCATTTGCATCTTCCTCCCATAATAATGGTAATTAATAATAATAAATAATAATTCGTTGTACTAGGACTACCAATTTTGGACAAGATGAAGAACTACCACAGGGTGCTGGACTCCTTTTGCTACCAAATCCCAGAGATACTACAGATAATACTGAATCTTGGTGGTTTTCAGAACCTTACTTATTAGCAAATACAAACAACAACTATAACAACAAAAATATCAACAGACAAGAAATCCCAGGGGAGCAGGAAGAAGTTATCCTAAAGTGGATGGCAAACATCAAACATAAAGAGGCAGAATCAATAGCCCACAGAATGGAGATGGACTGGGAAGGGCTCACTAGCTGGGCTTTTTTCTCTCCCAGAATTCCCTGATTAAAACATCACTTGCCCAGTCATCATGATGTGATAAAAAAGCTGCCCCTCCTGCTGAGAACCGTCCAGAAATAACAAGGTAACATCATGGCAGCTCTGGAATTCTGCTGGAACTCAGATTTACTAAAGATTGGATTCAGGCTTAAGCGTTCTCTGCTGCTCTCTTCTGCACCCTCTGTAAACTCCAGAGGGCAGAGATTTTTGTTGGTTTTCCCTCCTCAGACCTAGGGTAATACCTGGTACATAATAGGTAACCACTGAGCAGCTGCCCAAATGAAAGAGTGAAGAAAAATGGAAGTGTTTCTGGGTGTGTCCACAGATGCACAGCCTAAGAAGAGGTACCAGTCTCAAAATGTACCACAAAATGACAGATCCTCTTTGAAAAATATCTTGCAGGATGTATTCCAACAAGAAGAGAAATGAATTCCAGACCAAACAAGGAAATCAATGGCAAGTAATAACTTGGCAAATTTATTGTTACATGAATAAGAATAAAAATACATAACAAAAATTCCAGATGATGCCAACATGAAAAGAAGGGAGGTCATAGTAGAGAGGTGAGTTCAAAGACTGAAAAGATTATTAGAGAGGGGGAAGACCAAGATACTAAGGTTTACATATTAGAAGGGAAAAATGAATAGAATCAATCTTAACAAATTAGAGATAACAGTCAAAAGGAAAAAAACAGAACTTGTACTTTTCAAAGAAAAAAGAATAAAGCTGGAGTTGTAAATAACAGAAAGCAGGAGAGGAGAAAAAACAGGAGCATGATGAATAACAACATGAAACAAGATGGCAGAAATAAGTGGTGATGAATAAGTCACAAGGATGAAAGGAACCCAGCACATGGAATACAGTCAATGGTACTATAATAGTGTTGTATGATGACAGATGGTAGCTATACTTGTGGTGAGCACAGCATAATGTATAGAGTTGTTGAATCACCATGTTGTGCACCAGAAACTAACATAACATTGTGTGTCAACTATACTTCAGTTTAAAAGAATGGTAGAAATAAAGCCTACAAACAACAAGTACAGTAAGAATATGTTTGTCAAATTTAGTGACTGATAGACTCAGATAAGATTTACAAAATATCTAGCATTAAATAGTCCACAAAAAACAAAAAAGATAGGTGGAGGAGATGGGGAAAAATATATATGAGGTAAATGTTAACCAAATGAAAAATTAAATATTAAATATTAGAGCAAGCAATTTAAAAAGATACATAATTAGCTCATAAAAAGCAATATATATAGATGAATATAATAATATCCATAAGATATAATGTTCATAATATATATCCACCTAGTATATAGCCACTGACAGTACTATGATGAGAAACAGGTACAATCTTTCCTTAGAAATTTTAATACAACTCTCTTAGAAATGGACTGACTGGAAATATAAACAAATACATAGTAAATGTGAATTACACCATTAACAACCACAATCTAAGTATATATTATATAAGCTTTATAAACATATAGTGAATGCTCACTTTTTCAAGAATGTATGGATGTTTTATGTATTAGACTACAAAGGACATCTCAACAAATTCCAAAAAATCAACCTATGCACCATAATCTCTACATAAAATCAGTAAAACTTCACATCAGTAATAATAATAAAAGGTCAGTAAACTAAATAGTTAAATGAATTCATAGTTAAATGAAGTGGAAGTAACAAGACAAATTGAAGAACACTAAAAGCTGAACTACAGAAAGTTCTACATGCAAAGGCTGTGTGAGGTGCATCTGAGGCAGTAGGGTGAAATGCAGAGCTCTGAATAGGTTTTTCACATTAAATGAAAACAGACAAGCTAAGCAATCTACATGAGGAATTAAGAAACGGGCTGTCTGCCTACAACAATGGTGGAGTCACAGGTATGGAATTTACCTTGATACCTTAAACAAGCAGAAAATCAGGTGAAATGTAAGAAACAGGGTTTCTCAGACTTTGGACAATAAGCAGCACAGGTCAGAGAACTCTGAGAGAAGAGGAGACAATGGGCAAAGCTGCATAAATAGCCACAGCTAGTTTTCAGGTTGTAGCCCACGGAGAGGAAACTCAAAGGACTGAAAAGGAGGATGGCACGGAGGGAGGGTGTCCAGAGGTCTGCATCCATCCTTCCAGAGTCTTTGCTGAGTAAAGCTTGGTGCATGTGTGTGAAGAAAATACTGAGGCTAGAGAAAGAACCACCAAATGAGCAGGTGAGCTCCCAAAGCTTACATGGAGCCAAGAATAGTTTCTGTACCCACCAGAAAGAATGGACACACAAAGGCACTGAGTAAAGTCCTTAGCTAGGTACTGCCTCAGTAGTGGAACAAGATTGAAACTAGTTCTGGAACTGCCCTGACAAAGCTTTAAAGCATGCCTCGAGGGGCGCCTGGGGGCGCAGTCGGTTAAGCGTCTGACTTCAGCCAGGTCACAATCTCGCGGTCCGTGAGTTCGAGCCCCGCGTCAGGCTCTGGGCTGATGGCTCAGAGCCGGAGCCTGTTTCCGATTCTGTGTCTCCCTCTCTCTCTGCCCCTCCCCCATTCATGCTCTGTCTCTCTCTGTCCCCAAAAAAATAAATAAAACGTTGAAAAAAAAAATTAAGCATGCCTCGAAAGGATCATACTAATTCCAAGTAAGTGAATCATGTCCTGTTAGGATCTGTGAAGGGTCTAAGATTTTACCCTACTTGTATGCTAAAAGGTAGCCTATTTTTGTTTTCGTGGATGCCACAGCAGAAGACACAGACTCCTGGGTCAAGAGATACAGGACTTTACTGAAGCCAGAGCATGAATATCATATAGTTGGCAATGGCTCTCCCTCAACCTTTACGTATGTTGGGCACAAGACAAGTATCCATATGAATGCCTGCACATGCATGGGGTTACCTTATAGGAGGTAAACATAATTTTAAAGATGTGGGATCAAGCTTGCTTGCTATCTAGTGGACAAGTGTTGACCTATCTCTTAAGGTTGTTTTCTGCAAATATGACCTTGAGAAATGGCCTTATCGCTGATCAGGAATATATAAAAACTCTTAATACAACTTATACAATGTAATAAAATAAGGGCATAATATTTGGACAAATTTTTACCTAAAAAGATGTATGGATAGCTGAACCAATATTCTAGAGCAAGAATGTCATAGTACAGGAGCCCAGACCAAGAACTGGTCTGAACTGCCCTCCTCTCATGGACATACCAAATGTATAGCTACAAATATAGCAATTTCCTTGAGAGAAAATCCAACAACAAGCTGAATGTCTCCTACACAACAGGTGAATGAGAAAATACCAACATCAAAATAGGAAAGGCTGGAAAACACTTTCACCATAAACTCCTCCCCTGACACAGAAACCATACAATTAAGGAGGAACCCTCAGCTCCCAGCTTCTCCTTGAGAAGCAAAGAGTGTGGACCACACATCTAGTGCCCCAACTTTAAGGATGCCACCCAGGTGACAGACCTCCAAATGGCCTAGCTCTGAAGGGCAATTGCGCTTGCATTCACAAGTCCCACATGACTACAGCCAACAAGAATCAGTTGTTAATGAATGCATGAGCATTTGCCTTGGCTGTCCTCCCAGGGTGCAGCATAGAGAGAGTGGGCAAAAATGCCCACTCCCAGTCTTTCCCTGGAAGGAGTCTGACAACATTATCAGCTGCTGCTTCAGGGCCTAGAGTCAGCCTGCATCTAGGTGCTTACTGCATCCTCTCTTTGGGACAATGACAAGTCTTGGCACAGCTTCAACTACTGGGAGACACTAAGAACAATGATGATGGTTTGGACAATCAAAAAGATTTGAAAGGAAGCAAGACCCTCATGCTGGGATGATCAGTGAAACTATATCTCTTATATGAGACCATTCTGCCAAGACTAGAAGAAGTGACTGTTTTATCTAATGTTCAACAACCAAAACAGAGTATCAAGGAAAATGAAGGAACAGAATATATTCCAAACAAAAGAACAAGAAACATTGCCAGAAACTGATATTAATAAAATGGAGATATGTGATTTCCCAGTAGAGATTTCAAAATAATGGTAATAAAGAGATTCAATGAGGTCAGGAAAGCAATGTATGAACCAAGTAAGAATTTCAACAAAGACAGAAAACATAAATAAGTATCAAACAGAAACAAGAGAGCTGAAGAACACAATAAGTAAACTGAAAAATTCAGAGGGATTCAACAATGAAACTAGATCAACTGAAAGAAAGGATCAGAGAACTCAAAAGACAGGACAGTGAATTTTATGCAACTAGGAGTGAAAAAAGAATAAAAAGAGTGAAGAGAGGGACTACAGAACACCATCAAGTATATCAATCTATGCATCCTAGGGATCCAAAATAGAGGGGAAAGAGGAGAAAAAAATTATTCAAATACATAATGGCTGAAAACTTCCCTGACCTGGGGAAAAAAAAAATATGAAACTCCAGGAAGCCCAAAGAGTTCTATTTTACATCATAAAAAAATCCAAAATAACGTAAACCCTACATGTGTAAGACCAAGCTATAAACTAATAGGAACATGAATACATCTGTGATTTCAGTGTAAAACAGAACATCTTAAAGATCTAAAATGCAGAAATTATGAAAAAAAAATTTTGACTACATCCACAAAGAGGTAACAGGTAGGTGACAGACATGGATTAGATATTTTCTTCACTTGGATTAGACTGAAGGAACTGATATATGTAACACGTGAGTATACCTTCATATCAGCCAGAAAAAGCCAGGAAAACCAAGAAAGAAAGAAATGGGTAAAGCATATGGATGGATATAGATGGAAAAGTAGTTCTCAATTGCTAATATGTTTAATAATCAGAGTAAGGCAAATCCAAAATACTAGATAAAAATATCCACCCACCAAATTGCCACATGGTATAAAGTTGTAAAACATACAGTGTTGGGGTAGGGGAGTTAGGAATGGGAACCTTTATACACAAATACTTAGAATGAAAATGGATGAGGCCACTTTTGAGAATAATCTGAAAAGACCTGGTCAAATAGCACAATATTAAATAATATCCTAGAACCCTGAAATCCCATGCCTGGGGACATACCCCAGAGTTACCCTCAGAGAGGTTCATATGGAGATATGTAAGAGGATGCTCATTGTAGAACTATCTACAAAAGCTCAGAGTTGAGAGGTATCTAGATTCACTAGGAGAAAAATGAATACATTAAATGTATTATATAAATGTTAGTATAAAATACAGTTAAAATAATTAAAGGTGCATATAACAAGCTAATATTAAGGGGAAAAGTTAGAGAACAAGATTTCTAGGATAATACCAAAAAACAAAATTAAGCCAGGCATTTAGTATACTGGAAGAATATACATTAAATACACTGAATATTAAATACTTAGGTATGTTGAATTCCTATGGAGAAGGGATTAGGGGGTGCCTAATGAATGAATAATGAAGAGTCATGTATGGAATAGCAACGAAAATACAGAAAAAGTAGGATAGGACCTTAGTATGTTTTATATTGGCATAACAATGAGTAAGAGCTAATATAAAATTTTCAGTAGAGTTCCTATTGACAAGTAAATTAATAACAGTAACATGAAAACAGTGAAGCAAAGTCAAGAGCAAGGTTTTAACTGGGCAGACAATAATAATGATGCGTAAGACAGTCACACACGCACCCTCAAGAGGAGGTAAAATGTTTACAGAGCAAAGTCAGATACCTGGTTCTGTTCCGAAAGAAATCATGGCTGAGGAGTTAGAAGTATATAGACTCCTTCTGAAAGGAAACTTACACATAGAGAAACTTTTTTAAAAAATTAGCCCATTGATTTTCAGTGAATAAAGGGACCCATTGACATTTAGTGTCATCTTTTCACAGAGAGCTTAAAATAGCCAGTGATGAAACAGGATTTTTGAGCATTACATAGAAAGAAAACACAAAATTTTCTAGGGTTAAAATTATCAAGACCAAGCTGGTTCATCAAAATGACAACTGAGGACATTGCTGACTTAAAAATAACTGTAGCCTGCCAAATTTCACGAGTACAAACATTAATCAGAGTCATCATAAAGAAAGTCTGAAATTTAAGAGTATATGTAATGTAAAGAGCTCAAGGACTAACTGGCTCATTTCAAATCTCTGATTCATATTTTCTATGAAAAAGTTAAAAAAGAAAGTAATCAAGAAGGCTTGATCATGTACCTTAATTCAAAACACAGAGAATGCTTCCTAACTGTTTTATTCCTGTCTATTTCCAAGAATCAAATCATCCTCCTCAAAGGACAAAGATCTACTACAACTGAGAATATTCAAAAGAACTTGCCGTAGGAATTGAAAAGCAAATTAAAAAAGAAAACTTTGAAAACCACCATCTTCAGAATGTGCCTAGATTCCTAATGTGACTACTATGAAGAGGCAACGTTCATTTAAGAAGTATGAATTATGTATGATTTTTAAGTTCCATTATGGCACAGACACACCTCAAGGAGGGCAGTGCATAATAAAGACTATAACTGAACATAATCAGGCACCAAAATGTATTGAATTTTTTCTTTGCCCTCGGTTGCCTGGAGGAAATTTTCTGAGAAATTAAGGCCAGCAGTGCTTTCCTTTATCAAAATAATAAACATAGGTCTCACTGCTAAGTAAAGTGAAAGTAAGAGTCAAAACTAATTTCTTTCTGTTACTGCTAAAATCTTAATTTTGAAAATGGAAACCTTAGCTGCTAGCTTAATTATATACACACATATCCAATTTCATATACACTGGCATTCTAAAATGAAATGGTATGAACAATAAAGGTTAATTACTTTCTTTTTTCATGTGAGGAGCAAAATACGTCCAAAACTAATCATGTTTTCCATAAATGTTCCCTTGGAACATAGACCATACTTCACCAGGCAGCTGGGTCAGCTTTGGCCCAAAATCCTTTTATATTAAAAAACATTTATCAAAAGCACAGCAAAACCTGACCTCTACAAAAAAAATATGAGTTCTTGTGTTTAAGTAGCTAATGAACTTAGTACCATTTGCCACCTGATTCAGTAGTCATGGTCCTGGTGAAAAAGTATAATGTGGGGTGCCTGGGTGGCTCAGTCGGTTGAGCATCTGACTTCGGCTCAGGTCATGATCTCACGGTCCTTGAGTTCGAGCCCCGCTTCGGGCTCTGGTGGACAGCTTGGCGTCTGGAGCCTGCTTCGGATTCTGTGTCTCCCTCTCTCTCTGCCCCTCCCTACTCACACCCTGTGTGTCTCTCTCTCAAAAATGAATAAACATTAATTTTTTTTTAAATTAAAAAAAAGTATAATGTAAATAATCAAGGTGGAAACACAGACCGTGTGTTATTCTTCCTCACTGGGGTATGCATAGGTACTAACAATTCCATTATCTTCCTTAGCTTATAGCACAGAAAAACACAGCTTTATTCCTTCTCCACCTTAGATGATCTCATGAGATTACAAGAATTCTCTCCTCTAATTACACCAGTGAAGCATGTCACACTTCTACATATTTATTTAACAAACAGTTACTGAGCACCTGCAATGGGTCATCCACTACGCTGTTAGCAAAACCAAACATGGTCCCTCTCTTCTCAGAGGTTCTGCTCTAAGGAAAAATGCACACATCAATCAAATATGTACAAATAAATCTAAAACTAGAATGTAATAAAAAGGAAAACATATGGAGCTTTGAAAATATGACCTAATCAGGGTGGTCAGAAGAGTCTATCCTGATGAAGGAATGATTAAATACAGTTTTTCAGAATTAGCTCAGAAAAAAGGGAAAGGAAGGATATGTATCCAGAAGACACAGCATGTGCAAAGATCAGTGGTAGGATGAAGTGTATTTAGATCCATGACAAAAGCAAAGCAACCTTCTCCTTTCCCTCTCCTCTTTCTCAATTATTCATTTTATCTCAATTTCCCTTCTTCCCTAATTTCAGTTTCCCATTTTTCAATCATTCCAAAGGTTAAAAAATTATTTCAAGTACAAAAAACCTGTCATCTAAGTGTCAATGAGGAAAGGTGCCAAAAAGAGAAATGAATTTAAACACTCATTGTGTACCTTCTACGCAAAGCCCTTAGGATTCATAAAACTAGTCACTGTCCTTGTGCATGTAAAATAATGACATAGATTACAGCCATGCTTCCCATATTATGACACTCACATATCCAGGGTATAAGGATGTGCACACCCCCAGGATAACAACCTTATCCTAGGCAGTATAAAACTCCAAGAGTTAAGAGGCCACATCTTACTTGAGCTCTCATGGAACTCCTGTTTCTAGGGGAAGGGGAAAAAATTAAAATAAACACATAGTAACAGCACAGAAGATTCCGATTTTTTCTGTGTATAGGGTATACACAAGAGTCTTCATGGAGAACTACTTCAGACGAGATTGGGGTATTAATGACTCTACACTGACATTATCTTCTGTGGAAAAGCATGGAAGGATCTTCTTCATATGCAAAGAGGACAATAAAACATGCTGCATGTTGAAAACATAATAAATACCTGTGAGGTAAAACTATTCTGTACCCAATCCACTGAGTAAATAATCTCAGATCCTACTTGACTGAGGCCTGTACCCTCTCCACTTTCCCATTACTATCAGCATACACACACCAATCCCTTCCTCCTCCTGCAGTGAGAAGGCAGAAAATCAAGGGGCTGAAGGGAGAAGATGACACAGCTTAAAAGAGAGGAAGTATCTCAGTTCTGATACCAAGTTCTAGGATCTCCCCTAAGACCCCACTCTCTTGGCAAGATGCACATCATTCTCAGTGGGTGGATGCTATACAACTTAGTTGTTGTCTTTTGGTGACTTTCTTTTTACTTGACAGAGTTTAAGTGGGTTTTGTTCAACACAAATCAAAGACGTGCCTGGAAAATCATCTCTGCCTCCTTTATTATATTAGCTACTTCCCATTCCTTAAGCATATCAAAGGCTCTCCTGTTTTACAACAAAACCAGCTAAAACCACCAACCAAATAAAACTTTGTATAGGGTTGAACAGTGTCCTCACAGAATCTCAGAACGTGACCTTATTTGGAAATAGGTATCTATCTGGAAATAGATGTACTTAGCTAAGATGAGGCCATAATGGACTATGGTGGGCTCTAAATCCACTAATTGGTGGCTTTATAAAAAAAAATGAAAGGGAAGAGTGCCGGGTGGCTGAGTTGGTTAGGTATACAACTTCAGCTCAGGTCATGATCTCACAGCTCGTGGGTTTGAGCCCTGTGTTGGGCTCTCTGCTGACAGCTTGTAGCCTGGAGTCTGCTTCAGATTTTGTGTCTCGCTCTCTCTCTCTCTCTCTCTGCCCCTCCTCTCTCTAAAATAAATAAACATTAAAAAAATGAAAGGATGATTTAGACACAGAGAAACACACAGGAAAAAAGCGCACATGACAACAGAGACAGGAAGTGGAGTGTCTAGAAGCCTAGAGATGGATGCCAAGGATGATTGGCAACCACAAGTTGGAAATGGCAAGGAAGGACTCTTCTTTAAGAGCCTTCAGAGGGAGCATGATATAGTAGACACCTTGATTTTAGCCCTCGATTTTAGGCCTCAAGACTTCAGAACTGTGAGAGAATCAATTTCTATTGTTTTAAGCTACCTTCTTTGTGTACTTTGTTTTGGTAGCCCTAGAAAATGACCACACATTTTGATTTGTCTCTGATGTCCTGGTCATATTACCACTGGTGCCCCTTTTCATTCTCACAAGTGTTCCTGTTTGGATAAATTACGGTTATCCCACTCATACTTTATGTAACCACTGCTCTCTCTCTTCACTAAAGCCAAGTTTAAGGAAGAAATATATTCACTCAAGAAATTTATTACCCTTTTGTTCCAGTAGTGAAGACTAATTAGTAAATTTGAAATTTTTTTAAGGTTATTCACTTTCCTCCACCTTCTTACTGTAAGAATTTTCATAATTCCACAGAAAAGTTTAAAGTATAACACAATTAACATCTACTCACTCTTGAACTAGATCAGGGGTTACAAATTATGGCCCAGCAGCCAATCTGGTCTGCTACATGTTTTTGTTTAGCCCACATGGCTTTTACATTTTTTAAATGTTAAAAACAATCAAAAGAAAATAAAATTTCTTGACATATGAAAGTTGTATGAAATTCCAATTTCAGTGTCCATTAATAAGTGTTCCTGGAACACAACCATGCCCATTTGTTTACATCTGTGGCTACTTTCTTGTTAAAATGGTCAAGTTGAGTAGTTGTGACAGAGATCATAAGGCCCACAAAACCTGAAATATTTACTATCTGGCTCTCTATGGAAAAAGCTTGCCAACTCTTCACCTAGATTTACCACTTAAACACACACCACACACACACACCACACACACACACACCCACACACAGAAACAAACACCCCTCCCTCACCACTCCACTGGTTTGCTTGAGCTGCCATAATGAAGTATCATAGGCTACGTGACTTAAACAACAGATATTTATTTTCTCATAGTTCTGGAGGCTGAAAATCCAAAGCAAAGTCACCAGGGGGGTTGGTGTCTGGTGAGATCTCTCCTCCTGGTTTGCAGATGGCCAACTTCTCACTGTGTCCTCACATAATCTTTTCTCTGCGCATGTGTGAGGGACAGCCCTATGGAATCTCTTCCTTTTCTTTTAAGAACATCAGTGCTATTAAATTAGATCCTACCTTTATGACCTCATTTAAACTTAAGTACCTCCTCAAAGGTCCTATTTCTAAGTACAGTCACATTGAGTGCTGGGACTTCAACAGATCTTAATAACTGTTAACTAGGCCTTAAGTGTTTACTGACATAATGGGTAATTAATATTTTATATTCTTAATTAGCCTTGATAACTAGAATACACATAAAAAACATTAAGAAAGGGTTATTCCTTATTACAAATATTCTTTACCTGTGACCAATCCACCATTTATTTATCAATCACCAGGATGGAAAACTCAGGCACCTCTGGTTCATTTTTACCGCAGTAGTCCACGTATTTCCAGGGTTTTTTTAAAATCTTTTTTAATGTTTATTTTATTTTTGACAGAGAGAGAGAGAGAGAGACACTGAGAATGCGCAGGGGAGGGGCACAGATAGGGAGACAGAATCCAAAGCAGGCTCCAGGCTCTCAGCTGTCAGCACAGAGCCTGATGCGGGGCATGAACTCACAGACTGCAAGATCATGACCTGAGCTGAAGTTGGACACTCAACCAACTGAGCCACCTAGGCGCCCCTCCAGATTTTTTTTTGATACAGTTTTTATACTCTTAAGGCCCTAACCATTCTTGGTATTTTCTCATCATTCAAACTGAACACTTGCAGTGTCCTTCCACTTTGTCTCCTTACACAGTCTCTCCACTTCCTATTTACGTTGCCCACTTGTGCCAGACCAATTGTCTCAAATGAGTATTTTGTCAGTCTCTTATTCAGAACCCTATAACAGCATCCCCACTACCTACAAAATACAGTTTGGTTCTCTTTAGTATCATATTCTAGACATTTTACAACCTATTTGTGATTCTCACATGAACTTTGCAGTTTTCACTCACTCTTAAACAAAATGTGTTTCTGTCTGAAACTTGACTCATGCTCTTCTGCTCATACGACAACACTTCACCTACTCAAAGGCACCACTCCGGCAATCTTCCTTCTTTCCCCTGCATCATTTGTTTTCTCTCTACTGGAACAGTCCCATCAACCAACAAAAACTTAAAAACACATACAACTTTCTTGGCCCCATTTCCCCTTTAAATAAAAAAAGCAACTCCAAAGACTTGGCTGTACTCACTGTTACTCTTCTCTTATTCTTCTAATTAGGTTTTTGACTGCACCACTATATCTCAAGGTCACCAATGTCCTCCACGTTGTTAAACGTAATGGACAATTCTTAGTTCTTCCATCATTTGAATTATCAGCAACATCTGACACAGCTAATCACTCCCTCCTTCCTAAAACCAGCTATTTTCCCACTCAGTTTGCATGACAGGGCACTTTCTATGCTGTTCTTTCTCCCTGACTGGATCTACTTCATGCAGAGTACCTCAAGGACATCCTTGGATCTCTTCATTTTTCTTAACTTCCTTGCTGATTCCACTCAGTATCTTGCTTTAAATACCATCATCTACCCATTGCTGACTTCTAGGTTCATATCCCCAGTCTGGATGGCTTCCCTAAACTCCTCTCCCCATTTAAACATTAATATATAGGTTATTCAAACTTAATGTGTGAAAAACTGAACTCATCCTCCCCAAACCCAACTCTGTCCAGAGTCTTCTGCCTTTCAGCTCTTATACCCCAATATTCTTTACCTCTCTGATCCCTCACTCACTCACTGCCAGTTTTACTGGCTTCCTTGGTGTGAACATACCAGGCATTTCATAGAGCCTTGGTATATTCTCTCTCTCTACTTTAAATACTCTTTCCCCAGATATACTCATGGCCTATTCTCTCAGTTCTTTCAGAACTTATTTTCAAATGTTACCTTCCCAGTGAGGCTTCCCCCAAATATTATTTAAAATTCAACCCCCTCGTGAGGTACCTGGATAGCTCAGGTGGTTAACTGTCCCACTCTTGATCTCAGCTCAGGTCTTGATCTCAGGATTGTGAGTTCCAGCCCCATGTTGGGCATGAGGAAAGGAAAACAGGAAGGAAAAAGGAAAAAAGAAGGAAAAGAAAAGAAAAGAAAAGGGAATTCAACCATTCCTCATTCCAGTCTTCTCATGTAATCTCTACCTTTTGTTTCCCACTACAGCATTTACTGCCTTCTAAAATATATAATTTCTTTATATTTATCATCTGTCTTCCACTAGAATTTAAATTCCATGAAGGCTGCAAATAATTGTTTTGTTTCCAAAGAATCCCCAGTGCCTAGAACACTACCTAACACATGGTAGATGCTCAAAAATATGTGATGTACTTTAATTGGAAGGATCTTATTATATTTTGCTGTTATTTATATGGTACTATCTATTCTGTATGCATTAATTAATTAAATTGGAGAAGTAAATTATTCACTAAATTGAAAACACTGAAAATTATCTTAATGGTATTTAACTCACATAGTTTACCTCAGATGCTGTACTCTGAACCACTCCACTATACTGCAACCCTAGCTTTCTATTCATTCGTTCATCCTTCAATCCTTGTTTTTTTAAAAAAAAAACAGCTTTATGGAGTTATAATTGACAAAATTTGCATCAAGTATAAAGCTTGATGTTTCGATATATGTATACATTGTGAAAAGATCATTACAGTCAAGGTAATTTACATATCTATCACTTTACATAGTTACCATTGCTTTTCCCCTGGCTTTCCTACATAAAAGTTACCTAATTAGAAGCCTTTCCTAATTAGTACAATTTTTATTTTCACACCTCAACCTCTAAAACAAAGAATTCAATTCAAGTAAAATAATTGTGCAGCAGACATTAATCTCCCCAACCCTGCAGATTTTATAGACAGTGCTTAATAAGGTCAGAGAAGACTGCATTCAACCATTGACACCTTCTCCATACTGAGCAAGACTGTAAATATCAGAAAGCTGTCTCCAAGGTGCAGTAACTCATCATTCATCAGAAAGAACTATGAAGTTATTTTTACCATACTTTATACCTATGTGCTAAATGGGATGGATGCTGAGCGCTTGCTCATATGCACAGTTTCAGGAAGAGTTAAAGAACTTTTTCATTATAATTAGACTTGAAGTTTCTAGATGTTCGGAGATCACGAATATTTCAATATAAAAAATATGAACTGTGTATGTGGTAAATATTCACCTTGGCTAATGCTTAAATAAGATGCCACTGTTAAAAAGAAATCTTAGTATTTTAACATTTAAGAAATAACTATAATTATGGATAGCTACATTACAGATGGCAAAATAACTCTCAAGTCTTTATATCGTGTTTTATGCTAAGGTATAAAAAGGTACATTGTAAAATGGAAATAATCAAGATGAGATGATAGTTCTGATTATTATTACATTATTCTTTTATTTTTCAAGAATGTTTACTCATAGGAGTCTAAAATTTCTATACGGTATATAATTACACAGTAACTTTAAAAAAATCTTTCAACCCATAGGTTTGAAGGATAGTTATCTTAACAGGTTATTAAAACTATATAATATAAATAATGATGTTTTAGACTACAGCAGAAAAGCTTAAAAGGAAGCACACATTTAACATATAACAAAGAAAATCTGCAAGTACCTAATATTTGAAGAAATTCATGAAAAATCAGCAAATTTTTACTTTTCTGACAGTCATATATTAATGAAGGTCATCACTGCTTTAATAATACTTTATTTACTTAAGGAGAATTCTTCATACATACATAAATATTTTGTGATAATGATTATACATGGAAAGGTCTACACTGCTCACTTCAGTGTTGTTTTGCATTTCCCAAAGCTTCTGTATTAAATTTTAAATGATTTTCCCTAAACCAAATTTGGCACCTTGATACATTTATCTTTGAATAATATTATTTTAATGAGCACTGTTACTGAGGAGTACAGCTGTAAAATACTCACAAACTAATCTCTGGTAGAAAGAGTCCTGTCTGGCCTGTGCTCACCAAGCACACATTCATTCCTCATCATGCAAGACACAGTCTAAGATGCTCCTACCCCACCATATTTAAAATTAAGCTCCTCCTATACTCACAGGGTTTATTTACATTTTTTTAAACTTTTTTCCCATACTTAACTAGAATCAGCCACACCCAACATGTATATAGGTAGGTAACAAGCAGCTGTGAATTTCCACATATTAATCATCTCCCAGAAGACCCAACATATTGTTCTGACCACATGCTTAACCAAATGTTGACTCAAAATGAATTCCTCTGACTGGTTACTGGCATATGGTATGGCAAGAGGCAAGTTAGGACAGAAGGGTTAGCTAGTAGTAAAAAGAACTGTGCCAGAAGTATCACTTTATTTCTTAACCTCCATCCTGATGAAAACTGGGGTATAAGGCTGAAAACTGAACCAAGCAGCACAGCAGAATATACCCTGGTTCCTTTCTTTATTGAACCATTCATAAACACAGTACAGCGGAACAGTTAAGAGAGCTGCGGTGAAGTCCAGGCTCTAAATCCCGACTATACTGATCACTGCTCTATGTCCTGGGAGCAAAATACTTCACTAAGTTCAGATTCCTGATTTTTAAAAACATAGGAATCAAATCAACCACATAAAGATATTGTGAGGGTTAAATAAAGTCAACTGTGCATAACATTCTGACACACAAACGCAACAGACCGCAGCTATCATTAGACAGAATGCCTACTAAATGCCAGGCACTATGCCAAAAGCCAGTGACAAATAATGAAAGGAAACCTAGTCCCTGCTCTCATTAGATGGCATAACTAAGAAGCAGGCCTAAAAAAACATTAGTACTAAGCACTCGAGCGTTTTGTATAAAATTTTCACAAAGAATAGTTCAAATACAGAAAATCATAAGCCTGAGAGAACACTAAAGGTGATTCTGAAATAGGAAACAAAATATAGACATAACCAATCAATTTTGGTCTTATGCATAGGGTTTCTAATTGGGATTTTAACACTGGGATTGCCTAAATGGAGCTGCAAAGGGAGTTATTTTTAAGGGTAGGAATTGACTTGTGCTCATGATCTGGCATTTGCTGTGAGAGATTAGCTTGCTTTCAGGTTCATGAATTTCCCTCTTTCTGTTCCTGGAAAATGATGATCTTCAGTTACAAGTAACAGTTTGGAGAATCTTTCTGAAGCTGAAGTTCCCTTTAGTTGAAAGAAGCCAATGATAAAGAAAGGGAGCTCTCTCCTGCCTTAACTGTCCTGTTTTTTCCAATTCAGGACTCTTCAGTGTGTTTAAGTATGCAGGAATGTGTCCCAGCCATGCCTGCACAGAAAAACCATGGTAGCTTCCAACACCTCTATTGCTTGTATATGAGTAAAGTGTTTTCAAGTGATAGACATTACTGTTTATACAGTCCATGACTGATGAACAAAAACTATTCTCCAAAGGGTGTCAGTGCAGAGCATAAGTATTACATATTTTTTATATTTTAATTTGGCAATTCACAATTCTGATTTGGCCAGGAGGCAAGATTTAAGAGTCATACACCTGCATTAAGGTAACCCTGACTGCGCCTATGAATATGCTGTAGTAATCCCTGCATGTGTGTTTTAACCATTCTAGACAAGGAAAAGGAAAACTAAAGTTAAACTACATAATAATAATTCAGGCACAATTTGATGTGCCAACAACACTAATTCAAGTAACAGTTACACAGCTAAAACAATGGTGAAATAAACTTTTCAACAGGGTTAAAGCCACTTAATAACCACTGCATAGAAATCAAACAAAAGTGCTAACAATAAAAAGGTCAAATCAGAAGTATCAAGGTATGCAGGGACACAACTACAGCTGACCCTTGAATAATGCAAACTTTTGGTGGCACTGACCTCTGCCCAGTTGAAAAATTTGTGTATAACCTTTGACTCCCCAAAAGCTCAACTACTAAGAGCTTACAGTTGACCAGAAACCTCACCAATAACATAGTCAACTAACACATATTCTGTATGTACACGTGTTACATCCTGTATTCTTACAACAAAGGAAGCTAGAGAAAAGAAAATGTTATTAAGAAAATCGTAAGGAAGAGAAAATACATCCATAGGGCTGTATTTATAAAAAAAAAAAAAATCCGCATGTAAGTGGATTGGCACAGTTCAAACCCGTGTTGTTGAAAGGTCAACTGTAGTTAAGCTCCAATGTTATCTTGATTGACTGACGTTTATAAGGATAACAGATACTCTCAAATTTTTCATGTCTTCTTAAAGTTTATATCATCGAACAGGTCCTTTTTTCTTTTTCCCACACCATATTCTTTATTGAGATTATAAAGGAATAGGGATATACCTGAAGTATCAGCTCTTTCATTTACGCAAATATACCTTGCTGTGAGGTTACCACTAGCAGCTATAAGGACCGATTGTGCCCTTAGTGAAGTCTGGGCCAGGAATTTGCTGGGCAAGTTTCCCAAGTGTCCTTTCTAGAATGAGTATGAAATAGTCATTTTTCTGATTGCTCTAGTGAAGACATACAGAGTTATGTGTTTCGGAGTAAATTAGATCACAGCAGTTACAAATACACAGTTGGAGTCAGAGAGATCTGGGACTATATCTTAGTTTTGCTCATTAGCAGCTGTGAAATTTTTCTTTTAGAGTAATTTCAAGATTTTCTTTTTTAAAAAACTAAGGTATAACTGACATAACATAATATTAGTTTTAGAGGTACAACATAATGATACTTGTATATATTGTTGAAACTATTGCTACATAAGTTAACATCATCATCAGTATAGTTGCAATTGTTTTTTCCTGTGGTAAGAACTTTTTTTTTTAAGTAGGCTTCACACTCAGTGTGGAGCCCATGTGGGGTTTAACCTCGTGACCCTGAGATCAAGACCTGAGCTGAGACCAAGAGTTGAATAACTAAATGAGCCACCTAGGCGCCCCTTGAGATGAGAACTTTTAAGATCAGGAACAGTCTTCTTCATGTCTGTAAGGCCTATACTGTTATGTTTACAAATATTTTTACAACCCCATTATTCTCTATGTTAGCTGAGTTTAAAATAAAAATCAAAGAGAACCCCAGATAACCATATTTTTAACAGAATCTTTTCAATCTATTGATTTTGACAGGAAGGATTTTTCATCGTGTAGTGTAACCCTTACTGACAGAGCCTCTATTGTTTGACACTCTGTCCTGTGGTTCTACTAGGGCTAATCTTCCCCAACCCCTGCCTCCTGGGGTAGGCATATGGCCCAAGTCACATCAGTCAGGAGTACCATGTCTCAAAGAGATATGTGTCTGGCACTGGCCTATACCCCTAGTCAGATGAGGATTAAGATTTGTTGCTCTATTGGTGAACAGTTACTGAACTCGTAAGGTATTGTTTCTGAGGTAAGGTAAAGGAAGGACAGCCTAGAGATGGAAAACCAGAGTCCGGAGAATCAAGATATTCCAGAACTTTGCACTAAATACAGGATGATAAATTCCTTGCAGTTTTTCCTTGAGTTAGCTTTCTGTCACACAAAACAGTCAAGCCTATTGCATTTAGCTTGCCAATCTTTTTTCTACAGTATTTTCCCCCAATACTCCCCTTATTCTGTTGTCACTGTCTTCAAAAATATTATAAAAATTACACAAATATTATAAAAAAAGGAAGAAGAAGTGAACACAGACGCTCAAATAGATATTTTTACACCAAAGTTCACCACCAAAGTTTCCAAAGGTGGAAACAACTCACGTGTCCAATAGAAGAATGGATAAACAAACTGTGGGATAAACAAACAATGGAATACCATTCGGCCATAAAGAAGGAATGAAGTTCTAGGGGCACTAGACTGGCTCAGTCAGTGGAATATGCAGCTCTTGATCTTGGGGTTATGAATTCAGGCCCCAGGCTGGGTGCAGAGCTCACTTTAAAAAGAAAGAAAAATAAAAGGAGTGAATTTCTGATACATGCTACCGTAAGGATGAACCTTGAATGTATTACACCAAGTCAAATAAGCCAGACACAAAAGGACATATAGTATATGATTCCACTTATATGAAATACCTAGAATATACAAACTGATAAAAGAGAAAATGAATTAGACTTATCGGGGGCGGCGAGGAAGAAGTGATGGGGAGTTATTGCTTTATGTGTACAGAGTTTCTGTTTGGGGTAAAGAAAAGTTCGAAATATAGCTGAAACTGATGATGGCTGTACAACACAGTAAGTGTAATTAATGCCACTGAATTGTCATTTAAAATAAAAACGTCAAATGTTGTGACGTATATTTTACTACAAAATAATAAATGAAGAAAAATATGGAAAAAACTACAAACAAAAAACCTTCCAAACTTCTTAGAATCTCATCATCCATCGTGCTTCACTCAAAGCACCGTTATAAGGTAAATATGCACATCTACATCCTTTTTGTAAAAACTTCAGACATATAAGCTTTTTTTTTTATACAAATGTGGGAGAACAATTAAAGCCAAACCACGCTATTGATTTTCATTTCTCCACTAAAGTTATAATAATTCTATTTTTTGAAGGCTTTTATTTAAGCTCCAAAATTGCTTTTATGAATATAGGTTATCAAGGTAAATAGCAAAAACAAAACAAAGTGAAAAAGTGTTACGTTAAATGACTTTCATTTTTCTTCTGAGCATATTAATAACATACATTCTTAAATAAATATAAATGATGTTTGCACAAAATGTCCTACAATTCTGACTGTCAGAAGCCTAAACATATTCTTGAAGAGAAAATTACTAAACTCGCTCAAATGAATACCTTTACCAAATTCAAGCTTAAGAGACATCCATCCATCCATCCATCATCAGGAAATATGCGGGACGCTAGATTAGTCATTTTGCAAGTTAAAAAGCCTTCACCATTTCCTGGCTCCACATAGATACTAATGATGGAGAAGAAGTTTCTTTGTCTTTATGAGTACGTTGTAAAAATCTGCCAACGACAATTACTCTAAAACCATTTTTCAACATTTATTATTTTTAAAGTTTATTATTTTCAGAGAGAGAGAGAGCACGAGCATAAGCAAAGGAGGGGCAGAGAGAGAAGGAAAGAATCCCATGCAGACTGTATACTGACAGCAGCAGGCCCGACGTGGCGCCTGAACTCACAAACCACGAGATCAAGAGTTGGGCGCTTAACCAACAGAGCCATCCAGGCGCCCCTGACATTTATTATCACCATACATATTAAGGATATATATCATAAAGGTCAGCTGTCCTATGTATACAGATTAGTTTTGATGCATTTATGGTATCTATCTAAAACAAGTCAGGAAATAATAAGATGAGCTGAAAGAATGTATTTTAATTAAATCTCTCGATCTCTGTCATTTATCTTTTACCACTGTCATTCCTTTATTAAAGTAGCTGCAATAACACATCTCAATGACTGCATTTACTTGTACCAGCTGAGTATATATAACGACAATACATTCACACTTTTTCATCTGTATAGCTTTAAAAATATTAAATACAAGAATTATCTTTTTTAATGAAGGGAAATATTCAAAGCCTATAAGTTATGGGTCAGAAAATAATAATTTTCATGGCTTAATCACTTTTATACAAATTATTGTGGTTTTCATTCTTAAAAAGGTTATATAAATATCTAATAATACTGGTCCCCTATGTCACTTCTCACCCATTTCTATGGTCATTGCCGCTCTACTTTCATTTGCTATTTATTTGTCTATATTTTGATGCTTTTTGATAAAAAGCTTTCAGCTACTCCTATTAATTACTTCTCTTTAAAAGTACAGATTTAGCTCCCTGCCCTCTGCCACTACTCACATAAGCACCCTGCTCATCCTCCCAATACTGTTATATTGTAATTTGAGTTATGTCACTATTCAATGTTTCCAATACTTCAAACATGTCAAAGCTATTGGCAGCTTTGTCTTATATTCCACTATTATTACTATCCCTTTCCTGCACAATCATCCCCACCCACACAGAGAATGACTGCCTACTTTGCTTACTTTCCTATGTACTGTCACGAACTCAGCCTCAAATTTTTTACCACTCATCTAAATCATAACCCTCACTCATTAAAAATCTCATTATTTTCTGGTGGTTCAGTCAGGTGAGCATCTGACTCTTGATTGATCTCACAGTTTGTGGGATTGAGCCTCACATCAGGCTCTGTGCTGTCAGCTGGGAATTTTCTCTCTCCCTCTCTTTCCACCCCTCCCCTGCTCATGCTCTCTCTCTGTCAGAATAAATAACTTAAAAAAAAGAATTTTCATTATTTTCATCTTCCTCAAGAATACCCTTGACAGACATAGCTATACCTCAATCTGGAGACTTCGACGCTTTCCTTTAATAATGGAACAGACAGAAGGTAAGTAAGGAAAAAAGACACAATAAACCAACTAGACCTAACAGACATATACCAAACACTTTATCCAACATAGAATATATATTCTTCTCATGTGTAAAAAGGACGTTTTACAGGACAGACCACATGATAGGGCACCAAGTAAGTCTCAACTGATTTAAAAATAAATATTATACAAAGTATCTTCTATGACCTCAACAGGATGAATTTTAAAAAACAATAACAGGGGCGCCTGGGTGGCTCAGTCGGTTGAGCACCGGCTTCAGCTCAGGTCACAATCTCACGGTCCGTGAGTTCGAGCCCCGTGTCGGGCTCTGTGCTGACAGCTCAGAGCCTGGAGCCTGTTTCGGATTCTGTGTCTCCCTCTCTCTCTGACCCTCCCCCATTCATGCTCTGTCTCTCTCTGTCTCAAAAATAAAATAAGCGTTAAAAAAAAAAATAAAAAAAAAACAATAACAGAAATAAAAGTGGAAATTCACACATTTGTAGAAATTAAACAACACATCTTAGGCAACCACTAGATCAGTGAAGAAACCAAACAGAGAACATTAGAGAAACTACTTAAAACAAAAAGGAAGATACAACATACATACCCAAAAATGGGACACAGCAAACGCAGTGTTTTAAAAAGGAAATTTAGAGCTATAAATACTTGCAGTAAAAAAAAACAAGAAAGATTCCAAATCTTTGAACTAGAAAAAGAAGTAAATCAAAAGCTAGCAGAGGAAGGGAAATAAGTGAGATTAGAACAGAGGGAAAGTAGAGAGCAGAAAAAAACAACAGAAAAAACTCAATGAAATTAAAATTTAGTTCTTCAAAAAGATCAACAAAATTGACATGGACTAAGAGAAAGAGGAAAACTCAAATTACTGAAATCAGAAACAAAAAGTGGGGACATTACTACCCAGTACTACAGAAGTAACACATTATAACAGAGTATTATGAACAGTTCTATGCCAACAAACTAGATAACCCGGATGAAATAAACAAGTTCCCTGAATCACAAAACCTAGAAAGACTAAATCTCAAAGAAATAGAGTATCTGAATAGACTTATAACTAGCAAGATGATGGAAGCAGTAATGAAAAAAATCTCTGTCTAAGACAAGCCCAAGACTCAATGGCTTCACTGGTGAATTCTACCACAAATTAAAAAACTGATACATATCCATCTCAAAGTTCAGCATAAACTGAAAAGGAGGAAATATATTCTAATACGTCCTATAAGGCCAACACTACCATATGCTAAAGCCAGACAACTATAAGAAACTGAAAGACTAATATTCTTTATGAACATAGAGGCAAAATCCTCAACAAAATACTGGCAAACCAAAATCAGCAGCATATTAAAAGGATTATACTCCGTGAACAAGAAGACTTATTACTGAAATGTAAGAATGTTTCAACTTATGGAAATCAAAGTAATATGCCATATAAACAAAATGAAAAGAAAAAACAATCATCTCAACTGATGTAGGAAAAGCCTTTGAGAAATCACACAATATTTCATGATTAAAAGCACTCAAAAAACTAGAAAGAAAACTATCTTAAGATAATAAAAACTATTAGAAAACCTCCGGTGAACATCCTACTCAACAGTGAAAGACAAAAAGCTTTTCCTATAAAATAAGAAGAAGGCAAGGATGCTTGCTTTCTGTTCCTATTCAACACAGTACTGAAATTCTAGTCAAGCAATTAGACAAGAAAAAGAAAGAACGCATACAAATTGGACAATAAATAAATAAAATGACTTTCTTCAAAGATGACATGTAGAAAACCCTACAGATTTTCACCAAAAACCTCTTTTAGAACTAATAAATGAGTTCAGCTAAATAGCAGTATATAAAGCTAATGAACAAAACTCACTGCATTTCTATATATCGAAATGAACAATCTGAAGGGAATTACAAAAATATCCATGTACAACAGCATCAACAAAGCACAAAATATTTAGAAACTAACTTAACCAAAGACTTACAATGGAAATACATTTTTTTTTCTAAAAGAAATTAAAGAAGACATAAATACATGGAAACATCTCCTGTTCATGGAGTGGAAGACTTAATATTGTTAAGACATCAACACTACCAAAGTGATCTACAGATTCACTGAAATTCCTATCAAAAATCTCAATGATGTATTTTGCAGAAATAGAAACTTCTTAAGATCATATGGAACCTTGACAGTCTTCTCAACAAATGGTGCTGGAACAAACTGGATACCCACATGCAAAAGAATAAAATTGGATTCTTACCTAAAACTGTTACAAAAAAATGAACTTCAAAATGGAATCAAAGCCCTACATGAACACCTCTAAACCTATAAAACTTATAGGAGGAAAAGAAGGCAAAAGCTTCATGACACTGTCTCTGGTGATGATTTCTTAGATATGACACCAAAGACACAAGCAACAAAAGAAAAAGTAAATAAACTGGGCTCCATAAAACTTTAAAATTTTGTGTATCATGAATATATTGATAAAGTAAAAAGACAACCCCCGGAATGCAAGAAACTACTTGCAAATAATATATCTGATAAGAGATTAATATCCAGAATATATAGAGTTACCTTAAAATCAACAAACATACAAACCAAACAGGTTATTGAGACTGTTGAAACTATAAATCTGCAAATTTGTGTCTTCTAATTTGATAGGTTTTTCTGCCATTATTTCTTCAACTTGCTTTTCCTGCTCCACTCTTTTCCACCCAGATTCCATTTATCCATGAGTTAGACATTTTGAAATTGTATCCCATGATCTGAAGCTCTCTTCACTTTAAAAAAAGAAGTTTTGGGGCGCCTGGGTGGCGCAGTCGGTTAAGCGTCCGACTTCAGCCAGGTCACGATCTCGCGGTCCGGGAGTTCGAGCCCCGCGTCGGGCTCTGGGCTGATGGCTCGGAGCCTGGAGCCTGTTTCCAATTCTGTGTCTCCCTCTCTCTCTGCTCCTCCCCCGTTCACGCTCTGTCTCTGTCCCAAAAATAAATAAACGTTGAAAAAAAAAAAAAATTTTAAAAAAAGAAGTTTTTCTCTCTCTTCTTCAGATTGGATGATTTTTTATCGTCTTCATTCTGCTATTTCATTACTGGCTGCTTAAGCCCAGCCAGTATTTTTTTTTTTTTTTTTTTACTTCTGGTACTGTATTTTTCAGTTGCAAAACTATACATTCAGTTCTTCTTCATAGTTCCTATTCTTTCTTGAGATTCCCAGTCTTTTCACTCATTACAAACCATATTATTGTACATCTCTCTAGGAACAGTTTTAATAGGTGCTTTAAATTAAAATTTAAAATTTAAAATATGTAATAACTCAACATCTGGATCATTCCAGTGATGGATCATTTGGTCTACCACAATATTAATTAATGAAAAAAAAAACCCAAAACCATTACTTTAGAAAAGCTGCATTTTAATTAGATTCTTATCATGGCGGATTCAATGATTTAATAAAGTCAAATGCATATTTATTCTTTCAGAATATCCTTCAGTTATATTACATAGAAAAATGAATGGTAAATTAAATGAATGTGAAACGTCTGTTTAAAGCATTTAAAACTGAATCAGCTAATATCACATTTAAGTCAGTATCAATATTTACCAATCTTTCTTAGTAGTACATGAGTTTAATATAAAGTAAATAATTTTCCTGTTTTATTTAAGTTACCCTGTATTAATTTCTTAGTGGCTTTCACCCAATTATTGGAATATCCTATGTAATCCTTCATGAAAAGAACAGATTCCAAATAAAAATGAAGCCTATTATTTCATCTGGGCATAGATTTGGTGAACTCTTTATTTGCTTGATTAAACACTTAAAATACTCAAGAGTGGGTTGTTAGGTATTTGTGAAGAAAACTCAAATACTGTGAGAACATTAAAACAGTGAGAAAGAAATGTCCCTCAGAGCATGATAAATTTTCCTCAATTATTAAAGTATGTATATAATAATCCTTTGTATTTCAATTGTCCTTTTAGTATTTAGCAAATGATATTTTATAAAAGAGTAACTGATAAGTACTCTGAGGAAGTGATTAATATTCCTTTAAATCAGTTTTTAAGACCATGCTACACGTAAGACTAGGTTTAGAGGCTTGAGGTTCACAGGCATATGGCTATAAGAAGCGCTAGCAGGAAACAATATAGAAAATCTTATTATGAGGAATTTTTAAAACTCCAACAAACATTTATATGGTTCTGACATTTACAGAATGGGAGCAGAAATATGAATTGCATGGTCAGCATCCTCACTGAATAAGACATGTAACACGTTCTATAAACTGCTTTTAGTATTTTGGCAGATCTCTCACCAGTATTTTAACAACCAGGTCATTAATTCAATAGATACTACAACTATCCTTACAGTTTTATAAACTAAATATAGCTCTAACTTTAAACATGAAGTTTTTTTTAGAGGTTTCATTTATACAGAAACAACTCTTCCTGATGCTATATAATGGAGAAAAGCTGCTTGGCTGATACAGCCATCAAGGTGTCATTACATAATGAATAGTACCTTCAGAACCAAAGCATTTAGTTTGTTCACACATTAATGGAACCGTAACAGACTCTGCACTAAGCATTTTAAACAGGTAAGATTCTTGTCGGCCCAAAAGTCTTTAGTTCATGTATCAAAATCAAATGGTCTAGTGGGTCCAGTAATAATGTTTCCCTCCCAATGTCCTTATGAAATGCTCCACTACATTTTGTGCATTTTACAGAATTTTTAAATCTTTTTTTTAATTTTTTTAACGTTTTATTTATTTTTGAGACAGGGAGAGACAGAGCATGAACAGGGGAGGGTCAGAGGACAGGGAGACACAGATCCGAAACAGGCTCCAGGCTCTGAGATGTCAGCACAGAGCCCGACGCGGGGCTCGAACTCACGGACCGCGAGATCATGACCTGAGCCAAAATCGGCCGCTTAACCGACTGAGCCACCCAGGCGCCCCATGAGAATTTTTAAAATCTTAAATTTCACAACTTTACTGCTACCTTTGATCCCTAGCCCTCAAATACTTGCGAAGTTTAAGATTTTTCATTTAGCTATAGAATAACAATTAAATACAAGTTAATTATTGGAAACTGGAGTCCTATGAATTAAAATGTATCTGGAAAGAGCATAAATACATTAATCAAAGCATAACCCTGGCTTCCCTCCTGTCATTTAAAATATAAACACCTACGGGGGTGACTCAGTCAGTTGAGCACCCAACCTCTTGATTTCAGATCAGGTCATGATCCCAGGGTTTGGGGATCAAGGCCAGTGTCCCACTCCATGCTGAGCGAAGAGCCTTAAGATTCTCGCTCACTTTTCTCTCCCTTTGCCCTTTCTCTATGTGCATGGGTGCTTGCTCTCTTTTACATACACACACCACACACACACACACACACACACACCGCTAAACTATGAAATAATACAAGTTAGTTCAGGATTTCATGCTCTATTAAATTAATAAATGTTAAATACTTCAAATAGTATATTCATTATATGCAGCCTAATTGTTAGAATTTATCTTTTTAAAACAAGAAAACATTCATTTGCTATCATTACCCTAAAAACTGCTTTTTTAAAATCAAGAAGTGTTATATAATGCTATAGTAACTTGGCTAAACCTAGTCTATTTCATATTCAAAGACTTTAAGGGACATTTAGAAAAGTAAGGATAATCTTTGATTAATCTGACAAATTTATTAAGCTTCAATATGTTCAAACCACTATGCTAGATATATAAAATGTGGCTGCTTTATTTCACATTTATTGAACTTCTATGGAAATGTGGAATACAGAGATAAACAGTACATACTCTTCAAGTCCCTGAAACACACATGATTAAATGAATCCTTTGAGTAAACTGAACACAAAACCATTAAATATAGTAGAAATTAAATCATGTGTGTAACTGTAGGCTAGTATCAAATGCATGTGTTACTGAAAATGAATAAATTTCTAGTAACAAGAGCCTGGTAGGCATTTAAGAATTTGTTACTTATGTCCCTCATTTAGATTCTTTTCTATAGCAATGTTATCTCTATAAAGGAAAACATGTTTTGTCCAAATAAAATCTTTTTCCATTTCAAAATCAAAAAAATGCTAGATATTTCATATATCAGAAAAATATTTAATTTCAAAGCACTAGTATTTGGTAGGCTTTGACCCAACTTAGGCTTGTTAGATTGGGTGAAAAATCTTACTCTTTCTCCTATTAGAGGAGTCCACACAGTAAATCCATGTTACTTCTAATATGTAAATTTACTGGTTTAATTTGAGAACCTGTCAATCCTCCACTCAGGCTCTGCTTGCATTATTCGGTGTGATTGGTGGAACAAGAGTGCTTCTTTTAATCAATGAGGAATAGATAAAACAGAGCCAAAATGCTAGATTCTCCACTGTACAGATGCAATTAAAAATTAAAATAAAAAAAATTAATTTAGTTAAAAAACTTTTTATTTCAAACAAGCATTTTAATTGCAAACTTGACTATATTTGGCCTCTTAATATTTTTAAATAGCTTATGAAAATGTCCAGTGTAAACTCAGCAGCTTTAATTTTCTCACCCTCTCCATCAAATATCAAAAAATTAAACATTTTTAAGAATGCAAGGATAAAAGTTTTGAACAATGGAACGAGGATAGACAAGGGTAACTTGCCTAAAACAGCAGAGCAAATGGAGGAAGCCAGCAAGAAGCAAGATAATTTACATGACAAACTCCACAAAGGTTCAAGAACTGGAGGTACTAGGTATCTCAGGGACTAAAACAAGAGGACTGGTTGAAAATCTCTGCAACAGTCAGTCAGAACCCTTGTCTCCCTCCCAGCGCTCTTACCCATCCAACACCTGGAACGGAGAGGACATTTACTGTGCAGAGACAGTGAACAAGCAAGGTTTGAGGACAGCAGGCACAGTGAAGGCCAGCTGGAAGGCACCAATCTGAAAATGAAAGTCGATGGCCTTTAAACCTTCTGAGGGAGAACAACAATCAAGTCTAAGGACAGAAAAAACGATGTCGCGTCGGTCTCAATTTTTTTTACTCCCCACTGAGCTTTTCACAGCAACTACTGTAGAATAAGAACCACCAAAAAAAAAAAAAAAAGGAGTGAGGCTAACAAGAGGACATGGATCCAGCAAACGGGGAAGTTAACCAGAAGAGAAGTAAAGAGCGTTCTACAGCCCGGTACAGAGAGCGTCCAGATCAGAAGGGAGCAGGATAATAGATGCTGCAGGAGGAAGGGCTGCAAGAAAGACGAGGGGAGGGGAACAAGGATGGATTTCCTGATGTTTCTCACTAGGGTTTTACAGTTCCACTGAGGAGTGTGTGGAAAGCATTAATGAGGGGTACATTGAACACTGAGCAAATTAAGAAGGAGGCCATTATTTACTAGAGCAGGAGAAACAACTGTTGCTAGAAATGTATTTAGTGCCTGGGTCTGGCTCCAGGGCACAGGCTAAGGTGAAGGGTTGGAGCATGTCACCAGAGTAGCAAGCAGAAGATGTGCGGCACAAATGTCAAGTCCATGTAATCGCAGCATGCTGAGTCGCTCAGTTGGAAACCCTACTTATGTAGTCATAATGATGAAAACGATAAATATTAGTTAATCCACAAACTTGAGATATAATTATGGGGGGGGTTGTGAATGTGAATGGTGAGGGGCAGTGGTTGGAAGAAGTATTCATCTTCCATAATGTAAAGTCACTCAGAATTTCAAAAATCAAAGTCAATAAAAAATTACATATTAGTTATTTAGAAATACAGATGTTATTACAAAAGGAAATACCTAAACAAAGTAAAGTAACTGACTCTGTAGAGCAAAACTTTAGGTAGAGGAAGGGAGTAGCCGGGACTATGGCTTGTACTGATAAACTGTATAATACCTTGACTTTTGTATACATAATACAAAAACTGAAATTAAAAATATCAATACCTTAAAACAAGTCAGTGACTTTTTTAACCCACATGAATGACTCAACTTCAAGTGTATAGCCCATGTTTATTGAAGGGGGGAAAACAAGTTAAAATAGCAAAATACAAAAACCTGCTTTACTGTGCTGAATAGATCAATCTTCACATCTGGCAAGCCAGTTGGATTCATATTCTACCATCAAAATAACCAGCTAACCAACATTTTTTTTTCTGGGTGTTGAAACATTAAAACATGCAACAGAAGTTGCAATGTAATTTTAACCACCAAATTAACACACAAATTGGGTTTCTAATGAACACGTGGAAACAAATACTGTATTACTCTGATTCATACTGAGAAGCACTAGCTATTTAAGCTTTTCTGATATAGAAATCATCTGAATTATCAATTAATAAATCCATATTAGGAACATTTACTTATGTACAAACATGCAACGTACAAACAGCTCAAATATAGGAATGATCTTTCGCCACCTTCATCTCTGACAGTCAATGTCAGGACCACCCATGCCATCTGTACTTCCTTCTGCCCCTACCAGGGGAGAAATGAACACTCTAGTATGACCGGAGTTCTCATCACTACAGCTGCCCTTGCTGATGCCTTGGCGGTTGCCACCCCATCTCTCCTGAGCACATTCACCTCCCAGCAGGTCTGGCACCTACACATACCCACAGCTGCACCTTGAGAACCCTGGGTCCCCTGAGCATCTCTGCAGTTTCATTCCACTCCCACCTGGGAATTCTGGGGCTGAGGGAGAACCTACTTGGAATCTTGAGTTGTAACTTGGAAGTTTTCCCATAACAGCAATGATAAGATTGTTGCAATATTTCAGATATGATAAGGCATAAAGAAATTTGTGTACCAGCTTAACATACTGTTTTACTAGGAAATGACTCACAATTTTTCAACTCAACTTTATATTCTTAGCAAACAGACAATGAGTAAGTTAGAAGTAGACTCTGTAAAGAGTCAAGGAGAGACACATGACAAACAACAGCTGGAATATAAACATCTACAATATATATGCTTATCCAAATTTACTTGTTTGCATTGTCCTAATAATGAAAATATTCCTACAGTTTCAGTTTATTGTATAAAATACTCTACTATTACAATATTGCCATTTTACTGAGGTTAATGAGTAGCGTCCTCATTCTATTAATCAAGTAGCTATCCTTTTCTTTCCTTTACCCAAAAAAGTTTCATCCAGCTGAACTACAAACAGACCCTGAACAATATAATTGGCAATCTAGTCATTCATTTCCTGTTACAGGTGAAAGGAAAAACCCAAAGGCTGCATCAACTCCTTTCTTCCATGCTGGTTTCAGTTCTGAGTTTTAATAAAATGAGTGTATTACAAGGATGATTCTGATTTCTCCAACTGTGAGAATCTACAGAGACTCAGGTTAAGAAGGAAATAGAAAAGGGATTTTTTCTCTCCATTTTTTAATGTTTTACTAAGGATTAGGAAAAGTCAGGCACTTCAGATAAACGTAAAGTACAGTAGGACTACATTTCTTTTGCTGACTGCTGAAGAAAGATTAATAAATGATCAAGGCTTAAAATAACCCCCTTCATCTTTCAAAATTTCAGCAAGACTTCATGATAAAAAAGCAGCAATGGCACATAATCATCAATGACATCTTCTGGTTCTGCATCTCCAATATTTTCTGAGGGCAATTATGTGCTGGGCACACTTCAAAGGAACAAGATTGGCGGTGCCTGGGTGGCTCAGTCAGTTAATGGGGTGGTTAGAGCCCCGCATCAGGCTTTGTGCTGATAGTTCAGAGTCTGGAGCCTGCATTGATTCTGTGTCTCCCTCTCTCTCTGACCCTCTCCTGCTCACATTCTGTGTCTCTTTCTCTCAAAAATAAATACACATTTAAAAAAAAAAAAAAGGAACAAGATCGATGAGGGCTCTCCTCTCACAGAACATAATGAAGTAAAAGAAGATAATTTTACGCCATCATAAATCTATAAAGAAGAAAATGCAGTGATACAGATGAAAAGGAGGGGGCTATTTTAGAACAGGGTCAAGGCCTAGTTGAGGTGGTGACATTTAAATTTAGACACAATGAGAAGGAATCAGCCACAGGGAAGATCTGGAAGAAGATCTTTCCAGCCAGAATAAAAGCAACCACAAAGTCTCTATGATGGCAACAAACTTGTAGAGTTTGAGAAACAGATGAAAGAAAAGAAAAAAAGCTGGTGCGGCTGAAACCTAGTGACTGGGGTGGGGAGAGGGACAGGAGATGAGGACGGTGGACAAAACGGGAGCCAGATGGGCAGTCTGTGGACCATGGCAAAGAGCTAGGTTGAATTGAAGTGTGGTAGAAAGCTATTAGAAGTTTTTAAGTAATGGAGCGTTAAGATCTTTTATTTTTCAAATGCCATTCTTGCTGTTCTGTGGAGACTGACTTATGGAGGGTACACATGGCAATGGAAGACCAGTTAGGAGATGGTCTATAGCAATACATGAGTAGAGGCCATGATGGCAAGGATGACTGGTAGTAGGGAAAATGAAGTTAAGGGGAAGGATAGATGTAAGAGCTGAAGTCCTAGTCTTCTTGCTTCATGGAACCCTTCATATCTCAGTAATTTTTTTCACCCATAAGCCAAAAGAAATACCTAATGGTTCGGCTTATTAAGGTACAGACTACCTAACAGTAGTGGTCTGAGCATGTCTGTGTTTCCCTCACAAATTTAAAATATCTCCTGGATCCCCCTGTGAGAAGTGTCTCGTGCTCTGTTACAGTTTGGGAATCATGGTTTGGAGCTTACTCCCTAGAGGACAGGATGGGGGAGCAAGAAGAAAGAAAACCAGAGAGGATTCCTATACTTTGAACAACTTAGCAGTGCCACTCAAGAGATGGGTATGAATGAGGGAAACCAAACCACCCTGAATGGGTGGTTATATCCCGTTTGTACATAAGGAAGCTGAGATTCAGAGTAGCTGTAAGTCACTGAATGCAGAACAATAGGTCAGGACATCTAACAAAATCTGACTCCAGGTCGACTGATGCCTAAATAAAATAATAATGTAATAAATAATAAACTGCTATGAGGTAGTCACATTGGAGTACCTTAAATATGGCATCTCTTTACCTAACCATATTATTAAATATGTTGGAGTGTCTGATTCCAAAGTCAGCTATAACATACTCCCTCTTAGCTGATAAAGTGACAGGAAGGTGTGGCAAATGGCAGTCTCATCACTTAGCCTCAAAATTTTTCTCTTCTTTCTTTCTTTTTTTTTTTTGTAATGTGAAATAAAGGTCTTGGGGGCAAAAAATGAGGCTGAACATTTTACTAATGTCCACAGCTACTGTTGTAATGACTGCGCTTGTATTTCTATTCCTAAAATTAAACCAGTCTAATTGTCTGCCCTCATCCTGGCCCAGCCCTGAACAGGCTATGTATGGGGAAAAGCTCTAAGCAGAATATTAGCTGAATGTTGACTCCTTAGGGCAGGTTGGCACCACCTCAAAGCCTTGATGGGGCCTGGCTGTGGGAGTGGCAGGGAATGTGGACAGAGAAACACATACACTCCACGAGGCAAAATGGTCCCCTGAAATCTGGACCTCAATGTAAAATGTAACAAGTGCAAAAACTCTGCACTTTCCTAAGAAAACATACCTCTGGGGCCAAGTTTAGTTTCTTGCAAACAGTCTTAGATACGTGATTAAATTCCTTAAACATATTTATGATAAATGGCTGAGAAGAGAGCCTTAAGGAAGGTGAAGAAGCTCACGAGAAGAATCCGTGAGGAGGCTGTTACTTCTGTGTAGGAAACTAAAGTTAAAACTGCATAGTTAAATCTACTTTATACATTTTTGTGTTTTCTGGTACTGTGCGTTTTTCCAGAAATGGAAATAGGAGCACCTTAATTTAGTTCTGTATATTTTTAATCTGCCCAGTACAAAATAATCTTATCAAAATAAATGAAGATGTTCCATCAAGAGACACTGTTCATTTTTCTCCCTGCCACAAATGACATGTCATCAGACTATCTGTCTCTGCATTGAGCAGCTTAATAGCATTTGAAATCCTGCAATTCTATCAGTCACAGGAAGCATAATCACAAACTTGGATAGCAGTCACTAACTTAGCTTTTCCCGTTGCCCTAAGAAAGAAGGAACCAAGACATCTAACTTGCAGAATTGTTGCCATGGATCTTCACTGTTGAAACCCAAACTAAACTTAAAGAGTATTCATCTAGTACTACAAATCACTAGTAATGCTGTTGCAGTTTGTCACTGATTCTAAAGGTCAGGACTCATTTGGCAGTGGTTTTGGAAGATCCTGTTCTCAAATCTTGAGTGCTGTAGCTGTGGTTCTCCTAAGACCATAACTGCAACAAATGAAAACCAGAAGTTACAAAGATTTCACATAGTCAGGCCAAAATAGATCCAATCGTAACACTAGGCTATGACCCCTGACTACAAACAGAATGAAGGAAAAAAAAAAAAAAAAGTAGTAACTAAAATCTAGCTGGCTCTCCCTGGGGAGTACTTCAAGGAGGGAAATTTTACTGTCTGTATGCTCCTTAGGGAAAAATAAATCTGCAGTTATAATAAAGCATAATAGCTGTTATGACAATTATCTACTCAGAGTGCTATAGAGCATCATATAAATCAGCCCAGGGAGGCAGGCAGATGGCATGTAACCTGAGTTTAACTTCTTTTAGGGTAAGCTGGATATTAGGCCTGGGAGAATGGTATGTACGAAGGCACTGAGGCCTGGATTCGTTTAAGCATCACAGAGGTACAGGGTATTCAGTATAGCAGGAGAGGTATAGTGTGTGGAAGTGGCTGGACACAGGGCATGCAAAGACGGACAAAAGTCAGGACATGAAGGCTCTTAGACTTTGAGCTGAAAGCGGTGGGAACTACTAATGATTTTTAAGTCAAGAAGGGATAGGATTCGACTTTGTTTCAGAAAATTCACAGGCAGAGATAAGGACAGACTGAAGGAGGTGAGAGTTAAGGCAGAAAAATCCTCTGAGTCTCTTCCTACAGTGTTGCCCAGCCCCTGGCCTCACATACGTGAGCTAGGGTAGGTCTACCTTGATTTTTCTCTCTTAGGAATTAAGAATTGAGACAACTCCAGTCAATTAATTGTGGATTCTTGAACTCAGAAGTACATTTAAAGTTATGTGGCAGGGTGTGACCAAATATGAACAACAACAACAACAAAAAAAACCCAGAGGAAGATCTCAAAAAGAAAGGAGGAAGAGGATGCATTCAGCCAGAGAAAAGCAAGGACAAAGTACCATGTGGACACAGAGGCTGAGCAAGTGACTCTCTAGTTTCTGGATTCAGCCCCTTTGTAGGCCCAGCTACATTTCCTGCCTTTAGTCTCTAACTCTTACTGCAAACTCCCTTATTTTCCTTAAGCTAGATTTGAATGGGATTCTGGTGTTTGCAAATACAATGAACCCTGACTAAAGCAGAGCCTGAACTCAGACATATAATGAAAATAAAGCAAATAGAAAGGATAGAAGAGATGTTCAGGAAGTAAAAGTGAAGGAAATTGCAATTGTTGTATTTACAAGGGTGAGCTCCCATATAGTGTCTTGGGCACCCACCTCACTGCAATGGGGATTACAGGAAAGGGAAAACTGGAGAGAAATTATAGGCATTTGGCTTTGTACATATGGACACTGGTGAGAGTAGGATATCCAAGTAAAAATGTCCAGTAGTTGGATATAATTGTGTATCTCAGAGCAGTTCTGATGTAGAAATGTGGATTCGGGTCATCCCTCACATGTAGATGGTCATCAAAACCATGAGAGAGAATGAAATCTCCAGCAGATCTATAAGCCAAGGTCTGGGGAGCACCCACATTAAGGAACAAAGCAAGTAGGCAAAGTCATGAAGGAGACTCAAGATATCATGCTGTGATGTGCCAACAAAGGAAACATTTTAAAGAACCATGACCAAGTGAGGAGAGCCTAGACAGCTCACTTACCGAGTGGACAACAAATACAAGTGTGGAAAGGAGAATCAAACCCCCCAACACCATCTGACTATCTCCTATGGCAGTCATTTTGCTGCCTCCTTTCATCTTCAAAGGAACTTTTCAAGACAGGTGGCACCATATTCTTTTAAGGATGAGGGGGAAAAGACCAAAGTTCCCTGGGGATGGGCTAAGTCCTACTGTGTGTCTCTAGTCCCTAGCAGAGTGCCTTCTGCCTACTTGTTTAAAGAATGAAGAAAGAAGTGAACATCTCTACAAGTTTTTAATAGTCTACCTGGAATTACCCAGACTAGTTACTCTCAAATTTACCTATGATTTGGGGGAGGGGGGGAGCAAGGTTTCACTTTATGGACACAGCAAGCCTATTTCTTAGGGTACAGCCCTGGATTTCATGTTGTTATTTCAACTTATTAACAGCATCTCGATTTCATCTACTTACCTTTCAGCAAAGCAGTAGTCAGAGAAAGGGTAGGCAAAGAACTCATGTTTTTATATTACTGAAGATGTCCTGGGGAACCCAGAATCTTAGTTGTTGATACGTTAACAAACCATGGAGATAAATTTCCATTAATTGCCACAGAACCTTAAAACTCACATCTGATTCAGAAAGCATGCAAAAGGATATGACCATCTTTTGATGTAAACCACAAGTCAGGCCACGTGAGGTATATTAGCTCTGATCACTCAAAGGTCACTGAGGTCTTTTCTCCCTGACTTAAACTTCAGATAAAAAGAACACCCCTAATACTGAAGTGGACAACACTCCTAACGTATCTGTGAGTTACAAGAAAAACACTACTATGATTTCTTTCTATATTCTGAAAACAGAGACATGAATGAAAGAATATTATAACAATTTTCTATCTACAGAGGATGGCTTAAATCCTGGATTAACGGGCATGGGCCAAAGAGGATGCATTAACTGCGGGATGTCCCTGCTTTCCACAAATTCCCTGGAATTTACAAAATGCAATACATGCTGAGCAGAAATGAAGCTTGCATGGACCCAGTGCCTCCCATGGGCCTGAACCATACATACTATTTTCATTTAATCATCGTAAAAGTATTATTCTGGATTTCCAGATCACTGAGACTCTGAGAAATTAAAACAGCATGTAGTGCTTACACAGCAAGTGTACCAGGTTTGGATTCAAATTCAGATCGAACACCAAACGTTGTGTTCATATTTGATACATCACGTTTCTGGCCAGAAAACAAATGCATGTAAAGAAATTTTAAAAATCTATCAAAAAAAAATCACTTATATATGTCCTCTTCATGTTCCAGGTAAAACTAGTCTTTCCATATACAGTGTTCCTAACAACATATTAACGTGGCTTTTATAATGCTGTGTGGTAAGTATTTGTGTCTAACTGCTGGTAGAATAAAGATTTCTCAATGACAAGAATTATGTTTGAAGCTCTATCAATAATAGGAAATGCTGGTTGAAGGAATAAATGAATACTTTAGTTTTAAGATTCCTATGACGAGACAAAATTATTCATGATTATATAAAAACCTCCAAAAAATAATAATATTCAAGGAAATATATTCTCATCATTTCTTATGAAACTTTTATTACTTACTTTTTGTATGGTTAGTGACTTTTTTTCACTAAAAATAAATTTGCTATAACTGTGGAAAGACACTAAGAACGTCCATATCCAATTGTGTGAACTTATTTTTTATACATATTTGATGACACAGCAAGATTTTAAACAGATGCTCTTACTGCCCTGCCCCCTATGCTCTTGGCCCCTCTCTGAATGTCCCTCTAGTTATGGAAACTACTCTAGAATCTGACAATTTATAGTTAAACTGTGTTCCTCTTCTTTGGTCCTGAGAACTCTGGCTCCAGGGAAGAGATTGCTCAGGGAACCAAAGAATGACTGTAGGCATGACACTACCTGAGGGACTGGGGATGGTGAAGAAGTATTCCTGGAATAGTGCTGAATCACATTCTACACTATTCCTCAGCAGGATTTGAACTCTGCTAACTGAGATCAGCTGAGATGCTTCACTGCATCCCAGACCCTACCACACTTTCCCTGCTCCTTACTCATGCTTCTTGGTAGCATCCCTCCCCCCCCCCCCCAAATCACCTGCATCCAATCTTGATCTTAGAGCCTGTTTTGGAGAACTCAAACTAAGACAGGTGTGCAACATACACAGAGGGAAATGGAAAGCAAACAGACACACTAGAAAGCCCTTCTGTTTAGAGGGTTTAGAGCTTCTCTGATGAGAATGCTTTGTTTTGCACATTAAGACAGTGACAGTGATCTGTCATGAAAAATGGCCTTAGACTCCAAAGGTGGAAGTTGCATCCTTTCCCTTGTACATGATTTGAGAGGCCAGTGAAGTTCACTCAGCTTGAGCCTACCCTTACAACATTATGGAAGCCATGTTCTCGCACATCAGGCTTGCTACACAATCTTGGGGCAAAGCACTGTCAACTATAACCAAGATCGTGCTTCTAAAAAAGATATGCTTTGGAAATAAAAGTGTGGTCTTAACAAATAAGGTGCTAAGTATCTAGGACAATGACAAGCATTTAACCAATCTTTCAAAAATTATGTCTACCAAATACATTTTCTCTTTTTAGATTAAAAATGATCTCCTGCAGTCTGATAACTTTCCAAACAAGAAAGGTTTAAAGTGTTTCAAACACAAATGTTTTAGCTTCCATTTTTGAAACCCCATTTTTCCTCATCAAATGTACATTAAAGCTCATCTACTTCACTTGACAGGTAATTAGAATGAAGTCAAGTAACTGGCATGCCTAAAGTCCCACTGTGGAGACAGATTTTGAAACTAATTCTCTCCTGATTCCTGGGCCAATATTCTTCCCAACACATTAAACTCATCTTGCAAAGGAGTGAACCCTGAACCTTCACTATTTCTCATCTGTTTAATCACTTTCATCTAATGAACACAACTGACTACCAATACACTCATCCTGAAGCATTTCAATGGGGTAAGCATGTTATCATTCAACAGCTTTTCTGGATTATGTTCAGAGTCCTACTGAGGTGGTGGGAGAGAAGAATGTTCACATTAGTGAGCAGATGCTTTGGTCCATGCATCCTGCCTGCTGAAGATCTCCGAGAGCAAAACCTCACCTCTGGCTCCGATTTACAACAGGAGAATGCATAAATCCTTATTGTTTTCCTCTTATTTCTTGTCACTTTTATTTGTCTCTACATTTACCACCATCTGCCCATGCCTGCTTGCTGTACCATGTTTCCTGACTGCATGATCATTTTTTATACTAGGAGAGTTTGTTGAGGATAAAATGAGAATGGAACAGATACAGAAATACTGCCCTTATGAAATTAATGACAATGATTAACAAATATAAATGCCTCACCCAGTCATTGATTGGGCTGGCTTGTCCAGGAACTCTAGATAAGGGTAGAAAGCAAAGGCTTTACTTAACTGGGTACCAGGAGATTAAAGAATGTAATGAGCTTTATGATTCTTGAGATGGATACACACAATCATTCCACATTCTTTTTTAATCCTTGGATGGTAATGAGTTCCACTGACTTTGATTTCTTACCTTATATTACCCCCAAACAAGCTTTAAACAGTCAGCCCTGGGCATTTCAGGTGTTCTAAAACTAGAGTGGTTCATGTGATCTGGAGTCAGAAAATCAGGGTTCCACCCTCACTGCTAAAACTTATTAACTGGATGACAATGAATAAGTCATTTAACTTGTTAAGCCCTAGCCTTAGCTACAGAATAAACGGAAGAACTGGCTCTACTTGACAGGATTTTTATGAACATCTGGAAAGATCGTGTCTATAAAAAGACTTTATAGTGTTACACATGTAACATGGTAAAAACGTTTATTATCATGATCATAATACATAATTATACCATTAGAGGGGCTAGCAGTTTTGTCCTAATTTTTTTTCATTTTCTGTGAATATTTAAGTGAGTTAATGCATGCTACAGGAATATCTGGTATTTAATGTTCAGTGAAGGATAGCCCTTAATATTATTACTATAAGGGCATATTTTCCAAAATCCTTTATTATCTCTTGTAAATATGAGAGAAGAAGAGATCACCTGGGGATTAAGGGAATGCAGCTACAGAAGAATCACTGCCCATCCAATATAAATGCCTATTTCCCACTCCCACTTTGAGTTAGTAGAACAGGGAAGAGTAGGAAGAGAGAAATCTTGGAACCTTAATCTAAAAGAAGAATAGGTTAAAAGTAGAGTACTGACACAGAGTACCCAAAAGAAATCTATTCTCTCACAATGGTTTTTACCTGAAGCTGACTCAGAAGCTTAAATTTCTGGATTTCCTTCTCCTCTTTACTACTGATCTTCTGTGTAATCTTAAAGTGAGCCATTTAACCACTTGGTGGTCTTCCCAGGTAAAAATCTGTTAACTCCCACCCGTCTAAGATGGACTGATTACATGTTCATAAGAATGTATCAAGATACAGCTTATAAGTTGCTCAAAAGAAGCAACATGCTATCAAAACCTCTAAACAGCCAGGTGTTTTCCTTATTTTTTTACTTTTTCTCCTTCTTTCCCTCCCACATATACACACATTTTGGCTGTAGTAATAACAATGTGGAAGGGTTCAAGTATCAGTAGGCATCCAGATAAAATTTGTTAGATAGGAAATGGAAATTTTCTTGACTTTATAAGTAGAGCTTAGAAGAGATCACAATGAGAGTTCTTAAGAAGTTTCCTCCACATTAATCATCATCAACTTCATCTATTACTCCTCTCCTTTTTAACACATGTGGAAATATTTTATTGGTCTGTGAGATATAGTGCAATAATATCAACACTTTTATATTAGGAAAGCTAGTACTCCATGTACTCTGTTCTTTCTCTACTGTGAAAAGAAAATAATCTATTCAACATGTTTTGAAATTAAGTGATTAAAGTCTTATTAGAAAATTGCTTCTTCTAAGAGTTTTAATGTAGTGTCTAAAGTATGTAATGCTTTTAAGAACTCGAAGCTCACTGTTTGATAGGATAGCAGATAAGGTACAGGTTAGGATATAAATGTGAGTTGTACGAATAAGAAATACTTAGACATACACACACACACACAAAATATTTTTTTTCCTTGGAGAGGATGTGAAAATTAAATATTACGAGAGAAAATCTATTTCCTTGACTGAGGTAGGATACTAAATAGGTCAAGGAGATAGAAACAAAAATTCTATGAGGGAAAACAGACAAAACTAAACATGGTAAGATATAAATGCAACTGGAAGAATGATTTATCTTTCAGTATCTTTCCATATGATCTTCCTATGAACTTTTCTTGGTGAGAGACAGAATACAAAATACCTCATATTTCAGTTTCACACAACTTCCAGGTGAAAGACAGACTTTGTAAAAAGATTTCAACTTCTACAGATTATTAGGTTGGGCTGTGAATCTGAAGAGCACTGCCTACTTTATTTCCCACTTAGCAGGAAAAAGCTGGAAAGAAAAAGTAATGAAATACACATAATGAATATCCATTAAAAACAGAACTCCAAATTAACAAAATGACATTTTTTAAAATAAGAAAAATACGTAATTAATATTTTCTACTAAAAACAAAACATAAACTACCAGATTCCAGTTAAGAAATTATTTTAAATTAGAAGCAACAAAACTTACGATAGTATTTACTGAATCTTAAGAATGGAGAAAGACACACACACCAATACAGACTAGAAAGAGTAAAGGATAACACACTATAGGAATGACTCCCAGATTAGTCATCTTCCATCCAGATGATGACAGTAGTGCAGTCTGTTATAATGAAAGATTTGCATTAAGTTTTATGGGCTTAAAATATGAATGTTTGAAACTGTGTATTATGAATAACCAGCAGTTATTTATCATAGGCATCTTTCATTTAAGTGTCTAACCCTCTACCTCCAGACATTAAAATGTCGTATTAATTTCTTCAGGGAGTTGGCCATCTGTTTTGCATCACATAGAAGCAATCTAAATTGAGCCATCATTTACCTTATTTATTCTTCCTACTTTCCAGGATTAATACTCAACTGCAAGCAAAAGCTGTTTGACAATGCTACCTCTATTATGTACAGTTTGTGATAAGCAAAGCACATAATGACTACCATAAATCTTAAGAAATATCAGGATTCTTAGACTCATATCACTTGATCTCACTGTGAAAAGACTGAGTATTTGGAGAAATAAATGCCTTATTAAAATCTGAAAACCCTGGGGTGCCTGTATGGCTCAGCCAGTTAAGCATTCTACTCTTGATTTCGGCTCAGGGCATGCTCATGATTCGTGAGTGGGAGCCCTACATGGGGCTCTATTCTGGCAGCACGGAGCTTGCTTGGGATTCTGTCTCCCTCTCTCTCTGCCCCTCCCCCCACTCACTATCTCTCTCACTCTCTCTCAAAATAAAATAAACTTTAAAAAATTAAAACCTTAATCAGCATGGTTTACACTAGATATCTGTGAATGGACTATGACAGCCATTTCAACTAGGAACACACCTGGCCTCAGCCACTACCCATCAATAAGAGTTGGCTCTGTTGATGATGTTTTCTAGGAATACAATAAAGCAGAACAAAAAACAGAGAATATATTTTAAGTTAGGTTGATAAAATAGATATTCACATAGGATATCATTGCACTGCATTATTTGAAAGTATGAGCCTCATTACAATTCTGTTCCATCACCACACTTAGGATGGTAGACACAGAACCATTGTGGTGCACCTCATCCAGAAAACAAACATAATCCCAAGTAACTTCAAAGGAAAATGTCAAGAGTCCTAAATACAAATGGTTTACCAAGCAAATTTGAATTTTACATGATTTGCATTTTTTGGTGAATAATTTCAGCCAATAGGTTGTGGGGGAGAATTTTCCAAGATTTAGCAGGTTTTCACCCAACAACTAATTTCTCGGCAAAACTCATGACTTTCCTCTAACCCATGTTGTATTACCTAGGATCTTAAAAGTCTTTTCTGTGGAGGACTGAATAGTCCTGCCCAGCCCTTATCACAATTTGAAATTCTATATTAAACTGTGAATTTATTCATGTCTACTTTACTCATTCCTGTGTGTCTCGTATAAAATAGGCCATTAAAAATGTGTTTAATGTGAATGAATGAAACATGCTACAACCTATTCATCCTGCTCCACCTCCCAAACCCATACAACTTTGGGGATTAATCTGAAACTAGACAATATGAACTTTTGTGTCTTCCCATTCTGATGGTAATAAACATCTTCTATTAATGTTTTCATCACATTGTATTGTAACTGCTCCCAAAAGAAACAAACTAGTTATCTGAGTGCCCATTAATCCCTGGCAAGGCCAGATGATTCCCTTTTGTTTCACTTTCTAACCAGCATCAAGTAATGGCTTATGAAAATGATACATTCATTAGCTCAGAATATAAGGAAGTATCAGATGATGTACAAGAAGAAATTTATGATATCAAATAAGGCAATAAAATATAACAATATAAATCACCTCCTTCTAAACCACACATCGACAGGATTAAAAATTGCAAAGTATCTTCCAAAAGGAGGATCCTACACAATTCATACAACAAAACACCAAAAGTCCTATTCTTTTTTTTTTTTTTCCATGTAAAATAATTCCTTCACAATTCCTTTTCAGTAAAAAGCCAGGAAAGAAATACATACATGATGGTGTTAATGCCTGAGAGCTGTTGGAACATTTGCAGACCACAACCCACAATTAAAGCTCGGCGAGTTGGGGGATAACTCAGCATTCTGCAGATCACAGGTCCAGCTTTTTTAAAAAGAAAGAAAAAGAAGGACACATCTATTATTTTCAGCTCCCACAGTCATTGTTCCCATTAGGATTAATTTCCCCAAATCTCTGTGAATGTCAACATAACTGGGCATTATAAAATAGAACATATATACTTTTACAGAAATCTGGGCACGATGTATTTTCTAAAACAGATTTAGTATATACTTGAGTTTAAACTGTAAAAGCAACAAGGAACAACTGAAGTTAAAGCAATTTATGGGTTCTAGGAAGACCTACATAATTGGAACTGTCAGAAATTATTCTTCCTTAAATCCCTACAAACTGCATTAACTACTCTTCATTTTTCCACTTTCTTGGCAATTATTATTTAAAAATCCATTCAATGTGGGACTACTTACAAAGTCACTGGCAAATTGCTTTAATCAACCAAAAGAATGGCATTCATTAAAAACAATTAAACAAGGAACAGAATTCATTCCAATTTATCTGACTTAAGTAACAAAATTCTTTCCAACCTATTCAATTAAAGTTAAGAAATTTGGGCAAGGTATCAGACTTGGTTATGGTTTATATGGTGTATACTATTAATAATGCTACCCAAAAGATAATAAAGAAAAAAATTACATAGGGTTATAAATAAATATATATAAATATATTTTTTTTCTAGATTTTTGAATAGTTCCCTAAGGGGCATTCAGTGATCTTTTTAAAATACAAATGGGCTTTCAAAATGGCACAGATGCGTTGGTCTCTATGTCAGAACACTAGATCAATTTTGGAAAGCTGCAGATATGAACCACAGAGGTCATATGTAAGATAACTAACCTTATTGACGTCTATGGTCTGGGCATAATTATTAAAACTGCCCCTTCTAGTCCCAGAAGTACTTCAAGCACACCTTTACCTTAGCTTGAAGAGGCATTCTATACAGTGTCCTCATGGGGCCAGGGTTGACTCCCAGGACCTATGGTATTCCCGCTGTTAGAAGAGATGGCCTAGGATCACTGGAATGTTAATTGCTTAATTAGAGGAATTCTTCCTGGAGGCCAAGTTTCATTAGTAACCCTAAACCAATGTCAAGTTCAAAATCCAAGGAAATTTTACCATTTCAGCAACCTTTAGGAAATCTAATATCCCAGTTCACAAAAATGGAATAAAATATGCTGTTGTCTTGGCAATAAAGTTAACATGGGATGTTGAGCCAGGGTATTAATTAGAATGAACATTATCAGGTGAGAATATTCATCTCTACATGCATGTGATTAAACACATGAAAAACTTGATTTACTGCAAGATTTTGTCCTGAAATGGTAAGACAGGATACGGACAGACAGAGAGCATTTAGGTCATTCAAAGCTTAATGCAGTGACAAACCCCTTTAGAAAGGAGGGTTGAAAGTATTTTAATGTCAAATGTTTTAGTTTAAAGTAAAGCAGTTTTATAACCTAGTGTATCAGAAAAGCTGAAATAGGTAGATTTTCAAAGCTTACTGTGACAATAATGAAATACATCTGGATCAGTTGACTGAAAGGTAGCAGGTTCGCCTGCAATTCAGCTATCTGTAAATGAGCCACAACATGAAAAACACACACAGCATCATAAAATGATACACCAATTCCATAAATAAAAAAAAATAAGTGAAAATATTATCACTACTTTGTATACCATGGAAAATTTAAAACAACGACGACAACACAAAAATAAAACCCCTTTTTCAGCTTTTAGTACTAAACCTCCATAGATGAGAAACCGGTGTTTTGCAAGGAATCTATTATAATCTGTGGGCAGGCTGTGCCTACTTTCACTATTAACTGTTCCATGATTTGATGGACAGACTAGGTAATAATGATTTTAGGAGACAGAAAATAAAGAGAATAATTAGGACCAAATTAGGATTAAAGTTTGACTTGTATAAATAACAAGATATATACTATTGTATAAATGTCACATATGTTATTTCCTAGTTTTTTAAAATTCTGAGTTTTTTTAGCTTTTTCTTGGTTTTGATTTCCTGCTAAAAATAAACAATAGCGGTTCTGTTATTAGAATGGCTTTAATATAACAGATAAATTCTGGTCACAGCAGTGCACATCTGATTATGCATAAATAAAAGGAAATAATTTCCTTTCATTAAAATTATAACCAGCTTTATTAGGCAGTAAAATTGACGTAAATGCAAACTATCATTAATTTTTGTATCACAGAAGATATGAAGCAGAAGAAAAAGATCAAACATATAATTGGTTGAATGTTTGTAAGTGAAATTTAAAATGTCATGCTCCACTTATTATATTTGATTTTTATAATAAAAACATTTAGTGTATACAAACATTTTACAATTTTAAAAAGTTATTTGTCTTTGGACACAAATTCCCACACAATAAAACCTACTGGACTCAAAATATAACATACACTAAAACACCAGATGAAAGAACCAAACATAGGTTCACCCTTTTCCTCCATTTGAACACTTCATACTAATATTCACAATGGCTGTCCAAGTGTGGCAGGTACTCCAGTGGCAAGGATGAAAAGGACAGTCCTACAAGTGTAGCCACTCCTGTTTAATGGCTGTCTATGAGCCAAGCCTACAGATGTTTCTCCAGGTGTAATTAAAAATGCACTTAGAACTCACTCTGAATAAAATCCAGCTCCTGATTTCCACTTCCACACAAGATGGGAGTGATGGTACCAGATTTGCCTTCAACCTTGAAACCAACTAAAAGTCATGAAAAATGTATTGGACAATAGTTCTCATGATAATGGGTAACAGGTAACAAAGGGTAGTGACCCTCTGAGATTCAGGACACAAAAGAAGTGAACCCAACAAAGACTGCCCAGCTTAATGCCTCAAAAAAAGTTTCCAGGACCACAATACAAAGAGGGAAGCTAGGCAGACCCTGGTGGTCTCCCTGAATTGAAAGGATGCAGCTCAGAATGCAGGGATGCCAAAGCAGCTAGGCTTGCCAGAGTGGAGAGAAATTCACAGACAGGGGACAATGGAGATCTGCAGTCCCCCTTGGGTATTCCTCCATTGAGTGGGTATGTGTGAGGAAACTACTCAAGGCAGGATAAGAGCTGCAGGAAGGGATTAAAGAATTCCACTCCAGGACTTGTTTGTACCAATCAGAGGGAAAGATCTAGAGTGTAAGGAAGAGTAATCAAAAGTACCCAGATTAAACACTGCTTGGGTACCATCCAAAAGAGTTTAAAAATCAAGACCCCCCTGCTTCCAAGGAATTGAATAGCATCTGAGAACAAGTTCATACAGTAAGATAAAATTTATAATGTCTAGCATACAATAAAAAATTATCAGACATGCAAAAAGGCAGGAAAGTACAACCTGTAACAGCAAAGGGACTAATTCATCAGGAGGACATAACAATCCTAATGTTGAGGCACTTAATAAGAGTTTCAAAACATATGAAACAAAAATTGATACAACAGCAAGGGGAAATAGAGAAACCCAAAGTCATACTCAAATATTTCATCATTCTCTTTTCCATAACTCATACAATTAAGCAGGCTGAAAATTTGCAAGATACAGACGATTTCAACAACATGATCAACCAACTTGAGCTGACATTTTAAACAACATTCTACTGGGGCGCATGGGTGGCGCAGTCGGTTAAGCGTCCGACTTCAGCCAGGTCACGATCTCGCGGTCCGTGAGTTCGAGCCCCGCGTCAGGCTCTGGGCTGATGGCTCAGAGCCTGGAGCCTGTTTCCGATTCTGTGTTTCCCTCTCTCTCTGCCCCTCCCCCGTTTATGCTCTGTCTCTCTCTGTCCCAAAAATAATAAACGTTGAAAAAAAAATTAAAAAAAAAAATAAATAAACAACATTCTACTGACCAAGAGCAGAATACACATTCTTTCCAACAGTAAATGAATGGTAAATGTCACGGAATAACTTAGCAAGAGAGATTATATTCTCAGCTCTAAAACCAGTCTTAATTAATTTAAAGGTATTTAAGTCACACAAAGAATGTTCTTGTACCATAAAGAAATTAATGCAGAAATCAATAACTGAACTGGAAAATTCCCTCCTTATTGGACACTAAACAATACATTTCCATGGAAAAGAGAAATAAAGGGAAATCAGAAAGTATTTGAGCTGAAAGAATATGAAAACACAACAAATGAAATATCGTGGAATGCAGCTAATGTAAAACAGAGGAAAATTTACAGCAGTGACCATGGCTTCCACTTTACAAAACCAGGAAAAGAGGGACAAATGAAACCCAAATAAACAAGATAAAAAGAAATAAAGAGTAGAATAGAAATCCAGGAAATAGATAAAAAGACAGTTGAGGGGAAAAAAATCAATGAAACCAAAAGCCAGTTAGTTCTTTGTAATATAAATAATATTGATAAATTTTGAGCCACACTGTGGTAGGGATGAATAATAGCCCTCAAAAGATATGCATATGAACTAATCCTTGAAACTTGTTAATGTTACCTTAGATGGCATAAAAGAACTTTGCAGATGTAGTTAAGTTTAAGGATTCTGACATGGGAAAAGGGAGAATCAGGACAGGATGGAGAATCAGGACAGGATGGGAGAAAGCAATGTGGCCATGAACACTGAGACTGGACTGATGCAGCCATAAGCCAAGAAATGCCAGTTCCACCAGAAGCTGGAAAAGCAAAAAACAAATTGTCCCCTTAGAGCCTCTAGAGGGAGCATGACCCTGCCAACACCCTTGATTTAACCAGTGAAACGAATTTCAAATGTGAGGCCACCAGACAGTGAGAATAAATTTCTACTGTTTTAAGCTACCAAGTTTTAGTGATTTTTTACAACAGCCATAGGAGATAATACACAGAACAATCAGGAAAAAAGAAAGAGAACATACAAGTTGTTATCATGGATCAGAGAAGTGTCATCGATACAGATTCTACAGATAATTAAAAAATAATAAGGGGTATTATGAAAAACTTCACGGCATCAAATTCAACATCTTAGATGTAATAGGCAAATTCTCTAAAAGACAGAATCTTCCAAAGCGAACTCAAAAAATAGCCTGAATATACTATAAGCTATTTTAAAATAATGAGTTTTGCAGTTAAAAACTTTCCTCAAGTCTTAATGCTTTGACAGAAAATAAAATAGGTCAGGGGCACCCAGGTGGCCCAGTCAGTTAAGTGTCCAACTCCCGATTTCAGCTCAGGTCATGATCTCACGAATTTGTGAGACCAAGCCCCATGCTGGGCTCTGTGCTTACAGTGCAGAACTGGCTTGGGATTCTCTCTCTTCCTTTCGTTCTCTGCCCCTCCTCCACTCTCTCTCAAAAACACATTAAATTTTTTTTTTTTTTTTTTTTTACAAAAGAACGCAGATTAGCAGTTGCTTGTACAGGAACAGTTAAAAAGGAGCACAAAAGAAAGTTTTGAAGGAGCAAGGACATGGTCACCATCATGACAGTGGTGAGGGTTTCACAGTGTACACATCTGTCAAAATGTACCAACATATAAACCTTAACTATGTACCATTATTATATGTAAATTATACCTCACTGGATATACTAAACATAACACACACAAACACACACACACACACACCTTTACAAATAAATAAACTATGTCAATAGGGCTGACACAGTGAATGATTGGGAAGGAGAAAATTCAAACATTCGAAGACCATAACCTTCGCTGAAATAAGGGCACAAAGGAGTTATTAATTAGATGCAACAACATATTTGATTAAACTGGACTGATGCAATCAGCTGCAAGATTATCAAGTGAGAACTGTTGAGGATGCAGGACCCTTGGAATCTCTTCAAGATTTTCCTTGCTCTTATCTTCCCTTTCCTTTTGTTTTTGTTTGTGGATTTTGCCATGTACTAAAGAAAACTTAAAGAAGAAGTAGAACACATGATGACTAATGAATTCCAAGACGCAAACTGTAGGCGGCTTCTCCACTGCTGAGTCTTCACAGACTAAATTATTTGTCAAAGGGAAGATGCTCTGTGGAGACAAGCAGGGCCCTCAGTGGGAGCAAAAGAATCACTGCTCGGCTTCAGATAGCACCCTCCCTGCTCCCCAATTTGGGGCTCCGTGACTGGGTTGCAAACAAGCTCAGTTAAGAACCCAACACCACAGTCCTCTGCTGAGACAACTAGAGGACGCAGTTCTCACGCTCCACAGGCCTTCGGGAAGGGAGGACGTGTGCCAACCACAGTGGACACCAACAGATCAATGAGGATTTCAAGGCATCTGCTCAAATCCCAATGGGTTTTCTAGTATTTCAATAGCTCTTCATGTCTTATGAACCAATTTTCATCATCAGAAGAGCCATAAGTAGGTGAGAGCATTTGGTGTTAATGAGCAAAGGAAGCACAAAGGGATCACGTGATTTCCGAAGGTGACAAACCAGTAAGCATGTAGAGCTAGGAGTTGAGCTACCTTCTTGTTCATCCATAAATGACAGGAAGTTTTATATGCATACTTAGGCTGATTTTCCTTAGCATAAAAAAATCAACAATTGTGAACAGTATAACAAAACAGAACTGAAGCACTTTGAAGCTGCAGTAATAAACATGGTCTGTGCTCAAGACTCTAATCCCTCAACCTCCTCTTTTTCTCTTTTTCATAGCCTCACTTGCCACAGTCCTCAAGCCTTAACTCCAGAGTTAACTGGTTCAGAAAATTCATTTTACTCTACTCCCTCCACCATTCCCATCTCCAGGGAGGTGAGCATCATTTGCAAATAATTAGGAAATGGACACACTTGTTTCATGATAAAGTCAGTGTGTCTGTGAAGCAGGCCCTCCGTGCTGCTGGGGAAGTCTTTCATTCATCTCTAGTTGGGTCCAAGTTATAGTTTCACAACATGCATTTCAAAGGTCTTCTTCCTTGGACTTCCACTGTTCCCTCCTGCCTCTGTGACCAAATGCTCCTAGCCTACATAACATGCGTGAAGCACATTCTGTGAGCCTACTCTGTGCTAGGTACAGGAACACCAGGAGTCTCAGAGGAGCTCCTAATATCGGGGAGGGGAGGGAGTCACCAACAGAAATAAATAAGTTACTCCACAATAGCTTAAGTGCTCTAACGGAGGTACATATAAAGTAAGGATTCAGGCCTAGGGAAGGACCCAGAAAAGGCATGCCAGCTCAAGTACATATAAAACAGAGGTCATCATTTCTCACCTCAAACTTGTTCTTTACCTTATGTGCTATTAATGAAGATTAAAAACTTGGCACTTGGCTATTCATTCCCTCTTCCTACTTTCCATAGCCAACAAGTTGCTAAATTCTAATGAAAATGAATGTATGTGTGCCTCTTTTCTTTCCACAAAACATCAGAAATTTTTCTTTGGTTTTTGTATCTGTGCTGTCTGTGGCTCCCCAGCTCTCTGCTGCCCCAGCTGGACTCTCAGCCAGCTCATAGGTGAGACAGCACAGGGCAGAGGATGGCAGTGAATCCACAGACCAGGGCTGAAATTACAACTCCACTGCTTGGCCACTGGGAGCTTTTCAGCAGGTTACTCAACCTCACTAAGCCTCTATCTTCTCTTCAGCTACGTGGGTATAGTAGTGGCACTGGCCATTATCAGGATTAGAGATAATAAACTTCCTGGCATACAGCAGGTGTTAATTTTATATGTCAACTTGACTGGGTCACAGAGTGACCAGATATTTAGTTAAACAATATTTCTGGGTGTTTCTATGAGGGTGTTTCTGAATAAGATGAACATCTGAATGGGTACACTGAGGAAAGCACACTGCCCTCCCCAATGTGGGAGGGCATCATCCAATCCACTGAGGGTCTAAATAGAACAAAAAGACAAAAAGAGAACAGAGTCTGTTCTCTCAGTCCACCTATTTGAGTTGGCACATTGGTCTTCTGCCCTCAGGCGGGGACTTACACCATCACTCTCCTGGGTCTGCAGCTTGCAGTGGGCAGATGATGATACCTTCTCAGCCTCCATAACCATGTGAGGTCCATTCCTTATAATAAATCAATCTTCCTCCCCGCACTCTCCCCTCCCCCACAGTTCTCCTATTGGTTCTGTTTTTTGAAGAACACTAACACTGACTAAGAAATACATTCTGTATTCAGTGACAAAGCCTTATATATGGTCTCCACTGGATCAGTTCAGCCTCTCCACACTGCCATCACCCTAACGCATACCACCAATCACTTACTTCACTTACCTGCTCAAATCTTCTGTAACAGACCCACTAGGGCCTATCTGATAAAGGGCACACACCTGTCCCAGACTATCTTTCTAGATTTATCTCACAATACTTCTTCTCTAATACGCTATATACTTCAACAATCTTGGGGTAACCCGTTTTACAGAAAGAAGCCTCATATTTTTACATCTCTGTCTCTTACAATGTTCCTGTTCTATGAGGTCACCCCTGTTCCCAAAAGAGGATATTCTGTCATCTGAATCATGCTGTCAGTTTTATACCTCTCTTATGCTCTCACTGCTGGCTAATTTGTTTTGCAGGGTAGGTAGCTGATGTTTCTTCCACACTGAATTACATGGGGTGGGGTGAATGGCTCAGGTTTCATCTCTACTTTATCATTTTGCTTCCCACTGTACTTAGCCTAAGGTCATGCAAACAGAAAAAATTCAATAAATATATGTTTAATGAATATGAGGGAAAAGGAGGGAAGGGAAGGAAGGAGAAAGAACCAGAGCAAATAATGGTAATTGAGAACTCAAGAATAAAGCAATCTGAATACACTGCGAGTTGCTAAACAATGTTGTGATTAATTATAAACCATCACTAAGATCCTGAGCATATCTATGCTGTTTTCCTCTTCAATATGCGGCAGATGATGTTTGTGATTACAAGCTGGTGCTTGGCACATGTTTTGTTTGGAAGAATGGACTGCTGCTACTGATAAATTCAACCCCATGTGGCTCAATCATTCCTTCACAGTCTGGCATTTATGCCAATACATTCTGAGATCCTTCTAAGGCAATCAATTTGCCAAGATGTTGTGTTGGGCTAGTTGTCTATAGATGCGTGCTTATGAGCTGATCATGGTACATTAAGGCCTATATGCAATGACTGTGTTAATCCAGTCATTATTATTCTAGGTTGCTAAAGCAAAGACTTTTTTCCTATTTACAAGAGGAGATGATAATGGGGCTTTATACTACTAAAATCCTGGTTTTCCCCCAAAACTTTGGTTTTTATCTTAATTCTAAAATATTTCTTTCATTAAAGGTATCTACATAAATGATGGCAATCATAAAACGCACCATCTAGCCCAGCAATTCTCAAACAAGACCTCTGAAGTTCCTAACAGCCATGGGAATATGGTATGTTGCTGAGGAAAAAAATATTAAAAATTACTACATTAGACAGTCTTTCTTGAGCTAAGGGAGATATCCTTTTTTAAAAATAAGTGAACAGTTTTCTTAAACTATATTCTTAACAATACTGTCTTTGGACAAAGCAATTTTTAAGTGAAAGAATATATATACTCTTAACCTAATGGTCTTTTGCAGTATTTTCATAACAAGTTGTCATTCTTAGTGATATAAAAAGTCTCTCACCTACCCAAATTTTCTATTACACACTAAGATCTAGGACTATGTATAACTTGCATCTACTGAAGGATTCTGCAACCATAAGTAATGCTGGATAGCACAGGGACCAAGAGTCTCCAAATCAGGGAGTCAAATCAGCTAGATCTGAATTTAGCTTAGCTTTGTTGAAGCTGTGTGACCTTGGGCAGGTTCCTTACTCTCTCTGAGCCTCACATGCCATATATATGATAACATGTACTTCACAGTTATATGGTGATGATTAAAAGTGGTAATGCATGTGAAGTATTGCACCAAAACTCAAATAATGAAGCTATTATTTCATTTATCAGCTCTCTAGAATTTCTCCGTAGATGAATAGAAGTAGAAAGTTTTAAATGAAAAATTGTTGATAAATCACATGGGTTTTCTTTCTAGATAAACAAATACAGTATCTTTACTTTTAAGATTCCACAAAAATACAATTCAAAGAGCTCCATTAACATAAAAAATAAATGATACACTTATAATTTCTATTTTTTTTATAATAAACAGAACATTCCTATACAGATTACTAATAAACCACTAGGTGATAAATCAATAATACCTATGCCACAGGCACTTATAATGAATGGCAGTTCTATCAAATTCAATGGCATATGCTGCCAAACTATTCATACAACCACAGAAAAATTAGAATTATCCCATTGCCTGTCTTCATTTTAGATCATGTGTAGACTCCTGAGAATTTAAATATTCCTATATCTCTATTACATCAGAACATTTTTTAAGATATATAAAGGATAACTCTAAACAGTAATACTTTCCTTGGTTTAAAAAGTATGTATTCATATGGATATTTAAATTTTATATGAATATTTGAATAATATTCTATTAGCATTTTTCTGTTTTTAGATTTAAGCATTCAACAAATAAGTACCACTGAGAATAAAGATGAAAATCTAATCAGGATTCATGCATTTTTTAGTGTTCTTTCTTTTTCTATTTGGTTTTATACCTGATAGTCACCATGAATGGAGATACCAAAAAGATAAAAATCAGGCCAAATTAAATAGCTCATAATTTTACAGTAGGGCAGAATGTTGAAAAATTACAAATGTCCTGCCAGATCCTGGAAGCATAATTGTTGCAAACATAGGTGGTACCTTGAAATATAACATCTTAAAGAAAATAGACTGATTTCTGTCAGCATGGTTTTCAAAAACTCATCATTATTCCAAAAATAGCCAAGAACTAGATTTAAAAATGAACCAAACATATGAGGCTGTAAATGTATTCGCTAATTCTAAAGTAGTTCTCCTACCCCACACTCTTATCTCTTTGCCCACTCTCCAATTACCACCAGCAGCAACAACAACAAAAAAAAGGCGATGGGAAGGAGAGATCTTGGTCTCCTATGTGTTTAAAAAAATCCACATTAGTCATAAAATATAGAATAAGAAATAAAGATATTCTATAAAAAGAATTTAGTACTAAGTTCTCCAAAATAGGGTAGGAAGTAGAGTATTGGGTTCACGGAAATGAAGAGCTGATTCAAAATATGGATTTTTCCAAGACTCACATCTTTCACTTATAAAGGTTTAACTCCAAAAATAAATAACACTTATGGAAGAATGTAAATGCTGTGGAAAAAGGGAACAGGATAATAACTGCATCTTCCATTTGTTCAGATACACTAAGACATATGTGAGATTTAAAATGTCTGTACTAAGCCATGAACACAACACACAAAGCTTGCAAGGGAGCTCTATAAACATTGGTCGCTGAATCCAAGAGAGCTGGTGCACTGGACCCTGGAGGCCACAGGGTGGAAGAGGGATTCAAGAATCTATTTGGCTCAGGGCTGCAATCCAAAAGTATCCTACATCAGCATATAAATAAAATCTCACTTAGGGCTGCTTTATACACTGGCTCTCTTGGCAATTAAGGTCTTTCCAAAAAAGTTTTGTGTGGCTGCAGAGCTTGCTTTGAGTTAACAAAAAAAACACCAGTCACTTCCGAAGACCTTAGCAGAAAGGTTGACCTACACAGCAAGGATGAACAAAAGCCTGGATTTTTAATGAAAAAACAAAAAAACAAAAAAACAAAAAAACAAAAACAACAACAACAAAAAACTTCATTAGATATGTCCTTTAGTCTTCTTGTTTTAATCTACAAAATTCAGAAGAAAATATACATCAATAAAATGTAAAACACAAATGACAAAATATAATCACTGTATTTCCCAATCAAATACAACTTAATAGGAAGACCGGTTAACTGGCATAAACACTGCTTCATTTATTCTAGAAAGATGTGCTAGGAACAACACAGTACCAAAACAATCTCTTTTCTTTTGCCCAAAATATTTTATGGCCTAAAGCAGCTAACTAAATACCCCAACCTCAGATCAATACCTAAAATAAATACTGAAAAGGAAATTTATGCCATTAACAAGCTGGTACATTAATTTTAATTAAAAAAAAAAAGCTATTGGATTTCCACACGGAATTGATCACTTTTACTGAAGATAAAATTTTAAGCTTTTACTTTTAAAGGCTCATCTTGTTACTCATAGCAAATCTGAAAAAGAACAAAATGAGGTAACCTGGAAAGGTAGGAGAGATTGATAAATCTGAGTAAGTTGAAATAACTTCCAAAAACTACTCATAAATCTGGCTCAGAATAGCATATCTTTTAACTTATCAGAAATAAAAATATGACATCTAAAAGCTAAGGCATCTGGAGAAATGTCTTTCAAATTCTCCTTGCCTGGTCGTTATATGCAGTAGGATAATACATAGAAGAAGTATTAAAAGCTCTCTTGTGTCTGGTTCTGACAAATTTTCACAAATATCTACTTATAGGTCCAGTGATACATAAGCGAGGGACTCAGCTGTATAAAAGACGTGGTTTACGTTGATTAATGCGTTATAAAGATCAGTTCGGAAGATCAGTGACCTTTTTTATGGCAAAGTGCAATTTTCAGAGTTTCTGGCTCATTATGAGGGTAATTTCCTTTAGGATCACAATTTTAATTTAAGATAAACCTGAAGGATAGCATTACACCTAGAACACAACTCATCACTCAATGAAACCCAATAAAATACTACTACATCAAAAGGAAAGCAAAGGAAAAGGAAAACTCAATGAACATTTAGAAACATTAATATTATTTTATTAACTTGAGGCACAGAGCATATCCCTGAGCCCACAGATTTAAATAAAACTTGGGACATGAGAGATCTGCTAGAATAACACAACGCCTATGGGAACTGGGCTTGCCTGTATACTATGAGGGTGTTAACATGTTCCTTTTTCTCGTATGCGCACGTACATACACACACGTGTATATATCTATAAAATATGTGTACATATGTATATATGTATACATACACACACACACACACACAGAGAAAAAAGATGTTTTATAGTTACAATGATCACCATTATAGAATCTCATTATTTGCAGACCTTTAGTTGCTCATCCCCCTTTCTGACCTCTTCTCCACGCCTACTTGGATGAAGAAAATGAGATATCGTTGAAGATATAAGTACGTTTTTTTCTAACTGCTACAATAATTCTGTTCCTACTTCCATGTTTCTATGTAATGCATAGGCACATGCCTACAAATCTAAGAGTTCTGAAAAACTGTGGCAGAATTTCAACAGAAAACAATTGTTAGAGGAAATGGAGAAGTGAATTCCGTATGTCCCACTCAAGAAATTGTATGGCAGGAACCAGAAAAATACCAGTATAGTAGACCACTATTTGCATTCAGTGCCTGCGAGCCTGAGAACAGCACGCCAACTAATCATCCCTAAGCAATTTCATTCAATCTATGTTCACAACCAGACACGAGAGCTTTTAATGCTTCTTCTATGTATTACCCTACTGCATATAACGACCAGACAAGGAGAATTTGAAAGACATTTCTCCAGATTCCTTAGCTTTTAGATGTCTGTGTGTATCTAACCTTATTTCCTTGGCATCTTTGGTTTTAATTTGTGATTGTTTTTCATTAGGCAGATTCTCCTACTTTTCTAACATGACACAAACCGTAATTTTACTTGATATGGTTTGAAATGCTCTTCTAGATAAATATGGCTCTCTAGGGATGAGGTCAGTATTTGAAAATCTACATATGGCTGTTTTATTTTGAGGCATGTCTGCAGTTACCATATGGTCAATGGCAATCTGTGAAGGGAGTCAGGATGTGTCTATTTAAAATACTGACTGAAATTTGAGTTTCTCCTTAGAAATGCTTTCATCCATCTACTTTTTTCTGAATGCTGAAGGTTAGTCTTTTAAAAATGCAATCTGCCCGCTGTACTGCAAAATTCAATTACAAAATAAAATTCATTTCTACATATTTTCGGGTATGCATATATAAAAAGCACACTGAGATGTGGAAATGGTTCTAATCCTGCTACTCAACTTGTTCATTTCTTAGACTATATTCTAGTATGGCTCATGATCATCTGAATGTACAATTTAAATAGAAGTGAAGCAGTGTGTAGCTGCATGCTTCTCAGGGATGTCCTAGAACATCCTGTCCTTTGAGGTCCCTTAAAACATCAAGATTCTATGACTCTGTTGAATGAAACTAATTTAGCAACATTTACATTAAAAATATGTGGCTCTTTATGTGAAATATAGCCATGATGTAACTGTTATGTAGGAGTATAAACAAATGTTCTATTTGAGTGAAGAATACAGCTTTTATAAATTATTCCCATTCATTATTCATCAAGTTACTATAAATGTTATAGGAAAATAGTGAAAAACCATTTTTCCAGCACTTTTCTAAAAAGTACTATTCATAAATATTCTATTTAGACATTGGTATAAAGCTCTTTCACTTTGTTGTCATATATCCATTTGGTCTTTTAATGAAAAAGAAATACATCTGTGTGAGTGCTGAATGGTTGTGAAGGGGCAAGGCAAGCTCAATTCTTTCTAATGAGACAAAGAACTGGCATATTTAAAACCAGAAAATGGCATTTAAATAACCACAAAAAGTCTGTTGTAAAATGGTATTCTGACCTAACAAGTGATGACCTAAATAGATTCCCTATCCCAATGTACTTTCACCTCACTCTGCAAATTACCTCAAATCTTAAACCAATTCCGAAGTCATCTGATGTAAGTTCCTGTAACTTATCCTCTTTCAGCTCAGTGAAAGCAACTCTTTCCTCTCTGACCCCCTATTTCTGTGCCCCATCTTACTATCTTCTTCCTCCTCTGGGATCTTCCCTTTTAAGCAGTCCCTCCACCCCGATCATACCAAACAACAATTCCATCATCTGTAAACCTCCTGGAAGAATAGGTCTACATACACTTTTTTCAATTTCCACCATGTTTATGATATAAGCACCCTCCCCTTCCCAGTCTTCCACCACTGTATTGAAAGTCTCACACTCGGGGCCCCTGGGTGGCGCAGTCGGTTAAGCGTCCGACTTCAGCCAGGTCACGATCTCGCGGTCCGTGAGTTCGAGCCCCGCGTCGGGCTCTGGGCTGATGGCTCGGAGCCTGGAGCCTGTTTCTGATTCTGTGTCTCCCTCTCTCTCTGCCCCTCCCCCGTTCATGCTCTGTCTCTCTCTGTCCCAAAAATAAATAAAAAACGTTGAAAAAAAAATTAAAAAAAAAAGAAAGTCTCACACTCAACAAAATGTCATTAATGAAATTCTAATTGCTAATACCAAGAGTGAGTAGTCATTCTCTTTATCTCCTTACATTTCACGCTATGGGCAATTCCTTTGTAAAGCTCATTCCCTGCCTTCTCTGATACTAGAGAATTTTGTATCTCTAACATTTTTTTGTTACATTTCAGTGACCTTTGCTGGATCCTTTTCTTCTGTTATCCTTAATTGTAGGCATTCTCTAAGATTCTACCCCAAGTCCTTTAAATTCTATTGTAGTCTCTTTTACTTCCAAAATTCCATCTTTTCATTTTAAAAAATGCAACAAAAAGCATGCACATATACACACAATTTTTAAATATAATCCTGTCCTGTTTCTTGATCATCAAACTGTGTGTCCTGATGCTTCAACAACTAATTTTATCAATCTGCTAGCATGGAGGGCATTTTTCACTATCCACACAGGGTATCCCCTGTAGGAAATCTCATGTAAGAAAATACGTAAATAACAGTATAAATATTATTTCATTTTCTCCCCTCATAGACAATGAGAATCATGCAATTGATTGCATTATCCTTGCAGTTATGGCGGACAGGAGGCTCAAGTCAAATATGCAACCAATTGTCGCTAAGTTGTCTACACCTCTATGGTCAATAGTATATATCTACATCTTAGTCCTCCCCTGGCGTTGACTTTCTCTTCTAATTCTTAATTTCCCATATCATTATGTTTTGATTTTTATTTTAGTTCCACTTTCCTGAATGTATTTTCTGTAAGTTTCCTAAAATCATATAGGAAATAAGCCAAGATATAACCAAACAACCAAGCAAACAAATAATGTAGAACTGTAGGCACTCAACAAATTCAGAATCAAATCATTAAATCCCAGTTATACACATAAAAATAAATATGATATCCCTGCTCTATGTCTCTTTTTTTGGAAAAGGTGTTAACAAAATTCCTTCTAGGAATACCAGCTCTGTTTTGTTTTCTCTTTGCCCTGTATATCCTACTTTGGGTTGATCAACAAATACACTTGTCAAATGTCTTCAGATTATCCCCTACTTCCAGCCCATGCTTGGTGACGAATAATCAAACTAATAAGCAGTCATAATCATTTCACTCCTTTCTTCAAGTCACAATTTCAAGGTTGCCCCAATACTTAAAGACTTCTTATTATGGCGCCCAAAGTAGTCTGGTATCCAGTTTCAAATCTCCCATAATAACACAGTGAACTTGTCACCACTCAGAGACACACATACACTGCCATATCTCTGTGCCCTATTTCAAGTTCTTCACATTTCTGGAATGTTTAAACCAGTCCTAAATCTCTCTTCCAAAGTTCTAACCATCCTTTGAGGTCCAGCTCAAATAATATCTTATCCTCGGGGTCTTCCCTAACCTGACTCAAATGTCAGAATTATTAGCTTGCTCCTATTTTTCACACTCATCTTACATCACTTTATTTTAACTTGTACAATGACTATTTTTACACATTTCTTTATCTACCATTAGGTTAGTTTAAGTCCCTTCTGGTTGAGTCCATGTGTTATACATATGTTTGTTTCCTCACTGTGGCTTTCAGGTAATGCTCACTGATCAATTATCAAACTGAATTAAAGATAATTTGGTTGATACAAAATCTCTCCTTTAAACATTTTTCACTTAATAAACATTTCTTTAAGATCTGGTATTAACAAATAATTTGAAATGTTACCATCTTTGTCAAAAGGTACAAGAAGTTTATCAAGCATAACTTATTTCCATCATTTCAGAAGTGGCTTGGGTCATGTCAGCATCTGTGGCTGCATGAAAATTCCTATGCTATAGTTTCTTTATGGTAGTGAATAAATTCATAGGTGATTCCTCTCATGACCTTCTGACTCACTATAAATACTGTTTATAGTTACAAATCATTATATTGGAGTTTAGAGCAATGCACATGCTTACAATGAAAAATGAAAACACTGTATGCATACAGACTGACTGTGATGGCCTACTTCTTAGGAAACTATCTGATAAAACATAGTGAAAAACTTAAGGTATAAAGTAGGCTCTTCTTCCTTTCACTCACACTTCACTGCTCAACTGAAATCTGTAAGAATCACATGGTAAAAACACAGGAATAGCATTTATAGCTAAAGTAGGGCAGGGAACACAGCCCACAAAGCCCAAAGATCTTCTGTTGGGAAACATATCTCCCAAGAGCCTGCTGCCCAAGAATGTGGTTTATGCAGATGCTGTTAATTAACATGACTCATCCATTATATTGCACTTGCTAATGACCTCAGTTCTTATTTCACTGAGAAAACAGAAGCAATTAGAAGAGAACTAATTCATCTTCTCACCACAACAGCAATCTCCATGTATCTTGACCCATATGCTCTGCCATACCCCCTGGTACAAGGCTAACGTCTGTACTTTTGATCTGAATTCTATCCCTTTGAGCCTGTGGAGAACATTGCTCCTATAATAATTATCCTTCCCTCTATCCCAGTGTCAGTCTCCTCTATTTATTGGATCTTTCCCATTAGCATATAACCCTGATGTAGTATCATCTATAAAATAAAACTGAAAAATCAACTTTTAAAGAAACCACATCACCTTGTAGTTTATACCTAATTTTTCTACCCTAGTTCACAGATAATTTCCCTATGAACCATTTAGACTTTATATCTCCACTTCGCTACCTCCTATTATCACCTCATTCCCAGTCTAAGTAGGCTTTCATCCCCACCTATCCACTGAAATCATCCTTGTAAAGGCTTCCAACTATCTCCACTTTGCAAATTCAATCATCAAACCTAAACTATCAGCAACATCAAGAAATAGTTTTTTTTCCTTCCTTCTTTCTTTCCTTTCTTCTTGAAACACTTCCATCACCAGCTTCCAGAAATCACTTTCTCCTGGTTTTACTCCTACATCACTAGATGCCCCTGCTCAATCTCCTTTGCTGGATCCTTTGCTGCTCCTCCAGCTGACCTCCAAACTTTGGAATGCCCTGGGGCCCAGATCTCTCCTTTTTTCTGCATGTATGTATTCCCCATTGATCTCCTCCAACCCCCATGACTCCCATGACATTGCCATGCCAACCCCACCTCTGAGTTCCAGACCCACAAACCCAATTTCTGACTTCACATCTGCACTTGAATATTTGACATCGCAAAATGTGCTACCCAAAACCGTACTCGACTCCCCAGCAATTCACTTCTTGAGCATTCCCCTTTGCACAAAATAAAATCTCCATTCATCCAGCTGCTTCAGCAACTAGAGTCTTCTTATTCTCACACCTGTCAGTTAAATCTATCCACTTAAGCTGCCTTTTCTTCAAGGCACACATAGCTATCTGATCGAAAGCCAGGTTATGTATTTACTTGTTTTCTTGTTTACTGTTTATCTCCCTCACTAGATGAATTTCTATGCAGCTGGGGTTCTGGACTCTAATGCCTATCCCTAGGACATTCCGTGCCTTGCATATGTGTTAAAAGAATTCTTTAGCTTCAAAACCTACGACCGCTTTGGATTCCAGGCACATTTCCATACCATTCTTTCTGATCTCTTTCAGAATCAGAGTCAGTGGAAAAAGCAAGTGTTCTGGCATTAAACGTGCCTGGGTTTCTTTATGAGCTCTGCCCTCCCACACCCCTGCCAGAAGCATTATCCTCATCATTGACATCATTTATTCAGCACTCAGTATACTCCACAAAGTATGTCAACTTCTTTATACATGTTGTTAAATTGTAACAAGACATATGGGGCAAGTGTTATTATCCCTGTTTCACCCATCACACAACTGCTAGCTGGTACAGCAAGGACTTAGTTCAGGACCTGCTCCCAAAGCCTCTCCTCTTAACCAATATATTCTCCTTCAGCTCCAGTTCAACAACTTGCCCAAGGTCTCCCGTGGAGCTACGAATGGCGCAAAGAGGACTCAAGGCCACATCTGGCCTCAACTCATGTTCTTACTAATGATGCTGATGACATCAGTGCCATCATCTATAAAGCACAGTGATGATCACACAGAATGAGATGATGAGTGCACTCAACAGCTTCTAGCTCCCTGTCCTGAGTTCTAACATTTACATGCATGTGACTACATTTTTAAAAGTTTCACATTGCGTCCTGAAGTTTTCCCTAGTCTCTGTATTATATTCCAGTATATTTGAATTGAGAATTCAAATTGAGAATCTAAATGTAAATGCTACATATTTTCAAGACATATTCATATTTATTAAAGTATCATTATATAACAATTTGTACAATTTTAGAAAAATAGCATAGAAAAATGATGACTATCCCTGAATATCACTGCCTATAAACTGAGAAGTTTTACATTATGAATTGTGACAAATAATTCCTATTCCCCTTATAATGTGATTACACTATAAATTTTCTTTGTAATGTTTTACATAATTTTCCACAGAACACTTAAACAAAATTCATTTCTTTTGTCAACATTTCCTCAATGTTGAATTAATCAAATGTTTTGTGTTCGGGTACTTTTATATGTTCTAACTGAATTATAACTCAATTTTATTCTACCATTCAGAAATCTTAAAAATTCATACTAGCATCAAAAAGAATATATTCGCTTCCTTTCGGCCGGAACCGCCATCTTCCAGTAATTCGCCAAAATGACCAACACAAAGGGAAAAAGGAGAGGTACTCGCTATATGTTCTCTAGGCCTTTTAGAAAACATGGAGTTGTTCCTTTGGCAACATACATGCGAATCTACAAGAAAGGTGATATTGTGGACATCAAGGGAATGGGCACTGTTCAAAAAGGAATGCCCCACAAATGTTACCACGGCAAAACTGGAAGAGTCTACAATGTTACCCAGCATGCTGTTGGCATTGTTGTAAACAAACAAGTTAAGGGCAATATTCTTGCTAAGAGAATTAATGTAGGTATTGAGCACATTAAGCACTCAAAGAGCCGAGACAGCTTCCTGAAGCGTGTGAAGGAAAATGATCAGAAAAAGAAGGAAGCCAAGGAGAAAGGTACTTGGGTTCAACTGAAGCGCCAGCCTGCCCCACCCAGAGAAGCACACTTTGTGAGAACCAATGGAAAGGAGCCTGAGCTGTTGGAACCCATTCCCTATGAATTCATGGCGTGATAAATGTAAAAAAAATAAAAGACGTCAAGACTGTAAAAATGTTTCTTTTAATTGAGTAGCAGCGCGGTATTGTCTTCCCCAAAGAAGTATTTAAAGCAAACTTTATATCCAAATTCAGTGGGGGATGGTTTTATTCAAATTTTGTGGGTTTTGAGGCACCTGGATGACTCAGTTAAGCATCCGACTTCGGGTCAGGTCATGATCTTGCAGTCCATGAGTTTGAGCCCCGCGTCAGGCTCTGGGCTGACAGCTCAGAGCCTGGATCCTGCTTTGGATTCTGTGTCTCCCTCTTTCTCTGCCCTCCCCTGCTTGTGTTCTCTCTAGAGTCTCAAAAATAAACATTAAAATATGATGGGGTTTTTGTTTGTTTTGTTTTTGCTGAAAGATGTGAAGTGGTTTATTGTACAATATACTCAATTGATTAGGAACTGCCAGATAGTACCTATAACATATTTTATAGTAGTTTGAAAATAGTTCCTCTAAATCACTAAGAAAAAAGATTTTTTAAAAACAAATGAAAGGTTATCTGTTGAGATTGCATTTAAGCACAGAAAATTGAGTACTTGTAATTGTATCAAGTCTTAAGTAGCTATGTTTTAAGGATAAAGAACTTCCCTTTGAAGCCTATTACTTAAAAAGATTGTTTAAAGCATTCTGGTTCCCACTGAATTGTTTTCCCTGTCATTTCCTGTTAAGTGTTTTTCTATATGGTGTTACGAAAAATTTATTTATTGGAAACGCTCTTTGTTGCCCCAGGTCCTTTGCACTTGCCTTTGCCCAAGACTGCCTATGCTTTCTAAAGTTGGTGAATTCCTGATTGTCCTTTGTTCACCTTGCATGTCATAAGTGAACCTTCCCTAATGTATTTTAAGGAGAAAGGAGAGGAATGAAACTGGAATCAAAGGAGAAAATCTGCTTTGGGATGATAGAATTAAATCCCTTATATCTATTTAAAAAAAAAAAAAAGAATATATTCTTTCTCTCCAAGATTTATCCATTGTGTCACATGACCAAATGCTTTGCTAGGCCTGGAAAGGGCTTAACTGCTACTCACTACAGTGATTCTTCCTACAAATGCCTCCAGTTTAGAGAGACAAATATTTACAGACTTGGAGAGCAAATTTCACTTAGGCAAACTGTATACTTTCTGTTAAATACTAATTTTAGAAAACTGAGGGAGAGAAAAACAAATTCACCTTCCTCCATCTGGCTTACCCTTTGTTACTTTGCTATGGAACAGGAAGAAAATAATGCCCAGGGAGGGGACTGAGAAAATTATGTACTCCTTAATAATATTAAACCAACATAGTAATTTTAACTACATACATCGTTTTATTTTTTTTATTTTTTTTTTAATTTTTTTTTTCAACGTTTATTTATTTTTGGGACAGAGAGAGACAGAGCATGAACGGGGGAGGCGCAGAGAGAGAGGGAGACACAGAATCGGAAGCAGGCTCCAGGCTCTGAGCCATCAGCCCAGAGCCCGACGCGGGGCTCGAACTCACGGACCGCGAGATCATGACCTGGCTGAAGTCGGATGCTTAACCGACTGCGTCACCCAGGCGCCCCACATACATCGTTTTAAAGATAATCTATCTGCAGGGTGCCTGGGTGGCTCAGTTGGTTGAGTGTCCAACTTTGGCTCAGGTCATGATCTCGCAGTTCGTGAGTTCGAGCCCTACGTCGGGCTCTGTGTTGACTGCTCAGAGCCTGGAGCCTGGTTCAGATTCTGTGTCTCCCTCTCTCTCTGCCCCTTTCCCGCTCATGCTCTGTCTCTCTCTGTCTCTCAAAAATGAATAAATGTTTAAAAAAATTTTTTAAATAAAAAGTAAATTAAAAAAATATAATCTATCTGCATTCTGAATTCCCATACAAAAATAAGTCCATGTAATAGCTTTCTGCAAGTGACTGCTTGGATAATGCCTACATTTTTATATAATGGTGTCACTCAAGAGCAGTGGAAATTCTCTAAATTTCTCCATGACAAGTCCCATTAATTTTAATTGAAACTTCCCATTCCCAGCCTATCCTTGGCAGATAAAACAGCTTAGAGATTGTAGCCAAATGTAAGATTTCCCAGGAGGGTATCTGAAAATAAGTTATAAGTATTCAAGTAAGCCACCTGTCTGGATGAAGATTTATTCATTTGATCAGAATAGCTTTCCAAACTTCAAACAACCCATGCACAGAACAGATGTAGCTCTTTAAATGCAACTGTTTTTATTTCACTTTAGTTAACATGCATCACAAATGGATAGAGCAACTCTAAAGAGTCAAAATATACCAATGTTCAATAATGCATATTTGTTTATAAATCACAAGACGTAAATAAATGTCAAACCACAGTCTTAAATTTGAACACTCTAAATAATTATGTATACTAACAGACTAGTAGCACTCCCTTCTAAGCTATGTTTCTAAATATAACAACTCATACATTGCAACAGTGACAATGTCATTCAAAAATGTGACTCACAGAGAAGGCATGGCTGTCACTGGGTGTGAGCCTTGCCCAGGACTTCAGCTTCTTGTATTCTAATAACACTAAAAAAAAAAAAAAAAAAAAGACCTTAAGATAGCTGTTCCCTTAGATAATCCCTAAGATAATCATCTTAGACACCTATTATGACAGCACTAAAGTAAGTTCCTTCTAGTAACCATCAAATGCAATTTATTGTCATCACCAGAGAAAACTCTATACAAAGTGGCAGGTCCAAAGATAAATGAGACATGGTCCTTGCCCTCAAGAAGCTTATGCTATGGATGGCAGTTACCATGGCAGACAATGGTTAAGAGCCACGAAGGGTGAATTAATGACTGAGAGCTGAGAACAGGAAAGACATAGTCTAGTTGAAGAAGACTATATTTGGACACACTTATTAGTTCCATGATTCATTCCAAGTTACAATGCTGGATTCATTAATGTAATTTCTGGTGTTTCTACTTATAATAATGTTTTAACTTTTGATGGGAAATGTATCATTTGAATGTGAGAAACCAAACTGACCTACCTTATGAAATATTTTATGTAAGACTTTTTCACTGAATACTTTGTAACTACCAAACCCAAACTCCCACCTTCTACACACTTAGATCTCTTGAAGCTTTCTGGCCTTATCATTAGATGGAGAATAAAATATCCTTCTCGAAAACCTCAAATATGTTGTCTTTTTCTGACCCTAACTCTTCCACTGCTATCTCGTGTAATACATTAACATGTTTTCCCACTCAATATTAAATTTTAAAAAACCAGAAAGAAAAGTATGAAAACAACATGTGTATTTTAAGATCATGACAGGATTTCACTAGGTTGGACATCTGCGGTAAAGTGGGGTTTGAAGGGACTGGAGAGAGCAAGGTTGGCATGAGCTAATAATATGTGACACCTACTAGATTCAAGCTGTATGTAAATTAATCTGCACTGCCACCAAAGAAATTGGTAGTATTAATCTCATCTGGCAGATTAGAAAACAAAGGCTCAGAGAGGCCAAGTAAGTTTCCAAAGATCAAACAGCTAAGGACATGCTAAGGTCAGTGCTTACCTGAATTCAAAGTCCAAAATAGTCCCTGATCTTTCTACATATCAAACTATTTCTCTACTTTCATTCAGACATGGAACAAGCAACTGAGCCAAAGAGAACTTCATTCATGATTACAGAGATTATTTTGTCTCAGTCTCCACTTTCTCTACAAGAAAAAACAGTGGACTAGGCTTCTCTAAAAACAGGCCTTTTCTAATTCTCATTAAGAGTGGTTACAAAGTAACAAGGCTGAGTTTTTAACAGTTTTGTCACCACCATGTATCTGGCATCTAGAGAGAACTGACGTAAGTAAGCATTCAATAAATTTTTGTTGAGTGAGTGAATGGAACGTAATGCTTTGTGACTCAAGAACTGGCTCTTGAGGCAATTCTAGTAAAATTAGAAGTACTCTGAGCAATAAATAGCAGCATCTCTAAACTACAGTGCCCCTGCCCCAAATGAGAGAATGGGCAAATTCTTCTTGGTTGGTTAAGAAACTTTTATTTTTACAGTCACACTTTCTGTTTAATAAGATGTTTACAAAGCAGGACAACAGAGCAATAATAAATGTAACCTTTTTATAAACACAGGGCTTAATGGGAAAAAAAGGATACAAAAGTAGTTTTTTTGATTTACCTTTTGTTTCTGCCCATTTCAAATGTAAATTTCTGGTACTGAAGCTAGTATACATTATGCTACACTGTATACACAATAAATTATTAGAAAATCATTACTACCAGTAATTATGAAGGCTTAATGCAAAAATTCTGGATTATTAACATCCAGTGAATATATTCCATTCACTATTTTTTAGAGTGATTGTTTTTTAGTCAAAACACTTTTTTGGTAATGTTTCATAAAAGGTAGCCAGCCAATAGTTTCTCTCACTTAATTTTTTAAGTGGCTAATGCCCTTGTTTGCTAAAATTGAAAGTATTCTACAGGGATTGAGAGATTTTTCTTGACATCTTTACGGCTTTGTAAGTAATAAAACAAACAGCCCTTAGATAAACAGCTTTTCACGTGCTCATTAACTGGCGGAGATTTGCTGCCATATAGCTTTACAAAGACCAAAGACGGAATCTATAGCCAGTCACTGGGGAAATCACCGAGAAGAAAGAGTTTGACAGGAATTTTTAAGCTCTTCAAAACCAAGAACATCAAAACCAGAATACCAAATGCACCAACTTGCTTATCTGACCATACTTCCATGTTTAGGGTAGGGCTATATGTAAACAAATTTCTATAATAATAGTAATAACAATATGCAGTTAATGTTGGTAATCTAGGAAGTTCCAAGATAATAAACAGCAAGGGGAGACCATCTCAAAACTTACAACCTAGAAGAAGCCACTCCAACTGTGGTCTTCCCAGGGCTCTACTGTGCTTTACTCATCCTGCTGTTTCTCAGTGTCATGTGGTTTGATACAATTCCTAGGGCTTCCCTTTACTTCTATTCCTCATATCCGTTCATTTTCTTTTTCTGAAATCACCATGTTAGCCATTAATTGCATCCTCTGAGGCATATTACCATCACTTATTTAATAAAAATGAAATGAAATTATTCATGGAAGGTAATACTGGTTAAGAAGAATATTAAGGAATGGATCAAAATGATTATTAATTCACAGTGTGTCTCCTGATAACTTCCTTCTGAAGTGTCAAAAAAGATAAATGAAAGGAGTAAAAATGTTCCAGAAGCTAAGAAACAAAGTTAAGTATTTGGTGCATAGATAGGTTGCAGATCAGATTGCTTCTAGAAAACCATAAAACAACATACTGACATATGAAGACACACCTAAAGTTTGGATGCTAAAAGGAAATATTTACAAAACCAGGCAGTGGTTGTTTATCTCATAATCTACCCACCAAAATGTCAGACTTGAGATCAACAAAATATGAAAGAAATCCCTAATTCTTTTATGTTCCTTGTCGGGGTATAGTAAGTGGTTCTTTACCACTTTTCATGCTGCATATCATATTCCCATCAATAAGTCATGACATGAAAAATGGAGCGAATTTTTTTCAAAGTACACACATTTTATGGAAATACTAATCATGCCTGCTGGCTACATTTTGATCCACTCCGCCTCCTGTGAGAATTACTGATTTAGCTGAGTCCTCAATTAGTGAAATGCCTTCTGATATAATGAAGATGTATGCTATTCCTCAAACTATGTGTGATGGACTGATTTTTTTAAAAAAATTCAGTTTGTTGCAGACTGATATTTTGTTAAATACAATAAAATGAATTACTAGAAAAATAAAATGAAAAAATACAAGCATGTTTAATGAGATTCAATAGACATAAAATTACTGTCCACTGCTATACGAGTTTTTATTTTTTTAATGTTTCATTTTTAGTGAGAGCAAGCAAGCGTGAGAGCAAGTAGGAGAGGGGCAGAGAGAGAGGGCGACACAGAATCTGAAGCAGGCTCTAGGCTGTGAGCTGTCAGCACAGAGCCCGACGCGGGGCTCAAACTCACAAACCGTGAGATCGCAACCTGAGCCGCAACACAACACACAGAGATCGCAACACAGAGCCCGACACGGGGCTCAAACTCACAGCCCGTGAGATCATGACCTGAGCTGAAGTCGGACGCTTAACTACCTGAGTCACCCAGGTACCCCAAAGTTTCTAAATACTCTCAATTTCTTTATTTAATTCACAGCGGACAAAAAAAAGAAAAAAAAAAAAAAAGAAGGGGCGACACCAGGTCAGGTCATAATCACCAAGCCAACCAATTTCAAAGAGCATAAATCTCAGGCTTATCTATGGTACTAGCCAACAGGTTATAGGTCTAAGTTTACAGGAGGTTTATTTCTCCAGGGCATCAGTCTGGATTAAAGCTGCCCCTTAAACCTATGTTATGACTGTACTGAGTTGGGCTACCCAAAGGAACGTATTTCTTAGAGGCACAAGGGTAACTGCAATTGAGAGCAAGATACTTCAAGATGATAAAATCTTTAAGCTTTGACCATAAACTGTACATTTAACAACCTGATTTCCCACTTCAATAGCTTTTTTAGTTTTAGTAAAAATGTCTTTCCCTGGATAAGGCTGTAAGTAAACCCAGTTGCTCACACCCCCAACGAAAATCTCCAGCTTCATACCACGGCCAGGCTGCCATGAACAGAATATTAAAATGTCAAGTAAAATTCAGTCTCTGTACTGAAAGATCGTAACCCAGACAGACAGATATATCAACAATGATAAAATGAAGTGCTATCATCGACACATGTATAAAAGGTCATGGTCTCAAATACCATCCATACACCAATGATTCCCAAATTCACATTTCTAAATACACCCTGTCTCCTGAACCAAAAATCTGCTCATCCAACTGTCCGCAATTTCTCCACCTGTACATCTGTGGGCATCTCACACCAGGTACAAAGTAAACTCCTAACTTCCTTGCCCAAAAGCATCACCTGCTTCTCCCACAGTGTTTCTCAATTAACAGCTACCCCAACCTTCCGGATGCTCAAGGCAAAAACCACAGGTCACCTTCAATTCCTCAGTTTCTCATGTACCTCACTTCCAATGCATAAGCAAGCATGTCAACAATACTCTACACTCTACCACTTGTCACTCTCCCCATGGCCATCATGTAGGCCTAGGCCTCTTGTTCCTGGATTATTCTCACAGCCCCCAATTTAAGGGACCTGATCCAACCACTGTCTCGCTTAAGTCTATTCTCAACAAAGGAGCCAGAGGAGCCTTTATAAACCCAACTCTGCCAGGTGGGTCCTCTGCTCACAAACTTCCAGTGGCTTTAAAGCCTAAGCCCTTTCAGTCCCAACCTAACCCGCCCTTCTGACCTTACCTCCTAAAGTTCCCCAAGCAATTCCGCTTTAGCTATGCTGCCTGCTTTTACTCTCCTCACTTATGTTAGATGTACCACCTCTCTGACCTTCCTGGATCAACTGGTAAGAGTATAAGCCCTCTGTCCCACTGCCATCTACCAGCTCTCATCTGCTCATCAATTTTTATCACCGTTATTCATTAACCTTAACACCACCTGTCACTCATCAGTTTATGTGTTCATTTGGCACCTCTCCTCATGAGAAAGAAAACTTTAAGAGGACCTCCTTTCATTGACTGCTAAATCTTCAGGGCCCCGAACTGTGCCTCATAAGTAATGGCCAATCAAAAATATTTTCTGAATGAATGAATGATCAAAGACGGATGTCGTGATCTGGCTGGTTATAGGAAGTGCCAGAGATGCATTTACACAAAACAGATGACATTGAAACTAGGTCTTGAAAGAAGACTCAGGATTGTCTGACATGGAAAAGACTAAAAATATCACTGCCATATGCACATTTTCCACAAAATCTTGAAGCACAAGAATACATTATATGGATGGGGGCACCTGGGGGGCTCAGTCAATTAAGTATCCGACTCCTGATTTCTGCTCAGGTTGTGGTGTCATGGTCTGTAAGTTCAAGCGCCGTGTCAGTCTCTGCGCTGACAGCACTGAGCCTGCTTGGGATTCTCTCTCTCCCTGTCTCTCTTAAAAAAAAAAATAATAATAATCATAAGGGAGACTATTAACTTGCTAGCTGAGAAAATTCCCCCCGAAAGAAATTACTCCCCAAGATTCAGAAAAAGGTCAGGGTATGGATTAACCATAAGAAAATTGGGGCTCCTGGGTGGTTTAGTCGGTTAAGCATCTGACTTCAGCTCAGGTCATGATCTTGTGTTTGTGGGTTCAAAACCTGTACAGGTTCTATACTGACAGCTCAGAGCCTGGAACCTGCTTCCGATTCTGTGTGTCCCTCTCTCTGCCTCTCCTCTGCTCGTGCTCTTTCTCTCTCAAAAATAAAGAATAAAAACACTTTTTTCATTTAAAAAATATAAGAAAATTTCCATAGTCCTCATAAAATTTTACAGATGAAAAATTACCACAAAATACATTAAGCTCTAAATAAGGTAAACTTGCTCTCAGTAACCTGTTTATTGTTTCCTTGACTATTTTTTTTTTTTTGCCACAAGTGTTCAATTTCATTCTCCTAGTATTTTCCCTATATGATGGGACTAGAGCTCTAATTTTATTTTTAAGCATTTTAAAATTTTAAAAATTTCATTCTTTTTTATTTAAATTTTAGTTAATATACAGTGCAATACTGGTTTCAGGAGTAGAATTCAGTGATTCATCACTTACATACAACACCCAGTGCTCATCACAAGTGCTTAGTCCCCATCACCCACCTAGCCCATCTCCCTCCGTCTTCCCTCCTTCAACCCATAGCTTGTTCTCTATCATTAAGAGTCTCTTGTGGTTTGTTTCCCTCTCCTCTCTCCCCCCTAATTCTAATATGTTCATCTGTTTTGTTTCTTAAATTCCACATGTGACTGAAATCACATGCTATTTGTCTTTCTCTAATTGACTTATTTCACTTAGCATAACACATTATAGCTCCATCCATATCATGGCAAATGGCAAGTTCTCATTCTTTTTAATGGCTAAGTAATATTCCATTGTGTGTGTGTGTGTGTGTGTGTGTGTGTGTGTGTGTGTGTATCACATCTTCTTTGATAGACCTTGGCGTTCTCTCCATAAATTGACTATTGTTGATAATGCTGTTATAAACACTGGGGTGCATGTATCCCTTCAAATCTGTATTTCTGTTATCTTTTGGGTAAATACTTAAAAGTGCAATTGCTGAATCACAGGATAGTTCTTTTTTGTTGTTGTTTCTTGAAGACAATGCTCTGATTTTAAAAAGATAACCAAAGAGAAAAAAACAGTTTTCAACATCTAGAACTTCAGAGTTCCATGGAATATTCAATGGACTATGGCCATTCTGGAATATTTCTCAAATATTATCTTTCACTATCTGAAATTGTCTTACCTATATTAATTTTCTTGTAGATTTCTCACCTTCCCATTAAAAACTGAAATCCCATTAAAAAGTGAAAAGAGAAGAGACTTTACCTCTTTTCTCCATAGTATCCCTAGGGTCTGATAGGTCCAAGCACTCAGAGCACCCAATAAATGCTCAATGAATGTATAAATAAAATTCAAATTATAAATAAATGATTATTTTTCATAAGGAGTTAAGACTTTAACTTCTGGCACCTGTTTTTAGCAGTGCATTTCTCCCTGAGTTCTTTTTCTTTTATAAATATTTTTTAATGTTTATTCATTTTTGAGAGAGAGACAGAGAGCAAGCAGGGGAGGGACAGAGAGGCTGGGAGACACAGAATCTGAAACAGGCTCCAGGCTCTGAGGGGTCAGCACAGAGCCTGACATGGGGCTTGAACTCACGAACCACAAGATCATGACCTGAGCCGAAGTCGGTGCTTAACCAAGTGAGCCACTCAGACGCCCCCTCTCTGATTGAGTTCTCAACAGTATCAAAAGTACAAGTTGAATTGTGTCATTATTCTCATGTCTGGTTTTAGCATATTCTAGGAAAAGTATCTCAGCACATGCCAGAGAAGCATGAAGTCTGGGAAATGGTAGCTGTGATGATCCAGTGCTACAAGAAACAGGGCAAAGAAGGCAGAGAGATACCCGCAATATGCCAACAAGTGACACTGGGCTTTACGTCGCTCCCTAGTGGCAGCTGTGCGAGGAATACTTTATTACATCCTCATCCACATTTCTTGCAGGCATTGCACGATCAGTTTACAGACTTTAAGCAATGCCAAATGTCTCTATAATAAAAGCTGTAGTAAATTCCAAAATACTAGTGCTTCTTAAACACCCAAACTCCACACACACTCAAATTAGTCTCAACTGTATTAAATTTACAAACCTAGGCATAGAGGTCCAAGTCTTTTCTCTTTTCTCATCATTGCAACATCCTTTCACTTCTCCCTCCCCCCATCCCACCTTCCGTCTCTCACCGTAAAATTCTTTCATTCATTTATGCATTTGTTTAGCTATACATTTCATAAACAGCTGTCAGCATCATTCAACAACCCCTTTTCTGTGTTTATAACATTGTAAAATACTGTTTCACTGGCTAAGGAACTACAACCTGTTTTGATTCCCTGCCAATCGCTGCAGGTAGGTATGAAGAATGCTGCGTAATGCTAGATGGAACCCTCTCTCCCCTCAGGTTCGGGTTCTTCAGGCAACAGCAGCTCCCTTACTAGCTTTGTGAAGGAAGGGTGCTTCGCCACTGCCTTCCCCACCCACACAAAGGCCTGTCTCCCTCCCTCTGCTCCGCTCCCCATACTAGCCGGCCCTGAACAAGGTCACAAATGTTTCCACTGCTGAGGCTGGAAGCTAGACAAGCCAGACACCTGGGAAGCTCGGTGACGGTCAGTGTTTTAGATAAAGCTGTAATCCCTGCCACAATTGTTGTTTCTCTCCTTTTAAAATCACCATTAAGGTAATAGTGGATGTACCTCATTCAGATCTTAAGCAAAATCGAAACCAAAGAGGAAAATGATGTCTAAAGAATATTTGGACTTACCAAGTCAGTATTGTGAGCTATAAGACACTAGCAGTTTTCATTTTTTTTTTCCATCAGAAACAAAAATAAACCAACTATCATCTACTGTGACCATTTCATTAAAAAAAAGGGGGGGGAATTTAGAGCAGTAAGATTTTACTCTAAGGAGCAGTACTTACAAAGAATGAATATTAGGCAGCCTAATTTTTTCATGTGTGAAAAACTAGTATCATAGCGAGTAGGACATTTCTTTTTTGTCCCTGAACTGTGTCCAAAGCAGTGGTGGACCAAGGAGCAATAAAGTAACATATATTTTAGAGAAGTGCATGTGAGAAGACAGGGGTGGCTCTCCTCAGATTTCAAGGCTACAGATAGGGATCAGGAAAATCACCCATAAAGATAGGAAGTACCCGCATGAATGGAAAAGGCCAACAACATCTCATTGTCTACCTAGCTAGGCATGCATTTATGAAGTATCCTTACTAACCAGCCCCCTGTGTATATTTAAGCAGGAAATAGGGAGAAGTGGAGACTTAAGGGCCGTGGGATTGAAAGGTGGGAAATGGAAGAGGGTAGGGGTAAGGCAAAGCAACCAAGTGACATAAACAGCTATCATTTGGCTGGACAACAATGCCACTTAGCTCATCTGAGGTGAAGGGCGAAGTCTTAATTCAGATATGAAACTGACGTAAAAAATGGAGGGGGGTAGGTGCCTGGGTGGCTTAGTTGGTTTAGCATCCGAGTCCCATACTGGGCTCAGTGCTGTCAGCCTATCAGCGCCAAGCCCACTTTGGATCCTCTGTCTCCCTCTCTGCCCCACCCTCGCTTTCTTTCCTTCACTCTCTCTCCTTCTCTCCCTCTCTCTCTCTCTCTCCCTCTCTCTCAAAAAATAATGAAAACACGACAAAAAAATTTTTTTAAGTGGGGAACAGAATTTGAGAACTCTGATTTCTCTCTCTCTCTCTCCCACTCTCTCTCCTTCTCTCCCTCTCTCTCTCTCTCAAAAAATAATGAAAACATGACAAAAAAAATTTTTTAAGTGGGGAACAGAATTTGAGAACTCTGCTTTCCCATGAGAAAGAGCAGATGTACACAGTACAGTTGGATTCAGTGAGTAGGAAAAAAAAAACAGAAAAAAGAATTTAGGGGTACCTGGGTGGCACAGTTAAGCATGTGACTCTTGATCCTGGCTCAGGTCATGATCTCACAGTTCATGAGTTAAAGCCCCACATCATGCTCTGTGCTGATGGTGCAGAGCCTGCTTGGGATTCTGTCTTTCTCTCTGCCCCTTCCCTGCTTATACACACACTCTCTCTCTCAAAATAAATAAATAAATAAATAAATAAATAAATAAATAAATAAATAAATAAACAATTTTTTTTAATATTAAAAAAAATAAAAATTTAAAAAGTCTGAACCCCATGAAGACTAAATTATGAACCAGCTATAAAATACTTAGTTTTTTAAGCTGGCTAAAAACCCAAGAAAACTCTATGGATCAGCACAGGCCCCCAGACTGGCTTTTAGGAAAGAACTGATCTAGCCCAAGTCTTCATTTGACATGAAAACAATGTGCTCAACTCATGCTCAAGGACCCACACGATTATGTTTTCTACCTGTATTCTTTCTTCATGCTGGGTATTGCATGGAGAGCACCAGTGCACCCTGGCGGGTGCTGGCTGGTAAACACGCTCATTCCTGGCAAAGTAACAGCAGAACACTACTTTCACAGAGGTGGTAGGGAGAAAGACGTAGCAGCTCCACTCAGTCCCACTGCCCCACCGTGGGCACAACCATTTATTTTTAATTTTTTTAAATGTTTTTATCTATTTTTGAGACAGAGAGAGACAGAGCATGAGCAGGGGAGGGGCAGAGAAAGAGGGAGACACAGAATCCGAAACAGGCTCCAGGCTCCGAGCTGTCAGCACAGAGCTCAACGTGGGGCTCAAACTCATGGACTATGAGATCATGACCTGAGCTGAAGTCAGATGCTTAACTGACGGAGCCACCCAGGTGCCCTCACAACCATTTTTTTTTTTTTAACTCATGCTTCATCTTTCCTTCCATTTTCCTCTTGCTTTCTCTTCCCTCATCACTCTTTTCCTTCCACAGCCCCCTTTCCTAGGGTCAGTTACAGCAAACAGCACAAGGACAGTTAAGAGAAGAGACATAACTTCAGATTCTTGTCATCTGAAAGACACTTTTTTTCTAGTAGACATGTCTTAGTATTATTAACAGGTAAATGTCATTGTATTTTACATTTTAGGCCACCCAAATTAAATGGTAAGATTAAAAGAAAATAAAAATACAATAAAGTATAAAAATCATAGTTTCTATTTTAAACGTGCTAAAACTTCAACACCAAATTACTATCAATTTCCATACAGAGAAATTGGGATGAAGTTATTTGTTCATTTTGTTTAAATGTAATGAAATGTATCATTTAGTTCAGAAAGCATTTTTCAATTTGTCAGTTTAAAGGTTTAAAATACACAGGTGTGTGTACAAAGAGTTACATACACATAAATATATAATAAATTTAGGGTACACTGTCCTCCCTTCCTTTAAGGAAATGAAAAACTGAAGATGCATTTTATTTCACAATTATGAACAAGTACTTATTAGGCATCTAAGAGGAGTAACTTTATAATAATAACTACCTTAATTCTCAAGTATAAAACAGAACTGATTTCATCTCCTTACCTTAGTAACCAGCATTTCAAGATACACATAAATAGCAATGGCTATAAAAAAAATTACTAATGATGAAAATTTCCAATAATCTGGCTTTGATATTTCATCATCACTACTCAATTTTTCATGTTCATCCTCTATGACTATTCTCTCTTAGAATCTAATGAACATAAAAGGCAAGCTTTTACTAGAAACAATGAAGAGAAACAATGTAGTCTGGGTACTATTTCTCAGAGGCTGTTTGAGAAATGCAGAGCAAGTCCCTGATGGCTTTCTTTCTGCATCCTCCACGTGTGAGTCAGTTGCTAGGAAACGTGAAAAGACAGGGATTTCGTGTTAGGCCTGAGGAACAATGAGCTAGCTTAATAATGATCTGAATACTAACACATAACCCTCATAAAGGTTGTCTACCTTAGGAGCTAAAGATTACAAATGATGTGTTTCCAGAGAAACAAATTTTGAGACCTAGCCTTTAACTATTACAAACAGATTCTGGTATCCACTAAAATATGAAGTAACAGCCATGGACATCTTAAAATCTTTTTTTTTTTTCTTTCAGCCAGAAGTTGCACCCATCCTACTAGCCAAGCTTACAGATGACAAATCTTTCCACTGCTTCAAGTTATATTTTGATATCACTGAACATACACACACATGTGAACATGTGCATACAAGTACCAAAAGAAAAAACATGCACATCACCACTACATAGTAAAATACTTGCCACAAAATTATCAGAAGAGCAAAGGGAAGAGCTAGAAACAAGGGAAATACACACAAACAACAGGCACATGTGCACACACACATAAAAAGCATCTCTCAGTCCATGGGGCTTGGTGTCCCCGTGTCTAAGAAACAGAGGAAGAACTCTGGATGGGGACTCAGAAAATATGGGATCTGTGAAATCACTGTGTGACTCTGAGAAAGTATCCTAACCTCTCTGGGAATCATTTCCTGGAAAATTAACAGAATAATGCTAACCCCAAAAGATTTTTGGAGGACTAGATGATGCTGTGCATGTGCAAGCATTTTAAAATTGTACAGCACTATGTGTGTAAAGACAGTATCAATATTGTATTTTAAAAATGGCCATTTCAGTGAACAGGTATATGAATAGGATTCAATATTTGAAAATCAAAATTAAGCCAAGTATAAATCATTAATGAAGGAAGTGGAGAATTCCCCCCCCACACCAAAATTTCATATGTAATTTAGAGCATTTCATTTATATTAACATCAAAACACTTGTTTTCAGTTGCTAATATGGGAAATGTAAGGATTTAAAATCAACAAAAAAACCACCAAAAGAACTTACCTTTGGTATGTTTCTTAAAGAAATGTTAAGCCATGTGTATCAATTCCTCTATAATTTTAAAGTAAAAAAGTATATCAAACTATGAAAGAAGTAAAAGCTTTTTTTAATTTTTTAAGGTTTATTTTTAAGAGAGAGAGAGAGAGAGAGAGAGAGAGAGAGAGAGAGAGAGAGAGAGAGAGAGAGAGAGGAGAGACAGCACAAGCACGGGAGGGGCAGAGACAGAGGGAGACAGAATCCAAAGCAGGCTCCAGGCTCAGAGCTGTCAGCACAGACCGTGAGATCACGACCTGAGCCGAAGTCGGACGCTTAACCAACTGAGCCATCCAGGCATCCCAAGCGTAAAAGCATTTTTTTCTTGAAGTTTATTTATTTATTTTGAGAGAGAGAGTGCAAGCAGGGGAGGGGCAGAGAGAGCAGGAGATAAAGAGAATCTGAAGCACACTCCATGTAGTCACTGCCCAGGGCCTGACACGGGGTTTGAACCCATGAAACCATGAGATCACCACATGAGCTGATACGAAGTTGGATGCTCAACCAACTGAGCCACCCAGGTGCCCCTAAAAGTAAGCTTTCAAGTAAACCATCTCAAATACTGTCCTCTTTGTCTTTTCTATGCCTAAAAGCAGCTTTGCCATCACTTCTACCTTTTAAAAAAATGAATTTACAAACTGTAAAATCTGTGAACCTCTACTACATTCAAATTCAAACTCTATTTATACGTGGATTATGGAGGCTTTTTAAGGCTCCTAGTAGAGTTTCTTACACTCTCAGTGGAGAACGCCCAGCATCCAGGATCTGTTTGTTTGCTAGAGCTGCCACAACAAAATACCACAGACTGGGAGGCTTCCACAACAGAATTTTCTCACTGTTCTGAAGGCCGGAAGTCCAAGATCAAGATGTCGTAGACTTGGCATCTCTGGAGGCCTCTCTCCTTGACTTGTTGGTGGCTGCCTCCTCTCTGAGTGTCTCCACATGGTCTTTCATCTGTGCAAGCTCATCCCTAGATCTCATCCTCTTCTCAGGACATCAGTCAGAGTGGAGTACCACCCCCCACATGGGTGGCCCTTAGTTACCTCTGCCCTATCTCCAAATGTAATCATATTCTCAGGTCGTAGAGGTTAAGAAGTGAACATACAAATTTTGGAGGGACACAAAATTTAGCCCATAACACTCCACGTCCACTTGATCTCAGTGGAACCCTAAGAACTAAGAAATGCTAAAAGGAAAACAGCTCCATACGCAGGCTGCAATGCATTCTTCAAGGTTCAAAATCTCCAGGTCCTTGTCAAGAAAGGAAACAATGCAGCCATTGCATGGCCATTTAGGAGTAATTATGTTAACATACGTAAATATCAACACGGCTGAGGAAACAGAGGTCTTTTGGGCTCACAGACTAAAAGGACAAACACTGGTATGTTCAGCTGTTTTCAAAAAGTTCCTGCAGCTCTATCTGCTGACTTTCCCGTTTACTTAGGCTGGGCCTTCATCTAAAAGAACCACAATGCTTGAGTAGCAGCAAACTCTGTGGAGGGGACACAAATAACAAGCTATTATGTGATGACTCTGCAAGTTTTCTTTCAAAGGAAACTATAAAAAAAATCATTAAATGCAGTTCCTGAATATTTCTGACATTGATCTGGTATAAAAAGTCAGGTGAACAGACACGTTTTCATTGCCTCAGACTACGTTATGATCTTGTGTATAAAATTAACATCACAAAACACTGCCTTAACACAAAAGAACCATAGATTTCTACAGTTTTTACCATCCTCAAATATTTTCTCATTTCAGCCTCATGAAGATTCTGTGAGGTAGAGAAGGCAGGAAAAGATGAGAAAAATGAATAAGAGTGAAGTTAAATGGCTTGCCCAAGGTCACAAATTAATAACCAAGGGAATAAAAATAAGAATGAAGGACTTCTGACATCTAAGCCAGCACTCTTTATTTTTGGGACTTAATGATATTCAGGGTATTGAAACCACAATCTTGCAAAATTCACTTTGTTTATTTTAGCTCCACGGGGATGTAAAGGTCTATAAATAAAATTTGCTGAAATTCTGCATATGACCACAAAATGAATTTAATCTGAAATAAAAAGAAATCTGATTTCTTCAACAAGTGTAACATTTTAAAGATATCAAAGCAAAAAAAAAAAACAAAACAAAAAAACAGGAATTCCCATAATTAATAATACAAGGCACAATTTAACCTAGCAACCAGATGGCATTATTAACTAGATGATAGTAGTCTACTACTTGCATTTTCCCTAGGCTATAAACATTTCTTCAACTAACTAAAATTAAGGAGAACTGAACTACTGGATAACTAGACTTTGATTAATCAGGTTAAAGAAAGTAGGCTTATTTAGCATGAAGGGAAAGTCAACTATCTGAATATCAACTATGATAAAACTTGTTTCATCGAGCACTAATTATGTGCCAGGCTAAGTACTTTATTTACATGGTCAATCTTCACAAACCACTTTGTGAAGTGGGTTCTACCTCACACCCATTCTACAAATGCAGGAATAAAAGTGAGGTTAATATATTCAATAATCCATATTTAAAATGCGGCAGAGCTACAACTCACCCCCCCAATCTGACTCCAAAGCCTGAACTGTCCATCACTCTACTGCTTGATTTCGAACATAAAGAATCAGATATTGCCTATCACAAATGAATACAGGTGATGAAATGGGCCAAAAGAGTAACAAAAATAAAATTTCCAAATAGCATGCACTGTTAAACAGAATGAATGAATGGGATTATGGAATTTCATGTAAAAGTTTTCAAAGAATTACCTTCATTAATTTATTCTATTACACAACAGAATTGTTGAGCACATGCCACAAACCAGGCACTCTCCTAGGTTCTCAAAACTTCTAGAACATAACACAATCCCTTGCCTTGGAGGGTTTGAAGTTTTCTAAGGAAGATAAACATAGGAGAGACTTTAAAAGGTATTAATAATGGTAATAGCATAGATTAGGATTACACAACTGCTTTAGGAAAGGGTATCATAAAGCTATTTTTCATTCTCCTTGCAAACCAGTGATGTACTAATATTCTGTTAGTTGAGAAAAGGCAAATTGCTGATGGGCCAAAGTTATGTGGAATACACAACTTTCTGACAGACAGCCTTGATCCAAAGTGAAAATTTCTACTATCTAAATAGTAAGTGAAGGTCAATCTTATGGTATAGTACTGTAAGGTCAATTTTAGATCTCAAAAAATTTTAAAGGAGAATTAATTGTATATCCTTCAGAATGTTACACACACAAAATTTTTTTTTGAAACTGGCCTTTAATCATAATGTGAAAGAAAGAAATCAAGTTATACTGTTTTACAGAATCTGTTGATGAGCTGACCCTACTACATCACAAAGTCTGTCCCATAAGGACTAATGGAGCAAACTGGAGCTTATGTTTCAAAACCAGGAAAAGCTGCACCTCTTGCAAACAAATGATAATTTTTATCAAATGAGCATCACAAATGTAATAAGTGATCATGTCACCCTCTTTCCCCTGGCTATTAGCATTTTTTATAAAGTGACATTTAAATTTCTTTATACCTACCCTATTATACACATACAAGAATTGAAAGAGGCTTTTTTTAGAAACATAAAAAGCAAATACAAATAACCCCAAAAAAACATTACGTGATGAAACATGAGTTAGAGACTCTGGTTCTTCAAGTCTCGTGGCTAAATGACGCAGCAGGTTAGCAATACATAAGAAGAAATAATGAAACCGATAAGAGTTTCTAAAAGAATTACATAAGCTTGCAGATAAGATAATAGAATGTTATGTTAGTGACCTTCCAATAATGCCCACACAAGCACATTACAGTCCTTTAACACAAAATGCCCATTTGATCACTCATAGATGTTACCTGGCGTGTTCTTCAAAGGTGAGCCTCTCTACAAGGTGCAACTAGTGACATCCAACCCCCAGAAACATAGAAACCTATAAAACCAGATAAACCAGATAAAATCTGGAATGCCCAAGGTCTGTGGGGGTAAGGTGATGTTTCCTTTTGACCTCTGACTGCCTACATATATGCCTCAGTCCTCCTGTCTCCCCATCCACACATTGAACTTGTCATTTTTCTTGACATGGACACAAACTGATGTGAAGCAGACTGCTTCAGCCATCAACCATGACTTCCCCACCAAAAAAGAAAACTATATCCAGAGTTGGTCATGGCAGACCTTTTAGCTATACAGGTGTGGCTATCAACAGAGTGACAGAAGACAAGAGCACCTCTTGGGACATGGAAACCATCTACAGTAACACATCCCCTCAATGTTGCTAACCTCAGTTGAGGGGGCTGTTGGGCCCAGTCAGGGTCTCATTCTTGGACCAGGGGAACCAGAAAGGGAGAAAGTTCAGATATTGAAATGTTTCAATTTCCAAAGTTCATTAAAATGCTTTTATTAAGATAAAATAGATAAAAGATCTATTATTGCATTATCCTGAACAAGTACTGTTACTGAAAACAGAAATACATGTGTATTTGTTAGTGATGCTCAATATTTTTGCATTTTTCTATCTATTGAGGCTCCAGTTGCAAATTCATATCTTTATATAGGATTTAAATTCTGTATATACTGCAATATATAAACAGAAATAGGTTATTTCTAATATTTATGTACTGCCTTGTCTGAATGTTATAGATGATATTTAAAAACAAAAAGCATGGGGCGCCTGGGTGGCTCAGTCGGTTAAGCGTCCGACTTCAGCTCAGGTCACGATCTCACGTTCCGTGAGTTCGAGCCCCGCGTCGGGCTCTGGGGGGATGGCTCAGAGCCTGGAGCCTGTTTCCGATTCTGTGTCTCCCTCTCTCTCTGCCCCTCCCCCGTTCATGCTCTGTCTCTGTCTCAAAATAAACGTTAAAAAAAAATTTTTTTTAAACAAAAAGCAAAGCAAAACAAAAAAAATTAAACTTTTCACAGATAATTGAAACTACTTACTTTAAAATCATCTTGTTCACATCTATTCACTCACCTACCTTCAGTTCATACTCTTTCCTCAAAGTAAGAAATTTTCAGGTGAAAATATATTTCGAACAATTTGAACACTGAAACACTCTCAATGTGAAACAATGTGTAGGATAATAGTTATTTATCTGCCTTACTCCATCTTACTAACCAACAATCAGAAATATTCCTTTCACACTAAATAAACCCCAGGATTGTGGGATGAGTCTCCCCTATTAATTTTGAGTTGGGGGCATCTGGGTGGCTCAGCTGGCTAAGCATTCCACTTCAGCTCAGGTCATGATCTCTCCGTTTGTGGGTCTGAGCCCTGCATCTGGCTCTGTGCGGTCAGTGAGGAGCCTGCTTCAGATCCTCTGTCTCCCTCTCTCTCTGCCCCTCCCCCGCTCTCTCTCTCAAAAATAAATGAACATTGAATTTTTTTAAATTTATTTTGAGTTGGAATACTTGAAATAGCTGTCAAATATAAAGAATTCACATTTTTTATGAGATAGTCAATCATACAAATCATAATGATTCTTACTGTGGAGTGACATCATCAAAAAGTAAAAGTATTTTAGCAATTTCAAGAGTAAAATTTCTGGAGGTTTTTCAGTAACAAACTGCTAAGCAAAGAAAGTTATAAGTTTTTTTATTATTTGTAGTGATTATTATGCAGTTTCTTTTTGTTAGTATTTCTACCTTCCTGTACTTAAAAAGACAAGGAGAGGGGCGCCTGGGTGGCGCAGTCGGTTAAGCGTCCGACTTCAGCCAGGTCACGATCTCGCGTTCCGTGAGTTCGAGCCCCGCGTCGGGCTCTGGGCTGATGGCTCAGAGCCTGGAGCCTGTTTCCGATTCTGTGTCTCCCTCTCTCTCTGCCCCTCGCCCGCTCATGCTCTGTCTCTCTCTGTCCCAAAAATAAATAAAAACGTTGAAAAAAAAATTAAAAAAAAAAAAAAAGACAAGGAGAATTGAAGCAGTTAACACATTTCTGGCTTGCAAATTAAATATTTGCTTATTCTATCACTTTATATATGAGAATATTTTATCTGAAAATTGGGCAAAGGAAGTATTTTACAATGAACAATTTCAAGTTATGAATACAAATGAGTAGTACACAAAAAGGCTTTTTATTTTTAAAATAAATTTATATCTCCTTTGCCCATTTCTTTACCCATTAATCCGCTCTACCTCTAGCAACAACTAATCTATCTGTGAGGGGTTTTTTTACTTAAAAAAAATGTTTTTTTAATGTTTATTTTTGAGAGAGAGAACACACCCAAGTGGAGGAGGGGCAGAGACAGAGAGGTAGACACAGAATCTGAAGCAGGCTCCAGTCTCTGAGCTGTCAACACAGCCCCACATGGGGCTCGAACTCACAAACTGTGAGATCATGACCTAAGCCAAAGTCAGGTGCTTCACCGACTGAGCAACCCAGGCACCCCTATTATTATTATTTAATTAGAGAGATCACATGGTATTTGTCTTTATCTGTCTGACCTATTTCACACAGTATAATGCCCTGAAGGTCCATATGTGTTGTCACAAATGGCAAGAGTTCATTCTTTTATACGGGTGGAAATATCCCATTATCTGTGTGTGTGTAAAATAGTTTGTTTATCCATTCATTCACCAATGGATACTAAGGTTGTTTCAATATCTTGGCTATTGCAAATAATGCTGCAACAAGCATGGGGTGTACATATCTTTTTGAGTTAGTGTTTTTGTCTTCTTTGGATAAATACCCAAAAATGTAATTGCTGGGTTAATGGTAATTCTACTTTAAAGTTTTTGAGGAAACTCCATACTGGTTTCCATAGTGGAGAAACTATTTATATTTCCAAATCCGTGCTAACACTTGCTATTTCTTGTCCTTTTAATAGTCATTCTAATAGATATAAGGTGGTATCTCATTGTGGTTTTGATTTGCATAGTCATAATGACTAATTATGTTCAGCTTTTTTTCAAGTACCTGTTGGCTATTTGTAAATCTTTGAAAAAAAATATCTATTCAGATTCAACACCCCCCCCCATTTTAAATCGATTGTTTGGTTTTTCACTATTGAGGGTTTTTTTGAGGTCTTTATATATGTTGGAATCAGCCCCTTATCAGATTTATGATTTGCAAACATTTAATCCCATTAAGATGCCTTTTCATTTTCTTGATGGTTTCCTTTGCTATGGAGAAGTTTTTAAGTATTATGTAGTCCCACTTGACTTATTTTTTCCTGTTGCTTTGGCTTTTGGTGTCAGATTAAAAACAATAATAATCACTGCCAAGACCTATGTCAAGGAGCTTACACCTTATGTTGTCTTCTAAGAGCTTCCTGATTGCAGGTCTTATATTCAAGTCTTCAATTTGTTTCAATTGTGAGTATGCTATAGAATGGTGGTCGAGTTTCATTCCTTTGCATGTGGCTGTGCAGTTTTCCCAACACCATTTATTGAAGACACTATCCTTTCCAAATAATATATTCTTAGCTCCTTTGCTGTAAATTAATTGACCATATATTGGTGTGTTTATTTCTGGGCTCTTTATTCTTTTCCTTTGATTTATGGGTCTGTTTTTATGCCAATACCATACAGTTTTACTTACTATAGTTTTGTCAGTCTGAATCAGGGAGCATGATGCCTCCAGTTTTATTCTATCTCAAAATTGCTTTGGCTATTTTGGGATTTTGTGTGTGTGTGTGTGTGTGTGTGTGTGTGTGTGTGTGTGTGGTTACATATAAATTTTAGGATTATGTGTTGTATTTCTTTGAAAAATGTCATTGGAATTTTGATAGAGATTGCACAGATTCTATAGATTGCTTTGGTTGGCATGGACATTTTAACAATATTGAGTCTTCCAATCTATAAGCAGAGTATATCTTTCCATTTATTTCTGTCTTCTTCAATTTCTTTCATTAATATCTTACAGTTTTCAGCATACAGATATTTCACTTACTTGACTAAATTTATCCAAGGAAATTTATTATTTTTGATGAATATGTAAATGGGATTATTTTCTTTGTCTGAAAGTTTATTATCAGTGTATTGAAACACAACAAACAGAATTTTTGTGTACTGATTTTGTATCCTGAAACTTAATTCATTTATTAGTACTAATAGGTTTTTGATGGAGTCTTTAGGATTTTCCAAATACATCATGCTATTTGCAAATAGTGACAGTTTTGTTAATTCCTTTTCAATTCAGATGCCTTTATTTCCTTTTCTTGCCTAATTATTCTAGTGAGGACTTCCAATACTATGCTGAATAGCAGTGACAAGAATGGGCATCCTTGTCTTGTTCCTGAAAGAACAATATTAGTTGTGGCTTTGTCATATATGTCCTTATTGTATGAAGGTACATTCCCTCTATACCCATTTTGTTAAGAGTTTTTAATCATAAATGGAAGGTGAATTTTCTCAAATGCTTTTTCTGCATTTTGAGATGATCATATAATTTTTATCCTACCATTTGTTAATGTGGTGTATCACACTAGTTCATTTACAGATGTTGAACCATCCTGGCATCCCTGGAATAAATATCCCACTTTATCATGGTACATAATCCCTTTTAATGCACTGTTGAATTCAGTTTGCTGATATATTGTTGAGGACTTTTGCATCTATGTTCTTCAGGGATATTGGCCTGTAATTTCTCTTCCTGTGGCACCCCTGTCTGGTTTTGATATCAGGGCAATGTTTTCTTGTTTTTCCTGTCTGGATGATTTATCCACTAATGTCAATGGGGTATTAAACTCATTAGTATGTAATGCTGCCTATCTCTCCCTTTAAGTCTATTAATATTTGCTTTTGTATATTTAGTGCTTCTATGCTGGGTACATAAATAGTTACAATGTTAGAGTTACATTTGTTAAAGTTACAAATGTTATATCCTCCTGCTGGATTGAGCCCTTTATCATTATGTAACACCCATTTGTCTATTACAGTCTTTGCTTTAAAGTTCAGTATGTATGATGTAACTACTCCAGCTTTCTGTTGGTTTCCATTGACATAGTATATCTTATTCCATCCCTTCACTTTCAGTCTGGGTGTGTCCTTACATGTAAAGTGAGTCTGTTGTAGGTAGCATACACATGGGTTTATGATTTTAAGTCCCACAAGACTCCAACCAACAGAGAAAGAGTTCTTAAACAGTTACCTCCCCCAGTGCACAGCAAAAGGCACCAGACCCAGGAGCTCAGTCTTTCTGTGAATAGGGCCTATTAGGTAATCATTGTGGCTGTGACCTAAGGTACAGGCGTCTAATTAAACATGCAGCATCTAAGGGCTGATTCGAATCCTTTCCAGAGACCTTGGAGGGCAGGAGCTACCTTTGTTAACTGTATCTGCTGTGCTCCAGAGTGCCAATGTCTCCTTTGCGGGTTGGGGAAAAGCTCTACACAGAGCTGGTGTCCTAGTTTTTACGTCTGGCTCCATGGTTTTTACAGTCACTGCCCAGTGGACATCCCTTGACTTCCAGGCTCTGGTGGCCAGGGGAGCTTGCCTTTCTAGGTCCTATGATATTGTGGCAATCAGATAAATAGTTGTTGGCAGGCCGCCACACTCAGGGCACTACAAAGATAGCAGATTCACGCACACCCCTGATTTTCGGTGAAGGAAGCCTGTGTTTGTCCTAAAGCTTTGGCCTGAGGGGCAGGTTTGGCATATACCTGGTGGACTTTAGAGAGATTTCTAAGAAACTCAGGTTACAGAGGCTATCTTGGTACTCTGCCTTCCTGCAGCTCACCAGTATCTTCTATAAAAGAGCTTACACTTGTCTAGAACCCCAATTTCTATAACTGCCACCATAATGGGATTTAGGTTTATAGTCCCACAGGACTGTATGTATCTGCACACTTTAAAAACTGTTGCCTGATGACCTGGCTTCCAGTTAGTCTGAATCTAGGTGCTGAGAACTTCCCCTTAAGGACACTGACAGGTCCTGGCATATCCTCAACTACTGAGAGCCATTAAAAATATAAAAGGTCAGGGCACCTGGGTGGCTCAGTGCTTGACTTTGGCTCAGGTCATGATCTCATGGTTCGTGAGTTTGAGCCCTGTGTCGGGCTCTGTGCTGACAGCTCAGAGCCTAGAGCCTACTTCAAATTCTGTGTCTCCCTCTCTCTCTGCCCTGCTTGTGTGTGTGGGCACTCTCTCTCTCAAAATTAATAAATGTTAAAAAAAAATTTAAACAGGGGTGCCTGGGTGGCTCAGTCGGTTAAGCAGCCGACTTCGGCTCAGGTCATGATCTCATGGTCCGTGAGTTCGAGCCCCGCGTTGGGCTCTGTGCTGACAGCTCACAGCCTGGAGCCTGTTTCAGATTCTGTGTCTCCCTCTCTCTGACCCTCCCCCGTTCATGCTCTCTCTCTGTCTTAAAAATAAATAAACGTTAAAAAAAATTTAAACATATAAAAGTCTGCTTGGACAAGCACAAAAGTTTGAGATAAGACAAAGATTTAGGGCACAGCTGAAAGACAAGGTTTGTTCCCTACACAAGGCCACTCCTTCAAGAATTGAACAGCAAACTGAAAAAAACAGAGAAATATATTCTAAATGAAAGAACAAGATAAAACTTCAGGAAAAAAACCTTAATGAAACAGAATTTACTGATAAAGAGTTCAACATAATGGTCACAAAGATGCTCATCAGACTGTGGAGGAGAACAGATGAACACAATGAGAACTTCAAAAACGAGATAAAAAATATAGGAAAGTACCAAACAAATGTCACAGAGCTAAAGAATACCGTAAAATAACTGAACTGAAAAATACATTAGAGGGGTTCACCAGCAGACTAGATGAAACAGAAGAAAGGATCAGTCACTTGTGCTTATAGGACAAAATTACATGGACTACATTCATATTAGAGGTCCCAGAAGAAGAGAGAGGGAAAGGCACAAAAATCTTGTTTTAAGAAATAATGGCTAAAAATTTCCCTAACCTGGAGAAGGAAACCAACAGCCAGATGCAGAAAGTCCAGGAAGTTCCAAACACAATGAACCCAAAGAGACTCAGAGACACACAGTAATTAAAATGTCAAAATTTAAAGACAAGCAGAGAATATTGAATGCAGTAAGGGAAAACAACTTGTTATGTACAAGGGAATCCCCATAAGACTATCAGCAGAGCTTGCAGCAGAAACTTATAGACCAGAAAGGAGTCGCATGACATATTCAAAGTGCTTAAAGAAAAGAAAATCCCAATAAAAAATACTCTACCCAGGAAAGTTACCATTCAGACCTGAAGAAGAGATAAAGATATTTTTAGATAAGCAAAAGCTAAAGGAGCTCACAACCACTAAAAAGGCTTTACAAGAAAAGTTAAAGGGACTTCTTTAGGCTAAAAAAGAAGCACACTACTTACAATAAAACCTACAAGAGAATAAATCTCACTACAAAAGTAAAAATACAGTAAAGATAGTGGATTAATTACTTGGGATACACAAGTAAAATGTGACACTGAAATTGTAAAATACAGAGGGAGGGAGAAATATTGAGGCTTAGACTGGGAGCAATCTTAAGTTGTTAACAACTGGTAACAGACTATTATAGAAATAAGTGGTGTGTGTAAACCTCATGGTAACTAATCATAAAGCAAAAATCTATAATAAATACATAACCAATAAAGAGAAAAGAATGTTAAGTATACCACTAAAGGAAGTCATCAAACCACAAAGGAAGAGAATAAGAGAAGAAAAAAGGAACAGAGAAACTATAAAAACAAGTAAACAATGAACAAAATAGCAATAAGTACACACATATCAATAATTACTTTAAATGTAAATGGACTAAACTCTCTAATCAAAAAACACAGAGTACCTGAATGGAAAAGGCTTTTTGCAAGGGGTTAAAGCTATTTCTTTCTTGTGTGGCTCATATTACAGATACTCTGAAACTGTTCTTCAAAGATGGCTGCTCGACTTGATACAAGTTAGAATTTATTCATTCTGCAACTTCTCACATCAGTATTTGTCTAATTCCTGGTCTCTGTAGGTTATAGTTATCAGGGGAAAAATCAAAAGTACCTTGAGAAAATTTCCAAAAACTACATGCCTCAACATAAATTTGATCAACTGTGGTGACACACTATGTTTATATGGTGGTTGTAGGCAAAGGCAGGTGCCACCCACTACCACCACCACAAAAAACAATAATTTGACAGAAAAAAAAGTTTTTCCTCAAAACTGGAATTGAGCAGAGCAAAAAATACACCACATGAGATTGTGATCTACAGGGTAAGTATGATTAATAATTCAAAACACAAACTATGAATAATTTAAACCTGTGATGTATGAGAAAGGGATACTCAATGAATCTTACCACCCTATTCTATTTTCCACCTTTACCTTCTCCCCCAGTGAAGAATGATGGGATCCCCCCAGTGAAGAATAATGGGGGCAGAACAGGCAGAAATGTTTCAGAACTATTTAGAAATGGAAAAGTATATATAGTTCACCAAATACAATTTTGTAAATCAAGTTATGTAATCAGGAATAGAAATAATTTCTAAAAAAAGTAATACCTATTGAGAAGGACTTATAAATTATGTTAGCCTCAACTTCTGCTTTAAGTAGAACAGTATATTAATTATTCTAGTAACTACGGTCTTAGATAAATTTCAATACATATGATTTTTATAACAGTGCTAGCTTCCTAAGAAAATAATGGGTATCTCCAAAGACCAATGAAGATGAGATACAAAAACAACATTTAACCAAATAATAAATGGGAGCTGACAGCAAAAACCAAACTTAAAAGTTAGAGTTAGGCAAATACCTGTAAGTACTCTTGAATCCTTAAGTGTAAACCTTGGGCATGCTACACAGTGGGACAGCAAATTCTGAGACTCTTAGTAAGGTGGATTATTATAGGGGCTAAAAATCCCAAATCCCTATTATGCCTTAACCCCTGGTATAAAAAAACAAGTCCTCCCCAAATAAAAGAAACCCACAATAAGTATTGTTTTTTCAATTTTAACACATGCACTGAATCTACAATTTATTGAGCTCTTACAATTTTTTTTCATTTTCTCATAATACCACCAACAAAAATACCACAAAATGAGAGCAATTATTGTTCCCATTTTATAGATGAAGAATCTGAGGTATAGAAAGTTTTAGTAACTTTTAGATATCCAAAGACACAAAGCTAGTAACAGCTATAGGTTGGAGGAAAGCTCAGGCAGCCTAATTCCAGAGCAATATTCTAACTGTCACTTATTCTGCTCCTTGTATTTATGCAAATAATAATTATAACAATAAACATCTTTATGTGATTTTTATGTGTCTAGTGCCATTTTAGATGTACTAATTTAATTCTCACCACAATCCAGTGAAGTTTACAGATGAGGAAACTGAGGTAAGGAGAGGTTATGCAACATATAAAGGTCACCCAGCTCCTTAACAACAGAGATGGGCTCTGAAGCCAGGCGCTCTTACTTCTGAGCTTATGCTCAGAACCACCTCACCATTCTGCTTCCTGAATACTGGTTCATTTAATCCATTTATCAACTCTAAGAGAGTTTCCATCCCTGTCCTTCAAAGCTGATTCTACAGAAGAAGTAAATAAATCTGCATAAAAAGGCAGGAGGCTTCTAGGGGGCAGCAGATCAAGACCCCTTTCTCAACTCCTTTAATAGTGAAGTTAGAAAAATGTATCCAGGGACATGTTTTCACAGCAAACCAGGAGGCCTCCTGACAGCAGCTTAGTGGCAGGGATATAAAACAAGATCTCTGAAATAAAAATATATACGCTGAGGAAGGAGAGCACCCAGGCTGGTGACCTGTGTCCCATACCAGGATTTGAGGGCTTGTGGAGACAGAAAGCTCAATATAGCAGAACATATGACTATTGCCAGGTATGCCTTTGGACTGGGAGGTGCTGTACTTTAGGGGCCAACAGTGGAGTCTAGGTTTATTGAACCAAGAAAAAGTTGTAATCTGGTGTTGTAGGCAAAGGAAGGTGCCTCCCACCACCACCACCACAAAACAAACAAACAAAAAAGGAAAGAAAGAAAAAACAAACAAAACAACCTACTTTCTACTCCCTCATCTCTAGAACCTTCACACATATGGCATTCTTTATTCTCATTATCTATCATTTATCATCTTTTCGTTACATTACATGGCCAAAGAGACTTCCAGATGTGATTAAGGTTTTGGATCTTAAAATAGGGAAATTGTCTTGCATTATCTGGGTGCACTCAACCTAATAATCACCTAAGCCCTTAAAGAAGAAGGAGGCAGAAGAGTCTGAGAGATGCGGCAGAAGGAGAAGTTGGACAGACTTGAAGGGTGAGAAGGACTCAGGCCGCTCTGGCTGCCTCTAAAGCAGGGGATCCCAAACCATGGAATGCAGGCAGCCCCTAGGAGCCGAGGATGAACTGCAGCAAGGAAAGGAGGATCTCAATCTAAAGCCACATGGAAATGAATTCTGCCAACAACCTGAATGAGCCTGGAAGCACATTTCCCTCCAGAAGCTCCAGAAAAGAGTCCAGACTGGCAAACACCTTGCTCTTGTTAAGACACAAGAGGAATCAGACAAGACAACCTACACTCCTGACCTACAGAACTGAGCCATTGTAGATTTGTGGCAATTTGTTTCCATACTACAGGAAACTAATACGTATTAGTAGCCAGGTGGAACATCTTTGCAACCTGGACAGGAACCAAAAAGCCCATTGTTGGCAATGAATTCCACCACAGGAGTGCGCCAATGTAATGCCAGTTCCCACCCCACCCCCACTCTACAGTCTGAGTATAGCCCCAGATTTTCCAGAATATTCAATTAACACAATGAGGTGAAGTTTAGGGATAATTCTCAACGTGGTGATAAACAGACAAGTAAGGGTTTAAGTGACTTGACCTAAAGAATAAATTTAAACAATGCGCCCTTTTTGCTCTCTGAGCAGCACCATGGCAGTTGGGGGTGCGGGGGGGGGGGGGAGGGAGTGCGAAGCACCTTATGAGAAGTGGCAAAAAATGGACCAAGAATAAAGTTAGATCCATTTTCTAACAAAGAGTGGTTTCATGCGAAAGCACCAGCTTTGTCAATTTAAGAAATTTCAGAAAAATACTAGTCACGAGACTCCAGGGGATCAAAATGGATGGGATGGCCTCAAAGGTTTCTGAACTGAGCCTTGCTAATCTGCAAAATGATAAGTTTGCATTTAGAAAATTCAACCTAATTACTGGAATGTTCACTGCATGAACCATGACAAAAATGCTCCACGGTCAAAAAAAAAAATGGCAGATCATGATTCAAGCTCATGTTGATGATGTCAAGATGACAGATGGTTATTTGTTTCAACGGGGGTTAGTTTTACCTAAAAAACATATCAGAGTCTGAAGACCTCTTATGCTCACCACCAAATCGAGACAACGGAGATCATGACCTGAGAGATGCAAATGATTTGAAAGAAGCAGTCAATAAATGGACTACAGATAGCACGGGGAAAGATCCAGAAAAGGCTTGCCAATCGATCTTCTCTGTGATGCTGTCATTAGAAAGGTAAAAATGCTCAAGAAGCACAGTTTGAATTGGGAAAATTCAGGGAGCTTCCCAGTGAAAGTAATAGTTTTGGAAATGCTACTGGGGATGGGACAGGTGTTAAAGTCGAATGAGGTATAAGATGTGAACTACCACTCTAAGAATCTGTTTAAAATTCAGACTTTTAATGGTGACAAATAAAAAAAAAAAAACTTTATTTGCAAAAACAAAAAAAAACTGAATAAAATAATGTGACCTGGTTTGTAATTATGAGATTGTAAAGCAAGTCAAATAATTTTAAATGTATAATGGTAACTCATTAAAACAATTCTAGTGTTGAAATGTATATAAGCTCAGTTTCTCATTCATAAAATCTCCTTAAAATGCAGTAAAACTACATCAAATCAAACATCTTTTTTTTTTTTTCACTTGGGCAGTAAGTTTGAAGCACATATGGCGGTGATACATAAGTCACACCCAAACTTTGACAAGTCCTAGAATTAATCCAGCCTCCCACACACATACTAGAAAAATGCTGAAAAGCCCTGGTCCTTTCAGTGCCACTTGGCACACAAATTAGACCAGGAGCTGTATCCGGTAATTCTCTATTCTACACCAATCACCATGGTTGGTCCTCTAGAAACTTCATCTCATGTAATCTTCACAACTCAGTAAAATAGGCATTGCTATTCCCATTTTTTTCAATCAAAACATTAAGAGAGAAGTTGAGAAACTTGCCCTATTTTACCCAGGTAATAAGAGCTCTTACTGAAAAGCTAATCCATCACTGTATAGAGACCATAACCAAGATGATTTATCCTTATTCATATGCAAAATACTTTAGTAGAAATCCTGAAAGGCTATGAGGTGGCAACACTATTCCATCAATCAATTCGCCTCTCTTTCTGTCATCCTTTCTACTTCTCACTTTACAGCCCGTATGTCTCTCCCTGCATTTCAATATACAGTCCCATTTAAAACATAAAAAAAGAAAAAGTATGTAAAAAGTAAAAATCCTTTGGGTAATGTTATGATACACCATCTTCAGAACAATTAATCACAAATATTGGTATTCTTTATTTTATCATCTTTTGATTAAATTACATATATATATATTTTTTTTAAATCTTCTTAAATGAATAAATTTTCAAAATTGCCTTTTGGAGAGACAGAGAAACATTGACAGAAATTAGGGTTACATCCTTATATCCAGTAGTTTGTACTATCCATTCTCTTCCTCTCTTCTCTTTCTTAGCTGTCCTGTCTCTTCTCTCCTATCCTTACTGCATATACATTAGCAGTCCTACTTAGAGATAGCAGAATAAACTCATGTTTGGCTTAATAAAGACACAGATGGTTACATATAGAGTTACTTATAGACATTTGTATCTACATGGAATTGTAAACACAGACATTTCCTTGCTCAGTTCAAAGGGCCTAGAAGCAGTTAACACCCAAACAGCAATGAACACATGGAGTGCTAGATCTTGGTTTCTACTTTTCTCCAATAAAAGGAACTTGAAGAAATTGCTAATTCTAGAACTGGGGCAGAAGATATAAGACATAACTCTAGAGCATTCTGCAGTGCCAGAAAGTAAGGAAACGCTTTAAAAAACACACACAAAAAAACCCACAATGATGGAAGTATGTCAAAGGGATATAAGGGCCAACTAAAAGAGCTTCCAGTGTCCAAGCCTGAACAATTTATGCAACAAAATATACTGGAGTATAGCTTGAGTTATAAAGTAAATATCCATGAGTCACATGTGACATAATACATAAATGGAAGAGAACAGACAAATCTCTCATGTAGAAGAATTACAAATAATGTATGTAGATCATTGTCCTCAAAGAGGGGGAGCGTAATTTCCGCACCTTAACTAAGGGCTGTGTGTGACTCATTTCCAAAAAGTACAGTACAGAAGAGAAGTGACGAAGAGTGACTTTACCATGGAGCAACCTAATAGGATCAAAGTCAACATGAGCAGTGGTAAGTCATGTTGATAATATGTACCCTTGATGTGATGTAATGACAATGGCAGTCTTTGTGGTCTTCCCAAAACTCATAACTCCAGTTCATGAGAAAAAAATAAGGTAAATCCCAACTGAGGACGCTTCTGAAAAATATCTGACCAGTCTTCTTAACACCTACAAGGGTCATCAAAATCAACGAAGGTCTGAGAAATGGTCATGGTCTAGAGGAGCCTAGGTAATGATGACTAAATGTAATGTGAGATCTTAGATGGATCACTGGAAGAGAAAAAAGGCCATTAGGTAAAACTAATGAAATATGGATAAAGTATGAGGTGTAATTAAAAATAATTATATCAGTTCATCAACTGAGCAAAAGTACCATACCAACAAAGGATACGGAAAATGGGGTGTGGGGCATACAGAATTCTTTGTACTATCTTTGCAATTTTTGTATAAATTTAAAACTATTCTAAAAATAGTTTAATTTTTAAGACAACTGATAACTCCTAGAAGAGAGGCTTTATAAGAAATGTCATCACAGTATACTACTTGTATTTCTGTAGTAAATCAAAGTTACCAAATTACAATAATGTAAATAGTGATTATAAATTCATAAGTAATAGATCTATATTGTGATGGTGGAAGTAGGTATGTGAAAGTTATAATAAAGCATAAGATAAATCCATATTTATCAGCCAATCCTCATTTTCCATAGTCATAATAGATACTGCCTAAAATCAGTAAGAAATAACCATATAAACATATTACTTTATATTTGAAGGTGAGTATCTCCTAAGAGCGTAAAAGGGTTTGCTCTGTGCAACAAGATAATGGGAGATGAGATAGCTTGGACACTGATCTTTTTGTATTATAAGTCTTTTGAACTACTTATTTAAAAAATAAAACAAACAAAACTTTGGGCATCTGCTGCTCTCATAGTTCTTAAAGTAAAGATAAAATTTTTAATAAGAAAAAGAAAAAAAATGGGTTGAGTAAATTGATTTATAACCTACAGCAAGATTAAATATTTTTCTATTAAGTAGCAGAATCAGAAAGAGAAACCTGTCTGCATGAGTTCAGAGTTCATGTGCTTGCCTTTATGTTAAACCTTTTCATGTGGTTGTGTAGAAAACAGTATCACTGTACTACAGGAAACAATGAACTGCAGGTATTGTAACTAAGGGATGACATAATTTTTCTTATAACTGAAGAACTTCTTGCCAAAAGGAATTTGTTACTCTTAATTCTTCTACCTTCCACCTATCCTTTCCCAGTTAAAGTCAACATAAAGAAGACAGTTCTAACTGGTATCTTGGACCACCCATAAAGGAATGAATTTGAGATTTTTGATGTTATTTTATAGGACTTATGTCAATGGCCCTAGAAATATGTGTAGTTGATACAGTATGCATCTAAATTATCTCCTCTCACAGAAAATCTTGTAGATAATTTTATTAAACAACAGATTGAACATGGAATTGTTAATTTCAATTTTAAAATGGAAATTGTCTCTGCCCAAATCTATCATGCTTATACAAGCAATCTGTAGTTTATACAGAGATACTGACAACTTAAAAGTTGAATAACAAGGTTTTACCCGTTCTTTTCTCTTCCATTTACAGTTCATCAAAAATGAAAAAGAATTACCACATGACCCAGGAATGTCACTTCTGCGTATATGCCCACAAGAAATGAAAGTAGGAACTCAAATACAGGTATCTGCACACCTGTTTTCACAGCAGCATTATTCACAACAGCCAAAAGGTGGAAGTAACCCAAGTGTTGAGGAAAGATGAATGATTAAGCAAATGTAGTAATTATATATAATACACACACACACACACACACACACACACACACACACACACACAAAACAGTATTATTCAGCCCTTTTTTAGAAATTAAATTCTAACATGCTACAACATGTATGAACCTCAACAACACTATACTAAGTAAAATGAGCTAGTCACAAAAGACAAATATTGTATGATTCCACTTATATGCAATATCTACAATAGTCAAATTCATAAAGACAGAAAGTGAATGGTGGTTGCCAGGGGCTGGGGGGAAGAATGAATGGGAAGTTACTATTTAATGGATAGAGAGTTCCAGTTATGCAAAATGAAGAGCTCTGGAGCTAGAGGTGGTGATGATAGCATAATATTATGAATGTAGTTGATAGTACTGAATTGTAACATTTAAAATGTAAATTTTATGTTGTCTTTTTTACCATAATGGGAAAAAAAAATTTAATTCCAACTTTCCAAGTTCAGTGATCCTTTGGTAAATTTTGGTTAACCCTAATTTATCTGAAATCACTTAACATAGTTGACAAAGACACTCTTTTGCCAGAAACAAATTGGAATTCGAAATTAGGCAAAATGTTTGCCTTTTGAGATTTTAAAAAATCAGGGCACCTGGGTGGCTCAGTTGGTTAAGGGTCAACTCCTGATTTTGGCTCAGGTCATGATCTCACAGCTCATGGGATCAAACTCCATGGGAGGCTCCGTGCTGACAGCACAAAGCCTGTTTGGGATTCTCTCTCTCCCTCTCTCTCTGCTCTTCCCTCCCTCCCTCTCTCTCAAAATAAATAAATAAACTTAAAAAAAAATCACCAAAGGACTTTAAAAAAAGCCCTATAGCTCTGGTATGAAGAGATCTCTAAATCGAAGTACTCTGCTTTATAGTTGAAAGAACAGATGAAAGGGCAGAGTCAAATTCATCTGAGGTTCTTCCATGTGGACAAAAACAAATTCTTCTGGAGATATGACTGAACTTCAACATTGGTAATGAGCATTTGAGGCCTCCTAGTAATCCTGAAGACAGTTTCAAAAGTCTATGTGGGTAAGCAGCTGGAAGGGTGGGTAGGTATGGTGATCACTTCTAAAAAAAAAAAAAAAAAAAAAAAAAAAAAAAAAAAAAAAAAAAAAAAAACAAAAAAAAAAAAAAAAAAAAACAAACTCAGAAAGGGAGACCCTAAATCAGTGATCCTCAAAGAGTAACATGTAGATCTGAAGTGGTTCTCAAAAGACAGCCAGAAAAAGCAGTGTCAGCATCACCTGAAAACCTGTTCGAAATGCAAATTCCTGGGTCCACCTCAGATCTCAGGGCACTGGGCCCAGCAATCTGTGCTTTAAGGAGCTCTCCATGCACGGGATTCTGATGCATACTAATTGAGATCCACTGCTCTAAAGGACACTCAGTGACATGTTACCACCAAAAGCTGCATTTTAAGTCTCTGTTTCTGTACGCTGGATGCGCATTAGCAGCACTAGAAGCTTCTGAGGTCGGGTCCCAGCTCACAAGGTCCGATTTAATAGATTTTGCTTATTTAAAATATTAGTTTAGATTCTTTGGATTCCACAATGTTAAGTCAGGGTGGAGAAACAGGTTTTTAAATAATTTTATAACGTCACTCAAACAGGGGTAAAAATTTCGGAAGGAAAAACAGTATATAAATGTTTTAAGCCTAAAAATATTCAACTTCCTGCCTAATAAACATATATTAATAACTCAAATAACCACAGAGTCAACTAACACTTAGGGGAAATTTAAAGTTGAAATTAGTAACCCAGGATTATGATAAAACTAAAAGATTTTAGACAAGTCTAAAGAGAGAAATTAAATGAAAAATTATTTTTTCCATAAAGAAATTTTGAAATATATAAGTTATAACAGAGCGGTAAGAAAAAACAGACTTTGCAACTCAGGTACACGTGGGTGAGAGTTTTTGGTTCTGTCATCTATCAGCTCTAACATTTTGGCTAATTTCTTTTTTCCTTCCTAAGCCTCCATTTCTCATTTGTAAAACAGTCAATATTATGAACCTGTATCAAAAAGATGGAAAATCTAAATAAAGCATGTAAAGCACTTAGCATAGTAATTGGCACATAGCTTATGCTCAATAAGTGTAGACTTATTAGTAAGAAGAAAATCGCATTAAAATGAAAATACAGTAACAGAACAATGAGTAAATTCTAGGAGTTTGGTAAAATGTCTTTCTGATATTCTAAGCTAAGAAAAAAAGTAATTAAAAGCTAAGAAAAAAAAAATAATGTATCAAGATAGCAATACTGAGAATGTAGGGGAAGTTCTCCATAGCTAATGTGTAGGAAGCAAGTAGGTATAGACATCACATTCACAGCCCCCCCACCCCACCCCTTACTCTGTAAGTGGAGCAATCACCTGTTCACTCAGGTATCTCTTAAGAAAAGTACTTGGCAAGAGTTATAAAACTCATTCCCATATTGTGGTCTCAAACGTGGATAACAAATTCTTACTCTCTTAGACATCGAGATCGTATTCTTAATTTCTTCATTAAGTTAATCACTGATAATGAAAAGAAATCCCCAACTGAGCATCTGTAACGTGATCAGACGTGCATGTACTTCTGAATTTTCAAGCCTGCAGCAGTGCGTCATTAATTCATAAGGAAGATGAGCCAAATCTTCTAATGAGTAAATGGACATGTGTGTCCAACTCTTCATTTACTTTATTTTTGCTAAACCTGACTGAGCATATGAATTTCTTGAAACTACCACACCACTCCCATCCCCATGATGCAGCTGACAAGTGGCCACTGTGCAGGTCCACAAGCACATGCTGGGGTCTTGGGAGGAGAGCAGTCATTTGCTCATTTGCTATTAGAAACAGAGCTGATAGAATCACTGGTAGTTTTCACTTTCTTAATAATTTAGGTTACTCTTCAAACTTTCTATGATAAGGATGTATTACTTTAAAAATGTGAAAAATTTGGAAAACAAAAAGTCAAGAGACAGTTTGTGAATAAATGAAAATAAAAGTATAAGTGTTCTGAAGCTTGGTAAGCTCTTTTGATTACTTAAAAAAAGCATACAAAATTAACTGTGATAGTCTGCCACAAAACTATTTTATCTACAATTATGCCTGAAAGCAAATGAAAAATTTTTTTAAGAATTATTAAAATTAAGCATACCTCCATAAAGGAGACTCACATGATTTTTAAATGATGGTGGGAAAGAGATTATGTTAACATAGCATGTTGAAGAGTATATATGGTTCTAAAGAGGTTAAGCTTTGTTTTGAATTCTTAGCTCTCTTACTTCTTAACAGGGTAATCATTGGGAAAGTTACTTACCTTCTCTATCAATTTTTACAACTATAAAATGAAAATAATATTGATTTCTTACTCTTGCTAATAAATATTAGAGGAAAAAATCATGGGTACAACACCCCACACACAGAAGCCATTAAATGAGCAGGGTATAATTATTCAAGCAAAGAAATACCATCCAGATAAGGAAGATAGGAAAGAGATGATCACTCCTCAAGTTTTCTACATACAAGTGTGCCTTACCGATTCTACATTTATGACACACAGTGGGATTTACAGGAAAACCTAGATTTTAAGTCTAAGCCCTTTCCACTTGTCAGGTAATTAAACAATATTCAAAGATCTAAAGCATTAATATAGATATAATTCTAAAATTATATCCAACATAGATATAATTCTAAAAGAATCAGTCACTCAAAACATTTCAAGAAAGTAGTTAATGAAGTGGTTTTTTTTTTTTTTAATTTTAGACTGAATATACTAACATACCTGCTAAAATGATTCCTTAGGAGATAACACGTTTAGTTTGAAACTTTGTTACTCAAGTAGAAGCAACAGAGGAGCCAAAAGGATTTTCCTAAGGTAGCAAAAGCAGGAGAGGTTACAGAGGAAGCTCCAGGGAAAAATATTAAATATTAAGAGTACAGAGAAACAAATCAATCCTTCACATCATATGGTGACATCTAAGACACCTTCAATGTCAAAAAAGCATTGATTCTGTGACTTCTGTCCCCCACACCACGTAGTGTAGAAAGAACCCACCATGGAAACAAATGAACCAAGACATCAATGCAATGCTTGTATACGAATGGTCTCCAATTCTACTTCTAGGACCTAAATAAAAGGAGAAGGAGAAGCATACGTGCAAGAGTCATTATAATGTACCTATATTATACACTATTCATACCTGGAATATCATATAGCAACTGAAAAGATGAAGTCAATTTATAGAAGATCTGATTCAAATGGACTCAACTTGACTAAAGAAAGCAAACAAGTAACTAAACAAGACATGCAGTGTGATACCACAACAATAAAAATTCTATTGAGCTCTGTATGTGCGTCTGGAAGGATACATTACTAGTCACATGAGATGGACAAAGAGGAATTTAGCTTCATCTGTAATGCTGTAATCTTTTCAGGGGAGGCAGTACTTCTGTATTACTTGTTGAGACACTTTAAAAAGAAAGAAGAGAGCATGATGTCTTCCATCATAAACATTTAATCCTTTCTTTTACTAGCCAAGTAAGATGTTTACGGCTATAAATTGTTGGGGTACTATCTGCAACACTGTGACGGAAAATGGAAATAAAACATATAAAGTATTTATGAAAATTAACAAAAAAATAGCAAGGGTTAATTTATATTCAAGAGATAGTCACTCTTTTTTTTTTTTTTTTCCTAAGCTCAGGATTCAAAGCCCCACGAGTCAGCTCTCATGTCTGACTCAGGGCAAAGATAATGAAAAGTCATCCTGCAATCATCCAGACTGACAAAAGTCTCTTACTTCAGCTCTAACAGAATTCTGAAAATAAGTGATTCAACTACACTTCTGATATACTCTATTTTTACTTATTTAATTCTGAAAGACTGTGACACATTACCTCTAATGTATATAACCACATGGAAAATGCAAGGGAGAAAATATGTGAACTAAAAAGGAAGCAAATTACTCTTCAACACTTCAGTACTGAATCTGGCAAGAGACAGACCTTATGTTGGTGTTTGTGGAATCAAGAACTAAAGGAGTATCTTCTTAAGATATAAGGTGGTGTTAAGCAAGGAAAATTATTCACAGACTTCCCTGAGCCGAGAGCTGTTTGGCTCCAGAAGTGACAAAAGCAGAATATCTAATTATGTTCTTCTTTTTTGTTTCTCACCAGAAAATACAGTAGAAGCCCTGCTGTCTGATGCACTATTAAGGAAGTTCTCTAAACTTACATTCCTAAATCTAACAATTTGTATCATCCTAAAATATATAAATATTCATTCTGCAATCCTATAATGTAGGACAAGGCCCTTTCTCTGAGCATGGATCAGCTAGCTAAAGTATTGTCTTTCTTGCAAAAAATCACAGCTGTAATTGTCTATAATCTCCATAAATAACAGAAAACCTAGGAGAGTTATGCAAAGCCAACACAGAATCTAATTTTAATGGTTCCCTCCCAAATCCTTTAGAATCTTCTTGCCTACAGTTAATTCAAGATTAGTTTTCTTTAGTGACACCTTTATTGAATCTTTCCAAAGCATTCAACTTAGACTTTCACTGAAATCTCTCTACTTTTTAGTGTTTTTCTTGTCCTGCATTTCCGTAAGAGTTGATTACAATGCATAATTATAGCAACCAACACAATGGCATAAACAGATTTCGGAACAAACCCAAATGACTTGGTACACCGACAGACAGCACAACAGGTGTCAGATGTACAAGGGCATGATGGAAAGCCATCCATCAACTGTGAGTGTGGTATGCTTTAGAGAAGGTTTTAAGAGAGTAAGGGGCCTGCCAGTTAATTGGGTAAATGTGAGAAGTGCAAGAGCATTAAGGAAAGCATCTCTGCATCACACCTCACACAAATATTACATTACATTGAGTAATCACCAGATTTGTTCTTCAGTCTGCATACGATAAGGAATACAACAACCTGAGATCCAGGCTGCACCCACTGGTTCAACGAGCACTGAGTAATTTCCCGGGGCTAGTGCCAAGTGTTGGAGACACAAATAATGGGTTGTGCAGTATTTCTCAACAACAGCAGTGTTGAAATTTAGGGTCCCCAAATTCTTTGTTGTGGGGGCTATCCTCTGCATTGTAGGGTCAAACATCCTACTACCCTCTAGATGCCTGTAACACCTTCTCCTGAGCTGGGACAAGGAACAGTCTTCAGACCTTGTGGAATGCCCACTAGGGGGCAAAATTGCTCCTGGTTGAGAAGCACTGCATTAAGGTGGAGCAGGACCTTTCAACACCTCGTGAACTTTGTTAGGACTCACAGAATTCCACAGTTTTGGGTCTATCAAGATCTTTTTTGCCTTGTCTGAAATTCAGAGAAGTAACCTGTCAATGGATAGAACTGGCTCCATGATACACAGGGCCAAGGGCGTAATGAAAATGTGGAATCCTCATTAAAAAATCACTAAGAATTTTAAGACAGTGACAGCAGAGCACTAAACCAAGCAGAGTGACCTGAGCTACTGCAGAAGGCACACATCCATGAAGCCACTCTGCCAACGGTACCGGGTCACGGGCAGGGAAGGAGTGATAATAACCCAAGATTCCAGGTGCTCTTTCTACTAAATTCAGAGGCACTTTAATATCTATTGCATCTCAGTGAGTCAGAAGGTTTTAATATTTCAGGTGTCTAATTGTTCTTTATCACATTTTTTTCACTAATATTCCCTATGCACAGAAAAAATGTTACATATAACAGTGAATTAACTTCTCACTCCAGTTTTTAAAAAATCAAATTTTCAATACAAACTTACTACATTAGACTGACAGTTCAAATTATAGGACCATGAAATCATTTGTGTTTTATTAAAAACAAAACCATGAGGAGCTTGTTATATTTTATTAGTAGCATCTGTCTCCTGTCTTGAATGCTAAAGAAGATATTGATGATGTTCTTTTGCCATTTGGGAACAGACAGATACTCTTTCCTCAAAAATTATCTTTGGCAATGGATTCTTTAAATCATCCTTGCCATTTGGCAAGTTTTTTGACTCCAGGTGTGGAAATTAGCATTGTGTTTACACTGTAATCAAGGGAGATATAACCACTTAGTATAAGACGTCAGAACATGTGTTCCTTACAGAAGTAATGTCTATATTTTTCTATTGCAGGTGTGTGAGCACACCTGGCTCTAATATCATCAGTTTGGTCTTACCTGCTAAAGGTAGTAGACATACTTGGGTCTACCTTTAATTTCTTTCCCTTTGTCTTTCATAACATTCTTCCAAACGTAAACAGGCAAGGTAATGTGACATGACAGATAAGGTTGCTCCTGAACACAGGTAGTTGGTTAGTACTTTAGTTCAATAATGTTCAAAGCAACAAATCACAAGCTTCCCAACAAGTGTTTGGAATCCAATTTTACTATCCCAGAATACAGAGTGCTACAGGAAGTCACTTTTCAGTAGTCAAAGTCAGTGCACATCTGAGACTGGGGCTGAATGACAATGTTATTAGAAGCATTTTCTGGGAAACATTTGACAGAAGATGTTGTTTCTAATCCTGTGCTTTCCAGTTTCTAAGTTCAAAGGTGTTGGTAAGAAAAATCCCCTCTAAAGAGATATCTATGATCCTTCAACATAAGGAGATACTAACATAATATGGAATGGTAGGTACAGTAAAAAAATTTTTTTTTTAATTTACACAATCAAAAGATATACACAAAGGATAGCTTCTAAGAAACTGTTTGCAAAGAGGGTATCCCAAATCATCAAGTGATTTTACTAAATAATGGGGAAACAAAAGTGGGTAAAATGAACTGTTCTACAAAGGCTAAGTGGGGGCTACACTTTACCACAGAGTGGAAAAGGGATGGATTAATGCTTTTGGAGCAGAGAATCCTGTTTACCACCCTCTCCCCCATGCTTAGAATGCCGTAGGCAATCAAGAAATAACTTATTGAGTGAATGAAATCAGTTATCACCTCAAATAATATGAAGGAAAAGAAGATGCTTCTTAAGAAATGCAGAATAAATTGGCACACAGTGGATTAGAATGTGACTTCTCATTCCTTATATGAAACCTACTTTTAGAAACACAGTAAGTGTTCAAGTTAATTACTTTTAGCACACCCTTTGTTGCTTCGTTTGTATGCTAACCATGATAACAACTAATACTTTCATAAGAGCTTATAATGTGCCAGGCACTTTCTCCTAGCTTTACACATTAAATCTATCTTCAAAATACTTCTTGGAGACACATATGATAAATATCTTCATGTTACAGGATAGGAGACTGAAGCACAAGGAGGTCAACTAAAATGCCTAAAGTTGCACAGTTGTGATTAAAACCAAGGCAGTCCGTTTCCAGAGTTCTTGTTCTTAACCTCCTTCCTGTGCCAAAAGTATAAAGAAAACTACAGGATAAAAGACTATATGATGAAAAGCATTGCCTTTCTATTCTTACAATGAGTATGTCATAATTTCACAAATCTAGGGGAGGATTAAACTCTTTTTTATGCTGCCAATAAAGTATAAGGTTGTCCTTTGCCCAATTTATAGCAAAACAAGACAAATGGTTTATATTTTCAATATACAGGAAAGGTTAAGGGGCTTTTGTTTGTTTTATTATAGTCCATGATTTCTTTTGCTTCTTTTCACTTATCTTTTAAACAGTCTTCCCCAAACTATCCGTAAAGGAATTGTAGCAGAAATGTGGGCATCTTCTCCTCAGCCCTAATTCACAGACCATTTTGCACCACATTTAGAGAGAGAGTATGAGAGAAAGGGTTGAGAGAGAGGGAGAGATAGAATCCCAAGCAGTCTCTGCACTGTCAGCACGGAGCAACATAGAAATGCAGCATATTCTTTGAAAGTGGCCACTGTAAACAAAGAGTGAGGCAATTCCAGAACCCTCTGGTACTTCCCAATAAGTACATCAGGAGAGACAGTTGATCTCTCCTCCCTCTCAGCCTACCTGGTGTCTGGAGACTTGCTTACACATTCAGAGTATGTAACAAAAGAGAGTATTATATGGAAATATGATGTTTAACGGAAATGTTTTCATGTTTTATGTTTAACCCTTATGAAATTAAGAAAAGCAGCGAGGGTCTTCCTGAAATAGCTACAATGGTAGCTGTATTTCCCCAAATTTCTCTTAATAACTGCTACCTAGGTCCTTAAAGCCACTATCGACTCCGACAGAAATTAAAGCAGGCAGCTTTCCAGACAAAAATACTGGAATTAGAGCCAATACCTAGGCGAGAAACCCTGTAAATATGTACAACAACTGCAAAGTATATGTCTTAAAAAATGGACCAGGAGGTTATTACAGATGAAGATATTAATTCAGCAATTGCCAGGAGCCTTTATATCTTACAACTGCCTTCTGGGATACCATTATCTCCATCTTAGGGATAATAATGAGTTCAGATATGTTAAGTGACTTACCCACAGGCACACAGCACCACAGCCTGGCTTTAAGCCCACTCAAGTCTGTCTTTTTTTGCAAAGCTGATCCCACTATATTATATAAAAACTCTTTTTCCTAAACCTGTAACAGTAAGCCACTCAGACATTTTATTCATATATACATATATATATAATTGTACAATGAAAACTTGAAAATGAAAATATCACTTAACTGTGGGCATGTTCAATGGGGCTTACTTCACTAATGTGCCAAAGAAAGGATAAGGAATTCACTTTTGATGAGCTCTTATTGTCTATAGCCCCACAGCACCAGATATTGTACACACTGTCCTGTTCACGCCTTATAATATGTGGGGCCAACTCCAACTTCAGTACCTGACTTTATGACTTAAGAGACTTAAGACTTAGGACAAAAATTAAGTAACTTGCTTATGGTTACACAGGCTTGTATTTAAACAAAAACATATAAGTTCAAGAGAAAATGCAGTCTACTGAGACACAAGCATATGTATCTAGAACATATCTATACTCAAACATCATATAACACAATTTCCTGTCTCCTTCTTCAGGTGTTTGATTTTATCTGTCTAGATTATAAAAGCTCCTAGAGACTGGAAACTTTTTTAAAAACTTCGTATATACTACATGGCATTTAGTACCTTAACATGCCAGTCGTAAACCCCTCATAAGTATGTGTCAAATAATGGATTAACATGCACGTCTGAATAGAGATCAGCAAAAGTCACCGAAGAACTAATGTGTCTGGCATGCCAGTGAAGTGCGAAGAGCAAATTGCTAATTTCTGTGGACATCTCTAGCTCCCAGAAATTTGCCTAAAAACTGTTTATCCCTTTTGTAAAAGGGGAGGATTCTACAACCGAGTAAACTAACACACCAAAACACCAACTTGAGAGAAAATCCATCTAAGAATTCCATTAAAAGACTCCATTTAAATAATTTAAAAATCAAGTATTAGACTCATCCCAGTTTACAAAAGATATTCCTGAATTATCACCTTCCTGTATAAAATTAGTATTACAAAACTATACTAGATCCAGCCATTTTTTTCCTCACAGATTATAATAATAAAAAATTTGATGCAAATGACTACTTTGGGAAGAAGGACTCTCTAAGATAACCGAATTAAATACTTGATAAAAACTCCAAAACTCTACTAAGTAAACATCTTATAGGGAAATGTCTCTATTGCTGCTGGGCTAAATTAACAAGTAATGAAGCATCTGAAAGATATTTCTCAGATTATTTATAAGTCTACTTAATACTTGTAATTTATTCTTATCTGGGTACTTAAGAATATTAGAACAAAAGGTGTATTTGTCCCACACAAGAGGGGAAACATTTTCAATACAACTCACAGATTATTAAAAAAAAAATAGTTAATTCTGGCATTAAATGGTTAAGCTCAACATGTTCATTCATATTAGAATCTCATCTCTTTGATAAAATTTATTTTGAGTAAACTGAATAAAGTAAAAATATCTTATAGCCACAGATAAAAAACATAGTGATGCCTACAGTTCATGTAAAATCAAAGACAAATCAACATGATGACTATTTTATAAGTAGCGCACATATTAATATTTCTGAATCACTAGTGAAACGTTAGGCTTCTCACTACCAGGAACAAACCTTCATCTTACCCAATATCTTATAGGTCTGACACCAGAGAATGAAAAGGTCTTAAAAGCTGAGAAATCTATCTCCAGTAAAACAATAAAGTTAAAGAAAATTTTGCATCTGACTACTTTCTCTTAGACCCTAATGTGCTACCACCCCAGTGGACAAGCATACTTTTTAAAAATTACTGACACCTACCATACCATGCATAAAATTCACCACCTGAAAGTCCACACTTCATTGGTTTTAGTATATTCACAAGGCTGTGCAAAATCACCACTAACTACAGAACATTTTCATTACCCCAAATAGAAATTCCATACCCATTAGTTATCACTCCTCATTCAAGCCCCAGCCAACCAAAGAACTACTGATTAGCCTATTCTGGACAATTTAAATGGCATCATACAATCTGTGGCCTTTTAGTGCCTGGTTTCTTTTGACCTAAAATAATCTTTTCATGGTTCATACATGTTGTACCACATAGCAGTATTTCAGTCCTTTTTATAATTGAAAAATAGTCTGTTGTATCAATAAGCTATATTTAATTTATCCATTCATCACCTGATACATGTTTGGGTTATTTCCATTTTTTTTGTACTATGAATAATAATGCTATGAACACCTGTATACAAGTTTTTATGTTAGCATAGGTTTTTAATTCCCTTGGATATATATTAGAGGTATCTCTGGTATGCCTATGGTTACTTGGTACTTCACTTTCTGAGGAGCTACCATATTGGTTTCCATAGCAAGTGAACCATTTTACATGGTCTCCGGCAGTGTATGAGGGTTCCAATCTCTCTCCACATCCTCATCAACGCTATCCGTGTTTTTTTGTCTGTTTTTTTTTTTTAATTCTAGCCAACCTTGGTGGTGTGAAATGGTTATCTCACAGTTCTGACTTGCATTTCCCTAATGATTAATATACTGACCATCTTTTCACGCGTTTACTGGCCATCTCTATGTTTTATTTGAAAACATGCCTATTTGTATATTTATTTATTTTAAAGTTTATTTATTTTGAGAGAGAGAGAGAAAGCAAGAGGGGTAGGAGGAGAGAGAGAGAGAGAGAGAGAGAGAGAGAGAGAGAGAGAGAGAGAGAGAGAATATCATAAGCAGGCTCCACGCTATCAGTGCAGATCCCGGCACAGGGCTTGAACCCACGAACTGCTAGATCATGACCTGAGCTGAAACAAAGAGTTGGATGCCCAACCAACGGAAAGCTACCCAGGCCCCCAGAAAAATATCTATGTAAATCCTCTGCCCACTTTTTTTTTTTTTTTGTCTTTTTATTTTCCAGCTGTAAGCATTCTGTATGCATTCTGGATATCAGATCCTTAAAAGATATTATGATTTGCAAGTATTTTCTCCCATCCTGTAAGTTGCCATTACATTTTTTGGATAGTGTCCTTTGACACATAACAATTTTAAATTTTGACAAACCCCAGTTTATCTTTTTCTTTTGCTGCCTGTGCAGCAAAGAAATCACTGCCAAATCCAATGTCTACAGGAAGATTTTCCTCTATGTTTTCTTCTAAAAGTTTATAGTTTTAGCTCTTAAAGGTCTTGAATTCTTTTTTTTAAGCTAATGATTATATATGGTATAAAGTAAAGGTCATACTCCATTCTTTGGTATGTAGAGTATCCAGTTGCCCCAGCACCATTTCTTAAAAAGGATATTCTTTCCCCCCTGAATGATCCTGACACCCTTGTTAAAAATCATCTGACCACAGATTTGTGGATTTATTTCCAGATTCTCAATTCTATTCCACTGATATACAAGTCTAGCCTAATGCCAGTACCACAATGTTTTTAATTACTGTAGCTTTGGGACAACTGTTCACATCAGGAAGTGATAAGTCCTCCAGCTTTGCTCTTTTTCAAGACTGTTTTAGCTACTCTGGGTCCTCTGCACTTCAACATGATATTTAGGGTCAGCTTGTCAATTTCTGAGAAAAGGACACGTATAATTTTCATGAGCTTCTGAAATTCTCAACTGCACTGAATTTGCAGGCCAGCTGAGAAGTACTGTCATCCTAATGATGGTATCTTAATGATTAGGTCTTCCAATCCATAAACACGGGGGTGGCTTTCTTTCCTTTCATTTAGGTATACTTTCATTTCTTTCAACAATGTTCTGTTGTTTTCAATGTACAAGTCTTGTACTTCTCTACAAGATCTGACACTTAAAAAGGGGTGAATACCTAACCTTTCATTTAAAATATGTCAATAAAACCAAACTTAAACAATAATCTATAAACTAGCTTTTATTAAAAGTAAAACACAAATACTAAGAGTTATAAGATTTTTAGAGGGGGAAAAGTTCAGTTCAACAGTTCAGTAAATATGTACTGAGAAGTCAACACTAGGAAAGATGTATAGAACATTGTACCTGTCCCGGTAGGTTTACAGAGAATGTATGTACATGGGTGGGTATCAGTGTGTGTATGTGAACACACGTGTACGTGACAGATGACAGGACAAGAGGAATGGACATATATTAAAAAAAAAAAAAAAAAAAAAAGATCCCAACACCAAGCCATCAACATGCAACACTCTCTTTTAATTTATAGTTGGAGAAACCGAAGCCCCAAATGGCTATGTCATATAAATAAGGTACCATGGCCAATTAGTGCATGAACTGGAACAACAATTTGCATGAAGATTTAAAAGAAAGAGAACACTTTAACCCAAAGGGAAGGTTACCCTCTGGCTTGGCTCCCTACTTGCTGTTTATCACAGATTTCCATCATTTAGTAGATATCAATATAATATTTTCAAAGTGTAGTGCTAAGCTGCTAGAGAAATAATGAAAAGACAAATCAGAATGCCTGTCTTCATGTGGCTTATAGACTTTGCCTTTGTTTTTTGTCAATGAGAGGCTAATTCTGACTTTGAAAATAGCACCTTTCTGCTCTTAGAGGAAGTCATGAACACCCACATCTTCTCAATAATGAGGTCTCTGGCCAGTGTCCCTGGGCAGCTTATTATTTTCCTTGGCAGGCAGAGCTGCTCAGACCAATTTGCCCTTTGACTAAAACTAAAGGCAACCATAGTTCTGGGTTCCGTACAATTTAGAATTCTATTTCTTATTCTTCTACTCGCACATATTTTTTTTTTTTTTTACCTGACAGCACTTGTTTGGAGAATTATCCCTCCCCAATTCTCAATCTATATTGTTTGGAACAGGTATGACTAATCAGCCACAAAAGCCCTGGTCACATGGATTGGTTCAGGGGTGGGCACATAAATCACGGGCCAGTACGAACCTTCTCTGAAATTTCTGTGGGAGATATCAGGAGAGGAGTTCTATACTGACATCAGTGTTCCTCAGGAGTAAACTTAAGATAAAACAAGACATCTAACAGGCACCTTTGTTAACATATAGGAAGAGCCAAGCTGTGAAGAAAGCCTACATATTCATACATACAGACTAAAAGGAAGCTTATGTAACTCACATAAGGCTACCCTGTCCCTCCTTTTTAACTTCAAGCTACTTTGAGTTGTGCTTCCAAAATATAATTCCAAATTGTCCTGGTTAATGTCACCTCCTAAAATTAAACGCGTCCCTCAAATAATTAGTGAGCTTCAGGCTCTTTACCTAGGCTTTGGGTATATTAAGGTGAATAATGATTTAAATAATATAGACCATTTCCATGATCTGCTCCTCAACCACCTTTCAAAACTCATTTCCTTCTATTCTCCCCTCCTTCACTCTATGCCAGCAGCACTAGCTTCCTTGAACATACCAAGTACAGTTTCAACCCAGGGATCTTCTCCCGGCTGGTCCCCCTCCTGGACCATTTACTGGACACATGTGCATGACCCGTTCCCTTACTTCCTCAGGTCTAGTCAGAGGGCACTTCATCAAAGAGGCTGCTCCTTACCTTCCTCACTCCCAGGCACCTAACCCCCTCTTCCCCCATCACTTTACCTTCCCCATCACACTTACCACTCATTGGTATGTTATATATTCCTTCACTGTGTTCTCTCACCAAATGAAGGTCCGTGAAGGCAGAGTCTGTGCTATGGGAACTGTTGTAACCTCAGCAGTGAGAACAGAGTCTGGACTTTGGTAAGTGCCTAAATTTTGTTAAATGAATAAATTAATGAATGGAATAAAAGTTCTTCTGTCAATGGATATACAAGTTTGTCACTTACCATAGACTGTATGGTTATTTCATCAATTTTCCAAACTTTAAAATAATAGGAAGTAAACTAAGTTTAAAAGAGTCATATATTTTTTTTTTTACAGAAGTCACTAAGAATTTTGATAGCATGTATCTTTCGGTAAATTATATTTTGTGATATTATTATTAAATCTATTTGTGAAAGCTGTACCTCCTTTTGGAAAATGATTAAATGCCCTAAACTCACTTATTTCAAGTTTTCAAGGGACACACCAGGTTTGGAATAAGGAAATGTAGTGCACAAACCCTTCTTTCCTTCTTAAAAACCTTTGGATTTATTGACTACATACTCTTCATTGCTTAAAGGAATCATTGAAAGAAATAAAAATATATCACATGATAGCCTATCATCACTGATTCAAGGGCTATGCTAAATGTAACATTAACAGCTAGCATTACTGAACACTTTATATAATAAAAATTTTAAGAATACTGATTCCCTTGTATCACTGCCCACTGTTGCCTGCACTTATCTCTGTGAGTCATTTCTGTCACCATCCAACCTAGACTAGTCCCTCCCATTCCTCCCCAGAACAAGTTCAATTTTTATTGACAGCAGTTGACAGTACCTTGTTTATTTATTTTGTTAGTGGCTGTTTCCTTGAGCTAGAAAGAAGCCCCACCAGAACAGGGATCTTGCCCATTTTGTTCAGTGCAAGAGGCTGTAGAGAATGGTGGTTAAGAGACCCTTACTTTGATCAAATCCTGGCTCTGACACTGATCAGCTGTGTGATCTTTGGCAGATTACTCAATTCCCCTCAGTCTATGTCTTCATTTATGAAATGGGGATCCTAAGAGTATGGACTTCTGTTGCTGTGAAAATTATATTGGTGAGACACATTAATAGAATACTTGGCACATAAAGTGCCCAACAAATGTTAGCCATCATCCTTGCAAAGTCCTGTATTCCAGCAACAGGCACAGGGCCTGACACATGGTAACCAGCCAAACAATGCCTGTGGATGAATGAATGATCTTAGCCTTATAAACTCCAGTCTGAGTTATTAACTGCCTCTCCCCTATTATGGCTGATAGTCAATCAATAAAGTCTGATTAACTTTTATTTGAGAAAAATAAAACCTCTCTGACTTGAGTCAGAAAAAGGTTGAATATTTCTCTTTGGGAACTCATTTTAACATGGCAGTAACTATAAACAAATGAACTGATACTAACCATAGAAGAGAGCATCATTTTGATCAATTCCAACTATTAAAATGATGTGATATGGTACAGTTCAAGAAAAAGTGCCAAAGAAATGGAACAGCATGTGTTTCTATATAAACAAATACAGTATACGTGCATGAAACTGTAATAAAATCCATTTTGAAGACAAGTTTAAAGCATGGTAATATTAATATTTTTTCTAATGCAAAAATCTTAAAATACATCTAAATACAGGATAATGAACGATTAAGAAAATGTATCTGAATCAAAACAGGCTTGAGTTCTGACTTTTGCCATGTATCAGGCAGGAAGAACTCTGTTTTCTGGGCCTCATTTTTCTCCTCTCAAACCACTTCACAGAGTTGTGGAATTCAAAGATACAATAATACCATGGAAAGTGCTATGCACAAAGTAAATGTAAATGCCCCTAAAAATGATCATTCTCTTTTATAATTTCAAACAAACTGCTGATAAATTAAAATGTTTACAAATCATGATTGTTTTTCAAATTTCCATTGTTCTCCCTTTGCCACCAGAAATGTCACCTGCATCAGTAAGCAGACTTGTATTCTAAAACATACTTTTCAGAAAAAGAAAAAAAACAAACCACTACTCTAAAAAGTTGGATAAATGTTCAGCAAGACTATTAAGCATGAGATAGAAAAACCTACAGGGGCGCCTGGGTGGCTCAGTTGGTAGAGCGTCTGACTTCGGCTCAGGTCATGATCTCATGGTTGTCATGAGTTTGAGCCCCACCTTAGGCCCTGTGCTGACAACTTAGAACCCACTTCAGATCCTTTGTCTCCCTCTCTCTCTCTGGCCCTTCCCTACTTGTGCTCTTACTCTCCCTCTCAAAAATAAACTTGAAAGAGAAGAGAAGAGAAGAGAAGAGAAGAGAAGAGAAGAGAAGAGAAGAGAAAAGAATGAGGCACAGTGTATTTTAGTAATTCTTTTTTTTTAATTTTTTTTTCTTAACATTTATTTACTATTGAGAGACAGAGAGAGACAGAGCATGAGCAGAGAAGGGGCAGAGAGAGAAGGAGACACAGAATTTGAAGCAGGCTCCAGGCTCTGAGGCTCTGAGCGGTCAGCACAGAGTCGGATGCGGGGCTCAAGCCCACAAACCGTGAGATCATGACCTGAGCCAAAGTCAAGAAGCTCAACCGACTGAGCCACCCAGGCGCCCCAAGTAATTCTTGTGAAATGAACAGAGAACCTGATAGGCTGTTGATTTCAAACAGTAAAATTAAAACATTTATTACAGAATAGTTTTAAGAAATAGGAGTTTCCACTTACTTCCTGAAGTAGATATATCTAAATATACACCAGCTTATGAGAACACAAACAAAAACAACAAATTTCACATCTATGGTTCCGACTACTGTCCAGACAAGACTACCATTTGTTTTAGGAGTACCAAAGCCACTGCAGCCAAGGCTGGTGAAATATGTTTGGGTTTCATTAGATTCACCTTTCATAACAGAAGATTTTACCACATTTGAGGTGTGCACACCTGCAATACAGGCCTACTCTGAATTATAATCTAATTATAATTATAATCCATAATTATAAACAAAAACCTAATCCACTCATGCTTAAGTGGTATTTTCTAGACATCAGCAAGGGTCTGCTTTAAAATTCTGAAATGATAATAAATCACATAATATTTTATAACTTTTTTTAAGGTTTATTTATTTTGAGACAGAGAAAGTGAGAGCATGCACAAGCGAGAGAGGGGCAGAGAGACTGAGAGAGGATCCCAAGCAGGCTCCGCTCAGCATGGAGACCTATCCAGGGCTCAATCACATGACTGCGAGATCACAACCAGAGCCGATATCGGAAGTCGGGACACTTGACCGACTGAGCCACCCTGACACCCTAATGTTTTATAACTCTTATTTTAAATTTCATTGTCCTCATGAATGCTTTACCTCAAAACTTTAAATTGGGTCCAACATGTATGAGACCAAGAGAAAATAATAATAACTCCTGATACACAAATAAATTCCAAATAGTCTTGGTAAAATCCACAAAGATTCTAAACATATCCATCTACCCTTGGAAAGTGGGTCATTCAAAAATAATCATTTTGAATTGAATAACATCTCCTCACCAACCACTTGGGGGTCCCAGGGGCTTTTGGGATAACCAAGTCCCACACAAGGAAGGGTTCTCATGCTGTAAACACTCCATTTCCTCCTCTAAATCTCAGGGATCAAAGGTCAGACCTCACCGTCCACTTCTCCCACAGGAACAGAAAGGCAGCTGGAGAAACATTTAGTAAGTACTTTGTTGATGTAAAGCAGGGACTGTATCTGGTGGTAGGGATGCAAAGATAAGGAACACTGAGTCATTAGTGGGACAGGAACGTGAAAATCAAATGCTGAGTGCCACAGAGATGCATTACCGAGGTGCTGGCAGCAAGAGAAGGCGGGCACCAGCCCTGTGCGCTCAGAGATAAGGGAGTTCTGAGGAGGGTGGAAGGAGGGCTTGTTTGCCTGCTTTAGGAAATGCCAGGTGTGCTCTCTCTTCTTTGAGGAGCTCCTCGTTAATGAACCTACCACCTACTGCAACAGCCTGAATAAAATCGCCTCCCTCTTTGTCAATGCATTTTGTCTTCCATGGAGGGTATATCATCTTGCTTTGACTGTAATCCAAATAAAGGGAGCAACAATTTCTGTTCATGTGTGAACTAACAATGGGGTCAAACCCTTGTGATAGGGCAGCCAGCCACAGCATCAGATGAGACCCAGCCCTCACCACTGAACCTTGCTTCTCCAGTCCCATTAGATCAAAGGTGACACTGTATGTCCTGATGGACCCGTTAGGCTGTGGCTCAGCCTTTAAGAAAGCCACATACTCTGAGCAGTGGTCTCATAAAAGCTTATTGCTTCAGTTATCCAGAGGCTTCTCTGCAACACTGCTTTTTAGGTTTTTCTGTGACACCACACCATGTGCACACTTATACACACGCCAGACACGTCTGCATGATTTACCATCTGCACAGAAATCAACAGGGACAACCTATTAGCGAACACTAGGTTGAAGAGGCTTCAATGCACATTTTTCAGAAAAAAAATGAACAGCATCCCAAATTAGTCCTAAGAGTAAAAACCGAAGCAACTGATAAAGTAGACACAATGACTAATTAAAGAAGGGATCAGCAAGCCAGCCCAAAGGCCACATTTAGTCGACTTCCTATTTTTGTAAGTAATAAAACCTAACGGGCACAAAAAAATGAGCTTTTGTTTTTACTGGCACAAAGCCACATTCATTCCTTTACATGCTGTCCATCCCTGTTTTCAAGCTACAATGGAGAGCTGAGGAGTTGCAACAGAGACCACGTGGCCACAAAGCCAAGTACGTGTACTTAATATCTGGCCCTTTACAGAAAAAGTGTGTCAACTCTTGGAATCAAGCACCGAAATTCCTTTTTACTAAAAAGAGGAATAGCCCCAAACCTATTAAAAGCAAAATTAGAACATTCTTATTACTACCTTCTCATTGGTTCTTTCAGATGAAACATCATTTTACACTTTGTAGATCCTGTACTCTCATGAAACACAATAAAATACCAGCATCTACTGAACTGACCAGGAAGAAACACTTAAACATTTCTACTTCAGTCTTTTTCAAAAAGGTCCTAAAAGTAAACTGAACACTGAACTGTGTTAAATTTGCTAATGATGAGTTATCAAAAGGACTTAACACAGAAAATCCCTAATACCTACCAGTTCTCAAATGTAATATATTCTTTGTGCGAGATGATTTTTACATTTTCTTTGCAGAGTTCAGTTTGGACTAAACAGCCAAGCTCAGGAACTGCTGACTCTGCCGTACCCCCTCAGCTTCCACCCATGTCCCCTCTCTGCCCTGAGAGTCAGGAGGCATGCAGTCAATTAGAGTGCCTCTTCTTTTCTTTCTTGGAATGATGATGGAGTTTTGGCTCTAGCAAAACGAACTGGAAATGTCAATTTAAACCAGATTCTAAAGGAACTGATAACAAGTTAAGGAACTTGTTTCTGAGGAGAGGGACTGATCCTGTCTGTGTGTTCGGATGGTAACTCTGGAGGCCATAGGGAATATAGACAGAGAGGGAAGATACCAGAATGAAGGACAACATAGAAGACACTATGGGGGAGTGAACACCAGAGACCTAACCCAGGCAATGACAGCAAGAGTGGGAAAGAGGAAACAGATAGGAAATACACCCCCAAGGTGGAAGCAACTAAACTCAATTAGTCAACTGACTTTGAACGTTTATTGTCTTGTTGTTTCTATTTTGTAGTTATATTTTATATTCTTCCCTTTCAGAAATGGAGGACCTTCTTAAGGAAATCTGATAGGTTCTCAGCTCCCTGTGAACAAGGACCACAACCCTATGTCTTTTTCAATGTCTACATCCGAACTGGAGGGCACGGAGGTGGCATGAGATGCAGAGTGGGCCAGGTGGAAGCAGGAGAGACATGAGAGGCAGCAGAGTGGGGCTCAGATCTTGCCTCTTTCATTTCTTTGCTGTTCAACCTTCCCAGCTCTCCTTTTCCCAGTGCAATATGGATCATACTGCATAATTTTTAGTGTTGTTTCAACAGAAACACAGAGAGAGAAACATGTATGTGCACACACACATTTACATAAACAGGCATTCAGTGAAGAGTAATTGTTACTAGGGGTACCTGGGTGGCTCAGTCGGTTAAGCATTTGACTTCAGCTCAGGTCATGACCTCGCGGTCAGTGAGTTCAAGCCCCCTGTTGGGCTCTGTGCTGACAGCTCGGAGCCTGGAGCCTGCTTCAGATTCTGTGTCTCCTTCTCTCTCTGCCCCTCCCCCGCTCGCACTCGGTCTCTCTCTCTCTCTCAAAAGTAAACAAATATTAAAAAAAAGTAATTGCTACTAGCATTTTTACACTAGTATTATGCAAATATGAATGATGAATGTTAAGACAACCCTACAAAAGGCCTTTGTTTTCATAGAAAGTTGTTTTTAAAAGTATCTGCCCACCCACCCCTCAGGAAAAAGCAGTTATCGGATTTCATTCTCTAAAGAAATTTATTTTGAAGCTTTACTTTATTCTAAAAGATGTGCAGTGGGAGTCATTTTCAAGGAAATATCTTAAAAGAGTTCAGGGAGGGAAACCATACTGAAAATGTGAGACACTTACACAGCACTTTAATGTTGTTCTAGCTTCATAAACCTAGTAATTTTCTCCTCAATCTATCCTGCCAAATATATACTTCTCTTAACTGAAGGTTACTACGCTTCAAGCGATACAGATGCTGAGAAATTAACCGAAATGTACATCTTTGGTAGTGTTAGTAAGGTAATGATTACAAACATTGCTCAATGGGTAGATAAGAGGATTTAGAGTGCCTATGGTAGGGTAGAAAACGAAGCAGAAAAATAATGTTATCTGACCACCCTATCCCCCAAATATAAAGTGAATTTAAAATATTCGAAAAACAAAATAAGAGTAATTCCTTTGGTTTTTGAGAAACATTCTAGAAAATCTCTCCTGAAATTTGTAAACAGGCAAGTTTCTTCAAATAGCACACGCCATGGCTATTAATATTCTGATTCCAGAGCTCCTCATTGGGACTGTCCCGTGACCACTGAAAAGTCCCAATGCTAGAGAGTGGCTCATACATATGCCCTCCACTTTGAGATAGAAAAACAGGGTTTTCTTCAGGATCTTCCTTTAACCTTCTCCAAAGACAAGGTAACCTTTAAAGGGCACAGCAATTTGTCTTATCTCAAGGAAAAAAAAAATCTCCCGAGTATGGTTTTATTTACAAAGCAGACTACCACCTGTGCTGAATGGTGGGTTCACTGTTTAGGTGAAAATGAACTGCCCTGAAGCAGCAACTAAGGAACTACATTCTTTTTGAAATGTCTACCTAGTTGGGTATTTTCCTCCTGTTTCACTGTATTAAATACAGAGCATTACAAAACTGGATGAGGGACACCTGGATGGCTCAGTAGGTTAAGCATCCAACTCTTGGTTTTGGCTGTGGTCAGGATTTCATGGTTCGTGAGTTCCAGCTTCATGTCAGGCCCGCTGACAGGGTGGAGCCTGCTTGGGATTCTCTCTCTGTTCCCCCCCCCCCCCCCCCCCCAATGTGCTCTCTCTCTATCTCAAAGTAAATAAATAAACTTAAAAAAAATGTGTAACAGGATGAACTTCACAATGTGTTGGGGGTTAAAAGAAAACTCTGAGGCAGTCAAAACTCCTTCACAGCATGGATTTTTTTTTAATGAAATATGGATTTAAGTACATCTTAGTAAGAAAGCAGAAAGATGAGCCTTCAAGTATTACCTATCAAGTTATAAGACAATCTGGATTTCCAATATAAATCAAGGAAAATGGCTTGAAAGCCTACAGGTATAATATGAAAAACGTTTCCTTCTCCCATGAGTAGGCTCTGTGCTATTCTTTATCCCATGTAAAAGGTGAGTCAATGACATTTTAATGTAATACCTAAGAACTATTCCAATTCTACTTAAGATCTTAAACGTACTCTGGGGTTTAGAAAATCAAAGGCAACCTTTAGTAAAAGCTATGTTGAATTAAATAGTTTCTTTTAAATAAGTCATCATACTTAAAATAATAAGTTATACTAAAAACTGAATAGAATTGCATATTGTTTTAGTGGTCCAGCTTACAGCTTGTTAACACAAGGATATAGATTTACAGCAGCTTTTTACTTGACCTTTTGTTTTAATCTGTTTGCCATAAGAGAGAGGTACGATAATAGCCTCACATTTGGACAATTTTAGCAGTTTTCCAACAACCTTGAGAATATTTGATACAGAAACGTTTTCTTCACCTATATTCATAAAATTAGGGGCCATCTTGCTGAAAAACAATTTGTCAATACCCATTTCAGGTTCATCCAGTAAATAACAAACCTACTTTACTTTGGGTCAGACAACACTGCGCTACCATAGGAAGAAAATATAAGCAAAAACTACCAGAAATACTGGGGGAAATGACTACTTTCCTCTAAGTGCAACAGATGGCAATGGCAATGAGCATTCTACTGCAATGTCATGCTGGAATTAGATTTCTAAAGAATTTTTGGAATGATTTCTACCAAAATATGATAAATATCTACCCTCTCTGACCTCTCTGCAGAACATGCTTTGCTGAAATAGCCACAGGCAATATCAATTCAGAAGAAAAGAAAATGACTTATGAGAAGATAAGATTTGATGACCCAATTGCAAAATCACTGTAGGGGGAAAAAAAAAAAAAAAGTGCATGCAGCTGTCCCTTCCTGTATAGGATAGACACGACCCCCTAAGAGCTGGACGTAAATCAAAACAGGTTTCAAACTGAGCTCACGAGAGGGTCTTGAATAAATTCCCCTCCCTACATGGTTCTTCCTCTTCAGGCTGGAGATCCAACTACCTGACAGGCAAAACACAGAACGGTACTTGCCTAGTTACTGAGGTGATTAGTTGATAAAATGTAACAATGCAAATCTTGTGGGTGAGATTTTTTTTTTTTTTTTTTTTTTGCAAGATTACACACTGCGCAGGTAACCTGAACGCCCTATAACAGCAACCACTGGGCCTGAATCTAATTTGTCTGAAGCATTTGATAGTGCCTGTGGGTTGATACTTCTCACATATGCAGATTAAGATTTTAGTGAAAAAATAGCCAAGACCAACATTCTCACTGATATTCTTCTGTTCAATAAATCTATTTTGAAAGCATCTATGGATCTTGGTGATCAAAGTAATATTAACTGTAAAAAAATTTTACCTATAATTTTTAAAAGACAGGATGAACAAAAATACTATTTTCCTTTAAAAAAGGAAAGGCCAGGGGCGCCTGGGTGGCTCAGTCGGTTGAGCATCCGACTTCGGCTCAGGTCATGATCTCATGGTCTGTGAGTTCGAGCCCCGTGTCGTGCTCTGTGCTGACAGCTCGGAGCCTGGAGCATACTTAAGATTCTGTGTCTCCCTCTCTCTCTGACCCTCCCCCGTTCATGCTCTGTCTCTGTCTCAAAAATAAATAATAAAACATTTAAAAAAAAATAAAGTAAAAAAAAATAAAAAAGAAAAGGCCATATACATTTTCAAGTTCCCTGGACTCGCCCCGTGCTATAAACAAACACTTTGCAGGAGGCTGCTCTCCACTGCCTCAAGATGTGCACTCAGTTTCTCCCCTGCTTTGCTCCTTTTACTCCTGCTGTTGCACGAAGCTTCCCTAACGACTGCATTCTCCCCAAACACTGCTTCCTTCCCCCTGCTTTTTTTTTTTTTTTTTTTTGTACTGGTTCTACGTCAATATTTGCACATTTCTCTAGGGTCAGAAACATTTCCTGGTTTACATTTTCCTTCCAAGGATCCTGTCTTAACACCCCAGGGCAGAGCAGAGCAGGGAGTAGCAGCAAGGTGCAGAATGTGTGAGACTTTTTTCCCTAAGCCCTGCCTATAGGGCTGCTTCTGCTTGGGCATGTTGACAGCAGCCTCTGCTTTCCTTTCACCTCATCCCAGGAATCTACTTCTTGTCCTCTGGTGCAGGATAAGAAATTGAAGACATCAAGAAAAAACAATTTTTGTAACTATGTGTGGTGATGCCTGTTAACGAGATTTACTGTGGTGATCATTCTGCAGTATATACACATACTGCACCATTATGTCATACACCTGGAACTCGTATATCAACTAGGATTATAGGAGTTACATGGCAACTATGTAACAATTAAGAAAAAACTGAATACATCATTAGAGAGTGCTGTCCAACAAGGTGTTATAAAGCAAATAATACACAACGTTCATTTCTAGAGTCTTTCCTAAGATTGCCTTCAGAAGTGTCCTGTCTCTCTTGGTGACTAATTTTACTTCTTTTGTTATGAGACAATTACTGTTAGAAACTAAAGCTTCTGACAAAGATTCTCTACTCTTCAATATGCTCAGTAAATGATAAGATGAACACTTGCTTCTAGTAATATAGGCCGCTCCAACTTTTCCTACCCCGCCTAATGCGTTTGCCCAAGAGAGGAGCTCCCAAATGCTTTAAGGTCATGTTTGTCAAACTGCGGGACACCTGTCCCAGGGAATGTACAAGACAGAGTGATGGAACACATAAAGTCAATGGATAAACACTTTAGATATACTGAGAAAACACTTTTAAAGTTAAGTAAACAATTATGTTATGAAGCAGAGCACAAACTTTTGTTAATAACTAGGATAAAGCATAAAAATTCAAGTAAATGTTGGGCTTAGTGCAGTAGCCTTTTGCTATGGAACCCAGGCCTCAAGAGGCCAGCCTCTCTCCACTCACCTTTGAAGGGAAGTGGCAAAGTTCGAGAATCATTGCCTTAAGTGACTACCTAGGCCTCTCTCCAGTTTATACCTCTGTTGTACATAAAAGGTAGGAGGCTATTACATATCTATGCAGCATATAATAAACTAAGGCAATAATCTGTAAGAGATAAGCAACAAAATGACAGAAATGATATGTACATTTACTTTTAATTCTAAAAGCAGTAACTGTGTCCCCACTAATTCAAAGCTTAAGCATAAATAAACCTAAGCATAAATAAAGATGAATAGTTAGTTCTTACTGCAATGTTTTAAAAATCAGGCACATGTACACTTTATAACTTCCAAGAAAATTAACCTGGTCCACTTAATGATACACATAATTTTCCACTTGCTGTTCCCTCTGCCTGGAACACTCTTCCCGTCAGTTCTCTACACTACTGATTCCTTCTCAGGCTTCACACTCACCTCTTCAGAGAAGCCTTTCCTGACCATCCCCCTTCAGTCCCTCTATAAATGTTATTATCTTGTTTGTTTCCTTCAAAGTCATTATCACAATTTGTAGTTATCCAGTAACTATTTACTCTTTATCATTTGTGTGCTTCTTTCCAGCAGAATGGACTAGAACCTTGTCTGTTTTACTTATTGTCACATCCCCAATTCTACTGAGTGTCACTCAACAAATATTTTTCAGTGAAAGGCTGATGCATGGTATTTAAAAATAAAGAAACAGGCATATCTCAAAGATTTTTAAAACTCTAAAAAAAAAAAAGATTGTGGAGCTATTATAATCTGGCTCTCTTTTCTTACAAACCAAGAAACAAAGTGAGGTTCGGCAACTCCCCGAAAATCTTTTCAGGATTACCAGGTAAAGGTGAAGCCAGGACAAGTCTTTCTCCTCCCTGGCTCCCACAGAAGGGAGCTTTCCAAACCAAGCTGTTACTTCCAGGCTTACTTTATGAGTCCTGCAGGATGTATAAACAGTGTTGAATACACATGAAAAACAATTATTTGCTTCTTTTTCCATCAAATGCCCTTTTTTCTTTTGCCCACTACAGTGGAGAAACCACATGCTACGGAGGCTGACCTTTGTGCCATGTGTAGAAGAGATGGAATACCATGACAATCCAATCCTGTTCTACGACATGGCCTGTGAGCCATGCCTCTGCTGCTGACACAGCCAGAGGAGCCACCATATTCACTACAGAAGGTCACAAAGTGTATGTGAAACCAGGAGAAGTAAATCCCATATGCACGGATACCTCACACATCCAGAAAATAAATTAACTAATACATACTTCAGTAGCTAGGCCTATTTTCCTCGATGAAGTCAAATTTAAGCTCAAGTGACCAAGAAAAAAAAATCCTATGAAAAGAGAAGAGTCACAGAAGCAAGTACCATAACAGTAGGAAGTCACTGGAAACTCCCAGAGAAGGACATGAAGACTGATTGATCTGCAATCAGTAAGCTCATTTAGTAAGCTCACAGGCAGGTAGCAGGTAACACCACATCTGACAAGAAAACCCTTCTCCTTAGGAAAACACAGGGATCACATACCACTTCTTTCTAACCTCCCGAAATATCAGAATATTTTGCCGTGGCTAGGCCAAAGCTCCTCCCTCCATGCAGCTATACTCCACTGCCTGGAGTTCCCAAGCTGGAAGTCGGGGTTCAAAACTTACCTTGTCAGGATCCACGCACAGATGAACCCAGGCCACTCTCTAACCCTGCAACACAATGGCTGACTTGTCTTCTCTGGACCAGGGCGTTTTTATTATTTTGAAGTTAGCTGTTTCTTCATGTGTATTTGTCCACCTAGCCTATCATTTGCGAATGAAAGGTGACGGAGAGCCAGGACCCTGTCGGTTTAACACAAGACCTACCACTGCAGTATCTCTATTTTCCAACTGCACTGACAGAGTCTTGCTCCTGGACATGACAACTGCTGAAATAAAACCCACACTTGTGCAGAACAGGTTTTTCTCTGGCCAAATTTCTCAATTGTAAAAATTAGGCCCCAAAATTACTGGTGCTATTTAAGACTGGCAAATCTCCCTTATGAATTCATCACATAAAACTCTTAATTCTGTACTTTGAAAAAGAACACGAGATTAACTTTAAAACTAATGATGATAGTACCCAAATAGTATAAATCTAGAAATGGATAAATTATCAATCCTATTAGTTACAAAGTTTAAAATATCTACCCAAGCATGGGATAAATATTATTAGGATTCAGTAGGTAACAGTATTTAAGAAAAAAAAAAAAAAAAAAACCATGCCAAGTGTGTATATAAAGCAATATTGAGAAACAGGTAAATAGCTTAATATTTTATCTTTACCCAAGAAAAAGTGCCTTGGTTAACTCCCAAAGACTTCTCATAAAAACTAAAGCACATGCAGATAACTGCAATATCTTTATCTCAAGTTTCTTAAAACAAACAAAAACTTTGGTTATACATTTCAAAATTTTTTAATGTTTATTTTTGAGTGAATGAGTGAGAGTGAGAGAGTGAGTGAGAGAGAGAGAGAGAGAGAGAGAGAGAGAGAGAGAGAACATGAGCAGGGGAGGGGCAGAGAGAGACAGAGAGAGAGACAGAATCCAAACAGGCTCCGGGCTTGGAGCTGTCAGCACAGAGCCTCACGCAGGGCTCGAACCCAGGAACAGTGAGATCATGACCTGAAGTCAGATGCTCAACCAATTGAGCCACCCAGGCGCCCCGGTTATGTATTTCAAATAGTCATGAAACTCAAACAGTGTGCACCGTCAACAGTTGCACGGATATACCAGTTGGACAAATTTTTACGTAGTCAAAATCCAGCTACATCGTCAATGCTTCGTAGTAAAATCAGTGGTATCCCGACCCCTAAATGGGAAGGCTTTTTCAATTACATTGTTGACTTGTCCTTTACATGATAAAAACTTAAGTTCTAGATAGTATTTAATAGAACTCAATGCTCTGAAAGGTTATTTCTCCACACATTAGTACATGGGCTTCAAGCATACTGATTACTATAAAACCAAGCTCATGTTTCATTTAAGCCATGGCTGAGGGAAATTCAGAGAGGAGCATAAATGAAGGTATTTGTAATTTAAATGGACATTTGAAATAGTATTTTAAAAATCAACGCAATGTTCAACTCAGTAACGGCGAATTGTTTTGTTAAAGCCGAGTTCTCTTTGATACTTGCACTAACATCTGACTCTGGAGATGCTAGCAGTGCCCGGCACATGGTATATGCCCAGAAACTTGTTTGTTAAAAATGACCTTCACTCAGAATCAGCTCACAGGTCACTGGGGCTTTGACCTGAGCAGACAACAGCATCACACAACTGCATTACATACATATAAAAGTGAGAAAACCGAGTGTGGCTAACACAGTGATGAGCTGTGTTTATTCTATTGTTTCAGGAAAGTACAGCTTTCAGTTTTACCAAAAATAATAGTAGGAGAAGGAGAGAGGACAGACCTTCCAAGACCTGTGTGACACATATATCAATATAGCAGTGTGGACGTCTGCATTTTCTCAAGTATGGAAAATAATCTGACACCAGTCAGCATCTCTGCTCGGATTACCAATTAATGTAGGGGCAAAAGGAAAGTCAAGAGAAAATGAGACAATTTTGGGAAATGTGAATCTACCAGGGCAATGATTACTGTTGAGAAACTGATTATAAAGTGTCTACCTTTTCCCATCATGTACATTCTGCAAATCACTTCCCCAAATCAGACTGTCAAGATTAGAGATCCTGCCTGAGAATTTTGCAAAAACTCTACATGATTTCTTCTCTGGAAAGAAATTCATCAACATAAATTGACTAAAAACTTCTTTTTTTTTTTTTTTTGCTTTTCCAACATGGTGAAATTTTGATTACATAGTTAATTAAACATTTTAATGAAAACAGGGAAACACAAAATGATTCCACAACTAGGGTCTGAAGGTATTCTTATTCTCTATGAAAACTAAACTGGAGCCTGGGTGCCTCAGTCAATTAAGCGTCCAACTCTTGGTTTCGGCTCAGATGATGATCCCAGGTTGTGGAACTTAGACCCGCGTCAGGCTTTGCGCTGACAGCATGGGGCCTGCTAGGGATATTCTCCCTCTCTCCCTCTCTTTCTCTCTCTCTCTCAAAATAAATAAACGTAAAAAAAAAAAAAAAACGATATGGAAATTAATGTAACTCACGTAAACAAGGTATTTTTACTAAAGTGATTTTGACAATAGTTCACACTATGACTTTTTAGTTAATATGAAAAGGTCAATATGCATATATATATAAAATATACATATAGTTCAAAAATTACCGCCTGCACACACAATGATGACAACCATGTCAAGCATATCCAATTTTGAAACAATAAAAGAGACTACACAAAAATAAAAATAGTAATTATGTGAGAACAGTGGTAGTATGGGAACATATTTCTTTCTTTTATAACACTATTATATTACTTTTAAAATTAAATTAAAATATATTTATTTTGATTTGTTTATACACATAAAACCACTATATCATTTAGAGGTATTAAATAATAGCAAAAGAATATAGTTTCTAGATAACACCACTATGCAGTTTTAAGATTTGTGTAAGTATAAAATCTACATACCTGAGCCAACCTCTTTTTCTTCTTCTTCAATGTTGTTTTTGATGCTGTCATATTCCTCATCAATGGTCTGGTTGCCACGCATCTGAGATAAGATTCTACGGGCCTTCTGAGTCTGTCCTTTCTGAATCAGCCATCGAGGGCTTTCAGGTAAAAAGAGAAAGCCAAAAAACTGTATAGCTGCTGGAATTGCTGCAAGCCCCAACATGTACCTGTAATAAGAAATCCACATATTACTGTAAAATTTGGACTTACACTAGCACGGAGTATGAAAAAAAGGTTTGTGTTCACCACATTGGAAACAGGATCTAATATTAAATTAGAATGATCTTTTGTGTTTGTGTGTGTGTGTGTGATTAGAAAAAAAAAAAGGATATTTTTATGCTGTAGTGAGAAGCTGAAAAATGAGAAAAATCTGATTCTTCTCTCTCACAAAAATTACAATTAAAAAATGGGCAAAAGTCACAATAATTATATATATGCACTGTGAACCAAACACATCATGCAAAGCACCATGATCACAATCCCTTTCTAACACTAATATATATGATTCTGCATTTTACAATAGAAAAAGGAGCTAAAACAAAATCCTGATAATCTATTTAAAAAGATACACGTTTCATTTTTAAAAATGCCCGAATTTATTTATTTTTTTTTGCTCTGTGAATGATGAGTAATGATTTCATTTTGCCATCAAGCTTCATGTTCACCTTCATTAATTAAGGAGAAGCCTATAGCAGAAAAAAGTCAGAAGCAAATAATTATTATTAAGATGACAGAAATATAGTAAATAAGCAGATCAGTGTAAATCCATCAGGGAAATAACAAAAATAGCAATATGAGTACATCAATATCAAAGATATATCCAAAATTATTCTGACCACTAGACTGATCTCCTATTATCTCTTTGATGTTGGACCTCAATCTTTTTGAATGGAGGGGTTAGATTAGATAAACTTCAAGGTCTTCAAATGGAAACTTCTATGAATCTACGACAGGTGTTATGTTTTCTGTTGATCCAAATTCCCTGGGTATATTTCATGGCAGATTCATGACGGTAGAGCTCAGAGGGCCAATTGTGATTACATAACAACCATACCCACTGATAATCAATCAGATTATCATAAATCAATTAGAAGTCATTTGACTCAATACAGTTTTCAAAGCTATTCCAACTTTTAAGCTGTGTTAAATCCAATGTGGAGTAAGCAAGCCTTGATGCCTCTAGTAGTATATCTTTGTGAAATAAGTCCATTACTTTTCAAACAAATTCATTTTAATTCCACAAACAGCAGAGAAAAAAATATAATTGTCACATGGGTGTTAAGAATACCTCTCCCTCCAAGATATTTGCAAATGACATACCTGATAAAGGATAGGTATCCAAAGTTTATAAAGAACTTATCAAACTCAAAACCCCTAACACAAACAACCCAGTTAAGAAATGGGCAGAAAACATGACGAAACATTCTTCCAAAGAAGACATACATTCAGATGGCTAACAGACACATCAAAGATGCTGAACATCACTCATCATCATGGAAATACAAATCAAAACTACAATGAGATACCACCTCATACCTGTCAGAAAGGCTAAAATTAAAAACACAGGAAACAACAGTTGTTGGCAAGGATGCAGAGAAAGGGGAACCCTCTTACACTGTTGGTGGGAATGCAATCTGGTGCAGCTACTCTGGAATAGTACAGTGGCTCCTCAAAAAGTTAAAAATAGAACTACCCTACAACGTAGCAATCACACTACTAGGTATTTACCCAAAGGATACAAAAATATTGATTCAAAGGGACACATGCACCCCAGTATCTACAGCACCATTATCAACAACAGCCAAATTACAGCAAGAGTCCAAATGTCCATCAACTGATAGATAAAAATATATACATATACAAAGGAATATTACTCAGTCATTAAAAGGAATGAAATCTTCCCATTTGAATGATATGGGTGGAGCTACAGTGTATTATGCTAAGTGAAATAATTCAGGGAAAGACAAATACCATATGATTTCAAATATGTGAAATTTAAGAAACAAAACAGATGAACACAGTGGGAAAAAGAGAGAAGCAAACCATGAAACAGACTTAACAAAGAGAACAAACTGAGGTTTGCTGGACAGGAGGTGAGTGGGGGGTAAGTTAAATGGGTGATGTGTATTAAGGAGGGCATTTGTGATGAGGACTGGGTGTTGTGTGTAAATGAATCACTGAAACTAATATTACACTTTATATTAACTAATATTTAAATAACAACTTGAAACAAAACAAAAAACATCTCTCATTCCAAACAGCAGCTAAAACTACACACGGAATGAGAAAACTTTTAAGATTTTTTAAAGTAAACAAAGTTTTTATAATGACTAATGAATCACTTGGCCTTCAGTATTAAATAAAATCTTATTAATCCATTAATCTTATTTTAATCCATGGGCTGTGATAATTATACCAACATTTCATCATTCCTTACTATGGTAACCTACAGAACACAGTGTTTTAACATCCATTTATGTCTCTGTACCTTGTTTTATAATAAATTATTTGCCTGTCCCACCTGATTGTGTATTTAACTTTGCATTCGATAAAGCACCTAATAAAATATCTTGCACACAGTAGGCACTTAGTAAATATTTTTTGAAATGTTACAAAAACAGCTATTCATCTAAACTTTCTGTATTAACTAGACAGAAAATAAGTATAGTTCACATTCGCATAGAAGTTCATGTAGCAATTCTGGATCAGTTAGCTCTGTAAACTTAGTTGCACAGTAATTCCTTCCAATGAACCTTTTTGTTATTCCAGATACAATCAGACCTTTTCTGAAGAAGACGTCTCATTTGAAGAAGACTTCTGAAGAGTCTTCAGATGAGCGCTGAGATCAGTTTACACAAATGTGTACTTGTGGCAGCTTCCCCTTAGATGTTACCTTTTATAACCAAATCTGTTATTCTAATGTATGTTTTATTGCTGTAAATGAATGACATTTTTATTTGCTTGTGTTCTCTCTTGAAGAAAAATTTATACACAATTGTATTGCCAATTACTGCCAATTACATAAAAGAAAAGCAATAAAAGGCAAACACAAATATATTGGATTAGGAAATAAATTTAAAAATCCTCAAAATGGAAGCCTTCATGTGTCATTTGTCTACACCTTTCATGAGTTTTCCTTCTTTTCTCCAAACTCCTTAATGATGCATTAAGATTACAGAGCTACAGAGAATACTTCAAAGCAGCCCTTGAAATGAATATAGAAACTGAACCATTTTCAGGCCCAAAGATGCTCACAGAATACTGTGCATTTTACTACTCACTATTTAATCCTAGGACACAGTATTTTTAAAAACTGAAAGGAAAAAGAGAAGGAAAGAAAACAGAAAATACAAAAAGAAAATTGCAAACATACATATTAGCCTATGTTTCTAAACCAAGCTATAGAAGACAGAATACTTGGGCTCTCCAGTCCTTTAAAATATAAGGGTTATGATCTGAAATATACATTTCAATGCCCTAACACTAAGGTGGGTGGCACTCATCTGCCAACTTTTGAAGGATATTAAAGCCTGGTTGGTTCCAGAGACTAGGCAAAATAAAACATTTTTTATACATGTACAACCTAACGCTTCTCTTCTAGAAGTAAAACGAAGGAGATTATTTTACTATATTTTATTTATCTTTCATGATGTAGAGGAATAGAATTTGCCCCCCAAAATGGGTCTCTCTGGCATAAGGATTATCTTGGACTGATTATTTTTAACAAATTGCAAGCACAGAGAAAGCTTTGAAAACCATACAGAAGTCACCCTTTTGTAGGAGACATTTACATTTACAATCTCTACTTGTAAGGGTGTCTCCCTCTGTGCCAATAAGAGGGGGATGACTCAGTCTCCAGAATTCTCATCAGTGGAGAAGGCAAAACTTAAATCTGCATTACAAACTTACCCCTGTTCATGCTGTTTTCCTGATAACCTGTCTAAACTGACTTCCCATCTCCACCCAACATCATCTTTTGTCTTTAGATGAAGATGGTATTTAGAGTGATGGCTTTGGCCATTTCAGGGAGTTACTCAGTTTTACCTGGGTCTCTCCCATACATACAGGAAGTACAGGTCATTAAACTTTTGTTTTTCTCTTGTTAAGTGGTCTCACATGAATTTAATTCTTAACCAGGCAGAAGAACTCAGAAGGTCTGAGGAAATTTTTTCCTCCCAAACACTGACAAAAGTATTTTGATAGTAATAAATTTCCAAAGCTTTGTAGAGACCAAATACAAAATGTGGGGGGGGGGGGGGGGAGGTAGCTGTTGTTTATGATGGAAAGAGCATAGGAACAGACCTGGGTTGCATTCAGTTCTGGACATACTAACCACAAAACCCTGGTCAAATTATTTAGTATTTTAATGCACAGGTAACAGCGTCTATTTCATAGGACATCTGGGATAATTAAGTGAAATTATACAGATGGTACCTAGAATGGTGAAGAATCTCAGCAAAAAAAAAAAAATTTTTTTTTGATCTAGATAGATAGACAAATTGATCTATATAGATAGATCAATAGATCTATAGATGGATCGATACAGAGATAGATATAGAGATAGATACATAAAGAAATTTACCTCCCTGACTCCCTCACCTCTCAATCAATTCAATGTAACTTGTCTTTCCTGGCTGTATCATCCACACAAATATCCAGTAGGTAGAACTAACCAATTTCTTTCCCGAGGAAAACTGTTGCTCTGTTGATGCGCACACTGGAGAATAGGAAAAATAAGGGATTGCTTTTGCTGTGTTACTGATAAAAATTTTATGAGATTAAAAAAGCAGGAACTCTCTAGGCTCAGTTAAGGAAGTATGTATTCAGAACTCACCATGAGTCCTCTAAATCCAAGGGAATAGGGAACCAGATAAATGATAGAGAGTGTACCAATAAGACAGTCTACTGATAAACCAGGGCAGTCAATCCCCAAACAAGTAGTTACCTATTGATATGGAAGAGCTCATCATCGTGAGTTAAATCAAGGGTTCTAAACCCTAGTTTCACAATAGAATGGAGGTGGGAGGTACTTTTAAAACATTACAGTGTCCAGGCCCTACCGACCCAGGATTTTGATTAACTGGCCTGGGCTCCAAGCCCAGAAAATTCTGCTTTAGTAAAAGCTCCCCAGGTGGTACTAATGTGCAGTCAGGACTGAGAACCACCACTCTGTTTTTAAAAACTCAAGGGGTGAAAGTAAACAATGAGCACCCAAGGTCCACACTTTAAGGCAAAAGCTATTTATCTTCTAGAGGCACACCAAGCTGACAGGAAGGGAAAGTAGGTGGACTCGAGCAAAACTGCCATGTTTTCAGAAATTCTAAAATTCTTTAGAATCTCCTGTGGCATCCTGCTCACTAACTGAGCTATCTTTTTTAACTTTCTCAATTGAAGTTAACAAATGAGATAGTTTCTGGCCCAACTAGCCACACCAGCACCTGCCTACCAGAAAACTAAGGATGGGCCCTCAAATGGTAAGCGATGCTTTCAAATGGTGTGTCTGGGCCAGCTAGCACCAAAGGAGACAAGCCCAGCTATTTCACCTCACCTATTAAGCCTTCTTCCCAGTGCCAAGAGCTGAAGCTCTGTGAACCAAAGATTCTGCATTCCCTGGTGACAGTCCTTCCCATGGTGGCCGAGCAGACTCAGGTACCTCACACAAAACCAAAGAGGTCCTGCGTTGTACTGTGCATTCACCACCATTATTGTCTTAAAGGAATCATGCTGCTCCCACCTACAAAACTGAAGGCAAGTATGCTCTAATAGATGGCTATTTAAGACACAGAGCTGTGTAGTTCATAATTGTCCCACTTCTCTCATGATAACAACATGGTTATCTGATAATCTGGTCTACTGATAACATGATGAACACATTACTTATTCTCCAGTAGTTCCACAAGGTAATGATTATGTTCCAAATACATGAAAAAAATCTACTTGGATGTAGCTTATTCATGTCACCACTTAACAGCAGCCAACAGTAATAGCTAATGCATAGCACTAGTTAGTATGTGCCAAGCACTATTCAAAGGGCTTAAGAAACCTTAATTCATTTGTCTTCACAACAACCCTATTAGGTGGGTATCATGATTATCTCCTATTTATTTATTTATTACCATTTATTTATTTTAGAGAGAGAGGTAGACAGTGTGAGCGGGGCAGGGGAGAGACAGAGAGGGAGACACAGAATCCAAAGCAGGCTCCAGGCTCTGAGCAAGCAGTCAGCACAGCACCCCACGCGGGGGCTTAAACCCACAAACCGCGAGATCATGCCCTGAGCTGAAGTCGGATGCTTAACCAACTGAACCACCCAGGCACCCCTATTATCCCCATTTTAAGGACAAAGAAACCAGGTACAAATTAGATACAGAACCAGTATGCAGTGGAACTAGGATTAAAATCTAGGCAATTTGGCTCCTATAATAAATATATTTATTGTAAGTCAAGCTATAATAAATGTTTAATGATTAATTAACAATTCTGCAGAAATCATAAAACAGAACATTAATTTACTTTAACTTCATGTTTAAAGACTTTCAAGGATAACTTTTATAAGTTTTATTGTTCACTCACATCTGTCAAATATATTAAAGCACTGCAGAATAACCTGGCAAAGGGGCTACCTGGGAACAGTCCACCCCCAGTCATAGGGAGCAGGGGAAATGCAAATTTAACAACAAAGACCTGCTGGTGTCAAACGAATATCTTATTATTCTCAACACCAGAGTGTCACTATAAAAATAATCAGCTATTAATTAAAAGAAAATATCTCATTTGTGAGGGTAAACTTGTACTGCTCGCTTTGAACACTGCACCAAACTGAATTTGAGTATCTTTTTTCTTTAACATACACATACATTTTTCATGTAGGAAAAATATAAGTAACATACATGGCAGGAGATAGTTTTAAAAGATGACTGGGAACAGAAAATTGTCTTTTTGATTTGATCCTTTTAAAATATATTACATAAGGGGCATGACAGATCTAACCCTGCTTTCCATAACACTTTGTTTTTTCAATCTCTCCTTCTCAAAAGCCTCTCCAAGCCTCTCCCCTTCCAAAATGAATTGTGCAGGAGTGAGGAACTGCACCCTGCATCCACGTTCTGTTCATTTCTCTTCTCCTGTTTTTCTTCCTTAAATTCGCAGTGTAAAAAAGGTTGCAAATGCCTTATGATAGAAGAGCTGAATGATTTATGGTTTTAATTATAAGTCAAGCTATTATAGAAAAACTATCATGGCTAAGGAAGTTGTATTACAATATGTTATATTTAAAACAAATTGTATGCAATTGTTTTTATAGGTCTTGAGTTCTACTAAGGGAAGACACTTCACTCTGAGAAGCATATAAAGGTTTTTTGGACACTGCAGTCATTCAACCAATTATTCTAATAGGCCATGAGAGCATTAAGGTACAGTTCAATAATCACTTCCTTGTCGCTCAACCTCACACTGTTAAAAGTATGTATTTTTAAACCAAATCTCCACCTTATACTCTAGTCACAGAGAATCTTGTTATTTTTCAAAACACTTAGATTAGCTCGGTGACAATCTCTGAAGTTTGTCCCTGAGATAGTAAGGATTTGTAGCAATATTCTCTAATATCCAATACTGTCTTAGAATACACCAAAAAAGGGTGACAAAACTATATATATAATTCCAATAGTTTTATTTCCATCCTCTGTCTTCTAGCTTGCATTCTGTTTATATCTATTTCCTATTGATTTACAAATCTGGTTTATGTTAGCCCTTTTCTGCATAGCATGCAGAAGAGGAATGTCATAACTATTAAGATACTAAGCCTTATTCTTTAAAACTCTACCGTTTCCAACGAGCATCCTTTTACACAGAACTATGAAATAAACTACACCTTTTTTTTTTCTCTTGAAACAGTTCATTGAAAATAAAAAGGGTCAGCAGTTAGAATCAGTACATTCTTTGAAAGTGATACCTAATGAAGATTTGCTTTATTTGCTTGGAAAGCTAAGGCTGAATTCCTATGATCTTTCTGAGTTGCTACTCTGAACTGTTTACCCAGCAAACATCACCTTTAATGTACATTAAATGCCAAACTCTACACCAATCCTTAAGCATCATGAATGCACTTAAAACCAGAGACAGTGTAGTGCTGTGTCAATCCAAAAACATCCCCCCAAGCTGGAACTTTCTGATATATATCACTGTGCCCTGTTTAGGGTAGTGAAATATTTTCCCCTTAAAAAGGCATAGTCCAACCCTTTCAACGTTTATTTATTTTTTGGGACAGAGCGAGACAGAGCATGAACAGAGGAGGGGCAGAGAGAGAGGGAGACACAGAATCGGAAACAGGCTCCAGGCTCCGAGCCGTCAGCCCAGAGCCTGACACGGGGCTCGAACTCCCGGACCGCGAGATCGTGACCTGGCTGAAGTCGGACGCTTAACCGACTGCGCCACCCAGGCGCCCCAGTCCAACCCTTTCAAAACACATTCAAGAACACTGCTCCTTCACCACTACATCTTGAGCTACCTGACTTCAATGTTCCTATGGATTTTGAGTTTTTTCACAGACTTCTCATATACTTAATAATCATGTGAGTGATATATTTACTGAAAGATCACTATTCTTGGATTTACAAAAGAAATGCTCACCATCATATATTAATCACAAGATATTTACATGATAATCACCAAAGATCAATTATAACGTATGTAATATGTTTCTACTTCAGGCAAGTTTTAGATGCAAAAAGATAATACTGAATCTAGCCACCTGCTGTAATTACAACTCACTTGATAACATATTTTTCAAATTTAGTGCAAGACTCACAACTCCATTTTAACAGATAAAAAATTAAAATAATAAAACACTGAAAATTGAGATTCCAGGCTGGTAAATTAATTCTCCTTTGCCTTCAAGGACCATGTAGAACATCAACACTGATGACTGACATATCTGATAACCTGATGGCAGCAGAGAGTAAACAAGAGACCAAGGCTGAAAGTACATAAGAAAAAAAAAATCAGCATGTCCCCGTTGGAATCTTTCAAGTAAAAAGCAGACAATATATGACCAGCAAATGAGCAAATTTTGTGTTACCTGGTGAAAGATTCTGTGTTAACAAAAAATCTTGCCAAATATGCAAACATAAGAAAATGTTAATTCTACGTAGATAGGGGAAACACCTCGAAGTAATTTGATATTGGTATATGAGATAGGTAGTTTGACCAAGGTTATTTAGAGAGTTGTGATTATATTAAAAGCGGCAAGATATGCTTACTTTGACAGAATAAGATGTGATATTAAACAAATGAATGTATTTTGCACAGATATTAAGTAGTTTTAAACTACATGGCAAAACATAGGGACTTGCACAAAATGCACAGTACTAGTGCTAGAAATAAAGCACACACAATCACATCTACACACATATTGTCTTTTTTTTTTTTCCCACTCAGTTGTTTTTTTTTTTTTTTTTTTTTCAGAGCTTTATATCCAAAGCTCTGCGTTAGGGATTTTGGAGATACAATGATTCACAGACATCCTTTGCTTCAAGGAACTTATACACTAGTAATCATCGAACAAAACAGGATTACATTTAATTGCTATGACTGAAGTTTGGGCATAGTCTAGGAATAAAGGACAAAAGTTATTTCAACAAAGATAGTTAGAAAAAGTGTCATGGCAAAAACAACATTTATATTAGTCACTGGCCAATGCAGAAAAGGGATATAATGGAGGGAGCTGACAGAAGGTGCAGGTTAACATTTTTTAGGGAAATTTTGCATAGAATAAAGAGTTCCAAGGTATACCATTCTAAGAGTTTGAGAAAAAAAAAAATATATATATATATATATATATGAGAGTGTGTGTGTGTGTGTGTGTGTGTGTGTGTGTGTGTGTGTATCCTTATAACCATCCTAATAAAAAAACAGAACATTTCCATCATCCAGGAAATTCTCTATACCCATCTGCTTTCCAGTCAATCTCCACTGCCCCAGACAACCAATGACTGAATTTCTGTCCCCATAGCTTATTTTGCAGGTTAATGAACTTCATATGGAATTATGGAGACTCTACTCTCTTGCATCTAGCTTCTTTCAATCATAATGTTTTTGAGATACATCCATGTTGTTCTATTTCACTAATTGATTATCTATCCTTACCAGTCTGTCTTGATTACTTTAGCTTTATGCTAAGTCTCGAAATCAGGCAAAACTCTCCCAACTTTGTTCTTCAAGATGTTTTTGGCAATTCTAGATCCTTTACTTTACTTTTCCATTTTATCTGCGCCCAGTTTTTGGTAGTGCTGTGATTTTTAAGCAATATGCCCATCTCCTCTAAGTTGTTGAAGTTATTGGCACAAAGTTGTTCAAAGTGTTCCCTCATTATCCTAATAACGTCCACTACAATGATGTGCTCTCTTTTACTCCTGATACTGATAAATTGTGCTTTAGCTTTTTCTTCTTAACCAGTTTAATAAGTCATAATCAGTTTATCAATTTTACTAACCTTTCCAAAGAATCAACATTGTTAATTTTTTCTATTGCTTATCTGCTTTCTATCACATTGACTTCCAGTCTTTATTATTTTCTTCTGTTCTCTCTGGGTTTAACATGCCCATATTTTTCTAGCCTTACATGAAACTTAGACCATCTGATTTTTCCTCCTCTAATATAATCACTCAGCCCTAAACACGGCTGAGGCTGAATTCCACCCATTTTGACATACTGCATTTTCTTTCCATTTAAAACTATTTTCTAATTTTTCCTTCTGATTTCTCCTTAGATTCATAAGTTATTTAGAACATGCTGGCTTTTGAAGATTTTCTGGCTATCTTACTAATATTTAATTTAATTCTGGTATGGTCAGAAGCCATATGCTGTTAAGATTCATTTTTAAAATTTATTAACATTTATTTTATGGTCCAGGATATGGTCAGTTTTAGAGAATGTCTAATGTCAATCTGAAAGAGGCAGTTAACAGTGTTGTCTGGTTTTCCTATAATCTAACTTGTTGTCTGGTTGTTTTTATCAGTTGCAAAAAGTTTCAAATTCTCCAAATATGAGCCTGGATTGATCTATTTTTTCCTTTAGTTCTGCAAAGCTTTTTTATTTTATTGTAGTGAAATATAAATAAAATAAAGCTTACCTCTTGATCATTTTTAGGTGTAAAGATCTATTAACATTAAGTCCATTCACAATATCATGCAACTACCATCGGCTAATTTGTGTTTATGCATCTTGAAAGCTCTCTAAAGAAACTATACATTTTTTATCATTATTATTTCTGATTAGTTCATTGTATTATCATTATGAAATATCCCCTTTTATCACTGGTAATACCGCTTATCTTAAAGTCTTACTTTGTGTGATTATTAACATAACCACACTAGCTTTCTTATACTTAACTGTTCACATAGATCTCTTACTATTAACCTATCTATGGCTATAATGCCATATGCCATAATGCCTAAATTGTGTCACTTTTAGACAACATAGGCTTGTGTCATGCTTTTTGTGCACAATGAAAATTTTTACCCTTTATAATTGTTGTAATAATTGGGTTTTAAGTCTACCATTCACTATTTGCCTTCCATTTGTTCCATCCATTGTTTTTACCTGTGTTCTTCCTTTTCTAGCCTTTGTTTAGCTTATCCAAGTATTTTAAATATTCCATCTTAATTCTTATAATGGCTTCTTAGCTATGTATTTTGTATAATGTATTCTGGTGGTTGTTCTGAGGATAAAAACATGCATCGTTACTATTTAAAGATAATATTATAACTCTTCAGAAACATGTAGAATTTCCATTTACTCCCCTCAACTTTTTTACTATTGTCATCATATATTCTATAGCTCTATGCATTACATTTAAATGTAAAGTCACAGGTCTTTGAAAAGTTTGAGGCAAAAACAAACAAAAAAAAACCAGATAATGTCCTTTATATTTAGCCTCCTATTATGATAGTTGGTATTCTTCCTTACTGTAGATGAGCTTTTATCTAGGATCATCTCCCTCAGTCTGAAGAACTTCTTACAATACAGTTGGTCTGGTGGTGAGATTTTCTTAATTCTACTTTATCTGAAAACATTTTTATTTTACCTATATTTTGAAGGATATTCTCCTACCAGACTGACATTTTTTCTTTCAGTACAGTTGACCCCTGAGCAACATGGGAGTGAGGGCACCCACCCTGTGCAGTCAAAAATCTAAAAATAGCTTCTGACTCCCCTAAAACCTTAACCTACTGTTAACTGGAAGCCTTACCAATAAAATTCAATTAAGTTAATTAATACGTATTTTGTATATGATATGTATTATGTACTGTATTCTTACAATAGAAAAGCTGGAGAGAAGAAAAATCATAAGAGAGAATACATCTATAATACTATACCATATTTATCAAAAAAAAATCTGTTCAAACCCACATTGTTCAAAAGTCACCTGTATTTTAATGACGACATGCCATTGTCTCCGGACCTTCTAATGTTCCTCTTGTAAAGTTGGCCATCATTTCTATTGCTGTTCCTGTAATGTGTCTTTTTTTTTTTTTTCTGGGATCCTAATTTTCTCTGGACCTTCTGTTGTCAGCCGTGTGATTATGATATGCTTGTGTTTGCTCATCTTTATATTTATCATACTTGGGATTCACTATGGTCTGGAATCAGTAATTAGTGTTTCAACCAAATTTTGGAAGTTGGCCGCTTTTTTTTTTTTGCTTTCTCTTTCTTTTTAAATTTTTTTTAATGTTTATTTATTTTTGAGACAGAGAGAGACAGAGCATGTATGGGGGAGGGTCAGAGAGAGAGAGGGAGACACAGAATCTGAAGCAGGCTCCAGCCTCCAAGCTGTCAGCACAGAGCCCGATGTGGGGCTCAAACTCATGGACCGTGAGATCACGCCCTGAGCTGAAGTCGGACACTTAACCAACTGAGCCACCCAGGCGCCCCTCTTTTTTTTTTTTTAACACATTTTTCCCTCATTCTCTTTTTGTTGGACCTCAACAAATGTAGACAAAAGTCTAATGTATATTAGACTACTTAGAATTAATTAGAGGTATATAAGAATATTCAACATTGTACCCTAGGTCACTGAGGCTTTTTTCTTTTTCAACTTTTTTATTTTCTCATTTTCGTATTAGATGATATCAATGGATCTGCCTTCAAGCCTCCAGACCCTATCTTCTGTCATCTTCAATTTGTTAAGCCCATCCAATGGATTTTTTAAGTTTTAATTTAATTTATAATTGCAGACATTGTACTTATAGTATTAGAATTTATACTTGGTTCTCTTTTTATAGTTTACATTTCTTTGCAGAGATTCACCATCTGGTCACTCAACATGACTATCTTGTTTGCTAAGTCCTTCACCACATTAATAATAGCTGCTTTAAAGTCTTTTTCTGTTAATTCCAACATTTGCATCATCTTGAGGTGTGTCTATATTGGCCAATTTTCTTTTAATTATGTATCATAAGTTCTGTTTATTCACATGTCTAATAATTTTTTGTGTTGTGAGTATCATGAATGATAAACTATAAAGACTCTTAGATTTTGTTCTCTTCTCCCAAATAATGCTGACTTTTTCCTATCAGCCTCCTTGAGTTTGGGGAGCTTTGGTTTTATACTTGGGTTAGTGTGAATCTGTTTCAGTTTTGGCTTGGTCTTGGGGCAAATCCTTAGTCATGCAACAAAGTCTTTATTTCTAAGGCATGATCCTTCTGCAGTTCTATTAGAAAACCTAAGCTGCAGCCTCAAGTTTCAAAATCCAAATATGTCACTCCTCCCATGGGCAAGAAATAAAATCTCTCCCAGTTTTTATCATATTGTAATTATTGTTTTCCACAGGCTCCAAGGAATCTCTCCTGTGTATTCATAGTTCTGAGGTCAGTAAATATTTGCAGTAAATTAATATTCAGATTTGGGGGATTTCCTCCAATATGAGTCATTCTTTTCCTGGATTTTCACCTTCAAATTCCATCCCACTCTGCCCACCCCAAACTCTAGCCATTGACACTGTAAGCCAATAAAGCTGTAGTTTTCTACTTAAGTTACAGCTGTCCAGTATAGATTAAGGGCTGTCCTCAAGTAAAAAGTCATAAATGTAGACTTTGAGAATCAAAACCCCTTCAGTTCCAACCCACCTTTGGAGATGGTGTTTTCCAATGCCTTAAACAGTTTTAACATTCTTTCTGTGGTTTATAACGGTCACCTTCAGGGAAGATTAGTCTTATACAAACCACTCTCATTAGCAAACTATATTCACTTTTTACCTGGAAAATTCAGATACCTGAATATGAGGGATATTTTTATTGCCATATTTAGATATAAGATAGAAAATTAACCTAAGACTTTCTGGAGATAACAGCAAACAATAGCTTACGAGTTTGTAAATATGTTGGCCATCATTAACTCATTTGATCCTAATAACACTGTACAACTGCTAAAACATTAGCTACATGAGGATATTAGAACTCAGGTAAATTAATGTGTTGTGAAAGCAAGTCTTAAATCTTTTCCTCCCACAACACTATGATACCTTTATAATAAATAGTCTTGTATCCTAATTTTGTCAATGACAAAATTACTAATATCCTCAGCATTAAGATATTAACTTGTAATCAAGCTGTTAGCCAAATCCATCTTCCTTAAAATGGCCACTGCACCGAATTTTTTTAAATGTTTATTTATTTTTGAGAGACAGAGCATGAGCGGGGGAGGGGCAGAGAAAGAGGGAGACACAGAATCCAAAGCAGGCTCCAGGCTCTGAGCTGCCAGCACAGAGCCCGGCCTGGGGCCAGTACTCATGAACCACAAGATCATGACCTGAGCCAAAGTCGGGCACTTAACCGACTGAGCCACCCAGGCACCCCTGCACAATTAGATTTTTTTTTTAATTTTTTTGTTAACGTTTATTTATTTTTGAGACAGAGAGAGACAGAGCATGAATGGGGGAGGGTCAGAGAGAGAGGGAGACACAGAATCCAAAGCAGGCTCCAGGCTCTGAGCGGTCAGCACAGAGCCCGATGCGGGGCTTGAACTCACGGACTGCGAGATCATGACCTGAGCTGAAGTCGGACGCTTAAACAACTGAGCCACCCAGGCGCCCCAACACAATTAGATTTTTAAGACACCTTTATATCCTGTATTTTGTATGGAGCCAAACACGAATGATCTATTAGTACTAAATTATAACACTTTCCCCAGCACCAATTTGTTTAGAAATGTCACCCTTTTTGAAATATTCTGAAAAGCATATTATTGACATGATTTAAGTTGTAAAATATTATGGAGAGGCTAATTTTTCATCACAAAGTGGTATTATTTTGGAAATTATTTTCAGTACTTTGAATAAGCAAAATAAATTCAATGTACTGCTAAAGAGAATGCAAGGGATTTAAAGTTCTACTCATACCTACTGAAGACAGCCTTTCTATGTCACCCTCAAATTTCCCAACAGTAATCACAGCCCTCCAACCAGCTGCTTTAAAACTTCTCACTATTGGATACAGGAGTACTGATGCATAGGGGCACTTGTACCCTAATGTTTATAGCAGCACTCTCAACAATAGCCAAATTATGGAAAGAGCCTAAAGGTCCATCAACTGATGAATGGATAAAGAAATTGTGGTTTATATACACAATGGAGTACTACGTGGCAATGAGAAAGAATGAAATATGGCCCTTTGTAGCAACGTGGATGGAACTAGAGAGTGTTATGCTAAGTGAAGCCATACAGAGAAAGACAGATACCATGTGTTCACTCTTATGTGGATCCTGAGAAACTTAACAGAAGACCATGGGGGAGGGAAAGGAAAAACAAAAGTTAGAGAGGGAGAGAGCCAAAGCATAAGAGACTGTTAAAAACTGAGAACAAACTGAGGGTTGATGGGGGGTGGGAGAGAGGGGAGCGTGGGTGATGGATATTGAGGAGGGCTCCTTTTGGGATAAGCACTGGGTATTGTATGGAAACCAATTTGACAATAAATTTCATATATTAAAAAAAATAATAAAATAATTAATTAAAAAGAAAACACTTAAAGGGGAAAAAAATAAAAATTAAATAAATAAATAAAACTTCTCACTATTGCCCACACATGACTGGTCCTTTCATACCAGGGGGTTTTTGAAAATTACATGCCACCTAGAATTTCTTTCTCCCTCACTGAGCCTGGAACTTATTCAAAAAGACTCAGTTCAAATATCTTTCCATCATAAAGCTAAGTTATTCACACACCCTAAGAGCTTCCATAACACTATCCACCATTTAATTAACATACTGATGAAAAAGTCTCTCCATTAGTCTGTGAGGTGGCTGAGAACAGGTATGTTTCTTATTGGTCTATCTCTAGTCCCAACCACAACAGTGGTTTACAGGAAGTGCCCCCCAAATTTTTTTTAACGACTGAATGATTTCCATACTAATTGAAGTCTGCAAGTGTTACACCTCACTATCTCACACCTACATTCTGGCGGGAGCCTCATAAATATTTTCTTTGCATCCATCCAACAGCCAAGTGTTCCAATCAATTCTGGGCATTGCTCTCATGTTAATCTTTGACTCACATTATAGCATGCTCTGCTCAAAAAATAATAGCTTCCCTTTGCCTATAGATGGAAGTTCAAAACCTCTGAAGCCTAGAATTCACAAACCTCTAGAATCTGGCTCCCCTCTTTCATGTTCCTCATCACCTCGGTTTTGAGCCTTCTGATCCTACCGTCAGCTAGCCTATACTCCGTCCCAGTTTCCACCTCTGTCCACAAATTCTTCAAAGAACTCAGAACAATGTCACACTGTCCATGAATTAGCTTGAAGATATTCCAGAGAAATCTCTCATACAGATGTTGCTAACACTAATATTTTGTGCTTCTCATTCAACACGTACATTTCCTCAAATTCTATTTCTTTAGCACACAGACAAAAAGCATCACATAAATGATGAATTTATCTAGCACATACATGTGAAAATATCTAGCACACTCAAACACTTCACAAACAACTGTCCATGGATTAGTGAGTTAACTGTAATTTTAAAAAATTAAATCTGAGAATGAAGAAAAATCAACACAAAAGAGTATGACTTAGCCTCTCTATAGATAAACCAGTCTTATTACTCTAAGTCACATGGTAATTTATGTAATTATAAATAGAGGAATACTCATTTGGAAACCAGCTCTGGCCAAGAGAGAGGAACAAAAAGTGTTCTGGGGCCAGGGAGGCATATTATTTTGAGAGATGGAAAGTTACATGGGCTCAGAAACTAATTTTCATTCTCTGATTTTTATCCTTAAGTAAGAAACACTTATGATTAATAATTTAGTTTTTAAGCTATCTATGAAGTAAATGTATTCCTCAACATACATTAATGAATTGGTATTTTGGTTTAAAAATCAATACCATTTCACTTTAGGTAAGAGTCCCTTCCCTAGAGCCAAATCAATTCAGCTCTGTTCGATAAACATTAATTGAGCATTTTCTATGTTCCAGGCCCTTTCCTAGATCTAAAAATGAGTACAAAGTCAATGACACTCAGGAGCTCCAAAGTGAATTAGAGAAGACAGACAAAAAAGTAACTAGTTCAATATAACAGAAGTATAAAACAGTGAAGCTATGTATAAAGTCTAATGAAAGGACAAAGGGACAAAACCAGTTTCACATGATACACAAAGCAGAAATTTAAAGGAGGAACAACAGGTGGACGAGTAAAGCAGAACAGGTTAGGAAAGCATTAGAGGTGAAGTGAGCAGAAGGAAGAAAAAAACGCAAGATGCAATTGGTGTATAGGATATACAGTCATGGTTGTACAGAGGAGGAGGGAGGGAGGCAGGCAACGCTAAGTTCTACCATCTAGAAAAGCAGGCAGAGACTGGACAACGGAAGACACCACAAACCACTGTTTTGCTTTTGTTTTTGTTTTTTTCCTATGGGAAATGGAGAGGACTTGAAATATTTAAGCAGTGGCACGTCCAAGTAAGTGTTTTACACAATCATGGTGACACTTGTTAAATTTACTCTGTTATATATTTACCAAAGGCCTGCCGCATGCCAGGCTTTAACTCAGCAATTAAAAAGAGAAAGTCTTCATTTGCTTGAAGTGTAATGAGTAAATCTATGTTCAAATAAGCAAGATTAAAAAAATATCAGCATAGAAAATGGCAAACAGTGATAAAACCTGGTATCATTAATGCTAACTACTGAAACACCTCTGCCATCTTTAGAAGCACTATAATACATTAGGTAAAAATAAATTTTTTCCAAACGTCATGAGTCATCAGGGAAATGCAAATCAAAACTACAATGAGATGCCATCTCACCCCCACCTACGATGATTATAATCAAAAGATAATTATTTATTACTGTGTAGAAAAACTGGCATCCTCATACAACGCTAAGTAGAAATGTAAAATAGCACAGTACCCTGTAGAATAGTCTGCCCGTTTCTCAAAAGGCTAAACATAGTTACCATATGACCTAGCAATTCCACTCCTAGGTATATACCCAAGAGACATGGAAACATGTCCACCCTGAAAACTGTAATGTTCACAGCATTTTTATAATAGCCAAAAAACGGAAATGTCCATCAACTGACAAATGGATAAACAGACAGTGGTTTTATCCATACTATTTGCCAATAAAAAGAAATAAAATACTTACACATTTAACAACATGAATGAACCTTGAAAATATTTTAAGTGAAAGAAGCCAGTCAACAAAGGACCACATATTGTTACATGAAATATCCAAAATTAGCCAATCCATACAGACAAAAAGTAAATTGATTGCCTAGAACTTGGAGGAGCTGGAAGGTTGAAGGGTGGCAGCTAAGGGGTACAGAGTTTCTTTCTGGGACAATGAAAATATTCTAAATTTGATTACAGTAACGGCAGCACAGTTCTGTGAATACACTAAAAGCCAATGAATTATATTTTAAATGGGTAAACTGAATGGTATGTATCTCATTAAAGTTGATTTTACAAAATTCTAATTTTTAATGATCTCTTCAAAATCCTTATTCCTCTTTCCTCATGAAGCCAGATGACATTTTTTTTCCCAGAAAAGAAGGTCTGATAACACTAGAGTGCTTTAAAAATACTAGCATTCAATTTTCTACTGGCAATGCTCTTTTCTAGAAAAACTCATCTTCTAGTCGTTCAGCAGAAAATAATTTATTTCTATGACATCCAAACAATAAAAGAACAGTAGGTTTGACCCATCTGGCAGAAAACATGGGTTATTCTTTCAAGAACATCAAAAGCTAAGAAGTTTTTCTATCTGATTAATCAGTTTCATCTTCTATATGTTTTAATCTGATCACTAGTGTAGAAAATTTCAGTAACCACATTTTAGATTATAAACTGTTGGAAGGAGAAGGAGGGAGAAAGAGGTTACATTTCAAGTAGGAAAAACTGGCTTTAAAGTCTACTCTGTTAACAGCCATCTGGCCCCAACCAAATATTTAAAATGTTTAGTAGCTTGAAGTAGTTTCAGAGGCAATAAAAGTCAAAAAGGAATAAAAAAGAAACAATGTTAAAATATCAAAACTCTTGTAAAATAGGGGACATCTTACTTCGTAATATACAAAAATATGAGTATGAAAAAAATGCTGTACTTAACATTTACACCCACATTTTAATTAGGGTTTTTGAAATATACTGCCACAAAAAGGATGAATTATTTATTGTTATAATTTTATTTTTCTTAATGTTTATTTATTTAGAGTCAGAGCACGAGCAGGGGAGAGGCACAGAGAGAGAGGGAGAGAGAGAGAAACCCAAGCAGGCTCCACACTGTCAGTGAACCACGTCATGAACTATGACATCCTGACCTGAGCTGAAATCAAGAGTTGCACATTCAACCGACTGAGCCACCCAGGTTACCCAATTGCTATAATTTTAAATAAGTTAGTATTGCTGACAATTCTAAAGTTGATGTTGAGGTAGTTTTATATATATATATATATATATATATATATATATATATATATATTTTTTTTTTTTTTTTTTTTTTTTTTACCCCTCAGTTCTCTAGTATTGTGGGGAAAATGCACTACAAGTATATAGCCCCAACTTCAGCTGGGATCCCATGGATATGTGGAAAATCGTTTTTGTCTCTAGTCTTTTATATTTTCTACAGAAGCTATAAGCATTTAACAGTTATCTTCCCTAGGCATCTTCCCTATCACCTCCAAGCCTCACATGTGCTGATAAAGAAAATAGAAGCCATAGGATGGCTTTTCCTTCAACCTCACAACTTACCTATAAGAGCACCATCCTTTTATTCATTCATCAGAATAAATAACTATGTGATTCAGTGTTTATTGATCATTTCCCGTATGTGAAGCAGTGGGCTGAAAACTTCACCTATAATAATTTAGATCCCACAATAATCAAACAAGACAAGTATTTTTGGTCCCATTTTTTACAATACAAGAGTAAAATTCAGGGAGCTAAGTAACTTGTCCAAGGTTTGAAGCTAATGAGAGGCAGAAAGCAGATCTGAATCCAAGTTTGTCTATAACTATATCACTCTGCCTCTGAAAGTGTTCTAATGCCTGACCCAAGCAAGTCTCCCACTGCTACAGAGGGACACCACATTCATAAATAATTTTCAATACTGTATGATCTTTCTCTTTTTTCTAACCAGTACAAAGATACCTACATTACTATACTTAAGTGAAAAAAATATGGCTTATGCACTTTATATGTTTTCATTTAAAAACAGATTTTTATCAGTTAAGGTCTCTTTGCAAACTTAAAACCCAAAAAATAGAATTTTAATAAAAGCATATATATATTAGTTACATAATAAGTTTTTTAACTTAATGCAAATGATTTAGATCTGTTTAAAGACATGGGTTGAAAACTGACTTGCACTGAGTTTCCAAGAAAAACTCAAAATATCACTTTACACTAGTAACAGTTATCTGTCTTTCTGCTCATCTACAGAGTGGAAAAGAATGATGAAATTTCCGTTTCTTCAATTTTCCAGTAATTTCTCAGTTTGGCAGAGATTCATTCTTTCAAAGGTAGAAAGTGGTTTAGCAACATCTGCAGAAAGAGCTAATGCTTTTAAGAACTGTGTCCTCTCTTTAATGTCCTGACAAATGTAGGCCCTAATTGGCATCAATGAGTTTTCTCACATAACTTTTAATAAAACTTCATCAGGCTCAGTCTTTAATGGCTCATCAAGGCACATGATTTACTGTGCTTTTCACATAGAAGCTTGATTGCCTACATCCGCACCACATCAAACCCTTTTTTCTTCAGCTGTTAAGAATTCACTTCAACACTGTAAGCACCATGCATTTATATAAGGACTAGAGTCTGTCTTGTTCAACATTCTATCCCCAGCACTCATACAGAGTAGATGGTCAATAAACATTTGTTGTAATACATGGTGGCAAGAAAATAACTTAGAGAATATTGTGTAACCTGCCACAGGATTTTTTTTTTTTTAATTTTTTTTTTTTTCCCCAACATTTATTCATTTTTGGGACAGAGAGAGACAGAGCATGAACGGGGGAGGGGCAGGGAGAGAGGGAGACACAGAATCAGAAACAGGCTCCAGGCTCTGAGCCATCAGCCCAGAGCCTGACGCGGGGCTCAAACTCACGGACCGCGAGATCGTGACCTGGCTGAAGTCGGACGCTTAACCGACTGCGCCACCCAGGCGCCCCTACAGGTTTTTAATAAAATTTCCCTGAAGCAGTTACATCAATCTGTTGTTTTGAATACTATGAAGTATGATATCAAAATCCAGAGCCTATAATATCTTTAAGCTTTAACAGAAGATTAGTTTGTTTCTATGACAGTCAGTTTGAAAATATTTTAGAACAGTTTTAAAAACATTTTTCTCATCTCTTTTGATTCAAAATAAGCCAAATAGTGATTAAAGAACAATTTGTGTATTTTAAATTTATGTATATAATAACATATTTTTATATAGCTAAATCTGTATCTTTAAAGAGTGGGTTTTCTTTCACTCAGGTCAGAATGTAGATTCTTCAATCCAAAAAGGATGTTAGTTATATCTGCAGTTCATAAACACCTTGTCAATCACTGATACAATTCAAGAACTCCATACATATTTATTGCTGCATTCATTTTTAAACAAATATTGCAAAAGATTACACACAGTGTGAGAAATGTCACCTAAATGCTAAAAAGTCTGTAAATATCAATTCATAATGGTAGGTTCCTTGTCTATCATTAAAATAAATATCAGCTTCTTGTCCACTTTCAATTTTGCTGAATGCCACCCACTTATAAATTAGTTATAATGATCCAAAATACCCAGTTATATTTTCCTATCATTTCTCAACTTTTCTCCCATTCCATAAAAAGATGATTTGAAAATTAACTGTAAGGACAATTTACAGACCTCCATCCATCCTTTTGGAGATAACTGAAGGCTCCATCCACAACACTTGCAAAGAACTGGCCTCCAGTGATGAAGAGAGTGTTAATGGTGACTAATCGACCTCTTAAATTGGGCGGTGAGACTTCAGCGATGTACACTGGCACCGTCATGGAGGCAATGCCTGTAAAGAAACAATGGAAAGTCAACAGAGGACATTTACTCAAGATTTCTGTTGTAAATACTGATGCTAGACAAAGACACACATACACAGCCTTGGTTTTCTACTTTAAACCAAGATTCACCAGATACTTAAAGATTCTGTTTGTAACTAGTGACTACCACAGATAAGTAAAGACATATGTGGAGATACCGATCTCTGAATATCATTTTTCATATTATCATGTAAATGCCTACAAACAAAAACTACCTCTAGAGCTATCTGATAACTTTACAACGCATATAAAGCACACTTTATAAGTTTTGTGGATGAAAAATAAGAAAATGCTCTCTAGATAGAATATAGTTATCAAAATTTTTTTTTTTTTTTTAATTTTTTTTTCAACGTTTTTATTTTTTTTATTTTTGGGACAGAGAGAGACAGAGCATGAACAGGGGAGGGGCAGAGAGAGAGGGAGACACAGAATCGGAAACAGGCTCCAGGCTCCAAGCCATCAGCCCAGAGCCTGACGCGGGGCTCGAACCCACGGACCGCGAGATCGTGACCTGGCTGAAGTCCGACGCTCAACGGACTGCGCCACCCAGGCGCCCCAAAATATTTTTAGTCTATACAGAAATCTAATCAGACAATGGTGAGAATAAAAATTACCCCAGAATCATATTAACTATTCAAAGTCATCAGTTCCAGTAGACACACACCAAAACTGTTAATTGGTTTACTAATAAGAAATCCATACATTAAATCACCCTATTCAATTGGCTCAGTAGAGAATTCTGAAGTAGATTATAATGGACAATACTATGGAAATTTACAGTCCTCAAGAACATATATCTTAACCATAAAATAGATGGCTTTATGGCTAAGGTGTATTTAGCTGTATGTGCTTAAAATCTGTTTCTATCTAAAATTAATGCAGCATAATCTATGGTAGTAGTTCTAGAACTTCACTGATCACTAAATCACTTATGTGGCCATCTCTCTCTCTATCTCTCTCTCTTTTTTAATGAAGATGAAGATGCTCTCACCTCACCCATCCTAGACCTACTAAATAAAAAACTACAGAGATGGGAGATGGGTCTTTTTATGACTTTAGTTTTTTTTAATTTTTATTTTATTTTTCTAGAGAGAGAGTGAGTTGGGGAAAGGGGGAGGGCGGAGAGAATCTCAAGTAGGATCCATGCTCAGCACTGATCCCAATGCAGGGCTTGATCCCACAACCCTAGAATCATGCCCTAAGCCAAAATCCAGAGTCAAACATGCAACCAAGCCACCCAGGCACCTGGATCTGTCTTTTAAAAATCTTCCAAGCATTCCTGATACACACCATCAGGTGAGCTAATCCAAATTTGAGCTAATCCAGAATTATTACCTAAAAGAAAATCTTGGTACTCTTGGCCGTATCTAGCTCACTTCCCAGTGGCACTTCCAATTTCTAGGTATGTCTGATTAATTAACCCCAAACTAATCAATATTCATCTAATCGATATTCATGAAAGTTAAAAACAATCAAAAAGGATTATCTAAGAAAATATGATCATTTTTATATCTATAGATACTATAAATTGACCTCTAGATTAAACCAGAACACCAATGGGTTGCATAACACACCCATGAAGAAGAAACTGCTTTTTTTTTTTTTAATGTTTATTTATTTTTGAGAGAGAGAGAGAGAGAGAGAGAGAGAGAGCGCGCATGAGTGGGGGAAAGCAGAGAGAGGGAGACACAGAATCTGAAGCAGGCTCCAGGCTCAGCTGTCAGCACAGAACCCGACACAGGGCTCGAACTCACTAACTGTGAGATCATGACCTGGGCCAAAGTCGGACACTTAACCAACTGAGCCACCCAGGCGCCCTAAGAAGAAACTGCTTTTCATGAATGAATCATTACAATGCCAACAAAATAGCCTATATTAAAGGTAGCAGTACCAAAAAACCTGTTGCCGTGTTTTCTGTACAAGGGCTGCTGAAGGTGTTATCTACCACATTCCAGATAATGGGAGACATCTGTCTCCAGTCTCAGTGACTACAATAGTTGTGCCTCTCAACAACTGACCTGTGTTTATGGGCACCATAAACCACACAGTTGTCTTTTATTTCCCTCTTTAGGCAGTCACAGAGGCCCACCTCTACCAAGCATTTTGGACTTGATGGTATTTGTTCTGCGAGCTCAATTCCCTCCTGATGCCACCACTGTCTCAATTTCCACCTATTTTAAACATATGTTTTACCACATTTTTATTTGCTCTGTTCCATCTTTGACCCAAGCAAATAAACAAACAGACAAGATTTAAGTAATATATCTGCTTCCGTACTACTGAAAAACTACTAATAAGTCTGCACACAAGTCAGACGATTAAATCTCTGAACTGTACACTCTGTAGTTTCCACCAGTATTATTTGCTGCTGTAGCATCTGTCAACATACATAAATATACACGAAAAGAACCTTAAGATTTTAAGAGTTTCATAAAATAAGCATGTGTCAGTAGATAAAGTATAGTCTTTACAATTAAATCATCACCTAAACAGCTGAAAGTTTCCATCTGACTGCTAATCAATTTAATAACACAAATCATACTAAATTGGCTTTCATCTAACTTGGAAAGAGGAAACATCTGATGCATATGTTGACAAGTTAATTGTATATTCTTTTTAGTTCTTTTACAATTAGAACAGCTCAATAAACTTAATTGTCCGGACTTCTTTTCCGGCTTTGGTCTGGCTGTAAACAGGAATTCTGTTGCTCTCTTCAGACAGACATCTTCACTCAACCATGTAACCTGCACATTTAAGCATGGGAAATCAGGACTGTGGTTTTAGGCAGCACATGCTTGTCAAATAGCCCACAGATTTTACTTGATAGAAATGCAAGGATGTCCTCAGGCCCTTATAAAGGTTTATTATTAAAAATAAACACTAGAACCTTGAAAAGTAACAGGAACTGGCAAAAAGAAAAGACTGAGGAACTATAAAAAGACAGACTCACTGGATTTACAATTGAAAAGAACCCCAAAAGATGTGTCCAAGGAGTGCTCACACTGACTTAACCAGTGTTAGAACAGCCTATGTTCAATATTTTACGAGGACTGGTTATTTTATTTAATCCTCAGAACATCTTTCTAAAAGACATATGATTATCCCCATTTTGCAAAGAAGGACCTTACCCAGGTCACATGATGAATAAGTGGAGGAACCAGAATTTGAAGCAGACAGACATTCCAGAACCCAATTTTGAAAGCTCTAGACTCGGGGCGCCTGGGTGGCGCAGTCGGTTAAGCGTCCGACTTCAGCCAGGTCACGATCTCGCGGTCCGTGAGTTCGAGCCCCGCGTCGGGCTCTGGGCTGATGGCTCAGAGCCTGGAGCCTGTTTCCCATTCTGTGTCTCCCTCTCTCTCTGCCCCTCCCCCGTTCATGCTCTGTCTCTCTCTGTCCCAAAAATAAATAAACGTTGAAAGCTCTAGACTCTACTGTCTGGCCACAACAGATGAGGGTAGGCTCTGGAACCAGTGGGTTTAAATTTTAGCTTTGCCACTCGCCAGCTGGTTAAGTCTGGACAAACTAACCTTTTTGGTCTCCAGCTTATCCATATAATGGGAAGAATAAAAGCAATTCTTTCACAGGAGTTGAGATTTAATGAATTCACAGTCAAAGCACTTAAAATCGTACATACCATATAGAAAGTAGTCCCTAATGGGGGTGCCTGGGTGGCTCAGTTGGTTAAGTATCTGACTTCGGCTCAGGCCATGATCTCACTGTTCGTGAGTTCGAGCCCCACATCGGCTCTGTGCTGGCAGCTCAGAGCCTGGAGCCGGCTTCAGATTCTGTGTCTCCCTCTCTCTGCCCCTCCCCCACCTCGTGCTCTCAGTCTCTCTTTCTCTCAAAAATAAATGTTAAAAAAAATTTTTTTGAAGAAAGTAGTCCATAATGTTAGCAATTATTTCTATGATTACTATACCGCTAGTTGTGAGGCATTCTAACTTTTTTGATTTAGTTTGACTTGTTTTAGGTGCTAACATTATCAGGATGAATGTAAGTCCACAAAACAGGGTCTCTGTTATAAAAGAAGCTGCACACAAACCCTACTCATATAAACGGCCAATCAGATAATGATTTCCAAATACCATGGTAAGGGTCACAGTACAGTGACACCCTGGGCTCCATCCTGTGATGCTGACAACTGCTGTATGCTAACAATGATTGGATGCCAGCTCAGAGAGGCTGGGTAGACAATTCTACAGAGAAGGGCATGGGCTTAAAATAAATATGAAATGACATGGGATTTTCTCAGAGGTAAACAAAAGATGTGAAGCAGAGTATTTGTGGAGAGGAGAGGCTGAGAGAGCCCAAATCACAGAAGCAAGTACCCATCACTTGGATATGCTCATCGCATATTTGATCTGAGCTGGGCACTGTGCTAAGCACTGGGGACACAGTGCTGTAAGAGAGACATGTCCTCCGTCCTCATGGAGCTTAGCATCTGCCAGGCAAAATGTGTTTGAACAAGTAATTAGATGTCAAATGTGATGGGTCTCACCAAAGGGCAAGTGTGAGGAACACGAGCTCATAGCAAAGGGATGACGAAGGACTAATAGCAAAAGGACTTCTTGGATGAGAAGTTCACATTTAAGCAGAGATTAGGTGAATGAGTAAGTTAGAGCTTGATGATACTGTGGGAAAGGTGACACACACTTTAAATGATCAGACCAGCTTAGACAAAGGCCTTGAGGCAAAAGGAGATGCATCCTGCTAGAGAAGGGGGACTATTTTTTTTTAAGTTTATTTATTTATTTTGAGACAGAAGGATAGAACCAGCAGGAAAGGGGCAGAGAGAGAGAGGGAGACAGGGGATCTGAAGCAGGCTCTGTGCTGACAGCACAGAGGGGGGCTCAAAGTCATGAACTGTGAGATCATGACCTGAGCTGAAGTCAGACGCTTAACCAAATGAGCCATCCAGGAGCCCCAATAAGGGAGACTACTTCTAGAGACACAGAGACCAACCTGACTATATAAGATCTTAGTGGACGTATTGAGGACTAGGTATTCAGAAGCCTTTAAATAGTATAATGGAAGAAAAGGCACAATTAGAATCATGTTTAAAAGAGTCCTTCTTGTTGGAGTATGGAAAACCAATTGCAAGGGAGTAACGGGTACAGTAGAGGCAATGGAGTAAAAAGGAGAGATTCCAGAAGTATATATTTAGTACCTAGGCTAGCAGGAATTGGGATGGAACATGAAGGATGAAGAGAGGAGGGACTCAAGGATGATGGTCAGATGTTGGAAAGAGCAAGTAGGAGCATGATAGGTACTTTGTACAAACATAAAGGACACGAGAGTAGCAAGTGTGGACCGAAGACGATAAGGTCAAATTTTAGCCAGGTTGAGCCAGAGGGGCTCTGTGAAACATACAAGTAGACAGCAAGTAGAACATTCCCTGGGTATGTTGGAAATAACAGATTATTTACATGTGAGTGTTCCCAGCCTGCCTCATTTCTCCCACCCAGTAACTCTGTCAAAATAACCAACCTTTCCTTCCTCGCTCATCCTCTAGAGTCTGGTATTTGTCACCCTAGTTCTTGAGCCATTATCATGCTAGGCAAAAAAAAAGGATGGAGAAGAAAACATGGACCAAAGATCTAGTTTATGGAGAGAAGTGCAAATGAAAAAAAAAGCCTGGAGACAGTTGTGAGGAGCTCAGGGTCAGTATGGAAAAAAAATGGGAGCCTACAACTCAGGGACTGACTGAGGCCTGATTTGAGATGAGGGGACAGAGGGGTAGATAATAGAGATTTTAAGAAATGTTGGTGAGTTATAACCTACATGTTACTATATTCTTCAAGACACAAAAGACAATATTACTATCCAATTGCTTTTTAGTTACTAGACTATATATATTTAAATGCAACTTCAAGGTGAGACTAGGTCCAGTGGGGCTTGGAAGTTACACAAATCTCTGAAGCTCAGAAGATAATTCTGTGTGGATGGCACATAAAATGGGAACCATGGGAATGGATAAGAGCTCCCAGAATGGAAGAGGAAAAGAATGCATAGAATGGAGTCCTGAAAAATTCCAGTAGTTATGGAACTGTTAGATGAAGAAAGTATGAAGCAGCAACAAAGATTTTTCTAAAGTCTTTTTTTTATGTTACCATTTTGTATTATCATGTATCAGGTCACCTTATCAATAGGGAGGTGGGACAGGTATCATTCATTATCCCTCCAGGAAAGGTAAAGTAACCCAGCATCAAAGACAGACAGGAAGAGATTTTCAGAAAGTCACAAAAGCAGGTTAATGTCAAAGTGAGTCTCACAGATTCAGGTTCCCTAATCTCTGTTATGTGTCACTCGAGGACCAAGGACTGTGCCTCTGATTAGAATGTGATCCTTCAGCAATTCCTCAGACACATTTTCTTTTTGGACCTATTACCTTAGCTAGCACACGTGAACTAGTGGACAGGCGGGTCCTTTCTCTGCCCCCTACTACCAGCTGCTGTGACATACTGATATCAGGTGTCATGTTAAAGAGCTCAAGCTAACTAGTGAATTGAATATGATTCACTGTATAATTTCCAGCTAGAAAAGTGTAAACCCACAATAGAGAACTATAAAAAAGATGCTGGTGTTCAGGGAGAGGAGAAAACTCCACATTCACTATCGCTAGCTCACCTTGCTATTAATAAAATAGCCATGCAAACTATAACTTACAATTTCTAAACATGGTGTCAAGTTTTGACAAACCTGGGTCATTAAGGTTCTATCACCCCTCTTTTCTACTTTGGGGAAACAAATGGAATTCTATCTCTAGACAAAGGTCACTGTTCCAATGAAGGGCAGTTAAGTAATACTGTATGAAATCCCCTAAATTAAGAAGTACTTCAGGGGTACCTGGGTGGCTTAGTCGATTGACACTGACTCTTGATTTCAGCTCAGGTCATGATCCCAGGGTCATGGGTTTGAATCCTGCATTGGGCTCAGTGCTGAGAGTGGAGCCTGCTTAAGATCCTTTCTCTCTCTTGGGGCACCTGGGTGGCTCAGTCAGTTCAGCGTCCGACTTCGGCTCAGGTCGTGATCTCATGGTCCGTGGGTTCGAGCCCCGCATCGGGCTCTGTGCTGACAGCTCAGAGCCTGAAGCCTGCTTCGGGTTCTGTGTCTCCCTCTCTCTCTGCCCCTCCCCCATTCATGCTCTGTCTCTGTCTCAAAAATAAATAAACATTAAAAAAAATTAAAAAAAAAAAGATCCTTTCTCTCTCCCCAACACCTCACCTCTGCTCTTCCTCAATATGCGCACGCGTGCACACACACACTCTCTCTCTCTCTCAAAAAAAAAAAAAAAGTATTTCATAAGTAGGATTAATGATATTTAAAGTTTAGGAGAAAAAAGAGGTTAGAAAGGGAGAGCGCCAAAACATAAGAAACTCTTAAAAACTGAGAACAAACTGAGGGCTGATGGGGGGTGGGAGGGAGGGGAGGGTGGGTGATGGGCATTGAGGAGGGCACCTGTTGGGATGAGCACTGGGTGTTGTATGGAAACCAATTTGACAATAAATTTCATATAAAAAATAATAAAGTTTAGGAGAGTTCTATGAAGAACTTTGGACTTATTCCCTGTTCCAAACATTAATCAAAATAAATGTCTGGTAAAGAACAAATTCTTAATAGTCCACACTAAACTGATGACTGGAAATTAACATAAGCAACGGAGTGATACAAGGTCCTGTTAACAGCTTATTGGCTTAAACACAACCACAAATATCTGTGTTGGTATTGTTTCTGAATATTGTTAGAAAGTTTGATTTCTTACAAAATAAATAAAGAGGTCTACCTCAATGAAAACTCATTATCATGCTTGGCCTTGAGGAGTTTCACCAGAAAACTGCACTTCAGACACCACAGTGCAACCGGATTCACACTCTCATGCTGCCAAGCTGAAGCACCATCAGCAGCACAGAACGCTCTTGAGTGTAGAAGCTGGCTTTCAAAAACTGCTGGAAGCCCTTTTAAAGCTCTGAGTCAGAAGTATAAATAATTTCATAAACAAACAGCATTAGAAAATCCTGTTGCGATGGGTAAATACCCATGAACCACAGTAGCCTCTCAGCACAAGCCAGGCAGCAACTAATTAGCTTCTCAGAAAGAAGCACATGAATCTACATTTTAATAATAATGCTTCCTAAACAAGAAGGATTATGAAGTCCTAACTTCATTTTGCAAACTACTGCCCTATGATCTCTAAAGGAATAATTTTAATAAAAAGAAGGAATTTGTCTTAAAAAGTGCCCCTTACTAAAGTTGTTTCAGTTTGGCTGTCTTGCCCCAACTGCTGTTTGCATTCTGCTGAAGAGTCAAAGAGCTACCTTTACCAGGTTGTTAACACCCTAGAATTTATCTTTTAGTTTATACTAAGGAGGCTAAGACTTTCACAAACACTGCTAGGCAACTTCAAAGAGCTGTAAGCCCCAAATTATTTATATATTAAAATATATACAACACAAAATACTGCTAGAACAAAGTAGCCAGGTTATGGGTGAGATTCTATCCATGGAGATAACTAGCAGAATTAGTGTTCTATAATGTTAAAAAGCTCTTCACAAGGCATTATAAACATGTCACCATCATTTAAAGCCAGTGCCATCTCTTAACGGCCTAAATGACCTCTCCTTTCATACTACTTACGAATACAATATTGACCTGTTCATGTTCTTTTTTACCAGTAACATCTCAGTAAAATCTGGATCATGCTGTTTCTCCAAGCCCAACTACAAGCCCTTTAATGGAATGATTATAACTCACCTACCTTCTGTACTATAACTTGCCTAAGTGTCAAGCACAGACCTTGGCTTAACCGTTGACTATTACTTTGGGATGCATGTAGAAAACCATATCCTTTAAAATTAGTGCCAACTGATTGGTTTTACACTAAATATATTATTCATTAGGGAAAATTTGGAGGTCACGGGTCAGAAGTCAATAAACATCACCTCTAATCACACCACCCACACATAACCACTATTAAAATTTGGTTATAATTTGGAGTACTTTTTACATAATTCTGTAGCTTTAACTCATTACATTTCAAACACCTTCCTTCTCTTTATAACTATTCTTTTCTCAAAAAAAAAAAAAAAAAAAAACACCTCAAACTTCTTTCAGAAGCGAGTCAGGTATGATAAATATAGAAGCCAAATGAGTGAGACATAGAAGGTACAACACACTCTGCAGGCCAAAGAAAACAGCCAAACAAAACAAATCCCTGTGTAGCCCTATACAACCATCTGGAGTCTGGTTTGTCACCCTTGTAGGACAAGATCATTTTAAGTAATGGTATAATATTCCAGCATTCAGATAAAGAGAAGAAAGAAGTGTTCCTAGAACACCCAGATGGAAGCAGGCAGGAAAAGAACAGAGAAGGAAAGAATTTTTTAACGGGGAGAGATGGAAAATAACGAAATCAACGCATATGTAAGAAATGTCCTAAAACAGAGCAGAGGTTATAAGAGAAAGATAACTGTGGGAAATGGCAACAAAAGTGGAAGCAGTATGCTTTTACACCCGACAAATGGAATACACAAAGGTTAATAAGAAATCAATACATTTTCCTCGAGGCAGTGAATTTAGCAAACAGGAACTTAAGTGGTGCTTTGTCATATTTAGCTCTATGTGACATCTAGAGGTAAATGCTCTAGTACAGCAAACAATGTGGACCTAAACAGCAGCTCAAGGCTGTGAATCACCTGAATGCAGATTGTAATTGAATAGGCATAGACAAAATACAAAAGAAATGTGTACAGAGTAAGATAAGCCCAGGGCTAGAATCTGGTTGTAGAAATATTCATGCAACAGATATAAAGGGCTAAGAAGTAAAACAGAAGAATATATTAAATATTAGAGTAGCAAAGTAATAACTGAACACCCATCCCCCCAAATTTTTTATCTGTTCTTCAATATAAGATCTGGCCTTGCCTAAAAATCAGGAGCAGAGAGCCATGAGGAGAGAATCAGCTTACCGACAAAAGAATTAAATTAAACAAGGAAATGGGTAGGGTAAGAAACACTAAAAAATTAATAGAATATGTAAATAATTACAGAAGTAAACACCATATTGGAGGCTGCGTGAAATGTGAATCAGTATGGAACATCAATTTGAGATGCTCTCTGAGAATGGAAAGCAAAGGAAATTCAAATGACAAAAGATAAAATTGAAAGATAAACCATCATTAAATAAATAAATAAATAAATGGGCCTATAGATAGGTAGCAACAGCAAAACACACTCTGGAAAATTTTGTGATTTGCAAAGTTAACAAAAATTGATCAAATCTTTTATGTATACAGCAAAAGAAAAAAACAGTTCACCCACCTAACCCGGCAATATGGAATGCCAGCAAGGACCACAGTTATTTAAGGAGGAAATGTGATTCAAGTATTTTAGATCTTGCCAACTTGTCTTTCAGGCGTGAGAATGTGAAAGACATTCTCAAGTAGCAAACTTCTCTGATAAAACCACCCATTTACTATTTTTGGAACAAACTCTAAACCAACCCCAAGATTAGCAAAAACCTTAAGGATAGGGAAGTTTCAGTATAAACAGCTCAGAGGATCTGCCTCTCATTTAGTCTTGACTACAGAAATCTTCTGAGTAAGTAGACCACTGAGTGTTCACTCAACCCTTCTTCATATGGCTCCTCTCTTTTCTCAGTTCTAAGTAACATTTCTTGAGCTGCACAGATAGAATTTCTTGGCTTGTCTGAAAACCACTCTAAAGCATTAACTTTTTTTTTTTCTGTTCCAGCACCTGGTAGCAATGGCTAAACATTTTACTTGGTTAGAACGTTATGCCTAAATAATTATTAAATAAAAATTTCTATTTCTTTAATGTCCAAAAAGGCAAAGATCTGTACAGCAAGATAATGTCTATCTTCATTACCAAAAGTCTCTATTAGTGATTTCCTATGTCTCTAAAAAGTACACTGAATGACCCTAGCCTTTGAGTTTTAAGGTGGTGAAAATCATGTAAACTACCCATCATTAGATATTTTTTCTCCAGCTTCTTCTAATATTATCTTTCCATCTATATGAATATCCCTATGCTTCTTACACTTAAAGAAAAAGCAATATAAGTAATAAAATCTTAAAGTAAATATGCAGAGGAAAAAGGCACATTTTTTAACATCTACAATGACACACAACCTACTTTCCCAGATTCTTCACTAATATCCCCAGTAATCACAGAATCCTATCTGTAATAAATTTTTAGATGTTTGATGAGGAACAAAGCCACGTTAGCTTTCACTGCCTCTTAATTTATTACCACAGAATGGGGAATGATGTTCTACACGTACAGTTTTTGCATTTATCATCCAAGATACTTCAGAAATAGAAAATGGAAAGGTTTGTTAAAGAACAATGGTAAGCATCAGAGCCACACTAAAGTTAAACAAAATGTCTACTCTTAGGAGCTCTAGTTGTGTATCAGCTGGCTTTAAGAAAGCTAAATCTCACTAGCGATAAAAGAGAATGGAGTGAAAGAGAGGGAGAGATCTTTAGGTTCTCCCTAGCATAGAGTTAAAATTGTTTTAATAGACATAACCAACTCTGTATCTTGTTCTTTAGTATACCAAGAATGTATACACAATTCAAAGACTGTTTAGGTGATTCTCTGAACTGGTAGGCACCAGCACAGCGAAACATTTATCAATGCTGTTTCTTTTTTCTTGTAGTGTCTAAAAGAATATACCAGATCTTTAACATTTATGAAAGGTGAAAAGCAAGATGCCATACCTGTAGCTTAGTAACACTCTTAGAAATAGACTCCAAGTGAAATGACAAATAATGAACGATATGGGTGACTGTGAAAAGGGCAGTATGATCTCTCTTAAGCTGGCTTTAGAAAGAGATTATTAAAATGAACCCTTGTATTACTACTCTCCATGGCTTATGAACATCTTTTCACTCTGCTTGCAGATCTAGGGGCAGCTCTGACTCAGTCAACAGAGCCTAGTTTTGGCAGAAATTAGCTGGCATTATCTCTTATTTCTGCTCCAGCAGCTTTGAGACACTAACACAGCCAGAATAAAAGTAGTGACTTCTAATGCTTTAACAAATGTCGAGGTAAAATGACTTTTATCACTGCTGCTATTCACATTTTCCCTTAGTGATTTAATTGTAAAAATACCTAGCTCGTCTCACCCTTTTTGAATAATATTTTGCAAAATATCCATCTACAATAATGCCAATGGCATATTTCAACAGGCTTTTATTTATATGAAGTCAATTTCCTACTCAGGAGGAGACAGGAGGCAGAAAGGCAGATGACAGACAGATGTGGGAGGACACTGAAGAGATGACAAATAATAGATGGTTGAGATGCAGTTAAAAATCACTTATATTCATTTTCAAAGTACTAATTTCAACTTGATGAAAACTCTTAAATAGGTAGTTTTAAATGCAAAAAAATTAAAACGTCCTTCTCTTAATGTTTCTCTTGTCAGGTTGGAAAGGATCCCCCAAACCCTGAGGATTCCGTTCTTCACATATATCCTAGCTGGAAGCTTGTGTTTATCTTCATATTTATGGGAGGGGATCACAAACAAGAGAAGAAAGGCCCACATATGACTAGTTTCTGTGAAAATACAAAAGTAGGCAAAGATAACCACTTCAAGATGGTATCTTGACCATCTCCCATCTTCTTAGTGCCGTTAGAATTTCTCTGTTAAATGACAGCAGACTTCTCGGCAGGAACAATGGAACTCAGAGGACAGTAAAATGGTACTTCCCTTGTGCTAAGAGAAAATAACCATCAATCTAGGTTTCTAACCCAACAGAAAAAAGTCTCTTTCAAGAACAAAAGCAAAATTCCTAAATAAGTAAATTCTAGAAGTCTATTTTCTTTTGGCTTTCTGGACCCAACTGCAATGTGTCGGGGGAGGAGGGTTCCCCTGATACCAAAAACCATTTCTTGGACATGGACAGGAGATTCAAGAATTCAACTCAATTCTGATATGATCTACCCAGAGATAGCATCATATGCCACAGGCTGAGGGCTGACTTCTACAAAACTGTGCCACTGCCCCTACTTCAGATGCCAACCCCAGGCCCAGGTTGTCACCTGTGCTTCTGACCAACTGCCTACAAACTAACAGTTCCAATGACCCCCCCTACAACTCAGGATGCAACTGCCAAGTTCAAGTCGTTGACCAGTGGGCTACAAACCAGAGATAACCACAATCTCCTCCTCAGATTCAATTAATCTGCTACAGCAGCTCACGGAATTCAGAAACATTTTACAGCTGACCCTTGAACACATGGGTTACAAGTGCCAACCCCACGCACACATTCGAAAATCTGGACATATCTTTTGATTCCCCCAAAACTTAACTACTAATAGTCTGCTGTTAACCAGAGGCCTTAGCATAATATAAGCAGTCAAATAACACATATTTTGCGTATTATGTTAACTGAAAAAAGCCAACCTCAAAGTAGGTTAGTAAACGCCTTATTCATTCTTACTGAGGACTACAGCCCGGGAGACAGTATTTCAGATTGCTCTGAAGAACTGCCCTGAAACCTATTAGCTTACAGGGCATTAAATGCAAAAAAGGTTATATGTGTTACAAGCAGCTCTCCAAATACCTGCACATCACAAGGTATTATTTTTTCAGTTGTAAAAATTAAGGTTTAGTGATTTCCACACAACACATGTGAAAGACGCTTAGATCATCTTAATGCATTGCTTCTATCATATCTGGTTGATTAAACTATTGCCTGCATACCTGCACTTAACTCATTTTCCAGTTCTATTTTTGATATCTCCTTGAGGTCACTTGAGATTATCACAGAAGGTGGACATCAGTCACCTACTACAGTTTTAGTACACAGTTATATGTATTATATACTGTTTTCTTACAATTACAGAAGCTAAATAAAATGTTATTAAGAAAATCATAAAGGGGCACCTAAAGTGGTGGCTCAGTCAGTTAAGCATCCAACCCTTGAGTTCATGAATTCATGACCTCATGACCCTGAAGTCATGAACTCACAGTTCATGAGTTTGCTCCCCATGTCAGGCTCTGCCTGCGTGGGATTCTCTCCCTCTCTCTCTGCCCCCCTCCACACACACAAGATGCACCGTGCATGCTCTCTCAAACTGTAAAAAAAAAAAAAAAAAAAAAAAAAAAAAAAAAAAAAAGGAAAAAAAATACCTGTATGGTTTAAAAAACAAATCATAAAGAAAATACATTTATAGCTGAAATAAGACTCAACTACCCCCATTTTGACCTCAAACTTTATAATTAAGTTCTTTCCAGCTTATCTCTTAACACAGGCAAAAGACTGGGGACAAAACATCTCCTAATGGGAACAGAACCTATCCCCTCAAGCCATGAGGACTGCCCTGAGCTAGCAAGACCCTGAGTAACAGATCCCATGACAATAATAGATTTGACCTTCTCTGCCCACTTCCACATTACCAACCGACCTTGGTCCCACATTTGCCTTAGATAAACCAGTATTTCCAATATTTTGGAGACAGCCTTTGAGAGATTGGTCCATGGTCTTCCTGGTGTTGGCCTCACTGAAATAAATCCCTCTCTGGTTTCATGATAACTCATTTCTCCACCTTTGGATTTTGTCGGTGGCGAGTGGCAGAATGTGGTCTGTTTGGGAACCCTGCAGCCAGATGCTCTTGCTACAGTACTACACTGTATTTACTGAAAAAAATCAGCACATAAATGGACCCACACAGTTCAAGCCCATGTTGCTGAAGCATCAATTGTACTTACTACATTGTTGGTTTGTTATCAACAGAGCTCAGAAACAGCCAGATGGGAGAAATGCACAGGGCAAGGTTTGCGGTAAAGGGCACAGAGCTTCCATGCCCGCTCCAGTGTGCCACTCTTCCCGAATCTCCACCAACCGGAAGCCTTCCTAACTCCATCCCTTTTGGGTTTTAATGGGGATTTCGCTGACCTTCAACCTCCAGGCCCTCTTCCTTCTCCCTGAGAGCAGGGGATGAGACTGAAAGTTCCAACCTTCTAATCACAGGGTTGACGCCCCTGGCAACCAGCCCCCATCTTTAGGTGCTTAACAAAAGTCACATGTATCACTCTCTGCACTTAGGAAATTCCAAGGGTTTTGGGAGCTATAAGCCAGGAACTATGGATTAAGACCAAATACATTATTTCGTAAAATCACAGCATTTCAGATAATCACGGATCCCAAATGGATGGTGCAATAGAATAAAGATGCAAGAAAGAATGAAGAGCGTAGAAAAAGTGATAAATACATACGAACATCTAAAAACTAAAACTAAACAAAACTCCATTAGCAAAATCTCAGGACATACACATGCAAACTTAAGACAATCAAAATACAAGACAATAGAATTAAAGTTGGGAGGAGATAAAAGGGAGTTAATGTGCTATAATTTGCTTGTATTATTCAGAAGGAAGGTTGACATTTTTTTAACTTCAGACTTCATTATGTTAAATATGGGTACAATTTAAATGGCAACTACCAAAAAATATATGTAAACAAAATCTAACTTCCAAACTAGTTGAAAGAAATTTGCATGAGAAAAATTTATATATACAGGGCAATTCAAAAAGAGAGAAAAAGCAGCACAAATAATTTGGGGGGTGCAAAGACAGTTATAAATTGAATTATATCAATAATTATAATATGTATAAAAGGATCAAATGAATTAAGTAAAAAGAAGAGCAATCCATATGCAGTTAAGGCAATCTCTCTGGATTTAAAATCTACACTTTATTTTTGTACAAAAATAAGCCCACAAATTAAAAGAACATTAACAAGATTGAAAGAAAAAGAATAAAAAAAAAGTCTAAACAAAAGCTGAAAAATATTTTTAAAAAACAAAACAAAGGAAGCCGAGGCAGCCATATTCATTCAATTAAAACAGAGAATAAAGCAAAAACTAAAGACCGAAAGTATAACATGTAATATGCATAAAGGGTTCAATTCAAAAGCAAGAGAGAACAGTTAAATTACATATGACCTTATTACGTGGTTGGAAAATACAGAAAACAAATGACAGAAATACAAAAAATACACAAATCCATAACAACAGTGACACATCCATTACTGTTACAAGCACAAAAAAGTATTTATAAAAACTGGCCATTTGTCCATAAAGCAGTCGTCACCAATATCAAAGTAATATGGAGCACCTGAAAGCAGTATCACAGAAAACAAATTAAAAATAAAAAAGATAATCAGCCAAAACAAATCAGCCATATGTTTGAGAATTAAAAATATGCTTTCAAATAATCCACAGGTCAAAGAAATCATATTGGAAATTTAATATTTTTGAAAGTGAATAAAAATAACAAATACTCCATATTAATAGTTGTGTGATTCATCAAAAGAAATATTTAAATGACAAGAGGCACTGAAAATAAATCATCTATGTCTATCCAAAGAATTTAGGGAAAAAAAATTAACTTTAAAAAGCACAAGGAAATACTAAGTAACAAAAACTAATGAAATAGAAAACACAGAGGGGATTCAAAAGCCAAAAGTTGGTTCTTCTAAAGTAAAAATTTTCACAAATATCTGGAAGAACTGGTCAAGAAAAAAAGAAAGCTTAAATAACCAACATCAAGAATGAAAAATTAAGAAAAACGACAAAACCTGGACACATAAAAAAGAGAGCCAATATGAACATTACTTACATAAATTTGAAAACTTAGATGAAATGAACACATTCCCAGAAAAATAATTTATTCAGGAAAAATTGGAAAACCTGAATACTCCTATAACCATTAAGGATATTGGACTGATGGTCAAAAAAAAATATTCCTGGGTGCCAAGTCAGTTAAGCGTCTGACTCTTGATTTCGGCTCAGGTCATGATCTCATAGTTGGGATAGAGCCCCATATAAGGGCTCTGTGTTGACAGTGTGGAGACTGCTTGGGATTCTCTCTCTCCCTTCCCACTCGGCCCTTCCCCCATACTCTTTCTCTCTGAAAATAAACTTTTAAAAAAAATTCCCATGAGGAAAACTTCAAATCTAGATGGCTTTAGTTCCAACAAACTTTCAAGAAATAAACTACTCTTACACAAAATATTCTATAATATTAGAAAAAAGCAGTATTAAACAAATAAACAAGGCGCGTCGGTGGCTCAGTTGGTTAAGTGTCCGACTTTAGCTCAGGTCATGATTTTGTGATTCATGGGTTCGAGTCCCACCTCAGGTTCTGTGCTGACAGCTCAGAGCTTGGAGCCTGCTTCAGATTCTATGTCTCTCTCTCTCTCTCTCTGCCCCTCCCCGAGTCATGCTCTATATCTCTCTCAAAAAGAAATGAACATTTAAAAAAATGTAAACAAATAAAAAGTAGTATTTTGTAACTAATTTTATGGGCTAGAAATATGTTTGTTGTACTGGGAGACAATTCAGATATCTTGTGCTTCTTCATGTCTTACAAGTAGGCACTGACTGGTCTTTGTTCCATACTATCTTTTCAAGGAGGTTTAGTACAGCAAACTAATTTAGTAAAAGAGAAATAGTGTATCCCTCTGGAACAAAGGATAGGTTTTGGAGATAGTCTTGAAAATAAAGATAAATCTCTCCCTCCAGAGCATAAAGCAGGCATGCCTACTGCCCATTACAAAGTTTGGATTCCTGAAGTTCATGGATTCTCTTCTACATCATAATCCACTATGTGTGAAATGTTATCTAGTCTTCTTCATAGACCATGTAGGAAGTGGGGCTCAAGGAACAGGTGCAAAATCGGCAATTCTTTGGGTACTATTGGACATAAAAAGCTATCCTTCATCTCTGACCCAGGAATCTTGTGTCTTCTACCAGAATCCATAAAACTATGAAAGATTAACTTTTATCTTAAAAGTAGGATAAAACCTCACACCTTTCATAGTTCCTGACATGCTCAAATCTAAAAAGGTCAGCACGCATCATATACCACAAATGAGCAGATGAAAAAAATATACTAAAAATATAAAACTAAATCTAGCAATCCAACACTACATATAAATACATCATGATATCCCAGAAACACAAGATTATCTTTTCAATACAGTATCAATTAATGTATTTATTAAGGGACTAAAGAAGAAGAAATAGAAACAAATAGATCTAGAAAACATATCAGATGACATTAAACATCCATTAATAATTAAAAATAAAAAGGAAAAGAAAACTAAAAATAAATAAGGACTACATTAACTTGATAAAGGGTAAAGAAAAAATCCATAGCAAACATATACTCAACGAGAAAATGATTAAAGAATTTTATATGAAGTTTAGTAGACTTCCATTCAACACAAGAGGTTACAGCCAATGCAGTAAGTTAAGAAAATATGTGTGAGATTTAGAAAAAAAAAAATCATTATTCACAAATGTAACTGAGTTAAAGAGAAAAGATACAAAGAGAGAAATACATACCCAAAGTAAACCTATGAAGTTTTTAGAAGACAAAAGAGGTGGTCTTCAGAAGTTACGGTTTTGCAATAAGAAAGTCTATAAATCTTCAATTTAACCTTCCCTAATTGATAATAGAGGGCAGTGCCATGACCAGAATATAAGATTATCACAGAACAGAGTCACAAAAACACTAAATTTCTTATTTTCTTATTTTTGAGGCTTCAGAAAGAAAAAGCTAAACATCTATAGTTTGTGAACATAGACAAGACATACACAACAGAATGGGAAAAAAAAGACATCTGATTTCATACATTTGAGGATTTTCAGAAACAAATGAAAAGACATTTGTAATTAAAAATAAAATTAGAAAGTCAACTCTAAATTATCTTAGGGGTACTTTTAGAATAGAAACCAATGGCTAAACTAAATTTTACTGCATAATCTTCCATATTCTTAGAAAAAAAATTACACTGGATTTCCATGTTTTAAAAAAGTACTAATTTGGGGGCACCTGGGTAGCTCAGTCGGTTAAATGTCCGACTTCAGTTCAGGTCATGGTCTCACATTTCGTGGGTTCTAGCCCCACATCGGGCTCTGTGCTGACAACTCAGAGCCTGAAGCCGGCTTCATATTCTGTGTCTGTTTCTCTCTCTACCCCTCCCCTGCTCACGCTCTGCCTCTCTCTCTAAAAAATAAATATTAAAAAAATTTTCTTTTAAATAATAAAAAGTACTTATTTGTTGGGAACAACAAATTTAAATAATTTAAATATTCAGATTTATCTTAAATAGGAAAAAATTTTCCTAAAATCTTTGAGGGTAACATTAACAATTATCTACACATTTAGATAAAATTCTTCCTTTCTAAAGCTTGAATTATTTATCCTGCTTTACCTAAAGAGATTTGGTGATGCAAGCATTAGAAGCCATTACGCCTTTTTTAAGTTTTTATTTTAATCACCCAGTGCTGATCATAACAAATACACTCCTTAATCCCCATCACTATTTCACTTACCTCCCCACTGACCTCCCTTCTGGCAACCATCAGTTTGTTCCTATAATTAAGAGTTTGTTTCTTGGTTTGTCTCTGTTTATTTTTTTCCACTTTGCCCATTTCTTTTCTTTCTTAAATTCCACCCATGAGTGAGATTATATGGTATTTGTCTTCCTCTGATTTATTTCACCTAACATTATACTCTCTAGCTCTATCCATGTCGTTGCAAATGGCAAGATTTCTTATGGCTAAATAATATTCCATTGTACGTACATATATTATATGTATCACCTCTTTTCTAGTGTCTATTGGTGGACACTTGGATTGCTACCATATCTTGGCTATTGTAAATAATGCTGCTATAAACATAAGGGTACATGTATCCCTTGAATTAATGTTTCTGTATTCCTTGGGTAAATACCCAGTAGTTTGATTGCTGGATGGTAAGGTGGTTCTATTTTTAACTTTTTGAGGAACCTCCATAATGTGGCTGTTTTCCATAGTGGCTGCACCAGTCTGCATTCCCACCAACAATGCATGAGGATTCCTTTTTCTCCACATCCTCGCCAGTATCTGTTGTTTCTTGTGTTGATTTCCGCCATTCTGACAGATGTGAGGTGGGATCTCACTGTGGTTTTGATTTGCATTTCCCTAATAATAAATGATGATGAACATCTTTTCATGTGTCTATTGCCCATCTGGATACCTTCTTTGGAAAAACATCTGTTCATGTCTTCTGCCCAGTTTTAAATTGGATTGTTTTTTAGGTGTTGAGTTGTGTTCTTTATATATTTTGGATACTAACCCTTTATTGGATATATTTTTTGCAAATATATTCTTCCATTCCAAAGGTTGCCTTTTAGTTTTGTTGACTGTTTCCTTCACTTTGAAGAAGGTTTGTTGTTATTGTTTGTTTTTTGGGTTTTTTTTTTTTTATTAGTTCCAATAGCTTATTTTTGGTCCCCTTTCATCAGGGGACCTATCTAGAAAAAAGTTGCTACAGCCAACATCAGAAATTACTGTCTGTGCTCTTTTCTAGGATTTTTATGGTTTCAAGTCTCACATTTAGGATTTTCATCCATTTTCAATTTATTTGTGTGTATGGTAGAAGAAAGTGGTCCAGTTTTCCCAACACCATTTGTTGAAGAGACTGTCTTTTTCCCCACTGGATATTCTTCCCTGCTTCATCGAAGATTAACTGACCATACAGGCATGGGTTTATTTCTGGATTTTGTATTCTGTTCCATTGATCTACGTGTCTATTTGTATACCAATACCATACTGTTTTGATTACTACAGCCTTGTAATATAACTTGAAGTCTGGAATCGTGATGCTTTCAACTTTGCTTTTCTTTTTTAAGTTTACTTTGGCTATTCCAGGTCTTTTATGGTTCCATACAAATGCTAGGATTCTTTGTTCTAGTTCCATAAAAATGCTGTTGGTATTTTGATAGGAATTGCACTAAATGTATAGACTGATTTGGATAGAATAGACATTTTAACAATATTTGTTTTTCTAATCCATAAGCATGCAATGTCTTTCCGTTTCTTTGTGTTGTCCTCAGTTTCTTTCATCAGTATTTTATAGTTGTCAGAGTACAGGTCTGTCACCTCTTTGGTTAGGTTTATTCCTAGGTATCTTATTATTTTATGGGCACAATTGTGAGACTGTTTTCTTAATTTCTCTTTCTGTTGCTTCACTATTGGTGTATGGAAATGCAACAGATTTCTGTAGACTGATTTTGTATCCCATGACTTTACTGAATTCATTTATCAGTTCTAGTAGTTTTTTGATGGAGTCTTGGGTTTTCTATATATAGTATCATGTCTAATGCAAACAGTGATAGTTTTACTTTTTCCTTACCAATTTAGATGGCTTTTACTTCTTTTTGTTGTCTGATTGCTGTGGCTAGGACTTCCAGCAGTATGTTGAATAAAAGTGGTGAGGGGGGACATCCTTGTCTTGTTCCTGACCTCAGGGGAAAGGCTCTCCATTCTTCCCTATTGAGGATATTAGCTGTAGGTTTTTCATATATGGTCTTTATTAATTTGAGGTATGTGCCCTCTAAATCTACTCTGTAGAAAGATTTTACCATGAACGGATGTTGTACTTTGTCAAATGCCTTTTCATTATATCTCATTTTTAAAATGACATTTAGCAAAAGAGTTAACTGCCAACTAGCTACATGCATATATAACTATTATTTCCGTTATCTATTTTATAAATTGTTTTATATAGATAATCCCTCTGAATTTCTTTTAATCCCAAGAAATGGGATAAATCTATACATTGCAGAAACTAAAAAATCTAATGAAGTTTTGCAGATTAATGATTATTCATCATTTGTAGCATTTCAATTTTAAAGACAAAAGATAGAAAACTCCATTCTAGCACTACTTTCTGGAATTTTCACAAACAACTGGCCCCAATATTTACTTGAAACCTAAATTTGTTTTCCTTTTGATAGGAGAATAAGGAGGTATTTCTGCTAACAATTCATTGAAGCATAATGTCTATATCTGAATTAGTATAAAACTGAAGAAAAAAAAAGCAGCTGCTGTGTCTCTTTTAGAATCACACAGTAGCTGTGAAAAAGGTTTTATTCTTCCATTTCCAAGTCAGTACATCAAAAACTTCACCCAGGAGCTTGCCAACAACTTCCAAACTAATTGTAGAATTGCCATAGCAATGAAATGACAATAGCCACACACATTCATTTGGACTTCCAAGCCTGGACTATTTATAACTGGAAGAATGGCTCCAATAAGAAAGTCATAGAGGACAGATTAAGGTGTGTAACTTCAAAAATGTTAAAGACTTAACTTCAGTTTGTTTTCTTCATCTTACCTTAGAAAACTAATGACTATGTTATTTTATAAGCTGTTTTTCCCATTTTGTTAAAACCAAACATCAGTGTTTACACCACATTTTTCAAACATTGGGTTATTTTCTCCAGTGGACTGTTTGTAGAATAATCTTCAGTATCAATGATAAATGTAGTTTAAAATATCAGGTCCATTTCTTACAACTGAGTTGTCTTGTGTTGTTAACAAAGAAGTTTCAAAAATAAATAATAAATGTTATTTTTATATGTTGCAACCTAAATAAAAATACCCAGTGCAGAGTAATTATTTATTGATGAAAGAAGGAAAGAATAAAAATGACAATATTTCTAAAAAAGACTAATGGACTCCCACAGAGCAAGAAATTTCTATTCATGATCTAGAGACTCTCACTCCAAGTGTCCTACGGCTTTCTGCCTTATTAAAATTACCGAAATTGGAACCCATTACAAGCCAGTAATATCTCAGTGATGTCTCAGTATATTAAGTTTCCATCACAATAAACACACAAAAAAATTTAATCAAGACTATCAATAATTCCATCAAGGATGCTATTCAAGACTATCCTAAAATACGAAAGTGTTAATGGTAAGAAACAATAGGAGAAATAATGGTGAATCATTAACAATATTACTAGAAGTCATTTAAAAGCCTGTACTCTGATGGTTATTCAAATCAAAACTCGTAAACATCAATATAAAAATTATTTCCACAAAAAACTAGACTTTTTTTGCTAAAACCAAATACTGAATAAAATGAAAACTTTGGGGCACCTGTTTGGCTCAGTTGGTTAAGGGTCCAACTCTTGATTTTGGCTCAAGTCATGATCTCACAATTTGTGGAATCAAGCCCTGTGCCAGGCTCTACACTCCTGCTCTACAGCAGGGAGCCTGCTTGCCATTCTCTCTCTCTGCCCCTCCCTCCACTAGCTCGCTCTAAGTAAATAAACTTAAAAAATGAATAAAAACCTCAAAAACTAAAGTCACTTCATTATAGCTAATCAATACAACAAAACAACCCCCTATTTTTTATTTATAATTCATTTGACAAATATCACATATGGTCTATATTGACAATACCAGGAAGTTTTTAATACTCAATCTTGAAAAGCTTAAAAATCTAGCTACTAGAAAACAAATAAATGGAGCTTTAATATTTAATTTAATATTTAATATTTAAGTGAGAGATAAAAAAATAATTAAGGCAACTCTAGTCTACAGTAGGCTATATAAACAGAATTCTCAACAGGAAAATAAATCGCTGAGATTATACAATTACATATCCTTCTGGCTATTAACTTATTCAGATCTCAAAGTATCTCCTCAAATTCACTCATATGAGGACTTTAAGACACAGAATAGATAAACAGATTGGAAGTAGAAATAATATAAAAACAGAGAGGGGGGCAAAACATAAGAGACTCTTAAGTATGGAGAACAAGCAGAGGGATACTGGAGGGATTGTGGGAGGGGGGATGGGCTAAATGGGCAAGGGGCATTAAGCAATCTACTCCTGAAATCATTGTTGCACTATATGCTAACTAATGTGGATGTAAATTTAAAAAATCAAAATAAAAATAAACAAAAAATTAAAAAAATATCTCCTCAAAAATATCACTTATCGGGGTGCCTGGGTGGCTTAGTCAGTTAAGTGTCCGACTTGGGCTCAGGTCATGATCTCGTGGTTCACAGGTTCGAGCCCAGTGTAGGGCTCTGTGCTAACAGCTCAGAGCCTGGAGCCTGTTTCAGATTCTGTGCCTCTCTGACCCTCCCTCCCTTACACTCAGTCTCTCTCAAAAAAATAAATAAAATATATACCACCTATCTGCTAGGATTCTTTAAGAGTTCTATATGGCACAGACACCTTATAACTTCCCCATGGCAACCTAAAGGGACTCAAAGAGCCCTATTATTTTAAGAGGATATGAATATTTGATCCTGATACTATATTGCAAAATTTAACTACAATGGAAACAAAGTGAATGAGGAGATGGATAATAATTTATTTATACCTACTGTGGGCCAGGTTTTACATATATGCTTCCTTTTTAATTTTCACAACTATACTTTGCAATAGGTATTATGAGTTCCATTTACAACAGGCTAAAGAATCAGAAGCATAAATGAGTTGAAGAAAATACCCAAAGTCACACAGCTATTAAGTGGCAAGACTGTCTGATCTGAATATCCATGTTTTAGCCAGTTTCTCGAAAAGTATTTGTATTTGGCCCACTTTTCCAAAAGGGTTTTAGGAAACTTAACACATTAAAAACAATTTAAGAAAGCACTCAGGCATACACACATACAAAATTAAATGGAGCTGTCTAATGTTTGTAACTCAATGTAGACATCTGAGATTAAATTAACTGTATGTCCCTAGAACAAGAGTCCCCAAGTAAAGAAGTGGGGCCAGGAAGTTTTAGACCTGTATCTCATGCTTTATAAAGCAGTGAGTGCAAAGGTAGCCATACTGGGTATAACTGTTAGTGGCTCCAAAGCCAGCAATCAAACAAACCCATAGATGTCTCTTTTTTTTTTTTTTTTTTTTAATTTTTTTTTTCAACGTTTATTTATTTTTGGGACAGAGAGAGACAGAGCATGAACGGGGGAGGGGCAGAGAGAGAGGGAGACACAGAATCGGAAACAGGCTCCAGGCTCTGAGCCATCAGCCCAGAGCCCGATGCGGGGCTCGAACTCACGGACCGCGAGATCGTGACCTGGCTGAAGTCGGACGCTTAACCGACTGCGCCACCCAGGCGCCCCATAGATGTCTCTTTTAATCTTACTTACCTAAAATCTAACCACTCTAAGGGAAAACTGACTTTATTACATGAGTGTCTGGTCAAAGAAACAACATGAAGTTCCTTTTTTTTTTTTTTTTTTTTTACAAAATCAGAGTAGCAAAGGCTTCCAGCTCCCACAAACTCCACTTAATGAAAATTCACCATGAGATGCCTCATCATGTTCTAGAAGTAGAACTAAGATGTAAATGAGCATTAATCATTCAAAAACTATTTAAAATATGCCATAAGATACTATGCCTGCACATAAAAATATACAAAATACAGGGAACCCTTAGCATAGCCAGAGGCACAAGAATACAATCAATTAATAATGCATAACAATATAAGCGTGAAATAATATAAGAAGTTCTTCTGAATTCATAGGAGAGGAAGATCACTCTCAGTTTGTCAGGCAGCTTCATGGAAGAACCAGACTTGGGAGTACAAAGGCTGTGCATTAATGAAAGCAAAATTATTATATCCTAATAGTTTCCACAGCCACATAACTGCGAAAAGCTAAATCCAAAAGCTGGGGGAAAAAAGCTTTTTTCTAGAATCATGGTATTTAAAAATCCTAAAGACTTAAGTTTTAACATTCCTAGGGAAATTTAAACTACTGAAGCAAACCACATATTCTAAGTGGCATGAAGAGAACAAAGTTTTGGATTTCAGTAATAGGCAATCTTTAATTTGCAGCTCTGCCCCTTACACTTTGTATGTAACTATGGGCAAATTATTTAACCTATCCTGTTTATTCATCTATAAAACAGGGGTGATAATACTAACTCAAGAAGCCTTATGATTCAATTAGACAATATACTGGAGGAAACTATAGGTGTTAATTTTATTATCTAAATTCTTTAAAATCAAATTCTTAGTTGGGGCACCTGGGTGGCTCAGGCAGATGAGCATCTGGCTCTTGGTTTCAGCTCAGGTCATGATCTCAGGGTTTGTGAGTTCGAGCCCTGTGTCAGCCTCCACGGTGACAGTGCAGTGCCTGCTTGGAATTCTCTCTCTCTCCGCCTCCCCCCTTCTCCCTCTTTCTCTCAAAACAAATAAATAAAAACTTAATATAAAGTTCTTAGTCTAAATTAAATAAGCTTTTGTTTTTATCTAAAAACCATTTCTTTGAAAGACTTTAATAATGAACTGTGTCTGTTATTTAAATATGATAAACATGGGTAATATTCTCAAAATCCTTTCACCAGCTTTATTTATGCAGAAGTACTAACTCTATAGAATTGGTGACTTCCTAATATCCTACTACCTCTCCTAACATATAATTTTCTCCTGACATATAATTAGTATTTACTAATCTATTACATGTGCACTCAGATCACTAACAGGTTGCTGGTGATATGTACAACTGAAGAAACACTAACAGTATTAAAGCAAATAGCTTTCTCTTCTCTCCTCAACCCTTCTATTACCTGCTCAAAGAATATTTGTCATAAATACCATTTTTTTTCATTTAGTTTCACCTTTTTCACTGTTTAGCCTCATACACAGGCTGCTTCTAGTGAAAATTATTCTTTTGACGAGCAAGTATTTCATTTTATACAAAGTTTAACCTTCTGAAATTTACTTTTCATAAACTTAAAAATAATTACAAGGTTTTTTTCTCCAAATGAAATGGCACAAAGACTAAGAAGAAGGGGCTAAGCAAAGACTAAGAAGAATCTGAACAACCAAGCACTGACCACAGTGCTCACCTGCAAGGAATGGGGGCCCTGGTGAACAAACAACTCACTGACCAGCCATGTTGAGGGATGTCTAGACATAAAATGGGTAGAGGAACATGGTCTTTTTATACATTGATGTTTCTGATGTATGCCTAATGGATAAGCTAATTATATATTTCATACGCATACAATAGTCACAAAAACAAAGTATAAGGAGAATCTAATATAAGTTTGCAAGTATTAGTTACTTAGTATCTGTTAAAGGGAAGAGGGAGGGAAAAAAGAAAAAAAACAAAATTTAACTAGATCTCTAAGTATTCAAAAAAGTGTATACAGCTTAATGAAAGAAACTGCATATTATACTTACTCATTAAATGTTTCTAAACAATCCTTTTGATGGTATTCAAAAATAAAGTTAATTACTGATTGTATCCACTCAATAAGATGAAATATTAACTTTGTAAATGATGTGTCAAGCAATATGAAGAAGTGAAGCCAGAGAAAACAGAGTGTCCTAGACTGTGGTGTCCAACATAACTGCTGACATTTCTGTAAATAGTGCATTTCATTTTAATCCATTAGCTACTATTAAGTTAGAAGCATCTAGAGAGGTTTCTTGCTACCATGGGAATACATTATATATGAATTAATTAGAGTTGTGGTGAAAAGAACAGAGAATGGTGCCTACCCTCTCCAGGAAGTAGTGTCTTTCAATAGTTCACTTATCCATTTAACCAACAGTCCATTTTTTAAATCTCTTAATCATTTGCCATTTAAACTTTTTTTTTCTTCCCCAGACACCAGCACCAGCTAATTTTTAAAATTTTGGATTTCATCAATATGTTTCACATTAAATCATTATTATGAACACCTAATTTTATATTGCTCATTATTTCTTAAGTACAATCATCAGTTTAAGAGTAACTTGTAAACACTGTAAGAGAGCTATTATTACTATGGTTCTCTCCTCTAAGAGAAGGTTTATAAACAAATTCTTGATTGAAGGTTTCCAAACACCAAAGCTATTACAAATCAAGGTAGTAGGAACATGCTCTCAGAAAGTCATGAATGGAATATAACGTAAGTTAGTCAGTCATGTTATTATTAGTTTGAACAAGTATGTTGCTGGTCTGTACAAACTCTAGGGTGGAAAAAAAAGTCACAGAGAAAGACAAGTTAATGTGTCTCTGCCAACTGAAAGGGTAAAGAGCTCCCCTACAAACCAGTGAAATGTACTTGGTTTGCTAAGTTTTTCTCTATATTACAAATAAACAGAAGAAAAATGAATGGTCATCAATCACCAAACTATATTCCAGGTGTACTACTAGTTCTCTTTGTCCTGCGTATTTGCCAAGCGACCTTCGGTGAGAGGGAGTGGCTTGGAGGAGACACAGAACAAAAAACCCCAAGCCCTGACCAGCTCAACTGGGCACTGCAATCCACTGGCACCTACTCTTCTCCTTTACAAAAGGCATTCTGGATTTTCCTCCATCTGCTTTTGGCTGGGTTTGTGGGAATCAGCACCCCTAAACCTAACCAAATCAGCAAAAACTGGAGATCAAAATCAACTCTATACATGTGAAAACTGAGGGTCAGCACCTAGACTTTAGTGGCCTCACTTATATCATACCATCCAAGGAGGTCCTGTTTGAACAGCCATTCTACACCTTCCTTAAATGTCAATCTTCTCAATCTCTGTTCAAAAATATTTTTTCTTCAGTTGTGATGATAGTAGGTATCTCCCTTCTCCTCTGAGCATCCTCCCCACTTCCTTGGTTTTCTTTCTTATTCCTAACAATCTAAAATAATAAAATCTATGTGGAGTTTTACATTTGACAAAGCACTTACACATTATAATCTCACTTGATGCTTAAGACCACCTTCTGAAACAGGCAGGGCCAGTGATTGGCCCATTTTCATATAAGGGAACCAATGACCCAACATGGTCATGGTTCAATCTCTGCATGTAACCACTGGGTTAGCCCAGTGGTTCTCAGGTGGGGACAGCTCTTCCACCGTCAACAACTGCAGGGAGATCTGATAATATCTGAAGAAATTCCGTTTGTCACACTGGGGACAGACTTGCTACTGGCATCAAGTGGATGCAGGTCAGAGATGTTGCTAATTATCCTACAATGCACAAGCTCCTTAAAACAAAGAATTATGCAGCCAAATAAAGCAACACCGCCAAGGTTGAGAAATCCTGGGTTAGGAGAGATAGGAGGAATGAATGAATCTTGTCCCTGCCATGGACTAGCTCAGATAATTTATTTAACATCTCCAAGTTTCAGTTCCTTCATTTGTATAAAAGAGAATAAACTTGATTTTTAAGCTTACATAAAAGTTTCTCCTTTTGGTGTACAGTTCTATGAATTTTAACAAATGTAGAGTCATGTAACCACCACCAAAATCAAGATGCAGAACATTTCTATCGCCATAAAGTCTTCCCTCGTGCTGTCCATTTGAGTCAAGCTGCAATCCCACAACTAGGGACTTAAGTGTTCACCATCCCTATAGTTCCTTCTCTACATATAAATGTAACACAATATGCAATCTTTGAATCTGGATTATTCACTTACCACATCTGAGATTCATGTATGTTGGCGCATGTATCGATACTTTACCCTTTTTTATTGAAGAGGCAGTATTCCATTGTATGGCTGTACCACAGTTCACTTATCCATTTGCCATTGGAAGACATTTCAGCTGTTGCCAGGTCTTGGTGATTATGAATAAAGGGTGCTATACACATTTGCATAAAAACTTATGTGTGAACATAAGTTTTCATTTCCCTTGTATAATACCTACTACTGGGCCAGACAGATTGTACAGTAAGTGTATATTTAAATTAGAGTGAACTGTCAGGCTGCTTTCAAAGTGGCTATACCATGTTACATTTACAACAGCAATGTATAAGAATTCCAGTTGCACTCCATACTCATCTGAACTTGGTATTGTCAGATTTCCGATTTTAGCTGTTCTCATAGGTATGTAGCGGTATCCAGTGTGGCTTTAATTTGCCATTCTCAAATAATGATATTGAACATCTTTTAAAGATTAATAGCGATTTTTTAGGGCAGTTTTAGGCTTACTGAAACTGGGCAGAAAGTACAGCATTCCCTTAAGCCCTAGCACCTCCCATCTATTAACAGATTAGTGTGGTATATTTGATACAATTGATATGCCAATATTTATACACTATTACTGACTAAAGTCCACAGTTTACATATAGTTACATAGGGTTCACTTTTTGTGTTGTATATTCTGAGTTTTTACAAATGTACAATGATATGCAACCACCACTAGAAGCAGCACACAGCACAGTTTCACAGCCCTGAAAATGTCCTGTGCCCCACCTCTTCATTCCTCCCTTTTTCCTTCCCCCAAAACTCCTGGCAACCACTAACCATTTTACTATACCCAAAGCTTTGGCTTTTCTAGATGTTATACAGTTGGAGTCATACAGTATATATATAGCCTTTTCAGATTGGATTCGTTCACTCAGTAATATCCATTTCAGGTTCCTCCAGGGTTTTTTTTGTTTTGTTTTGTTTTGTTTTGTTTTGTTTTGTTTGTTTTTTTGTTTTTATAGCTTGATAGCTCATTTCTTTTTAGCACTGAATAACATCTTTGGATTATATGGATGCACCAGTTTATCCATTCACTTATTGAAGGAAATCTGGAAATTTTCCATGTTTTGAACCTACTTTATCCCATATTAACAAACACTCAATTTTCTTTTACTTAGTGTTAGCATGATATTATATTTTCTCATCCTTTTAGCTTCTAACATGTCTTTACTATTATATTTAAAGTCACTTTCTGGTAAAAAGTATACATTAGGCTTTTTGTTTTTATTATTTTTTTTAACGTTTATTTATTTTTGAGACAGAGAGAGACAAAGCATGAACGGGGGAGGGTCAGAGAGAGGGAGACACAGAATCTGAAACAGGCTCCAGGCTCTGAGCTGTCAGCACAGAGCCCGACGCGGGGCTCGAACTCACGGACCGCGAGATCATGACCTGAGCCGAAGTCGGCCGCTTAACCGACTGAGCCACCCAGGGGCCCCAGGCTTTTTGTTTTTAAATCAATCTAATAATCTGTGTCTTTTAATTGCTGTGTGTAGACCATTTATGTTTCACATAATTATTTAATTGGTATATTATTTGTTTTCTGCTTGTACCCTTTGCTTTTTGTTCTTCTGTTCCTCTTTACCAACTTGTTTTGGACTTTTTAAATATTTCCAATATTCTATTTATGTATTAGGCCATTTGGCAGTCACTTTGTATTAACTATCTAGTGCTTGCTCTAGAGATTACAACATACATCTCCAACTTGCAGTGGTAAAATATTCTACTTAGAATATTGGGTTATTATCTACCTAGAATATTTTACCACTTTCAGTGAAATACACTGCTCACAATAAAGATCCCTTTACCTCTCCCTTTGGTATAGATGTCACATATAATACATCTACACGCACTGAAAAACCATTAGACACGTTCATAAATTATGCTTTCAACATCATACATATATTAAAGAACTGTAGAGGAGAAAAAGACTATTATAGTTATTTCAATGCAACTATTTGTTGTTCTTCATTCCTGAGGTTCTAAGATTCCTTTTGGTATCCCCGAGTATTCCCGTGAGTATGAAAAAAAACTTCCTTTAGTATTGTAAAGCAGAGCGGCTAGCAACAAATACTTGTAGCTTTCCTTTACTGAGAATGCCCTTCTTTGCCTTCATTGCTAAAAGAGATACAAAATTCTGGGTCAATATATTTTCCCCCCTTTTTTCCAGCACATTAAAGGTTTTCTTCCACTCTCTTCTACCCTCCATGACTTCAGACAAAAAACTGACAATCATTTGTCATTGGTCCCTGTGTATACTATGTTTTTTTTCTCACCACTTTCAAGTTTTTTTATCTTTGATTTTCAACAGTTTTATTACAATGCATCTAAGCATGGTTTTCTTTGAATTGATACTGCTTGCAGTTCATCGAATTTCTTAAATCTCTAAGTTTATGTCTTCCGCCAAATTTAAGTTTTTAGTCATTATTTCTTCAATTATATTTTTAGCCAACTCTTTCCTCCTCTCCTGGAATTCAAATGCCACAAACTTTAGACTCTCTAACATTGTACCATAAGTTCCTAAGGCTTTCGTTCTTTTTAATTTTCTTTTCTTCTGGATAATTTCTATTGTTTGAATAATTTCTAATGATCTATCTTAAATTCACTCACTCTTCTGTTATTTCCCTTCTTCTCTCAAGCCCATCCAAATTTTTTTTAATTTTAGATATTGTATTTTCAGTTTAAAAATATCCATTTGATTCTTTTTTAAAGTTTCTATTACTCTGCTGAGAACTTCTACCTTTTCATTCACGTCAAAACCTTTACCTCTTGATCATAGTGACAAAAGCTACTTTAAATTCTTTGTCCGATAAAACCATTATTTGGATCATCCCACAGTGACAGCATCTGTTAATTTTTCCTTTGAGAACTGGTCAGATTTTCCGGGTTCTCTGCATGTCAAGTAATTTGGGTAATAGTCCAGAAATGTTGAATACTATGTTGTGAGTCTCTAGGTCCTGTCAAAATCCATTAGCAAGTGTTGATTATTGTTTGTTTAAGCAACCAACCTAGTTAAGACTCAGGACACAAATTCTGTCCTGCCTTCTGTAGGAGATAATTCAATTGTCAATTAGGTTTTCATGGTCTGTGTCACCTGGGTTCTTTAGGGGACAGTCTGGAACTTGAACGGTTTACCCTATGGTTCAGTTCTCAAAACCTTGCTAAGCCACTATATGTCTCCTCTATGCCTGTGCATGCAGCTTAGGAGTGAGCTTGGGACTTGTATCAATTTATGCACACTTTAGGGGATCAGCTTTTTCAGTTCTCTCTAGCTCCCAGGGTCCCCTTTACCCAATCTACTGTCCAGAAGTTCAGGATTTCTTTCAGAACTTTAATGTTCTACACTGTCCTGCTGTTCCACTGATTTGGGACCACCCTTGGGACAAAGTGGCAAGAGAAAGGAAAGAAAAATAACAGCGATGCCTCCACATGCTGTCTAGACCCCAGGAACCTCTTTCCTGGTTCCTTTATACAGAGAGTGAGCTCTATCTGAGCATATCTTGTGCCTACACCCTTACCACCACTACTGCAGCAATGCAGTATTGCAACTGGGGCTGGCCTGAAAGTAGGGTCAGGAGGGAAAAGAGGGGGAAAAAAGGGGAGGGTGTCCTTTCATACCTATAGCTCACAGCAAGTCCTTTGTCTCAGTCCTCAGGCTAGAAAGAAAAGATTTCTCCTGGAGTTTCTTCAATATTGGTGTTCACTGAACCACAGCCCCTCCACAAGTCAAAGCCAAGAGAAAAAGCAAACAGTAAATCATTGCCGTATCAGTTAGTGTTCAAATTTTGGCTTACCTCCCTAACCTACCTGCCATCATTTACTCTTCAGAATACTCAGCGACATTCTGCATTATTTCCAGAATTTTTAGCTATACTCAGTGCAGAGACAAGATGTAAAAGGACTTACCTGCTTGCTCCATTTTAACCAGCACTACACAGCACTCTTCCCATTTTAAAATGCAATGGTTTTCCTTTATAGCATTTGGTATAGTTACAAATATGGGTTGAGAGCCAGTAAAAGGCATTCCAATAATATCACTAACAGTTAAGTGCTCGGAATACTGGATATTGCACCAGATGCTCTTTAAGTAATATAGTTAAACATTTCTAATTAAAGATGAAGTGCGCATCTGTCAAGGTAACAGCAAAACACTGATCTATTCTAAGATACTATAAAAATAATCAACAGGAAACTCTAGACTTGGTTCATGCTTCCTTCTCCATCATTAATACTTAACAAATACTTCAAACTACTGGCACCAGGCTCTCAAGTACTGACCAGTGTGCTCTCTACCCAGCAATAACTACTTGGAAACCGTGTCAGTTGGCTCAGACTCGTGTGGCCTATGAAAACACAAAGCCACTTTTCAATGCAACAGTTTTCCATTAAAAAACACATTCAAAGAGTGTACTCTCCAGCTTCAACAAGATGCCTTAAATAACAAGAAACACACAAATAGCTAGCAAGGCAAGTCTGCTCACAGGGCTGGCTCAAATAACAAAATTCAAACCAAGTCAGGTCATTTGATTGAAGAGCTACCCAGAACTGAGCACCAACTCCCAATGGAGGAAAACAGCAGCCTATTAAAACTTAAAATGTTAGGATGAATGTAAAAAGATACACTATAGGATAGCACTGGACTTCAAACTGCATTTTTATGATGAACTTAGGTTATCTATTTAGCAGCTTATAATTTTTTGTGACTAGGTTTGAGCTCTCTCTCCTCTCCAGGCCTGACACATGTTTTTACGTCCATTTCACACTGAGGAAGGGGCCTGAGTAGGCGGGAGATAAAAATCTCAGTCAGTACTGCTTGTTGTTTCCTTTTACCTGGCCAATTAGGTACCTCTGTTAAAGAAAAACTTTATCCAGAATCTAACACAACTCTCTTGCTTCACAGAAGGGAAAACAGGCTCAGAGGGGTCGAGTGACCCGTCCAGAATCATGTTTAAATAAACATGTCTTTAAGTAAAACACAAAAGCAAGTCCGTAAGGCAGGATTTCTAATTTCCCACCCCAAGGTCCTTCCACTAGTCCGAGCTGCCTCCTCAACAGAGGCAAAAACTGGGAGAGTCCTGAAGAGACGGCCCCTGGGCGGTGCTGGTCCAGTGCCAACAACACATGCACCGGCAGTCAAGATGCAAGTGGCCTAGGAAGGTGATTTTCAAAAATCTCCTTGTTCCCACCTCATCACCTTCCGGAAAAACAGCTTGGTTCAAATCCATTTATATAAGTAAACAAGAGCAAACACGTGTTGCCATAAACCCAAATGCGGTCTCTTCCTTCAGGGCCACTTGTTTTCTTAACTGGCAGCTACTGGGAACTGGGAACAAGGAAGCCCAAGCTGAGAAACAGGACAGGCCCTCAAAGGAGACACGACCTGTCTGGTCTCATGTTTCATCCCTCGGGGTAAGAAAGACTTTAGTCTTCCCCACTGGCTAAAAACACCACAGGCTTTTTTCTTATCGCATCAACAGCAGAAGGTATTCCCAACAATTCAGTCTTAAAAGCTAAATTGTTAGAAGCTAAGAGGAAGAAACAATAGATGCCGTGTTGTTGTTTCTTGTCCACAAGCAGGAAGACCTGTCACAAGAATGAGGCATCGGAAAGTGCCAGAACCCAACTGATGGGTGGTGTGATTAGGTGTTAACTCTACAGCCAAGGACAGATCCTGGTTTATTCCCTTGACCTAACACTGCAGTACATTTGAGAAGAAATCTCCAAATTGAGGGAATGACCTGTCAGGCTAGACTTCTCACAGGCAGTTACCAAAGGTCAGTCCTGGGACTTAAGTTTCACTGTCTCATCCCAAGAGGCATAATTAGGCCTGGAGATAGGACATCACAACCAATTCTAGAAATGCAGTGCCTCCCAACCGCTGCCTTCCCTCTAACAGAATATGGAGAATATGTACCCAATGCTCAGACTGATCTCATCAGATACCAGGCTGTTTGCTCTGGTTGCCAGCAGTGGGCGTGCACGCACACGCGCGCGTGTGCGCGCGCACAAACACACACCCTCTTCGACCTTCTACACCCTCACTACCACCTTTGGCTGTGGTTCCATTCAGAAAGGACCCCTCAAAGACACAAAGGCAAACAGTAAACGACTTTGTTTAAATAAAGGCCTTCTGATCATCAGTGCTAAGACTCTGAAACCACTGCTCAGGAGTGTAACTTGAGTTTTACTTGAGTGTAACAGGTCTATAGTACCTACTAAACCCCTTATCCTCCCTTTCCTTCTTTCCCATTCTTCAGAACTCAAATGGCCATACCGGTGGTTTCATAATACTTTAGAATATTAGAACAATTAACCTATAAATTAGAAAAAAAACTTTTTATATCCATGTGGCCTTAAAACCACCTTTTTCCCTAAAAGAAAGTTCACTCTAGGAGAAAAATTTCCACACATTTGTCCTTCCTTCTGTTCTTTCTCCTTCCAATGCTCTCATTCATTTATTCTATAAGCATTTACTAAATGTTTATTATGTGCCAGGACCAGTGATAGATCCTGAGATGGATACAGAAATAATAAAACAATGACCCTGTCCTTAGGGACCTCATATCTCATAAGTGAACAAAGCTAACACTAGTAGACATTTATATAGACCAGGTACCCTCACGTAATGCTTCGTAATTTAATGCTTGTAAACCCACTATGAATGCGGCAATATTTTCCCTGTAATTAAAGCTGAGAAACCTAGGGCTCAGAGGAGCCAGTAATTTATATCAGTTCATGAAATAATTTACATTACAATCAGTATATATATATATCCTTTACACTATTCCACTGAGGCTGAACATAATAGATACATTAAAATTAAAATGCAATGATAATAACTAACATTTACTATGCATTTACTATCTGCCAGGTACTGTCATAAGAGATTTGTACACTTTGTCTCATTGACTTTTCTTTAAAATGTCTATTTAATTTTGAGAGAGAGGGTGAGAGCATGAGCAGGGGAGGGACCGAGAGACAGGGAGAGAGAGAATCCAAAGCAGGATCTGCACTGTCAGCAGGACCTGAATCTACGAACCGGGAGATCATGATCTGAGCAGAAATCAAGAGTTGGACCTTTAACCCACTGAGCCACTCAGGTGCCCCTCATTTACTTTTCAAGCCAACTCTGTATGAAAAGTGTTCTTGTCACCATCTTGAAGCAGCATGGTGCAGTGGTTAAGGGACCAGACTCTGGGGTTAATATAAAACACTGGGTTTGAATCGCACCTCCACAACTTTTCGGGTATATGTCCTTCAGTAAGTTATTTAATCTCCCTGTGCCTAAGCTCCCATTTGTGAAATGAAAAATAACATTACTGTATGGTATGAAGATTAAATGAGTTAATACATTAGAATGCAATGCCTAGGGGAAGAAATGTATTTCAAAAAGAAGAAAGAGCTCAATTTGGATGAATCAGAAGATGACATGATTCCACTTACATGAGGTATCTAATATAGTCAAATACATGGAGGTAGAAAGTAAAATTGTGGTTGCAAAGGGTTGAGGGGAGGGAGAGACGGGGAGCTGCTCCTCACCGGGCATAAAGTTTCAGGTATGCACAGTGAGGAAGTTCTAGAACTCTGACGTACAACACCGCACATTTAGTTATCAATACTACCCCATACACTTAAAAATTTAAGACAGCAGATCTCATGTTAAGTGCTTTTACCACAATAAAGTTTTGTGGATTTTTTGTTTATTTTATAAAGAGAAAGCGCAGGGGGAGAGAAGAAGAAGAGGTGAGGGGAAAGGAAGGGAGGGAGAGAGAGGGAGGAGAGATGGGGGTGGGGGAGAGAGAGAGAGACACAGGGAGAGAATCTCTTAAGCAGGTTTCACAGGCTTCATGCTCACTGCAGAGTCCGACATGGGACTCGATCCCACAGCCCTAGGATTGTGAGCTGAGCCACAATCAAGAGTCAAATGCTTAACAGACTGAGCCCCCAGGTGCCCCTAAAGTTTTAAAAATAAAAATTAGGCAGAAAGAATATTACAACCTCTTCCTTACCAAGTTTTTTCTTGCACTGTACTTTACTAAATTTTTGTATAAATGAAGGGGAAAAGGGAGGAGGGAAAAAGCCCCTCATTTTTTAATGGCCTGAAATTACGTTTAATCTATTAAGTAAAAAACAAAAAAAATTAACATTTCTTTTTGGACATGAAGCACAAAAGGGGTACGGTTAAAAATAACGAGTCCCAAAGTACAGGCAGTTCTTACTCAAAACACACATACAAACCTGCCTTTGCAGGACTTCAAATACCAAAACTGAAAAGGAAGGCATTTAAACACTGCCGTCACCAAACCACTTTATTTTAAAACTGTTATCTTTCAAGGGGCACCTGGGTGGCTCGGTCGGTTAAACGTCCGACTTCGGCTCAGGTCAAGATCTCACGGTCCGTGAGTTCGAGCCCCGCGTCGGGCTCTGTGCTGACAGCTCAGAGCCTGGAGCCTGTTTCCGATTCTGTGTCTCCCTCTCTCTCTGCCCCTCCCCTGTTCATGCTCTGCCTCTCTCTGTCTCAAAAATAAATAAACGTTAAAAAAAAATTAAAAAAAAAATAAATAAAACTGTTATCTTTCTGACCTCCACATCACACAATAAAAGGAATTACAGAAGGAATTGCACCTGACTAGTCATCCCACTGTTTGGGGAGAAAAATCACAGATTCTTCAGAATACCTTTGAAAACCCAATAGTCAGCAACGGCTGCCTTTTAAGGTAAGTCTTACCAAAACAGCAGTTCACGATGGGTGGGATCTGGGGGGTGTTAACCTGTCTGGAGAAGAGCAAGGGGCCTTTGTCTTGAAGTAGTGTAGACACAGCAAGTATACTATACTGAAGAAATCCTAACAGTGTTTTTACTCACACTTTAAGATTGAAAAACAGCAATCTTTTTTTTTTTTATTAAAAAATAAAAACACCAGAGTGTGTTGAAGGTTGGGAAGGTAGATAAAGATGAGAGGATGAGGAGAGAGACGGGAACCTAAGCTCCAGGAAAGCCATGTGACAAAACTGGCTTTTTTTTTTTTTTTTACAAGAATTCCTTTGGTGAAATATTTTTTAACAACAGCAAAGTGAAGATGCATGTTTATCCTAGCATCTTCATAAAATGTGTACTATGGTGCCAGCACCTACTGGTTTTGAGAGTCTAATTAATCTCTGAATATCCAATCTAAATAACTCAATTACAACTAGAGTAAGTGTGAAATAATTTCTAGTTTCCAGAAATTGGTAAATTTACCAAAAAAGTGCTTAGGAGCAAATTATTTGCAAGTCAATCACTTCAAGAATACTGCATAACGTTTTCTTGAAAGGATTCAGGTAAGTGGCAGAATCAATCACTTAAAGAGAACTGAGGCACTCTAGAGAGGATGCCAGAGACATGTGGCTTCCAGAGTTGCCTTGTTCATGTTTTACAAACATAAAAAAAAGTCCTTGACTTCATAAAGAGAGACTCAAACTAAATTCGAGGAAAGTAAATTTAATAATTTAAAAGGAGCTAAAGGTAATAAAATGACTTGGGCATTGTCAGTGAATCAAACCAACACTTACTAAACACTAATAGGAAGTTACGAAGGACACTGCCCCTACCCCCTTTGGTAGTTTGCAATATTGAGTATCTCAGCTGATTTATTCCATTTCAGAGGACAAGTTCCCCTGTAGCTTTGATAAAACCATTTCTCCACTGTAATCACTGAAGAAGCCCTTCATATTTTGGATTTCTCCTTCACTCCTGGACAGGTGTCTCGGTGCCATATGTAGACTGCCCACTTATAAAAACTGGATATTCACTGGAGGAGTCTGTCTCAGTATTGCCCAGGTCTAAGCATGGGTTAAAAGAAATAATGCAAGCATATCTAAAATGTAAAAGATAAACATCGTACACATATTACCAGTTACTTTTTTTCTTGATTTTCGAGAGCCTTCTAGTATCTTGAAAATATTTTGAGTATTGTCTCTGTTATCAAGCATAACAGCCACTTAGCTTGCTCTGGCCTCCCCAGATTTGATAAATATGGAGCATTTAGGACCGAGTTGTGGGCTGCACCGACTGGAGACCTCCCTCTGGGCATACTCTTCAACCCTGACAGAGCATCCAACCAAGTCATATCCTTTCTTCTCTGCAAGATTTCAGAGACTACTTTGGTCATTATCCTCCATGGAAATACTATGTTGTTTTTCTGTTTTGTTTTGTTTACCACCTAGTACAAAGTAAATATTCTATTAAATAAGTTAAACGGGGGGTAGCTGGGTGGCTCAGTCGGTTAAGCGTCCAACTTCAGCTCAGGTCATGATCTCATGGTTTGTAGGTTCAAGCCCCACACTGGGCTCTGTACTGACAGCTCACAGCCTGGAGCCTGCTTTGGATTCAGTGTCTCCCTCTCTCTGCCCCTCCCCCACTCACATTCGTTTTCTCTCTCTCTCTCTCTCTCTCAAAAAAATGAACATTAAAAAAATTTTAAATATGTTAAATGAAAGAAGAATGTGTCAGATTCCTTACCTGAAGAATTTCCCTAATCTACCAACCCAGGAATTCGTTCAAAGAAAAAACATGAGGTTAGTTTAATAAGACATATTCCTGGTGAACCCCAAAAAGCTCTTAGTAAACATCACACTCTTTTCTAAATGCTTCCAAATCTTCACTGTAATTATATTTTATAATTTTCTAGCAATGACAATGTTGATCTCTAATTCCTAGAATTCATTCCCTTTTGAACAATTAAGGCACCATTTGCCTGTAAGTCTTACCTCTGGATACCTCATCTTCATGACCACTCAGTAATAAAAAGAAAATTGTGACAATAGCCTTGCATTCACATCTCCAAATTCCTTTAATCCAAGTTGGATTAAGTCTGCTAGTGATTCACTTAAAGTAAGTAAATTTAACTATTAATCACAGTAGCAGCTATGTACATGCAAAGCTTTAATGCTTATTAATAACTATTACTCTGAATGCTTAATACATATAAATGCATATTTGAAAATGGGTGTTATATTTAGAAAAATATTATTTTGAAAATGCTCCAGAACAGAACGATCTCTTACACAGATGAAGATTAATAAATGTTTGTGTAAATACGAAGTGAGTATCACAGAATTATGTTTCTTTTCCAACATTCATGTTTTTCTCTATCAGGTTAAAAACTCATTTTTAAAAATCGAGTTCTTCCCCAATTCTCAACATCTGTTCTTTCACAATAACAACCTTTATATCTGTAGCTGTTTTATATTACCTTATAAAAACGCAAACCAAGTTACTGCCACACAGTCTTTACTAAGACATTCTTGGTAAAGACGTATACATGTAGAAACTTTGTATCATATAAAATAAGATCCCTGGGGCGCCTGGGCGGCTCAGTTGGTTAAGTGTCTAACTTCTACTCAGGTCATGATCTCACAGTCTGTGAGTTCAAGCCTTGCATCAGGATCTCTTCTGTCAGCCAAGAGCCTGCTTCATGCTCCAGATCCTTTGTTCTCTCTCCCTCAAAATAAATAAACAAGCTTTAAAAAAAATAAAATAAAGATCCCTTAATTCCACTTTATGTATCATACTTTGTGCAGTAAATACTGACAAGATGTATTCATTCGTGAATATCATTAGATTCTTTAAAGTTTACTTATGCTGACGTTATTAAAGTATCACTTATTTAATCCTATTTATTTCACAGAAGGAGGTGGAAACAGCATATAAAAATAACAGCATATTATTACGATCTTGCGTTGGGTTTTGTATGCCAGAAAATAGCCTGAACTTCCACTAAAGTTTAAATTGGCCACCTACTGACATCAAAGAATAAGGACATGTCATAAATCTGATGGAGTAAATTCCATTTCTTTGTATTTCAAGGTTAAAATCACCTATGAAAATTTCATAATTTCTCTCTCCATTTAACCAGGAACTATGGATGTGAAACTACGTAACTCATCCATTTGTACTTATAACATGCAAATTATAGCTCTACAGAAGGTTTTCCTTACTAACATGCCAGGAAAACTTATTCATTAGAGTCTGGTTTTGCTCACCAATTCAAGATGTTGATGTCTGTCTACAAGACAGATAAAATGGGAGGAAAAATTCATATCACTTAATCAAACACAGGTACCAGCAGTCTATCAGGCACTGGGCTAGACCACAGGGATTAAAAAAAAAAAAAAAAAAAAAGGCGGGGGGAGGCAAAAGACATGGCTTCTGCACCTTTAAAACTTACAGAATGGTAGAGAACACAGCTATATGAAAACACAACTACAGCAAGAACATTAAAGCTAATATTTATTAAGCCTTTATTAAGTACTAGGAACTATACGAAGCTTTTAACACAAAGTACTTACTACCAAGTGACCCACATGAAAACCCTATGAAGTTCTTTGTGAGGTCTGACTTACTAGCTCCAGGCAGACTTCATCTGTATGACTATGCCTTGTGTATTTTTCTATAGAAAAATACGCAACACAATGATAGATAAATACCATACATGTTAATAGCTAGTAAAAAGAAAGGCGTAAGAAAGCATGTCTGGGATGACAAGGATGGTTTCACAGGTATTAAAAGTTCAAGGGGTTTACAAACTTAGAAGTCTCATAGAATGGTAAACTGGAAAATCTGGCTTAAGCCACGTGTTCGTAGCACAAATTGATTATTTTAATTGTTATCACAGTTTGGACTAGTGATCATGCCATTTCATTGCTATGAAGAATTACAGGTTGGCTTCACTTGAAACATAACCTCACTTTTCATATCCAGAATTAAATCTAAATAATTTAAGGATCAGAGCAAACTCAAGATCATGATACTTACTTTTCAAATTCCATACATTTAATACCATCTTTTAAAACGTATCACATAATACACTTACATATATGTTTTGTCCTTTAAATTTACAACCAGATCCATAACAGAAAATACAGCGGCTTTTATTTTTTTAATCTTAAACTATCAGGATTTAACTACTTAATGAATTCTCTTACAGAATATGCAATGTGGATTGAGTACTGAGAACAAGATGAGATTCCAAATTCCATATATAGCATGCTCCAGGAGAAAGATTCACTGAATTCTGAAAACTCAAATCAGAGATGACCTGAAGGTCAGGAAAAATTGATCAGGCCTCTTTATAGTCGGGGTGAAACAGAACTCTCCAAGCCCCTCCCACCTTGCTTTAATTCCAAGTTCAAATACAAACATGCAACTACTGAATCATAATAGTTCCCTCTGCCCACAAACCTCTCTGCCAGGAAAGAACAGACATTAGAGCATCAGTAGCACGAGAGAAGGACATGTACCATGTAGTAAGTTTGAACGCCAGGTGCTTCTGGCATCAGGTGTCAACATAGTTACCTCTAAGTGCATCCAAGAGAGTCTCTGATCATTTTTCAAACATGAGTCAACTTCCATGTTTTGGACTTGCAAGACTGAGAAAGAGATTTGCTTTTGTCCCAGGTACTGAGAACAAGGTTAGACTTAAATGTCTTAACTGAACTTAAAATGTCTATTTTTTTCTCAAATACTTTAAAAAGTTTGAAACCACAGACATAAATCAGAAGTAACCCTAGAGAACATTTAATTAGCCCCATCCACGGCACAAATTTCCCACGTTTCTGATGCATACGTAATCCAATCTCGGCTCAAAATTTACTCACCAGAGTTACACTGCTTTTGTTTTTATCTACACATGAAACATTTACTGAATGACTGCTGTGTGTTACGAGCTACGCTATGTGCTGGTGGAATGCAACAAGCAAACCCTGCTTTCATGGAGATTACATTCTAGTGGAGAGAAACAAGCAACATAAACACGAGCTAGTAAAAAGGAACTGAGAACAACAAAGCAAGGAGAAAGAAAATAGAAAGTAACAAGTAATAAAAAGTGAGAATAAAAATAGACTAGAAAGTACCAGTGGTGGGAGGCTGCAACTTTAAGACAACCATGGAAACACAAAGATGAGAGAACCATGTGGATATATGGGGAGAACTTTCCCAGCAGCGGAAGGAGACTGTGCAAAGGGCTGGAAGGATAACTTGTGCCAGCGCAGCTTGGAGCAGGAATGAAGGAAAGTAGTAGAGAGAAAGATCAAAGAGGAGTGGGGAGAGGCAAGAATAATACAGCCTTGCAGGCCACTGGTTTTTCCCGAGCGAGCTGGGGAGCTATGGAGGGTAGCACTGTGAGCAGCACTGAGGTGGCATGATCTCATTTATATTTTACAAGAACCACTCTGCCTGTCGAGTGCAGAAAAGAAGGCACAGGTGTCAAGGAAGAAGCAGGGTGAACAGTTAGGAGACTTGCAATGCTCCAAGTGAGAGATGTCATGTTAGATTTAGCAGTGGAAGTGATGAAAAATAGATCCTACATGCAATTAGAAGCTAGATTCAAAGATTTTCAGGCAGATTTGATGTGGGAAATGGGAGATAGTCAAGCAGGATTCTGAGGCTTTGGACTCAAACACCAAGGATGCCCTCACCTGGTACATGGAAGATAGGAGGCAAAGCAGGAAGCTAGGTGAGCAGCTGGGCTCAGGAGTTTGGAGATGAAGAAAGTGATCTGGGCTGAGATTCTAGACAGCTGTCAGCAAACACAAGGCATTCTAAGCCAGGAGCCAGGTTAAGAACACCAAAAGAGTCAATTTTAACAGAAAACAGGAGAGCTCCAAGGAGGAGCTTGGCAAAGGTAAGAGTTCTGGAAGATGAAGGAGAATCTCAAAAAGAGACTGAGAAGGAACAGCCTAAGGAAAAAGAGGGAGAGGGTGGCGTCCTTGAAACCAAAGAAAGAACCCAGGAAGGCATGATGTACTGCATCCAAAGCCTACGGCAGGTCAAGTAGGATTAGGACCAACAACTGTCTTTGGGATAAGCAACACAGGGCATGGTAATCTTGACAAGAGCAACACTGGTCAGCTGGTAAGGGCAAAACCTGTCTGGAAAGGGGTCACAAAAGAATGGGAAGAGAAGAACTGAAGAGGAGGAATATATGCAACTGTGTCATGTAAAGAAAAGGACATAAACAAGGCAGTAACTAAAAGATGAAGTGAGGTAGAAAGGATTTTTTTAAAGATGGCAAAACAGCAATTTGTGCCCACTTATGGGAATGATCCAGTAGAAGGGGAAACTGTATGCAATAAAAGACGGAAACAGCTGGAATAATAGCTTTAAATGGGAGAGAGAGGAGCTCTCAACCACGAGTGCAAGGCTGCGCTCGGCAGGAGCACAGACAGTGCATCCGCAGGTACCGGAGGAAGGCAGGGCATCTGGCAGGTGCAGGCAGGAACATGTGAGGATGCAGAGGAGATGACGGAGTTTGCGGATGTTCTCATTCTGATTGTTTCTATTTTTCCCTGTGACAAAGTAAGCCACAAACCTTCCTGTGATATATAAAATAATAAGATCCAAGAAATGTACATCACACACCATGGGGTCTTGTTAATTCATGCAAGGAGTTAAAAGTTAGGGGAAAATACTTTTAAGCACCTTCTCATATGATTAGATTATTAATAACATCTTTGCCATTTGTCAAAAACTTCATTCCACAGAGTAAGAGACAAAATCTCATTTGAAAAAAAAAAAAAAAAAGAGACTTTCTTACCGAAGTCTTGTTACACATGTGTCTGTGTATTTTAAAACAGAAATCTGAATTCCAGGTAAAGTTTTAATAATATAAAAGGAACAGTAACAAAAGTTAAAAAACTATTTTGCCACATGTTATCTATATATATATATACAGTGTTATGCTTTCTTTCAAACTCTACCTCCAATCACAAATTTATATACCTCAGGTGCTCATGTTTTCTTTCTAATGGCAATGTAATGTTCTACCACATTACATAATTATTTCCCAATCACTAGGCATTTGGAGGTTCCCCCCAGTTTTTTTTTCCAAATGATATATTGTACATCTATAAATATCTTCATGCAAAATGAGTTTCTTTTATTTCCTTATACTATAATCCAAATGAAATTCCCAAATTAAAGAATATTAGCAGTTTACAAATGAACTCCAAAAGCACAGACCTCACCATATTAACTTCTGCACTGCAGCGTTTAATTTGGTACTAATACATACAAGTTATTCAAAATAGGTGTGTTGAATTAATGAGCAAAAGAATGAAAAATATTAAACATGCCATGATATTATCTGGAATATGTACAGAAAATTATTCCAATTTATTTTACAACCAGAAAGGCTCTTCCTAGGGTACAACTAGTGCTGAGTTGTTGCCAACTTGCTAATTTAGTATAATGTTACTTTAATTTTCATATCTAATTATTAACAACGTTTAACACTTTTCCAAGAGTATATTTACTAATTGCATTTATCTTGCTGTAAAGAGTTTACTTAATATGCTATGAGCATATTTTTTCCTTTAGTTAAACAAATGTACCACAATATTTTTCCAATCTGTCGCCTTGCTTTTAAAACCTCTACAGGTTTAAGAAATTATAATATAAGGAACCATGTCACCGATAAAGGCTAGAAGAAAATCACTCCATTCCTAGTTTCTTTAAACTTGAGATTCTTAATTTTTTTTTTTAACGTTTATTTATTTTTGAGACAGAGAGAGGCAGAGCATGAACGGGGGGAGGGGCAGAGAGAGAGGGAGACACAGAATCAGAAACAGGCTCCAGGCTCTGAGCCATCAGCCCAGAGCCTGACGCGGGGCTCGAACTCACGGACCGCGAGATCGTGACCTGGCTGAAGTCGGACGCTTAACCGACTGCGCCACCCAGGCACCCCTAAACTTGAGATTCTTAAACATCAATACTAATGAGAGTATAAGATCTAAATTTCATTTACATTGTTTTTACTCATATTATTTCCTTTTCTCAACTATTTAATAATTCTTTTACCTGCTGTCTTCTCTGATTTGTTGAATACTAGACCCTTACAAATACCTGGATCTATTGCTCAAATTGTTATTCTGCTCCATTCATCTCTTTTCTGATTTTCACAATATATTATTATGTCATATAATAACATATTATACATTTGAAGTAATTTCTATCTAGTCATTCATTACTGTTCCCCCAACCTCATCGCTATTCCTTCGACAATCATTTTTAAAATTCTATAAAGTATCTTACAGGGATTTAAATTACATACATGTAATTAAATTATATTAAGTACATTAAATCCATCTACTAATCTAGGAAATATCATTGTGACTATTTTAGCTTTCACAATTAAGAACTGAATGTATCATGTAACGGAGAGGTAGGGCACACACAGGTGCTTGATCAGAAACCTGGATCTGAATCTCAGCACTAACAGGGCTAAGTTAGTTACCTAACCCCTTTGCACTTGCATTAATTGACCTTTGGTTAATGAGCAAATACACACAAAATGCATACACACACAGGCATGAAGGATGGCCGTTGTTTCAGGGTCTACCATAGTTTGACTTTTTACTACATTTCTAATAAGCTGCCCTTAAGTGTGCATTACACCCCAGGAGATGAAGATTAGAGATTTTCGCACAGAGCGTATTCAAGGAAAAATGACAAACTGTTATTACTGTAGGTTCTCTGGGGGAGCCTGGGTGGCTCAGCCAGTTAAGCATCTGACTATTGATCTTGGCTCAGGTCATGATTCAAGAATCCAAGCCCTGCATCAGGCTCTGCACTGACAGCACAGAGCCTGCTTGGGATTCTCTCTCTCTCTCTCTCTCTCTCTCTCTCTCTCTCTGCTCCCCCCACCCCACTTGTGCTCTCTCTCCCTCTCTCTCAAAATAAATAAAAAACATTTTAAAGAGAACTCTAGGTTCTTTGGATGAATTTTAACATCAGAGATCATTTAAGAGACAAGTATGAGAAAGAATAGTAAACTAAAAATTCTACCTATTTTCCTGACATAGAAGTGAATAAAATGAAAGATTTTAGAAGAATTCCCAATAAGCTTGCTTTCAACAGTCATGGCAAAGGGTTTTGTGTTTTCTGCATGTTTTCCAGCCTCCCCAACTTCCTTGCAGGGGGAGGCCTGTGGGCCCTGCATGACCTCTGAGACATACACGCCACTTAACCTACAAAATCACCAACGGCCATGTTACAGTGACTTTGCTGGTCCCAAATGGTGGGAGGAGGAGTATCAGAAGCCATCTTCTTCAGGATTGTATAGTAAGTATTAGAATTAGGTAGACTCAGCGGCAACTGCTTCAGGATTCACCCTGATTTTAATTTATTATGAGGCCTGTATTTCAACAATCTTTGAAGTCCACCGTTAGATGTGTTTGCAACTCATTTTCAGTCATTATACTTTACTTTTTGAAATGACAGGCAATTGCTAACCAACCGTTAAATGGTCAATGTTTAGTCCTTGAATAGGATGCTCACAATTTTAGTTTCCAATTTCCTCTCTATGTTGTAGGGAATGAGTTCCTGACATGGAGTCATAAACTAAGCCCAAAAATATAAGGAAGTTTTATATGAAAGCTTCCATTACTAAAATTCTTTTTATTCCAAAGCTATTACTTTCAAGTTGTTATTAAAACTATTCATTATTTGCCTCTTGAAAGGGAGATACATCTTTTTCACTAGGAACTGAACTATTTTTTCTATAAACAGGCATATAAAATACTACATTATAAGACATATCTAATATCACAGCCCCAACTGGTCCCTTACCATAAGCCAAGATTATAGTCTAACAAACAGGTCACATTTTTACCACTTTCTTATTCAACCCCTACACCTAGCCTAGCCAAGAAAAACTGCTACTTTCTTCAATGCTTTAAATTTGTCACCCCCCTTTCCCCTAGCAGAAAAGTATCCTTCCCTCAGACTACCTATGTTTATAACCTTCTTCGAGACCCAGCTCAAAACTTCATCTGTCTTGCTAGAAGTAAATCTTATATAATGTAAACTGAACACTTGAAAGACAGTACTGTCTCACTTTCAAATTACTCATTATGTCTTTCTTTCTGTTCAATTTATATTACAGAATTTTTACTCATCTGTTACCAGCTCTGAGCAACATTAAAATCTAACTACATAATTTTATTTCCCTTGCTTATAACATGTTCATAAGGTGATGACAGAGATGGTTACACCTGATAACAAGAGCTACCATTTACTGAAAGCCAGGTACTTACCTGCACGTGCACAAGCTCATTTACTTTCTACTACAACCTGTTTTCTAAGTGCTATCATAACACTCGTTTTAGAGATGCAAAAACTGAGGCACATGGTGGTAACGTGCCAACGGCTGCACAGCTTACATGTGAATGTCTAACAGTGAGGCTTTACTTTGCCAGGTACTGTAAAAACAACTTACAAGATAACTCATTCAATCCTCATAACCACCCTATAAGGCAGGTATTGTCCCCATTCTTCAGGTGAGGAAACTGAAGCACAAGAATTAACACTAGCACCCAGGTAGTATGTGGCCGGCCAGGGTGTGAGCCCAGCCAGTGTGGCCCAGAGGCCTCAAGCTTCACCATGCTTCTCCACTTTCCGAATTAACAGTGCAGCAACTGAGTACGCACCTGAGGTTTCTAAGTGTTCAACTATAGCAACGTCCTGTTGAGGATTATATCCGTGCATTCCTTACCTTTACATATGTGGCCTACACCTATTTTTTTTACCTACAATCTTTGGTATATTTAAGCGCTTAATATTTTTAAAGTACGGTACTAAGTGCAGTGAGAGAATACAAATGCTATTCACACTTTATTTAGGTAACACGATGAGTTTCTGGTCTACCAGTGGAGAGGAGTCATGGTCAAAAAGACATATTGCAACAAGTTAAATGCCATGAGCATGGCTCAGAGAAAGTATCAACATTTTGCAGAGGCCTACTAAGAAAGCTTTCATGATCACGCTGGACCTGGCAGAATGAGTAAACATCCTACAGATACTTTTATTCTAGAGTTAACAACACATTACTGTGTTCTCATGTTTGTCTTTCCCCAGTAAGGTCTTTTAAGAACAGGGATTATTTTTCTCTGGGTCTCTCTAGCACTCAACAAAGTCATCACTCAGAAAATGGCTGTGGGACAAGGGGTAGAGAGAAGGTAATGGAAAAGCCCATTCCAAGAAGAGATCAGAAGCTTAAAGGGAAAAGCAAAAAAGGCATTTTTAAAATTTTAGTTGCTGTGCCACAGGCAGTATCTCTGTGCTGTTCAACTCCCGGGGCCCAGTTTTCACCGTATTCCATATGAACGCAGCCCCTCGGGGGGGGGGGGGGGGGGGGGGGGGGGGGGATATGGAGCCCCTGGCGTTGCACAACTCAACAGCCCCGACTACAGGCATTGCTGTCCACAGCCCTTAGCGAGAGAAAGAAATGTCCTAACCAGCTCTGCTTTTCTCACTGACATTCCTTATGTGCCACGGCTGTACTCTTGAACTCATGTACTTTTAACTCATGTTAAAAGTGTCTATTTTAAAAGTAACATCCACATAATATCGTGGAAAATAATAATGCCAGTTTCAGAGAGAAGTGGCAGTTGTCACAGCGCAATTGAGCACGGTCAGACTCCAAAGCCAGACTTCTTGGGTGCTAACTCAGGTTCCGCCCCTCAGGAGCTTTGTGACCATGAGAAAATCACTTCCTCTCTTTCCGTCTAAACATCTTCATCTTAAAAAGAAAAAGAATATTACCTGCCTGGATTCTTATGAGGCTTCTGTGAATATACGCAAAATGTTGAGAAAAGTACCTGGCACAGAGTAAGCGCCGGACAAGCGTTAGGTGCTGTTTCCTGGGCACTGGGAGCTAAGTCGATTGCCTATTCACATTCTGCCATGAAGACTGACTTCTGAGACTCCCCCAGTGCTGGACAGAGAGAGATGATGAAATCAGAGACAGAAGAACGCTGGTCACATGCTGGTGACCCCCCGTGACACTGCGGTCTTGCTGTGAAGTGAAATTCTTGCCATGTGGCTTCTGACACACAGTCCAGACCGCATCATTCCTAACAGTGGTGCTATTATTTAATAAAAGGCCGAAACATACAGTATGCAGTACTCCCAACTCAAGTTTAGAAGTATCTGTAAAACTTGGCTATCAGGGAGATTACATTTTAAATGTAGAAAACACGTTTTGGGGTTTCTGGTGAGATTTTCCTCCTGACAAAGTTTTCTCCACAGAAGTGTTCCTACTATCTACTCTGAAGGTCGAAGGAAGAAGAAAGTGAAGAGAAATGAAAAGAGCTGTAGACTGGTAGGATCGCATCAAGGGACCAAGCTGGATCAGAAAACGAAAAAAATAGTCTCCTGGACTTTTCAGTAAGAAGGCAAAGACTGCTTGCTATCTGAGATCTACCAGCAGGAGCTAGATCATTAGATGTGTTAAAGCAAAGACACCAGAGTGAAGTCAGTCAACTTAGACTGTGTTCTGGCTTTGAGCTTAAAACATAGAAAGAAATGAGGATGAAAAAGAATGTTTTATACTGAAGTCACTAAACAACTCACACAACTCATGTGAACAGACTTCTGTCATCTTACTGTAACTCACTTGAGAAGGGTGTGGCCGCAACACTACTAGGCAAACATAATTAGGTCATAACCCTCCCTGTAACTCTGCAATGTCAAGGCCACCAGAGAGAAAAGTGGGGAGGAGCAGGGGTTACATATATAATGTGTGTGAAACAAGGAAACAGAGGAAGTGAAACAAAGTTTTACTTTACGTGTCAGTTTCATGCTGGTAGAGACCATAAATCCGACAAAGAAATCCTGCTTTAAGAGATGAAACTGAAAGAAATGGCAACTGGTCCGGGGGCGGGGGAGGGAGGTGGGAGGGGGAGGTGAGGGAGTAGAAAAAAAAAAACAATTGCAAAAAAGCAAAAATAAAAGTACATCAGCTGATACTTTAAAAATCTGGTTGATTCTGACTAACCTTGCTTACCTCACAGGAAATTCTTTATTGACAGTAATCTCAGTAACGAATGAGTCTTTGATCCAACAAGACTTCACATTTGCTTTGCATCAAAGAATAAGAATTCAAAGTGCTATTTGGGGGGAAAAAAGTCATATTGTTAAAAATATTACTCAACAAGTTATGAGACCAATTCCAAGTAGCAATATGCAGCCACAAACTGTGTTCCAGCAGAGGGAGCACTGGGACAGAGGCAACACGGGAGAAACTGATGTAGATCTAAGATCGATTCAATAACCCAGCGCTATGTAAATTAACATGTCAATTCCCAGGAAAGGTTTTGAATATTGATGAATATCTGAATATCTGTATTTCCTACACAGGCACTAAATCATTGCTTATAAGGAACAGTAGACTACCTGCCAACACTGTGGAGAAAGGGCTAAATTAGACAGCCTGGTCCCAAAACCCAACTCTAGACACCAGCGAAACCAACCTGAGAAACCAAAGCAAACTCTGGTGAAAACAAAAACCTAAAATAATGCCCTACTCAAACAGGCAGTCAGTAAGCTGGTTTTTTTTTGCAACTTGTAAAGAAAACAGAATCCTTAAATTAAAGCAAACACTAATACCAGATTTCTGATGCTTCTTTTACCGTGACTCATTTAATACAGATTAACTACACTCTATTGCTTGACAGCTTTATCTTTTTCAAAGGTTTCTGGTGAAGGCCCCACAGACTCTTCCCATTCCCATAATTCCCGGCCACTTGCTATGCTTTACTCACTCTGCAGTAACCATCTCGGCAAAGGATTTCTAATACTACAAAATTCAAAGAGGCAAGAAGGTTTCGGGAAGAAAGTAAGAGTTGAAAAGTTGGGGGCTGGCGGAAGACCAGACACAAAGGATGTTTAATCTGGTTGTATCATTTCCAGCTAAAAACCTCCCACGACTGTCCCTATATAGGCATGGCCAATTAATCCTAATCAGTCCAACCCTCCCCCCAATGAGCACCCCCATCACGACCCTTCACTCACTTTATGCTTCAAATACTGCTTTGATTGTTCTGTGCCTTTACATCTGCTGTTAATGTTACTTTAAATGCCCAGCAGAGTAATATAAAGAGCAAAAGACTCTGAGTGTTTTTTTTAATCTTGACTTTGTACCGGTGACCTTGTCATTTAACTGCTGTAAACTATTTCCACATCCAGCAAAAGGGGAACCTGTGCCCCATCTATTTCAGAGTTAGAAGGATTAAATGAGATAGCATATGTAAGTAATGCAGGGTGCCTAATAGAAACCAAAGCACTAAATACATTAGTTCCTTTCCCAGCTCCCTCTATATCTCCTGAACTCCTACTCACCCTTCAAACCCCAGTTTAAATGTTTCTGTAAAACCTATGTGTTCTATTTACTTCTCTCCAAAATAATCCATTGCCTAGTCTGTGTTTCCCGCTCTTAGAGAAACTTGTTGTATTTTAATCATTTGTCAATGATCTTTCTATTAGAGAATGAACACCTCCAGGATGAGATTTTTTTTTAATTAATGCCTACTCCAAATCTGACAGAATCAATAATACAGCTTACTTAGCATTTTGTGAATAAATGAATGATTTCTTTAAACTGTTAGAAACTAAAACCCTTAGATGGCCTTTCAAATATTCTGATAATACACTTTTTCAAGAAAAATCCCATTTTAAACTGGTACCCTAACAGAATGGAATTATTATTTTTTTTTAACGTTTACTTATTTTTGAGACAATGCGAGAGAGAGTACAAGCGGCAGAGGGGCAGACAGAATCTGAAGCGGGCTCCAGGCTCTAAGCTGTCAGCAAAGAGCCCGACGCAGGGCTTGAACCCACCAACCCTGAGATCATGACCTGAGTCTAAGTCAGATGCTTAACCGACTGAGCCACTCAGGCACCCCTGGAATTTTTTTTTTTTTAATGTTTCTGCTCACTATTCATTTAATCAACAAGTGCCTCCTATAGGCTAGGAATACAGCCATGAACAAAATGAACAAAAGCTGTGTCCCCATGGGCTTTGTATTTACCACAGGTAAATCTGTGAAAGAAATTATCACTGCAAACTTGTCTGAAAAGGTATCAAAAGCCACTTTTTGTCTTATTCATCATCTACTAAGAATGAAAAGGACCAAAAAACGAAAATAAAAAAAAATCCTCACCACACATAAAATTTAACTACTTAAAAAGAAGTAGCATGAAATTAACCCAGATTTAGTGTACTAAACAAGCAAAACTGATTTAAAGTCCCTTAAAAAAAAAATCATGTTAGGGACCCATTTCCTTGCAGCTAAAAATAATTCTGTGACTTCTCCTTTGGGAGGTAATTTTTGTGACTTAAGGATGTTACATGTACAACATGCTCTGCATAATCCTAATTCGAAACGTGGCCTATTTCAAAGCGTGTTTATGACCTTAGCATTCCTCATTTTATAACAAAGCTTTTATGGTACTCTGTAGCAGTGCTTCTATTTGAAGTGCCTTTCAGAGAAGGGAGGTGGGTCACACCAGGACCAGATCAGGACCACGTCTCAACTGGGATGCACCGTCAGGCAAGCAGCCCAAGTGCCACAGAATGAGGCTGAGGTAAGAGGTGTTACGGTTCCTGCACACAAACTCTTCCGATCTTACCTCGGGTTTAATCCTCTTTGTCGCATCCACCTTGTTCCCCAAGCAAGCCCTATGCTTTCCTTTCTTTATTCATTCCCTGGCTGAGAAGGTCCTTCACGCATCTCTGTCCAAACACTACTCATGTATCAACAATCCAATTCCAGGAGGAAGCGCTTCCTTCCAGCTTCTGTTAGGGAACTGTACCCTTTTTGAACGCATCAGCCCTCTCTCCGGGGAGAGACTTTCTTATGGAGCCTCGCAAGTCCTACCTGGCTTTATTCCCACCCTGCTACTCTTACAACACAGTATCTCCAAGGGGGCCTTACAGACAACAGGGGCTCAATTTTCCCAGCCGATAAAAAAGAGTACACATAATATCCAAATACGCAATACTTGCCATGCTTCATTCAAAGATCTCTGTAAAACATTATTCAGTTTCCAAATCACAAGATTCGGTCTCACTGAACATATCTTGCGACCTACAATTATGTTATCTCTAGGTCAGAAGAAACAATAAACATGGTCCAGGTGTCCCAAGCAGAGAACGCTGAGAATACTGAGGAAAGAATCCTGATCACTTGGCTTTAACCACAGGTTATATATCGAAGGGTCCTGAAGGCACAGGTAGTTCCTCTACAGACAGGTTTCATTTCAGCTGTACTTTCTGGTCATTTGGGACCTTCATATGCCAACTTAATATTTTACTGAGAGCCTTGCCCTGCTTCAGTAATTAACAGTACAATAAACAAAAGAAAGGTCAGCAATGAAATAGTTTGGATGTAAAGTGCAGTGAGCTGGGGTTTAGGCTCACAGTTCCTGAACGTGGAATTATATAAATGGGTCTCACTTCCTCTTAGAGACTGGAAGGAAGGGGGTGAAATACAGAATATGTCAAACAAGGTGGTGAATGGACAAATCTTTAGGAGTTCTAGGTTTCAAGAGCTTTCAAGTCCCAGTCATAGGGAGAAAAAAATACTTCAATAGCACCCTAAAGGAAACAAACTGAAGTATGGGATGAAACATTTATAAAGCATCAGCAGTGTGTCTTAGAAAAATTACTAGTGAGATTTATGTCTCAACCCCCTACTTTCCCTCAAAAGTGCTTTCTAATAATACCAAGCACATTCCAAATAGCTTCCGTCTGCCAAGAACTTGCCAATTGTACCTCCCCTGCTCAGCAACCAGGGTGAAAAATCAATGCCAGGGGAACCCTAATCCTTTCATTTTTAAAGTAATTGCAAACATCTATCTTGCTGGGCATTTATCCACAGGGGGAGTGGCTCCTAAATGAATTTAATAAGTGAACATGACCTTTAATAGATAATTTGGTTCCCAACAGGAAAGCAAGACAGGCAAAAGGGAAAAGGAGAATGGGTGGATATGGATTTAAAGAAAAAAGTTAGAAAAACAAAGAAGGAATTCACTTGGGGAAAACATGAAAGCAAGAGGTAATACAATAGTAAAAAAATAGGAGAGCAAAATAATACTACATCTAAAGATAAATAACTAAATCAGAAAAGAGTAGGGGTAGCAAAGAAAAGAGTCCAGAATCACTTAATTAACTTTAGAAATTATCTTACTGGGACTTTAAGACTGATAGGTTCAGAGCTTGGAATCCTAGAAAAAGAAAGGGGCTAGCAGTAAAAAAATACAGTGAGACGCTACAGGAAGGAGACCTTCCTCTCATAAGCCCTAGGGGGGCATCAGGTAGGGCTGGATCAAGGTGATGAGTGGAATTCCTAGAAGTACTGAAATATGCAACAATCACGCGGATTCACTTGTCCGTGAGTGACAGAAAATTCCACGCGGGCTCAGGGGAGCCCACAGAGAACACCACCCACCTCCGCCGCCCCACAACCTTCGCGGGAGCCTTTGATGCTGGAGCAACAGACAGATGGGCTCTCAAGGAGCAAGAGAAGCGAGTATTCTCGGGACCAGCAAGCCCCGACGGGAACCCCGGAGGGGCAAAAGGAATGCAGCGACCAGGGCCAAGGACGCCCTTCCAAGAGCGCGAACTCACCGATGCCGAGCCCCACGACCAAGCGGCCGGCGAGCAGCGTCTCCTTGTTGTTCGCCGCGGCCAGCACCGCGGAACCGGCCGTGAAGAGGGCACTGGCCAGCAGGATGGCGGCGCGGCGGCCGAAGACGCCGTTGAGGGCCCCGCCGGCCAGCGCCGAGACGGCGGCCGCCCCCACCGTGCTGGACACGAGCAGCTCCTGCCACAGCGCGTCCAGGCTGAGCTGCCGCTTGAGCAGCAGCATGGCCCCCGACACCACGCCGGTGTCATAGCCGAAGAGGAAGCCGCCCAGCGCCGAGAAGACGGCCACCACGTACACGAAGGCGGGGGTCTCGTCCTGCTGGAACTGCCGCCGCGCCGCGCGCTCCAGGTCCCCGACGCCGCCGCCGCCGCCCGCGCCCGCGCCCTGCAGGCTGGCGCTCGACTCGGCGGCCGCCAGGAGGCTGCGCTCCCCGGCCGCGCTCGCCGCGTCCGGCTCCTGCTGCTTCCTGCGCCGCTCGCCCATGAGGCTGCTCAGGCTCCGCAGCGTGTACTCCACATTCTCGCTCGCCTTGCGGGACATAGGGCAGGGGCCCGGGACTTCCCGGGGGGACGAGGCTCCGCGGGCCGGCGGTCTCGGAGAGCTGGACAGCCCGAGAGGGCAGGAGCAACGGCCGCCGCCTTCGTCCTCCGGGCTCCCGCTCCGGCTGCCACGGCCGCAGCCGCCGCCGCGGCCGCTCCGGGGAGAAAGTTGCTGCCCGCCGAGCTCCGGCGCTGCGGAGTTGGAGGCTGGCTGGTCTCACTCGAGACTCACGCCCCGCGCCTGCCGAGCTGGCGCTGCGGAGCGGGCGGGAGGCGGGGCCCCGGGGTCACGTGCACCCTGGGCCAGCGGGGCAGGGCCGCGGAGAGGCTCCGCCCCCTCTCTGGGCGGGGCCAGGCTCAAGCCTGCTGGGACCTCCAAACCCCACCCTCCTGGTTGAGGGCGACCTGTGACCAAGGCTCCTTAATTTAGGGGACTGGCATCTGCAGGGAATGAACACTGGCTTGGGGGCCGCAACTGGGGAGCAGGCCAATGTGGGAATGCCAAATAATAGGCTTCCAGACGGCAGAAACGGCCTGCAATGCTTGCACGGTATGGGAGGCTAGGGAGAGAAGCCCTCAAAATATCCTGATAGGCCTTCTAACAACTGGGGCTGGCCAGAGCTGGAAAGGGCCTAGAAAATATATCCTGGTATGGCACATGGCAAGCCTTCCTTCTTTTATAATATTGTGACATAACTGAGTTTGTTCTGGAGCATTCACGACTGTATCCTCCCATTCCCATAAGCAGTTTCTTCTCATTGCCAGTCCTTCCTCAATTTATGCTTATTGTAAAGACATGGTGCATCTTAATTCTTTGAAGACATAATGTATCTCCCCAGGTGAATCCCAAAGTTCCTTCCATGAATCCCTGATGTGTAAAGGAAGATTTACATTTATACATTCTTGTATAACCAGGTAGTTCCCACTGGTAGAAAGTAAACCCCTAGAATCCAATCTGTGATTTAATAGGCAACATCCACCTCCCTTCCCCAACATGCTTACCAAAGAAAGAAGGATGTGCCTTATTTTCTTGTAACAAAGCAAAGATGGCATTATTTGTGACCAATTTTTTTTAACTGTTGAATTCATCGCCAGTTGTTGAGTCCCCTCCCTCCACTTTGATTCAAATCATTTGTAAATCATTTTATACAGTTACACTTCAAAAGAGAAAGATTACCTTGACTCTCTAATTTTCTTTCATTCTTCAGGCTGAGGGCACGAAGTAAAGCAGGATAGGATTCGATTTCTCACAGTTCCAGATCTCTTTTATTTCCTCTTTTCGAGCAAAAGATCCTTAGCCTGAGACCTATTTTTCATGAAGTCTAAACGATTTCCCTTTTAGAGAAAAGGATTTTGTCATCCCTATTTCAATAAAAAGTTATATTAGAATTTGTCAAAATTGCTTTCATTTGGATTATCTGTCATGATTATCTCCATAATATAACACTTTCTTTTCCAGAGACCAGGACAAAACGGATGAATGAGCTCAGAGGACTTAACTGCTTAAACTTACTGTGTGGCATTAAAGCAAGGCTCTATCATCATTCCCAGAGATCAGTTAAAGAGAGCTTTTAGCTCCGGAGCAAGGAATTCTTTAATATTCAGACTTGAGGAAAGATTCAGGTGAGAGCGTTAGCTTTTTCCGCCTCTATTATAGTAAGCCTGCGCCCCCTAGTGGTGATTCGGTTCACCACTTCTGAAGAGACAGGCTCCCCAGATGAGATTCATCTGATACTGGTTAACAGTTCCTCTTGCTGAGATGCAACAAACTGTCTTTCACTCCAGGCAGGTGTACTGAATGCTCCTGAGCATCCCTTGCTGGAGATTCAGATTTTGTGTCGTAGAACACTAAACCACTTAAAATTGTTCTGCTCTGTATCATTAGTGGACTTATATACCTAAGGTCAGTTTACATCTAAAAAGAAATATGACATGAAAAAAAAAAAGGCATCAGAAAGTTAAGCAGAGTTCTCTCTGGCATTGGAAGGAGCCAAGTTTATTTTAGCACCTGAGATAAGTCCTAAATGGAGTTTCCTGGACTCTGCCTCAAGTGCAGACTGTGTGAAATGGAAAACTCATCACCAGAGAATCAAAAGGCATGAGTCCCATCACAATCACTGTTTCACTGTGCAACTTCAGACAAGCCTCTAGATTAGATTGTGCTTTGTATTGTTTGCAGAACAGGTAAATGGTGCAGCAACTACTCATTGACTAGAGTAAGCATGAAAATGTATTTTAAGATATAACTGGTTACCATTGCAGGGTAAATACGAATTATAAGAATCATTATTGGTTTGCAAGGTAAGTTCTAAAGCCTCTATTTTAAGTACATTTGCTTTACAAACCTCCAGGAACACTAAGGACCTGTCATAGAAGAGGGAAAGAAGAGAGAAGCTTTAGTTACACTGCTGCAGATCCTGAATATCAAAGACATTGGTCACTAATGTAATTCAATAGATGTTGTTATTGTTGGGAGGGGGTGGTGGGGCTGGTAACAGAGTGTTGTCTTTGTTTATTGGATGTTTGTTTTTAATTTTATGAGTAATTGATCCTTTTTGTAAAGCAGTCTAAGAAAAAATGCATAAATCTCTTACCGATCATCTCTCCTGCCACTATAGCCCCCCTTCCCCAAAGATAACCAGTCCTAGCACTTTGAAATGTACCTTTCTAGAATTCATGAATTGATATGTATGTATTTATATGTACACAATAAAATGGAGAGATTGTCTTGTTTTTGCATTATTTAGATTGCAAAGGAGAAAAAAAAAAAAAACAAAAACAGACCAAACAGGTTTAAGCCAAAATCATAGGAGAGAGGGAGACTTTATTGGTTCTTGTCTCTAAAAAGTTTGTAATAGGCTGGTTTCAAGGTAGCTGGATGTAGGACTCAAACTCCAGGAGGTCACCAAGAGACTTTGCTTCATCTCTCCACTTTGCTTCTTGATACTTTGGTGCCATTTTCAAATTCCATGTGGTGGTCACGTGGCTAAAGCAAGCTCCAAACTCTATATCCACTTATATCTAAGGGGCAAAAAAAAAAAAAGGTTTCTTTCTCTGAAGTCCTCAAAAACTTATTGTACAGTATCCAATTGGATCTGTCAATTATGTGCCGCTCCTTGATCCAGTTACCATAACTGAGAGATTGTTTGCTGACCAATTAGAGCCAATCAGGGCCCACATCTTGAGCTGTGAGTGCAAGTAAATCATGGCTGAGGTTGTGAAATCTGGGGTACTATTTTCCCAGAAGACAAGCAAAGAAATCCTGGACTATATAATCAACAGATTTGAGTTACCATGAGTAACTAGTACAATTACATGGCATAAAAACCAAGTAAAGCATTTCAAGAATGAGAGATTGGCTAAGAGGATCAAACATATTGCATAGACATCAAAGAGAATAAAAATTCTTTTGAATTCATTGGATGTTGCCAAAAGAAAGTCAGTGGTGAAGATCTAATGTACACCACCATGACTATAGGTAATAGTTAATAATAATATATTGTACACTTTAAATTTGCTAATAGTGTATATCTTAAGTGTTTTCACGCGCAAAAAAAACTGTTAGGTGATGAATATACTATATGCTAATTAGCTTGATTGTGGTCATTATTTCACAATGTATATCAAAACATCACATGATACACCTTAAATATGTATAGTTTTTGTTTATCAGTCATACCATAGTAAGGCTGGGGGCGGGGGGGGTGGTCAAAGATTTCTGCTGAGAATCAGAATGTTCGTTTGATGGTCGTATGTTCAGAAACCCAGTAATGTCAGAACCCTGCTCTATTGACCATTCCTCCTTTCTGTACATGTAATAGACAATAGCAGCATCAGAATAAACGTATTATATTTTAATAGGTACAACAGTAAATCATAGTCCCATGGCATGGTTATGGAATATAAAAATAGGTGCTTAGGAGGTCCCCCAAAATCTCGGGTTTTTTTGACTTGCTCTAAGGAGGAGTAGGAGGGAGGGAGGAAGGAAGGGTAAGAAAAAATGGATGATCAGCATGCCCCGCTAGAGCAATGCCCTGTCTAGATCTGCTGCTTACTACAGGGAGACAGGGGGCAGGAAACCCAAAACAAAGCATGAGTCATGGATGATATTTTAACACACATTGACCCTGCCCACTAATAACCATGACCCAACCAGTAGTAGAACCTGTAACACAATGTAATATTTCCTTTTCCTTTGGGTGGGGAGGGTTGCAACGCCTCTCCCTACTCAGAGACTCTTGGGAGAGCAACTGCAATTAAGAGGAAAATAGCAAACAAATGCCGCATTTTCTAGAAATTTCTTGGTGCATGTAATAAAGGAGGGACTAGCTTAAAGAGTTATCATCAGGACCAAGAGTAAGGGTGGAGGCGTCAGGCATGACTTCAATTTATTCGTATGCTGAAGTGAAAAGAAGAAATTGACAATTCAAGAGCCTGAATGATTGATAAAGCAAAATCCTGAAGAAGGCAAGGAGAATAATAGCAAGATCATTAGGGGAGAGGCTAATCTAGCCATAGGGAGAAGGACCACTTCTTCATCTGAGAAAAAAAAGGCAAGCAAAAAAAAAAAAAAAAAAAGGATAGCAGGAAAGAACATGGTATTAATAACAAGAATGGGGAAAGGATTCTGTTAAGCGAATAATAGGGTGGGGAAGGGGGGATAGAGTAAACCTGGATATTGTAAACAGAAAGACCTAAGTTCATATCTCTACTCTGCTACTTACTTGACTATGTGAACTCCAGCCACCTAACTTATTTTCTAAGTTTCAATTTTCTTCTCTGTAAAAGGGGGATGATAATATTGCACCAGTATTTACATAGTTTCAGTTATGAATAACAGAAAGTACATATTCAAACTCTGTTATTATACACTACAGAAATGCATTGTTGCAGACATTTGATGTCAGAGGTGGGCAGCATCAGGAACGGTATGATCAGTCTTCAAAACATGGTTATCAAAAATCCAAATTCTATCCTTTTCTCCCCTCTACTATTCTTTGTGTACATATTAGTTTTGCCCTCCACCTGGCCTCCCCCACAGTGATAAGAAAGCACTAACATTTCCCGGTATCATATTTTTCCAATGTATACAAAAAAAAAAGGTAGTGCCTAGTCCCTACCCTGAACTGTAATATCTTCCAAGTAGTAAGAGACCCATATGACCATATATGAAAATACCTAACAATACAAACCAGATTGTACCAAATTTTTGCTAGAGACAAAAATTCCAATAGCACTCCACTTTGATTACATGTCAAAATATTCCTTATTGACCCAAATGAGTAGCTACAAATGATAATAGTTGAAAGAAAGCAACTTGGCTTGCCATTTCAAGAACTCTAAGCAGGATCCAGTAATCTGAAATGAGAGCAGTGGGAAGGAAGTATTTGTTTCAAAGTGGAATCACTAATGAAACTAACAAGAACTCACCTTCTTTAATTGAGAAGTGATTTATTTAGTGTGATGCTGGTTCTTCAGCCAAATTCAATCTTTTGTTTAGTAGTGGAGAATACTTTTCAAATGTTATCTTGTGACATGATGAGCTCCTCACTAATCACTTTGCTTTAAACAATTCAATAGGTTTTGTTTTGTATTTGGAATCCAAATTGTAAAATCAGTTGCAATAGTGACAGTCTGAAATTTTAAGCATGGTGATATTATGAATCTGCTTTGCCATATTGAGTGTATTTATCATGTTAAAACTAAGCAAAATATTGATCTGAAACAATCAACTTGTATTTTATATTTGATTTGTGAAGTTATTTGGATAAATCAATAAATTCCTCTCTCCTATGCTATCCTCTTAACTTGAAAGAACTACAAACTTTTAATTTGAGAATACAAATTGTATAACTCCTTGTTCATGTAAGTTGCATAGCATAAACACTGCTTTGAAGGATGCTTTGTCTTCCCCAGCCAGTAGTACTGTGAACATGTAAAATATGCTCATTAAACTAACTTAAGGCAAAAAATATTTCAGCCAGAGTGGCCAACCTCAATGTTTCCAAAGAATGCTATTATAATTTCCCTCCAGATTCTCTCTCACGATTTTTACACTGTATACCATGGAATATCTTTATATCTCAAATGCACTAAATGACACTTGAGTAATGCTGAAATTACTCTCATCCGATGTTGATGGTGAGTCAACAGGTGTGCGACAGAGAACCTTTATGGTGAAAGTAGGAGCATTCACTACTCTCTTCCTGTGATTTTCTCAAAGTAGGGGCTCTTACAAAATGTGTCTTTAAAAGTGTTATTAGAGAAGTTTTATCTGTAAGTCAGCTCACAATCTAAAAGCTTTAGTAAATGAGAGCAGGGCTTGTGTTTGCCTTGTTCATCACTATTTCCCGTGTCTAACACATTGCTGGTACATATAGGGGCTCAAATATTTATTGAATGAACGAATTGAGTGGATGAGTGAGTGATATCAGTCAGTATGGAATCTGTTTGGCTTGGGGCCATAAGTCATCACTTTCCATATCTCTACGTAATATAACGAAATAACAAGTTGAAATAATACGAAGTATCTGTATAACATACCATCTGACCCCAACTCTGTATGTAACTCAAGTAGTGTCAGATTTTACTAAAGCATGTCTTTTCCTAAGAAATGCACAGCATAGAATATAGATTTTAATAGAAATAAATATACAATATCTTAGCATTTACTTTATGAAAAGCACTTTCTTTCGCACTGTCCTCCATGGTCCTCTTTCCCAGTATTTTCCTGCTGTCCATGTATAAAAAAGCTGATCATATAAATTATTATACACCAAACTATTTAAAAAGACAAAATGATGGTTAACCTGAAAGGAGAGGAGAGGAGAAATCAATGGACTGAAGTTTAATATTTTGAAAAAATTAAATGGTATTTATTTCCCCCAGTTCAAAGCAATAACATAAAAAACAAAACTGTTACAATAGAATTTGAAAATCTTTGAAAAGAAAATCTTGATAATTTTGAAGCTGAAAGATAAGTCAATATACTTATCAATCAGTGGTCTGTCATCTTGAAAAATTATTTTCAACCCTATGGAAAACAAGGAAGAGATTAACTATTTTAGCAGCCCTTCTCAACTCCCCACCCCCTGCAAAAGAGAGAGAGAGAGAGAGAGAGAGAGGAAAAAATAAAGCTTCCAAGTGCAAAAAAGCATCCCTTAGGTTGCAAAACAAACACATATGTGTTTCTGGGCTGAATAGCTAAGATAATTTCATTATTTTCTCTGAATCATTGAATTGTTTTAAGAGATGTTTGGATGAATACAGAAAAATCCAGTAAACACGTTATTGCCACTGGCTAATGATGACAGATATTCATCAGGGAGTGATTTGGTAAGAAAATAAGAATGTAATACTGCACTGACAAGGAAAACAAAGTCAATTTCTTCTGTATGATCTTTATTTTGTAAAATTGCCATGAAATTTCCATGCAGAAGCCCTGGAGTAATCACAGCTATTTCTCACAGACCTACAGGCTAAGTGTAGACTCAGCTTCCAATTATCATACTGATGGATGAGAGACTCAGAGTGTGAATGATAGGGTGAAAAGCAGTCGACTATATATACTCATAATTTTTAAAGCCCCTATTGACATTAAGAAACAATGCTTCGGGTTTCTGTTACAGCGTAGGTATGTAGAAAATTGCTTTATGTCTTCTATTTTTAAAGCCTGTGTTGTTTTAAAACTTTCTTTCCAAAATTATGTTCTAATACCACCTGCATTTTTTTTAAATCTCCCAACTTATATCATACTGTGTGTCCTCCTCACACACTGGGACAGTCTCTATTTGGGAAACTGCCTGTATTAGGAGTCTCACTTTGTCAAAATAGAAGCCAGAAGCTCACTTTCCCCGGCAACGCTTGGAGTTAGAGGCAGGTATGTGACCCAGGCTCAGCCAATTCAACACCTCTGCACAAGACTTTGATTGGAAGAGAATAACATGAACAGGGAGGCCCTCCGGGAAGTCCATCCTAGAAGGATGGGAGACGCTGGTGGAAGGCTACACCCAGCCTGAAAAGGTGGCAGTGGCAGGCCCATTGGCTATGTGCCACGTCCAAATTTGGCAACAGGAACTGCAGTGCCTTCACCCAGGAGCAGCAGAGGGTCTCCACTGTAGAAGCCAGGATATAGTTGGAAGCATAGCCTGTATGTATGATTCTATGGTTCTAGCAAAACTCTGTGACTTCATACATATATCATGTACGACAGCCATAGCACGAATGCTAGGAGAGGGGAAATGAAAGTATACACTTGCAGGGGTGGGGCACTGGGCAAAACGGGTGAGGGGTTGTGGGAGATGCAGTGTTCCAGTTATGGAATAAATAATCATGGGGATAAAAGATACACATAGGTAATATAGTTAATGATCATTGTAATAGCATAGTATGGTTTCAGATTGTAGCTACACTTGTGGTGAACATAGCATAAGGTATAGAGATGTCGAATCACTATGTTGTACACTTGAAACTAATATAACATTGTGTGTCAACTATACTCAAATAAAAAAATTAAGTACATTCTTGTAATATTCTCAGACTGTATGTGAAATAATATAATATTATGTATATTGGAGATATATAACAAAGCTTTAGTCATCAAAATAATACAAAAGAGATTACAGTACATTAGCCAAAAAAAAGGAGATAAGGTGAAAAAATAGTCTCGATCCAAACAAAAGGTAGAAAAAGAGGAAAGGGGGGATGAAGAACAGGTAGCGAAAATAAAAGAAAAATAGCAATGTGATCAGCTTAAGCCCAACCAGATCAATAATCACACTGAAGGTAAGTAGTGTAAGCACACCAATTAAAAGACAAAAATTATCACGCTGGATATAAAACACAGAATTCAACAATTTGCTGCCTGTAAGAAACAAACAGTAAATGTAAATGATATGTTAAAGGTTATTATATTTATTTTTATGTATTAAATATAAAAGGATGGGCAAAGATACATCATGCTAACACCATCAAAAGAAAACTAGAGTGGCTAAACTAATACAGACAAATAAGATTTCAGAGCAAACAATATACCAAGATCATTTTAGAATGATAAAGGAATCTATTAAGATTACACAATCCTAAAAGTTTAGGCATCTAAAAACAGAGCTTAAAAATATGTAATAAAAATGCAAGAAAAACAGACAAAACTGGAATTACAGTCAGGGATTCAATACCCCTCTCTCAATAATCGATAGAACTCGTATACAGAAACTAGTATATCATAAGCATATTAAAGATTTGGATAACACTATTAACAATACTATTCTAATTGATGCTTGAAGAACATTTCCAACCACCAGTAGTAGAATACACATTTCTTTCGAGTATATAAGAAACTATTTACCAAAGTTAGACCATATCTTGGGCTTCAAAATTAGTGCTAATACATTTACAATGACTCATGACATTGAAAGTATATTGTCTGACCACATGGAATTAAATTAGAATCAATACTAAAGAATCACCAAATATTTTAAATTTTTTTAATGTTTTTTATTTTACTTTTGAGATAGAGCGCACGAGCAGGGGAGGGGCAGAGAGAGAGGGAGACACAGACTCTGAAGCAGGTTCCAGACTCTAAGCAGTCAGCACAGAGCCCGATGCAGGGCTCGAACTCATGGACCATGAGATCATGACCTGATCCAAAGTGGACGCTTAACTGACTGAGCCACCCAGGTGCCCCCAAATATTTTAAAAATAAATGTCACACTTCTAAATAAACCATAGGTCAAAGACGGAGTCACAAGGGGGTTAGGAAGTATTTTGAACTGAATGAAAATATATGCGCAACAAATTAAAATTTGTGGGATCCCATTTAAATAACTCAGGAGAAATTGAGAGCACTAAGCCTCTATAATTGAAAGGGAAATAGATTTCAAATCAATGACCTCAGCTTCAAACTTCAGATATAAGAAAAGAGAGAGCAAATGAAACTAAATAGAAGGAAGGAAATAATAAAGGTCAGGGTGGAAATCAATGAAGTAGAAGGAAGAAAATAATAAAAGTCAGAATGGAAATCAGTTAAATGGAAAACACTAATAATCAATGAAATAGAAGCTGTTTCTTTAAAAATATTAATAAAAGTGATAATTTTCTCACTAGAATGATCAAGGAAAAAAGACAGAAGACACAAATTACCAGTATTAAGAATGAGAGACTTTATATTACTATACATTCCACAAATATTAAAAGAATAATAAGAGAAAATTATAAACATTTCATGCCAAGATTTTGATAAAATAGACATACTCAAAAAGAAAGAGATCATCTAAATAGCCTTAGATCCACTAAGAAACCGTGTGTAATTTAAAACTTTTCTGTGAGGAAAATTCCAGGTCCCACTGGCTTCACTGGTAAAGTTTACAAAACATTTAAGGAAGAGATACTATGATTCCACACCAACTTTTTTAGAAAATTGAAGAGGAGGGAATACTTCAGCATTATCCTGAGGGAAATAAATTACTAGATCATGAGGGGAGAATTAGAGAGCTAAATGATTTCATTAAATGAAACAATATCCATATCATAGGAGTTCCAGAAGAAGAAGAGCAAGAGAAAGGGGCAGAAAGTTTACTTGAACAAATTATATTTGAGAACTTCCCTAAACTGGGTACGGAAACACATCAAAGTCCAAGAGGCACAGAGAACACCCCTCAAAATCAACAAAAATAGGTCAACACCAAGACATATTATAGTGAAACTGGCAAAATACAAAGAGAACAAGAAAACTCTAAAAGCAGCTAGGGGGGCCCCTGGGTGGCTCAGTCGGTTAAGCGTCCGACTTCAGCTCAGGTCACGATCTCACGGTCCGTGAGTTCGAGCCCTGCGTCAGGCTCTGGGCTGATGATGGCCCAGAGCCTGGAGCCTGCTTCCGGTTCTGTGTCTCCCTCTCTCTCTGACCCTCCCCCGTTCATGCTCTGCCTCTCTCTGTCTCAAAAATAAATAAACGTTAAAAAAAAAAAAATTTAAAAGCAGCTAGGGCCAAACGGTCCTTAACCTCCACGGGAGACACATAAGGGTAGTAGCAGACCTGTCCACTGAAACTTGGCAGGCCAGAGGGAGTGGCAGGAGATATTCAATGTGCTGAGTAGGAAAAAATATGCAGCCAAGAAACCTTTATTCAGCAAGGCTGTCATTCAGTATAGAAGGAGAGATAAAGGCTTTCTCAGACAAACAAAAACTAAAGGAGTTCATGACCACTAAACCAGCCCTTCAGGAAATCCTAAAGGGGACTCTGATAGTGGAAAGCAACAAAGACTACAAAGGACCAGAAACATCACAATAAACATGAAATCTATAGATAACACAATGGCACTAAATTGATGTCTTTCAACATCCTAATTCTAAGACAAAGGCATTACAAGAAAACTATAAAACCTTCATGTACAGAGATGCAACATTTCTACACAAAGTTTAGAAAATTAAAGCCAACAATATATTAAAAGAATAATTCATCAGTATTAAAAACTTATTTTAACAAAACCATATGGTTATCTCAATAGATGCAGAAAAAAATTAGAAAAAATACAACATCCATTTCTATATTTAAAAAAACTTTTTTAATGTTTATTTATTTTTGCAAAGAGACAGAGAGACAGAATGCAAGCAGGGGAGGGGCACAGATAGAGGTAGACAGAATCCGAAGCAGGCTCCAGGCTCTGAGTTGTCAGCACAGAGCCCTACATGGGGCTCAAACCCACCAACTGTGAGATCACGACCTGAGCCAAAGTCAGATGTCTAACCCACTGAGCCACCCAGGTGTCCAGCATCCATTTCTGAATAAGGAAAAAAAAGTTCTGAGGGTGCTTAGATGGCTCAGTGGGTTAGGTGTCTGACTCTTGATTTCAGCTCAGGTCATGAATTCACAGTTAGTGGGATCGAGCCCTGTGTTGGGCTCTGCTCTGACATCATGGAGCCTGCTTGGGATTCTCTCTCTCCCTCTCTCTGTCCCTCCCCTGATTTGGAGCTAGTCTCTCTCTCTCTCTCTCTCTCTCTCTCTCAAATAAAACTTTATTTTTTTTTAATTTTTAATGTTTATTTTTGATAGAGACAGACAGACAGACGGACAGACAGACGTAGTGAAAATGGGGGGGGAAGGGCCGAGAGAGAAAGAGACACAGAAACCGAAGCAAGCTCCAGTCTCTGAGCTGTCAGCACAGAGCCCAACGTGGCGCTTGAACTCACAAACCATGAGATCATGACGTGAGCCTAAGTAGGACGCTTAACTGACTGTGCCACCCAGGTGCCCCATAAATAAGTAAACTTTTAAAAAAAGAAGAAAAAGGGGCGCCTGGGTGGTGCAGTCGGTTAAGCGTCCGACTTCAGCCAGGTCACGATCTCGCGGTCTGTGAGTTCGAGCCCCGCGTCGGGCTCTGGGCTGATGGCTCAGAGCCTGGAGCCTGTTTCCGATTCTGTGTCTCCCTCTCTCTCTGCCCCTCCCCCATTCATGCTCTGTCTCTCTCTGTCCCAAAAATAAATAAAAAACGTTGAAAAAAAATTAAACAAAAAAAAGAAGAAAAAAAGAAAAAATTCTGAGCAAGGTAAGAATAAAAAGACAACTTAGAGACTGGTAGAAAATATTTGCAAATTTTATATCTGAAAGAAGTCCCATATCCAGAATAAATAAAATACTCTTGAAATTCAATAATTAAGCAAACAATTCAATTAAAAGATGGGCAAAATAATCAGAAAAACACTTCACCAAAAACTGTATATGGATAGCAAATACGTATATAAAAATGATTAACATTCATTAGTCATTAGGGAAATGTATTAAAACCTGTGATGAGGTAATTCTACATACCTAACAGAATGGCTAAAAATAAATACACTGACCATATCAAGTGTTGACAAGAATGTGGTGAGACTGAAACTTTCATCTGTTGGCAGGAATGTAAAATGATACAACCACTTTTGAAAATAGCCTGGCATTTTCTTTAAAAAGAACCATCCCACTTCTAGGTATTTTCTATGGAGATGAAAGTATATGTTCATATGTTTTGTTAATGTTCATAGAAGTTTTACTTGTAGTGGACAAAGAATGAAAACAACCTAAATGTCCATCAACAGGTGAATAGACACACTGTGGCATATGTGTACATGGAAAACTAATCAGCAACAAAAAGTAATGAACTATTGATTTGTTACAATATAGAGGAATCTCAAAACAGTCATGCTGAGTGAAACAAACCTGACAAAAACAGTACAAGCTGTAGAGTTCCGTTTATATAAAGTTATATTAAATGCAAATTAATCTCTCATAAAAGAAAGCAAATATTGGTTGTTTCGGGATGGCATTGGGGAAAGGGACACAGGAGGAAGAAATTTCAAAGGCTCTCAAGGAAGCATTGAGATGGATGGTTATGTTTATTGCTTTGATTGTAGGGATGGGTTTTCATGCATCTGCATGTGTCAAGACTTATCAGATTGGACACTTTAAATATACGCATTGTATTGAATGTTAATTATACCTCGATAAAGCTGTTTTTAAAAGCTTAAATATGTATCTTCTTTCAAAAAAGACATAGAGTACTCTTTCTATTTTATATGTTGACATTATTATTATTATTTTAAACATGTAAAATCTTTTGTCCATGAGGATGAGAAGGTTGGGGGAAAGATAGGAAGATAGAAAGGGTTTCAGCAGCATCATGAAGCTGCCATACCAGCTGTTTCCGCCAAGCCCTGTATTCCTCATACATGAGAAAATTAAAAGCGCCAATTTTTAAAAAAACCACTGATCTTTGGATTTTTTAATTTTTATGTTTTGGTTTCAAGTAGTTTAACTAAAATCTTGACTGATTCAGAAGTGGTACCTGAATAGTAACGCTAAGCCATTAAATGTAATGCTAACCATTAAAAAATGAGTCATAGTTGTAATATGCATAAGAGTTAGGTGTCCTAAGAAATGGGAAGTATATATTTTAAATGTAGGATTTCTTCTAGATCAAAAATAGCCAAAAAACACATTTACCTGTAGCAAGTGCTTACAAACCATGAATCATGTGATATAAGCAAGGTAGGGCTATGAGACTTCTATGAGTAGGCAGAAGAATCAGATACTCATAAATTGAACCCAGTGATGTGATTTACACAGCTGTAAATTGCACATTGATATAGGAGTACAAGCAATGCTCACCTGTTCCATCAGCTGCTAACAAGAAGCCAATCAGCACCAAAGCTCAAAGTTCTGGTTGTGAAACCAATCAAAGCTGGTTATGCTGAAATTTGATGGGGATGACAGTGATTTCCTCATCAAGTAAGCATCTCTCAACTATTAGAAGATTTATTTTTTTTAATGTTGATTGTTTTGAAAGATGGGGGGTGGGCAAAGACAGGGGAGACAGAGGATCCCAAGCAGGCTCCACGCTGACAGCAAACAGCCCGAAATGGGGCTGGAACTGATGAACCATGAGATCATGACCTGAGCTGAAATCAAGAGTCGGATGCTTAACCAACTGAATCACCCGGGTTCCCCAAAAGATTTAGAATTAAATACAGCTGGCCCTTGGACAGCACAGGTTTGAGCTGCATAGGTCTACTTTTATGCAGATTTTTTTCAATAGATATATTGGAAAAATTTTTGGACATGCCAGCCTATTTTATCATTTACTACCATAAAATATACACAAATCTATTACACAAAGTCAGAATTTTCAGAACTTATGCACACAAACACAAATCATGCATGGTGCCACTGGCAGTCAAGAGAAATATAAACAAAGATAAAGATGCAGTATTAAATCATAACTGCATAAAATCATTTGTAGTGCATGCTGTACTACTCTAGTAATTTCACAACCACCTCCTGTTGCTATTGTAGTGAGCTCAGGTTTTGTGGGTATCCACCTAAAATGTCGTGTGATGCCAACCATCTCCATGCAGGCAGTAAATGGCATATTACAGTAAAAAGTAATCTCTTCCTGGAGCGCCTGGGTGGCTCAGTCGGTTGAGCAGCTGACTTCGGCTCAGGTCATGATCTCGCAGTCTGTGCATTTGAGCCCCGTGTCGAGCTCTGTGCTGACAGCTCAGAACCTGGAGCCTGCTTCAGATTCTGTGTCCCCCTCTCTCTCTGCCCCTCCCCCACTCATGCTCTGTCTCTCTCTGTGAAAAATAAATAAACATTAAAAAAAATTAAAAATAATAAAAAAGTAATCTCTTCCTGTTCTCGCTATTTGGTGATTAATTTAGAATTTTGGTTTTAAATTAAGCTCTTATTAAGTGCATATATTGAAACATTTAAGACAACTGAAGAATCGAATTATTTAGATTAACTGAATATCTTCACAAGAACTAATTTTATACTTGAGAAAATTTTAAGTCATATAAGTCTTAAGGAAATTGAATGTTTTATATTTATAAATATAGTTTAAAATATTTTAAAATAATATTTGGTAACTATCAAACATTATTCAGAAACTGTTGAAATTTACTGAACTTTAAAATAGGTTTGTTGTTTCAACTTAAAACTTTAAAGAAGAATCTTGATAAATTGTATTTCAGATTTTAATATCAAAGGAAATCCTCAGATGATCTTTTCTGCACTGAGAAACCATTCTTAAGGGAAGGAAAATCTCACATTTAATAAGACTTTCCTATTTTCATTATGGACTTTGTCCCACATTCCTACCGTCTCTTAAATTCTTACATTCTTAGCCACAAATTCTCTGCTCAAATTTTCAAAAGCGTAATTCTTAAGGTTGCAGAAAATTATATATGTATACATGTATGTTTCTTGTATTAGACACTGAGTTTCATGCAAGTGGAGACTGCTCTTTATTCTTCTTTGCCTTCTATGGACTTGGTAGTAAGCTTGGCACAAAGTAGTTTCTCAACAGGTGCTCGACGGAGTTCAGTAATCACTGGTGAACGAATTCACCTGTTTTTCTCAACTAGCGCTCTTCCCTAGACCTTGTACACAATTAATCCCAGTATGAGGACTCTTGGCTCTTGTGAGTATATCTCTGGAGGCTTTGGCTCCTTAGTATCTGACTCCCCCTTTGACTTTTGGAAAATTTACTAGTATGCCACTGTTGGTGGAGGCCTCTAGAGTAACCAAAAAGGCCAAATACTTGTTCTCCATAATCTCTGGCAGCTACATGGTGGGTTTATGGTTGAAATTAAGCCAGAATTTAATAAAGACTTGGGAAAACATGCTATGTTTGTAAAAGGCAACCTTAGAACAGATGTTTGTCCTTCTATTCCATTGTATTTTACACCATGTTATTTACATGTTTTGTTTATTAATCCATCAATTGATCAAATCGTAAGTGACCCGTTTGTCCAATCACTGTTTATCTTGTGTCTATCATATGCCAAGTACCATGCCAGGTCATGGGCTCAAGCAGTGACAAGGAGAGACACAGTCCCTTCCCTTATCAGCTTAATTTCTAGTTTTGAAATTAACTTCTAGTCTTAAGAAATAAAATGATTGCAAAGTTTGTTATGTGTTCCGTAGAAAACAAATACAAGGATAGCTGACACGAAAAACAACGGCAGTCAGTAGCCATGGAGTAGCACTGGGATGCTTAGAGTTTTCTTTAACAGGGAACATAAAGGGCCACGATAATATTTTAAGCTAAAACTAAAAGATGGAAAAGAGATAGCCAAGCACAGTAGGAGGAAAACCATTCGTGGCACAGGAAAACAGCATAATCAGGGGACCTGAGGGTGGGATGATTTTGTCATGTTCACATAAGCAAAAGCAGACCATGTGACCAGAACACAGGGCATGAGGGGTGAGGTAATGGAGAATGAGATGATTTTGGAGAAATAGGAGGGGCAAGATCTATAGAATCTTGTAGAGTAAGTGTCTTTCATTGATAAACTTCTAATAAATTTTTTATTGATCCTCTTTGATGTTTTCTTCTCTTCCCTTGATCTTTTGAACTCTAGAATATAAGACATATCATTCATTTAGTCTTTAATATTTTTGCAAGACATTCTGTTCTTGTTATTACATTGTAATTGTATAGAAATTAACATTATTCATTTTTGTAGTTCAAGATAATTGTTATTTTTACTGTTAATTCTGCCATCACCAACTTCTCTGGGGCTTTTAAATGCCTGCTTCTAACATAATTCCTCTGATGATGTTCCACCCATAGGTATTTTTGCCTAGGTTTCTTACATTTTGTCTTTGCTTCCACAACTTCCCTAAGCCATATATTTTTTGCTCATTCTTACAAACAGATCATTGTTTTCACCATTTACCTCACAAACACAATAGTTTACCATGTCATTATAGTGAAATATTTTTCAAGAGTACTTTAGAATTTTTTTTAATTGAACCCTATTTTTTTTTACCTCTGAAGTTCCTCATTCGTCTTTTCTTGTTTTGTTGCTCAAAGAAACATAGACTTGAGTAGACCTTGGAAATTCTATAGTCTTCAAACTTCATTTTACCAATAAGTTTCCTTTAACTTACTATTCATCATACAATGTTTAATAATCTCAATGTAATACTTCCATTTCTTAATTTCTTTTCATTTAAAATAACCTAACTTTTCTTCATGATCCTTTACAATTTGTATTACAAATGTCTCTGGAGGCTTTCTTAGCAAACCTTGAAAACAGACATTTTAAAACACACACACACACACACACACACACGCACACTGAGGATTAATCATCCCTAAACTCCCAGGTAAATAGACTTGTCAGCTGCATGTCTTTTATGCCAAATTTACATTCATATCCATAAAGTAATAAAAATCTTACTGCTAATGTTAACCATTCGACTGGAAGTAAGCAATGTGACAAAGAAGCCACAAGACAGGTCATTAAATTAGGTCCTGTTTTCATACTCTGCCATCCTTTGCCGAGCCGTCCAGGAGATGAGTGAAGGGAAAGCAGTCAGGCTTCCCAGTTACCCGCTGGAATCCTCCAGCCAATCTGCTCTCATCTCCAGACTGGGAGGATATAGGCATATGCCTTCCTCTCTCATTCTCCTTCGTTTGCCAAGACTGTCCTCTCTTGCTTAGGTAGTTGGCTGACCCCAATAATGCTTTTCAGTTTAAAGATGTTTAAATATTTTCTTTGTCACTAGTTAGTTGTCTAGTCAGTTACTGAGATGAAATGCCTTAGCAGAATTTCAGAGAAATGACATTTCCCAGGTGCTGACAAGGAAAATGCTGATCTGCATGTTACCATGGAGTTTGCGTCTGCTTACGGTTGCACTCCTTCAGTGGCAGGTAAAGAACAGTCTAATTATCTGCAAAAAACAACACTTCATCTTGGCAAGGTGGTTCATTAGACTTTGAAATATTTCCATAAATTGGTTGTTTCCTTACTCTACTGCAAGCTCTAAGTATATCTGCCTTAAACAATATTACTATTTATGGGAGCCAAATACTGTTATAATGCTGCAGAGATTTTATGATGAAACCAATGAATTCCTTTTTTTTAAAGTACCTTGAGAAAGAATAAGATTCCATTCACGAGAAAACTCTTTATAAGAAGAAAATGTTCCTATACTTTTAAGTGTGCCATCGGTGATGCCATCTATTTGATAAGACCATCACTGATGCTCTCTGTAGTTACTCTTCCTAAGGACAAGAATATAATGCCAGCTGTTTTTATTTCCTGGTATCTCACACACTGCTGCTTTCACATGTGAAATTCCTACTAACTTGAAAGGTGGTACTGGACCCAGAATAAATATGTATGTGAGGAGAAAATAAGGATAGTTACCACAGATGTGGAAAAGATATATTAAATATACATATATACATTGTAGCCTTATCTTTTACCTTTAATCTGTAGCGTTAGTACACATCAAGGAGAAAAGTGCATGTTGACTAATAAATTATAAATTAATTGTTGCTATTTAAAAAACAATACATCTATGGGTTAATAAATAAAACAAAACCACACTAGTTGCTATAAAGTGAGAAGTACAAACAGCCCTCTTCCCTTCTCACAGCCCCAGTTTGACCAGGACTATCCCCCAGAAGCTAAGAGTGTCAATGATTTCTGCTTTTAGTTATTTGGGTGGTTATCATCAAGCTTGCACTTACCTTGCAGCTAAAGGAACTTTATAGGATCCTCCAGGTGCATAGGTCTCTGCCAAAGCCCTGGGAGTGGTCCTGGAGTGGATCCAGGTTATGAGGGGCCTAAAATGTATAGCTTAGCCAGGATACACCTTTAAGAAAAAAACACCCACACTGTTACAAAATTTCTAGTGCTCCTCTCAGTGCCTTGGAAGTAAAGATTCCCAAAGCTTAAGCTTTATTAGTTTTAGAGTCAATCCACCCCGGGTTGCCATATTTAGATTTACCAACAACATTAGACAGTGTCTATTGATGGCCTACTCAGAAGCGTGCCTACCCTACCTACAAATTTCTCTTTTCCTCATTTACCTTCTGGTTTTATAGTTGTGCTATTGTGTTATTGTGTCGATAATCAAAGTTTATAACGTTCACTAAAATTATGTTTCTTATCCTCCGGAGATTCATTCCAAAAGCCAATAAACTGCAAATACAATATTGCATATAGTAATATATGTTTGTATAACATGATATTTTCTTTTTGAATCAAGTAATGCAGTTGAATACCTAAAGAAGTACATGTACTCCTGTATCATTAAATTTTCCTACTTTAAGGGAAATCTATAAGCATCTTATACTCATGATATTCTTAATTTCTCTCTAGATTTTTTTTAAAAACACTTTTTTCTGGGTTAGACTTTGCTGGCCCTGTTTCTTGAACCCTAGCTTTCCCTTTTTGTATTTCTTTACATCTCCCTGGATTGACTCTTCAAATACTTTTTTGCAGATTTTTAGGAGGTAGAGTTCACAAATGTCCTTCAAAATTGAATGACTTCACAGACAATTGCTGGTTTTGGAAAGTGTTCTCTATGCAAAATTTCAAACACATGTTTAATTTAGTTATCCCTTATGTACTCTACCATAATAGCATGTCTTTAAAATAAATTTCAAAGAAAATTATGGGAATGAAGGAAAGCGTCGTAGGCAGAGTGAGGTAATGTTTAATTCATCTTAAAGTAAATAAGACCATTCTGAGATGGAGTCACCTTTTGTAATTGTTAAAAGGCATGTATTTATATGGATAAAAGCTAAGAGAAAAGACTAGACATTACACTAATCAACCAGAACAGTTACAATTTTTTAAAAATCTAAACATTTTTCTTAACGGGTTTTTATTCCTTTTTGTTTTCTCCGTATTCAGGTTAAGAATAGCCACACCTTGTGAATAACCAACAAATGGTCTGAATTCATATCTCAGAATGACTTCAACAGTAGAATAAGCACTCCTTCAATGATTCAATATACTAAAAGTAATCACCCTTTCCTATTGAGGTTTTTTTTTTGTGTGTGTGAAATAAATTGTTTGTACTCTGCCAGCTGAGGAAAATAAGCCGTTCTGCTACAATTTTAATGCTCTTCAAAATACTACCTTTACGGCATCTATTAAGAGACTATATTTTCACCCTGGTAATTTCCTTAATATTTTCAACAATCATTACTGCTGCTGAAAGATGAGAATACCATTCTATGTAACTTTTTATATATGTGTGCAAAAAAAAAAATGTGTTTATGAGTCATTGTTCCATGGGTATCCAATGATTCCAACTCTTTTCTCCTCTTGGAAAGAGTAGGTTTGAGCACACACACAAGCTGATATGCCCAATAAAATTGTTTTTATGTACTTATTGTTAGTCCGGATCGCTGTCCAGTGGAGAACTGTGTTCTTTGCAATCGTCATGAGCAGGCTGACACAAGATTTAAGGAGAAGGCTTTGGATTTCTATCTTGGCACTCTCTGGGATTTATGTTCCATTTCCTATTCCTGACTTTCCCAACACCCCGCCCCTTACCACTGAATCCACAGTATCTATTACCATTGTTTTTAAAATTTATTCATCAAGTTAGCATATAGTCCTGTGCTGGGTCATATGAGGGAACACAAAGAATAATAGAAATGCCCATATAATAGTTTATATGCAAGCGGAAGCAACATTTCTCATGGAGTTAGAGAACATTGATGTTGAACTGTGTGGTGTGGATAGTCAATACAATAGGTATTTGGAGAAATAAATGGTCATTCTTGGCTGTAATGGTATACAACTTAGGGTTCTTTGATTGCTAGTGAACAGGAACTAACTGTGCATAATGGAGAGAAAAGGAAAGTTTATTGGAAGGAGGTCATGATATCTTACAAAATCTAGAGGAAGACTAAAGAGCTACCCATGGAAATGACATAATCTAAAGGCTAAGCTGCCTGAGCTGTTTGATTGTGTTATGAGAATGTTGCCCCAGGAAGTAAGTATGCTCCACCTGTTTTTCTGTGTTGTATCACTTCATTCATGCATCAAAATCTCAGGAGAGAAAATGTGACCTTGGATTTAAGTCAAATAACAACTCCTTGGCTAAGGTGGACCGGGGCACCTTGATTTACAACCTACAAAAGCTATTTATGTCTGCTTTGCCTATGATGGAATAATATAAAAGCCAGCTGTTTGAAAGCCACAGGCTGTGAATTATCTCTGTGTTCCTCACTACACCGCTGTTCTTAATTTGGAATCACAAAATGACTATCTAAAGACTGCAAATCTAAAGTTTTCCCACAATATTTACAACTGTAAATTGAATGATTTCTTTTACTATTCCAGATTAGTAAATGACCTAAAGCAACAGGTTTTTTTAATGTTTATTTATTTTTGAGAGAGAGAGAGAAAGACAGAGAGACAGAGCGCAAGCAAGGGAGGGGCAGAGAGAGAGGGAGACACAGAATCCAAAGCAGGTTCTAGGCTCTGAGCTGTCAGCACAGAGCCCGATGTGGGGCTCGAACCCACAAACAGTGAGATCGTGACCTGAGCTAAAATCAGATACTTAACCAACTGAGCTACCCAGGTGGCCCTAAAGCAATAGGTTTTGAATTGGAATTCTAGCTTAGGTGTTTGGTTTGGGATAAATTATTTCCTCTAACTCCTCAGTTTCCTACCTTACAGGGTTATTGTGGAGATTGAGGTCAATTCGTATAAGAACCTATCACAACAGATGCACAAGACAGATGAAAGAGTTTGTATTATTTGCTTATGATTTGAATAAGCAAATGCATCTAGAAAGGCATAACCGGGGAGGGAGATAAAACTCCACTTTTCTGTTAAACAAAATATCTTAGGACTTTGTCCACACTTGCTAAAAATTATTAAGCCAATGCATCCCCTTCAAATTCCTGTTAAATGAGAAAAAGTATAAACTATTTTAGATAGAAAAATAATTATAAGAATTAGAGTTTTCTAAAATGGTTCATGAGAAGAAAATTTCACACAACCTAGTCTTGTATTTTGAGACACGTTCACCCTCCTGTTTCTATTTTGTTTTGTTATTTTAAGGTGATTGGTGGTTGGGGTCAAGTTTACAAAATAATAACATGTCACCTGCTAATGATAATTAGACTATTTGTAACCTCGATCGGGATTCTGTTAGTATATTCAATGTTACATTCTAAGTGTCTTATTGGTGACCTATACTTTGTCACGTTTGAGCACTTTCAGTCCTGAAATCTAATAGGCAAAGAAAGAGTTTGTACTGTAGTGTAGTTATACTAATTTTTACCATGAGGAACTAGGGTTCCTGCTACAAAACGAAGGCAGAGAGATATATATGTGAGACTCACAGAGTGTCTAGAGGTTGCTCACTGGATATCTCTTGGTGCTACCATGCCTAGTGAAAATCGTGGAATATTGAAGCAACCACGGCCTGACAAACATAAGGAAATCCAGGGCATAGGCCCTTTGGAGATGAAAGTTTGGGTCAGCCCAGGAGGCAAACAGCCCAGGCAAGGTGCAGGCCTATGGTAAGTGAAGTCTAAAATTGGCAGTGGAGAAGGGAGATAAATTAATACCTATTATGGCCTTGGAATCAGAAGCATCATTGAGGGGACTTCGGCTTGTTTCAGTAACTATCTTACATTTGGTCTTTGCAGATTTCAGCTCACCACCATATTAAAGGGTTTTATGTAACTGACTGTACTTAATGGAAGGAAAAAGGAGATATGGGTGGTAGGCACAGAGAATGAACTGTATTGGAACAACGCTTATGTACCTCTTCTAATCCTCTCATTCTCATTTTAGCTGTGGAGACTAGTTCCCAAGAAGACTTAACCCAGATGCATTCAGGTGCAGTCTGTCAGTACATTGCCTCAGGCCACCACTGGACACCTCTTACTTCCTGCTGGAGGGCTTCTATTATGCCTAGTCATTAGATATTACAGAGCTATATCAGCATTCATGCTTCTGTAACTAAAAAGTTCAAAGGAGTTAGTGTCCTGTGGCCTGCAGCCCTTGACCAACGGACAAAGAAGATGATTGATAAATGCTTTCTTTTTTCTTCCCTTAATGGATGGATGCTTCTGAGATGCATTTCATGAGGATTTCAGATGTTCTTTGCAGGACTGAGCTCCCTGTTATCTAAAAGTGGTACCCAACTCAATGTGCATTCTTCTATTGACTTTCTCTTCTTTCCCGTCTCTACTCTCTTCATTTTTTTTAAGTTTTTTTAAAGTTTACTTATTTTTGAGAGAGAGAAAGACAGAGACAGAGACAGAGTTTAAGTGGGGAGAGGGGCAGAGAGAGAGGGAGCTTCAGAGAGAATCTGAAGCAGGCTCCAAGCTTCTAGCTGTCCACACAGAGCCCGACGCGGGGCTCGAACACACTAACCGCAAGATCATGACCTGAACCAAATTTGGAGGCTTAACCAACTGATTTGGGGGTACCAACCCAGGTACCCCCACTCTCTCTGACTTTCAATGCTGTTTCCTGGGATCACATTCCCAAATAATTTCTCAAATATGCTTTTTTATCAGTTGCTACTTTTGGAAGAACCTGGACTGAGATAAGAATATAATCTGTATTCATTGAAACTCTTAGAAACCTGTGATTCAAGGTATGCTTTAATTTTCTCACTTTTAAACAGATAAACTTGTCTATTTAATGAATACATTAAATAAATCTGGACTATTTTAAAGCAAATATCTGACACATTTCATCTATATTAGTATGTATCTCTAATATATAAGGCCATTGAAAAATATAACTGATAATCTCACTACTACATTCCTAAAAGTAATATTTTCTTAATATTATCTAATGCCTAATATATGTTTAGTTTTCCCTAATCGTCTCATAAATGTCTTTTTATAGTTAGTTTATTGGAGTCAAGATTATAATAGTTTTGTACATTATATTTGGTCAATCTGTATCTTATAACTCTCTTAACCTCTCACAATTCCTTTTCCTTCCCTCCTTCCTTCCTTCCTTCCTGTCTTTTTCTTTTTTATCCATTTACTTGTTGAAGAAATTGGATCATTTGTCCTGTAGAATTTTCCACATTCTGGTTTTGGTTGCTTGTTTCTTCAAGGTTCCCTTTAAATACCAACGCTTTGAAAAATGTAAGTATCATCCCTGAAAAGTTTACTCTGCAAAATGTGTGCTGCTGATTATCCTGGGAACGGTTTCCATCTCTGCTTCCTTGGTGCTGAATTTCTGGTTTCCGACTTGAGTGCTTTGCATTCTCTAATGAGCTGAGGCAAAGGAGACCTCATTTCCTGTTGACTTGGAGGAAAATGACTTCTTTATTGTAATTGTGCTGAAAATGTACTGTTACTCTGAGATGAATTTAGTTATTTATATCGTGTCTCACTGCATAATGATTTGAGGTGTCCTAAAATATGCATACAAATCAAGAATTTTTAAAAAATGTGTAAGGAATTAAAGGCAAAAGGAACACTAAGGTAGGAAAAATAGATATAAAACTTTAGGTGTCACTCTGAACAGAATGATGGGCACCAGGATACTTTATGTATGTAAAACAGTATTGGTTATTCTCTGTGATTGTAACATATCAATGGTACTACTGTTTGTTCACTACTGTATGCCAGGGTTTATCACCATGTCCAGCCTAAGAAGGGTCAAAAACTAGTTGTTGACTAATGATTTAACTATTTATGCCCAATCACAGAATCTCTATGTGTGGCTGACTGAAGCTACATGAGCCTTACAGACAATATAAAACATAAATTCTATCATGTATGCATTCTTGGTTAAGACTCTATGGGAATAAGAAGACATTGAGAGCAGAGAACATGTAAGAATAAGTTCAGTAGGGTTTCAAAGTTCAGGTTCAAGGGTAAGACAGGGGAGAAAGTTATTTCTAAAGCTTGGAAATAACAATTACTGCTTTCTTTCCATTAAAGAAAAAAATTATATTTATATATGTAAATATATTTTATATATTATAACAGTATTGCAAGAATAAGGAGGAACTTCAAAATTATTTCCCTGAATTATGCCTATATCTTTAAATAGAAAGCAAATAATTTAAAGCCCATTTAAAAGCATTATAAAACACACGACAGACCATTTTTTAAAATTCAAAACAAAACTGAAACATAATGAAAATACTTTAAAAAAATGTTCAGACAATGGGGCACCTGGGTGGCTCAGTCAGTCACGCGTCCGACTTGGGTTCAGGTCATGATCTCATGGTTCATGAGTTTGAGCCCCACATTGGGCTCTCTGCTCTCAGCACAGAGCCACTTCTGTCTCCCTCTTTTTCTGCCCCTCCCCCAGCTCATGCTCTCTCTCTCTCTCTCTCTCTCTGTCAAAAATAAATAAATATTAAAAGATTTTTAATAAATAAATAGATACAAATATTCAGTCAAAAAATTCAGACAAAGTAAGATTTTAATTTTCAGGCACAGTAAAATGAGCCCACACTTTTTTTTCTTATTAGAACCATTGAAGTTTCAGGAGGATTGAATAAAATTAACATATCAGCAAAAGTTTCAAAGGAAAAAATTAACTTGAAAGTCCTTTAAAATGTAAATTGATATATAAATATATAAAATTATAAGCTCTTATGCTGTACTTAGCATTGTCAGGCACTGGAGGCAAGGAAAAAAGAAGCAAACAAATAAACCAACCATAGCTTTTGGTTCTTGCCTGGGAGCTGCTGACAGGAATCCCCTGTCATTATAACATGTAATCAACTTTCCTTAAAGTCTCTTTTCCTTTTGCTTCATTATTTGGATCAAGATATTCTGGTGGCCATAGATCTTTATACTCATAACCATACAAATACCCACGGAATGTTAAGCACAAATATTTTTTTTCCATCAGAGTATACATATATGACAGATTGCAAAAATAAGGAAAATGAAACTAAAATGTAATAAAATGACTTCTGTAGTACACTAAGCCTTCTTGTCTAAGAATTAACCATACTCAAACCCAAGCATTTAGTAGGTTTAGTTTATAAAGGAGCATTTCAAGTAGCAGGACAATAATTCTGGGTTCTTATGTTATGGTATGGTTGGCCATATATTTAAGGCAAAACAAATTTAATTGATTCGATTCATTTCTGTATTCATTAATTCAACAACTTTTTATTGCTCACTACTATAGCCAAATTCTATACTTGGTTCTAGGACTATGGAGGGAAGTAAAGCATATTCCTTTGCTTTAAGAGTAGACAGTAGAAGAGGAAAGAAAAGGACACCTAGGATTACAATTTACTCTGATATGAGCTAAGTTAGGAAGAGGTATGTGGAGGCAGCTTTAGGTGAGCAAATGGGGGATATCAAAGTTGGCCTGAGGTTATGCCTGGGGAGCAAGGGGGAAAGTAAGAACAAAGAACACTTCATGGGGGTAGTGGTAGTCTAGGTTATTTTGAATGGATAAGGGATAAGTGAGAAGGGCATTCTAAGAAAAGGAAAACTGCATTATATATTGGAGGAAATCTAATATATTCCATTTGGCTGGAGTGAAGGATGATTATTGGGAACAATGGAAGTAGAGGATACAGTGGAAAGTGGGAAGCAGATAATATGAAAACCTTGAGGCAAGTTTAAACTCTGTTTGGAGAGCCATTTGTGGATATTTAAGTAAAGGTGTGACATGATTGTATATAAAAACTAGAAAGATGACTCTGGAGCAGTGTGGAGATTCGAAGTGAGTAATAGGGCAACTGGTTGGAAGCTATTGCAGTAAATGAGTTCTGAACATGAGGCACAGCATGCTGAGGGAGACTAGTCGTAATTGGGTTAGGGGGAGAACTTGGAGGCTGATGTTATGTAGGAGGGGAAGGAAAAGAAGTCAAAGGTGATGCTCAGACTTGGACAACTGGATGAATGGTGGTGCCTTTCACTAAGACAGAAAACATCTAAGGAGTGGAAGGTTGGGGGAGAAAATACAGAATTGCATTTTGTTATTGAGTCTGAGATATGCTGTCCAATTATAGATGTTTAGTAAGAAGTTGAATACGAGGGAAACATCAACACTCATGAAGAGGACAGAGAAAGAAAAGTCCATGAGAGAAACTGCAAAGGAGTGACACATGTGGAGAACTGAGAGAGTGTAGTATTACATGGGACACCGCAGGAGAGTTTCAAGAGTAAGAATCCATAAAACCATCACAAGCAGAGAGAGGTCAAGTAAGAAAACAAGTCGTATCCATTGGCTTTAGTTGCCTCAGCATGGGCAATTTCAGTAGAAGCCACATTCTAATAGATTAGAGAGGGAGTCATGGTGAGAAGTGAAGACAGGATGTCAGTCCTCTTTAAAGAAGTCAGGCTATGAAGTGCAGTAGACAGCTTAAACATTAGCAAGGTGGGAATAGGAGAGGCAAGAAAAGATATTTTGATTTCTGATTTTTTTTTATTTCAAAGTGTGAAAATGGTGAGGGGAAAGAACCTATAAAATTTGAAAATAAAGGCACTGAAGAGAAAATGATTGATAGCAAGTCCCTAAGGACCGAGAGGCCACCAACAAAAGACCCAGGCTCAGAAACGGAAGGACATGAAAGGAGAGGACAAATTGAAGAAATTCTGGCTTAAGTGGATAATTCTCTTAGTCAAATGGATGGCTATGTTTGATTTATCTGATATGGTTAGGTAGGCATGGTGTCGAACTTTGATGTCTTGTCAAGAGAGAAGATACAGCAGCAGCTGGTCTCACAATAAGACACATAGTGGATGGGTTATTGATTATCTTAAAATGTTTTGTAACAACTTCTGTCTAATACTTCCAAAGAGCTGTTAATAATCTCATCCATTAAAGAAAATATTGTCATTTTTACTTAATGAAAATGTATTCTCTGCCACAGCTGCTGTTATCTTATCAACATCTGTCCATGCCTTATGGAAGAGTTTGTTTTTCAAATGAAATTGGAATAACAAGCCTGACATTTAATATACTTAATATGCAGTCTGTCTCTTGATGCATCAGTGAATTTATTTTCAATATGAAGTCTGGATGAAAATCTTTGGGTCGTAAAAGGAAATTACAAATACAAATATAGTTTAAATATGGTTCCATAAATAATAATGTCATGAATTTATTAATGGGGTTACTAGTTCATCTGAAGGCTTGTGATAGTGTTCTTTATTCGAACTATGATTTTACTTTAATAATAAAAGATACTTTGTAGATTTGAATACATGTTTGAACTTTTCATTGAACTGTTGTTATAAAAGTCATTTGCTATGATTCACAATGATGTGAATGAACTTAATGGCACTGAACTATATATTTAAAAATGTTTAAATGGTAAATCTATTTTATGTATATTCTACTACAATAAAAAAGTCATTTGCTATATAATTTAATATTATTTAGGCTGGACTTAATTGTGAAAATAAAATAGGAATGGTGAATTAGATACTTTGATGTTGCAATGAAAGGACATTTGAGTGTTAAATCGTATGTGAGTATATGAGAGAAAGGTCGGAGAAGAATGAACGTCCCTACCCACCTCAATTACCCTCTATTGGTATATGTTTAGAAAATATATTTTTAAAATTATCTCCCCCTTAAAATTCCATAGCTAATGAGGAGTATAACTTAAAAAGAATGTAATTTTTCTTTTTTTTCACTCGTTTTTTTCAATATATGAAGTTTATTGTCAAATTGGTTTCCATACAACACCCAGTGCTCATCCCAAAAGGTGCCCTCCTCAATACCCATCACACAAACTCCCCTCCCTCCCACCCCCCATCAACCCTTAGTTTGTTCTCAGTTTTTAAGAGTCTCTTATGCTTTGGCTCTCTCCCACTCTAACCTCTTTTTTTTTTTTTTCTTCCTTCCCCTCCCCCATGGGTTTCTGTTAAGTTTCTCAGGATCCACATAAGAGCGAAACCATATGGTATCTGTCTTTCTCTGTATGGCTTATTTCACTTAGCATCACACTCTCCAGTTCCATCCATGTTGCTACAAAGGGCCATATTTCATAAAAAGAATGTAACTTTTCATAAATTGATCAAGGAAAATAGGAAAGGAAACACAGGCATTCAGCAAGGGGCTGATCCATCTCCTTGGAAGTTTCCTCTCTTTGTTATCTTGGAAGGTAACACGATTGGCAAGAATACACACTTGACACACTTAGGATTTAGCCACCAAAGATTTGAACCATTCAGGTTGCTATAACAGACCCAAAACAAGTTACATAACTGCAGACCCATTAGCAATTACACTCAATCTCCCCTAAGCCCCCACTCACCATAGGCAACCATCTATTTACTTTCTCTTTTTATAGATCTATTCTTGATATTTCATACAAATGAGACCAGATAATATGTGGTCTGACTGGCTGCTTTCACTCAGCAAAATGTTTTCAAGGTTCATCTGTGTTGTAGCATGTATCAGTACTTCATTCCTTTTTATTGCCAAATAATATCCCTTTTATGGGTATACCACATTTTATTTATCCATGAATCTGTTGATGGACATTTGGGTGGTTTCTACTCTTTGGTAATTATGGATAATCCTGATGTGAATATTAATTACATGTTTTTTCACTTATATATGTTTTCCTTTTGAGGGGGGACATTTTCCTGGGAGTGGAATTGGTGATAGCTTTATGTTTAACCTTTTGTGGAATTGCCAGATTGTTTTTCAGAGTGGCATTTTAAATTCCTACCAGCAATGTGAGAGGGTCCCAATTCCCCTCCGCATTTTTGCTGACACTTGTTATTGTCTTTTTATTTTAGTCATCCTAGTCAGTTGGAGGTGATGTCTCATTGTGATCTTGATTTGCGTACCTTTGAAGGCTCATGATTTTGAGCATCTTTTCACATGTTTACTGGCCATTTGACTATTTTCTTTGGAGAAATGTCTATATCACTTGAGTTTTAAATTGGGTTGTTTGTGTTATTGAATTATAATAGTTGTTTATATCTAGAAAGACTAGTTCCTTGCAGATATGTCCCCCCATTCTGTGGGTTGTTTTTTTTCACTTTTTTGATGGTATTTTTTAAAGCAAGAAACATTTAATTTTGATGAATTCCAATTTGATGAGTCAATTTTTTTTTTGTCATTTGTGCTGTGGTGTCATATGTAAGAAGACTTTGACTAAGCCAAGGCCATGAAGTTTTACTCCTATATTTACTCCTATATTCTAAGAATCTTATAGTTTTAGCTCATAAATGTAGGCTACAATCCACTTTGAATTGTTTTTTTGAGTATATTGTGAGGAAGACATCCAAATTCATTCCAGCTGTCCTACTATTATTTGTGGAAAGTCTTTTTTTTTAAAAACTAACTCTTGTTTTTCAAAATTATTTTGACTCTTCTAAGTCCCTTAAATTTCTATGTGAATTTTAGAATTAGCTTGTCAATTTCTGCAAAAAAAAAAAAAAAAAAAGCACCAAATGGGGTTTTGAAGAGGAATTGGATTAAACCTGTAGCTCAGCTTGAGGACCCTGCCATCTTAACAATATTAAGTCTTCCCAACTATGAGCATGGGATGTCCTTCCAGTTATTTATATTTTGTAGTTTCAATATACATAAGTCTTACACTTTTTTCATTATATTTATTTCTAAGGATTTTATTCTTTTTGATGCTATTCTAAATGGAATCGCCTTCTTAATTTCAATTTCAGGTAAAACATTGCCAATGTATAGAAATACAGTTTATTTTTGTATATTAATATTATACTTAAGTAAATATAGAATATGTGTTTCATTCTATTTTATGTGGCCTTTCTATACAGTTACGTGTTCTTATGGTGACCCTTAGAAATCTGAATGATCTGAATGATGATTTAGCAGGTTGCCTAGCTGCCTTTTATATAAATCCTGTATCTACTAATGCCTTACATCAGACAGTAGCAAGTCGGCTTAGGAAGGGAGTTCCCAAAACTGAGGGTTCTTTGGAAATATCTGGGGAATTTTTAAATATACATTCTCCCTCTTTTCATCCTAGGCTGACTGAATCAAAACCTTTAGGGGTGGAGACTAGATTCTGTGCTTTAACAAATATCCCGAGTTCTATCTGTGAACTTTTATTTAGGAAACACTATGTTAAGTTATGCTTCTGGGTGTTATAGTATAGAGTGTAAAGACCTACCAACAACCTTGTTGTGTAATTCTCAATGTGTGGTCTAAGGAACCCCAGGGGAATACCAAGAACCTTTCAGGGGTTCACAAAGTCAAAACTATTTTCATGATAAGGAAGATGTTGTTTTTCTTTTTCACTGTGTTGACTTATGCACTGATGGAGCAAAAGCAATAATAAGTAACATGCTGGTACCTTACCATGACTCGAGACTCCGTGAATAGTCATTGTGTTCTCCACAAGCTCACATAAAAATAAGTAAATAAGTAGGGGCGCCTGGGTGGCGCAGTCGGTTAAGCCTCCGACTTCCGCCAGGTCACGATCTCGCGGTCCGGGTCACGATCTCGGGGTCCGTGGGTTCGAGCCCCGCGTCAGGCTCTGGGCTCATGGCTCGGAGCCTGGAGCCTGTTTCCGATTCTGTGTCTCCCTCTCTCTCTGCCCCTCCCTCATTCATGCTCTGTCTCTCTCTGTCCCAAAAATAAATAAAAACGTTGAAAAAAAAATAAGTAAATAATAAATAGTCTTCTTCACTTAAGCATATCCTTGTTTAAGAGTAGATATTCTTAATGTGATTAAGTCTCAATTCCAGAGAACATTCTTGGTAATAATCCTGTGTGATGAAATGGGAAGTATACATAGAGCTCTCTTGCTGTTTATGAATGTATAATGGTTGTTTTGAAGAAGAGTGTTTGTGCAAATGAGTTGCCAGTTGAACTTGCCACTGTTGTTTTTTTTTTTTTAACTGAACAGAACACCATTAAAAGAGTACTGATGGACAAACTAGAACTATTCAGACTTGGCCAATACTTTCTTGAAAATGAACAACGTGAGTTTGCTACTTCAGGGAGGACAACTGAAATAATTGTTGGCAATAATTAACTCTGATTTTGAAGGAAACGCTAAATTTTGGAAAATTTGTGTCCATCAGCATGAATTTGATGCTTCCCAATAGTTCATTTTTTTAATATTTAAATTTTTTTCATATTTATGTATTTATTTTGAGAGAGAGAGACAGAGCAGGAGCAGGGGAGGGACAGACAGAGAGGAAGAGAAAGAATCTGCACACTGTCAGTGCAGAGCCTGATGCAGGGCTTGAACCCACAAACTACGAGATCATGACCTAAGCCGAAATCAAGATTCAGATACTTAACCAGCTGAGCTAGCCAGGCCTCTCTTTTAAACTAATTTTTTGAAAAAATACTTCTTGTTCATAAATGTTATTTATGTTAACATACTATAGTTTATTATTATTTTTCTTTTCCCCCCAAATTTTTATTTAAATTCTAGTTAGTTAACACACAGTGTAATATTTGTTTTAGTAGAATTTAGTGATTCATCACTCACATATAACACCCAGTGCTCAATACAACAAGGGCCCTCCTTAATACCCATCCCTCATTTAGCTCATCCCCCCACCCACCACCCCTCCGATAAGCCCTGGTTTGTTCTCTACCATTGAGCCTCTTATGGTTTGAGTCCCTCTCCCTTTTTTTCCCCCTTCCCTTAAGCTCACCTATTTTGTTTCTTAAATCCACATATGAGTGAAATCCAATGGTATCTGTCTTTCTCTGACTGATCTATCTCACTTAGCACCCAACCTCTCTAGCTGCATCCACGTCATTGCAGATGCAGTTTATTATTATTTTTCAAAGAGTAAATTAAAGCATAGGCTTTCAGAAGGGCAAATACTTAATGATCCCACTTATATGAAGTATTCATATTGTCAAAGTGAAGAATAAAATGGTGTTTCTGGGGTCTAGGAGCAGGGGGAAATGGGGAGTTGCTATTCAACTGGTATAAAGTTCCATGTACGCAAGATGATGAAGTTCTATAGACCTGCTTTATACCACTGTGCTTATAGTTAACCATACTGTACTATACACTTAAAAATTTGTTAAAAGGGTAGGTCTCATGTTGACTGTACTTAGCATAGTAAAAAAAGAAAAAGGAAAAGTCAAAAAACAAACACAAAAACATAGGATTTCATGTTAGAAAGACCAGAGCCAAAGTCATTTGTTGTGACTTTGGGAAATTTTTTATGTAATCTCTCTGAGACTCAATTTCCTTCTCTGCCCATGAGGAAAATATCAAGAAATCTTAAAGGCTTACTTTGAGTATTGAATAAAATGAGGTAAAATATTTAAAGAACACAGTATAGTTACAAGCATATAAATGGCACATTATAATAATGTCATTTTTTAAGTATTCCTTCTTTTCAAGATTCTTTAAATTTTACTCCAGCATTATAGAAAACATTGGAAACAGTGTCTGCACTATGATGTTTCAGAGATGACTTTTCTATGGCACAATATATTACAAAAGGTTTCCTCAAACTTTATAGAAATTATTTGCCCCATATGTGCTAGGGACAACTGAAAAGGACAAAGTAATGTCTAATGTGTGCAAATTAATTCATTTAACACAAGACTAAATCTCAAAATATTGGAGAATAAAATTAAAAACCTTTACTACTCAAGTATGAAATACTTGATACAGATACAGGTAGTCATTCATTCATTCACTCATTCTTTATAATAATTTCACTGAGTTCATACTGAGTCAGGCAATGCTAGGTACTAGTAATCCAAAGGTGGGCTACACAATTTGCCTCCAAATAATTTATGGTTGCTGAGTGAGAGCCACACATTCAAAGAAGCCAGTGGAGTGTTATAGGAACCATGTAGAAAGGTCTAGAGTGGAGAGAGGGAGTACCAAAGATGGTAAGTTATTTTGCCTACAGGAGATGAATGGCAGTCAAAAGAGGTTTTCCAGGAGGTGATGAGCTAAATCTGAAAAGATATATGTATTTTCCTAGTGGGTTTTGGCAGTGGGGGTTAAGGAGAGCATTCTAGAGAAAATAGACAATGTAAGCAAAGTCACAAAGGTGTGAAATAGCATGACATCCTTTAGGAAATGCTGTTAAGTTTCACATGATTGGAAGAGGATTTGAAGATAGGTGGTAAGAAATAAGCAATGGCTATAAGAGGGAGAGCCCTATATGTTTTCCTATAAATGAGTCACTAAAAGACAAAATAAAGATCCACGTCTACTTTCTCATTCCACCCAAATCCACCTAAGATATATTTCCAGGAACAGTACTCCAGATTTCAAAAGTATTTTTTAGATGAAATTTAGAAAGTTCTCTAAAAGTACTTAAAAACAATCATACCTACTTCAAAAGATGCTCGAATATGGTGGGAAGATTTCTAAACAGTGGGTTTGAATTTATTCTTGTGACTCCCAGTGCTTTTTCTGGCACTTTTTCTATGATGAACATCTGCTTGAATCATTTTAGTTCTTATGAAATTTTGCTTATCCACAGAGAGAAATACATACTGTTGGTTCAATTCCAACATGTAGTTTCTTCCTGAGATTTTGAAAAAAGAACAAAAAGAAGCTATTAAGTTGATGTGGTACCTAAGAAACTTAAAATATCAATGAAAGGAGACGTTTAGGGTTGAGCATTTGGAAATATTTAGAAATTCCATACACAACGGGAATAATGATGATAGTAGTGATGATGGGGCCCTAATATAATTTCTGAAAACTTTTGTTGGTCATATTTTCCATTGAACAAGAAGCTAATCTTTATAGCTGAGAAAAGAAAACAACAACAAAAACATCAATAAAATAAACTTTAAAAAAAGATATAACTCTGTTTTATCCTTACACGTGAAAAGGTTTGTGAAAGCCTCAATGAAGTACAATGAGTTGAGCTGAACATACTTAGCAGGAGGGCTCAATTACACACGCCAAAAGTTATAAGGGAGACAAGGGAAAGGCAAGGTGATATAAAATGCCATGTTCCACCACTTTGAAGCTCTTCCTTTAGATCCTATATTCCTCTATCAGTGACATACTAAGCCAAGAATCAGAAACATCAGTGTTTCTTATTATGAAGGAAAAATCTCCTTGAGAATATTGAGCACCTAGGTAGAGTGGTATCTGAAGTGTACATTATAGGTAGACATATTGCCACTTCAAAAATAAATGGTAGATGTTCATCCATTTATTTATAAAGATTGATGAAGAGTTAACTCAAGATGAACAGATCAACCAATGAAATATACTAAGGAGTCCAGAATCAGATCCATGTATAATTGGAAACTTTATTTATGACAAAGCTACTCTTGCAGATAACTATAGACAAGAAGGGCTTTTAAAATAAATTATGTTGGATAACTGATTATACAAATGAAAAATACTGAAAATGAAATGCTACCTTACATATATAATGTATTAATTATCTGTTCCTGTGCACCAAAGTAGCCCCAAGTGTAGGACTCCAAACAGTAAATAGATATTGATTTCACAGTTAATACAGGTCAGAAATTCAAGAACAGTTTATTTGGTGATTCTGCCTCGGAGTCTCTCATGGGGTTGCAGTCAAATGTTAGCCAAGTGCTACAGTTTTCTGAAAGCATGACTGAAAGGGGAGGATCCACTTCTAAGATGGCTTATCAGTATGGCTGTTGTCAACCAGTCCCTCACTGGCTCTTGGTTGGGGGGTTCTGTTCCGCACTGCATGAACTACCTTATAGGACTGTTTGAGCATTCTCACAACATGGCAGTTGGTGACTCCCATAACTATCATAATTAGTGACATGAAAAAGAGCAAAGTGGAAACTTCAAGGCCTTTCATTATCTAGGTGCAGAAGTCAAATACCATCATTTCTGTGTATCCTATTTACTACTCAGGTTAGCCTTATTCAATGTGGGGAGACACACAACAGTATGAATAGGAGGCAGGGATTATTGGAGACTGTCTTGGAAGCTGGCTGCCGCATACAAAAAACAAATTATAGGTAGATTTGAGAATTCTATACTATTTTTATAAGACAATCTATGAGGGAGGAGCCAAGACGGCAGAACAGCAGGGAAGTTTGTTTCTGTGTCTCACGTCCTTGAAATATAGCCAGATCAACACTAAACCATCCTGCACACCTAGAAAACTGATTGGAGGGTCAACACAACAATCTGTACAACCTGAACCACAGAATTCAGCAGGTATGCGGCACGGAGAGGTGAACTTGGGGAGTGAGAAGCCGTGGGAAGGGAGGTGCTTTTGCAGGTGGAGAGAGGACAGAGACGGGGTAGGTGAGAGAATATGGAAAAAGCACCCCTATCCAAAAGCAGCTGGAAAGAAAGTGGAAAATTGGAAACAGCCACAGGAACTAAACTAAAAAGGGAGAAAGGAGAAAGGAGAAAGGAGAGGGTTTAAATTCCATTAAGACTGTAAACAAGGGGAGCGCAAAGGCTGCAACTCCACAGCTCAATACCTGGCGGTGCTCTGGTGGGAAGGGCGAATCCCCAGGAGCAGAGTGGGGTCCGGGAGGTTCTCGGGCAACACAGGGAAAAGCGGTTCCTCTGCTGGAAGGACATTTGGTAGAGACTTGTGAAGCCACCTGGTCCCAGCAGACCCCAGAAAACGGCCACATTCGCTGGTGCTGGAACAAGGTTGTTAAAGGTGAAGCATGGTGCCAGATGTGTGTTGTGATTTTCCATAATCCCTGAAATGCAGCTGCTGCACTATCTCACAAAATTTTTCTGGGGCAGGCTGGCACCTGGCTGCAGTCTCAGGGCACCAGCAGCAGCAGGGTCCAGCAAGAGTTCTTGGGTGCAGCCAACATTTGGCCATTGCTCATTTGGCCATCACTCAGTGAGACCCTCCTGCAGAGTGGTGGAACAGGTCAAAGCTGCCGTCCTTCAGAAGTAAGGGGCCGGGAAAACAGCCGCATCTGACACAAAACTCGGGAAAGAGGTAGTGCCTGGGGCCTGGTCACAGTGAAAAAGTGGGAAGTGGAACAAAGCTGAAGACAGAGCACTGGTGCACGACTGCTGATTGGGGAGAACAGAGTTCCGATACTAGAGACTGGGGAGCTGGGTGATGCCATCTTCACTGCTCCCACACATGCACATACGCACCTATGAGCCCCACAACAATTCACCCCAGGAGGCTAGCAGCGCCATCTAGTGGAGAACGGAGCGGTTACACTGAGCCCCGCCCAACTGGGTCAACTTCTCTCTTCAAGAACACAAGTCCCACTGCCAGTTTAGTTTATGGACTATAAAGTGCCACATAGACTGACTTCTAGGGGAAAACGAAATAATTTCAGCCCTGCTTCAATCTGTTAGCAGGTCCATCTATTCAATTTTCTTTCTTTTTTTTCTCTTTTTCATTTCTTTTCTAGTTCTTGAATACAGAAAGAGAAAAAATTCATTTTTATTTTCAATTTTTACTAAAAATATTTTTCTTTAAATTTTTTACTATATTTTTTATTTTCATGTAAAATTTTTCAAATTCTATTTTACTTTCATCATTTTATCTACTTCAGTGTATTCACTTTTTCAAATTTTCAAACGATTTCCTTTTTTCTTTTCCTTTCTTCTCTTGTTTCTTTTCTTTTTCTTGAATGCAGAAACTTAATTTTCACTTTAAATTTCTATTAGAAATATTTGTTTTTAATTTTTTTACTATACTTTTTGCTTTTATGTAAAATTTTTCAAATTCTATTTTACTTCCATCATTTTATTTTAGTCTATTTCAGAGTATTCACTTTTTCAAATTTTCAATTTCCTTTTTATCTCTTTTTTATATTTTTCATTACTTTTCTTTTTCTTGAATACAGAAAGAGAAAAAAGCTATTTTTATTTTTAATTTTTATGAAAAATATTTTTCTTTAATTTTTGTTCTACTGTAATTTTACTTTTGTGTAAATCTTTTCAAATTCTATTTTACTCCCATTACCTCATTTTAGTCTACTTCAGTGTACTCATTTTTCAAATTCTCAAATTATTTCCTTTTTTTTCCTTTTTACTCCTCCCTTTGATTCTTTAATCTGTCAAACCACTTTCAAAACCTAGACCAAAACTCACCAAGGATCTACCTTCATTTATTCGATTTGTGTGTGTGTGTGTGTGTATACTTAATTTTTTTATTTTAATTTTTTTATTTTAATTTTTTTTAATTTTAATTTTTTACCTCATTAATTCCTTTTCTCCCTTCAAAATGACAAAATGAAGAAATTCACCCCAAAAGAAAGAGCACGAAGAAACAACAGCCAGGGATTTAACCAACACACATACAAGCAAGATGTCTGAAACAGAATTTAGAATCAGGATAATAAGAGCACCAGCTGGAGTCAAAAATAGATTAGAATCCCTTTCTGCAGAGATAAAAGAAGTGAAAAATAGCCAGAATGAAATTAAAAATGTTATAACTGAGCTGCAATCATGGATGGATGCAGTGGTGGCAAGGATAGACGAGGCAGAACAGAGAAAAAGAGATACAGAGGACAAACTTATAAAGAATAATGAAGCAGAAAAAAAGAGGGAGACTAAGGCAAAAGAGCATGATTTAAGAATTAGAGAAATCAGTGACTCATTAAAAAGGAACATGAGAAGCATAGGGGTCCCAGAAGAGGAAGAGAGAAAAAGGGGTAGAAGGTTTATGTGAGCATATCATAGCCGAAAACTTTCCTAACCTGGGGAAAGACACAGACATCAAAATCCAGGAAGCACAGAGGACTCCCATTAGATTCAACAAAAACCAACCATCAGGAAGGCATATTATAGTCAAATTCACAAAATACTCAGGCAAGGAGAGAATCATGAAAGCAGCAAGGGAAAAAAAGCCCCTAATGTACAAGGGAAGACAGATCAGGTTTGCAGCAGACCTATCCACAGAAACTTGGCAGGCCAGAAAGAAGTGACAGGATATATTCAATGTGCTGAATCAGAAAACCATACAGCCAAGAATTCTTTATCCAGCCAGGCTGTCATTCAAAATAGAAGGAGAGATTAAAAGTTTCCCAGACAAACAAAAATTAAAGGAGTTTGTGACCACTAAACCAGCCCTGCAATTTTAAGAGGCACTCTCTGAGGTGAGAAAAGACAAAAAAAAAAAAAAAAAAAGACCAAAAGCAACAAAGGACCAGAGAACACCACCAGAAACTCCAACTCTACAAGAATCAAAATAGCAATAAATTCTTATCTTTCAGTACTCACTCTAAACGTAAATGGACTCAATGCTCAACAAAAAACATAGGGTAACATAATAGATAAGAAAACAAGATCCATCTTTTTGCTGTTTACAAGAGACCCACTTTAGACCTAAAGTCACCTTCAGATTGAAAGTAAGGGGATGGAGAACCATTTATCATGCTAATGGTCAACGAAAGAAAGCCAGGGTAGCCATACTTATATCAGACAAACTAGACTTTAAAATAAAGACTGTATCAAGAGATGCAGAAGGGCATTATATCATAATCAAGGGGTCTATCCCCCAAGAAGACCTAACAACTGTAAACATTTTATGCACCAAATGTGGAACACCCAAATATATAAAGCAATTAATAACATACATAAAGAAACTCATCGATAATAATACCATAATAGTAGGAGACTTCAACACCCCACTCACAGCAATCAACAGATCATTTAATCAAAAAATCAACAAGGAAACAATGACTCTGAATGACACACTGGACCTGATGGACTTAACAGATATGTTTAGAACATTTCATCCTAAAGCAGCAGAATATACATTCTTCCCCAGTGTACATGGAACGTTCTCCAGAATAGACCATATACTGGGACACAAATCAGCCCTAAGTAAGTACAAAAAGATTGAGAGCATACCGTGCATATTTTCAGACCACAATGCTATGAAACTCGAAATCAACCACAAGAAAAAAATTGGAAAGGTAACAAATACTTGGAGACTGAAGAACATGCTACTAAAGAATGAATGGGCTAACCAAGCAGTTAAAGAGGAAATTAAAAAGTATATGGAAGTCAATGAAAATGATAACACCACAACTCAAAACTTCTGGGATGTAGCAAAGGCAGTCATAAGAGGAAAGTATATAGCAATCCAGGCCTTCCTAAAGAAGGAAGAAAGATCACAGATACACAGCCTAACCTTTAGTCTTAAGGAGCTGGAAAAAGAACAGCAAATAAAACGCAAAACCAGCAGAAGACAGGAAATAACAAAGATTAGAGCAGAAATTAATGCTATTGAAACCAAAAAAAGACATTAGAACGGATCAATGAAACCAGAAGCTGGTTCTCTGAAAGAATTAACAAAATGAATAAACCAGTAGCCAGTTTGATCAAAAAGAAAAAGGAAAGGACCCAAATAAATAAAAGCAAGAATGAAGGAGGAGAGATCACAACCAACACAGCAGAAATAAAAACAATAATAAGAAAATATTATGAGCAATTATATGCTAATAAATTGGGCAATCTGGAAGAAATGGACAAATTCCTAGAAACGTATACACTACTGAAACTGAAACAGGAGGAAATAGAAGATTTGAACAGACCCATAACCGGTAGGAAATCAAATTAGTGATCAAAAATCTTCCAAAAAACAAGATCCAGGGCCAGATGCCTTTCCAGAGTAATTCTACCAAACATTTAAGGAAGAGTTAACACCTATTCTGTTGAAACTGTTCCAAAAAATAGAAATGAAAGCAAAACTTCCAAACTCTTTCTATGAAGCCAGCATTACCTTGATTCCAAAACCAGACAGAGACCCCACTAAAACTATAGACCAATTTCCCTGATGAACATAGATGCAAAAATCCTCAACAAGATATTAGCCAACTGGATCCAACAATACATTAAAAAAAATTACTCACCACAACCCAGTGGGATTCATACATGGGATGCAGGGCTGGTTCAATATCCACAAAACAATCACATCAATAAAAGAAAGGACAAGAACCATATGATCCTCTCAATAGATTCAGAGAAAGCATTTGACAAAATGCAGCATCCTTTCTTGATAAAAACCCTCAAGAAAGTAGGGATAGAAGGAGCACAGCTCGAGATATAAAAGCCATGAAAGACCCAACGCTAATATCATCCTCAATGGGGAAAAACTGAGAGGTTTCCCCCTAAGGTCAGGAAAAACACAGGGATGTCTACTCATGCCACTGTTATTCCACATAGTATTGGAGTTCTCAGCCTCTGTAATCAGACAACACAAAGAAATAAAAGGCATCCAAATCGGCCAGGAGGAGGTCAAACTTTCACTCTTCACAGATGACATGACTCTCTATATGGAAAACCCAAAAGATTCCACACACACACACACACACACACACACACACACACACACTGCTAGAACTGATTCATGAATTCAGCAAAGTTGCAGGATATAAAATTAGTGCAGAGAAATCGGTTGCATTCCTACACACCAACAATGAAGCGACAGAAAGAGAAATCAAGGAATCAATCCCATTTACAGTTGCAGGAAACACAATAAAATACCTAGGGATAAACCTAACCAAAGGGGTGAAAAATCTATACACTGAAAACTACAGAAAGCTTATGAAAGAAATTGAAGAGGACACAAAAAAAATGGAAAAAGATTCCATGCTCCTGGATAGGAAGAACAAATATTGTTAAAATGTCAATATTACCCAAAGCAATCTACATATTCAATGCAATCCCTATCAAAATAACACCAGCATTCTTCACAGAGCTAGAACAAATAATCCTAAAATTGTATGGAACTGGAAAAGACCCGAATAGCCAAAGCAATCTTGAAAAAGAAAACCAAAGCAGGAAGCATCACAATCCCAGACTTGAAGCTACACTACAAAGCTATAATCATCATGACAGTATGGTACTGGCACAAGAACAGACTCTCAGATCAAGGCAACATAACAGAGAACCCAGAAATGGACCCAGAAACATATGGCCAACTAATCTGATTAAAGCAGGGAAGAATATCCAATGGAATAAAGGCAGTCTCTTCAGCAAGTGGTGATGGGAAAACTGGACAGTGACATGCAGAAAAATGAACCTGGACCACTTTCTTACACCATACACAAAAATAAACTCAAAATGGATGAAAGACCTAAATGTAAGACAGGAAGCCATCAACATTCTCGAGAAGAAAGCAGACAAAAACCTCTTTGATCTTGGCCATAGCAACTTCTTACTCAACACATCTCTGGAGGCAAGGGAAACAAAAGCAAAAATGAACTACTGGGACCTCATCAAAATAAAAACTTCTGCACAGTGAAGGGAACAATCAGCAAAATTAAAAGGCAACTGACAGAATGGGAGAAGATATTTGCAAATGACATTATCAGATAAAGGGTTAGTATCCAAAATCTATAAAGAACTTATCCAACTCAACCCCCAAAAAACAAATGATCCAGTGAAGAAATGGGCAAAAGACATGAATAGACACTTCTCCCAAGAAGACATCTGGATGGCCAACCGACACATGAAAAAATGCTCAACGTCACTCATCATCAGGGAAATATAAATCAAAACCACAATGAGATATCACCTTACACCAGTCAGAATGGCTAACATTAACAACTGAGGCAACAACAGATGTTGGCGAGGATGCAGAGAAAGAGGATCTCTTTTACATTGTTGGTGGGAATGCAAGCTGGTGCAGCCACTCTGGAAAACTCCATTTTATGGAGGTTCCTCAAAAAATTAAAAACAGAACTACCCTATGACTCAGCAATTGCACTACTAGGCATTTATCCAAGGGATACAGGTGTGCTGTTTCGAAGGGGCACATGCACCCCAATGTTTATAACAGCACTATCAACAATAGGCCAAGTATGGAAAGAGCCCAAATGTCCATCGATGGATGAATGGGTAAAGAAGGATGTTGTATATATATATAGAATGGAGTATTACTTGGCAATGAAAAAGAATGAAATCTTACCATTTGCAACTACGTGGATGGAACTGGAGGGTGTTATGCTAAGTGAAATTAGTCAGTCAGAGAAAGACAAAAATCATATCAATTCACTCATATGAGGACTTTAAGAGACAAAACAGATGAATATAAGGGAAGGGAAGCAAAAATAATATAAAAACAGGGAGGGGAAAAAACAAAAGAGACTCATAAATATGGACACCAAACTGAGGGTTACTGGAGGGATTATGGGAGAAGGGATGGGCTAAATGGGTAAGGGGCACTAAGGAATCTACTCCTGAAATCATTGTTGCACTATATGCTAACTAATTTGGATGTAAATTTTAAAAAATAAAAAATAAAATTAAAAAAACTAAGACAATCTATGAAAATATATTTATGATCTCAAAGCAAAAATTTCTCAAACAAGAAAAAAAATACTTAAATAACAGAAGACAGGATTGATTAATTCAATTACATTAAAAATAAGACTTCTGGGATCACATGGATGGCTCAGATGGTGAAGCATCCAACTCTTGATTTGGCTCAGGTCATGATCTCACAGTTCGTGAGATTGAACCTCACATCAAGATCTGTGCTGGCAGCATGGAGCCTGCTTGGGATTCTCTGTCTCTCTTCTCTCTCTGCCCCTCGCCCACTTGCACGCACTCCCTGTCTCTTAAAATAAATAAATAAACTTTAAAAAATACTTCTATTTATCAAAAGACAGCATATAGAAAGTGAAAACAACGACAAATAGAATATATCATAACAAATGTAATTAAAACATTAATATGTAGAATATATAAAGAACAGTAAACCAATACTAAGAAGATAAACAACCCAGGGGTGCCTGATTGGCTCAGTCCGTTAAGCAGCTGACTCTTGATTTCAGCTCCGGTCATGATCTCATGGTTTGTGAGTTTGAATCCTGTGCTGACAGTGCGGATCCTGCTTGGGATTGTCTCTCCCTTTCTCTCTCTGCCCGCACCCCCCCCCAAGAATAACTAAATAAATTTAGAAAAATTTAGAAAAAAAAGGTAAACAATCCAAAACAAAAATGAACAAAAATATTTGAGCAAGCTCCTCACTGAAGAAAGAATGCTTTATGAACATAAAAATATGGTCAACTTCATCAATAAGAAAGATTGTGCAAATTATAGCCAAAGTGCGATGCAATCCATTTGATCGCACATCCATTTGATTTGCAAAAACTAAAAAATCTGACAAAATCAACTCACTATGATGTGGAGCTATGAAAACGCTTACACATGGCTAGCAGATGTTTAAAGGGCATGGCCGGTTTGGATAACAATTTGACCTTATGTAGTATAACTGAGGATATGCATACTCAATGACTCAGCAATTCTTCTGCGGAAAATAGTATATATCCACCAAACAACATGTGCAGGTAGCTTTGTAGAATCACTGTGATAGCAAAAAACTGGAAACAACTCAAATGGCCAACAGTAGAGTGGATAAATAAATTATAGGATATTTATACTACTATACAGCTGTGGGAGGTTGTGTGATAAGCTGAAGGGAGTTTAACAAAAAAGAGAGACACTATATCATATTAAAATGCCCATCAGTAAGGAGGGGAAGGTTGATAGTAAAAAGAGACAAGTGGAACCTTCCATTTCTTCATTCATGATGAGGGAGGTAAGAATGGGTGTGTATTTATTTCGAAGATATTTATTGTGTACCTACTATCTGCCAGGCCCTGTTGTTGATACAAGGGATACAGGTAGATTTGAAAATCGGGTGATGGGAATTTGATGGATGTCTCGGTAAAGACTTCCATTTCTTTCTGAGGTGGGTGGTAAAGTCATCTCATGAGAGTCGGGGAAAAGCCTGGGGCTTGATGTGTGAGGAGAATGAAGAGTTCCAACTATGTGGTTAACAGGAAAGCAAGATAACAAAGGGAGCAGTCAGGTTAGGCAATGTTGAGAATCCAGTTAAGGTTATTGAATTTAAAGGCAGAATTTCTAGTTGTTTCATTTTCTGCAGTAATACTCGATGACGATACATTGTTCTAGGGTTTTTTACTGGCAGGTTGTGACAAAGATATACCGGGGTAGAAGAACTTACAACACTGGTAAGAGGTTATTGAAAATGACAGAGTATGGGTACCAGTGAGTTTGATTGTTAAGTAAAATTCCGAAGCAGAGTTTACCATTTAAGTGTATCCAGGAATCCAGTAATACTATTACACATGTATCTGATGAGGAATACTGGGATTTAAAACCACAAGTACCCCGAAGTTAACGCTCAGCTGGAAAGAAACTCATCAATGAGAGACAGGTGGTGGAAAGGGTCCTGCAGATATATTCTGCCCCCTTCCATCCTCTGGCTGTTTGGAGATGCAAAAAGTCCATGTGACACTTAAGTTGTGTTTCCTTATAAAACTACAGCCAGGTCAGTAATGCACCGCCTCATCTTTTCCTTTCTTCATCTCCCCGCTTCATTTTCCTTTTTACCTTCTTCTTGTTCCCCTGGAATTTGACTTCTTGATAAAAAAGCATGGAAGCGTTCTTTATTGTTGCTCTGTTTTTAAGAGTACTCAGGGAAAGACAAAATGAAATTTTTTTTCTTCTGAATTTGGAGGTCTTTTTAGCAATTCAGGAAGGGGAAGGGGAGGGCAGGGAAGAGATGAGACAGAAATGAGAAGATGAGAAAGGAGCCAAACAGATAGTATGAGGCTGGGTTCTATTTGCAGTGAGGTAGCAGTGAAAAATCCCCGACAGTGGATGGGATGCCTGAAGGATTTTTTAATAACTAGGATGCCTATTATTAGATGTAAGATGCTGATCTTCCTTCAATGTGAAGTCTCCCCAACCCTCTCTTCCCCCCAAATTTAGTAAATTATATCACACACGGATATGTTTTATTAGTTTTCTTATTTTGTGGCACTATAACAAAAGACTGAGTTTCATATCTGGGTTAACACGACCTGTAACAAGAAATATTGCCAGATGGAAAGGTTAGCCATCAGCTAAGCTAATTCAAAGGGCAAAAAGTTGGAAGCCAGAAGGACCAAGAAAATGCTAGACCTTGGTAATTTTTAGAAAACTGAAGAAAAGTTTTATACTGACATAGGCATGGAATGGGATGATGGAAGAAATCTGATTCAGACAGTAGGGGGACTGGGGATCCCACACATCACCTGGGCTGCATATAAAACTCGTACTTTGTCAAGCAGTGTTCCTTGTCAGAGGCTACTACTGCAATGATACTGATTTTTATTTTTTCAGATAAGCAAAAAACAAATGAATAAATGCAGAAGTCTTTTTTAGGAAAGAGGATACATTTATTTCTTTAATCAAGAAGGATTTACGAGGCTATATATTGATGTTAGAATTGAATTACTGTTGATGCCACTTCCAGATACGAGCTTTTGTTACTGTGACTGTCAATAGCTGGGAACTACCATTTGAGAGACAATTGATTCAGTTCCGTGCAGCTGTATTAAGCATGCCATAAACTGTTTACAAAAATCTTTGTTTTCAAAAGTTTGTGGTTGGAGGTGTCTGTGCTAATCTATTATAGGTAGTGTGACTATTCTAAATAGGGCAAAAAAGTTACCATGTCTACTAAAAAGACTATACTGTAAATGTTGGAAGTTATTTCTTCTCGTTCTGGTACATATTTATACTTCCTAATTTATTAAACAAGTGATCCTTTTCTAGAATACAATCACATGCATTTGATATGTATAGAAAAAAATGACAAAAATCTTGCTAAGATCTTTTGTAAGTCATGCATGTCAGTGAGTTCACACATACCTGACATTTCCTAAATCAAAGTGACAGTTGAAGCTGCCTGTCATTTTTAGCAGAATTCAAAATAACTCATATAAAAATGAATTATGAGCAAGGCAGTAGGACTACACATATTGCTCTCACAAATAATTTGTGTGAAAGAAGTATATCTCATTTTTTTATCTTTGGATTGAGAAAATATTTCTTAGTGACACTGCAGTGACCTAAGGTCATAGACCCCTGCAAATCAAATGTCAGTTTAAGTTGCTATATTCATCTAGAAATGTATGTGATTTAGCAATGTGATTTACTTCTATCAGTAGGTAAAAAAAAAAAAAACAACAACAACATCTTTTCATTTTTCACTCAGAGTGTAATGGTAGCACTTCACTTTTTAAAAAACACCTTTTGTAAAGTGCTATCTGATAAGATAGGAACCCTATAATTTCCTTTAATGTTATTTAGCAAGGAAACAGTTTGGTGAGGTGGGAAGGGACATAGGACCTGGAATAAGATGCTCTTGGTTTTGAATACCATGCACTAACTTGATATGTGAGCTTATATTTCCATATTTGAGTTTCCTCATTTTTTAAATGCAGACACTAAGAGTAGCTACTGCAAAGTATTATTGTAGCAAGTCAATGTTATATTGATCAGCATTTTGGCTGGAACATAGAAGAACATATCTATTATTATCATCATTATTATCAACTTTCAAAGAATATTAAATGTAGTGATCAAAAGTCATACTCCTAACATGATTTTTTCTTTTTTTTTTTTAACGTTTATTTATTTTTGAGACAGAGAGAGACAGAGCATGAACAGGGGAGTGGAAGAGAGAGGGAGACACAGAATCTGAAACAGGCTCCAGGCTCTGAGCTGTCAGCACAGACAGAGCCCGACACGGGGCTCGAACTCATGGACCGTGAGATCATGACCTGAGCCAAAGTCGGACGCTTAACCGGCCAAGCCACCCAGGCGCCCCTAATATGATTTTTTCAAACTGCGTATTCTCCCACCTTACAATCCCTGAATTCTTCCAATCCTTACACTGTATCTTCTCCTCCCTTCCCAAAAATCTTTGGGCTGTATTATTAATATATTAAATCACATCCTGAAAATCAATTTTTTATGATATGAATATCTGAGGGCCCATACACAAGTCCCTTGTTTTTCTAAAACGTATGTTTTTATCCGGTATGTATACATGAAGCTTTGTTTAATCCTGAAACTTGCTGGCCCTGATGATAAAAAGAATGCCATTAAATTCTTTGTATATTAACTCTTGAAACTAAATATACTTTTCAACACCTAAATATGACACAACAGTGCTTGCTTTGGCAGCACATATACTAAGGTTGGGGAGATACAGAGAAGATTAGCATGTCCCCTGTGCAAGGATGACACTCGGGTTCGTGAAGCGTTCCATATTTTTGATATTAGCCAACTGGATCCAACAATACATTAAACAAATTATTCACCACAACTAAGTGGCATTCATATCTGGGATGCAGGGCTTGTTCAATATCCACAAAACAATCACATCAATAAAAGAAAGGACAAGAACCATATGATCCTCTCAATAGATGCAGAGAAAGCATTTGACAAAATGCAGCATCCTTTCTTGATAAAAACCCTCAAGAAAGTAGGGATAAAAGGAGCATACCTCGAGATCATAAAAGCCATATATGAAAGACCCAACGCTAATATCATCCTCAATGGGGGAAAACGGAGAGCTATCCCCCTAAGGCCAGGAACCAGACAGGGATATCCACTCTCGCCACTGTTATTCCACATAGTATTGGAAGTCTTAGCCTCTGTAATCAGACAACACAAAGAAATAAAAGGCATCCAAATCAGCGAGGAGAGGTCAAACTTTCACTCTTTGCAGATGACATGATTCTGTATGTGGAAAACCCAAAAGATTCCACCAAAAAACTGCTAGAACTGATTCATGAATTCAGCAAAGTTGCAGGATATAAAATCAGTGCAGAGAAATCGGTTGCATTCCTATACACCAGCAATGAAGCAACAGAAAGAGAAACCAAGGAATTGATTCCATTTACATTTGCACCAAAACCCATAAAATACCTAGGAATAAATCTAACCAAAGAGGTGGAAAATCTATACACTGAAAACTACAGAAAGCTTGTGAAAGAAATTGAAGAAGGCATAAAAAAGTGGAAATATGTTCCATGCTCCTGGATAGGAAGAACAAATATTGTTAAAATGTCAATAATGCCCAAAGCAATCTACATATTCAATGAAATCCCTATCAAAATAACACCAGCAATCTTCATAGAGCTAGAACAAACAATCCTAAAATTTTATGGAACCAGAAAAGACCCTGAATAGCCAAAGCAATCTTTAAAAAGAAAACCAAAGCAGGAGCCATCACAATCCCAGACTTCAAGCTGTATTACAAAACTGTAATCATTAAGACAGTATAGTACTGGTACAAAAACAGGCACTCAGATCAATGGAACAGAATAGAGAACTCCGAAATGGACCCACAAACGTATGGCCAACTAATCCTTGACAAAGCAGGAAAGAATATCGAGTACAATAAAGATAGTCTCTTCAGCACGTGGTGCTGGGAAAACTGGACAGCGACATGCAGAAGAATGAACTTGGACCACTTCCTTACACCATACACAAAAATAAACACAAAATGGATGAAAGACCTAAATGTAAGACAGGAAGCCATTGAAATCCTCGAGGAGAAAGCAGGCAAAAACATCTTTGACCTTGGCTGCAGCAACTTCTTACTCAACACATCTCTGGAGGCAAAGGGAAACAAAAGCAAAAATGAACTATTGGGACCTCATCAAAATAAAATCTTCTGCACATTGAAAGAAGCAATCAGCAACCAAAAGGCAACCGATGGAATGGGAGAAGATATTTGCAAATGACATTATCAGATAAAGGGTTAGTATCCAAAATCTATAAAGAACTTATCCAACTCAACCCCCAAAAAACAAATGATCCAGTGAAGAAATGGGCAAAAGACATGAATAGACACTTCTCCCAAGAAGACATCCGGATGGCCAACCGACACGTGAAAAAATGCTTGACGTCACTCATCATCAGGGAAATACAAATCAAAACCACAATGAGATATCACCTTACACCTGTCAGAATGGCTAACATTAACAACTAGGCAACAACAGATGTTGGCGAGGATGTGGAGAAAGAGATTCTCTTTTGCCTTGTTGGTGGGAATGCAAACTGATGCAGCCACTCTGGAAAACAGTTATGGAGGTTCCCAAAAAATTTAAAAACAGAAATACCTTACGACCCAGCAATTGCACTAGTAGGCATTTATCCAAGGGATACAGGTGTGCTGTTTTGACGGGGCACATGCACCCCAATGTTTATAACAGCACTATCAACAATAGGCAAAGTATGGAAAGAGCCCAAATGTCCATAGATGGATGAATGGAGAAAAAAGATGTGGTATATATATACAATGGAGTATTTCTCGGCAATCAAAAAGAATGAAATCTTGCCATTTGCAACTACGTGGATGGAACTAGAGGGTATCATGCTAAGTGAAATTAGTCAGTAAGAGAAGGAAAAATATCATATGACTTCACTCATATGAGGACTTTAAGATACAAAACAGATGAATATAAGGGAAGGGAAACAAAAATAATATAAAAACAGGGAGGGGGACAAAACATAAGACACTCTCAAATATAGAGAACAAACAGAAGGTTACTAGAGGGATTATGGGAGGGGGCATGGGCTAAGTGGATAAGGGGCATTAAGGAATTTACTCCTAAAATCATTGTTGCACTATATGCTAAGTAATTTGGATGTAAATTTAAAAATAAATCAATTATTAAAAAAAAGAGACTGTGTTCAACCTCACATAACAGACTGCAGTAGCTGGCATAATATGAACTCACTTTCCCCAAGTAACAAGTCTGGAGGTAGTCAGTCTAAAGCTGGTGCAGGTGTCTGAGAACTCATGAGACCAACTCCTATCTTGTGGCTCTGCCATCTTTACTGTATAGCTTTTATCCTCTTGACCATAAGGTGGCTGCTCCATCTCCAGACGTCACGTGCATGTCTCAGATGAGAGGGAGAGAGTAGAATGAAGAACAAAGATGTATTTTGTTGGGAAAACAATAGCTCTCCTGTGTGCTCCACCCAGGGAGCTTCCTCTTGTATATTATAAATATAAATTACATAGAGCAACTCCAGCTTAAAGACAGTCCGGAGAGGAGAATTTTTAAATTGGATATAGGGCTACCTCTAAAATTTGGGGAACAGAGAAGAGATGAATAGATATTAGGTAGGCAACCAGCACTGTCTGTACCTGGGTCAAAAAACTTTTACTCGACTTACACAGAATGATATGGCAACATGATTACGCCACCAAAGTACACTGGCAGTGGCTGAATAAGGGAATTTTATTCAGGAATATAAAACAAGTTACAAAAATTCAGTTAATAAGAGGAAATAAAATTCAAGAATTAAAAAAAATTCTCACAGAAGGCTAGAACAAATCCTTTGGTACTGGATTGGTGTCAGAGACTTCAGTATGAATTCCTATCTATCTACCACCTACCTGCCTATCCATCCTTCCATCCATCCATCCATCCACCCAGGATCTATATACAGCTGGAGAGATACAGAGATAATTATAGATATATGTGTATGCGGGGCGCCTGGGTGGCGCAGTCGGTTGAGCGTCCGACTTCAGCCAGGTCACGATCTCGCGGTCCGTGAGTTAGAGCCCCGCGTCAGGCTCTGGGCTGATGGCTCGGAGCCTGGAGCCTGTTTCCGATTCTGTGTCTCCCTCTCTCTCTGCCCCTCCCCCGTTCATGCTCTGTCTCTCTCTGTCCCAAAAATAAATAAACGTTGATATATGTGTATGCATAGGTTAATATACATACATGTTTCCTAGCTCCATCTGCTAAGAGGGCCGAGAAGCAGTGACACCAATAGCAATGAGTGCACCAAGTGTGGAAATCTTGGTTTCTAAATACAATTTGCCAATAGCGATAGGAGCTCCTTGGAAAAATGGTGGATTTTAGGTCTGGTGCAAGTTAAATATTAGAGGAACCTGGAGCATTTTGTAATGCTAAAATGTAAGGAAGTGTTTAAGAAAACAAAAGAATGGGGGCATAGCAAAAGGTCACAGGAACGAATCTTGAAAGAGATCCCAATGGTGAAAGATGGGATGAGTTAGGCAGCAAAGTAAAGTAGTATTGGATTATAATCCAAAGTATAAAATATACACAGGTCCATACTGATATAAAGAAACCATTGAATAAACAAATAGATGGTGGGGGGTGGGGGGAAGAGATACGTCTTCCTTATGGAAAATTCCAAACAATGTGTGCAGATACTCCCCCCTCCAGCAGGTGGAGCAAAATTCTCCACCACCAGCCCCCCCTCCACCTTTAGTGTGGGCTGGACATAGTGATCCCCTTCCAAAAAACAATGAAAAGAAAAAATGGAAAAAACAGCAACTTTACAGTGGAAAACTTGGCAAGCACTATTGTAACCTCGTGACTGAGGTCACCTTAGCAGTGGTGTCATGTCTCTGATATGACGTGATGTGAAGGCTACTGTCATCTTTTTAGTATTCCACACAAAACCCTACAGTCTAGTCATAAGAAAAATATCAGACAAAACCAGATTTGGAGACAATCTACAAAATGCATATTCCTCAAAACTGTCAAGGTCATGCATGAGAAACAGGGAAAGTTTGAGAAACTGTCACAGACCGGAGGACTAAGGAGACATGATGACTAAATGCAATGTGATGTCCTGGATGGGAATCTGGAATAGAGAAAAAACATTAATAAAAAGAGAATAAAATTTGGAGTTTAGTTAATACTGACGTACCAATATTAGTTTCTAAATATTGACACAGTTAACGTGGTCATGTCAGATGGTAGCATGAGGGAAAACTGCGTGAAGAGTATATGGGGATTCTCTATACCATCTTTGGAATTTTCTGTTAATCTAAAATTATCCCCAAATAAGACGTTTTTAAAAATACCAACATAGTTACAATCGGATATGATACTAGCCTGTTAAAGAGATATTATAATGACATCATGAACTTTTAATTAATGGTCTCCAAAGAATCTCAGGATGCAGAACTACAAATAGCTTAAGCTACTTACAGTTATTTCATTAATACTAGATTAGTTCAGGTTCTAGATCCTAAGGAAAAATAAGCCCAAGGGTAGAAAGGGTGTCTAATGAGATTTCTGGGGAACTCTAACCTTTACACCGTCAAGTGAAAGCTGCCAGCAGGTGCAATTAATCATTCTGCTGTCTTCTTCAACTTAAGATATTTGTAGTTAAGAACCTATACTTACAAAAAAATTTTGTATCAAATCCTATAAGTTATTTCCCCCTCAAAATCATAGAATTACCTTGAGAAATCTCAACTCAAAATTTCTTCCACTTAAGAATATGCATTTTTAGAGCAGCAGCATTGGCAATCAGCTAAGATTAGTGTACAGAATCAGTACATCAGGATTTTAATCTTGCTTTCCCACTCATTCTTTCAATGACCTTGAGAAATTTTATTTAACATGTTCCTTGGCCACCAAATGAGATTGATGAAATTCTCTAGGTTAAAAAAAAGAAACAATTATGCAATCATCAAAAAGCAAAAAATATTGTGGAAGGGCATTATACCGTTTTGTGATGATGAAAGAGAGATTTATTTTCTCCAGTTTCTTATTTATTAACAACAAAATTAGATGCCAATAACAGCAAAATCGTTCCTGCTGAGTAACAGAACCAAATATAGTAATGAACGAAATAAAGTTAATCTTCAAAAACATACCCCTCCAAAAAAACTCACTCCAAATATCTTTTTCTGCTGAAGAGGCTTTTTCCAGAAACCCAATATGAATTTAAATACCCTATGTTACAATTACCATGTAAATTGAGCTTTAACTTTTAAAACTTTTAAGAAATTTGTCTTTTGACTGTCAACAAAAACAGTGAAAGAAAGAATCTCTCCAAAATATATCAACATCCGTATTTTGGTCTCTGATTTTGAATTAACTTTGGGGAGGTGTTTGAGTTCTTCTGCCCTCAAGGAATGTAAGTGTGGGGGTTACGTGTAAGAACTGGAATGTATAATTCAAGAGACTTCAGAGGGACAGCCAGGCTTATTCATTATGGATTTTGCCACCTTACAGAGGTCCACAAGGGGGCACTCTTTTGCTGAGATTTTTCTACATATTTTAAGGTTAAACCAGATTTTATAAGGAAATTTGGTAACACACACACACACACACATATTTTGTTTTCCACAGCTATTTCAATTTTATCATTGTAATCAATCTTTTTCTTTGCTATCTTTCTCCAGTTATGGTTCTCAAGAAAATAAAGTGTACAATTCTGTAGCATTAAGTATATTCATATTGTACAACCATCATAACCATCCATCTCCAGAACTTTTTCATCTTCCCAGACTGAAACTTTGTACCCATTAAACAGCTTCATTTCCCCCTCTCGACAGCCTCTGGAATCCAACAGACATTGTGTCTCCATGACTTTGATTACTCTAGATACCTCGCTTAGGTAGAATTAAACAGTATTTGTCTCTTTATGACTCATTTATTTCCCTTTGCATAATTCTTCAAAGTTCATTCATGTTGTTCTAGATGGTTCTTAAGATGATCCTTCTCTAACCTTACTAAGGACCAAAGCTTTAGGAAACAAATGAAAGTAAATAAGGTTCATAGGAGCGCCTGGGTGGTACAGTCCGTTGAGCATCCGACTTCAGCTCAGGTCATGATCTCGCGGTTTGTGAGTTTGAGCCCGGCGTCCGGCTCTGTGCTGACAGCTTGGAGCCTGGAGCCTGCTTTGGATTCTGTGTCTCCTTCTCTCTCTGCCCTTCCCCCACTTGTGCTCTGTCTCTCTTCTATCAAAAATAAGTAAATGTAAAAAAAATCTTTTTTAATAAAAAAAAATAAGGCTTATATTATTGGCACTTCTATATTTGTGCCAGATCTTTTTTGATCTATTATCCATTTTTTTTCTCCATTTGTCCACATCCCTCAACTTCCTAACTCATCATTATTTGGTGAGTCAAATTCAAACCAGCTGCTTTACTAAGTTCATCACAGAAATTCATGCCTTACTACAGGTTTCAATTCTCATTTAAATGATTTATCATTCCACATTTGCAGGTGAACATAGTGGCAACTTTTTTTTTTTACTGGCAAATTTTATATAAAGTGACAGCACCAAAAAGCAATCATAATTGCCTATAAAATTGCTTCCTGATTCAGTTCGAGTGAAGACAGCTGGGGGAGGAGGGTGGTGGCCTTGCCCAATTGATTAAGTTTTGCTTATCATCAATAAGCACAGCCAGGCCTAGAAGGAATACTCAAAATGATTTTTCTCTCTCACCTAATACTATATCCATTTAAATAAAGAAACAAAAAAAATGTCAGTTTCCTCACACAACAAGAGAAGAAAGTATCAGCTGGGAAAATTTTAACCAGCTTAATGAACTCTAACACTATAGGATCTTCATTATTATCATTTTCCTTTTCCACATTCATGTTTCCAAATACAAAACACGCACACAAATAATCAAACAAAAAGACCTACAATGTCTTTCAGTGTCCACTGTACCATTAAGAAAATAAAACAAATATTTTTGGAGTAGCAGCCTATAATATTGTAATGAAGATGGCCGGAGAATACCATAGCAACCTCCTTAAGGGAATCAGAGAAATTACTCCTGGAATATGAAACATCTGAAAGTTCCATGTGGGTGCCCCAGTTGCTTGATCCCGCCATGTTGGAGGAGGTCATCAGAGGACATGGCTGCCGATTGACCTCTGAGCTGAACTCCAGCAATCAGAGGCTATGTATTAACCCTTCTCCTGTCTTGAAGTATATGTCTTGCCCATTCTTCTCAAGTTCGGAGAAACTTGAAAAACACAGCTGTGAGAGAGCCAAGTGTTGTTGAGACCCTCTGTACTGTATGCACGTGACTGAGCCCAGGTAAGGCCTCTGTGTAAACTTTCACGGTTTTGGTGGGCGGATGCAGGGATCTGCTTGGTGAAGAAGACCAGCATTATTTGCAAATTTCCTTGCTTATTAAAACTGCCACCTACCCATCTGGAGTGGCCTGCCTCTTTCTTCCGTCCCTTTCTCCCCTGTGCATGGGGCTTGTTTCAGATTTTCCCTGGGGGAACTTCCATAATTGCAAGACAATAAGCCACTTCCAATGGCTTCTGTTTTTATGTATGTAGTAAAAGGACACTAGGAAATCATTTGAGAAAACATACCTGGTACCAGGGAGGTAAGCTAAATGGCAGCTTGTGACTTCTTGAAACTGTATGCTCATATTTACTGATTTTTGAAGTTAAAGAAGGAATGGGTCTCCCCAAAGGTGTCTCAAATCCATAGTCATATCAATAAACATGGCCAGGCCTAAAAGTAATACTCACAATGATTTTTTTTTAAAGAATCTACTTAAAGGAGTAAGCTCTATAAGTACCCTCACCTCACCCCTGTGTCTTTTGTTTGTTTTGTTTGTTGTTTGTTTGTTTGTTTGGGGGAGGGGGGAAAACCCTGCCTTGTTCCTTTTTGAAAATCCTGATCTCTGATGAAATAGTTCCTGAAATCTTTTCATATTCCCAACCCCTGATTATTCTGGCTAAGATTAATAGGCTAACCAAAAATAAACTCTCCCAGATGTTATCTAGTTCATTGTTGATCTCCTAGAGAAAAAAAATATAATTAGTGATAATTAATCATGGAGGCTTTTCTTGAAAAGAATGTTTAAACCATGGCTCAAGGCTCAAATTAGGCAGAGTTCCTCATACTTTGTAAATGTTTGTTTGCTTTTTCCCTCTTCTATAAAAGAGCTAGAATCTGGTTTAAAGGCTCAAATGAGAGTTTTAGATGGAAATAAAAACCTTTATTTTTTTAAGCTCTATATTATATGTGGTTACATTTCTGGGCCAGTTGCATTTGCTGAAGTCTTTGGATAGTCATTCCAAAGATAAGGAAGAGAGAATTTTAAAAAGACTGAATAGTTGGTGATCTAGACCAACTATTTAACTTTAGCTTTAAATTTTGGAAATTTATTTGACTTCACAGTTCCTTGTAGGATGTCCTCTTCTTTTGAAGATATCAGTAGATAGCTGATAGGTTTACATTTCCTGGGCCACTGAATAATAATAATAAGTGCTAGCATGTACTTAATTTATGTGCAATTACATAACAATTACATGTTGCAATTACATGACTATTATGTGAATTGTCACACGTACTCTTCAAAATGACCCTGTAAGATAGCATCAAGGAAACTGAAGTTGCTAAAGGTTACCTTGGTAGCTTATATATAATTGAAGAATTAAAATACAAGCCAAGAGAGTCTCAATCAATACCAGTACTCTGCTCATTACATACATCATGATGCCCCCCTGGGAGTATCTTTAATTTAACCAGAGAGGTTTTTGCTCATACTGTTTTTGCAATGAAATAATTGCTTTATGACTTAGGCATAGCACTTGACCTGAATTCTGATCTGTACAATGAGGGTCTTGGGTTAAATGATTTCTCAAGTCTCTTTTCCTTTCTTCTGGCAGGAGAGAGTCCTCCTGCTGACTGAGGTCATTTTTTTCTTTCAATGGCTGGAAGAGTGGCTTTGGCTCACCTGGAACTCACAGTTTAGCAGAGCCAGTAGACTAGGAAATCTGTTTCACTCCACCAGCCAAGAAAGAGCAGGTGGCTGGAGATTTCTCATGTTCTGGGGGAAGCTATTTGTCAGTGATCACCTAGATAACTTTGGATCGCAGCAACAACAGCTCTTGCTTGGCATGGGGTAGGTTTGGATGCTAATCGCTGCCTCATCTGTGAGCACTTCAGTTCTTGTTTCACACACAAGCCTGGTGAATATAAAAATAGAGGGAAATAACTTAAAAAAAAACTGAATCAGCAACCTGGAATTTTACTTTCTCTCTTTCTGGTTAAAGACTATTAACCAAAAATTCTCCACTAGTTGTCTGGAGATAGAAGACAGAAGTGGAATGAGATGCTTGATAATGTGGTTACTGTGCAACCACTTTCTAATTATGTAGGTCCTTACCATAGTAGGGATATGACAGGGATGATAAAGTGGGCTCACACAGCGAGCGCATGGAAGATATACGCCATGTGACAGAGCCACAGTCTGAGATCTACAGTTGGAGAATATTTGCGTAAGAGCGAAATGACACAAATTACAAAGGTCTCCACTGAAAACAAGAATATGCGTCTTATATTACACAGTTCTATGGGCATGCTCTTACCAGAAATGGCCTTAGCTTCAAGGAAGAGAGACACACATGTTGGGTCTTTGAAACAAGATTTGCTTTAACCAAATTTCAGGGAAGATGGAAAAAAAATAAAAAGGAAACAAAGGTATAGTATGCTTTATGCTTATTTAAAATGCTTTGTCAAGTTTAATCTTTTTTTTTAGGTTTATTTATTTATTCTTTAAAAGAATTTTTTTAACGTTTACTTATTTTTGAGACAGAGACAGAGCATGAACAGGGGAGGGGCAGAAAGAGAGGGAGACACAGAATCTGAAACAGGTTCCAGGCTCTGAGCGGTCAGCACAGAGCCTGACGCGGGGCTCGAACTCACTGACTGCGAGATCATGACCTGAGCCGAAGTCGGAGGCTTAACCGACCGAGCCACCCAGGCACCCCTATTTATTTATTCTTGACAGAGAGAGAGAGAAATTTCAGGGGAGGGGCAAAGGAGGGGAGAGATAATCCTAAGTAGGCTCCACGCTGTCCGCTCAGAGCCCCGCATAGGGCTGGAACTCACGAGCTGTGAGCTGAAATCAAGTCAGACTCTTAACTGACTGAACTAGCCAGGTGCCCCTCCCCAGGAATTTTGTAAGGTAGATGGTACTAATCTCATTGTGTAAGTGAGAAAATGTAGACTTAAGAAATTTCCAGTAACTTGCTCAAGATTTATAATTGGGAGTATATCTGGGATATGAGCACACAACTTGTGGTTCAAATCTAATGTTTTCCCCACTACATTGTGCTTGATAGGCAATCATGTTGAACTTGCAGATTGGATATATGTGGGAAAATCTCTGTAACTTTTGATTCAGAATATGCAGTTAGATTTAGGAAGTGCCCATAGAAAGTAAAACCAAAGTACATTTAGGGAAAAACAGTAAGAAGAAAAAAATCTATTTCCAAAATAGTACGTTTTTTTTTCCTCCTAACTAAAAAAAAACCACAGGTTCTATCATCACTTGGGCATAAAAATACATCTGCTCTAGCACCCATTTTCCCTCATTTTTACTTTAAAAATCTGTTGCTCAGTAGATATAATTGTCATGACATTTATAGTAGAATTGAGAATCCTATCTATTCTTAGTTTTACAGAAGTGAATTTTGATTTGAAAAATAATTTTAAGAAAACATAAAACCATCTCCAATATCATTTATTTATTCTCTTTTGAATGTTTGAAATTTTGTTAAGATAGAAAATCAGAAATGGGACAAGAAAATTATTTTCTCAAACAAGAGAAGTCAAGTTACAGCAATGCTGTCCCTGGTTTCCTTGAAAATTTTCCCGAAGATAAGTAGTAATTAATGTTCCTTGAATACAATCAATGTCTATTTACCTTCTAAAAGCATTTAGATCTTTATAGTTAAATATGAAATAAGATATTGGACATAAAGTGCCCAGTGATAACATCAGTAGTGATTTATATTTTCTTTTTTAAAAAATGTTTTAAGTTTATTTATTTTGAGAGACAGTGAAAGCAGAGGAGGGGCAGAGAGAGAGAGAGAGAGAGAGAGAGAAAGAGAATCTCAGGCAGGAGGATCCATGCTGTCAGCTCAGAGCCCGATGTGGAGCTCGAACTCATGAACTGTGAGATCATGACCTGAGCCAAAACCAAGAGTTGGATGCTTAACCCACTGAGCCACCCAGGTGCTTCAGTGATTTATATTTTCTAGACATTTTTTCCTAGACCTATTTTATCATCACTATAGAGAATTCAGACAATACCAGCAAGAAAGGATATAAATGTTACCTGCAATCACATATTAGGAAGCAGGCCTTTATCCTTACAGTTTTTTCAATGAATATATTCACATATTTTATAGGAGCAGAATTATATGCTGTTTTGCAACTTTCCTTTTCCACTTCACAACGTATTGTCAACATTTTTAATATTATTGGTTATATTTCTGCTATGTAACTTTACCTGTAGCATAGTTTCTGCTCTATGAGCATATCACCATTTTAAAACAGTTTATTATTGGACATTGAGATTGTTTGCATTTTCCTCTATTACAAATGAATTTATGATAAATATAAATCTGTCTCATCTTCTTCCTTTTTTACCCCTTTGGTTATGTTAGTTGTATTTTTTTTTTTTTTTTTGGTTTTGTTTTGTTCTGTTTTGTTTTTCTTCAGTTTGGGGAAGAGGTACCAAAACGCTTCACTGAATTTTGCACATAAAATGGTAGTGCCTTTCTCTGAACTCTCAGTTCCCTCTGGACCTCAGCAACATTTCTTTCTATTGTACTTTTAATTATTCTGTTGTTGCATTTGTACTGATCTTTCTTTTAGACACATGAACATCTATATGTTTCCTCAGTCATGTCTAGAACCTTCTGAATTTGTCAACAGCCACTGTGGTGTAGACCAGTGTGTTCAGACCAGCTGTGGTGGAGCTTGTTGGAGGTGTACAATCTCAGATCCCAGACCCACTTGATCAGAACCTCAGGTGACCCCCCCATGTACACTGAAATGTGAGAAACCCACTCTACACTGATTACATTTTCGTCAGTATACATCCTGCTGTTTCCAACCTTTAGTGCAGGTTTTAATTTAGTTATTGTATTTTGGGCTTCCTTCTAAATAGAAACATTCTAATCTCAGCATGTTAGTCTGCTCAAGCTTCCATAGTTAAAATGCCACAGACTGGTGGCTTAAACAACAGAAATTAGTTGTCTCACAGTTCTAGAGGCTAGAAGTCCAAGGTCAAGGACCCAGCATGGTCGGTTTCTTGTGAGTTCTCTCTCTTTTGTCTGGTAGCCTTCTCACTGTCCTCACATGGCCTTTCTTCTGTACACAAACAGAGAGTGGGAGCTAGTTCTTCGATGTTTCTTCTTAGAAGGACATTAATTCTATTGGATTAGAGCCCCATGCTTATGACCTCAGTTAATATTAATTACTTTCTTAGAGGCCCCGTCTCCAAAAGAGCCACACTGCATTTTTGACTCCAACATATGATTTTGGGGAGGTTACATTCATTCCATAATTCGGCATTTTTCCTTTCCATCTTAATGTGTTCATCCTTCCCTTTCTTCTCTTTCTATTACCTCTTCATCTCATAGTGTTGCTTTTTGGTTTCTCTATTATTTTTCTCTGATTCTCTTTTCATAGAAGCCATGAGTCCTTTGTTGATAATACCAGCTTATTGAAATATTCTCTAGAATCTTATATTTTTAGAAATTTTTTCTCTAAACATTTTAGTTGTCACACATTCATTTTTTATTGACATATAATTGGCATATAACATGTTTTAGGTGTACAAGATAATGATTAGATATTAGATTAGATATGTATTATGTAATGATTAGATATATATTGCAAAATACTCACCACAGTATGTCTAGTTAACGGTCATCACCATCCATATGTAGAAATTTGTTTTTCTTTCGATAAGGACTTTAAGATGTCTCTTAGCAACTTTCAAATACAAAATATAGTATTGTTAATTATAGTCACCATGCTGTATATTACATATCCACAACTTATTTATTTTATAACTGGAAAATTGTATCTTTTGACCAACTTCACCTATTTCCTCCACCCCTCACTTCTGCCTCTCGTAACCACCAGTCAGTTCTCTGTATCTATGAGAGTGGTTTTTGTTTTTGTTTTTGTTTTAGATTCTACAAACAAGTGAGAGCATATGGCATTTGTCTTTCTTTGTCTGACTTATTTCTCATAACATAATACCCTCAAGGTTTATCCATGTTGTTGAAATCACAGGATTTCCTTATCACTCTTTCTTCTACAGCAAAATTCATTCCCTTTTCTCCCAGAGGTCCTGTATTTTCTGTGTGTGTTGTGCTAATTCCTACAGAAAGAGATTCAGTCCTAAGTCAGTGTTTGTCAAAAGACCAGAGAATAAATGGTTAAGGTCCCACTCTTGGTAAACTTTCCAAATCTTTAGCTGAAATGCAGACGGATATACTTAGATATTAATTTCCAGTTTCTTGCTGGCTTTCAATAAATATTTCTATTGGTTTCTGAGGCAGTTTTCAAACCTAAACTCACCGTTTAGTTGATACTTTTCATTAATGGGGTATTTGAAGAATTTTTATACCATAATTTCCCCCCCCCCCCCCCCCCAGCTATGTCTTTAAATCAAGGAGCTACCACAAGTCCCCCCTACTTGCTGGGAGATTCTGCTTTAGGGTACATATTGGAAACAAACAGGGAAGGAGATGGGGTTGACTCTTCTCTGTGGTGTCACAGAGCAGCAGTATGAAATAGAGTTTGGCTTCTGATCTTACACACTGAGGGGCAGATGTTAAGCACTTTCTAGATTCTGTTTTTGTTTTTTTTTTTAATTCCCACTCTCTGTCTCCCTTATTATTAAATAAAATAAAGCCTACCTATGAGGCAAAACTTGAATCATTTTCTACGAATCCTTTGGTACTAGATTTACCATTGGCAGACTTTGCTCCACAATTCCAGCACGTGGTGGTGCATGTGAGTAGATTGTAATATTGTGATTTTCATCTGCTTTTCTGTGTTGTCATTGGAGATTTAAGGGAAATGGAATCAGCCTCCTTTCAAGTTATTAATTAATTTATATTTCTAACCAGTCATTCCAGTGCTTTTACTTTACTTTATGTTTCATCCAGGGAAAGGTCAGGGCTTTCTTAACAAAATTGAAAAATATTGGTCCTGAGAGACAAAGAGATCAAGATCTTCATGAGAAAGCCAACTTCCAGAGAAGATGGCAGAATAGGAAGAACCTAAGCTCACCTTGGACCATGAACACAGGTAGATAACACCCACATCAGCATAACTAACCCAGAAAATCATGTGGAGTCTTGGCAGAACAGACTCTTCACAGTTCATCGTAGAGAAGAGGCCACATCGAAAATGGACGGAAGGGCAGAGATGTAGTCAACAATCAAACTAACCTGTGAGACCAACCACAAAAGGGAGGGATGCCATAAGTATGCGGAAGAGAGAGGAACAGACTCCACACCAGGCACCCAGACACAGGGGACCTGCAATGGGAAGATAAGTCTCCATATCATTTGGTTTTGAAAACCAGAGGGACTTAACTTTGCAAGTTTTTGCAATTAGTAGGGCTTACCACAAGAAAGTTTAAACATCAATAAGCTCAGCTTTGGGAGAGCTGGAGGGCAATAGGAAACAGTCTCTGCTCTTAAAAAGACTGGACAACAGGGATGCCTGGGTGGCTCAGTCGTTAAGCATCTGACTTGGTTTTGGCTCAAGTCATGATCTCACAGTTCATGATTTCAAGTCCTGCATCAGGCTCTGCACTGACAGCATGGAGCCTGCTTGGGATTCTCTCTCTCTTTCTCTCTCTGCCCCTCCCCTACTCACCCTCTCTGTCTCTCAACATAATTAAATAAACTTAAAAAAAAATACAGCACAACAAACAGCCCTGCTGAGTTAGAGCACAGAAACAGCATTTTGAAAGTGCTTGGGGTACACAAGAAGGGTATTTATTTACTAACCTCTGAATGTATGCTGGAGGGGCAGAAATCCTTAGGAGATTTCTCCAAGAACAAAAGAGCTGGTGGGTACCATTTCTCTCCCACACTTCCTAGCCTGGATATTAGAACACCTACAGGAACCAGTAAGAATACTTGCAAGCTAGCTTGCTAACACTGTATGTCCACCCTTGTGTTCTCCTGTGGATTGCGCTGTCCAATTTGCTTCACTAGTAGAAGTCCCTCCAATGTGGCTCCAGGTTCCATCCTGTAAGCAGACAAGTGCATACTTTGCTAACACCATGTGTCCTGCCCCCAACCCCATGTTTCCCAGCAGATAGCCCCATTCAACCTGCCCAACTTGGCATTCAAAGCAGACCCAACAGTGGTCAGCACCACTCCAAAGATACTCTTCAGGACAAGGGAAGATAACACACAGACAAGTCCCATTGCAGTCCTAGAAGTTGGGCAGGAAGATGGGGCAGACATCTGATCTCACTGCTGACTTCACCTACCAACAAAAATATTACAAGGGGCAGAACAAAGAGGGATTCCCAGGGGCGCCTGGGTGGCGCAGTCGGTTAAGCGTCCGACTTCAGCCAGGTCACGATCTCGCGGTCCATGAGTTCGAGCCCCGCGTCAGGCTCTGGGCTGATGGCTCAGAGCCTGGAGCCTGTTTCCGATTCTGTGTCTCCCTCTCTCTCTGCCCCTCGCCCGTTCATGCTCTGTCTCTCTCTGTCCCAAAAATAAATAAACGTTGAAAAAAAAAAATTAAAAAAAAAAAAAAAAAAAAGAGGGATTCCCATAGTTCAGGGTCACTGCAACCCAAACAGATGGACTGGGGACAGACATCTTGTTGGGCTACAGGCCCTGACCACTTAAAAAAGCCTCTCAGGTGACAATATAGGGAGAGTTCCCTACAGTTTGGAGCTGCCACAGTTCAGGCAAAAATCTGGTCTAACCCAACTCAAGCCCAGGACAGCCCAAACTGGCCTCTTAACAGCACAGGGACTGAAACCTGGCCACAACAAGCAAGGGGGACCATTGCAGATGACTGGACTGAAGGGAAATGTGGCACAACCACAAGCGTAGGGAGAGCACAACACATAAAAGACACCCCTGAAGTGACAGTTTCTGGGAACAGGTGACATTGCACTACAGGGCACTACAAGACCCTCTTCATAAGTCCACTACTTTCAAGATCAGGAGATGTAACTGACTTTCCTAATGCATAAAAACAGACACAGAGAGTTACATAAAGTGAGGAGACAGAGGAATATGTCCCAAATGAAGGAGCAGGAAAAACCATAGCAAAAGATCTAAATGAAATGGAGATGAGCAATATGCCTGAGAGAGAATCCAAAGTAATCATCATAAAGACATTCATGGGACTTGTGAGATCCTTCACTTAGTGAGAACTTCAACAAACAAACATAAAAAGGAATAAATCAGAGATGAAGTACTCAATACCTGAAAGTAAAAGCATAGTCAAGTGAATCGATAGCAGATTAGAGGAGACAGAAAAACAAATCAACAAGTGGAACCCAGAGTAATACAAAGCAACCGAGATGAATGGCAAAAAGAACACAGAATAATGAGCCTTGGGAATAGTTTAAGGGTACTCAGTAAATACTATCAAGTGTAATAACATGCACATGATAGGTACCCCAGATGGAGAAGAAAGAGAGAAGGGGCAGAAAAACTTGAAGAAATAATAGCTGAAAGTTTCCCAAATCTGAGAAAGGAAACAGAAATCCAGATACAGATATATACAGCAACCCCAATACAGTCAACCCAAGGGGTACCACACCAAGACACATAATCATTAAAATAGCAAAAAGTAGTAACAAAGACAAAATTTTAAAGCAGCAAAAGAAAAGAAAATAGTTACCTACAACGGAAACCTCAGAAAGCCATCAGCAGAAACTTTGCAGGCCAGAAGGGAGTGGCGATGATATTTTCAAAGTGGTAAAAGAAAAACAAAAAACCCTGCAATTAAGTTTCTCAGACAAACAAAAGTTAAAGAAATTCATTATCACTAAACCATCCTTACAAGATATGTTAAAGGGAATTCTTTTTTTTTTTTTTTAATTTTTTTTTTCAACGTTTATTTATTTTTGGGAGAGAGACAGAGCATGAACGGGGGAGGGGCAGAGAGAGAGAGGGAGACACAGAATCGGAAACAGGCTCCAGGCTCTGAGCCATCAGCCCAGAGCCCGACGCGGGGCTCGAACTCACGGACCGCGAGATCGTGACCTGGCTGAAGTCGGAGCTTAACCAACTGCACCATCCAGGCGCCCCGGGAATTCTTTCAACAGACAGGAAAGGGCATAATCAGGAGTAAGAAAATTAGGAAAATTAACATGTAAATGGAAACATAATGAAAGTAGTAGGTTAATTGTTTATTTTACTTTTTAAAAATTTATTTATTTATTTATTTATTTATTTAGAGCATGAGCAGGGAAGGGGCAGAGAGAGAAGGGGAGAGAAAGAATCCTAAGCAGGTTCCACACGGTCAGCACACAGCCTGATGGAGGCTCAAACCCACAAACCATGAGATCATGACCTGGGCTGAAACCAAGATTCAGACGCTTAACCAACTAAGCCACCCAGACACCCAGTAGGTTAATCATTTATAAAAACTGTATGGAAGTTAAGGAATTGAGGTAAATGATGACCATACCCACAAGAAGAGCAAAACAAAACTGTTGAGAGTGCTTGCCTTTGTGAGATGAACTAAGCCTGTACAAGACTGATCTTCATTTTCTACCTTTTGAATCTTTTTGACTTAAAAAAATTAACTTTGAAAAGACATTATTTCTATATTTTAAAAAATTTAGCTTTAAAGGAATCTGGAGAATAGGGGAAGGTGTGGAGTATGGAAGAAGTCATTCACAAATAACTTCAAATCTACCTTTTTGTGTATAATTTTAGGATATAGTTAATTGTAAACTTGCTTAAATTTGTAAGAATTTAAATTATTTTATGCTACAGAGACAATAACGAATAAATTTCACCCCCTTTGACCTAAAAACTTACCAACTGATCTCACTTTTTCTTCTACTTTTCATCGCTATTATCAGCATGTTACAGCATCCTTTTTCTAAAAAAAGAAAGGGGGAGGGAAGGAGAAGGGAGAGAGAAAAAGAAGCTCAAAGGTCAAATAGAAGTTTGAAAGAAGCAGATGTGAAAGTTAGTCATGTAGAATAGAGACAAGATAAGCCATAAACAGCATGTGTTGCTATTAAAAACAAAGCTTATATTTAAAATAGTTGTGCTATCAATATGATATTTCACATCGATAACTGACTGAGCCACCCAGGAGTCCCTTCCCTTCAATCTTAAAAGTCTATCCCCATCACCTCTCTTTCCTTCTTTTTTGTTATTTTTCAAAAAGTCAGTTCAAGTCCAGGGATTCATTCAAGTAAAATAATCAACATGTAAAAGCTATAAAATAATTGAAATAAATAGAAATCCTTTTCCTTTATTTCTTTGTTTATATCCATGTTCCTTCAATATGTGACAGATTTTTTTTTAGATAACTTCCTTCCTCAATAAAATGAGATGATTCTTTTTTAAAAGCATGATTTTATAAGTACATTGAAGCATTTGCCTAAATTGTCTTGTATTACAAATGTGGCCTTTTACCTTTCTATTTTTAGAGTAAACATATTTGTTTCTTAAAGACATCTTAGATCTTAACATTCTGGCCATTTTTTCCAAAGTTTACTTATTTATTCATAAGTACATTACAAATCTAGAAAAAATGATTAACTTCTCCCCAATTTTTGTCTCTATGTGAAAACTCCCAACACCACAATTAGAAACTAGCTAAGAATATGGCCTTGTAGTCACTTCACCAGAAGTTAATTTGTATATAAGCTGTATTAAAAAAGAAAATTAATATATAAATTGTTTATTATTTGTCCTAGAGTAAATTTATTTTACTGGTAATGCATATTTATTTTTAAGAGACAATTTTGTATTCTTTAATGAGTGAAAAGACTGATATTTTAATTTTATATTTTGACACTAATACTTTCTGATTTGCTTTTGTCAACATAAAATTCAATTTAGCTTGAATTTCATCAGTGATAAAGGGGAGATTGATATAAGGTAAGATATTCAATTAGGAAGTAATATTGGGAGCAGGAGTTTAATTTTCAAAATTGGAGCCAAAGATACTATTCTAGTTTATTACCAATCTCTGGTGAGTATTTTAAAAATAGTGGTTAAGCATATTTTGAAATATGAAATAGTAAAGAAAATAAATTTTTGGCTTAGGGCATACCATGTCTGTGGAGTTAAATAATTAATATCTCATTCCTACCAATTTCAGAGATCACTAGCTCTCATTGCTGAACTTTCCAGTTCACTGGCCAAGGGAAACACAGCAGAAAAGCTTTTGTAGATTTTTATCAAACAGTAGAAGCAGAAATGCAGGAGAGAAACAGAAAAGTTCTCACTTTCCAATATTTATCCTCTCTTATTCCATTGGGATAAAGCCTCTTTCTTCCATTTGAGGGAGAGTTGTAAGGGAAGAAACACTTCCAAACTTTCTCTCCAACTTATTTCTTATTCCTTCCTGCGTTCATTTTTTAGAGCTACTGTAACCAACTGAGTGGTTTAAAACAACAGGAGGTTTTTCTCTCACAGTGGAGACCAGAATTCTGAATCCAGGTATTGGTAGGACCATGCTCCCTTCTGACAGCTCTAGGGAAGAATGCTTCCTTGCCTCTTCCTAGCTTCTGGTGGCTGCTGGCACACCTTGGTTTGCAGCTGCTCTAACTCTCCTCTATGCCTCCATCTTTACATGGTGTTCTTCCCTCTGGTGTTTGTCTCTGGGACAAAATTTCCCTCTTCTTACAAGGATACTAGTCATTGGATTAGGGCCTACCCTAATGCATCATGACTTCACCTTTATTTAATTACGTCTGCAAAGACACTGTTGCCAAATAAGATCACATTCAAGGGAATGGCGTGGGGGAGGGTTAGGACTGGAAGGTATCTTTTTGGGGAGACACAATTCAACCATGATGCTCCCTCAATGAGGAGATGGTGATTCCAATTACTTAGAATTTGAGCTTCATTGGTGCACATTTAATATTGGGCAGATTCTTTTTGTCTCAACGTTAAGACTTGAAGATATACCATGCTCATTTATGTTCTTCATCCAGGTGTAAGTGACTTCTGTGCATTTGGCTGAGCAGTATTTATATCTGGGAGCCCTACCTATCACAGTGATAGAGGATCACTGTTCTTTGACTCAGTTACAACTTTTCCTGCACTTGGGTGAGCAATTCAGGTTGAGTGTGTACCCTGTAGAATCAGCTGCCTTCAACTAGGAGGGAAGAGAATAGGAAACTTTACCTTACCTTCAAACCTGAATGGCATTCTCTAATACAGTTTACCTGAAGCACCAAATTTAGAGAGATTAAAGCATGCTTGTCTAGTTTGATCATGGTGTACTTCATTCCCCATTAGGTTCTGATCCTGTATATGTTCCAGTACTCAATATGTATAACTCACTGAAGCTGGTTTCTATCTTATTTCTGTAGCATCTCTATGCTAAAAACTCTAATATAACAGGCTGGTCTATTTCATGGTATATTTGGTCAGCCTTACCTATGTGGGTTTTAATACTTCTAAAAGGGGGCACCTGGGTGGCTCAGTTGGTTGAGTATCCAACTCTTGATTTTGGTTCAGGTCATGATCTCATGGTTTATCAGATTGAGTCCTGTGTCAGGCTCTGCATTGACATTGTGGAGCCTGCTTGGGATTCTCTCTTTCTCTCTTTACCCCTCCCCCACTCACATGTGCATGTGCACAGTCTCTCAAAATAAATAAACATTAAAAAAAAAAACTTCTAGGGGTGCTGGGTGGCTCAGTCAGTTGAGCATCTGACTTCGGCTCAGGTCATGATCTCATGGTCTGTGAGTTCGAGCCCCACGTCAGGCTCTGTGCTGACAGCTCAGAGCCTGGAGCCTGCTTTGGATTCTGTGTCTTCCTCTCTATCTGCCCCTCCCCCGTTCATGCTCTGTCTCTCTGTCAAAAATAAATAAACATTAAAAAAATATTAAAACAAAACTTCTAGAGGGAGGAGCCAAGATGGAAGAACAGCATAGAAGTTTTTTCTTGTCTCATGTCCATGAAATACAGCCAGACCAACACTAAACCATCCTGCACACCTAGGAAACTGATCTGAGGATTAACACAACAATCTGCACAACCTGAATCACAGAGTTCAGCAGATATGTGGTGTGGAGAGGTGACCTGAGGGAGAGAGAAGCCATGGAGGGCAAGGAGCTGCTTTTGCATGCAGAGAGAGGATGGATACAGTGGGGAGAATATGGGAAAAGCACCCCCCCACCAAAAGCAGCTGGAGAGAAAGTGGAAAAGTATAAACAGCCACAGGGACTGAACTAAAAAGGGAGAAAGGAGAAATGAGAGAGTTTAAATTCCATTAAGACTCTGTAAACAGGGGGAGTGCAGAGTCTGAAACTCTGCAGCTCCATACCTGGTGGTGCTCTGGTGAGAAGGGCGAAACCCCAGGAGCAGAGTGAAGCCTGGAGGCCTTTGGGCCACACAGGGAGAGCCGGTTCCCCTGCTGGGAGGGCACCTGGTAGAGGGTGTGTGAGTCCTCCAAAGGCAAAGGCTGCAGTGGACCTGGGAGAACAACTGCATTCACTGGTGCTGGAACAAGGTCCCTGGGGGTGAAGCCTGGTGCCAGATGCGTGTTGTGATTTGCCATAATCCCTGAAACGCTGCTGTTACATGATCGCGTGAACTTTTTCTGGGGTGGGCTAGCACGCAGCCGCAGTCTCAGCAGCATGGTCCTGTGAACATTCCTGGGTGCTGATTAGAGGAGTTCTGACACTAGAGACTGGGTAGCTGGGTGATGCCATTTTCACTGCTCCCGCACATGTGCATGCACACACACACCTACAAGCGCCACAACAATCCACCCCAGTAAGCTAAGTAGCACCACCTAGTGGAGAACAGAGTTATTACACTAAGCCCCGCCCAATTGGGCCAACCTCACTCTTCAGGAATACAAGTCTCTCTGCCTGCTTAGTTTATAGATTATACAGTGCTTCATAGTTTTACTTCTAGGGAAAACAAATTAATTACAGTCGTATTTCAGTCTGTTTGCTGGCCCATCTATTCAATTTTCTTTCTTTTTTCTTTTTTCTTTTTCATTTCTTTCTTTTTTTGAATAAAGAAAGATTAAAAATTCATTTTTATTTTCAATTTTTATTAAAAATATTTTCCTTTAATTTTTTCTACTATATTTTATATGTTTGTGTAAATTTTTTCAATTCTATTTTACTTCCATCATTTCATTTTATTCTACTTCAGTGTATTCATTTTTTCAAATTTTCAAATGATTTCCTTTTTTTTCTTTCCACTTTTTTCTCTAATCTATCAAGCCCCTTTCAACACACACACCAAAACACACCTAGGATCTAGGATCATTTATTCGATTTGTGTATGTGTGTGTGTATGTGTGTGTTTCATTTTTTAATTTTAATATTGTTTTTAATTTTAATTTTTTTACCTCATTAATTCCTTTTCTCCCTTCAAAATGATGAAACTAAGGAATTTACCCCAAAAGAAAGAGCAGGAAGAAACGACAGCCAGGGACCTAACCAAGATGTCTGAACCAGAATTTAGAATTCACGATAATAAGAATACTAGCTGGAGTTGAAAATAGATTAGAATCCTTTTCTGCAGAGATAAAAGAAGTAAAAGCTAGTCAGGATGAAATTTAAAAAATGATATAACTGTGCTGCAATCTCCAATGGATGTCACAGTGGCAAGGTTGGATGAGGCAGAACAGAGAAAAAAAAGATACAGAGGACAAACTTATGGAGATTAATGAAGCAGAAAAAAATAGGGAGATTAAGGCAAAAGAGCATGACTTAGAATTAGAGAAATCAGTGACTCATAAAAAAGGAACAACATCAGAATCATAGGGGTCCCAGAAGAGGAAGAGAGAAAAATAGGGGTAGAAGGGTTATGTGAGCAAATCATAGTGGAAAATTTTCCTAACTTGGAGAAACACACAGACATCCAAATCCAGGAAGCACAGAGGACCTCCATTAGATTCAACAAAAACCGACCATCAACAAGGCATATCATAGTCAAACTCACAAAATACTCAGGAAAGGAAAGAATCATGATGGCAGAAAGGGGGAAAAAAAAGTCCCTAACGTACAAGGGAAGACAGATCATGTTCGTAGCAGACCTATCCACGGAAACTTGGCAGGCCAGAAAGGAGTGGCAGGATATATTCAATGTGCTGAATCAAAAAACCATACAGCCAAGAATTCTTTATCCAGCAAGGCTGTCATTCAAAATAGAAGGAGAGATAAAAAGTTTCCCAGGAAAACAAAAATTAAAGGAGTTTGTGACCACTAAACCAGCCCTGCAAGAAATTTTACGAGGGACTCTCTGAGGTGAGAAAAGATGAAAAAATAAATAAATAAATAAAGACCCAAAGCAACAGAGACTAGAAAGGACCAGAGAACACTAACAGAAATTCCAACTCTACAAGCAACATAATGACAATAAATTCATATCTTTCAGTACTCACTCTAAAGGTCAATGAATAGCCAAAGCTATTGTGAATAGAGTGAATGGATATGAATAGAGTGAATTAGTCAACCATGGTAAGATCTTGAGGAAGACCACTGCAGACTGAGAGAACACGTGCAAATGGCTGCAAGTGGGAACATAGATGCCTTATATGAAGGGTGGAGTGACCCAAGAAGCATGAAACAAGGAGAAACGGTTAAAAATGAGACCAGAGAAGTCTGGACTCCAGGGTCTGGAGTACATAAGGCCTCTTACAACCTGACAGATTTTGTACTCCATTCTAATTGTGATGAAAAGATCCTGGAAGAGTTTGAATGAAGAGGCGACATTCTGTGATTGGGGTTTTGAAGGCTTACCCTGGCACAGTCTGGAGAAGAGAATGTAGGGGGGTAAGTGCAGAGACAGGAAACCAAGTAGGTGACCACTGCAATAGTCTACATAGAAAGATGATGGTGAGAAGTCAGATTCAGAAGATACTCTTCTTTTCTTTTCTTTTCTTTTCTTTTCTTTTCTTTTCTTTTCTTTTCTTTTCTTTTATTATTTTTAGAAAGAGAGAGAATGAGTGAGGAGAGGGAAAGAGAATCTCAAGCAGGCTCTATGCTCAGGCTCTCTGCTAAGATCATGACCTGAGCTGAAATCAAGAATTGGACCCTGAACTGATTGAGTCACCCAGGTGCCCCCAGAAGACATATATTTTTAATTTTTTTTTGATTTACTTTTGAGAGAGAGAGATAGAGAGCAATCAGGGAAGAAGCAGAGAGAGAGGGAGACAGAGGATCCCAAGCAGGCTCAAAATCACAAACTGTGAGATCGTGACCTGAACTGAAACCAAGAGTTGGATGCTTAACTGACTGAGTCACCCAGGCGTCACCCCCAGAAGATATTTTAAACATAAAGTAACAACAGACTTGCTAGTGATCAGATGTGGTATGGGAGATGGAGACCAGTCTCTGTTGACTCCAAGTACTGAGCCTACTACTAAGTAAAAATCTTAGCTAATTGTACTGGGTTGAATAGTGTCCCCATGGTCCCCACCTTCATGCCTATCAGGAACATCAGAATGTGACCTTACTCAGAAAGAGGGTCTTTACAGATGCAATCAAGTTACAATGTGGTCATGGTGGATTAGGATGAGCCCTAGTCCAATGACTTCTGGAAGAGGGACTTCGGACACAGAGATGCACACACAGGGGAAGAATGCCACGTGGAGATGGAGGCAGGGATTGGAGAGATGGAATGGTAAGTCAAGAAACAGCAAGGGTTGCTGCCACCAGCAGAAGCCAGGAAGAGGCAAGGAAAGATTCTTGCCTACAGCCTCCAGAGAATTCATGGCCCTGACAACACCTTCATTTCAGATTTCCAGCCTCCAGAACTGAGAGAGAATAAATTTCTGTTGTTTTAAGCCATACAGGCCATGGTAATTTGTGAAGGCAGCCCTAGAAAACCAATATACCAATTAAGGTGAATATTGATAGTTTGCTTTAATTTGCTTTCTTTGAGCACTAAGAACATATTCCCTTAAGTCTGCTGAGCAGCAGTTCCTCTCTCTTTTCTTTTTGTACTTTTAGCCTTCTTATCGATTGGTGTCTTTGTGTTTTCTTAATGATTTGTATGAGTTTTTTTTTTTTTAATAAGAACTGTTTTAACTCAAGATTACATTTCCTACAAGGAAGTAAGGTACAATAGGTATAGTAGTCTCTTGGAAACTTTCAGACATTCTCTTCTTTATTTAAGTATGGATTTTCAAAAGAGAAGACATGGATATTTTGAAAAGAATTTTTAAAGAAAATTTCTCCAAAACCAGAATTGCTCATTTTAGCTGCATGTTTTTATAATATCGGATGTGTGATTTCAAAGGCATTGCCTTCAGTAAAACTAAAAAAAAAAAAAAAAAAAAAATTACTGTGGAGTATGTATTCTTTCACTGTACCTGCATACTAATCTGACCTTTGCATAGAAAAAGCCAGGCTTTTTTTGGATTTCCATCCTATATATACACAGGAGTCAGAGGAGAAGAGGGGACTTCAAAATTATTGTCTTAGTATAAGAACTGAATTTAAACTGATAGAATTTTTGGAATGAATTCTCAGGTTAATAAACTAAATACAAATTTTTAAATGTATAGTACATAGTATGGATGTTGAAGCTATGTAATTTCTTTCAAAAGTTGGTATATTGTTTTAAGTGTAAAGATTATGTTTATAGTTTTCTGACTACCTGCGTTAAGCTAGAACTGATTCCAACTACTTATTCATTCATTGAATTAAACTGTAAAACAATTTTTTTCTTTAAAAAAATTTTTTTAACACTTATTTATTTTTGAGAGACAGAGCTTGAGCAGGGGGGAAGAGAGAGTGACACAGAATCTGAAGCAGGCTCCAGGCTCTGAGCTGTCAGCACAGAGCCTAGCATGGGGCTGGAACTCACAAACCATGAGGTCATGACCTTAGCTAAAGTCAGATGCTTAACCAACTGAGCCACCTAGGTGCCCCTAAAACAAGTTTTTTTTTGAGAGAGAGGGAGAGAGTGCACACGCATGTGAGCAGGAGGAAGGGCAGAGGGAGAGGAAGAAAGAGAATCTTAAGCAGACTCCATGACCAGCACAGAGCCTGACTTGGGCTGGATCTCATGACCGCAAGATCATGACCTGAGCTGAAATCAAGAGTCAGAGGCTTAACCGACAGAGCCACCCAGGTGCCCCTGAGTTTAACTTTTAAAAACATTTTCAGGGGCGCCTGGGTGGCGCAGTCGGTTAAGCGTCCGACTTCAGCCAGGTCACGATCTCGCAGTCCGTGAGTTCGAGCCCCGCGTCAGGCTCTGGGCTGATGGCTCAGAGCCTGGAGCCTGTTTCCGATTCTGTGTCTCCCTCTCTCTCTGCCCCTCCCCCGTTCATGCTCTGTCTCTCTCTGTCCCAAACAATAAAATAAACAAACGTTGAAAAAAAAATTTAAAAAAAATTAAAACATTTTCATAAGTATCTTTGAGTCATTTCTGCATGTATATGCTGTCTTCCTAAATTCAGTAAATGAAACCCAAAGTCACAGGTCATACTTGCCTATTTCTTTTGTATACGAAAAACTCAATTTACAGATGGCTTATAAATGGCTTAGAATTTAGAGTGGTGCAAATGTTTCCTCGTAAAATGAAACCATTGAAAACAATATTACCCCAAACTTAAAGGTAATTCAAAAATATTACTAAGGGTGTTTCCACTATCATACTAAAGTACTGTCCAATCAGTAGGCATGCTTAAAGGCATTGAGAGATTGCAACTTTTGTTTGACTTAGTCAATAGCTTGGTTGGTGTTAGTTGAGCCCAGACTATACAAAGGTAGATGTTTGACAAAGATTGTTAAATTGCAAATTATTTTTCTGCTAGAGAAGCAAACAATGTTTTTCTAGGAGGAAAGAAAGCCCCAACTTTCTAGTTTATTGCCAGGAAGGAAATTAATCATTGTCTTAGTCTGTTTGCACTGCTGTAACAAAATATCACAGACCTGGTGGTTTATAAATGACAGAATTTATTTCTCACAGTTTAGAAGCCAAAAGTCAGAGATCAAGGTGCCAGCATAGTTGGATGAGGACTCCCCCTTCCAGGTCACATGTCAGAAGGGACCAAGGATTTTTCTGGAGCCTCTTTCACAAAACAGTAATCCTCTACATAAGAAATCTACCTCTTGATTTAAGCACCTCCCAAAGATTAGGATTTCAACATATGAATTTGGGAGGCACAAAAACATTCAGATCATAGCAATCACTATTTTAAAGCTAACTTAGCAACCCTTTTTCAGTGTTCTTTCTTCCACTTTCTGTGTATACTGGTCTCTCCTTTTCTCTTTGGAACTAGCTTCATCATTCTGCCTGTTCCCTAATTAAGCAGTTAAATGTCTTTGACATATGCTCTGTTCATGAACCTTGTTTTTAACTCTTTGAAATTCATACTTTTACCTAATGAGAACTTAGAAATAATATACATTGTGGTTAAGCCCTAACCACATCCTACATAATTAGCCTCTGAGGGTACCTGGTATAATATACAATTAACTTTTAGAAAATCAGACTGTTATAATGAAAGCAATTTTAAAATAATGTCAAGGAATTTTATTTTAATTGACTTTTTGATGACAAGTAGGTTTGGTTAGAGGATGAAAAGAAAGCAGGTAGCAAAGGGGAGGCATTTATAGTTATTTATTCTGATAGGATGTTTGACACGTGCTCAGTAGTTTTAGACCTTTCATTCTATTGGTTCTTTATTATCCATATGGATCTCAGAGCTACTGATGTTTGTTTCTTGATGTGGATGAATTCCAGCACCACTCTTAACATTTTTCAGTTACAATGTCCTTGGTTACAAATATTATCTCTATATTAAGAGGCAGCTACTCTTATTAACATGCCTGCCTTACAAATAGGACACCAAGGTATGAAAAGTTAAATAACTCATTCACAGCCAGCAAACTAGTAGTTGAGAAGCAGAGATTTGAACTCAAGCAGGTTGAAGTCAGAATTCACCTAATCTCGCTCAAGCAGAACTCTCAATTCTGCTTTTGCAAGTAGAACTTACTCAACCTTGGCTGCCAGGAGGGAAAATTGAGGTCCAGGAAGGTTTCAGTAATTTGCCCAAGGTTAAGTAGATAATTGATAGTGATTGAGATTATTTTATTAGTCCATAATAAAAAAGAGAAGGAAAAGAGAAAGGCTAAGATATAGAGAGGGAGTGAGACGTGATAATTGAGAGAAAGCTTCAAAAGAGGAATTTGAGAGGGCTTTGTTAACAAAGGTGAGTTCACCTTTTGAAAAGTTGCCTCAGGTAGAATTGTCTCAACTGTGCATAAATAAAGGCAGAGAAGATTGACTAGAGCTGAGGGGGACAACTGAAGGGAAAGAATAAGATTGTGAAAGTCCCTTTCTGTAAGAGTTCTCTGTGGTGGGTGGATATTGCATGACAATATTAACCCGGCACAACTGAGTTATTGTCCAGAGAAGGTGTAGAACAAAGACTAGAGAAAACCCAGCAGTGTGTTATAAAATTTGAAAAATTGGTCTTCACATCTTTGGGTGTGTCTACACAGTCATTTGTATCTTTCCACAGCTGTATTGGTATATTAAAGCTCGTGTTCAACCAGGCTCATGCGCACCATATCTACACCCCAGGGACTTGAAGGTTCTACGTAACTATTTTATATAAATGCTGACATTTAAAATAACTTGATAGAGTGTTTATAGCCATTCAGAAAAAAAAAAAAGCACGTTTTCATGAATACGGTTACTGATGATAAAACTCTAACTTTGTAATAAACTAGTTACCAGTGCAAATTGGTACCTAGAAAAGTGCAGAGATTTCCAACTCAAGAAAAAGACTCTGGTTTTCACAGTTACAATTTGTTTACATCTACTTGTCCTGATTGGTGCATTAAAATATATTAGCTTGTTGAATGTCCTCATTCTCAGGAAAAGCATGCTAGAGAATTTAGGAATGAATTGTCATGATATTTTTCATTTTTTCTCAAAATGTAAAAAAAATACGTGCGTGTATGCGTATTTGTGTGTAATAGAATGAGAGAGAGCGCGAATGTGGCAATACGTTGGATGTCCAATTGTTGGCTCTAGGTGCTAGTCTTCAACTTTAATGTAAGCTTCAATGTTTTGATACAAACCAAAGAATTAAAAAATAACATACTGAGTAGAAAATACTTCAGGTCCTGTTGAATCACTACCGTTGTACACTTGAAACTAACGTAACATCGTGTGTCAACTATTTTGAAACAAAAAAAAAGAAAAAAAAGAAAATACTTCAGATTCTGGCTAATGCTGCCTATCTAGAATTGTAGTCCTGAACATTATTATTTTTAAATTAATAATTATTCCGGGGCGCCTGGGTGGCTCAGTCGGTTAAGCGGCCGACTTCGGCTCAGGTCATGATCTCCCGGTCCGTGAGTTGGAGCCCCGCGTCAGGCTCTGTGCTGACAGCTCAGAGCCTGGAGCCTGTTTCGGATTCTGTGTCTCCCTCTCTCTGACCCTCCCCTGTTCATGCTCTGTCTCTCCCTGTCTCAAAAATAAATTAAAAAAAAGTTAAAAAAATTTAAATTAATAATTATTCCATAATTTGTCTTATTTTTAAACATTTTCTCATTTTGGAATATTCTTTATGGTTTTGATAATAATTTTTAAAAGTACTTATTTTGAGAGAGAGAGAGCAAGCAGGGGAGGGGCACAGAGAAAAGAAGAGAGAGAGAGAATCCCAAGCAGGTTCTGGCTGTCGGCATAGAGGCAGCCGACATAGGGGCTCAATCTCATGAACCGCGAGATCATGATCTGAGTCAAAATCAAGAGTTAGACACTTAACCAACTGATCTACCCAAGCACCCTGATAATAGTAATTTTTAATTTAACATTTATATGTTAGGAATTTTACATTTATTATCACTAATTCTCACAACAATCCTGGAAGGTAAATGCTATTGTCTCCATTTTTCAGATAAAATAAAGAGGCTCAAACACATTAAGTTTTTTGCCCTAGGTCACATGCAACTATAAATGTTGGGGCTTTGATTTGTGCTAGTGTGTCAGATTCCAAACTTTTTACATTATATCACTTGCTTCTCATGCAAAGAGATTCATTTTAGGTGGGTAAGCAATGATACTTTGGAAGAGAGCCCTTTCTGCTGTGAAATTATATAAAACTTCTGAACAAGAGAGTCTCCATTTGAAGTTTCATTTTCTTTTCTAACTAATGAACTCTTGAATTGGGCGAAAAGACCTTTTGAACTGGGTCAGAAATGCTAATCGTTTTACAAGCAGTTGCTTGTAAAATCGACAGGACCACTGGCATCCAGACCATGAAACTGTCAGTGGGAACCTGTTGAAGACAGAGTAGTTAACTAATGCGTACACCAATAAACCGTAACACCAATAAGTTTGTCGATCAAAGTGTAAAAACAAAGGTGGCTCATCATGTTAGTAACCAGTTGGCAATGTTTTTCCTTTTCCTCCTTTTCTAAGTTGAGCATTTGTTCCACCTCTTCCTCTCTCTCATAAAAATCTCTTGCTTTCCTTGTACAGGCAAGAAACTTCCTGATTGCTGCCAGAATCTGTGCTCCCCAATTTGCAATTTTGAGACCTCTGCAATAAAGGCCTTTGTTTCTTTTTCAATTCACCTCCTTTTCTCAGTTGACAATGCCAATTAAAACCGATTAAAACCAACACTCCTCCAGCAAAATAAGCAGAATAAACTAGTTCTGCTGCTTTCACCTAAAAGCAAAGCTTTCAAAATCTGAATGCTTCTCTAAAAATCTAATGCAGGTTCATTACTTTATTTAATTGACTAATCATAAGTAAGAAGTACACTATCAATTGCATGCTTGATAGTACTATTTCAAAACTTATTGGCATTTAGCTGTTCCTTCAAGTTCCTGCAATTCTCTTCTTTAAAACATTGTATTCTTATCATTAAGTGGCACTTTTCCCCATGAGGCAAAACATCAATCATTCACTCAACAAATATTTTCTGAGCACTTCTTATGCTCTTAGCATACCATGTATGCATTTTACTGAAAATTCTATTGCAATCTAAACCATACTTTGCTTCTGTTACAGATAGTAATATTTCACACTTTTTCCTAATGATTTTAAAGTTTTCTGGCATTAGCAAAACTCTTATAGGACAGTTATTTGCTGGACTATTTTTTAATATCACCATCTAATTATAAACTATAAACTAAGCAAGTAAAAATGTTCATGTCTACAATTCAAAAAAATTCACACTTGAAGTTCTTGATAAAGCCCCCAGAATATTTTAAAATAAGGGATCTTCTTTTCAACACTTTAAAATTTTTTTTAACGTTTATTTATTTTTGAGAGGCAGAGAAAGAGAGCATGAGCAGGGGAGGGGCAGAGAGAGATTGTGTCTCCCAATCCGAAGCAGGCTCCAGGCTCTAAGCTATCAGCACAGAGCCCGACATGGGGCTCAAACTCATGAACTGCGAGATGATGACCTGAGCTGAAGTCAGACACTTAACCGACTGAGCCACCCAGGCACCCCTAAAATTTTTTTAATGTTTATTTATTTTGAGAGAGAGAGAAAGAGAAAGAAAGAGAGAGAGAGAGAGTGAGTGAGGGAAGACCAGAGAGAGAGAGAGAGAGGGAGAGAGAGAATTCCAAGCAAGTGCCACATTAAGCATGGAGCCCAATGTGGGGCTCCATTTCATGACCATAAGATCATGATCTGAGCTGAAATCAAGATTTGGATGCTAACCCATTGAGCCACCCAGGCACCCCTAAAAAGGGATCTTCTTGACTTTGGGAAGATTTCAAAATGAGAGGATAAATCAGATGAGCCCTTGAAATCACTTGTAACCTGTGTGCTTAGGTGACTAATGATTAGTGTAGAGATCATTGCCTACTTTTTGGGTTCTTAAAGAAAAAAGGGTATTTCCTTGAAATATTGTAGGAAAGCTTGGGTGAATAACCATTTTTAAAGAACTTGTCTGTAATGGATAATTTCCTCAAGTTCTGCTTAATGAAATGAAAGGCTGCCAATATTCTCTTTAACAATAGTCCCAGGGATTGTTGAGCTTATTTCTCTGCAGATTTTCATTTCTTTAATCACACAGACTCAATGACTGAATATACTTCAACTTGTGTTTGAATATCCTATGTATTTTTTCCCTTTAGGGCTTGAATTATAAACTCTGCTTTAGAAGTAATGAGAGCCATCGTCTCTCCTTCCTTCTGTAGGGGTAGAAAAGTTTTCTTTTATTCCCTTTTAGGTTCTTCTGGATGATATATAATTAAATTGATTTAAGACAGATTAACAGGAGAAATAAATAAACATTTTAAATAACATGTGTATCTTCTATATACAGGGAGATACCCAGGAAAACTGAGTAACCCCTTAAAATGGTCAAAGCCATCACCTTAAATACCATCTTCAGCTAAAGACAAAGAAGATATTAGGATTGGGAAGCCAGTTATGGGAAGTTACTAAGAAAACACAGTAAATAAAAGTAAGGTTGTTATATAGATTTAAGTTGTTGCTTCTCCATTGACAAATTTGAGATTGAGTCATTCCCCTTTTCCTGGTACAACTCTTACAAATGGAGATTTCCTTTATAAATGTAAGTGTCTCAGACAAAAAAAGTAACTTCTACTCAGATTTCTGAGCTTCAGTGTCTGCAGTTTCTTAAAATTAATTGGCTCGCACTCAGTTACAAACCCAAGGCATTTCTAGATTGACCAGTTAACAGCGCAGGGACCAAACCCCACCCGATACACCAATAACAGGCAAAGTGGGCCATTGAAGCTGACTGGACTGAAGGCATAACAGGTTAATTTACAACAGTAGAGCACATGGAATCCACATAGCAGACACCCCTGAAGTGTCTGGTGAACAGAGAACATTGTACTATAGGGCACCACAGGACCTCTTCATAAGGCTGCTACTTTGAAGATCAAGAGAGATAGCTGACTTTCTTAACACATAGAAACAAACACAGAATGTTAGATAAAATGAGGAAACAGAGGAATATGTCCCAAATGAAAGAACAGGACAAAACCACAACAAAAGAGCTAGATAAAATGGAGATAAGCAATATGCCTGATAAATAATTCAAAGTAACAATCATAAAGATACTTACTGGATTTGAGAAAAAGGTGGAAGATTTCAGTGACACCTTTAACAAAGAGATAGAGCAAATCAGAGATGATGAACTCAATAACTGAAAGTAAAAATACACTGGAGGCAATTAGTAGCAGATTAAAGGAAGCAGAAGAATGGATCAGTCACCTGTAAAACAGAGTAAGGGAAAGCAACCAAGCTTAATGGCAAACAGAAAAAAATAATAAAAAATGAAGTTGGGTTAAGGGAACTCAGCAACATCATCAAGCATAATATTTGCATTATAAGAATACCAAAAAAAGAAGAGAAAAAGGGCAAAAAAATTATTTGAAGAAATAATAGCTGAAAATGTCCCTAATCCGGGGAAGAAAACAGAAATCCAGATGCAGGATACATAGAGTGCCCCCAACAAAATCAACCCAAGGAGGTTCACATCAAGACACATAATCATTAAAACGGCAAAAAGTAGTGCTAAAGACAGAGTTTTTAAAGCAGCAAGAGAAAAGAAAATAGTTACTTACAAGGGAAACCCCAGAAGGCCATCAGCTGATTTTTCAACAGAAACTTTGCAAGCCAGAAGGGAGTGGGATGGTATATTTAAAGTGCTGAAAGGAAAAAGCCTGCAACCAAGAACACTCTATCCAGCAAGGCTATCATTCAGAATAGAAGGAGAGATAAAGAATTTCCTAAACAAACAAGAGTTAGAGAAGTTCATCACCACCAAACCATCCTTACAAGAAACATTAATCAGGAGCAAGAAAATTAGGAAAGGACAATATTTTACAGGTAAATTGCAAACATGATAGATGTAGTTAGTTAATCAATTAGAACAAAAGCAATAAAATCAATTATATGTATAAAAAGCAGTCAAGGAATTCACAAAATAAAATGATGTAAAATATGACATCATATACACAAAATGTGGAATGGAGGAGTAAAAATTGTGTCCTTTTAGAATGAGTTCAAACTGACTAACCATCAAGTTAATATAGACTGCTTTATGTGTATAAACCTAATGGCAAACACAAATCAAAAACTTGTAGTAGATACACAAAACATAAAGAGAAAGGAATCCAAGCATACCACTAAAGAAAAGCACCAAATTGTGAGACAAGAGCAAGAGAAGAAAGGAACAGCAGAGGACTACAAGAACAACCACAAAATAAGTAACAAAATGGCAATAAAGTACATACCTGTCAATAATTACTGTAAATGTAAATGGAATAAATGTTCCAATCAAAAGACATACAATGACTGAATGGATAAAAAAAAAAAAGAAAAAAGAAAGAAAAGAAAAGCAACACCATCTACATGCTGCCTACAGGAGACTGACTTCAGACCTAAACACACATGAAGATTTAAAGTAAAATGACAGACAAACATTTACCATACAAATGGAGGCATAAAGAAAGCTGGTGTAGTAATATTTCTATCAGACAAAACTAGACTTAAAAACAAGGACTGTAAATCAAAATACGTATAGCATTTTTTCACATAAGTAGAAGTCTAGAAATAAACCCACACTTTTATCGTCAATTAATTTACCACAAAGGAGGCAAAAATATACACTGGGTAAAAGAAGTCTCTTCAACAAATGATGCTGTGAAAACTTGACAGCTACTTTGACAGCTAGATGCTGGACTGGACCACCTTCTTACACCATACAGAAAAATAAACTTGAAACATGTTAAAGACCTAAATTTAAGACCTGAAACCAGAAAATCCCTAGAGGAAAACATTGGTGGTAATTTTTTTGACATCAGTCATAGAAACATTTTTCTAGATATGTCTCCTCTGGCTATGGGAACAAAAGCAAAATTCAACTATTGGAACTATACCAAAATTAAAAGCTTTTACACAGTGAAGGAAACCATCAACAAAAGAGATGACCTAGTGATTGAGAGAGTATTTTTGCAAATGATATATTCAATAAGGTGTTAATATTCAAAATATAAGAAGAACTTATACAACCCAACACCAAAAAAATAATAATAATAAAATTAAAAAGGGCAAAGTGGGGGTGTCTGGGTGGCTCGGTCAGTTGAGCGTCCGACTTCAGCTCAGGTCATGATCTTGCAGTCTGTGAGTTTGAGCCCCATGTCGGGCTCTTTGCTGACAGTTCAGAGCCTGGAGCCTGCTTCAGATTCTGTGTCTTCCTCTCTCTCTGCCCCTCCCCTGCTCATGCTCTGTCTCTCTCTGTCTCAAAAATAAATAAAAACATTAAAAAATTAAAAAAAAAGGGGGAAAGTGGACCTGAATAGACATTTTTCCAAAGAAGACATACAGACAGCCAATAGACACATGAAAAGGTACTCAACATCACAAATCCATCAGATAAATGTAAATTAAAACCACAATGAGATATCACCTCATACCTGTCAGAATGACTAGAATTAAAAACAGAATAAATAACATATGTTGCTGAGGATATGGAGAAAAAGGAACCCTTGTGGCTCTGTTGGTAAGAATGCAAATTGTTGCAGCCATTGTGGAAAACGGTATGGAGGTTCCTCAAAAAATGAAAAATGGAATTACCATATGATCTAATAATCCCACTACTAAGCATTCAACTAAAGAAAACAAGAACACTAATTTAAAAAGACATATGCACCCCTACATTTATTGCAGTATTATTTACAATGGCCAAGATATGGAAGCAACCTGTATCCATCTATAGATGAATTGGTAAATAAGGTGATATATCTATACCTATATCTATATCATGTATATGTATATGTATATGTATATCTATATCTATATCTATATCTATATCTGTCTCTACATCTGTATCATCTATCTATATATATCTGTATTCTCAAATACAGAGAACAAACTGACCATTGCCATAGGGGAGGTAGGTGAGGGGGAGGGTGAAATAGATAAAAGGGGATTGGTAGTACACTTGCCTGTGGCACCTAGGTGGATCAGTTCATTGAGCGTCTGGCTCTTGATTTCGGCTCATGATTTCACGGTTCCTGGGATCCAGCTCCACCTTAGGCTGTGCACTGATAACACGGTGGAGCCTGCTTAGGATTCGCTCCCTCTCTCTCTCTCTGCCCCTCCCCTGCTCACACTCTCTCTCTCAAAATAAATAAAACAAACTTATAAAAAAGAGTACACTTATCTTGATGAGCCCTGAGAAATAAATAGAATTATTGAATCATTATATTGTATACATGAAACTAATATAAAACTGCAGGTTATTTATACTTAAAAATTTTTGAAATGTTAAAAAAAAAAGTCAGCCTAAAGGAATCCTTATGTCAAGGAGACATATTTTGGGATGGCAAATTCTGTTACTCTACAGTACCATTCCAAACAATCCAGGATCGTCTCAGAGAGTAACATTCTTAGGGGGTGAACCTATGAAGGGAAATTTAAAGGCAAGCATTCGCTGTGGGAAAAGGCAGAATGGTGACAGCTTTTGCTTCCAAGGCTACAATGGCTTTGTCAACAATAAGAGTGTAAGAGGGGCGCCTGGGTGGCGCAGTCGGTTAAGCGTCCGACTTCAGCCAGGTCACGATCTCGCGGTCCGTGAGTTCAAGCCCCGCGTCGGGCTCTGGGCTGATGGCTCAGAGCCTGGAGCCTGTTTCCGATTCTGTGTCTCCCTCTCTCTCTGCCCCTCCCCCGTTCATGCTCTGTCTCTCTCTGTCCCAAAAATAAATAAACGTTGAAAAAAAAAAAATTAAAAAAAAAAAAAAGAAGAGTGTAAGAGACCCAGCTACAATGGAGAAATAGGATATTTTTCTTGAGGCCTGCCCTTGCCCACCTTTCCATGCCCTTTCTTCATGCTGTCGGAAGAGAAACTACAGACGGGCTTCAAAGTTGCTACAGATTCATCTTTCTTCTAGTTGCAGTTTTGAATAATAGACCAATCAGTGTGGCCAAGGAAAGACTCTGGGAGTAGCTTTTTAAAGACCAGTTGTTTTCTTGTGATATTTTTTCTGTCTCAAATTTTACTCTTGGAGTTATGCCATTCTGCTTCCCACGTCTACTTTTGGGCTGCAAGAAGTGCCAGCCCAGGATCATAGGTCCCAGTGAAGACTGTAAGCTCTTCAGAAAACTTTTAGGGCTCTTTCCTGGGTTTAGGTAAATAAAGCCCTTAGTTTAGCTTTTGACCAAAAAGTAAAAGTTCCCTGAAAGGGATTACCTGCAGTCTTGGATGGTCTTATTTTAAAAGGTAACTATTTAGTAGTCTCTTCAGAGTGGAAAGACAACTCAGACAGAGGACTAATAGTACTCAGATAAAGGAGGATAAAGGAAAACAATAGGAGTTACATCAGTCTTACAGTCTTTCATTTTGGGTACATCTGGTATCTTTAATTTTTCACTAGCTTTTTTTTAAGTTTATGTATTTATTTTGAGAGAGACAGAGACAGTGTGAGTGGGGGAGGGGCAAAGAGAGAGAGGGAAAGAGAGAGAATCCCAAGCAGGCTCCATTCTGCCAGCACAGAGCCTGATGAAGGGCTTGAACTCACCGAACTGTGAGATCATGACCTGAGCCAAAACCAAGAGTCAGACCCTTAACCAACTGAGCCACCCAAGCGCCCCTCACTAGCTTTTTACAATGAATCCTTCAATAAGCTAGTGTAGAATCTTGAAGCCTTTGGGATGCTTCTGCATGCCAGTTAAAATAGACATCCTCTTCTCCTTGTTTAAGAATGCTTGCTTTCAAGTGCACTTCTTTAGCCCATTGACTAAATTCTTTGGCACTTGAGGATCCTATTTTTTTTAGTTAAGTCTCAGGTCTCTCAGAACCAAGTTAATACCCCAAAGGGATGTGAGTTGGGATTTTGTGGCGTTTTACAGTGTACCTCATTACGTGGAAATTTTCTTGAGGCTGGCCTGTGATTTAGTGTCAATCTAACCTGTTGTGAGACCAACTTATCCTTGGACGGGAATTGTAGGTTTACATGACCAGTGCTCTAACAGCTTCAAAGTGCTTGACCTGCCCCTATCAATTTTGCAGGTGGGCTACCAGGATTCCCATTAACAATAGGTCTATTATTCCTTTACTTGATGTGCACATTTGCAGAATCTAACAATAACCAAGGAAATGGTACTGTGGATACCAGCAGTAACCAAAGAAATGACACTGTGGACTTGGCAAGGGCTGGAGACTGGAGTTCCAAGTCTGCTAGCTCAAGCTGACCTGCTAAGCCCTGGACTGATAAGGATTGGTGCTCTATTAGAGACTCCCATCAGTGTAGATTGACCTCTTAAATTTGGACTGGAAACCCGATAAAAGCAGAGAGTTCAGATGAAAAACAAATAAGGAGTTCAGATCCAAGAGGAACTTATGTATGGCTCTCTGATATGGTGAGAAAGAGAAATCACAAAGTGTTAAATGGGTACAGGTGCCTAGGTTTCTTATGGTCTCTGAAACTTCAGATCCCACTGCTACCACCAAAACAGTTAAAAAATAAAATTTAACTGTAAGTTTTAAAGGTCTTATTGGCTTTATTAAGTGATTCATGAATCAGGCAGCATCCAGTCTAGCGGATAGAAAAGAACTCTGAGAAGCTATACAAGGTTAAGAGATTTTATAGGCAGAAGGAAGGAGGAATAAGGAAGTAGTACTAGACAAAAAGGCAGATTGATTACTGAAAAGTTATTTTCCTGATAGGGGATGGCAAGGATTTGTTGGGCTGATTACCTAACTAATGCTAATTAGGTGATTCCTGATTGATGAATTTAAGATTCCATTTCTGGGAGAATCAAAACTGTAATTAAGTCTCAGTTTCATGACACGGGCTTTAGCATAAGTGACTCCATTTTGAGCCTGTTGTCTTGTTTTTAACAGGATTTAGTGGTGGGCCTCTGGGTTGTGTAACTTTAGAAAGTCCAAGAGAGTGGCCCTGGCTCTCATTATCTCCCACATCATAGTGTTTCTGAGGTAGGCATTTGACTCCTTGGTTTATGACCTTCCCTCTTCAACAGTGCTCAAAAGAAATCCATGGAGGAGATAAGGCATACAGTTATTGCTCTTTTCACCTTAGAATAAATTACTTCATCTGTTGTCTGATTCAGGACTGCAAAAAGAGAATGAATTGAACAGGCCTCAAAGAGATTCCATAGTAAGCATCATTTACCAGCCAGAGTGCTCTATGAGGCCTCCAAATAGAGTCAGAAGAGGTGGTTGAATACAGAAATAAGGCCCAGTCTCAGCTCAGCTATTATCAGTGTGTTCTCAGGAAAGTCACCTCACTTGGATGAAAAATTCACCAAATTCAATTCCCTGCATTTTAATAAGGAGATTGGATTAGAATGACTTCTAAGTTCCTGTATGGTCCTGATGTTCTATCAAGTCTGTCCTCTCCCATTCTAACACTTAGTGATTGGGAAAGAAGTCTACATGTATCCTATATAAACCTGTCAGCATATTGTGAACTTTGATTTTGTCTTTTTTCTTCTTTTTAGACTAACCAGTCATACGTATTTTCACATACAGAAGCTGCTTTACCTCTTATAGTATGCTAGTTATGTGTTATTCTCTTACCTTGACCAAATTTGTTATCTTTAGAGTTTCTTGACCCCAAACTTCTTTTCACTGCCTAAGAGACAAGATGCATAGTAAAGAAACTAAAGGCAAGCTTCCTGTTTCACAGTTTGCTTCCTTCCTAAAAATGACTGGCAGTATATTGATTCTTGTGAGCAAATAGCACCTTACACTGATATTTTCAAGGCTTAATGATGTTCCTGTCTTTACTAAGGGATGAGTCATAGTCATTGTCCTATTAATAGACTAGGGTTTATTTTTACCACAATAGGTTATGTTGCTTTTGTCTCTATTGAATCTTATCTGATCCTTTAATGCCTGGCTATATTGCACAATCCACAGATACTGTCTTTGCTACCTCTTAGGCACTGCCATGTTCTCAAGTAGAAAATAAGAAGAATAGAACCCTTTCCTGAAACTAAATGGTGTCTTTTCCTCTTTCTTCCTACTTCATGCTCAGGAACATAAACTTCAGCAGAGTCTCTACAGGGCCTGAGTCATAAACAGGATTCTATCCCCCACTATGAGCTCTAGGGCTTAAACACTGATGTATGTGAGATTAGTGAATGGTGCCTGCATTTCTGGCACTGGACTGGGGATTTTATATCAATGGCTTTGACATTGCTACATAAAAGTCATGAATCATAGATGACTCCTGTCCTTATCCTGAATGTTCTCCTGTCACAGAGGTAAAATTTATCCACACTAGAGAGTGGGAGGGGTATCTATAGCCAATGTGATTTCCACTTTGTGAGGCCAGTCATGATGCCTCCTTGATGTGTTTCCTATGGTTACTGAAGCACTGTCATCACACTCTTTGTCACTGTTTCCTCTATTCCTCTTTCAACATCTTTTTGTAAGGTCAGCAGGAAAATAAGGTTTAAGTCTGTACCCTGCATTATACCCTTAAGTATATATTTTTTTAAAAATATGAGGCAAGAATACAGAGATGGGTGTGAAGAAATAAATTCTCAAATAAATTCACAAAATTTTAGAAAAATAATTCAGCAGAGCACCTACATTGATCATGAGGCCTTCATCAATATTAGTAAATATTTAGTAAGTACTTAATATGTTCTAAACTATTTTCTATTTGCACATGCCAACATAACAACTACTCTTTTGGGGGCTTACAAATGAACCAAAGGAGCAAATGTTAAATAAGTAAATATAATTACATATAAGAAGGAAGTAAGTAAACTTTAAGAATTGAAGATATAGAGAAATTGACTTTGAATTTTTTTTAATGTTTATTTATTTTTGAGAGAGAGAGACAGAGAGAGACGGAGCTGGGGAGGAACAGAGAGACAGGGAGACACAGAATCCGAAACAGGCTCCAGGCTCTGAGCTGTCAGCACAGGGCCCAACGCGGGGCTCAAACTCACAAACAGTGAGATCATGACCCGAGCCGAAGCCGGACGCTCAACCGACAGCCACCCAGCGCCCTGAGAAATTGACTTTGAAGAAAGCAATAACAATAGAAAACTCATATTACCAATCATTTTATATATATATTGATTATTATATCATTCATATTTACTATATTATATTATACATATCAATACACACACACACACACACACACACACACATATATATATATATAGAGAGAGAGAGAGAGAGAGACTTTTAATCTTCATAATAACCCCACATCATTTTGCTAGGGTTGTCATAGCAAAATACCACAGCCCAAGTAGTTTAAATAACAGAAATTTAGTTTCTCTTTTAATTTAATTACCTCTTTAAAGATCCTATCTCTAGATACAGTCACATTCTGTGGAACTGAGGGTCAGGGCCTTAACACATGAACTTGGCAGGGGAAAACGGTCCAGCCTATAATAAATCCTATGAGGTTGGTACAGTGATTATCTCCATGGATGAGATTTAGAGAGGTAAAGTAACTTGCCTAGGATTTGAACTCCAAGATCTATGCATTTAATCCCCATGGTCATGTTTAAGAAAGCAATTGGCTGAGGAATTTAGGAGATAAGTTATTGGAAATCAGCAAAACTGAGAGGCATCGTACACCCAAAAGCATATATGGTGGATTCAGATGGTCTGAATTCAAATCCCTACTTTCAGACCTGTAAATTTTTTAAGATCTTAATAAGACCATTAACCACATTGAGATTTTTTTTGTCCCTTTCGCTCCCCAAAATCCCAATGCAGTTTGAAATTTTGTTATATTCTATTTTGCTTTTCAAAAATCCTTGTGATAATCTGTTAAGCTGATTTCTTGACACACTAATGGGTTGTGGGTCACAACTGAAAAACACTGCATTATGTGTAGCTTTTGTGGTCACCTGTGAATTCTGCCCAGTAGTGATGTGAAGCTCATAGTTTTGGTGTTCTGCAGTCTTTAATTACCTAAAGCACTTATAAGAAGAAACTTGTATTCTCTTGATGCAAAGAAACACATAAACTATGATGTTTTAGTTTTAATTTTGCTCTGTGGAATATTGCTCACCTGTTCTCTCCTCCAGTGTCTTGACTAATAGAGAGGGCAAATAGGAATTAAGAGCAAAGTGATTGGATGTCAGCTTTTTCATGACATTCTTCCAACATGGGTGAATGCTGCTGGGCTCCTTACCCTCCCATTGTGGTTTGAATTTAACCTTCTTTTCATAGGATGAAAACTGGGACAATTGCAGGAGTCTCAGATGTCCACTGGCCCAAATTTCTTTACTGGCCAAGTTAATGTATTAGAGGTCATTGTCTGTAAGTTATCTTAATTCTTGAAGGTAATTCTTTCTTTCACTCTTTGCTCTTGGCTCTTGTGCACCTGTGCACATGTATGTGCACACATACATACGGGCACAAACAAACACACACACACACACACACACACACACACACCCACCCTTGCAAGGCTTTAAGTATTTATCCATTTCCTGTTATGAAGTAGTAAGTGCCACTTGCCATACCCTACATGAGAAGCCTGTAAACAATGGGAGGTAGGGGACCCAGCAGCATTCACCCATGTTGGGAGAAGTGTCATGAAAAAGCTGACATCCAATCATTTTTCTCTTAGTTCCTGTGTGCCTACTCTATCAGTCTACACACTGGAGGAGAGAACAGGTAAGCAGCACTCAGCAGAGCAAAGTAAAATTATTTTGCTATTATTTTAAAAGTTTGTATGCTAAGAGCAAGGAGGGGGTGAAGATGAAAATTTTGGCAATGCAAGAAAGAAAAGGGACTGTTTTACATTTGTCATTGTCCTCCAGCTAAGACCACCAGGAACACACCTGTGATAAAACTTTGGATTTATTACTTTTGGCAACAAAGGAAAATGCAAACCTTGAGCAACTAAGGGGATTGTAGTAAGAGGCTTGTAGAAAATACAGAGTTTTTGCTTGAATTAGGTAATTTGGGTAGGGTCTAAGGAAAGGGGTTTTGCTTTGGGTTGAATACTATTAGGAAGTGGGGGGTAATTCTATGATTAGATATCTAAATAGATCTTATCTAGAAGAAAAGGCTAAATCTAGGTTGAAGATGTAATTTATAAAGAAGTAGAAATCGTTCCTATGAGCCAGTGTCTTCCTATGTTCAGGCTGCTGTCACAGAATACCACAGATTGGGTGGCTTAAACAACAGAAACTTATTCCTCAGAGTTCTGGTGGGTGAGAAGTCCAAGATTCAGTGTCTGGTGAAAGCCTGCTTCCTGGTTCTTAGATGGCATCCTCTTGATGGGTCCTTATATGGTGGGCAAAAGGAACTGTCTAGGGTTGCTTTTATAAGGACTCCGATGTCATTCATGAGAGCTCTACCCTCATGACCTAATCACCTTCCAAAGGTCCACCTCCTAATATGTCACATTTGGGATTAGGTTTCAACATTTGAATCAAAACAGTCTACAGCAGCCAGGAAAGGGAACGTTGGGTCATTTTTTGTGAATTGGACAAAGTTGTTCATATTTTTGTATGTGTTCAAACCTGATTACAGAGTGGTCTAGTTTTTGCCTTGATCTGTCATAGTCACAGAGTGGCCTTGTCTGATGTTGATGTTCTATAACATTTTAGGCTCAACAGAACAGCAAAGCCTAGCTGTGAGAGCCAGGTCAGCTTTTGGCATCATGGAGACCTAGCTGAGTTTTACTTGTGGATTTGACCTCTCTGTGGTATGGATGGGGTCCATATTCTATGTGGTTCTTTAACACTCACTAAAATCTTAAAGGTTGACACATTGCAGAATGTTTTAGAGTATTTAAACTTTAAAACTTCAAGACATAGTTGATAGATTACAATTAAAAATGTTATAAAATCATAATATACTAATTGAGTTGTGTCCACCAAAAAAATTAATTTTAATCTCTCAACATACACTTTCTACTTTAAGGAAATTTCCAAGAAATTTTCATCTCTAATTTTATCCAAAATGTTTACATTCAGAAACCTTTTAGAGAAAATGTTCATCTAAAATTAAAATGGTTTGCCTCAGAAAAAAAATCTAATAAAACAGGCCCTGATTGATATTGTAGTTTACATATTGACATCATAATTGTCTTTTACTTTATTTATTTATTTATTTATTTATTTATTTATTTATTTATTTTAATGTTTATTTGTTTATTTTTAAAAAAATTTTTTTTTTCAATGTTTATTTATTTTTGGGACAGAGAGAGACAGAGCATGAACAGGCGAGGGGCAGAGAGAGAGGGAGACACAGAAACGGAAACAGGCTCCAGGCTCTGAGCCATCAGCCCAGAGCCCAACGCGGGGCTCGAACTCACGGACCGCGAGATCGTGACCTGGCTGAAGTCGGACGCTTAACCGACTGCGCCACCCAGGCGCCCCTGTTTATTTATTTTTGAGAGAGACAGAGAGACAGAGCATGAGCACAGGGGAGGGGCAGAGAGAGAGGGAGACACAGAATTTGAAACTGACTCCAGGCTCTGAGCTGTCAGCATAGAGCTGGATGCGGGGCTCAAACTCACAAACCGTGAGATATGACCTGAGCTGAAGTCGGATGCTTACCGACTGAGCCACCCAGGCGCCCCAATTGTCTTTTACTTTAATACTGAGTTAATATGCACAGACATAATAATGTGTAAGATTTTGTTGTTGTTGTTTTTAAAGTTTTATTTATTTTGTGGGGCACCTGGGTGGCTCAGTCAGTTAAGTGTCTGACTCTTGATTTTGGCTCATGTCACGATCTCATGGTTTGTAAGTTTGAGCTCCACGTTGGGCTCTGAGCTGGCTGGCAGTTCACAGCCTGCTTGGGATTCTCCTTTTCCTCCTCTCTCTCTGCCCCTATCCTGCTCATATTCTCTCTCTCTCAAAATAAATAAAACTTTATTCTTTTTAAAAAAATATTTATTTTGGGATAGATAAGACAGTGCAAGTGGGAGAGGTGGGAGAGAGAGAAAGAGAGAGAGAGAGAGAGAGAGAATCCCAAACAGGCTCCACACTGGCAGTGCAGGGTTCAAACCCACAGACTGTGAGATCATGACCTGGGCCGAAGTTGGACCCTTCGCTGACTGAGCCACCAGGCACTCCGATGAGTAATATGTTTAAGATCTTCTTTATACATTACAATTTTTGCCAGACTTAGAAATAACTACTTGATACGGTGGCTTAAGCCTTCTTACATCTTTCATAATACATCTTTAATACCGCTAAATTGCAAACAGCATTTATTTTCAATAATCTTTTTCAGTTATATTCTACATGTGTTTTGAGCACTTACTATAGGAAGAACATCATGCTAAATGCTGATGTCGAATTTCATGCTTCATATTTAAAATTTTTTTTTTCCAACGTTTATTTATTTTTGGGACAGAGAGAGACAGAGCATGAACGGGGGAGGGGCAGAGAGAGAGGGAGACTCAGAATCGGAAACAGGCTCCAGGCTCTGAGCCATCAGCCCAGAGCCTGACGCGGGGCTCGAACTCACGGACCGCGAGATCGTGACCTGGTTGAAGTCGGACGCCTAACCGACTGCGCCACCCAGGCGCCCCTCATGCTTCATATTTAAAACTGATTCAAAGTGCCTTCAGTTTTGGACTCCTTGTTTAGTTACGGAGATATAGAGAGAAATATACAGACATTACTTGAAAATATTTCTTTGACAACAAAGCAGTGAATCTTAAACTGTTGTCAAACAGCAATCAGGAGTCAGAATGATAAATATAGCTTTTTCCCCCTTAGATGCTGATGAGTTTGTAACAGCCTATTTAAAAAGTGCTGCGATGCTCATATTTTACATTTCTTTTCTTCCAAAGATCTTAAAATAAGTCATAAACACTAAAGAGATTTTACTTCTGGAAGAGCCTCCTGATGGTGAGATGTGGATGCACTGGAAAGAATAAGTCATCTGTTGTGGCATTGGCAGACTCTGGTGGAAGTTCCAGCTAACAAAACTCAAGGGGTTCCTCAGCTCTGCCAGCTGCCAATATGACTGTCAGCAAATGCTGACTGCAGTTAGTTTTACATTCTCAAAGTAATTTCAAGCACAATACATAGTAGGTTCAAAAGCAACATGGTTGGAAATGAAATTTTAAAATAATTAATAATAATTAATATTAATTAATTAATTATTATATAGATGGCTCAGTCAGAAGAGTATGTGGCTCTTGATCTCGAAGTTGAGAGTTCAAGCCCCACCTTGGATGTAGAGATTTCTTTTTTTTTTTTTCCAACGTTTATTTATTTTTGGGACAGAGAGAGACAGAGCATGAACAGGGGAGGGGCAGAGAGAGAGGGAGACACAGAATCGGAAACAGGCTCCAGGCTCTGAGCCATCAGCCCAGAGCCCGACGCGGGGCTCGAACTCACGGACCGCGAGATCATGACCTGGCTGAAGTCGGACGCTTAACTGACTGCGCCACCCAGGCGCCCCGAGATTTCTTAAATAAATAAAACTTTAACATAATTACTATGTGTCATTAAAATAAGATAAATGTCATTTATTAAGTCAATCTTATATACATTACTTAATCAATTCCAGCACTTACTACCCAAAGTTTAGTGTAAAAGAATTTTTAAAAACTTGAATTAAGCTGCCAGATATTGATAAATAAATAAATAAATAAATAAATAAACAAAGTGTAGCAAATAGTAAAGCTGGGGTTACAAAGCAGATGTTTGACTCCAGAGCTTCCAATGTTAATCATTATAGTAATAAAACTTAATATTGATGAGTGCCTACTACATGCCAGGCACTGTTCTAATGCTTCCTATATGTATTATCATTGCATCCTCACAACAACCCTGAAAGATGGATACTGTTTCATTGGCACCTAGGGGTTTAGCATGACTGCCCCCAGAGCCATGGAACTAGCAACCAGCTCATTATTATACCTCACTCTTTGGTTGAATAACAAAGTTAGCTTAAAGGACTTTTATTTAGTCCTGCCCCACAGCTGATGCCTGAAGTCTTCCTCTAACTGCCTTTCTGAGAGAATGTCTAGCTGATATTTCCAGGGGTGAGTAAATTACAGCTTCCCAAGGCAACCTATTCCATCTCTGGAATATTTGTCTTCCTTGAGTTTATCTCCACTGGTCAGAGTTTTACCTCTTAGGACAATATAAAGTCTCTTCCCTCTTCTAATTTACAACTGAAAATGAAGTTGGACTTCTGTTTTTTCACATGACTTACTGATGTTTGGAATCACAAGATGAATTTAAGTGTCTTTAGCACATTTATATTAACTAAGATTTGTAAGCTTCCTCTGCCTTGTGTGACTTATTGATCCCTTACTTTAGGTTATATTTATACTCTTTTTAAGAAATTTAAAATGTCCCTTTATCTCAAAAATGTATGCTAACTAGCTTGGATGTAAACTAAAAAAATAAATTAAAAAAAAGTAAAAATTTCATTATTAAAACTCTCAAAATGTACAGTAAGACTAAATGTATCAGTAACTTAAAATTAATAATTATCAAAGTTTTGCCACATATGCTTTGTCCATCCATTTTCCCTTCTTTTACTATTAAGTCTTTTAAAGCAAATAATACACATTTTGTCATTCCAGCCCTACATATAAAATTATAGATATTACTGTACATAATCACAATATGTTCTTTCCATTTTGAAAATGTGAAGCTGATTTTGGAAAAGATTGCTTCTAAGCTGCTTAAACTCCACACTTTGGGAGAAAGTTCAACTTAAATACTTCTAAAAGTTGTATAATGGTTTGAAGAATTTTTAAAAAGTTTTTAATATTTTTTTCTTTTCTAACTGAATCAACAGCTTAGAAATCTTACTATTAAGTATTCATTGAATTACTCCCCCCCCCCCCGCCTTTTTTACGTTGGAATTGCAAGAAAAACATAGGATTTTCAGAGCTGTATACCGTTTGTGAACAGCTTCCTTTTTCTTCTGAATGACTAATATGAGAGAAAAAAGCTTTAACTAGCTTGTGGCTCCCTACCGGAAGTGTGGGGAATAAAGTTAATTGTGTAAAATATTACACGCATTTTCAAAAAAGAGAACAAACAGAAAAGAAACACAATAAGCTTCTAGCTTTTAATGTTCTAACTTCCAAGTCCTATATTTTCTTCCAGAGTTTTGTTTGGGGCATTCTGTTAAATTTTACAAATCTGTTTTAACCTTTTTTTCCTAATGTGTCACACCCTTTAATTGTAGAAATAATGAGATGTCTATGCTACAGACAAGTTTTAATAAATGACAACAACAATAAACAGAAGAGATAAAATAATTCACAAATGCCAATATCCAAAAATAACCAGATGTCAATGCTATATAATAGATAATAGGTAGATTTAATAATACTGTTTCTACACCTCAACATCATATTATGCACTGTGTCACTTATACTATTTCAACTTATACTTGCAATATGATATTTGTCTAACCATTTAAATTTAAAACATACTGTTTTTAAAATCTTTATTGAGATATAACTCAATACTATACGATACAGTATAGCCATTTAAAGTGTGCAATACAGGGCGCCTGGGTGGCTCAGTCGGTCAAGCCTCAGCCTCTTCTTTTTTGGGTTAGGTAATGATCGCGTGGTTTTGTGAGTTCGAGCCCTCAACAGACTGGGCTGACGGTGCTGCAGAGCCTGATTGGGATTCTCAATCTCTCTCTCTCTCTCTCTCTCTCTCTCTCTGCCTCCGCCAACTCACCTTGTCTCTATCTCTCTCAAAATACATAAATAAACTTAAAAAAATTGTGCAATTCAGTGGTTTTTAGAATATTTATGAGTGTGGGCAGCCATCACCACAGTCAATTTGAGAACATTTTCATCATAAAAGAAAGTTCACCATCTCATTCCCCAACCCTAAACAACCACCAATGCTCCACTTGGTCTTCTGTGACTGGCTTCTTTCAATTGGTATAATGCTTTCAAGGATCATGTAAGGTGTAGCATGTATTAGAACTTTATTCCACTGGATGTACTACTTTGCGTTTATCCACTTGTCAGTTGGTGGTATACATAATGTTTGAAAATAAATCATCTTACACTCAGATCTTGGCATTACTATTATTATTGTTATTTTTAATATTGGAATTTTAAAAGCAAAATTACTTGAATCAAGGGTATGTGTTCTTTCAGGGCTTTTATTTATTTTTTTTTTTTTTTATTTTTTTTATTTTTTTTAAATTTTTTTTTTTCAACGTTTATTTATTTTTGGGACAGAGAGAGACAGAGCATGAACGGGGGAGGGGCAGAGAGAGAAGGAGACACAGAATCGGAAACAGGCTCCAGGCTCTGAGCCATCAGCCCAGAGCCTGACGCGGGGCTCGAACTCACGGACCGCGAGATCGTGACCTGGCTGAAGTCGGACACTTAACCGACTGCGCCACCCAGGCGCCCCTCAGGGCTTTTAACACAAACTGTCAAGTATGTCAAGTTTTTAGAACAAAATTGATATCTCAACTGCTGGTTCAATTTGCATTTCTTTGATTATTTGGGAGGCTGAGCAATTGTTATGTTCTCTGATTCATATTCTGTGAATTTTAGTGTATTTTGCCTAATTTTATTTTGTGACCGCCAATTTTTTGTTGTTGTTGATTTTCAGAGTTCTTTATAAAGTGAATATCTTGCCTTTGCACATGTGTATTTATATGTAAATCTGCTCATTCTTCATTTCTCAGTTTAATGGCCACTTCTCCCAGCTAGCCTCCCTACACTCTTCCGTTCAGGTTAAGTACTCCCTACTCCTTTCTGCCTTGCATCCTTATATTGGAATTGTTCAGTTGAGCTTTTTGCCTGTTTAGCTGTGAATGGGCGAGTGGAGGGTCCCCAGATTGGGCTGTACATGTATTTTGCCCTGGGGGCACCAACAAGGAAAGCCAGTGAAGCCTGAAATCCAGCCCTTCTTAATTCCACAATTTGCCAACAGGGCACCTCTTACTCCAGTTTCTACTGGGGTACCCTGAGGTAGCAGCAGTCGCAGGGACAAAATCTATGTTGTTTGCCATTGCATTTTCAATTTCTACTCGTTGTTGGCCAAAGCTGAATACATGCTTATTGTAGGAGAGAAAGGAGGAAAGAAAAGAAGAAAGGAAATCAACCTTTTACCCACCACGTATTTTACAAATATATTCCCTCTGTCCTTTGCCAAATAAAATTCTAGTGTATTTTTGTGTACAGGATTTTAAAAAATTTTAAATTCAATTAAATGTAATATTCCTTTTTATGGTAGAATTAAAAAACATGTACAATTAGAAAGCAGTTCTGCATTTTTAGTTTTTACATTTAGTCCGATAATCCATCTGGAATTTATTGTGATGTACATTGCAAGAAATAAACTTGATACCCTCCTTCAGTAATTTGAATTTCTTTAGAGCTATTTAATAATTCGTTTCTTCCCTATCGTTTCATGGTTTCCCTGATCACTGCTAAACTCTCATCTACACTAAGCTCTCTTTTAGATCAATTGTTTCATTGTCTAACAATATTTGCAATGCTTGTCTACTCTTCTATTATTTTTGCCTTATAATATACTTTCAGATCTAATAGGGCAAATCTCCCAAAATTTCCACTTTTCAAAATTTTCTTAGTTTTTCTCACAAAGTTGCCTGCTTACTGAACTTTTAGAAACATCATATTTAATTCCACTAACAGAATAAAACCAATGACATTTTGACTGAGATTATGTTAAATTTGTAAGTTAGTTTGGGATGAATTAATATCTTCACAGATCTTTATTATTTAATTTTTTTTATCCAGAAACATAAAATATTCATTTACTTCCATCTCATCATATATTTTAGTAATTTTAAGGGTCTTTTCTGTGTGTGTGTATGTGTGTGTATATACGTATTTAGGTATTTAATAGACCCTGTACACATTTGTTAGAGAAATCCCTAAGGTTTTTTGTTTTTTTTTTAATTTTTTCTATTTATTGTTTTGTTGTTATTTATGTAAACTCTTTTTTTCTATTATGTATACAAACTCTTTACTGCTGTTATATTGCAAACTATTTTTTAACATAAAGCTTTAATTCTATCACTTTAATAAATTCTTACCAACTCTAAAAGATTTGTAATTATTCACTTAGGTTTTCCAGACTTGTGAATGTATTACTTGCAACTAATGAAACTCTTGTAAATAGTTAATTTTTTTGTAATTTCTGTTTATCCTACACTGTATCCAAAATTTCCAAAAGAATGCTAAATGATGCTAGCTGTTTTCCTCATTAGACATTGAAGTATGCCTCTGATAACAAATAATAAGGGATTCTGAATTCCTTGAGAGAAGAACTCATGCTTTTTTTTTTTAAGCTTCAGCACCCATCACAACACCTAGAATAAGAGAGGTGCACTATAAAAAATTTTCATCAACAAGTTTGTTTAAATAAATAGGTATGTCTCTTTGGCTAAATACCTAGCAATGCGATTGCTTGATTACAAGGTAGTTTTATTTTTAACTTTCTGAGGAAACTCCACATTGTTTTTCAGAATGGTTGCACCAGTTTGCATTCCCACCAACAGTGCCAAAGGATTCCCCTTTCTCCCCATCTTTGCCAACACCTGTTGTTTCTTGCATCGTTGATTTGAGCCTTTCTGACAAATGTGAGATGATATCTCACTGCAGTTTTGATTTGCATTTCCCTGATGATGTTTGATGTTGGGCATCTTTTCATGGGTCTGTTGGCTATCTGTATGTTTCTTTGGAAAAATGTCTATTTATGTCTTCTGCCTATTTTTTATTTGGATTATTCATTTTTTTTGCATGTTGAGTTGTATCGGTTCTTTATATATTTTGGATAACTAACCCTTTATCAGATATGTCATTTGCAAATATCTTCTCCTATTCCATAGGTCGCCTTTTAGTTTTGTTTAGTTTTGTTGTTTCCTTCACTGTACAGAAGCATTTTGTTTTGATGTAACAGCCCAAGTTTCCATCACTGATGAATGGATAAAGAAGAAGTGGTATATTTATATATAATGGAATATTGCTTAGCCATAAAAATCAATGAAATCTTGCTATTTGCAATGGCATGATGGAGGTAGAGAATATTATGCTAAATGAAATAGAGAAAGACAAATACCATATGATTTCACTCATATGTGGAATTTAAGAAACAAAACAAGTGAGCAAAGGGAAAAAAGAGAGAGAGAGGCAAATCAAGAAACATACTCTTAACTATTGAGAACAAACTGATGGTTGCCAGAGGGAAGACGGGTGGGGGGATGGGTTAAATAGGTGATGGGGATTAAGGAGCGCACTTGTTGTGATGAGCCCCAGGTGATGTATAGAAGTGTTTAACCTCTACATTGTATGCCTGAAACTAAGATGACACTGGATGTTAACTAACTGGAATTTAAATAAAAACTTTAAGAAAGTTAAAAAAAATAGGAATGTCTATAAGGTTTCCCCATTGATTGTGATCCACATTAAGGGTATATCTTTCTATTCCCAAATTTACGAGTTTGTTTTTTAAGTGATATTTTTGAAAAAGCTTCCTAATTACAAGAGTAGGAATTGCCAGAACTGATTAGAGAATTATTCACTAAAATATAGATAATCTGCATGTTCTTTTTTAGGATAAACTTTACAGTAGGAGTTTATGCCAATAAAAAGAAATCTACTAAGTACCTATTAATACACGTATGCTTTGTTCATGATGCATTCAGTCTTCAGTAATGTAATCTATACTAATATAGATTGAAGGATTATATGTCTTTGCCCAATGACATAGGAATATACTTAGTTTTTCAGGTTTAAATAAATAAATAATGACCACAACGATTTTAAGCATATTTTGAAATGTTTTCATTTATTTTTGAGAGAGAGAGAGAGTGCTCATGGGAGAGGAGCAGAGAGAGAGGGAGACAGAGGGTCCAAAGCAGGATCTGCGCTGACAGCAGAAGTCATGATGTGGGGCTCAAACTCATGAACCATGAGATCATGATCTGAGCGGAAGTCAGATGCTTAACCGACTGAGCCACTCAGGCACCCCATCATTCTAAGCATAGTTTAGATATTATTCTGGGTGTTTTACCAATGTTATTTTTTTGTTATTGTTATTAATCTCATCAAAGGACTGTGATGAACACATTTTGAGATTTTAAACTACTTTTTAAATGTCACCTGTAGATCCAATTTTGTAAAGCTGTCTTCAAAAGACTCATACTCTTCCAGGTAAATGATAATCTGTAAACCCGTGTATTTTAGACAGATGCAGTAGAGATGGGCATTGTGACTAATAATTGTTTTGTGATCTTTTTGTGCATCCCTAATGTCAATAAATTTCTTGGGTTGGATTTACTCAAGAGCTCTATATTTTAACTCAGCTTTAGAGAAAGCTCCTTTTTAATAAAACTCTAATGATACTCCAACATAATTATTTCTTTCTGTATAGCATTCAACTCTAACGTAAGTCTAACTTAGCAGTTTCTTTGCTTACATTTCTATAAACCCCTGGCTTCCAGTTGTTTCGCCCAGAGGTTTCTAAACTTATACTTTGTTGGAATGAGAGATCCCCCCCCCCTTTTTTCCCCATTGTTTATTAATGTAAGAGATCACAATGACCACTTTCCTCAAACTCTGGCTTTAGAAGGACCTCCCATTAGGAGAGCCACAGCGAAGTCATGAACAACTGTGGTTGGAAGCTGCGCTTCTTTACCACCCAGCAGTGAGCATCAAGTGTTCCGTCTCGTCTCTTATCCTGGAAGATGGCCAGAGTGTGTGATGGCTCCCACCTCACCGACACAATTGAAATCAGAGTTGCTAGGTTATGTCAGTGACCCCAACAAAACCGTAAACTCACTGCTTTCAAGGATGGAAACACATGAAGCGTCCATGGCCACGCAGGCCCCTCACACAGGCTGCCTAGGCCCCTCACAGAAGACCAGACCATGTGTTAGTGGATATTAGGCACAGTTACACAGTATAGGCCTTTGTCATGAGGACCTAATGGATGGCACGGCTGGATACTACAGAGCAGGGAACATAAGGTATTTATATAAACTCTAGCAGTCCACATCAAGAATCCCATACGGAATTCACCCATGCTGGTAAAGTTCAAATAAAACAAAGTATTAGATAAGTTTTCAAGCTAAATGGACACAAAAGCCTATCACCTTTCACATTAATTTCACTCTCTCCCTGGCTAGGATACTATTGTGTAGGTTGACTTCTTTTTTCAATTTGCCTCTTGACACTCAGAAGTACAAAAAAAAAAGTTTGAGATACCTTTTTGCATCCATTGTCTGCTCTCAAATGTTTGTAACTTTCTTTAAACTTTGAGCTGCAACTCTGTGACGCACGGTGAATATAAACTCAGCTGAATAATGACGGCTTGTTCATCCAACTGCCTTGAACAGGTCGAGCATTCATTGGAATCTTTCCAGCCCTTGGAAAATGGAAATTTTTAGTGATGGGTAAGGCGACACTCTTAAGCATTTTACCCAGTGACTTGAAAGTTAATGTTTAAGCTATCTTCAACTTTTCAAGTGCTGGTGGCATAGTTGAAAGAAGATTTACACAAATATGACCATGTAACATTTTTACCATAGGAGGGTGTATGTTAGTTATCCTGCCCTTGAGCAAACTGCTCACCAGTGCTAAGCCCATGGGGCCTGAGCCTCTGTAGTTCTGGGTGGGTCGTCAGGCTTCTGCCTAGTTGCGTAAATCAGTTAATCCGGTTAGTTTTTAAATTCAAGCTGTTTTTCAGAACTGAAATATTAAAAGGTGAGGGCACAAACCTAAACTGAAAGTAGAAGCAGTTTTTCCCTTCCTTATTTCATACAGAAGCGGACCCGAGCTGCTGCAATCTTGGGGATGTTCGCTGTTGCAACAAAGGAAGCAAAACAGAGATAAAGGAATCCTGTGCAAGGAGGGGCTGTTTTCAGGTCATAGCCAGATTGCAAACTGCCCTTTTCTCGTTAAAAACATTTGTGACTCATAAAACTTCCTTCACTGTTTATTTACTGCATAGCACAGCTCTGAGTGAAACGAAGACACAAACTAGGAAATTTGCAAATCAGAAAGGCGCTTCTGGTTGCTTCCATAGCTGTGGCCACTTATGTGTGCAAAATGCAGTGGAAGAAAGAAAACCTCTTTCAGAAACCTGAAGAAAATTTGTCCTAGATATGACAAGTTTGAGCAATCACTTGAAAGCCCAAGTCCCTTCACATTGCTTTCAAAGCCATTGGTAATTTGGACTAATCACTTGGTGGCTTCTCTGGGCTCCATTCTTACTACCCCCACCTGGAACTCCAGATTATCTCCCCTTCTCCAGTACTCAGCGCACTCTCTCCTGCGCACGCCCCATTCTAAAAGGAACATTCTCTTGTCTGCTCCCTGACTCAAGTAGCCTCCTATATCTCCCCTAATTAGCTTACCTTACCCTATCATTATTCTTAGCGCACTGTGTTGAATTCCATTTACTGGTTTACCTGCTGCTGGGCTGCAAGCTCTGGCCTCTCTGTCCCGTTCGCCATTGTATCCCAAATGCCTGGCACTTAGAAGTGCTTCAATCAGTGTTTGTTCAATGAGTGAATTCATTGCAGATGTATTAAGAATTTTTACATTTAAAATTTTACAAATAATAGCAGGATCAGATTTCAGGTTGGGCAAACATTATGACTGTCTTTATTATCTTTAAATCAACTGAATTCGAACTCCAAACTGTAGTTCTACCAGATAGCAGAAAAGTCAGTCTCTGTCACTTAGGGCCTGGATCCAGCCCTGTGGTTGCACAGGATCAGGAGGTTTATATGTGATCAAGGAAATGGCAGAAAGGGCTCTGGGAGTCCTTCTGGGGCTGCCCAGTCCTAGCCTACAGATGTCCTGCCGGTCCCTGCTCTTGGGTTCCACAGGGATTCAGGAGTCCGAGCTGCTTTTAGGAGTCCCCACACCAGAGCCCAGCTTTCCTAGTCACTCCCAAAAGGAATCTGCTTTGAAGCCTGATCATGCCTCCTCTGTCCCCACTCTCCCACCCCTCAATTTTGACATTTCTTTTAAATCTTAGGAAAATTGCACTTACCCCACTCTCTTTCCCCTTTCCCCTTTCCCCTCAGATAATACCTCACTTTCCTTGGCACTTAGCTTAATCTCTTAAAAGAGGACAGCCTTAGAATAATGAAAGCTGGGAAGGAGTCTTCTCTCTGAGCTCATAAATCTTGTGCAAGAAACACAAAGAGCATAAACAACCAGTTAGAAATGGAAAGTGGAAGGAAAAATACTGAGAGCAAAATTCCAACATAATTTCCAACAATGATGACGATTACAAAATCCTGCTACCTCTTGACCCACCTAGGTGATGATTTGGGCCAGGGGACCCAGGATGTAAATAACAATAGATACAGGATTACTCAATAATGCAGATGGGCAAAGACGATAGGAACTATTTCCCTCAGGTACAAGATATAGGAACTATTTCCCTCAGGTACAAGCTAAGGTGGGCACCGATTTCTAGAAAGGAATATTTGGAAATTAAAACCCCAAGCACACTGTATTGTATTTAAAGTTGTTTTCTCTCTTTTCTCTTATATATATAAGAATTATAAATATATAAAATATAAATATGGTATATTAATATAAATATATTAATATAAATATATTATTAGATATATATTATATAATATATATTAATAATATATAATATAGTATATTATAATATAATAATATATACGTGATCCTCTCCTCCTCTTCTGTCTTCTCTCTCTCTCTCTGTTCTCACCTCTATCTCTCTTGTCTCTCCTCTCTCCCCCCTCTCCTCTCTCCCTCCCCCCTCTCCCCCTCCTCTCTCCTCTCCCTTCCTCTCCCTCTATCTCGTCTCTCCCTCTGGTCTCTTCTGCCTCCTCGTCTCCCTCTCTCCTCTCCCCTCCTCCGTTCTCTCTTCTCTCGCTCCCCTCCCTGCCCCCGGTCCTCCCTCTGTTCTTCTCTTGTCGCCCCATCTGCCTCTACTCCATACCTCTGCATGTGTTTTCACCGCTTATCTACTCAGTCCATTGCTCATCGCACTTAAGAATGGTTATTCTACGAGGAAAACGGTATGTCCCACTATTCAAAGTTAGTGGCACAAAAATTTAGAGGGTGAGGCTTTTCTGAGAATAGCACAGTATCTGTGGCCTGGCCTTTAGACTGAAGCAGAAAACAAGAGGATTGCAGAAATCAGGTAAATAAAAACTAAAATCACAGTATCATGAATAATCATTTGTGGGGTATTCACTGCATACAGAGGGTGTCTGTAGCTTTAGTATCAGGAGAATTTGGCCACAGTAAGAGGACATGCCTGCTGTTTCAGAGGGACTAGAGATGGCCTCCTGGGCTCAGGCAGCAGTGGCCACGGTGCCCTCAGTCATGTAGTGAGAATTAATCATCTACCTTTTGCCATGTCAGAAACAGGGGTTCCCATTCACTTAATATTTATGGATTGTCTTCATGAATTAAGAAATTTGACTAAGCTCTGAGGATGCAAGAGTGAGAAAAAACTCACTGAGTATCATGGACTTTATAGTTGGATCGATGAAGAACAGAAAAAAATACAGGTAAATCCTACTTGGTAGCCAAAAAAAATACATTGGGGGGTACATGAGATAAATATCTTGGGGACCCAAGGCATATATGGGAGAATATGGGTGACCGCTCCAGAAAACTGCTGTTTGCCTGCTGTGAGTTTCTGTGGATCCCTAGTCTGGTGTGGCCAACAAAATGTGAGTTACATTTTATGATACGTAAATCAACTGTGTAGGAATCCAAATTTCAATCTCATTTTTTACAATAAAGCTCATTTTGTTGTCTCTAAGTCATGAGTTAAAGTCAAAGAGACTCTTATCTAAGGTTTTAATATGCTCTCAGCCAAAGCAAATCTTGATTGCAATTATGATCTAGACCCCAGACCTGCCACATCACTGGGTACTTCCTTTCTGTCTCTATACAGTGATGGCCTTATACGGCCTGGTCCTTCATGGTGAGAACTGTTTCCAAGTTACACAGTTATGTGTTTGAGTACCAGCTTCCGGTATCGTACTTAGACAATGTATAACTTCTCAAACACTACTTCTTTAAAAGTAGGAATAACAGCTGCCTCCTAGGGTTGTTGAGCTTAAACACGTCATACATATAAAATGTCTTGAGTAAAGTAGTATTCATAGGTGCTCAATAAATTTTGTTTCCCTTTATTTCCAACTGCCCATCCCCCTTTATTTTCTATGTAGCCATCTAAACTGTAGCAAGAAATCCTTCCTGCCCTACATAATCATTGCTGAACATTGAAGAAAATGGCTTTAAGCTTTACCAAGGATGTTTCCATAATGTCCTTGAGCCAGAAGTATGAAGAAATATCATACTAGGAAAGCACTGTCACTCTCTCACATAGTTCTACATTTTCAAGGTGTGGTTTCTCTTTCTCTTTCCACTTCTGCTGTAGCAAGTGCTTTGGGCATTAAGATGTTAGCCTTTTAAAAAATTTTTACCCCTCTTTAGGGTCATTGTAGACTGTGTGTGTGTGTGTGTGTGTGTGTGTGTGTGTGTGTAGAATGCATAGCAATAAAAAAAAAAAAAACCTGACTTGGTTTTGATAGCTAGTAGAAATACTGTTTCTCTTTCTTCTTCTCTATTTCTTACTGGTACCAGAGCTCTACTATAGAATATGGTGGTATGTGTGTTTTAGTATTATATCCCTTGTTACTTGCTTTTTTAGTAGTCCTTTTTTAGCCTTGTGGCTAGAGATCTTGTTATAATATCCCTAAAGAATGTTAATACATTTTGATGATAAAATCCCACTCTGGAGGCTTATATTAATTTATTATTATTATTGTTACTATTTTTGTTGAGATTTATCTTTCAGTTGCAACATTGTATTTACATGTCTTCTATCATTCTCTTCTATTCTTCACATCAGAAAAATAAAGGCCGTAATTCATCGATGCCTTATCCAACTTTTTTTTATGTTTATTTATTTTTGAGAGACAAAGACAGAGCATGAGCAGGGGAGGGGCAGAGAGAGAGGGAGACACAGAATCCAAAGCAGGCTCCAGGCTCTGAGCTGTCAGCACAGACCCTGTTGCAGTGTTTGAACCCACCAATCGAAAGATCATGACATGAGCCGAAGTCAGATGCTTAACTGATTGAGCCACCCAAGTGCCCCTATCCAACTTACTTTTTAAGCAACATAATTTCCTTTTTACAAGATTCTTCAGTACCTTCATGTTGTTTTCTATGGTAAATATGGCACAAGACTTTTCCATTAATCTCTGTCAATTGTTCAGCAACTGGATTGAGTCACAGAACTTTGTCAGTAAGAGAGATGCAGTTGGATATCCTTTCTAGTCTGTCCTATTCTATTATTCCTTCTGCAAACTTTTGATCTTGGCAATATTTGGAGCAGATGCTGCAGGGAATGGAGCTAATCTTACTTGCTCCTACCATCTTCCCAGTAGGTAGTGGGTGATCAATGATACTTACTGAATGAGAAAATAAAGTGATGAACTGATGTGCTTAAAAAAATTTTTTTAAACGTTTATTTTTGAGAAAGAGACAGTAGGGGAGAGGCAGAGAGAGAGCGAGACACAGAATCTGAAACAGGGTCAAGTCTCTGAGCTGTTAGTACAGGGCCCGACTTGGGGCTCGAACCCACAAACTGTGAGACCATGGCCTGAGGTCAGACGTTTAACCAACTGAGCCACCCAGGTGCCCCTATAATGTGCCTTTTAGAGAAGATGGCTGCCTTGACTGTGATCACATCAGCCATTTTATTCTGTTTTCTACCAAATTTTTCCCTTTGCGATTCTTTGCTTTTGGAATGGACCTAAACTGTTTTCTGTATCTTGTTGTGATACTTCCAGTTCTATTTACCCTAGTTTGGCTCTGGTTTGGGGTTTTCCCATCATTGAGCAGTATATGAAATTCAAGACAGAGGAAAGTCAAGATAGGAATAGTCTGGTTGGCCGTCCTCCCAGACACCTCCCTCAGGGCGCATGGCAAACCTGATATTGTCCCATGTGATCCTGGACCTGATGGCACTGATACTTGCCCTCTCTAGTCAACACATTCTCATTGAACTTGTTCAAGGACATTCACATCAATCAAACTCATCATTCCTTCCAAGGAGTATAAAACAAAAACTGATTTACAGTAAGAAATACAACGGCTATGTGTGCCAGAATACACATATCATCCTGCATGGGGCATTTTCTTCCCTGCAATAATAACAACCACCATAACAATAAAAAATTTTAATTAATTAATTAACTAATTAATTTATAGAGTGAGAGCAGAGGAGAGAGGCCTGGGGAGAGAGAGAGAATCTTAAGCGGGCTCGATCCTGCTTGAGGGATCATGATCCAGGGATCTTAACCTGAGCTGAAATCAAGGGTGTAATTAATGCTCAAGTGATTGAGCCACCCAGGCACCTGAATAACAAAATTTTTTCAGAGAACTCTAGGAAGTCAGTGTAACCCTAGCTGCTTGATGAGCATGAAATCAGAAAAATGAGTAGGTGATTTAAATATTTAGAAGAAATAGGCTACCTCCATAAGGTGTTTTCCCATTCAACACGAATTCAAACTTTCTTTCTTCTAATCACTAGCTCTAATCCCTCCCTGATCCTTCATACTCACAAGTGATCTCATTCATCTCCTACTTTTGCAGTGGGAACTCTTTATTTCCTATTACTCCACCTACAAACTTACCTGTCTCCACAGGTACCCCTTCCTCCTTCCTTTAGATTACTCTAAAACCTTCCTAAGGTCAATTCTAACCCTGTTATTTATACTCCAAGTTGCATGCCCATAGGGCCTCCACTTGGAGTTCGTTCAATAAATTATTCCCTCAGCCCTTTGCTCTAACTTTCTATATCATAAGAAAATACAAAGTACCTTACTCTTTAAAAAAATGTTTTTTAAATTTTTATGTATTTTGAGAGAAGGAGAGAGAACAAGCAGGGGAGGGGCAGAGAAAGAGGGGGACAGAGGATCTGAAGCAGGCTCTATGCTGACAGCAGAGAGCCCAGTGAGGGGCTTGAACTCGTGAACCATGAGATCATGGCTTGAGCTGAATTCGAATGCTTAACTGACTGAGCCACCCAGGTGTCCCTGAAGTACACTACCCTTGAGGCCACCCCAACACCGCCTCCAGGATATATGCTTTATTGGCCAGAGTTGAATTTTGAGTTGAACTCACTGACTCTTGACCCCTGTGGTCTGGCTTCAGCCCACACCACTCTCCTGGCATCGCTCTCAGAAGGGAACCACTGATCTACCTGCCACGAATGCAGACACATGGTGGCACACATGTCCCTTGAGCTCATTGTCTCCCTGGTCTCTCACTGCTCATTCTTCAGGCGTGTTCCTCCTAACTCTTTGGCTACTCCTTATCATCTTTTTTGGACTCCTCCTTTCTTGTCTTAAGTGCTCCTTTGCTACTATATAGCTTTTTATTTTTATTTTTTCCTGGAAGATTTCATTTTTTTTCTCTGAGTCATTTATTATTTTTAAGTTGGAAGGAAACCTATCTATAGCCCACTTTTTTCTCTTAGCTTCTGATCCATAGGTATAACCACTTACCATTTGCATGTTGCTACAGACACACAACAACTATGATTCTAAAACTGAACTTGTTCCCTGCCTCCTTTCCCCTCCGCACTAGGCCTCGCTCCATTTCTGGTGGTTGTTGGCTTGATAAATAGCACTGCCCTCACTTAAAAAAAAAAATAATAATGTTTGCTTATTTTTGAGAGAGAGTAAGAACACGAGCAGGGGAGGGACAGAAAGAGGGAGACACAGGATCCCAAGCAGCCTCCAGGCTCTGAGCTGTCTGCACAGAGCCCAACCTGGGGCTTGAACTCAGGAACCGTGAGATCATGACCTGAGCTGAAGTCGTATGCTACCGGCTGAGTCACCCAGGTGCCTCAACACTGTTCTCACTTAATTGGTAAAGTTTCATATTTCCTCCTTTGTACCTTTACATCAAATTAATAACCAAATTCAATCTATTCTGTGATGAAAACTTCTTTCAAATCCATTAAATCCATCCATCCATCCTTCATCAAATCCATCCTTACTGCCATGGCCTTATTCAGGCTACCATAATCTCTCTCCTGGTTTCCTTCACAAGTCTCCAAACACAATCTTCTTTCTTCCAGTTTGATCCTTCAATCTCTTTTCCACCCTAAAACATTACCCTGCCATAGGGATCACTCGAAAACACAAATCTTTGTACATCACTATTTTAAGCAAAACTCTGCAGTACCCACTCTGTTGTTCTTAGGTTAAGTCCGAAGTCGCTGACTTACAAGGCCCTCCATGATGTGGTTTTGGCTCACCTTCCCAGATTTATCTCCCATCTCTCTTGTGATCATGCTGTGATTAAACTATTAGATCTGCCTTGAGGACTGGAAAGCTTTATTCTGCCAGCTACAGGGACTATTGTTAACAGACAGCTCTCAGCTGTAGTCCCTTCTCAGAATTATCTTAGCTGAAGAGAATTCTCTTACACAAGGTCAGTACTCTCCACTACAAAAATTGCCTCTATCCAATGGCTGGTCCACATAGAGTAATAAAGACTTGGTCTCATTATCACAACTCACAAAAAACCTGAGGGCCATCTCAGTTCCAGAGCTTTTGGGGGGTTTGTTTGGCCTTCTGTCATCTTACTTTTCTATCCAAAAAGTTTTTCTTTTTAATATATTCTTATAGTAACTTATACATCCCTCATTACAGTACTTGCTACTCAGCACTGTAACGTCCCTAGATTGTAAACTCTATGTTTAGTTTTAACTAAAGAGTTATGTTATATGCCTAGCACATAACAGATACTCACTAAACAACTGTTGAAGTAATTTATTTATTCATAGGTTCCTTCCTTTTTTCCTTTCTGCCTTCCTGCCTTCATCTTGGTGATAGCATAACTTCATCAGAGGGTTTAAAAGCTAATGGTCAAGACATGCTATCCAACAGGGCAGTCTGCTTTTGCTTCACCGCTCTGTCAGAGTTTATCCGAACAAGGACTTCTCCTGGATGAGCACTAAAGTTTACCTATTTTGTTCTTCACCTATATTTCCCTAGTTGACCTCCAATACCAATCAGATAAATACATTTGTTCTTTAGATATGTTAATATATTTCATTAGGTAAATATAGTGTTGCTAATCTGGGTGAAGGTGTTTCTCTGAAATGATTTCCATGTATTATTTTGGTCTTTTCTGCTTTTGTTGATTCTGTGCCTCATGTTTCCCCAAGTTCTTAAGGGGGTTGGGAGCTCCCCTCTCCGGTTCCCATGTTCTGGCTGCCAGTAACAACATACCCCTGGGGTGTAAGGGACTGTGTCAATATTTTTCTCTCTTGGTTCTTTTTCTAGCTCACAATAAAACAAATAAATTTTCCAACTGTTGGTGGCAACTTAGGTTTTTTTTTTTTTTGTTGTTGTTGTTTTTTTAAGCAGGAGTTTTACTTGTAAATGGAAAGAAATGCTAATTTGGGGGAAAGGTTAACATTCCAACATAGAGATAATCAGAGGCAAGAATTAGAGTCGTCTTACAGACATATACAATGTGAAAAACAACACCTCAGTAATATCCAAATAATACCTGAAGACTAACACCACTTGTAAAACACTCATGCATTCCCATCTGTGTAATTGAGCTTTAGATTTCACCACTGTGCAGAACTGTTCTCCGGTGTTACCCAATTCAAAGGGTACTTTTAAGTCTTTCCTGCTCTTGACCTTACTGGTAAACACTTCCCCTTCCACATACTTTCCTCCATTTTCCCCTATTTTTCCTTTCACTCCCTCACTGTATACCTCCTGGGCCATTTGTTTCTCTTTCACTCCTCACATTCCAGGGTTCCCTCTCTTCCTCTGTTTACATGCATGGTGATTTCGTCAAGCCTCAAACATTTGCTAGGCAGTCTTGGTCCTTTCCTTTCTTCCGTTAGAATAATTACTGTGTTGTATTGCTTCACAATTGTCTGAAAATTGGTCTCACTAGACTATGAGCTACTATAGAGTACAGATTGTGTCTTTTGGGTCCCTAAGACACAATGCAGAGCTCAAACTGGGTAGGTATACAATATAGCAGTCCTCTCTTATCTGCGGGGGATATGTTCCAAGACTCACTGAATGGCTAAAACTGCAAATACTACTGAGCCCTCTATTCAGACATACCTTGTTTCACTGTGCTTCACAAATTCTACATTTTTTCCCCTTAATTAAGGTTTTTGGCTACCCTGCAAAGACAAGTCTATCAGCACCATTTCCCCAACAGCATTTGTTCATTTCGTGTCTCTATGTCGCATTTGCGTAATTCTCCAACATTTCAAACTTTTTCATTATTATTATATTTGTTATGGTGATCTGTGATTATGACTTGATGAAAGCTCAGATGATGGTAAACCTACTTTAGCAATAGAGTATTTTTTAATTAAGTATGTGCATTTTTTTAGACATTATGCTATTGCACACTTAATAGGCTGTGGTATATGATAAATGTAAGTTTTATATGCACTGGGAAACAAAAATATTAATTTGACTCACTTTATTGAAATATTCACTTTATTGTGATGGTCTGGAACTGAACCTGCAATATCTCTGAGGTAACACACCTATGTAAAGTTTAATTCATAAATTAAGTACAGTAAGAAATCAGCATACTAACTATAAGAGTACAATTATAACAGCACACTGTAATAAAAGTTATGTGAATATGGTCTCTCTCAAAAGATCTTATTTTACGGTATTCAACTGTCTTCTTGTGCTAATGTGGAAGATAAAATGCCCCTGGGCTAGATGAAGTATAGTGAAAGACTCAGGCAGGCATTGTGATGTACCCTTAGGCTGCTTTTGACCTACCCACGGAGGATCCTCTACTTCCTGTCTGCAGTTGACCATAGGTAACTGAAATTGTGGGAAGTGAAACTGCAGATTAAAGTGGCCTACTGTAGTTGTTGACTTACTGACTGAATATCCGGGAATATTCTTCTGTTTATGGTCCAAATTTGTCTTCTTACTAATCTCAAAAAACTACTGCAAACTCATTCGACAATAAAAATTTTTAAATAGTGTAGAAAGATGTATGCTCCTTACAGCAGATTTAAATAAAATCATTCACTTAGGGAGCACCTGAGTGGCCCAGTTGGTTAAGTGTCTGATTCTTGATCTCAGCTCAGGTCTTGATCTCAGGGTTGTGAGTTCTAAGCCCCACGGTGGGCTCAATGCTGATCATGCAGTCTACTTAAAAAAAAAAAAAAAAAAAAAAAATCATCCACTTAGGATAGTCATCTAAATTTTCCAGAAACTAGTATTAGTGGTGGAAGATAAGATTAATATGTATCTCTTCATTTGGAACCCAAGTATGTATGTGCCTTTATATTATAACTATCTTTGTTAGGGATATGAAACTATGTTTTTTTTTTGTTTGTTTTAATGTTTGTTTTTGAGAGAGAGAGAGAGAGAGAGATGGGGGTAAGGGTGGAGAGAGAAGGAGACACAGAATCCCAAGCAGCAGGCTCCAGGCTCTGAGCTGTCAGCACAGAGCCCAATGCATGGCTTGAACCTATGAACCATGAAATCATTACCTGAGCTGAAGTCTGACACTCAACCGACTGAGCCACCCAGGTGCCCCATGAAACTATTTTCTAAAGATACCATTTATTTATCAGGTGGTAAAAACAATGTTTCTCCTAAAATGAAATTTTTAGTAGCTTTTTTTTCTTATAAAAGAATGTAATAATAAATATTAATCATTTCATTATTTTTATTCTTAACATTATTTTACCAGCAGAGGTTAACCGTGATCAAGAATTTATTTTATTTAATCCCCCAAATACTTTTAATTACTTATAAGGTGGCCAGCATCATATGGACAATGATCTATTGTGGGTGAAATAGATATTGGGTTAATTTTTTATGCTTTTGTTTCTGTTTTTCTATGACACTCTTAATATATATATGCACTTCTAAAAGTTTTAAACAAGGATATGATAACAGCATATAAATTTGGAAGGCTGCTTTCCTGAGCAAACCAAGCGTGAAGACTACAGATATTCTGCTGTTATAATCTCAGAGTATCAGATTTGACTTTAATGAGAGATTATTTCAACTGATAGGAAAATATCATATCATGAGCACAGCTGTAATTTTTATCTGTAGTTCAGAAACCAGAAAAGAAAGTTGCTTTCTGAATAAATAAGGCACAGATAATAAAGGGTAAGTGCGGGTTCAGTGATTAGATAGCCTGTCTCTGGCTTAATGAAACTCACCTAAAAAAAAAAAAAAAAAAAAAAAAAAAACAAGAAAAAAACAAAGTGATGGAAAAAGTTTGGATGCAGAATCTAAGAACTCAATGTGATGCAGTTCAGCTCTGCCTTCTAGTGATGACTCTGGGAAGATCATTTTACTCCTCTGGTCTGCCATTGCCATTCATTCACTTAGTCCACCAGGTACCAGAAACTCATGGAAGGGTTGTTCTGTTCCAGAGACTCTTTTGTCAGGGTGTGGGTATAGAACGAAATCCAAGATGTTCTGTGGAATATACGACATCCATGAAATATTTCTGAGAATTAGACTACATTACTTGGATTATCATCTGTGGGCTATGTAGACTTTTGAATTATAGCACATATCCAATGAGTCCACTGGACTTCAGTAAGTCATATTCTCCAAATAAGTTTTCTACTTTTAAGGTAAAAAATTGTATTTTATAAATTACTTTGCCTTATTTCTTGTTATAATACATGTTTACTGTGGAGAACTTGAAAAACACAGAAAAAGTATAAATACCATAAAAATCACTTGTAATTCTATCATCTAACAAGAACCACTGTTACACATGAGTTTATTTTATCTATTTTCAGCAGTTTCATTAGGCAGGTACATTTTTATTATTTATTAGCAAAATTTGGATCAACAGTCTATAAATTTATGTCATAGTTTTATATGTTATGAATAATTTATTCTGTCCTCATGTACAAGCTCACAAATTTCAAAGACTTATTAATTTGGTGAGTAAAAAGAATTAACCTGTTGCTTTATTGATTACTTTGAGCACCAGGGAAGTTGCACATACATCTGATTGTTTTTATTATGAAATAAGTTAGAAATATAGAGTATAGATAATTATATAATGAACATTCATGTACCCAATAATAAGCTTAAGAGAAAAAGGTTACAGACATAATTGTAGCTTCCAATTCTTCTTGGATGTGTTTCTACTTTCCTTTCCCCAGAGATAACCACTAGCTAGAATTTATTATTCCCATGTATAATTTTTGTACTGTTACTACATATGTATATATCCCTAAAGTAGATGCAACTTTGCATGTTTTATAACATTAGAGTATTGATATCATAGTAGAATATGTATCCTACTGTAACTTTTATAAAAGCCTAGTATTATACTTTGTGCTATTTAGTCATGTTGATACATGGAGCTCTACTTCAATAATTTTCACAGGTTTATATAAGTCTGTTATATAAATATATGCAATATAAGTGTTGATGGGGCATTCAAGTGGTTTTCATTTTCATTATAAGCAAAAATGTTGCACTGAACATTTTTTTAGTCTTTTAAAAAAATTTTTTTAATGTTTATTTATTTCTGAGAGAGAAAGAAAAAGAGACAGAGAGAGAGAAAGAGAGAGTAAGAAGGGGAGGGGCAGAGAGAGAGTGAGACACAGAATCTGAAGCTGGCTCCAGGTTCAGAGCTGTCAACACAGAGCCTAATGTGGGGCTTGAACTCACGGACAGCAAGATCATACCCTTAGCTGAAGTCAGATGCTCAGCTGACTGAGCCACCCAGGCACCGTTGCACTGAACATTTTTATACAACTTCCCTTGCGCATATGTGAGTGTCCCCATGGGATATCTGTGGAGAGAAAGTGCTGGGTCATAGGATGCACACATCTTCAGCTTTACTAGATACTGTCATATTGGTTTCCAAAGTGATTGTCCTGATTTACACCCCTACCAGTTCTGTGTAAGTATTCTGGTTGCTCCATATCCCACCCAATCACTGGTACTTTTTTTCCTCTGGAAAATTAACAAAAGGCAATGGAGGTCCTGACTCAATGTTTAATTGAGCAATTCTCTCACTTTGTCCTTCTTCAAAAGTGTCTTGGATATTCTAGGTCCTTCATTCTTGTTTAAATCTATAACATTTTTTTTTTTTTGCTGAGATTTTCATTAGACTTGCATTGTTTTTATTACCTTGTGGAGAACTACCATCCTTTTGATATTTAATCTTCTCATTAATTGACATGGTCCATCTATTTATCCCTTATTAATGCCTTTTAACATAGTTTAATAATTTCTTCATAAGGATTTATTTATTATTATTTTTTTATGTTTATTTATTCTTGAGAGAGGAGAACGCACGCGCTAGTGGGGGAGGGGCAGAGAGAGAAAGGGAGACACAGAATCCGAAGCAGGCTCCAGGCTCTGAGCTGTTAGCACAGAGCCCCACGCGGGGCTCGAACCCAGGAGCTGTGAGATCAAGACCCAAGCCGAAGTCAGAAGCTCAACGGACTGAGCCAGCCAGGTGCCCCTCTTCATAAGTGATTTAAAAAATGTTAGATCTATTCTCAAGTTCTCTTACTTTCTCACTATTGTTATTGTACACACATACACAGAGGATTACATTGTATCATTGTATGTTACTAATGTTGAGGAATACAATTTTTTGTATAGTTATGAACATAGTTTTTTTATTGTCCATTCATAGTGAACGTCCTGGTCAGATCTTTAACCCATTTTTTTTCCTGGGATATCTGTGGAGTGTCTTTCCTCCTCCCACTGCCACCCCCTCCCCCAGTGATTTGTAAGAACTTTTAAAAGATTAAGTCTAATTGGTTTTTTTTTTATATGTATTGTCCCCTTTTTTAAGTTTATCCTTTGCTTTTTACTCCTATTTTTTTTTCCTTGACAGTAGAAAATTTAAGTTCTTAAGGAGTCACATATACTAATCTTTTGTGCTTTTTTTCTTAGCTTTTATGTTTCCCCATAAAATTTTGATTAAATAACTATTATCTATATTTTCTCTTTAAAATAATTTTCATTTAACATTTTTATCCACGTGAAATTTGTTTTAGTGTTTGCTGTAATTAGCCATGTATTTCATTTTTTTCTTCCCAGGAAGTTAGCCAAATATTCCAGCACCATTTTATTCTCCACTGAACACCACCCCTATCAAGAATTTTTGCCTGTAGCCTTCCTTTTCAGTCCTATTAACTATCTGCAGAGTTAATGTGTCTTGGGATTTTAGTTAATCAATTTAACATTTTTGAAAGCTAAGCAGATACTTTACCTGACCACTGCAGTAGTTTGACAGAATGCTTGCAGCAGAGAATTTATGTTTCTGTATTACCTCTCCGACAATCTGGGTAACACACAATATTCAATAGTCAAGAGGTGGATGAAAGAATTGCGGACAAGAGGAGACACTTTTTTATTTAGATTTATTTTTCTTTGGAAGGGAGGTAGTTTTTGATTTTTTGCAAGAAAATATCCAGCAGACTGTGGAGGAGAAACAGAATCAGAGGAAAGGGGAGGAAGGCATGGAAGGGAGAATTTTTAGGAATGGTTGGAGATATTGATCCGTTAGTCAGAAGTTGAAACAAGTTCAGAAACCAATTAGAAAAGGATGTAATGCAGGTAAGATAAAGATAACAATGTTGAGAGTTTTTTGTTTTGTTGTCATTGTGGAAAATTTATACAGAGTAAATAGTGCCATAGACCACATGAACCCACCACCTATGTTCAACAACTGTCAATTCAAAAGTTAGTATTATTTCATCTCTACCTCAATCTATATCACCCCTTTCTTCACTCCTGGATTACTCTGAAGCAAATCCTAGCGGTTCTCTCATTTGAACTGAAATTTTAGCATGTGTCTGTGAAAGATAAAAAAGTTTTTATGACAACATAGCATATTCACAATATTGAGATTGAATTAGAATTTGCAAATTTACTAACATATTAGGAAACCTAGCTCATTTTGATTAAAGGGGTAGAGTGTAAAGAACCTTCAGCTTGGCATTAAGAGAACTACCTGGGTCAAGGCTCTCAGCTTCCTATCCGTGAGTGCGACTCTTACAATAGTCTTATCTTATCAACTCTAAATCTCAATGTCCTCATTAGTACAAGAAGGATAAGTAGTCCTCTTATCCGTTTCAGAATTGTCATCAGGACAAGGCAACTAAAGCAAAAGAAACCATCTAAAGCTGCAGAGCTAACTTCTGTGAATGACCCCCAGGACAGATCATCTGAAGGCAGTAGTTCATCTTTGTCTAGCCTTGTCGACACCGGCTCTTGCTTTCTTGCTTAGGTTTCTCCTCCTGAAAAACACTTTACTTTGGTACTTTTTATTTTTTCTTTTTCTACTTTAGGGTTACAGACACTACTAAGTTTTTTTCAGTACCAACGGAACAATGTATAGGGTTGTATGTTTCACCCTTTCTGGTTTTCTGTTTTTATTTTCATTTCCCCAGTGTTTCTCTTTAGTTTTAATAGTGCTGAGGACTGATTACTTTGGAGTGCCCTGTTTACGAAGACCCTACAGAGTGCGAACTGAAATTTTCCTGAAAAGTTTAGTGGACTTACTTAAGCCAACAGAGCTTACTTACTAAGCCAACAGAGCTTAGATAAATGTGTGTGTGTGATTATTTCCTTCCCTACAAAAAGCCACAACAACCATAGAAAAAAGTCTTCAGTTGGGCTCGTTTTGATTGCAAAAATCTCTCTCCATCCCTGGGAGGGGGGGAGGTAGAGAATTACTCATCTCCCTATAGGGGGAACATGTTTTCCTAAAAGGGGCCAACTGGGCGGTGTCCTCCTTTCCCAACGCCCAGATTTCTATTCTTAGATCTGAGATAGGCGGAGGCTTTCATTTTCCTTTTTTTCTAGTTTCCAGATCCTCCGAGGGGCAGAAGGAGCTCAGGCGGTCGGGGTGGGGCGGGTCGCCCGCCGGGCTGCAGACCGCGCGCCTCCTCCCGCCGCGGCTGCGGGGCTCCGGGCCTGGGAGGCCGCCGAGCGCGCTGAGTCAGTTTCTTCCTCCGCGACTCCTGGCTGCGCCGCCACGGCGAGCGGGATCCGGTGCCGGGAGGCGGCGCCCTCCGGGGGTCGGGGGTCGGGTCTCGGGTCTCGGCCCGCGCGGGGGCCGGGGCCGCGGTCCCCCGGCGGGGCCCCGCTCAGGCGGCGACCCGCACGCCCGCCGCGGTTCTGCCGGGCGCCGTACCCCGGCCGAGCCTCGCGCAGGCCCCTGAGCTCGTGTTTGGGGCCTGGGTGGGGGAGGAGGAAGCCGAGGAGGAGGGCTGCAGAGAGGGAGGGCAGAGCTGGGCGGGGAGCCGCCGCCTTCCTCATAAACAGGCGGGCGCGGGTGCGGATGGGGCCGGCGGGGAGCGCTGGCTGCGGGCCGTGAACTGCGCTCGTCCCCGAGAGCCGCCGCGGCGCCCCTGCGCCTTGCCCGGGCCGCCGGCCTTCGTGCGGGAGGGACGGTCGGCTTGGAGCAGGGTGCATCATGGCCAGTGGTAGCTGTCAGGGGTGCGAGGAGGAGGACGAGGAAACTCTGAAGAAGTTGATAGTCAGGCTAAACAATGTCCAGGAAGGAAAACAGATAGAGACCCTGGTCCAAATTCTGGAGGATTTGCTGGTGTTCACGTACGCGGACCACGGTAATCATCTGCAAGCAAACTGTTTGCTTCCCCCCATCCCCCACCCCCGCGCTGCCTCTTTTGCAAACTTTCTCTCTCGCGCTTTGGAGCTGCACAGACCTGGACTCTTGAGAAGCCACAAACGCTGTCTACTCCTTAGGGCAAGAAAGGGGCTGAGAATACCAGGAAGGTCTTGCGCCCACTTTTGTTTCCGACCCAAAAGGGGGTGCGTGAATCCTCACTTTGCTTCTTTTCCCTTACCCCCTTCTTTTCCAGCCTCCAAGTTATTTCAAGGCAAAAATGCCCACGTGCCTGTGTTGATCGTCTTGGACTTGTATATGAGAGTCGCTAGTGTGCAGCAGGTAAAGGAACTGTTTTCATGTTGCCCATTCCCCCTTCTCTTTGGAAATAGATGTGTTTCTGTCAATATTATGTGCCCAGAAGTGCTGGGTTATTTCTGACATTTGGCTTGACAGACCACTGACTGTGACTTTAAGAAGGAAGGGTTGTCAAATCGTTATCAAATGTTAATGGTGCGAAAGGGCCCACTGAATGCCCCCTAATGGTTTTGTAGAGATGAATTTATACCACAGACCTACAGAACATGGTTGGTGGTGGGCAGGAAATACTAATGGGTTGAGATTTAGTTCTGTTATTGACTGGATGAGTTCATCAGCATTTAATCAAATTATTCCAAGAATCTTTACCAATGTACAGCATGTCTTAGAGATGACACAAGAGTGAATAGTTTGGGAAAGGAGAATAAGTAACAGTAAGAAAGTTTAGTAATAGTTAAATTAATAAAAAGACATAACTGGCAAATTTGCTAAATGCCTCAAATATGTTAAAAAAAAGGGGGTCCTGAGGTGATAGTTAAGGATGATTTACAGTCAAAACAAATTATTGCCTAATGTATTAACTTCCTTTGTAGATTTTGAGATTTAGAGAACTGAAAGCAGCTTTGTCATTTGCATGCTGCTGCATGGGTGCTAGAGGGAAAGAGATTTGAACTTTGAAATCTGTGAAGTACGTGTAGTCGGAAAGCCAGTGTTTTTTATTTTATTTTATTGATTTATTTAAAAAAATTTTTTTTCAACGTTTTTATTTATTTTCTTGGGACAGAGAGAGACAGAGCATGAACGGGGGAGGGTCAGAGAGAGGGAGACACAGAATCCGAAACAGGCTCCAGGCTCTGAGCCATCAGCCCAGAGCCTGACGCGGGGCTCGAACTCACGGACCGCGAGATCGTGACCTGGCTGAAGTCGGACGCTTAACCGACTGCGCCACCCAGGCGCCCCATGTTTTTTAATACCGAAGAGGTTAAACAGAAGTAAGAAATTATCTGGAGATCTCCAAATCTGTGTCTATCTACCTTCATCTTTTATGTTCATCTCTGTATCCAGCTTTGTCTGGTTTGGATGAACCATACACCTACCTTCCTTTATCTTTATTTATTTTTTAAAATATTTTTTAATGTTTATTATTTTGAAAGAGAGAAAGCGAGAAAGAGCGTGAGGGGTAAAAAGAGAGGGAGACACAGAATCCGAAGCGGGTCCAGGCTCTGAGCTGTCACTGAGCCTGATGCGACGCCTGAACCCACAGACCCCAGGATCATGACCTGAGCTCAAGTCGACTGCTTAACCCAGACGCCCCATTCTGTGAGGATATTTCTCCCTGGGATAAATGGTTATTTTAATTTTTCTTCAACTGAAATATTTCCCATCTGACTATTGATTTTCAGTTGTTAGCAGACAACATCATGAAAAGATGGAGGCATGATAAAGACAATGTTCCATTTAGCACCCAGTGTCTGAATTTTGCCCATGAAATATGAGTCACATTGCTCTCCACCCACATCATCCCTTCTTACTTGCCTCTGCTTTGGTGTTCAAAAGTGCCTTGTCTGGCAGCCTGTCTTCCTTGGATTCCATGCTCGATAGAGAGAGTCCCCTTGTTGGGTGAAACTCAGAATCCTCAGGGCCCTGGGAGGGCTTGGTCTGCAGGGTGCAGAGGAGACAGTGCTAAACTTGAGAATCCAGGGGAAGCTGGAACATACGCACCATTTCATTCTTTGTTTTAGAAGCTGCCCAAGCCTGGACATGTTTGTCTGGAGTATTATGAATATCACTTGATATCCTTGCCCAGTGGGTACCAGAGACAAAGGATGCAAGGAAATAAGGAATTGTCTTTTGATTTGGTATTTAATGGAATGAAATTATTAGTTTTAGCGCCATACGTGTATCAGTATGCAAAATGCGTTATGTATTTGACATCATTTGATTCTCACTGGAATCTCCGTGTCCTTTCAGAAATCTCACTGGCCACTTTTACCTCAGAGTTAAGTAGCTCAGTTAGGATCACAAAGCTAATGACAGAGCCAGGACTCAAGTCTTCATATATCTTCAGATTCACTTTCCACCTTGTAGTCCACTAGCTGCTGAATTCACAAGCTTTTTGTGCAAGTAAGAAACACAGTGGTTTGCTGCAAATACCGTGGCCAAGCCGGGCACTATTACATTATCAATTTTAATTATCATGGGTCTTATGAAAGAGATGTAAAAACAGGTCTTTCTACTGATATTTAAACATTTTTTTATGTTTATTTATTTTTAAATTTTTTTTTTTTCAACGTTTATTTATTTTTGGGACAGAGAGAGACAGAGCATGAACGGGGGAGGGGCAGAGAGAGAGAGGGAGACACAGAATCGGAAACAGGCTCCAGGCTCTGAGCCATCAGCCCAGAGCCCGACGCGGGGCTCGAACTCACGGACCGCGAGATCGTGACCTGGCTGAAGTCGGACGCTTAACCGACTGCGCCACCCAGGCGCCCCTATGTTTATTTATTTTTGAGAGAGAGAGAGAGAGAGAGCAAGCAGGGGAGGGGCAGAGAGAGGGACACACACACACAGAATCTGAAGCAGGCTGAGTTGTCAGCACAGAGCCCGACGCAAGGCTTGAACTCACAGACCCTGAGATCATGACTTCTCACCTGCGTGAGATTGGACCCTTAACTGAGCCACCCAGGCGCCCCTCTCTACTGATATTTTAATACCCCACTTAAAAGGAAGTGGGTTTTTTTTGTTTCAAATTTCTTCATATTTGTGGCATAATTAGTACAGATATTCTTTAATGCTTTCTACGTTGAATTAGTTGGAAGTGCGGAATTGAAACTTACTGAATGATGAATTTAAGAAGGTAAGGTGAATTCAAAAGTAAATATTAAAGTATGTTTCCAGGGGCACCTGGGTGACTCAGTTGATTAAGTGTCTGACTTTGGTTCAGGTCATGATCTCATAGCTCGAGAGTTCAAGCCCTGCATCGGGCTCTGTGCTGACAGCTTGGAGCCTGGAGCCTGCTTCAGATTCTGTGTCTCCCCCTCTCTCTCTGCCCCTCCTCCACATAGGCTCTGTCTGTCTCTCAAACATAAGTAAATATTAAAAAAATTAAAAAAAAAAGTTTGTTTCCAGAGTTCATTTAACATGATATTCCAGATTCCAAATTTGCATTTTCAAGGTCTTTTATATATTTTATTAATGCCCCTTAATAAATGACAGTCTTTAGGGAATTAGTAGTTAGGCTAGCTGTCTTGTATTTTCCTTTTTCTGACAGGCATCTCATCATTTCTCTGTGCTCCTTAATTTTACGTTACTTGTGTTTATCCACAGTTTCAACGTTTGAAGTAAGGGAGCAAAATAAATGAGAGTGACTAAAATTGCCTTTAACCCCTAGATTCTTTGCCATTGTGCATTAATTGGATGCTGGAATTTACGGAATAATTACAATAAGTGAAACTACCAATATAATTGTATTGTAACTGCATGGGATAGGAACCTTCTCTCTGGAAGATAAGCTTTTAATTGAGTAGGTTAATGGGTCACCTGTTACCTCTGCTCTGCTGCCAATGATTCTCTTTAATCCTAGAGGTTCAGTTGCCTCAGTCTTTTTGCAAAGCAATTACTGATGCTCCTTATTCACCAGCCAAAACAAAACAGGTTTTCTCCTTGAGCCAGTCATGCAGGTACAGAAGTGAGTAGTGCATTCTATGTGATTTGTGATTTATTTTCCACTGGAAGCTGTTCCGAATGTTATTTTCTTAAATACTTGGGAAAAATTCTCAGTGTGTTTTACGCAAGCACAAAAATAGCCAGTTTCTATGACAGCTGGATTGTCAATGTCTCTTCAGCTTACATGGAGGAGGATGTCCTACTTAAATATAGGTAAAAATAGCTGTCAGAAATTGCTGCCTTTTCAAGCAATTTGACATTATGTAAAAGGATGTAATGGCAGAGTAAAGCAATCCATGCTTAATTCAGAAAACATTAAGAAATAATGTTGTAAAGAGATCTTGTGGAATCATTTTTATTTTAGGAAATATACCTTGTTTATTCCTGTAAACAACAAACTTGTGCCATTATCCCTCATTGGATGCGCAGAAATTCTCATGCTGTTATTGAGCTCTGCATCACTTGGGTTCGTTTATGCATCCGGTTTTGTCTAGCAAGAGCCCTCCCGCAGCCCTATCTTTACCATTCAGCACCTTACTCTCCCTACAGCTTATCAGTTTCAGAGGCTTCCATTTCCCTTTTTGAATGCCCAGGTTTCTAATTCCTTTGAAATCTGGCTCAAGTCCTACCTTTCCTATTTTGTATTGTTCTCTGGGTAATTCTGCCCAACAGTGAATCCCACTGTCAGGATTCATATAATATCGGCATTTATCACACATCATACTTAGACACTTTTTCATAAATCTCTAGAGGCTACATATTTATGCATTTTCTATTTGGGTTTTCTTTTTTCTGACTATATCAAATCTAGTTCTGTAGTATAGGAGAAAGAATGGAGGATTCCTTAAATTTAGAAAGGACTATAGAGCGGAATGAGTTAAATTTAATCTCTTGTTTGAAATTCAAATACCCCATTTTAAAAAAAGTTGTATTTAAAAAAAATTGTATTTTTCCAGAAGTAAAGAGCAGCTTATTCAAGTTGGTATCATGTGAACGTACTGAAAGAAGACATATTTAAAATACATCAGTAAGGTCATATTTCACTTGGAAATGTGAAAAAGTCTAGGGGCATTTCTGATGCCGACATCTCATCAACTCATATTTAGATATTCTAAAGAAACCTAGAGGGATCCATTGATAAATTCTACCTCCTGTCTTTCTTACAGCACCTTTCTCTTCTTCCTGTAACAGACATTGGCTTGCCATCAGACAGTTCTACTTCTCTGCTAATTATTCTAGCTACCCTACCTGTGCGGGCAGTCTTTCCTAATAACTTACTTTGCTATCAAATCTCCAACTTCCTCTAATCCTCCATTTCAACCACTTCATTTTTTTCCTACCACCAACTGTCAGGTAGATGTGACTTGAAAATCTTGTACTTCCATAATCTTGGTATGTCCTCTGAAACTACTTTTTGTGTTTCATTTCATTTCTTTTTATTTAGATAATAGACAGTCTATTTCCTTCATCATTCAGAAACGCTTTACTATTTTTTTGTATGCACTTTTGGTATGATATTTGGAGAAAAATGTATTTTAATTATATGGCTTGCTTTCCTCAGTAAGCATTTTAGGATATCATTTTGTTTTAAAATAATTATTTAAAAATATTGTAGTCACCTATTCCACTTAGAATGAATCTGTTCCATTAGCATGTTTAAAAGATGTGAATATTTGATTTTCTTGCTTTCAGGTGGGTTGGTCACTTCTATGCAAATTGATAGAAATCTGTCCAAATACAATGCAAAGCTTAATGGGACCGCAGGATGTTGGACGTGATTGGGAAGTACTTGGGATCCACCAGTAAGTATGACAGATGTGTAAAAACAAACTTTGTTATTTACCTGTACATATGACAACCCCACCTTTTATATATCATATATTTGTAATCCAAGCCAATCTGGTAAAATCCTTTAAAATGTGGGTATTTTTTCTGAACCAATGGCTTACATTTATAGAGAGCTTTCGACTCAGGAGTATGTTCTCTAATTGAATTAGAAAGCCAGTATTTGAGGTAGAATTTAGGTGCTATTACTATTTTAATAATGTAATGATGCAGTTATGCAGTTGATTAAGTTTTAGATTTTTGATGACTACTTATGAACTCAAACCGAGAAGTATTTTAATTTTTAATTGTAGAACTGATATAAGCCACTAGTTGTTAAAAAAATGAAGGGTACTGAAAAGTTCTGTAAATAGTAATTTTAAAGTTTATGCTTTACTGTCTTTAAAAAGTACCTTCCTCTATATTCGTACATCTATATTTATGAGCTTAAACCACAGCTTTCAAAATGAAGAAAAAAGAGGAAATTACCTTTTAGCACATCTGCAGCCAAATCTTGATAGCTGTTTTACCAGCTATGTTGGTTACGGCAATTTGCAACACAATGACTTCATGGATGAGATCACTTCTTTAGCCATAATTAGTTAAGAAAAAATTTTCTGAAGATAAAAGTGTTTCCAGGAAAATCCCTTTTGGATAGCTTTTTTCCTTGACATTTAAAAATTGTCTTCTGGCATTAACCTTAGGTGTTCCGGGTAACTAATGTGACTTTTCTTTACCACAGAGAAGTGAATACCGATTGCTTTCAATGACATAATAGCTTGTAAAAAACGTTTTTTTTTTATGCAAAACAAATGTAACATCTTTGTATTGTTTGTTAGTATCAACCATTGCTGCAAATCTAAACAGATCAGAGCTGTTTGTTCATAGGTGACCCTATCTGTGCTTGTTTTTCCATCTTTGATGTTTTATGTGTTGTTGTTCTTCAGTTTCCAGGATCTAAAGAGTGTTTTGAAAAGGACATATTCACATTTACTGTATGCTAATCATCTCCAAACCAATTTCTGAGATTCTAAGAGTCAGTTCTAAAGTATATGGCATTTGGGGCGCCTGGGTGGCTCAGTCGGTTAAGGGTCCGACTTCAGCTCAGGTCACGATCTCGCGGTCTGTGAGTTCAAGCCCCGCATCAGGCTCTGGGCTGACGGCTCGAAGCCTGGAGGCTGCTTCCGATTCTGTGTCTCCCTCTCTCTCTGCCCCTTCCTCATTCATGCTTTGTCTCTCTTTGTCTCAAAAATAAATAAACGTTAAAAAAATTAAAAAAAAATAAAGTATATGGCATTTAATATGGAATTATATAAAATTTAACTGTAATTAGTAACTGAAATGTTACATGTCCCTTGGTTTGGTTGAGAATTTACAAAATCCCCAAAGATTAGCAATCTATAATTTAGGGAGTTTTAGAAAACTTATCTAGTCATATTCCAGTACAAACCGACTGTTCAAATTAAATTACATGAACATTCCTATAGGGAGTCTCATTGACTCATTCATTCATTTATTCAGTTACCCTCCATTCATCATTTATTCACTCCTACTTTAGGCCTGAAGTAGTGTGAACAAGGTAGACACACTGCTTTCTGTAGTGGAGCATATTAGATCATTCCCAGCAAACTTTATTGTAAAACATAATCTCCCCATATTCAAGGACTTTTCTCCACCAAAGGCTTATAGTACCAAAGAAGAAATCTGGTGTAGAGATGAAGTCAGGCGTGGGGGTGTGGTGCAGGGGCTTGCAGGGCAATGCGGGTTGGAAGAGAATTGACAGGGAATAGAGGGACAGAGTGTCTCAATTTCTCACCTTGCCAACTGGTGAATGTCACCAGGCTCTGTCTTCTTCTAATGATGTAAAGCTAAATAGTAGTAGGTAGAGATAGACTAAAAATTGTATATTTTAGAAATGATTAGCTCAGGGAGAAATTTAATGAATTTGAACTAATTGAATATTGTTGAGTAATACTGAGTTCACTATGATAAAATATTATTAATTCCTCTTTCAAAATTAGTAAAAATGAATGATTTAATTATTCATGTGGATTGTTAATTATCTGTACAAACTAACATCTTTATTACACCTCTGTATATTTTAATATATCAACATGCATGACAGGTAATTCGCAAGTTTATATCACATAAAAATGAGCTTCATCTCTTGATGTATATAATTCTTTGTGATACTTTGGATATGGAGTTGAGTAAAAGTAATTAATAATTGAATTTGAATATTCATAGGAAAAAGGCATCACTTCTTTATTGAGACTCATAATATTGCCCTCTTAATTGTTATAAGTCTGGCTCAGTTTTAATGGAAGTAAAACTACACAAGATTCAATGTAGGGAATGAAATACAATGAGATGAATGAAAATATAGGTGACTGAAACACAATATCTGAAAAAGCAAACATCTAGATATGATAATTCGCTCTTATCTTCATTTCTGTTTTTAATTACAGACTGATTCTTAAAATGCTAACAGTTCATAATGCCAGTGTAAACCTGTTAACAGTTGGACTAAAGGCCTTAGATCTCCTCCTAACTTCAGGTAATATATACACATGTATATTTTTAATGGTGACTCAAATTAAAGAAGTATTTTATTTTTTTTTTTTTAAATTTTTTTTTTCAACGTTTTTTATTATTTATTTTGGGACAGAGAGAGACAGAGCATGAACGGGGGAGGGGCAGATAGAGAGGGAGACACAGAATCGGAAACAGGCTCCAGGCTCCGAGCCATCAGCCCAGAGCCTGACGCGGGGCTCGAACTCACGGACCGCGAGATCGTGACCTGGCTGAAGTCGGACGCTTAACCGACTGCGCCACCCAGGCGCCCCTAAAGAAGTATTTTAAACGATTTGCCAAATGTCTTTTTAAAGAATAAGAATATAACCTAAATATCTGACTTCCAAAATTCTTTCTGTTCCTGTTTTCTCATCTTATCTCTTTTGCATATACTTTTTCCCTCAAAAATCCCACCCAATATCTTTGGCTTTCAGCATCACCTTATGTGTTTTTCCCAAACCTAATTTCTGTCCCCAGCTTTGCTCCCCAACCTGGCCCTACGCGTCACATTCCCATTAGCTTGTTGGCTAAACATGACCTTGTCATTATTACCTTTCTTCATTGTATTTCTTATATGTTTTCTGTATATTCTAGGGTATGACATAATAGTAATATTTTAAAACTACACAACATTACTTCTTGAATGCATGTTAGATGCCGGGCTTCATATGTAAAATACTTCACATGCTTTTACAAACATAATCCTCAGAATGTCTCTTGAGATAGGTATTGATCTCAGTTTTCTAGTGAGGGACATTTAAACACAAAGAGGTTGCCTCAGCCAATAACTAGTAGAAACAGGGTCTGAGTCCACATATCAGGTTCTTTCCTTGAGGACACTTCTGCTTGGAGGATTATGTACCTGAAAACAAAGAATCTTGGTTCAGTGCAATAGTTGTGATCATTGCTGTGATGGACACTTGCTATTATATAAGGTTCTGACAAGAAAGGTTGCTCACAGGGGAGCTAATCATGGTGATAGGGAGGGGTTTTCCCCCTCAAAGTGGTGGAGGGTGCTTTAGGTCGAGAGAGTAGCATGCAAATACCCAGGAAGATACCTATCATGCTAAGCATAAGGGTTGAACCTGTTGGATGGAAAGATTTTAAATGCCCTCACTGGCCCTGTTAAGTAATGAGGACAAGATGGGAGAAAGAGGAAGAAGGAGGGTGAAGTTCAGAGTATGAGAGGAGAGGGGTCGGAGAGGCCAGAAGGTCCTCAACACAGCCTTTTATTACAATATACAGTGGGATGTGCCAGCTAGTCTTAACCATGATTTATTTTAAACCCATCCTTGGGAGCCTTTTTTTCTTTTTTGTTTGTTTTCCTTTTGCAATGGACAGGAAACTAAGAGTTTATGAATTTGAAAAATCTCCCAACACTGGAATATATTGAAGTCAGCAATGTGCAGACAATTAGAAAATTTTACATGGGTCTTGAAAAGACTGGTTACGTTAGTATTTTCCATATGACATGTAGAATTTTGCACTGTAAGACCATTTTTAATGTGTTTTAAAGTTCATTTCAGATACTTATCCGAGGTTAACTTATGGATTGTTTTTATTGTTTGGCTTATTAGTTAATTGATTTAGTAGCTGTTGGGCACTTACAGTTGTGCTTCCTATCAGAGAATTCTAAGGCAGATGAGGCAACCTTCTTACAGTGTAGAAGTTCACAGTCCAGCACCAGAGTCTAATATAACTTTTTGCAATGAAGGAAATGTTGCACCTTTCAGTATCATGGCAAGTAGCCATACGTGCTATCGAACACTTGAAACGTAGGAAACTAAATTTTAATTTAATCTATTTTTAATTAATTTAAATTTTAGTTTAAAAAGCCACATGTGCTTAGTGGCTACTGAATTGGACAGGACAGGCAAAGACATAAAAAAAGTAGTATAAGACATCATTTCAATTTAATGAGAAAAGTCTTACAACAGGGAAAGGACAGAAACCACTGCAGGAACATTAGAGAAGAAGAGAGTGGCCAAACCCATTCAAAGGACTTAGGAGTATGGACATAAATTGCCTAAGGAATCCAACTCTGCTTCTTATTAGTTGTTGGACCTTGAACAGAGTCACTTTGGGTCACTTAACCTTTCTGTGCTTTAGTCTTCTTATCTCTAACATGGGGATTGCACCTACCTTATGGAGTCGTGGTAGGTTTACATGTGTCGTTAGAGTGATCTGCTTTAACCCGTGGATGACATGTGATGTGCCAGACGTGTGTTTACTACTACTAACACTCCTATTCTGGTACTTGTTTATTAACAGGATGGGTGCTGTGTGTGGTTATCTCTTGAATTATGGCAGGAATATGTTTGGTGTGGGAAGGGGCAAGGGCATTCAATGCAGCAGGTGCAAATGCAAAGAGATATCCAAGAAAGTGTTTAGTGGTAAGCAGAAGACTTTAGCATGTGTGGGGTTGAGGCAATGCATAGAATGAGTGGGGCTGATGAGGTTCATGAAGTGAGTTTGTAAAGGGTCTTGTTTGTCAGGCTGAACAGTATGAAAAGACCTTAGAAGATTTTAGCATGGGATTTATGGGATCACATTTGTGTTTTAGAAATACAGTGCAGGGCATAAGCCAGTTAGGGAGGGATTTCAGCCTAGCAAAGCATTAAACAATTGGGTTTGCATTTCAAATGAGAGATGATGAGGTCCTGGATACAATAGGAAGGGGGGGCTACTTCAAAGGGAATTTTTAAGATAGTTAGAAGAAAGACTTGAAGGACTTGGTAATGAGTTGATTGGTAGGTAGACCAATTTTGGTAGACCAATTACCTACTTTGCTTAGGTAGACTGTAAGAAGAGAGAGGGAGGATGGAAGAAGGAAGATGAGTTGGTAGTTTCTCTCTTGGGTAACTTGGGTGATCGTATCACCGAAGATGATACGGAGCAGGAGCAGGCTAGATATGGGGGTGCCCATGGAATAGTCAAATGATGTTGTCTAAAAGGCAGATAGAAATGTGTTTCAGGAGTTGAGGGAAAGAAGTCTTGCCTACAGGTATTGACTAGGAATCATAGAATTATAGTAAAGTGTACTGAGAATTTATTTTACTTAGAAAGATCATAGAGCTTGATAGGTCTAACATCTGGGGGAATTAAGTGGTTTATCAAAAAGAAGAGTCCACAGACTCTAGTCATCGTGTAAAAACCAACACATTAAATGTTAAAGCAGCTATTTATCTGGGACATGTTTTTTTTTTTTTTTTTTCCAAATAGGTAAAATCACTTTGCTGATATTGGATGAAGAGACTGACATTTTCTTGTTAATTTTTGATGCCATGCGCACATTTTCAGCCAATGACGAAGTCCAAAAACTTGGATGCAAAGCTTTACGTGTGCTGTTTGAAAGAGGTATTTAAAAATGTCAAAATCTATTTTTATATTTATAGAAGAAGCAAGGGTTTATTATGGGAAAAGTAAAATGTAATTACGATAATAAGGTATGTAAAATTTTATTCTTTATTAAGAAGTGGGAACTGTCAGTCTAGGATACATAATGGAGTTAATTAAGAAACATTGCTTGTTTTGTGGAATGAATTTTATTCATAGGTTATAAATTATGCCATTGTAGTAGACTGTCTTCCATTGCTTAACAAGGCATAAGATTCTCTTTGCAAACCGGATGCGTAGGAGTTAAGAAAGAAAAAATAAAACTGTGAAGCCAAAGCATAGATTAAATTCGGATTTATGGTGTTGAGTCATCACCAGGGGTTTTAGAAATTGCTAGAGGCTCAGTATAAAGAACCAAGAGGTTTACAAAGTACCTCTTAGGAAAAAGACAAATAGGTATTTTATGGCATGGCACTAAGATTGATAACAGAGATTATTGTGTAATTTTGGACTTGGTTGGGACCAGTAGTCCTTCCATCGGCTTGGTGAGGAAATGGATTGGAGAGGTGACATGAGCAATGTGCCCACGGGCACACAGCTAGTCAGCACCACTGCAGTTCAATTTACCACCAATTTTCTGAGCATGTTCTGCATCATTAGGAGAACCAACAGTGCTGGAGGTTTAGGATAAGAATAACTTATGTGGGTTCTGTGTCTCTTGTCAGTTTGCCATTTTAGTTTCTGGCAGCTCCAGAAATGGAGCTATTTAATTCCCTGTCTCGTTCCAGAAGGACTTTAAACAGCTTATAGTTATTTATAATAAAGGAGAGAAAAATGGATGAGGAAATGTATGAAGGGGAAACAATATAAAGCCTGGTTAAATTTACTAGTTACTTCAGGTCCTGTATACTTGCAGAAATCTGGCTCTCTGCCTCCTATGGGGCAAAGAGTTAAACATCGTCCATTACAAAGTTACTTGAGATAAAAATAAACCCATTTATCAGGAGAAGTGATCAGTGTTATGGGAGACCTGAGGAAATACTCCCTTGGCTTTCCCTGGATGAGATGATAAAGTACACACATTTTATAAGGAGTACAAAGTGTATTTCAGTGAGAGAGATTCTATTAATAAAACAGCATGGTCCTGGAACCCAGCTCTCTGAAGATTAGGCTTGGTGGAGAAGACAGTTTACTGTGAGTGGGGAATCGAGGAACATCTTTTGGGATATCTTCTATAAATGTTGTATCTTGGAACTAAGCTTTTGAAGAGAACCAAGCAGATTGAGTCTTGCAAGGCCTGTAACCTTCTGTGTTGTAGTTTAAGGGCATGGTCTCATTCATGGAAGAAGGGCTAACATCATTCTCTCCCCAGCATTGTGGGACCCATCCAGAATATATGGAGAAGGACCAGGGAATGTTAAAAGGAAGCCCTTATTCAATAGAAATATCATCAGTGCTGACACTGTTATGATTATAAATATGGAGTAGAAAAATTTCTGAATTTCCCAGGAAATCAAGTTCTCTGGATGTATTGGCACCTGTGAAGTGAATTTTCAAAATTTGAGAGTAGACTGTGGAAACTGTACCATAAAATGAGAAAGTTCCATGATACTCATTTATTAGAACCTAACCAATATCATATCATTTTACATGTACCGTTGGTATCAAGTTGAAAAATAAAAAAAGTAAGGTTGATCCTGAAGAGTGCTGAGTTTTCCAACATTTTTGTCAGCACAATTCTCAGGCTAGATAAACCAGACTTTTATACATGTTTTTGAGTTACCCACCCAATAAAATGACTCCAAATGGAACTCATTGGCTTGATCAAACTATTTTCATTATGAAAATTAATGATAATTCTGATGAAATCAAGGCCATTTAGATAGAGTATTTTGAAGTCTACGTAGTTGTCATTTGCCAAAGTTCACCCCTCTTGGACTGATGGATTTAGCTGAGCTGCCTTTCAACAGTGTACCATTAACCACTCCTTTGAAGTATTGTGATATGTTCGCTTCCAGTAGGCCATTTAAAAATATTTTTTTTTATTGTTTAAGTTTATTTATTTATTTTGGGAAAGAGAGAGAGCAGGGGAAGGGCAGAGAGAGAGGAAGAGAGAGAATCCCAAGCAGTCTCCGTGTTGTCAGCATAGAGCCTGATTCGAGACTCAAACTCACGAAACCTGAGCTGAAACCAAGAGTTGGATGCTTAACCAACTGAGTCACCCAGGTGCCCCTCCAGTAGGCCATCTTTATTAGTCCTTGGTCAGTTTTCTCTATAATCTCCCAAATGCAATTATAAATAATTTTGTTTTTTTATAGAATTGTTTGGTCACTAACACTTCTGCATTTTAAAATATGGAGTAACTAATATAGGTCAAAAAAATTATTTTAATCTCAGTAGCTTTTTTTTCCCATTATGAAATTCTTAGGAAGGATTTTGCTGAAATATGTATTTTAAAATTATGTCTGTTGTATTTACTGTATCTCATGATTGATATGAATATTATGTTTTTGAGTAAGTAAACTTTAAGCTTTTCAGTATTTTGTCTTTATTTTTCTAGTTTCAGAGGAGCAGCTGACTGAATTTGTTGAGAATAAAGATTATATGATCTTGCTAAATGCATTAAAAAATTTTAAAGATGAAGAGGAAATTGTGCTTCATGTAGTGCACTGTTTACACTCCCTAGCAATTCCTTGTAAGTACCCCATGTGCATGATTTCTTTTTTCTATATGAAAAATTACAGTTTACCTCCTTTCTGAGTCCATTTTTTTATGTTTATTTTTTGACAGAGACAGAGAGAGACAGAGCAAGCTAGGGAGGGGGAGAGAGAGAAGGAGAGAGAGAGAGAATCCCAAGCAGGCTCTGCACTGTCAGCACAGAGCCCGATGTGGGGCTTGATCTCAAGAACTGTGAGATCCTGAGCTGAGCTGAAATCAGGAGTTGGATGTTTCATTGACTGAGCCACCCAGGCACCCCCTTTCTAAGTCCATTAATTTTTTTTTTTTTATTTTGTAGAAACTTGTAGATACAAAACCCATTTCTTTATTCATTTGGTTAATTTTTATTTATTGATACTCTCCTGCAGCTGGTTCCTGTGCTGGGAAACAGTAGCAGAAAATATAGACATATTTCTTGCCTTCTCAGAACCCATGGTGTACCATGCCAGATATGGATAAGTATGTAGGTGATTACAGTGTATTGTAAGGCAAGTGTTGGCACAAGTGGCTGGCGTTATGAGAGAAAAAGAAGGGAGGCAGGATCTCTTGGTAGAGACTTTGAGGAGGTCTTTGAGGAGAGCTTTGTGTGTAGGGATGTCTGAGGTGAAGTGGAAGGTGTAGGCAGAGTGTCCCAAGCAGTGAACATCCTGTGTCAAGATCCTGGAGGAAGAGAGAGCAAGAGGGTAGAAGTAGCTTAGGAAACTTGTGCACTTAAGAGTGCGTGTGTGTGCATATGTGTGTGCATATGCATGCCCAGCGCTGAGCAGAGGGTGTCTGCTTGTGTGTCATTTAATGGAAGCAGGGGCAGGGCTTGATAAGAGTCAGTGGATGAGGCTAGAGACACAAGCAGATCTTGAAGGGCTTGAAAAGCCACAGGAAGGAGTTTGAACTTTATAGTGATGCTTGTTGAGCGTTTTCTTGATGCTTTGAAATCTAGGCACTTTTATCACAAAATAAGTACAAATAAGAAGAAATTAATTTGCTGTGTATGCTACTAGTGATTGTCAATGGGCTGGAATAATGCTTCAGATTCTGTTACTTTTGTAAGTGCACGTGAGCATTTTGTCACTATTCATGTATCGCCTGTGCCGGTTCATACAGGAGGTACACGTGCATTTATCTAGTGATGCTTTCATCTTCACACATGTGAAGTTGTGAGGATTAAATGGTGAAATGAGTTCGAAAATACGGAATAGTACCTGGTATGTAATAAGTGTGAAAACGTTTGTTAGTATTTATTACATAATTTGTATTTCATACATGTGCACTGTAATGTGTTATGTATAATACACATACATGGTTTCAGACATGGATATCTTCTGATATCTGCTGAGTTTTCAGTAAAAACCCAATCCCTTTATGAAGTAATGCTCTTTCTTCATGATTGTTATAAAATCCATCATTTTCTTTTCCGTAGGAAATTAAACATTTGAAAGTAGATGGAGTTGCATTACAGTTGAGGATGGACATACTTTAAAATTTCTGAGCCATCCACTGTCAACAAACTGAATATGTTTCTCATTTTACTTGTTTGTAAAACAAGTAAAATTTATTTGTTTTGGGCTGGCTGCTTTGAAATTCATTGTTTTCCACCCACGTCTGACATAACTGCAGTGAAAAATGTGTCGATTCATCACACAAAGGTCAAAGGAGGCATCTAAAAATAAGAAAAATGAAATGTTTCAAACACTGAATCTTCTTTTTGTATTTTTTTCTATTTAAATCCAAGTTAGTTAATATGCAGTGTAGTAATGGTTTCAGGAGAATTTAGTGAATCATCACTTACATATCATACCCAGTGCTCATCACAGCAAGTGCCCTCTTAATGCCCATCACCCATTTAGCCCATCCGCTCACAAACGTCCCCTCTAGCAGCCCTCAGTTTGTTCTCTGTATTTGAGAGTCTCTTATGGTTTTCCTCCCTCTCTGTTTTTATTTTATTTTTCCTTCCCTTTCCCTGTGTTCATCTATTTTGTTTCTTAAATTCCACCTATAAGTGAAATCATATGATATTTGTCTTTCTTTGACTTATTTCGCTTAGCATAATACACTGTAGCTCCATCCATGTTGTTGGAAATGGCAAGATTTCATTCTTTTTGATGCTGAGTAACATTCCATTATATATATACATACCACATCTTCTTTATCCATTCATCAGTCTGTAAACACTGATTCTAACTGAAAGATGTTTGCCTTTGGGTCTTAGAGCAAATCATGTCTCATATTCTGAGTAAAGCAAATAATTATTTTCAGAAGCCATTTCTTTTTATTACAACATGTTTTCAATGCTCTTTAAAATACAATTAAACACTAAAAACATATTTTTTGAAAAACGGTTGGTTTGGTTATGCCAAAAAAGGCAGAAAAATGTTCTGTAAACACCTTTTCTGTTTGTTTTAATAATAGTCAACATTATTAAATATAGTTCACACACTCACTCTTTCTGTTGGCTACCTACCTTTCCCAGTAGATTCTTTCCTTCCTTTCTGGTTCACCCGTGTTTGTCTCTTAGTTACACATCCCCTGAGTCCCCCATTCTTTTCTCCATCTATCTCAGAGCCTTCAGGAAGCTTGATTTCGTTTCCTGGTACACTGGCTGCTCTGCTGCCTTTCTGAAATAGGAAATAAGTCATAGCTGACTTGGCTGTTCTATTATGTGACATGATTTTGATTTTCTTTCTGTTGGTTAAAGGGAGAGGAACAATGTGAAAGCCATTATCCAAAGGAGTAGTGCCTCATTAGGGAAAGGCCCCACATTCATTTATTTGAAAACTTTTGGCCAAGACATTACGTTTTTAGACTTACATAAAAACACTCTCAATTATCCCTATAGTTTAAGTTTTTAAGCCTAGAAACAGGAGTAAATCAATTTTCCCTTAATTCTAGAGAAGAGTCTTAAATCCTATTATATTAGCAATGAACATGGTATTTTTTACAGCTATTGAGAGAACACTGACAGAACAGTATTGACAGAACATGGTACTTAAATTTGGAAATAGAGCCATTATCCTGCCATAGATTTGCAAAATGTATAGGGTGTTTTTGTATGTATATTTCAAGTGGGAAATTACTACCTTGTGGGTAATTATTATTTCTTTAAATTTAGGCAGTAATGTTGAAGTCCTCATGAGTGGCAACGTGAGGTGTTACAATATTGTGGTAGAAGCCATGAAAGCATTCCCTGACAATGAAAAAATTCAAGAAGTGAGTTGCTGCTTGCTCCATAGGCTTACCTTAGGTGAGTTCTAATTCTTGGTTAATTTGTTGTCACGGTTTATATGATGTAAGTGTATATACCATACATACGGAGGTTGTATGTTGGATAAGTAGCATATTGACATATACTGGATGGAAGTATTGTAAAGTAGCAAACTATCCTGCCATGCTTAGAATTTTTCTTTATTTTTTGAGAGAGCGAGAGAGAGCACATGCGTGTGTGCTATATTTAAAGTATAACTATGTATATAGCTGATCCATACAAAAGAATAAGCATAACATGTAGAAAACGTGAAGCACAATGCAGAGGAATGCCCCACCCATCTGAAGTATTAGTACATTACCAATGCTGGTGAAGGTCCCCTGGGCTTCTTCTTCTCCCTGCTTTCCCTATAGAGTTAACACTATCCAGTATTAAAAAGCCATCAACTTGATCTTCAGATAAGGATACCTTTCTTTCTTATTCATCTGTTAACAGATTATTTGTTCCATTTAATGACTAGAGAATTTATTGCCCCTGTTACTGTTTCAAAAGAAGCTTAACTTTCTCTTCATAATTAAAAAACCCAAAGTCAACGAATAAATATTTAGCATTTTGTCAAATTATGTAACCTTATTATGGGTTTAATGCACATAAAGGCCTTATGTAATTTACTATGTATTTTCATGTAAACTGTCTGAAAGTAAGATAAGGCCAGACTCCCTGGTATTTGCCCAGAGTCATAGAGTTGGTGGATGGTAGAGCGGTTGTTGGCAGTGGTGTGGCAGGGAAGACAAGGTGAAGGGACAATGCAGGTTTAGAGAAGTTGGTAAAAGTAGAGGAGAATCTTTTGAAATGACTTTCCAAGACTAGATATCACTAAGCGCGGGGGGGGGGGGGGGTATGTCTGCTTAGTGGGTGGATGTGAAAGAGGTAAGAACATAAGAAGGTGTTGAAAGAAGAGTTATACCTGATTAAGCTGCCTTTTGATATTGAAGCTGTTGATTGATATTTAGTGTGGGCTTTAGGCTTTTCAGATATATGATCTTTTCCAATTCTGGCTTTGTGTCCTAGGGATTATTTAATTAGACTTACAGCTAAATAGGAGTTTCTTTCTTATTTCTGGAAGGAAACTGGTGACTGTTGTAGAGTTAGAAATAAGCTTAAATGGAAGGAGGCACGTACTTCTGGAATATCATTTAAAAATTCCTTCCTCATAATGACTTAGATTTTTGGATTGTGTGTTGATTTCAGAAGAATGAGTGTAAAAAGGTGTGAGATTTCTTTCTGGTTTAGTTTAGAAGTGGTGAAGTGTTCTCTTACTCTTTTTTTCTAAAATCATCGCAGACAAAATCAAGTAACGACGTGTGCCAGTGGCTTTTCTGAGCAGTATTCCTTTAAGCGAAAGAAGAGTTCAGCAAAAGCATTTAATGACGAGGGAGGGAGTTTTTCTCCATCTTTACAAAATTAAGCTATTTTGTACAATGAATATTGTAGTGCCATGCATAACATACCATTGTTTTATGGGATGACAGGAGAAGGCGTCAAAGAACAAAAAAATTAATGTAACCCAAACATATCATTATTTTTGCCTGGTCAGTTCCGTTGTCTAAGATAACTGAATGACTACATGAAATAAATTTTCAAAACTTTATGCAATTATACTAAGCTACTTAAATTACGTATATTTTAATGTCATTAAAAATATTTACTACTCAAATTTGTTGATTTAAATACTGTTATACAATTCAAAGTAATTTAGGTTTCGCGGATGACAATTCAGCTAAAATCTCACTTACCTTTTAGGTAATTTTTTTAATATTCTTGTATTAAACGATGTACATGAGTTTGTGGTGAAAGCTGTGCGGCGGTATTCAGAGAACGCCACGTTACAAATTGCAGCGCTCAGCTGTTTAGCACTCCTCAGTAAGTAACTTTACTAAACAAGAAATTGTTATGGGGCATTTGATCTTGAATGGGAACCTTATAACAAGACAACATTATCGAGACAGTCATATGTAGGGAAGGAAGCATTAAATGCCTTTTCTGTCCTTATGTAATTTCTTTTCTTTTAAAAAATTTTGTTGAGTTTATTTATTGTAAGGGAGAGAGAGGAGGAGGAAGGACAGAGAGAGGGAGAGAATCCCAAGCAGGCTCCCTGCTGCCAATGCAGAGGCAGATGCGGGGTTTGATCTCATGCACCTTGGGATCATGACCTGAGCCAAAATCAAGAGTTAGATGCTTAACTGACTGAGCCACCCAGGCGCCCCTGTAGTTTGTTTTCTCATAGAAGATACTTTCAAGGGAACTAACAGTTGTGATTAGTACACCTTTCCTCTTCATACATGAGTAATTACATCCTTGATTTAGCTTTGTTAGCAGGCAGCTAATCTCAGTTCATCTTCCTCTAGTCTGTTAGTTTTGTTTCGTGTCCTCTTCCTCATTTGATCATTTGACTAACTGGAATAGCATTATTATGAGGTGTGTAATGTATTTTTTAAAGTCTTTGTAATGAATCAAGACCACTACTAAGGAATACCTCACTTCGTTCATAATGTTTCAAAATAGGGACTTCAAGTTGGTCATTCAGACTGTAAGTAAGTCATATACTTAAATTTTTTCAAGCTGAGACCATTTTCCTAAATCAAGATTTAGAGGAAAAGAATGAAAATCAGGAGAATGATGATGAGGAAGAAGAAAAATTGTTTTGGTTGGAAGCCTGTTACAAAGCGTTGACGTGGCATAGAAAGAACAAGCACGTGCAGGTCGGACACTTTTGTAAATATTATAGTTACTCAGAATTGTGCTTGTTCAGTAATTTATATTTTGACAGGTTTCTTTTTTCTCCCCTGATCCAGGAAGCTGCATGCTGGGCCCTAAACAATCTCCTCATGTACCAAAACAGTCTCCATGAGAAGATCGGAGACGAAGATGGCCAGTCAGTAGTTTTGATTTTACATGATAGAGAATTTCAGTTACATTTTTAATCAATCCATATAAAATACCGTAATTGTAACTTTTATTTTTAGAAATATTTTTGATGTAGGCATATATGTTTCAAGTGTTGCCACAGAATAGTGGTGCATCCATAATATTTTGATCCCTAGTGTGATTGAGAATTATTACCCAGCGATTTGGAATCAAGCATCATTCAGAAATTATGAGTCATTGAGAAAGAACCTTTCAGTTTTCTAGCTGATCATTAAAAATGCTGTATTAATTAATCTCAGGTGACAGAGATTGCAGAGCCATCTGTGACCTTCTCTGTTGCAGTGACTAGCCAGCAGGTTGTCGATATCAGGAGTTCAGTGTGGTCAGAAGCCTCCAAGTTGATTCCCTACTTGATGTTGCAGTGTTGATGTGTCTTCTCTTTAGAGGCTTATTTGTAGCTGTCAGCTCTGGAGGAGGCTTTCTATGGGAGTGCCATTCAAGCCTCCTAAGACCAGCCCTCTCTCTCAAAGATACAAACTGTAAACAGGAGTTTGGTGTGTATCAGAGTTGTTTCATGGCCGCAAGGCTCTGTGCTTTATGGCAATGCTTATATGTGTGATGTTTGCCCTGGGTATGCTCCTGCTTTAAGAACTTTTGAATGACTTTTCTTGGAAACTTAAGTAGTGATAGCGTACATCTCAAATCCTGAAAACCTGGATGCATATGGGTCCGTTGCCCGTCGGGAGAGAATTAATGACACAAATGCTATTTAATTATATGTCTCCATTTTAAAAGGCAACAGTAATACTTTAGGAAACTGTATGTTAAACCAGCATCCTAATCCACTTTGAGCAATCTTTTTAAGATTAAGTTCTTGTTGCAGTTTATAAATTTCAGCTCATAGCACACTGATTTCCTTAATATCCATAGGAAACCTTTAAAATATATTATTAAAAGAATATATATTATGCTCTACACTTTTAAAACTCATGCTGTTTCTTTATGATTTTTATTTTTTTCTTGTTTCCATTCTTTTTCTCACTTTATCTTTTTACTCTTAACACCTCTTTATATATTTGCTGAATCTTTTTCCCCCTTTACTGCTTATCAACTTTGAAGGAACAGAGAAATACTAATTTATTAGTATTTAGTGGATTTGAACTACCTTTTAAATGTAAAAACTGTTTACCTGTAATTCACAAAGTGACTTGTTAAAGTGGAGGTGACATGAAATCCTGTTTAAAGGCCTTGTTTGTTGTTAGAGTAGATAATGATAAGGGAATATTTGAACTAATTATTCAAAAGGTTCCCGTTAATATTGTGATTGAATTTGTGAAAGGTTCCCAGCTCATAGGGAAGTGATGCTCTCCATGCTGATGCATTCTTCATCGAAAGAAGTCTTCCAGGCCTCTGCAAATGCGTTGTCCACTCTGTTAGAACAAAATGGTAAGGGGTACATCATTTTTGAATAAAAGGAAATGCATTTTGTATTGTTTTAAACTTGTAAAGGTAATACATTACGAAAAATTCACATAAGTAGATATTTACCTGATATGTAGATGTATTGATATATAGGTAAAAAGATAAAGAAGAAAAAAAACATTTTTTTGATTTTTTTTCCTGAATTTCTATGTGTGTAGTCACACATAACATGTATTGTATATATGTACAACATACATATATACAACATATACAATATATTGTATATTTTCTATGTTTGCAGAAATGGGATAATATTAATAATTTTATAAGCAGGTTGTATATGTTTTCTTTTTTGTGTTGATAAATGTAAAATTTTGTATTATCATTTTTAATAGCAGTGTAGCTTCCCACATACACCTATACTCTGTTTTATGAACCATTTTCTCATTGATAGACTTTTACTTTGTGTTGAGTGGGATTTTTTTTTTTTTGGTACCTATAATAAACACCAAATGGTCACTTTTTTCCATTTTCTTTCATGTACTGTTCCTGTTATTTTTTTTTTAAAGAAAACTTTCTAGATAATGCAATGCGTAGAGAGATAGTCACCATGGTAAAATCTGTTAAAATTGTCCTTTACATGTAAGCGTTCTGTTATTAGGGAGAGAAAAATGGCTGTTATACCTTTGGAAAGACTCTGAGGTTTAAAATTGAGGCTCTGGATGTTCAGATTCCAGGCTCCCATGAACAGGAAATCCTGCCAGAAAATCTTGGGAGAAAACTCATCATAAAGGCATTTGGACTTGGCAGCTCTTTCAGAATATTTTTAGAGGGAGCAAAATAGAGAAAAACACTGAAAGCCCAAAGCAGAGACCAGTGTTTGCACCACCTGTTAGTAGAGAACCTCCATAGAAATGAAGGGAATCAACAAACCAGTCCATGCATGTTTCTCAATGCTGTTATTTAAGTCGAATCAAGAGGAAAATAATTTATTCTTCCTTTTCCTTCTTTCTCACTTTACCTCTCAGGTGGCATTTTATTTATTTATTTATTTATTTATTTATAAATGTTTTTATTTTTGAGAGAGAGAGAGAGAGAGAGCGGGAGAGGGTCAGAGAGAGAGGGAGACCCAGAATCCAAAATAGGCTCCAGGCTCTGCGCTTGTCAGCACAGAGACTGATGCAGGGCTTGAACCCACAAACTGTGAGATCATGACCTGAGCCTAAGTCAGACGCTTAACAGACTGAGCCACCCAGGTGCCCCTCAGGTGGCACTTTAATAAAAAAACTTGAGCTGGGAAGAGCCCTCACAGAGAGATAGGGGTTGCCCTCTAGGATAGTAAGTCAGAGCAGGAGTGTTAGGAAAGGGAATTGCTGCCCTTAAATCTCCCATCTTCTACTGTGCAGAGACCTGGATTGGGATCTCCCTCCTGAAAATGAGGACCAGAGCCTCACTTGGTTGCTTTTGTGTGGCACATCGAGGAGAGGATTTGGCCATATACAAATGTTGTGCTGGTGCTGTTGTTCTTTGCCCTGTGGAAATCTTTGATATGCCAACAAAACGACCAGTGTCTGAGGATTAGTTACATGGGGAGTCAGCCTTGATTTTGATCAGAATCAGTGCCCTGCTCTTCCTTGTTCCTTACTTCTTTGTTCTTGGCCACCTGCTAGGTAAACTGTACTCAGATCCCTTGTATTAATCTTGGAGTTCTGCCTTAGGAGAGTATTAAGACCTTGAGCAGCTTGGTCACCAACCTCTGTGGGCAACTTCTCATTGAAAGACACTTGGAAACATGGAGTATGCAGGGTTGGAATGGGTTTCCTTGAAAAACAACAGGACCGGCAGGCAGAACTGGTTTCTGCCATGACGTTACCCAGGCCAAAGCTTGAACATCTTGTGTGACATTTCCCTCAATTAATTAATTATCTACTTAATGAATTAAGTTAATATTTATTGAGCTCCTGCTAGACAGTGACCTAGGCATTTGGATTATCATATATATAGGATACTCCCAGGTTCAGGGAGCTTCAACTCTAGTGGGGAAGACAGATAATAAGATTAAATAACATATGTGTGAGGTAGCTACGAAAGAAGAAAATGAATCAGAGAAGAAGGATGTGTGTGAGGGGTCAGAGGAGTTAAAATGGTGGCGAGGCAGCCAGGGAGGAAGGTGAATTTTGGATAAAGAGCTGCAGGAAGTTACATATTATTATTGGCCTTTTAAAGCAGATAATTTATTACTAAAATGGAGCAGAAGAGGTCAGGACTTTATGTAGATATAAGGTAAAGGAGATAAGGTGTCTAAAATGTTCTGTGAACTCTGAAATCACTGCATGATGTAATTTCTATTAGGTCCAGTGTTTGATGAAATTTCTGTTCTCAATTTTTAAGTCAAAGGTTAGGTGAATGTCTAGGACAGTATGGTGCCTGGACCGGTAACATCTCCGGGAAACTTGTTAAAAATGTAAATTCTAGGGCCCTGTTCAGACCTGCTGAATCACAACCTCTGGGGTTAGACCCAGCAATCTGTTTTTCAGCAAGCCTTCTGAGTGATTCCAAGTTTCTCTGCAGTGCGAGCGCTTCTGGTGTAGAGGGACTTCCATCTTTTAAAAGTATCCTCTTGGTTAGAAGTTAGCCACTTTAGGAGGGGTTATTGAACCTTCTGACATGACCAAGCAAAATAACCCAACTTATCATATTTTAGTGTGTGTTATTCTGGGTGTCTTTAAAAGGTATGAATTTTTCAGATTTTGGCAGTATTGTAGAATGTGTATATCAATTCCACTTATTTCTGACTTTTCCCGATTTTCTATCATTTCTTCCTTTCCCAATTTGAGGTTGATAACTCATTTTCAAAATACACATCTTTCTTGACTTATGATGATGGGGTTTTGTCCAATAAACCTGTCATAAGTAGAAAATGTTGAAAGTTGAAAATGCATTTAATATACCTAACCTACTGATCGTTACAGTTTAGCTTTGCTGAACTGAAATGTGCTCAGAAGACTTATGTTGGCCTGTAGTTGGGCAAAATCATCTAACGTGAAGCCTGTTTTATAACAAAGTGTTGAATGTTTCACGTAATTTACTGAATGCTGTACTGAAAGTGAAAAACAGGATGAGAGGTAGAGTGTAAGTGCATCGGTTGTTTACTCTTGTTATTTTGTGGCTTGCGGCCACTCCCCAGCATTAAGAAAGAGTATTGTACTCTGCCTGAGAAAAGATCAAAATTCAAAATTTGAAGTATGGATTCTACTAAACGTGTATCACTTTCACACCATCACAAAGGTCGAAAAATCGTTGGTCGAGCCATCTGAAGTCGGGACCCTCTGTGGTACTTAATCTAAGTTTCATTTCCTGCCACTTTCAGAGTGTTGACCTGCAGTGTGTAATGTTGGAATGATATTTATACAGAGTCTTCAAGACAGTTTATACTTAAATAGACAGTATAAGATAATGTGCATTTAGTGAAGGAAGTTTATAACAAAGAAAAATTATTCTGTAATCATTATTGCTGGGATATAGTTATCTTCCCACATAGAGTATAAAATCAGTTGTAAAGCATATTTATTAAGCTTTGGCATTGCTTTGTGAAATTATGTAATAATTTTGTCAGTGCTTTCCGTCCCTTTGCACATGATGGTGTACCTATAAATAATGTTTGTACAGTTCGCTGGGATGAATGGAGAAGGTAGCTCAAGGCTGAAGGCAGCCTGACATGGTTCCAGCCCCTGTCCCACCGTACTCCCCCTGCCCCCGCAAGGTTTGAGTGGATGGTCAGTACCTGCATGCACCTATAACTTATTCCCAGCTCACTAGTGTCTAACGTGCCTAGTAAGTCTGTGTAAGTGCGGTTATTTTGTGACACTGTTATAAATATTAGAATGAAATGTAACTTTCATTCTTATTTTGGAGGGCATTATTTTAAAATATTTTCCTGCAAAAACACTCCTTTCACATGGATAGGATTATATTGGAACCAGTCTTGTCTATGAATAAAACTTTAAAAATCAAAACCTCAACTGAAATTGTGAATAAGTGTGAAAAATTGAAAATGGTGCACATTTGAAAGATAAACATTAATGATCTCTAAGTTGCAATGAAATATAAATTCTACCTGTACTTTTCTGTGAATTTGGACTATCTTAGCATTTTGTGTCTACTGCAGAATTATGAAAGTGTGCTTTTATTTCTATGAGTAACGTTAAAAACATTTTATAGTTAATTTCAGAAAAATCCTCTTGTCAAAAGGAATATACCTGAATGTATTGGAGTTAATGCAGAAGCATATACATTCTCCTGAGGTTGCAGAAAGCGGCTGTAAAATGCTAAATCATCTTTTTGAAGGAAGGTAATACAGATTCATGAGCTTATGCAGAATATATAAGGTTGGGCCAGGAATATATCAATGTTTCAAGCATATTTCTAAGAGGTAAAAGAAAAGCATAAGACATTTGCAGATTGAAACATTGTGGAATATAATCTTATATCACCAATACTGTAGACTTATTTTATCTGACTGTGGAAAGGGATGGCAGAGATGGTAGAAACATGTTGAATTGGCTTTTGTACTTTGTGCTTGGTGCTGACCACATTTTGGAAAATGGCAGTTGTACAATCAGTTTTTCAAATTATTGTGTATGAAAGGCATGAGATAAAATCAGAATATGGCTTCTGTTTTTTTTCACAACAAATATTTATTGCGATTCTTTCATTTGAATTAACCTGGTCTTCTCTTCCTGCTCTCATTCCTTAGCTGGGAAGTCCAAAGATGTTAAGATTCCATGGCTGGTTAGAGGCACAACAGGATCAGATCTGGGGGTGGACGATAGGGCAGGGTTGGGGGGTAGAGTGGTGAGTGGGGGGGGGGGGCTTAAGAAAAACCTGTTTAAAAGGCTAAAACTGAATTATGTACAGAAGGTGCCTACTGCAGGATACGCTCAGTGCCTTTTTGCATTTTATTAGGCCAAAGAATGTGAAGTAACTTTGGCCTAATCTGTGTGAATCTCAAACAAAAAAATAAGCTGTCTAGGAAACTGTAATGTGTAAAAGAAAAAATAATTAGCACAAATGTTGCAGTAGAAAATGATTTTGTGTCCTGGCTTTCCCACTAATTTGAGCCAGCCATTTGATGTCTAAACATCAGGTTCCTCTTTGGTAAAGAGGGATAAATAGTAATAACCTCATCAGTTGTAAGTTTATAATGTAAATATTAAATCACTTACTTCTTACAAAGTTAAGATAGTGCCTATACATTGTAAGCACTCAATAAATCACAGCTATTATTATTAATACTGTTCTTAAATATGAATAAATGAAATGCAAATAGCATGGTAAAATGTATGTAGCACATTGGTAGGCTTTTAAGGAATAAGGTTATGTTGTTTTTAACATCCATCCAGCTAATTTATTTATGTTTATATATATCATATCTTTGAGTCATATTTTATTTAAATGTTGCTATTGAATATTTGAATGCAAAGTTGATCTCCAATGATGATTTTTATGGTTCCGGAAGTGTGCAAACCTTTATAAATGAGACAAAAACACCATAGAATAATCTACCCTTTAAGATTCTGTAGTTTATGTGCAATTAATGCTTCTGGCTGTTTCCTCATAGGTAAAATATACAGTTTTAGTTAGTCCTGGGGATTCAAAGATAACTATGACAGTGGGCGTGCCACTAAAAAACCCACTGTCTAGTTGGGGAGACTGATGTGTAAAGAGACAGTTACAATAAATACTGTGTGATAATGCAGTGGCAGGGATGAGTAAGGGCACAGTGGTTAGAGGAGAGTGAATGAAGTGGGATGACCAAACAAGAGAAGCTTACCGTGAGCACAGAACCACGCGAAGTGAGGGCTTGGTTGGAGTAATGTACAGGTTTCAGTTAACATGGCACTGTGCAAAGCAAGGCCTGCCTGTTTTACAGTTTGTAGTACCTACTGAGATCTAATCCAGTGGCATTTCTTCATATGGAAGAGAAAGAATAGCCAAAATACCTTAGAGAAACTTAAGACTTCAAGGCAAATGAAACTAATTAAGAATACCATACAGGGAGTCCAGTGGTGTTAATTTGGAAGAGGCAGGTTGGTATGCTCTAAAGATCCCTGACCTTGGAGCTCTGACAGTTTTTGTGTTCCAGTCCTGGCTCTGTCACATTCTAGTTACAGGACCTTGATACGTCACCTCTGTCAGCCTAAACTCTTCATCTGGAAAATGCAGGTAATAACACCTACTTTTTCAGGGCTGTTGCCAGTGACCCATGTGCAGATCAGAAGGGAGCTGTGTCTTGTGAAACTAAATAAAAGAATTCCCAGGTTATTAGGAATTCCACTTCTTGAGGTCAGGGGTTAATTAAATAATAATTAAAATAGGTGTGCTCATATTACTGAATGCAAATGCATTTCCATATCGCCTTTTCTGGTAAAATAGAATGGTTCTGTTTTCCTGTACTTGTTTCAACTGGGTGTGTTTGTACAATGGAATAAGGTTGTACTTTTAATAAGCGTTTCAATCTTATATTTCCAGTAATGCTTCCATGGATACAATGGTAGTAGTGGCCCCCAAAATAATAACAGTTATGAGATATCATGAGGCATCATTATCAGTGCAGCTGGAGGCACTTCGAGCTATTTTACATTTTATAGTTCCAGGTAAGTCACATAATGGATATGGGAAGAGATGGCAATTTCAATGGATTTTTTTGACTTTTTCTGAAATACCAACCTTCTAGGCAAAAATGAAAGGACCAGCTTTTCTCAACCAAAAGCAAATCTTCCCACTAATCCAAAAGTAAAAAGAGAGGAAAAATGGTGATGTGGAAGGGTCAGATTAATTTATAAGAAAATTGGATAATTTATTTATACCCGCAACCACTATAATATAAAGTATAGAACTTTGCTTCCAAGGAGAGTGTCAACCTCTGATAATTTTTTCTATTTCTGTTGCCATCCAAGTTTTGTTTTGTTTCTTGTCTGAACTATAAACATAGCTAAGTAATTTTCACACTTTCTCTTTTGCCTCTTTCCGGTCCTTCTTTTACTCTGTGGTTGAATGAATCTTTCTCAAATATAACCGTGTGGCTTTTATTTATTAACCTCAGTAGCTTCTGTTCTCTCCCCTTTACCCCCTGCTTACATCTGTTGTGACCTCACTTGTCCTTCCAAGCCTGTTTATTTTGTATTTATTTATTTTAATTTATTTTATGTTTTATATTTGAGAGAGAGAGAGATAGAATGTGAGCAGGGGAGGGGCAGAGAGATGGAGACAGAATCTGAAGCAGGCTCCAGGCTCCAAGCTGTCAGCACAGAACCCGACGCAGGGCTTGAACTCATGAATGGTGAGATCATGACCTGAGCCGGTGAGACACTTAACTGACTGAGCCACCCAGGCACCCCCAAAGCCCATTTAAAACAACTGCTCCTCCATTCATTCCGTATATATTTATTAAGAACCTCCTTTGTTCTAAATATTGTGATGGCTGCCCAATGATGAAAAATGAATGAAGAAGGCATTACGGTTCTATTATTGGAGCTTAGAGGTAGATGGATATGTAAATAGATAATTACCAGACAGTATGAGCAGAGCTGTTACTGCCATAGTATAAAAGGCTGTGAGAATATTGGTGGAGGCACAAGTAATTTAATCAAAGAAGTAGGTCAAGATTGAGATATTTGAAGTTGAAGGGTGTGTGAAGCTGACCAGGTAGGAAGGTTAGGCGGGACCCTTCAGGCAGAAGGACAGAGTGCACATGGTCTTGGGTGAGTAAGGTGTGAGGAGATCAGTGCCTGTGGATGAATGTGGAAGGACTGGCGGAGGCCTGAGGTTAAGGGCCTGACCACAGCACTGAGCAAGTGTGTGGCTTTTTTGAACAGAAGTCAGTTCAGATTTATTAAAGGTGTTCAAAAACTTTAGTGTCATGAACAAGTCTGCAGTTTATAGTGAAAGCGCTGTGCTGTGGAGGATGATTGGCAGGGAGAAAGCCTCCTCCAGGGAGATTGCGTTGGAGGCCATGATGGTCAGGTGAGACATGGTGGGGGCCAGCGATGGAAGCAGGGGAGACGGTGGGTCTGAGAGACAGTGAGGACATACGTTTGATAGGACTTTCCGACTGCTGAATATCGGGGACGTAATTACTTTTTGTTGCTCTGTAAAATTCCTATTCTTTTACAGCCCAGGTTTTTTTTTTTTTGGTTTTTTTTTTTTTTTGTACGCACTGTTTTTAAATGAAATCCTCATAAATCTACCACTATCTTTAATCATAATCGTATTTTATGTTTCTAAGAATAAAAGCATACTCGGTACAAGAATATACATTTTTTCAAGGAGGGGGCTTTCTTCAGTCGTCGTCGTTATTGTTGTTGTTTTTAATCTCCTGGCATATTGAACTAAAATAGCTGTTCAATTAGTAGATTTTGAATTGAATCATGATGTGCTATTCATAGTTGTCATGCAACTTTTAAGGTATAATTTAACAGACATAATTTTGCTTGAAAATATTATTACAATTTTTTTTGAACTTTGTAGATTGTAAAAAACAAAACGAAACAACCATTTTGATCATCCTTAAAGGTGCCAGCCTTAATCTTTTAAATTTTAAAGGTAAGCAGAAGACTTTCAGAACCAAATCTGTTAGTTAATAAAATAATATTATTTTGGCTAAGAAACAAGTTTTGGGGGTGCCTTCAAGGCTGTCAGTTAAGTGTCCAACTTTGGCCTATGTCATGATCTTGCAGTCTGTGAGTTCGAGCCCCACATCAGGCTCTGTGCTGACAGCTCGGAGCCTGGAGCCTCCTTCAGATTCTGTGTCTCCCTCGCTCTCTGCCCCTCCCCCACTCACCCCCCCCCCCTCAAAAATAAATAAATATTTTAAAAAATCGTACTGGGGTCGCCTGGGTGGCTCAGTTGGTTAAGCGTCCGACTTCGGCTCAGGTCACGATCTCACAGTTCATGAGTTTGAGCCCCGCCTCAGGCTCTGTGCTGACAGCTCAGAGCCTGGACCCTGCTTCCATTCTGTGTCTCCCTCTCTCTCTGCCCTGCCCCACTCACACTCTATCTTTCTCTCTCTCAAAAATAAATAAACATTAAAACATTTTTTGAAGATAATTTTTTTATTGTTTTTAGAATTGACTCTGAAGCCACATTGATAGCAATAATCATTAGATATGTGAACTTATGTATTTAAAAGGTCAATTAAGTGATTTTCTTATAATGATGTTTAGATCTATTAATGGGTACCCTTGGAAATAATTTTATAATTTTAGGGTTGTATCTCATGTGTAGAAATACATATTTGTTGACACATTTATAAACATATCATTATATAAATACATTTCTTTATTGTTATCTATTTTATTCTATGCTCCCATACCGTATTACTATACCATACTACACCGTAATTTGCTATACTGTATCTTAACCATTCTATGTATCAATGAGTTAACTATAGTATCAGTACCCCAGTAGTTTTGAGGTTGAATATGATTCTGGTTTGAGCATGTTAAGTTGAGGTAGGTGCCTATAATATCTCAGTTCATTTATTAACTAGCCCATATTCAGATTGTCTTAATTGTAACAAAGGTGTGTGTTATAGCAAATTTATATAATTCAGTGTCCAGTTCAGGCCCACATATTGCATATGGGCTGTTAGGTTTCTTAAACTTCTTTCAATGTAGTAGTTTTCAATTTTTCCTCTTTTTTGGAACAATAAGTTACTGAAGTGATTGACCTGGTAGCTTTGTAAGATTTGTTTTTTTAATGTTTACTTATTTTTGAGAGAAAGAGAGGCAGAGCACGAGCAGGGGAGGGCAGAGAAAGAGAGGGAGACACAGAATCCGAAGCAGGCTCCAGGCTCTGAGCTGTCAGCACAGAGCCTGGGGTGGGGCTCAAACTCACACACCACAAGATCATGGATGCTTAACTGACTGAGCCACCCAGGAGTCCCTCCAGTTTCTTCATTTTTTAAGATGAAGTAAACTTCACTTTACTCTACGCAAACTCCTTATAGTTTCTACAAATCTTGGGCACCTGACTTCATTTCTTTTGGTCATTACTTCTTCTTTCCCTTTTATTATTTGCACACACCTCTATTTTGTTAACCACTATAATAGTTTATTTACATATGTGTTCTAAAGCTAAGCATTGGGCTTGAGAAAGGCAGAAACTAGGTCTTCCTGTTCTATTTCAGCTACTAACACAAACCAGGATGAGAGTAGACCTTCAACTGTCTCTTTGAATGAAATAGTACAAAGCATATGTGCAAAAACAGAACTTTTAGCAACTTTACCTATTACCCTTCAGAGGTACAAGATCAGAGTTGATATAATTTCTCTCTTCATTTTATTTTTTTATCAGTGTGGAGTGAGCTTAAAATGGAAGTCTAAATTTTTTTTTTTTACATTTTTTTAATGTTTATTTATTTCTGAGACACAGAGTGTGAGCGGGGGAGGGACAGAGAAAGAGGGAGACACAGAATCCGAAGCAGGCTCCAGGCTCTGAGCTGTCAGCACAGAGCCCAGCACAGGGCTTGAACCCACAAACCACGAGATCATGACCTGAGCTGAAGTCAGATGCTCAATGGACTGAGCCACCCAGGTGCCTGACTCTGTGGCTTTAATAAAATGATAAGACAGCTATTTTAATAAAATATTGCGTTGGTTATTTTTCTTGACTTGGTGTCAGATCTAGAAGGAATAATGTAAAATTCTTTAAGAAAGGACTTATGCAAATTGGGAATTATATAGAGGAAGGTGATTATGAGTATAAAACCACATGTGAAAGAACATAAAGAGAAACTGAATTTGTTTAATCAGGAGATGGCTTAGGATGCTATGAAAACTGTAAAACACCCCATTCGTTTGTAGTTAGTAACAGTATGCTGAAAAACATGAAGAATTAAAATGTGTCAGGCATTGTTTGAAGTGCTTTATGTGTATGAATTTTTAAAATTCTCATAGCAACCCATGATGCAGATACCTGTTTTTGTGTGTGTGCCATTTTACAGATGATGAAACAAGCATGAGAAGTAGAGATTTTAAGGTCACAACTTGTATAATGGAGTCAGGTATTCAACCTATGCAGCCTGACTCCTGAGTAGGCACTTTTATGTATACATTTGTGCAACAAGCATACATTGAATAACAGATCTATAACACTATGCTTGGGACTCTTGGTGATCTGGAGATGATTAGGTTATGAATCCTGCCCTCAAAATTTTGCAGTATGTACAATTTAAAGGACTGTTACATGGAGAGGAAATTATATCCTTTATGGATAGTAGAAACTCAAGTGATATAACAAAGACCAGAGATGAAATTTATGGTAATGTTCATTTGGTCTTAATGTAAGAAGGATGTTTATTAAGACTTATTACATGTGATAAAGTTTTTATTACTCAACAGGCCTCCTCTTAGCGGTTACATCTGCTTGCGATGTAATCGGCCGTTTCAGAAATTAACGTGGGCTTGGTTACTGAAAATAAGGCAGAGAAAGTTTAAGCGACTTGCCTAAGGTCTTACAGCTGAAGTGAATGTCTGAACCTGTCTGAATATATTCTAAAATGAGGACTGAAAGCTCCAGGAGGGTGGAGATCCACCCAGCCTTTGTTATTCATTGTGTTATTCCCAACATGTAGCAACAACTCTGGCATGTAGTTAGCATTTCAGTTTTTTTTGTTGTTGTTAGGTAAATGGAAAGCTATATATGCAGCCAGTTAATAGTTTGTGTTAATAAAAATAATTTAAAAAATATTTTTTAATGTTTATTTTTAAGAGAGAACGAGCACAGGGGAGGGGTAGAGAGAGAGGGAGACACAGAATCGAAAGCAGGCTCCAGGCTCCAGGCTATCAGCACAGAGCCTGATGTGGAGCTGGAACTCAAGAAGCATGAGATCATGACCTGGGCCGAAGTCTGACGCTTAACTGACTGAGCCACCCAGGTGCCCCTTGTTAATACAGATTATTAAAGTGAAAGATTATATAAAGAACTGCTTATTAATAATTATTTCTATAGGCATAGGTTTTGGAAACATCATCCATTCATAATAATTGTAGTATGTAGTATCAATTATGTAACCACTATTTTTTGACTTCTTATTTTTTAACAGTTTTAGGATAGTTTAATTACCATGTAGCTTAATAAGGAATATGTTTCCTGTGAGTAACTTAATACTATTATACAGCCTTAGAGGACTTTTAACAAAAGTACATGCTCTTTACCACCATAACGCTGAAACTGAAATCTTTTTTCTTTTCACTGTCGTTCCAGCTGTTCTTTTATGTCTGCATTTCATATCTGACCTTTTTATGTTGTAGCCCAAATAACTGAACTTTTCTCAAACTGTCCATTGTTGCATAAAAATCTTGTATGAATACAGAGTATTCATACAAAAAAAGTATTGTTTGCTCTAGAAAACCTCTCCAGGTAGTAGCTCTTGCTACTTTAAATTCAGTAAACACCCACACACGTTGCATCTACTTTACGTTCAATGATAAACTTTTTATAATTTCTGTAAAGATAAGGGTTATTTCTTTGATAAGGAACTATGCATTAGAAAATAGTACAACATGTGTATGTATTGTTAGGTTAATTATGATCACTTCTAGGAAGGGACAATCTGCTCAGCCTAAATCTTTATGAGAAACTTATTATTTATTTGTTTGCTTATTTAGGCATGCCAGAACAGTCCAAGGAAGATACAGAATATCAACATAAGCTACATATGGTTAAAAAACAGTGTTTCAGGAATGATATTCACAAACTGGTCCTAGCAGCGTTGAACAGGGTATGTACAATATAAGTTTTCTGTCTTTATACCATTCCCTGGACTATGGGATTTGGAGAAATAGAAGGGCTGTTTCAGTTTCAGTTTTCCATCTTCTGTTTACTATGATAGTAGGAAGTTATGTGGGTGGAGATGTAAGATGCCAACAGGGATGCAAGGTGTGAAGAGATGTACCATTCCAGCTGAGGGGAGTGTACTATTGACCACACACGTGGACAGGTTCTTTAGATTGCTGGTAACATAAATCCACTCCAGTCTACTCAATCAGAGAGAGAACTAAAGAGCTAGATGTTAAGCTAAGCCTCATGAGTGATGTCAGGAACTGTGGCTGCTGTTGTCTTTCTTTTGGGTCTTTTCTGGTCTGAAAGGTTCAGTCCATGAAGACACAGGGCACAACATTAAAAGCTTCTTCGATTGCCTGGGCTCCCTTTCATTGGTCTCCTCAGAGATAACCTCTGAAATGGTTCGGTGTGCATTGTTTCTGCCCATTTTTAGATATTTACATATCTGTATGCATTTACATGTATTACATATATTTACATATCTATCTACATTTGCAATAATATAATTACTATAATCAACAATCATACTAAGTATGAAAAAAGCAGGGAATTAAATTTACATTGTGAAATGCAAAAGGAATTGATGGAATTAAGATGGTTTGGAGGCTTAATGTAAGATGAATTGGTCTTTATAAAAGATACAAGAGTAAAGATGTAAAGAATGATTAGAGTTAATGTTTTCATGAGAGGAAGAGAGCAGTCAAGGTGATTAATGGAAATGATTCCTTGTGATTTAGTATACTTTGAAAAATGTCATAAATCAGAATAGCCTGTAGAGAGATCTCCTTTAACAATTCAATTTAAACTGAACTTTATAATGTAATTGTCTATGATATATTTGAGTCATTTGTACTGAAACCTTAGTATGATTTTTGAGTATAGCAGTATAATGGCTTGAATTCAATTCCAGAAATATTTGATGAAAACAAGTATGTGGAAGGAACTGTGTTAGGCACTGGGAAGACAAAAATGAACATGATTTGTGCCCTTCAGTCTTGGATCTCACAGTTGGGTGAGGGGAATAACAACAACAGCCATGCGTAAACCACATGTTCTGCATTGGGACTTACGAACTATACTGGCTTTATGGACAATAGGCGTGTAGAGGAGGGGGTGGTTAATTTTATTCATGGTATATGTTGGTGAGAAGCAAGAGGTACCAGAACAACTTTACAGGTAACTGTAGCCCATCTTTTCTAAAGTTATTGACTATAAGTGTGATATAGTAGAAGGAGTCAGCGATCAGGAGACCCCACCCTGTCAGTAAATACCGTGATGCCAAGAAAAGCACTCAGCTCCCAGGTCTTCCTTTCTTTTGCTTGCTAGTTCCAGAAGCAGTGGTTGAGAAGCCTACCACTGCCTCCCCTATGTGTTGCGCCATTTCAACAGCTGAGCAATGACAAGGCATCTCACTAAACAGCGACTGTCATTTGGAGGCAGGGAGTTAAGGTCAGGGGGAAATAGAAGTGACAGTGTTTTAGTTTTAAAAACCTCCCCTGTTTTTAATTCCTAAAAGTTATTCCCCTGATTCCTCACCACTTTTGAGGAAAAAAATACTCTAAAAGAGGAATATAAGTATTTCTTTAGCTCTAAAATTCTGTGATTGCCTGTCTCACTCTGAATAAATGTTACAAAGCATCAGAGATTTTGGGCCCAAATACTGCAGACACCTGAAACGAATCACCTTTAAAAGTAAGTCTATTCTTGGAAAGCAGAATTCCCAATTAGATAGAATTTGAGATTCAACAATGCAAAGACTATTAAGAGTATTTATTTACTTATTTGTTTTTATTTTTTTTTTTAATTTTTTTTTTCAACGTTTATTTATTTTTGGGACAGAGAGAGACAGAGCATGAATGGGGGAGAGGCAGAGAGAGAGAGGGAGACACAGAATCGGAAACAGGCTCCAGGCTCTGAGCCGTCAGCCCAGAGCCTGACGCGGGGCTCGAACTCACGGACCGCGAGATCGTGACCTGGCTGAGGTCGGACGCTTAACCGACTGCGCCACCCAGGCGCCCCTGTTTTTATTTTTTTAATGTTTTAATGTTTTTATTTTTTTTTATTTTTTTTTTTTAAATTTTTTTTTTCAACGGTTTTTATTTATTTTTTTGGGACAGAGAGAGACAGAGCATGAACGGGGGAGGGGCAGAGAGAGAGGGAGACACAGAATCGGAAACAGGCTCCAGGCTCCGAGCCATCAGCCCAGAGCCCGACGCGGGGCTCGAACTCACAGACCGCGAGATCGTGACCTGGCTGAAGTCGGACGCTTAACCGACTGCGCCACCCAGGCGCCCCTAATGTTTTTATTTTTTTACTTTTGAGAAAGAGAGAGAGCAAGAGCAGGGGAGGGGCGGAGGGAGGGAGAGGGGGGCAGAGGATCCGAAGCAGGCTTTGCACTGACAGCAGAGAGCCCAGTGTGGGGCTGGAACCCATGAAGGAGGAGATCATGACCTGAGCTGAAGTTGGACACTTAACCGACTAAGCCACCCAGGTGCCCTGGAAAGTATTTATTAAAGTGAATTTATGTTTGGATATATATAAAACTCCAGTAACATTCAGACTGAAGTTCAAATCTGTTGTTCAAATGCTTTATATTTGAACTCTTGAAAAAACAGTTTGGTTGGGTGTAAAATATTGGGGTTTATTTTCTTTAAAAACTTGTAGGCATTTCACTGTCTTTAGTGCTGAATGTTTTAGGGGAAAAGTCTAAAACCAGCTTGATTTTTTTTTTCTCTCTTTAAAATGAGTGATATTTTCACCTGGATACCAAAGGATTCTTTTTCTTGAAATCCAGATATTTTATTACGTTGTATCTTAATTTTAGCCCTGGACTACGGTGTCTTCTTTTTAGCTATACATTCCATATTTTTATTTTTTCTGGGAAGTTTTCTTGAATTGCAGTTGACGTAGCTGGCAGCTAGGAAAGAGACTATTTTTGAACCAGGTGACTTGAGCTGGCTAGTTAGCTCATTGAGGAAACCATTTTAATTATTTATGTATTTTCTTAAAAACTTGGAAAATTGTGGGGCATAGGCAATAAGATGTTTCTGTTTAACATCTCTATGTGTCCTTCCACTGGCATTTCCCAAAATTTCATTCGGATAACATTGCTAAGTATAAACTAGTAAACTGATTTTAATTTCCATTTGAACAGCAATACATTATATCACTATTTTCAAGACAGAATATTTGATAACTGAAAGAAAAGACTACTGTAGGCTTGTAAATACAAATATATACATGTAACATACTTTTATAAGTTTATTTGGTGGGGGGCGAGAGGCCGAGAGAGAGAGGGAGAGAAAGAGAGAATCCCAAGCAGGCTCTGGGCTGACAGTGTGGGGCTTGGTCTCACGAACTGTGAGATCATGACCTGAGCTGAAATCAAGAGTTGGGAGCCTAACTGACTGAGCCACCCAGGTGCCCCTGTATAAATATTTTCAGATTTATGAATCGGTCAGAAGTCAAATACCACTATTTTAAATTATCCAACAGTTTATCTGCGCTCCATCGTATGTAGTAATGTGAAGCTGTCATTCTCTTTGCATGGACCAATCACAGGTTTCCTGATGTAAGGGAGTCGTTAGTCATCATCCAACTGTACCTGAAATAAATAGTTCAAGATTAGAGGAGTTTAAGGTAGCAGAACCAATAGTTGAGTAGAAACTTGTTAGAGGGATGGTATTAAGAACAAATATGTATGCTTTATAAATATCTTTTTGATTTAATTTTTAGCGTAAAAAAATAAGCCTATGATGCATTTTGAGGTTAGGACTGGCTACCTGATTTGTGGGGCTCAGAACAAAATGAAAATGCAGGACTCCTTGCTTAAAAACTAAGAATTTCAAGACGGTGGTAGCAGAGCATTATACCGAGTGTGGGGCCCTTGGAAGCACAGAGAACTATGGCTGTGCAGGTGCGTACGCAGGAGGCTGGCCCTGCCTAGGAAGTAGGAATTGTGGTACTGTTCATCACACAGAAAGTTCAGACAGTCTAAAATCTAACATTTTCCTTTTTCTGCTTTCCTGATAAGTTAATAAACTTTTAGCTTTGAACATCCGAGTTTAAGATACTAGCGTCAAGCGTAGAGTAATGCGGGCTTAGAGCTTAAGAGACTTTAAACTTGTGCTCTGAGTTATCTGCTTAAAGGATTCCAAGTCTCAATTTTTTTCATCAATGACATAGGGCTAATCATGGTGTTTCTACATTATAGGGTTATTGTGAGGATTACATGGGTTAATATATAAGAAGCGCTTAAAAGGATCTCTGGCACATAGCGAGTGCTGCATAGATTTTGGCATTATTGTTGTGGTTGTTGCTATTGTTGTTACGGTGACATGAACCATCTTAGTGTACGAAGTCCCATCCATAAATAGAAGGGTTTTAAGAAAAGAACTTTGGACAAAGTTTGACATTGAAAGAAGAGATTGTAAAGGAGATGGGCAAATGAATGGTTTTAAAGTTTGAGAATAATTAGGGGTGTACCATGTCATGGAAATTAAGGGAGGAAAAAGCAGCAGTTTGGTTGTTAAAGGACTTTTTTCTTTGAATGGTTTTAATTCAGAGTGGTAAGGACAGAAGTCTGATTATATGAAATTAAGGGGTAGGGAGAATGTGGAGATAGTGGGTGTAGATGTTTCTATTAATAAGCTTAGAAATGGAGGAGAAATGGTAGCTTGATGGAATGGAAGGCCAATTAAGGGACATTCTGTCTCCTGTTAGAAGTTTTTCATCTATGAGGAGGGTGGTTAGCCCAAGGCCTGAACCGTGGCCATCACTCAGGGTTTGTTGCACAGACAGTGAGTCATCTCATTTCATCCTCATAACAACCCTCGATTTTTAGGATCAGTTTAAGGTGAGGAGGCAGAGACAGACATGAGCCATCCCTCCAGCTTCACTTTGAACTACTTCAAATTTCTTTTCATTTCTTGAATAATACCTTCTGAGTAAATACCACTTCTGAGTAAATGTTATTTCATTAATTTTTAATGGAACTATTAAGTGAAAAGAGGCAGAATTTAAACCTAAATTTAACTGGCTCCAAATTGCTACCCAGAGAGTTGGTAAGATGGAAACAATGACAGGAAAGAGTATGAAGCGGGGCAAGGATATGAGTGTGTTGTTGAAATGATAGGTGAACTGATGTCCAAGCTGAGCAATTAGGGTGGAAGAGAAAGGCACAGGATGACAAAATGATGCTTCTCCTCATACCTTATAAAGAAAAAAAGATGCTGAATAAGGACAATTGAGAGGCATTGGAGGACTAGATTGGAAAGGAATGAAAGTCTGTTCGTTGACAGTATGGAAGTGAGAAAGGTTGGAGGGTAGATGGTTTTGGTTGAAAAAGCTGTAAGAGAGCTTGAGATCTGACTTGAAGCTCTCAGCTCCGTGGTGCATACCCACAGTAGTGCCAATCACACATTTGGAGTAGAGATACCATGAAACCAGTGTCTGTGTAAACAAAAGTGCTGTGAAGGATAGCATTGTAATTTTTGAAAGGAAAGCTATTAGGTGGGCTTTCATATCATGGAAAACATTATGGAAAAGCAGAGATGGCCCATCCCATATAAGAGTTAGCTATATGTCACGGGCTTTTAAGAGAGAAGGTGTAACTGTGATTGTCCATGGTTGGGAAGTGTATTGACTGTTTCTTCTTAGTTAATAAGTAGGATAGTTTGGAAAAAGAAGTGGCCTGTATTAGGATACCTGTAAATGATGTCAAATCATCTGGAAGAGTTGAGATTAAAAAGTTGGAAGAGGTAGCGATTAACCTCCTGTGCTTTCTTTTCTTTTTCTTCTTCCTCTTCTTCTTTTTTTGTTTTTTTTTGTTGTTGTTTTTTGTTTTTGTTTTTGTTTTTGGCTCCTGAGTTTTTAAGGGAGACACATTTATATTAAAGTCCTAGACCTGACACATACTAGCTTTGTGATTTGAGCTCTTCATGTTCCCATATCTTTGAAATTTGGTGAATCTATCACATGAGGCTGTTGAGGGGTAATAAATGAGACATGACATATAAAACACTTAAAGGGTAGATTCTCGATTAGTATTTTCTGTAGGTGAGTGTCAGCATTGCATTTTACTGGCTAAATACACAGTATACAGGCGAAGGGCTCCAACATCCCTGATTTGGTCTCATCTCAGCAATGTACAATCTGTGTGACTTTAGGAATATGCAACCTCTCTAACCCCCAGTAAACTCATCTGCTATTGGGAGTGATATTAGTATGGACTTTAGATTCGTGTGAAAAGAAAATGCATGTAAAGTACTAAGCATGCTGTGTGGCACAGAAGAGGTACTCAGTATTAAAATGGTAGCTCTTATCCTTAATCATAATTAAAAAGTAATTAGTAATGTAAGGCAAAATCAAAGGTAATAATCTTTATTTGGACTAGTTTGTATTTTGTCAGTCTGTAGCTGGCTTTAACTGAAGTAAGTATTAATAATTCATTTTAAATAGCAAATATCAATTGTGTTTTGATTTCAGTTCATTGGAAATCCTGGGATTCAGAAATGTGGATTGAAAGTAATTTCTTCCTTAGCACATTTTCCTGATGCATTACAAGTATTATCCCTGGAAGGTGCTATTGATTCGGTACTTCACACACTTCAGATGTATCCAGATGACCAAGGTTGGTACCATTTGAAGTCAGGATTTAGGATAGATTTTTTAATGGTTTTATTTATTTATTTTTGAGAGAGAGAGACAGACAGAGAGAGAGGGAGACACAGAATCCAAAGCAGGCTCCAGGATTCAAGCTGTCAGCACAGAGCCTGACTCAGGGCTCGAACCCATGGACCACAAGGTCATGACCTGAGCTGAAGTTGGATGCTTAACCGACTGAGCCACCCAGGCACTCTTAGGATAGATTTTTTTTTAATGTTTATTTATTTATTTTGGAACGGCAGGGGGGGGGCGAGCGGGTGAGGGGCAGAGAGCATCCCAAGCAGGCTCCCTGCTGTCAGTGCAGAGTCAGTGCAGAGCCTTATGCAGGGTTCGATCTTGTGGGTGAGATCATGACCTGAGCCAAAATCAACAGTTGGATGCTTAACTGACTGAGCCAGGCACCCCAGGATTTAGGATAGATTTTGTATAAGCCTTTAGCTATTGGCTGGGTGTCTTCAAATTTTTTCTTTAGTTTTGAGATTTAAAACCACTAATTTTATTATTTTTTTCTTTTATTTTTCTAGAAATTCAATGTCTGGGTTTAGGTCTTATAGGATGCTTGATTACAAAGAAGAATTTATGCATAGGAACTGGGCATCTGCTGGCAAAAATTCTGGTTTCCAGTTTACAACGATTTAAGGATATGGCTGAAGTACAGATTAAAGTATGTGCATTATCTTGAAAGGAATTTGGGATCTTGTAAAGATTTCTCTTTCAGAGCAGCTGGTACAATTCCCACTTTGCATTAATGGAGATAGTCTAGTTAATTGAAACCTATTTATCATTTTGTAGTATTTTAATTATAGGTGAAGAGAATTGGATTGAATTGCAGAGATCCTGTGATTCATTATTAAATCTCTAAAATCAGCATATTTATTTGCCATTTGTCTTTTTCATGAAAGGGCAGAGAATGTGCTAGAGAAAGTCTAGCCAGCTGAGCTTTACTTGTTTAGATTTTAGGTAAATAGAAGTTATAATTTTTCAAGGTTTGTCATTCTCAATGTTTTATTATGGGATGCTTACCTCTAGTAGTTTTTCTCCTTGATATTTGTTTTTCTTGCAGTAAAATATTTTAAGTATTTTTCATCAAACAACATTTCACATGTGATATATAATAAGTGTTCCTTATTAAGAATGAAAGATGTTGGCTTAGGGGAGATTAAGAAAGAAATTGGCTCAGATTTTTTTCCTATCACATATTTATTTATTTTTATCGAAATATAATTGACATACAATATCCTATTTTTTTGTTAATGTTTATTTATTTTTGAGAGGGAGAGATCATGACCTGAGCCGAAGTCAGGTGCTCAACTGACTGAGCCACCCCGGCGCCCTGACATACATTATCCTATTAATTTTGCATAGTGATTTGATATTTTTATATATTACAAAATGATCTCCAATTTAAATATAGTTACCATTTATCATCATATAAAGTTACTACAAAATTATTGACTATATTCACCATGCTATATGTTATATCCCCATGACTTATTTATTTTATTACTGGAAGTGTGTACCTCTTAATCCCCTTGACCTATTTCACCTGCCCCCAACCCCTCCCCACTATGATACTGACAGTTTTTCCCTTTTATCTATGAGTCTGTTTCTGTTTTGCATTTTTTGTTCATTTGTTTTGGTTTTTAGATTCCATGTATAAGTGAAATCATATGGTATTTGTCTTTCTCTGTTTGACTTGTTCCACTTAGCATAATACCCTCTAGGTCCATCTATGTTGTTGTAAATGGCAAGATTTCATTCCTTTTATGTTTGAGTAGTGTTCAATTTTGTGTATACGTGTGTACCCCATCTTCTTTATCGATACATTTGTCCATCAATGGACACTTAGGTTCTCATATTGGCTATTATAAATAATGCAGAAATGAACATAGGGATGCATATATCTCTTTGAATTGATGTTTTTATTTTCTTCGGGTAAATACCCAAGAGTGGAATTGCTGGGTCATATGATATGGGTATCTTTAATATTTTGAGGAACCTCCCTACTGTTCTCTATAGTGGCCACCCTAATTTACATTCTCGTCAACAGTGTACAAGGGTTCACATTTCTCTGCATATTTAACAACATTTTATTTTTTGTCTTTTTGATAATAGCCAATCTGATAGGTTTGAGGTGATTTCTCATTATAGTTTTGATTTGTGTTTCCCTGATAATTAGTGATGTTGAGCAGATCAGCATCAACAGACATTGACCACATGTCTGTCTTCTTTGGAAAGATGTCTATTCAAGTCCTCTGCTCATGTTTTAATTGGGTTGTTTGTCTTTTTGGTTTTAAGTTCTATAAGTTCTTTATATATTTTGGACATTAACCCCATATTGGATGTATGATTTGTAGTATAGTTTGAAGTCAGGGAGTGTGATACCTTCAACTTAATTTTTCTATCTCAAGACTGCTTTGGCTATTCAAGGTCTTCTGTGGTTCTATACAAATTTTAGAGTTCTTTGTTCTAGTTCTGTGAAAAATGCCATTGGTATTTTCATGGGGAATGCATTAAAGGTGTAGATTGCTTAGGCCAGTATGGATATTTTGACAATATCGATTATTCCATTCTATGAGTATGGGGTATCTTTCCATTTATTTGTGTTTACTTCAATTTCTTTCATCAGCGTTTTATAGTTTTCAGTGCAAAGGTCTTTCTTTTTGGTTAAATTTATTTTTAAGTGTCTTATTCTTTTTGATATAAATATAAATAGGATTCATTTCTTTTTTTTTTTTTTAATTTTTTTTTTCAACGTTTATTTATTTTTTGGGACAGAGAGAGACAGAGCATTAACGGGGGAGGGGCAGAGAGAGAGGGAGACAAAGAATCGGAAACAGGCTCCAGGCTCTGAGCCATCAGCCCATAGCCCGACGCGGGGCTCGAACTCACGGACCGCGAGATCGTGACCTGGCTGAAGTCGGACGCCCAACCGACTGCGCCACCCAGGCGCCCCAGGATTCATTTCTTAATTACTCTTTCTGATAACTCATAATTAGTGTCTAGACATATAATCAATTTGTGTATTTTAATTTGTGTCCTACAACTTTACTGAATTCATTTATTAGTTCTAATGGTTTTCTGGTGGTGTCTTTAGGGTTTTCTATGTATAATATCAAATGATCTGCAAGTAATGACAGCTTAAATTCTTCCTTTCTAACTTGGATGCCTTTTATTTCTTTTTCTTGTCTAATTGTGGTGACTAGGATTTTTAATACTATGTTGAATAAAAGTGGTGAAAGTGGGCATCCTTGTCCTGATCTTAGAGGAAAAGCTTTCAGCTTTTCACCATTAAGTATGATGTTAGCTGTGGGTTTGTCATATATAGCTTTTATTATGTTGAGGTAGGTTCCTTCCATATCCACTTTGCTTTGAGTTAAAAAAAAATTTTTTTAATGTTAGCAAAACAAGTAGTCTCTTTAAGAGTTTCTGCTTTGGTTGTGTTTTTTTGTTTGTTCGTTTGTTTTGTTTTGTTTTGGTAATGGAATTTGCAGCTTTCATAAACCACCCTCAACAAATGTTTTCATAAATGGCAGAAATGACCAGGAATAAAAAAAAAATCCAGGCTATAACCTTGTCGCAGACATTACTAGTAAATGAGATAATGTATGTAAAGTTTTTAATTATAAAGTGCTGAACATGCAGCATTCTTAGATTAAAAACGACAATGTGCTATATAAATCTGATTTTTATAATGTGCCTCAGGCAAGGATGACTAAAGCCAAGCCAGAACTGATTAAAAGTAATCCTATAAAAAAGAGATAAATCTGTACAGCTATAGAGCTCTCAGTTTACTCAGTATTAATACATAAAGGTGTAAATGTTAGGATCTCTGTAGTAGAGGTTTTCAACTATTGACCAGTCGACTAAATTTGGCCTGTCAACATATTTTATTTGGTCAGTTCAGTGTTTATAAGTTTTTATTTTGAATTATGTGCCTTCTGCACATTTGTATTACTTGCTTTTCTGGTGCATTCATTTGAATTTGCAGGGACCTCTAGTCTAGTGGTGGGTGGACCACATGTCCCTCAGACCTGCAAAAATTAAGACTATTCTCTTATCGAATGTTAGTATTTGTCGAAATCCAGCATCTTAAAACCACAAAATAGTAACTATTAGACAATTTCATTAACATATTATATTGAAAGATAATAAAAAATTTTCAGGTTAAATTGGTCTTTGATGAGTTTACCCAAGCTAAATAATAGTAAATTCCAAAGCTCATTCTTTCCTGAAACTCTCTCATGTGTGGAGAGCCCAGACAACTCTTAGGAATATGCTTGAGGTGGTTCTGAAAAGTAATGATGTGAGACTGACTAGTTCTTTATAAATAATTTGCTACAGAGGTGTAAACCTCAGACTGCCTTTAGAGCTTTTCTCAACTACATTCAACATGAATGAAATCTAGGAGCTCATATTCATCTTTTGCAGCTGAAATTTCACAAGAAGGCACCAAAATGTTAGCGAAATGCTAGGCTATCTAGAAAACCTAATCTGTAGTCTTGTAATAAGAAATACACTTTGCTGGCTGATTTGGGTATGTTGCTCTGCTGATTCAGCTCTTCTAATATTAATTAATATCTTGCTTTCATCCTGTGAGTATGGCTTATTTTTAATTCATTAGGGATTTTTTCTGCCTTGCTAGACAATGGCTTGTTAGCTTGCATTTTATTCTCTGTGTGCCTGCTCTATTTCTTAGTAATGAGAGAGCAAGGTTTGCTTATGGGAATGTTCCAAGATTTATAGCTTTTAAGTACAAACCCAATAAATATTATCTAGTTAGTTATCACATACAAATTATCTGTTTTATACTATTTATTTTTTATTCTTTTGGCCCAGAATTGCTTATGTTATTATTTTGGTCCCACTTTCAGGGATTTCAGACAATCTTAACAATACTGGAATTGTCAGTGTCTTTTTCCAACCTGCTGGTGCATCATTCCTTTGATTCGGTGATATTCCATCAGATGTCTTCCAGTATCATGGAACAAAAGGATCAACAGGTACAGTGTTTCTCACCTGTATGCTGTTAATGGATTTAGCTCACTCTAATCCTCGTTTCCATTCTTTTTAGTTTCTAAACCTTTGTTGCAAGTGCTTTGCAAAATTAGCTATGGACGATGAGTTAAAAAGCGTGATGTTAGAGAAAGCATGTGATCAGAATAACAGTATCATGGTTGAATGCTTGCTTCTGTTGGGAGCAGACGCCAATCGAACAAAGGAGGCAACTTCTTTAATTTGTCAGGTAAATATTCAAGGCCTAACTTTGGTCTTTCTCTGTTATTTGACTCTACCATTGTACAGCTCTTGCTTACATCCTGTTATTCTTTACTGCAGAATTCACCATTTTGTTTCACAATTGCTTGTGATTTGTAGTAGGAATTTAGATTCACAGAATTTCAGAGGTAATAGGGTCCTTTAGGCATATCCGGTATAATCCTTCATTTTTTTTTAATTTTTTATTATTTTTTTTAACGTTTATTTATTTTTGAGACAGAGAGAGACAGAGCATGAACGGGGGAGGGTCAGAGAGAGAGAGAGGGAGACACAGAATCTGAAACAGGCTCCAGGCTCTGAGCCATCAGCCCAGAGCCCGATGCGGGGCTCGAACTCACGAGAGATCATGACCTGAGCCGAAGTCGGCCGCTTAACCAACTGAGCCACCCAGGCGCCCCAATATAATCCTTCATTTTACTTGTTTACCTACTTTGTTATATTGTTAATAACTTTCCAAATGTGTCTCCTACAATGCATCTCTGTCCAAATTCTTTTCCAGGCACACTCCACACAACATACGGTTCGGTTTGGTAATCTTTCAACCGTTTTCTCTCTGTTTTCAGTTTCTCTGATAGCAAATTCTCTCCTCAGTTGTACTGCATGTGGCCATGCAGGCGGTGTCCTACACCCCCTTGGGGACACTGTTCACGTTGACATCCCCTGCCATTGACCACCCCCTTGGTTGTGTAGCACTGTGGTCCTGCCTTCCTTCCCTCCCTTCACTCATGCACTGGGCAAGCACCTCTATCTAAATGTTCTACTTTACCTTCAAAATCCAACCCAAATGCCCTTTCCTCAATAAAGCCCTCCCTGCACCCCTGACCTCCATACAAAATAAAAGATTTACTTCTGTTGAGTCCATGACAATATATGTGATATACACAATATATCTTTTATATTTTGTTAGCTGTATGAAAGTGGAAATGTACAGTGTTCATCTTTATGTCATTTAGAATAACTAACTCATTGCTTTACATACAGTGTGAGTTTAGTAAGTATTTATTAAAGTGCGTTACATGTTATTTCAGGGTTGTCATTGCATAAATTTCAGTTTATCATAGCATTTGGGTAGCACCATGTATATTTTCTAGAAATTAATAATATTTCTAACAAAGCAATTATGCAGTGACTTAATGTACATTATTAAATAACCAACAGAGTACTGTATTTTCCAGTAATTTACTTTAAAAGCCTTACTTTATTTAATTTCCCACTTGCCTATGGATTCAATTCAATTTGTCAACTGTAAATTAAGTTAGTACTAATTAGTACTCTACATAAAAAGGAACTGAACCTGTAACTTATTTTCATGCACAGTTAATGTGTACATTAAGACCAAATAAATAATCAAATTACTTACATTTAGTCAAATTTCATTTAAGAAATCCACCTTAAAAATAATTGCTTCTCTATTATTAAAAGTAATTAAATTATTTCCCCCAATAATATAATGCATTTTTATTGTGTATCTTTTGTGTGATCTGCACATCTTTGCACTAATATTACTGGAATATGCCAAGGAACTGAAAAGAAATTTCCCCTTTAAATTTTTCTTAGGGAAATAGCGTACCCAAAGCACCCGAGTGTAATAATTTTAAATCTCTGACAGGAAATGCTTCCTGCTCTTCTCTCAATTTACCTAAATCTTTGTATAGGAGCTTTTTATTTTATTCTTCTTCTTGCATTCTTTTGGATTTAAGCACTTATTTATATATATTTAAGCAAAATCAGATCTTTGCATCCATGGGTATGTTAAATTTAAAGAATTTATCATACTTGTCAGAGATTATTTGCCTCTAAAAAATATTGATTAAATTTTGTGGATAGATTGAACATACATTATTTTAGATACCAGTGTAAAATGAGGTAATCACTATTTATGTACCAATGCTGTCTAATTAAGGACTATTCGGAGCAAAGATGGAGTTAATCTTGTTAGGCTTTCTGAGGAGAATTTAATGATGTAATATACATGATTCATATAGAAGAATATGGAAGACTGATACTGGGCATGAAAATACATGGATAGAGATCCAAAGATGAAAACCATCAGATCATGGTAGGAAGAACAACTGTGATGAAGTCTGAATAAAAGTAATAACAAACTGTTGTGGTATTCATTACCACCTGGGCACTGCTCTGAGTCCTTTACACAATTTAACCCTTGCAACAACCTTAGAAGTGGGTTCTAGTATTATTCCCATTTTACAGGGAAGGAATTGAGGCACAGAGAGGTTAAGTAACTTGCCTAAGGACACTCTCCTGGTAAGTAGTGGAAAGTCGGCTTCCCAAATGCATGCTTTAATCTCGTCTATACCATAGATTCTTGGTAGTGGTGGTGATAGGGAGGGGAGTAGGGAGAGTTGCTCACTGATTCTCAAAGGCTAGTCTAAAATATTTGGTTTTGATCATGGGCTGCATTATTGATAAATTTGAAGATGAGAGAGAAGATTGCAAAAGATAGTAAATTATACAGTTTTTAAAAGTTTATTTATCTTGGGAGAGAGACAGAGCATGAGCAGGGAGACAGAGGATCCCACGCAGGCTCCAAGCTGTCAGCACAGAGCCTGACATGGGGCTTAAACTCATGAACCATGAGCTCATGACCTGAGCTGAAACCAAGACTTGGACACTCAACCAACTTGTCTTTTTTCTTTTTTTTCTTTTTTTATTTTTATTATTATTTTTTTTTATTTAAAAAAAAATTTTTTTTTCAACGTTTATTTATTTTTCGGACAGAGAGAGACAGAGCATGAACGGGGGAGGGGCAGAGAGAGAGGGAGACACAGAATCGGAAACAGGCTCCAGGCTCTGAGCCATCAGCCCAGAGCCTGACGCGGGGCTCGAACTCCCGGACCGCGAGATCGTGACCTGGCTGAAGTCGGACGCTTAACCGACTGTGCCACCCAGGCGCCCCAAACTTGTCTTTTTTCTGATACACTTTCTTATACATCTCTGGCTTCATCCCCATGTAGCTAAAGTCAGCTGGGATCTTTTGGGCCCTCAAGGAAAATACTCTTTAAAAGTGTATTGAGCAATTTCTAGGTGGAGGGCACAGTGCTAGATAAGTAGTAAAGAATATACAAGGGTTTTTCTGTTTCTGGATGGTTTCTTTCTAAGTGTGTATTGGGAAAGGAGAGAGGATAAAGTGTAAATCATTTTAATATGAGGTAGGCAGTAAGTGCCAATTTAGACATAAAAAATTTGCTAGGCCACAGAGAGGGCATTTGTGATTGTGTTTTTTGGCCCCTCTGTCCCTCCGTCTTCCTTCCTCCCACTCCTTTTAAATTTCCTGTGGGCTTTTAAATAGGATATTAGTGATTTGTTAGTTAAATGAAATATATTTCCTAGGCATTGTACTAGGCTATGGAGGTACAAATTGAATTGCAATAGCATCCAAGCCTTTCATTCTAGTTTTAAAACTGATAGGCGTTTTTTGTTTAGTGTGCTACGTGCTATGTGTAAGCAAATGGGACAGGAGTCTGGAGGAGGAAGAGTGTGTGTGGCTTGGGAGCTTAGTAGCAAGGACTTATCGTACAAGAGATTATGAAGCTGTTCCTTCAAGAATGAACATCTTTTGGGGTGCCTGAGTGGCTCAGTGAGTTGAGCATCCACGTCTTGGTTTTGGCTCAGGTAATGATCCCTGGGTCATGGGACTGAGCCCTGCATTGGGCTCTGCACTGAGCCTGGAGCCTGCTTGAGATTCTTTCTCTCCCACTCATGCTGTCTCTCTCTCTCTCTCTCTCTCTCTCTCTCTCAAAAAAAAAAAAAAAGAGGAATGAACATCTTTTTGCTGGATGCAGAGTAGAATTAGATATTTAGGGCAATAGAAATAGTATAAATGAAGGTAATGAAGTTTTAGAAAAACCTCATGTTGTGTTTGGGGGAATGTCTTAGAGCAGAGGGGTTTAGAAGATTTCCGGGCAGTGACCTGCTCATATCTAAAGTAGAAAGGTATGATAGTGGCTCTGGGGAGAATGGGTTGAAGGTAGGTAACCTGGAGACTGGTGGGCATTGAGTTGGTGCCATGAAACCACAGAATGATCCCCTCAAATCTCTTGAACATACATTAATTCTAGAGAATTCAGGAATTTCCCCCAGTCTCCTTCCCCTCACCTGGTACCTTAAATCTTAGGGTCTTGTCTTGAAAAGAAAGAAAAGAAAGGAGAAAAGAAAAAAAGAAGAGAAAAGAAAAAAAATTAATCCTTAATTGTGGGCAGTGAAAGGAGCACAGGCTTGACTTGAAATCCAAGTCTCTTGTTGATTACCTCTAATAGGTTTGGAAAAATCACATACTTTTCCTAAATATTCATCTGTAAAACGGGGATAATAATTTTTATGACATAGACTTTTTTTTTAATGTTTATTTTGAGAGAGAGACAGAGCAGAGAAAGAGGGAGACACAGAATCTGAAGCAGGATCCAGGCTGAGCTGTGAGCACAGAGTCCAAAATGGGGCTCAAACCCATGAACCGTGAGATCATGACCTGAGCCGAAGTCAGATGCTAAACTGACTGAGCCACCCGGCGCCCCTGACAAAGGGTTTTTAATAAGGATTAGAAATCAAGTGTATACAGAATTTAGCACAGTTCCTGACATACAATATTTCTATTATTTATTACTTTGATCTTCTTGTTAGCAGACCATCATTCCTTCACCTTTTAGAAGCTGCTTCTGTGTAGGCCAGTATGCTGTAGGTTGCTAAGCCTTCCCTCTGCTTACTGTGGTCACTAGTTTTTGTAGCACCCAGCATGCGAACCTACCTTGAGCACATGCTCTGAAAGCAGTATTCAGGGGAAGGTAGAAAACAGATAGGAAATTTCTTTGTGGAAATTCAGGGTCTTGTGCTGGAAAGCCAGAAGCCTTTGTATGTGGCATTTGCAAGTTTTATGATGTTCATATTCTCGTTTAGATATTCTATATCATGAATGAAGGCAGGGCAGTGGCCTTTACTGTGTATGGTACTAGTTTCCCAGATGTCTTAGAAGGAGCAGACGGAATCCCAGAAGGTGTAAGCAATGTGTATCATTGGTGAAGCCTCAGCTTTCTTAAGTCAGGTGTTAAGAGCTTTTTCTCCATATGATGGTGCCTTTTTCATAGTACCTGACTCATGTGGCAGATTATTTGGCTTCTGCTACTCTGATATTTGTGGTGCTAACCTTACTGTATTTTCCTAATCTATTTCAAGGATGAGTTTTGCCTTATTTTATTTTATTTCTATCTAAATGAGGATGTAGAGAAAAATCACACCAAATTCAATTTACATGTCTACCAAAAGGAAGAAATACAGGCTTTTAATATGGTCACCTTCTTTTTTCCTTTAATAGGTATGTGAAAAAGCAAGCAGTCCCAAATTGGTGGAACTGTTACTGAATGGTGGTTCCCGTGAACAGGATGTCCGGAAAGCTCTGACAATAAGCATTGGAAAAGGTGACAGCCAGATCATCAGCTTACTCTTACGGAGACTCGCCCTGGATCTGGCCAATAATAGCATTTGCCTTGGAGGATTTTGTATAGGAAAAATCGAACCTTCATGGCTTGGTCCTTTGTTTCCAGATAGGACATCTAATTTAAGAAAAGAAACAAGTGAGTATTAGCAGGACGATTTTGTCCAAGTCTGGTTTTTATTAGTATTTAAAAAAAATTTTTTTTTAACGTTTATTTATTTTTAGACGGAAAGAGAGAGCATGAACGGGGGAGGGTCAGAGAGAGAGGGAGACACAGAATCTGAAACAGGCTCCAGTCTCTGAGCTGTCAGCACAGAGCCCGATGCGGGACTTGAACTCACAGACAGTGAGATGACCTGAGCCGAAGTTGGACGCTCAACCAACTGAGCCACCCAGGCGCCCCTATTAGTATTTTTTTTTAAGTCACTAATATTTTCATTAGGTTTATTTCAATTTGGTACAACTTAAGCCAAAAATATTGTGAAGGTTTGGGTATCTTTTTTTTTGTTGTTGTTGTTGATATCTTTTTTTTTTTTTTTTTGGTTATGAAATGCTTGAAAGTGATACTGTATTTAATTCTTTGTTTCCTAGCAAATGTTTTATAAAGATAGAGTGGGACAGTGGGATGTTTCTGAGCAGTTGCTTTTTAAAGAAACATATATTTTTTTATTATAAAACTAATCCATGCTCATTTTAAGAATAGGAAAACATAAAACCTATAAGAAAGAAAATGACTATTTTGTCCCTTATCAATGTAGATTTTACCAGATTTTTTATATGCTTACATATACATATGCATTAAAATGTATATGCAGAAACTTATACACATATATACTTTGAAAAAAAAATTTTACATTTATTTATTTTTGAGAGACAGAAAGAGACAGAGTATAAGTGGGGGAGGGGCAGAGAGAGGAGGAGACACAGAATCCGAAGCAGGCTGCAGGCTCTGAGCTGTCAGCACAGAGCTTGACGCGGGGCTCGAACTCATCAACCATGAGATCATGACCTGGGCTGAAGTCGGACGTTTAACTGACTGAGCCACCCAGATGCCCCACTCATATATACTTTGCATCTTCATATTAACATATTTAGTTTTCAGTTTTTCAATATTTCAGCTAAAAAGGTATTTTCTTGAAATTTTTGAGTTAATATATGTTTTGTACATATTAAACATATTAATGACAAGTTAGCATCATCCTCTGTTAAGATTTCTGTCATTTCAGATGTCAGTCACTCACACGAAATGTGTTCTTAAAGTTTGAGTTCCCTATTTCCCTCTGTTAACTTCCATGCCTGCTTCCTTCCCTACAGTGATCTTCACCTTAAGTACTCTCTTGTTAACAACATATTAGCTTTCCTGTCATTTTTCTGGTGCATTTACCTGGCAATATCCTATTCCTGTTCAGTCCAGTGGTCTGCTTTTTCCCTTCCCTTCACCAAGGTTGCTGAAAATGCTGCTGGAAGAAGGTATCCATCCATGCTTATTAGTGCCTCTACAAATTCCAGGTTTCCAACATTCTGGTGGGCCCTAGAAGATCCAGTCAGGCTAATTTCCCTAAGTTTCTCTCCTTTTTTTTTTTTTTTTTTTTTTTTTAAAGTAGGCTTCATGTCCAGTGTAGAGCCCAACACGAGGCTTGAACTCATGACCCTGAGATCAAGACCTGAGCTGATATCAAGGGTCAGATGCTTAACTGACTGAGCCACCCAGGCTCTCCTTCCCTCGGTTTCTAAAATGTGTCATAAAATGTGTCTAAATGTGTCATGTGTCTTCCAGTGTTAATCTAGCTACCTGCCTGCCTTACCTTCTGTCCACTTGTCTGTCTCTTCATTTCTATTTTTTTTTTTTTTTGCTTCAGCCCCAAATCACTTTTTAGAAGAAAACATTCCTGCCCATATGAAATCTATGTGGAAGATCATCCCCCATATTCCTGTAGCACCTTGTTTCTTACCTGTAGTAGCATTTATTACATTATATAATTGTATTTTTTCTTTTTATGATCTACCTTTTGGTAGATTATATGCATCATGAAGTCAATGTCATTTTTTTCCAGTGTTGTAACTTTAGCATCTAACTAGTACTTTGCACATAGTAGGGCTAATTAAATATTCATAATATTGGCAAAAATAAGAAATTGGTAATTGTGTGGATAAACATAAGTGGAAATAGGCATTTCAGACATTATTGATATGAATTCAAATTATCCTCTTTTGAGGACAATCTGGCAATATCCATTAATATTTTAAATGCACATCCATTTTTTTTTGACTAGCTACATACTGATAGGAATCCATGATGCAGGGGTGCAAGGGTGCACAATAAAATATTGTTTATAATAGCCAGAGATTAGGGGAAAAATTCTAAGTATCCTTCAAAAGGAAGTATTTGAATCAATCATGGGACATTCATGCAGTGGAATGCTTTGCAATCATTGGAGAAAAAACCATCTAACAAATCCAAATGGTCAGATAGAGAGTGCATTATTAAGTAAAAAAAAATAAAAATAAAAAAGCACAGAGCAGTGTTTTTAGTATACTGATGTTGGTGAGATATGGTAGTCATAAATGTTTGAATATGAAAAGACTCTGTCACAAGAAAAACCCCAGAAATGCATTACTTGGTTTCCCTCTGGGGACTTTGGAAACTAATGAAATATGATTAGATCCCATGTTCTATCACTTCAGTCTCCTGCCAGCAACGTGTTTACTTAAATCTCTGATTTCTGATGGACACTGGAGAGGGAAGAAGGGAGATTTCCTATCCACTGTATTCTCTTTGTTCTACATGAAGTTTTTTACCTTTGATAAGTCTCACCTAATTAAAAAAATACAGTCATGTCATTGATTGATTGGAGGGCTTGACCATAATTATATTAGTGGTTCGTCTGAGTAAAGAACATTTTGAATTCATAGCTTCAAAACATTTTTCAGGTACTACTTGACTGAGTCTCATACATGTCAGTCATGTGAGCTATGGAAGTAATATTTGAAGAGATTTTCCAGGCTGTACATAACACAATGGGAGTTCTGCCAACTAATTTCTTCATAACAAAGCATAATATAAGATGTAATAAAATAGGATGTTAACTTTTGAATTTCACCAAATTTCCCAGTAGAATGAATCACTTAGCAAATAGTTTATAAAAAAGTAACTGTATCATTTATTGAGCATCTTCTGTGTTCTAAGCATTGTGCTAAGTAAACATTTTATTTGCACCATTTCCTTTAATCTTTTCCATAATCCTACATTGTCATCTCCATTTCCCAAGTGAGGAAACTAACACTCAGAGAGCTTATGTAACTTGCAAGTGCTGTTACTGTTATTTGAGCACAGGTCTGTGTGGCTTCAAAGCCCAGGCTCTTTCCCGGGTCAAGTTCGTGTCATAAATATTCAGTTTTGTCACTTCCACCAAAGCTTTGAGTAAATTTTTATGATTTCTAAAAAATTTAAATTCACTGCCTGCTTTTTATGCAATATCATGGTTACAAAGTGACTTTGGAAAGAATAAAAATTTCTCTGGAAAGAACTTTGGTATGATTTGTGTTTATGTTTGTTGATTTGTAACTTGCTGGTGTATCTTTTTATTGTAGATATAGGATCCACCCTAGCAAGAATGGTGCTCAGATATCAGATGAAAAGTGTTGTGGAAGAAGGAGCAGCCTCAGGCAGCGATGGGAATTTTCCTGAAGAAGTTCTTGATAAATTTGATGAATGGACCTTCATTCCAGACTCTTGTGTAGACAGTGTGTTTGGTCAAAGTGACGACCTGGATAGTGAAGGTATGTATTCCAAAGAAATATTCCCTTTATGTTTTAAAACATTTATGCACTGGTGTTGAACGGTAGAAACTGAGACAAAAATCTGATTTAATTCATTTGTAAAACTTGAGGAAACATGTGTTCATCATTGGAAATAGTTAATGCTCACTAATTCCAGTTAAGGCAATGACTCAAGAAAATGTATCTGCACTTCCAAAGTATTAGAATATTAACCATGATCAGTTAATTGTGACTAATGTAGCGAAAACACTAAATCAGACTAGAATTGGATTCCATGTTCCATCATTGACAAGGTCCTTTTGTGGGTTTGTATCCTCCTCACCCTTATTGAAGATAGTGTTGCAAATCTTCTAGCATTAGAAAAAATGTATGTAAAATGTCTGGGAGAGTGCTTGCCAAATAGGAAATGCTTCATTAAAAAGTTTTTACCTTTAGAGGAAATAAAGTAATTTTAATATTTTTATAATTCCCCTGAAATAACTTAAAATAATTGACATGGCAATATATTTAATGACAGTAACTAGGGTGGACATATTTAACATTATGCAATTTGGTAAAAATGGGGTGTAGTGCTTTTTTATTAACAGTATGGTTGAAAACTTTGGGTGACCCATAAAGGTATTTGAGAGGGCAAACAGTAAGAGTTCTCCCCAAATCTCAAAATCTCTGGCCCGCATATTTTCTTTTTTGGCCCAAGTATTTTTTAAAACCAATTTTATTTATATATAATTAATATGAAATAAAATGCACCCATTTTAAGTGTGTGTTTTCATGGGTTTTGAAAAATTTGTACATCCATGCAATCATCACCACTATTAAATTATGCAACATTTCTATCATCTATAAAAGTTCCTTTTATGCCTTTTCACAAATCCCCCAATCCTTGGTCCCTGCAACTACTGATCTTTTTGTCCCTCTAGATTAAATTAGTATTTTCTTAAGTTTTTTTTTTTTTTTTTTTAATTTTTTTTTTTCAACGTTTTTATTTATTTTTGGGACAGAGAGAGACAGAGCATGAACGGGGGAGGGGCAGAGAGAGAGGGAGACACAGAATCGGAAACAGGCTCCAGGCTCTGAGCCATCAGCCCAGAGCCTGACGCGGGGCTCGAACTCACGGACGGCGAGATCGTGACCTGGCTGAAGTCGGACGCTTAACCGACTGCGCCACCCAGGCGCCCCTATTTTCTTAAGTTTTATATGAATAGGATGATACAGTATGTTCTCTTTTATGTCTGGTTGTTTTCCAAAGTAGTTACACCATGTACACTTCCTTCAGCAATATGAACTCTCTAGTTGCTGTACATCTTTGTCATACTATACTGCTTGATATCATCAGGCACTTTAATTTTAGCCGTTCTAGTGAAGGTGTAGTCCTAACTCATTTGGGCTTAATTTTCATTCCCTGATGACTATAGATATTGAGAATATTTTCATGTTTTTATTGACAATTCACATTTGTTTTTGCAAAGTATCTTTTCAGAACTTTTGCTGACTTTTAGTTGGGTTGTTGTCTTACTATTGTATTATAAGAGTTCTTTATGTCATAAAGAGTTCTTCATATTTAGGTAGAATTCCTTTGACAATATATAAATTGCAAATATTTTCTCCCTGTCATAGTTTGTCTTTCATTTTATTAATGTTATTTTTTAAAGAGCATAGATTTTAAATTTAGCTAAAGTACAGGTTTTGAGTTTTTTCTTTTATGGTTTGTGTGTTTTATTCCTTTTAAGAAATATTTCCTATCCCAAATTTGTGACTATTTTTCCCGTGTTTCCTCATAGAAGTGTTAAAACCTTAGCTTTTACATTTAGTCTATAATCCATTTTAAGTAATTTTCATGTATGTCACTGAAGGATTGACAGTACTTTTTTTTACATATGGATATCCAGTTTTTAAACATCATTTTGTGAAAACACTATATTTCTTCATTGAACTAATGGCATTTTTGTCCAACTTAATTGACCATGTAAGCATAGTTCTATTTCTGCATTCTTTATTCTGTGGGATTAATTTATGTCTTCATCCTTATGCTGATGCAATACTGCCTTGATTACTTTAGCTTAATGGTAGGTCTTGAATCAGATAGTGTAAATCCTCTGGTGTTTTTTGTTTGTTTGTTTTTTCCAAAATTGCTCTCACTATTCTAGGTTTGTTGCATATCCATATATGTTTTGAGTCAACAAATTAATTTTGTGCTGGAGTTTTTATTAGAATTAAATACATACATTTAATGTAGAATTACCCTATTAATTATATACTATTAATATTACATAATATAGAATTAACATATGAATAATTTCTTCAGATAAATCTATAATAAATCTAGGAGAATTGATATCTTAATGTGAGTCTTTTGACATATAAATGTATATATTTTCATTTATTATTTTAAGTTTCTCTAACCAATTTTTTTTATTGTATATTTTCTGATGGTATTGTAAATAGTATTGTATTTGAATTCCAATTTCCAATAATTCACTGATGGCATAGAGAAATACAGTTGATTTCTTTGTATATTAATATTGTATTTTGTGGACTTACTTGTTTAACGTGTGTCTCTAACAGCTTGTTGTTGACTCCACAGTTTTCTATGTTCACAATAAGGCCAATTGCTAATAAAGACAGATCTCTTCCTTTCTAATCTATATGTCTTTTTTGTTTTTCTTGTCTTATTGCATTGACTAGGACTTCTAGTACTATGTTGAATAGAAGTGTTCAGAGTAGGCATTGTTTCTGGTTTCCAAATTTAAGGGGAAAGCATTCAGTCTCTCATCATTAAGTATGATATTATCTGTAGTTTTTTTCATAGATAGCCTCATCAAATAGAGGAAGTTCCTTTCAACTAATTGTTTGCTGAGCCTTTTTATTACTAATGGGTTTTGGAAAATGCTTTTTTGCATCTGTTGAAATGGGCATATTTCCCCCCTTTATTCTATTAATATGGCTAGTTATGTTGATTGACTTTCTAATGTTAAACTAAACTTGCATTTGTGGGATAAATCTCACCTGGTATGATACATTATCCTTTTTTATATATTATTGGATTTGATTGTCTAAAATGTTGTTAAAGCATTTTGCATCTGTGAGGAGTATTGGTCTGTAGTTTTATGTTTTCTTATAATTAGGAGAGTAATGCTAGCCTCTTTTAAATGAGTTGGGAAGTGTTTCCAACTCCACCATTGTCTTTAAAATTTTGTATAAGAGAGGTATTATTTCCTTCTTAAATGTTTGATAGGCTTCACCAGTAAAGCTATGTAGGTTTGGAAATTTATTTGGGGGGGGCTATTTTTATCATAAATTTAATAAGTTTAATAGCTTTATGGTTATTTTGATTTTCTATTACTTCTTGCTTCAGTTTTTGTAATTTTCAACTTTCAAGTAATTTGTCCATTTTACATAAGTTGCCAAACTTGTATTTAATGTCATTCATAATAATTCTCCTACTGTCCTGTTAACCTTTGTAAGAGATACCTGATCTTTAATTCTTTTTTTCAAGAACATTTATACATCTTTTTTATTAGATTAGCTTTAAAAGGAATTTGAGAGCTCTTTCACAATGAAACACTGCTTTTCAAATTGCATGACTTTATTGTCTATCTGTAAATGAGTCCTGAAATTCTTTACCTGGTGTTGATAAAGGTCTGGGTTTTACAACTGGTTACTGTGTTGAGTTAGAAGCTTCCTCTTCAATCAGGATTAAACATATATAGGCCACAAGTAGTTTTAAATTTGTTTTAAAAGAGTTCTGCTTGGTGACAAGCTAATGGTCCCACTTAAATGAGCAGATTTTAAATGGATATTTAAAAAAAAAATGGCTATTCTGGATTTCTTGATCCATTCACAGTGATCTCCAAGAAATTAAATAAAAATTTCCAAAAAATACACAATATAGATCTGCCTAGAAAGCACAATGTACAGATAGTATAATGTGACACTTTGTACAACTCAGAGTTAGATATTTGAATGACACAGGGGCTCCCAGATAAAAAGGCTGTTGCAGTACACCTTTGCAATCACACAGACCAGCCCTCGCCCCCAATCAACAGAACACAATTTCTACTAGACCTCAAAATCCTTTAAATCTTGACATTGGTAATTTGTGTCTTTCCCTTTGTATGTTCATTGGCTCAAGTTTATTAATTTGATTGATGTTTTCAAAGAATCCGCATTTTGTTTCATTGATTCTTCTCTGTCATTTGTCCATTTTCTTTTTTACTGATTTTTGCTTTAATCTTTGTTTCCTTTATTTTACTTATTTTCATTTGATTTGGCTCTTCTTTTTAAAGATTCTTAATGTGGATGCTTAGAACACTGATTTTTAGACCTTTTTGTTATTTTCTAGTATAAAAATTTAAGACCAATACAAATTCTTTTGGGGACCACGTTAGCTGCATCCCACAATTTTTGTATGTTCTGTTTATATTCAGTGTTGAAAATTTTCTGATTTCCTTTGTGATTTTTTTGGAGTCATGGATTATTTAGGAGAGTGTTGTTTTCCATATATTTGGAAACTTTTCCAATATCCCCTTGTTATTGATATCATATATAACTTTGTTGTGGTCAGAGAATCTAATGATTTATAGTCTTTTTAATTTATTGAGACTTGATTTTTGGACTACTGTCTGGTCTGTGTTGGTGAATGTTCTATGTGTCACTTAAAAGAATGTGTATTCCGCTATTGTGGGGTCAATTAGGTCAAATTGGTAGTATTTTTTAGGTCTTCTATATCTTTACTAATTTTTCTCTCTATTGTATTTGATGAATATATGTTGAAATTGTAACCATGGATTTGTTAATTCTTCTTTTAATTCCATCTGTTTATGCTTTCTGTGTTATGGAGCTTTGTTATTGAATGCACAACAATTAAGGATTGTAATTTTTTGGTGACTTAAACCCTCCATATGATCCATCTAGTATCCTTTTTTTCCTCTTGAAGAACTCCTGTTTACATTTCTTATAGTGCAAATCTGCTGGAAACCCCTGTGCTAATTACTGAAGCTCTTTTTTCAAGACTCTGCCCAGAACTCCCAGCTTAGTTAGTCTCCATGAGCATTGATCTCCACCTCTTCATCTCAGGAAAACCATTGGGCTTTGTTTAAATTCCTTTTCCCTGTGCCTGTGGCCCTTAATGGTCTTCAGGCAGAAAGCCAGGGTGAGCGTAAGGCTTATATAATTTGTTTCCCTTCTTTCAGGCACCACACCATCCTGAACCTTTTGTTGGTTGCCTAGTGTTTGAAATCAGTTGTTCAAAATATTTCTTCCAAGTTTCTAGTTGTCTGTGGGGAGAGTTGTCAGGTTAGCTGTCTGTTACTCCATCATGCCTGAAATAAGAATTCTCATTATGTATTTTTAAATAAAGAAAAATGGGGGCGCCTGGGTGGCGCAGTCGGTTAAGCGTCCGACTTCAGCCAGGTCACGATCTCGCGGTCCGGGAGTTCGAGCCCCGCGTCAGGCTCTGGGCTGATGGCTCAGAGCCTGGAGCCTGTTTCCGATTCTGTGTCCCTCTCTCTCTGCCCCTCCCCCGTTCATGCTCTGTCTCTCTCTGTCCCAAAAATGAAATAAACGTTGAAAAAAAAAAATTTAAATAAAGAAAAATGTTAGAATTGCTGACATAAAAATAATTATAAAATGCCTTTGTTGCTTCTATAAACAATATGCTCATAGAACTTTCACAAACATAAAGTGGGATAATTATGAAAATGTAATTATTATAAGATACAAAAATGTAATTAACTTTGAAGTCTATTTTATTAAGTTCCTTAAGCATGAAATAATTAAAATTATAGGGTAAATTAAATTTTAATAGTGAACCAAGTAGGAAGTATCTGTTTCAACTTTAAGATTTATATAAATATTACAAAATTGACTTTTGGATATGTAGATTTTATAATTTGTTTTGAAACTTAAAATTCATTCTTTATGCTTATAAGATAGAGTGCTAGGATTTATGATCTCATAATTTTTCAGTAATATATTTTTGTACTTAAAAATATATTTATTGATTCTTATTTTGTTGAAAATGAATAATTTCTTTTTTTTTTTTTTTGAGAGAGAGAGTGCTAGCAAGGGAGGGGAAGAGGAAAGAGAGAGAGAGAGAGAGAGAGAGAGAGAGTGAATCTCAAGCAGTCTCCATGTTCAGTGTGGAGACCACTGCGGGCCTGAATTTACAACCATGAGATCACGACCTGAGCAGAAATCAAGAGTCACTCAGCCAGCTGAGCAATCCAGGAGTCCTGAAAATCCATAATTTTAAAAGTAGTTCTTCTCAGGGTGCCTGGGTGGCTCAGTTGGTTGGGCGCCTGATTCTTGATTTCGGCTCAGGTCATGATCTCACAGTTTCATGAGTTTGAGCCTCATGTTAGACTTTGTGCTGACAGCGCAGAGCCTGTTTGGGATTCTTCCTCTCTTTCTGCCCTTCTCCCGCTTGCGATCTTTCTGTCTTTCTCAAAATAAATAAATACACATTACATTAAAAACATCTTTTTAATGTGTATTTATTTTTGAAAGAGAGAGAGAGAGAGATAGAGAGCGTGAGTGGGGGAGGGACAGAGAGAGAGGGAGACACAGACTCTGAGGCAGGCTCCAGGCTCTGAGCTATCAGCACAGAGCCAGATGTGGGGCTCAAACCCACAGTGAGATCATGACCTGAGCTGAAGTCAGACACTTAACCGACTGAGTCACCCAGGTGTCCTTAAATAAAATTTTTTAAAAGAGAAGTGTGCTCCTCTCCTCTATCTCAGCAGAATATTGACAACTAAACTCATTATTTTACTTTAACGTCATTTGATAAATGAAACCATATAATATGAAATTTAAATAGAGATGTTGTCAAGATTGCTGAATATTAAATAATTTAGTGTGATCCCAATATTTAAATAAAATTTGAAAATTTGCTAAAAGCATTTCAAAGAAACCAAGAAGAATAACATTGATCAGATTTTTGTGTAAACACTCTTTGCTTCCTGTACATACATGTATTTATTATAGCATGTAACTATTTTTTTAGTTGGCTTTTCCTACTGTACTATGAACTCAGATGAGGCATGGATTGTTTTTCCTGCTTATCTTTGTTCTGCACTTATTCAGTATCTGGTCTAAGATAGTCATTCAGTAAATATTTATGGATGAAGAGAAATGTAGCTGAATTTTGAAAATGAAAAGCCAACATAGTTTATTATTTCTATTGTAAAATTGTTACAGTGGGAATTGGGAAATTTCCATCAATGAATATATGTGTTATCTTTTATGATTGTACTATGATACTAGCATCTTATGATTGAGTCAGCATTTCTTATTTGCCTTTATTTTATCATTTAAAAATAGGAAGTGAAGGCTCATTTCTTGTGAAAAGAAAATCCAATTCAATTAGTGTGGGAGAATTTTACCGAGATCGTGCCTTACAGCGTTGCTCACCAAATTTGCAGAGACATTCCAACTCATTGGTAAGTTATGATTAATTGTGATTATGTTGTGTGTTTTGTTATTGGTATTCTCTTGATAACTGAAATTATGTGTCAAAGCTAGGAGCTACTGGTACAGCAATTCCCTAATATATGGAAACTTTATGTACAGAATATATATATATATATATATATATATACATATACATATATGTATAAACCATTTTAAATGTACATTTCTTGAGCTTTTGGGACCATATGTGTACTAAGTACACCTCAAAATGATTTATCTTTTTTTTTTTTTTTTTTTTTTTTTTCAGAGCTCCGTATCTATGGAGCCCAGGCTAGGTCTCTCTGTCTTATGGTGTGGCTTGGTCCTCTGAGTACTTTTGCTGGAAGTCTTACAGTGATCCTTAAGGAAACCAGATAGGAAACTGTTCTCTTCGCTGCAAGAAATGATAGTGATTTTATTATAAATGTCTATTTGTTTAATAGGGACCCATTTTCGATCATGAAGATTTACTGAGGCGAAAAAGAAAAATATTGTCTTCAGATGACTCACTCAGTAAGTATTTGACAATAATCGTAAATAAATAGATATTTTGAGGAGAATACAGTACTTAGTTAAATTTCCTCTGTTCAATTTTTTTGGGTGTTAATTTCATCGTACATAACCTTCAAATTCTGTGTACCTAATGATATCACACACTATAGAAAAATGAAATACAGTTATAGATTTAAAACTTTACCTTTTACGATGCTATGTAGGACTGACTCTTTTATCCTTTCTACTACTTTCCTGAAATGCAAATAGTACCATCACCAATGCAACTCTTCGTCTCTTTCTGCAGGTCTATTGTTTTTTTTTTTTACACTACTAATACCATTTGATTAAATATGTATTATTTATTGTCCACCTCTGCCACTGGAATGTAAGCTCTGTAGTTTGTTTTCTACTGAATCTCCAGTGCCTGGAAGGGATCCTGACAGTAGTAGGTGATCAGTAAATATTTACCAAGTGAACTTAAATTACTTGCTTATGTTTCCATTGTTTGTTTGTTTTTGACAAAAGGGTCATCAAAACTTCAATCCCATATGAGGCATTCAGACAGCATTTCTTCCCTGGCTTCTGAGAGAGAGTATATTACATCATTAGACCTTTCAGCAAATGAACTAAGAGACATTGATGCCCTAAGCCAGAAATGCTGTATAAGTGGTCATTTGGAGCATCTTGAAAAGCTGGAGCTTCACCAGAATGGACTCACAAACTTTCCACAACAATTGTGTGAAGTAAATTTAATTTATCCTTATTACTCTCAGGATATTTGAAGAGCTTTTGCAGTTTGATCTAATTTGCATGGTTAAATCTTTACAAAGAAGGATCTGCTTCTGCTTCATTGGATAGTAATTCCCCCTTTCTTGTAGTTGTCACATTAGTATCAGTCTATGTGGTGTTCAAGAACATCTTTGAGGATGGGGACCTGATGAAAAGGAATGCTAGGTTCTGTCCTGATGATACATGTGTACATGGTAGGATGTATCAAGGCTATACCTTCAGTTATTTACTTCTAGAAGACAACTTAAACTGTTTAAAGTAGGTAGACTGTTAACACCTGGTTTAGTGGCCCTGGCTCTGGCTTAGCTACCAGCTGTTTAACAATAAGTGTTACTTTGGCTGCTCTAAGCTTTCATTTCCTTACCTGCAGAAATACAGAGGCTCAGCTAAGCTATCCGTAAGGCATTTATTGAGTTTTAAAATTATATGAGACTTAAAAGTTGATTCTTTTTGCTCAGAGTTCCTATTTTCAAAAATTAAAGTATTGAATGATCTGCCAATAGAATAGTCCTCTGAATATTGACTTTGTTCATCATTTTTATGTACTGTAGACAAGAGCCAAAGATACACTGATGAATTAAAATAATCTTAATAAAATATTTAAATTATTAAACTGAATTCTTAGACTGAACTGCAAAGTTTGATGAAAAAACTGTATTTTTCTTCCCTTTTCTCACCTATAAAGCTTACGATAATTTTGAGACTTTTTAAAGCAACATTAACGTTGCATTTTTTAAGTATATTTAAGTGGTGTCTTTCCTTTACAGTGTGTGTATTTGGAGAAAGGGAGGACAGTCTTCTTGCAACCCATGTCTGAAATGTGTTCACTCTCTCCTTCTCCCCCTCTTCACCAGTCTAAATCCACCAAGTCACAAGGGTCCTTACCCTTTTCTTTTCTTCTCCTCTTCATCCCTCCAGACCAGGTTGGCTACACACCCGATTTACATTTCCATGGCATCCATGTTTTTCCCCCAGTGCTCATTCACTTATAAATTTTGATCTAAGGTATATTCTCTTCACTAAATTGTCAACTTCCTGAGAACAGGAACTGTTTCAGGCTTGTTCATGTCTGTTCTCAGTGCCTCATAATGTCTTCCATACAGTAGAGCCTTAATAGATGATTATTGAATTGATTCATGAAGGAATTAATGACTGACATTTGGTACACCTTCAATAAGTATTAGTTACAGAGTAAGTAAAATAGGACTAGAATATAGCTTAGCTAAAAAAAAAAGAGGATTTGAGAAGAGCATGACAGGTTGAAAAACATCAGGGTATTTAAAGACCAGACCAGCTCAGAATCTCTTAAGGAAATTTTAAATTGGCACCAATAGATGGCAGTTTTTAAAATCACCGCTTGTAGGTGTCTATGCCAAAAAATTTCCTGGTTAAAATTTGGGAATGAATAATGTAAAAATACATTTTTTTGAATAATCTGGTAGGATCTGAAACAGTGACAGATATTTTGAAACAACTTCTGGGGCAAAGATCCATTAATATAAGCTTTATAATGATGTCAAACTCTAGATTTCTGTGAGGATAAATATATTGGTATATAACGAAGAGCAGAGAGAAGAGATTATTTTTTATATTGTAGCCCTTTGATGACAATCCATACCAAAGATTTAAAACATTGACATATAAATGGAAAGTTTCTTATTGTCATGGTAAAATTAGAAAGTGCTTAAAAATGGAAAATAGAGATTTGAAACAAAAAGTTTTATAAAAAAGAGGAAGTCCTAAAATGAAACCTGTATACAATGACTACTTTTTTGGTTAAGTCATATTTATATTAAAATGTATAACAGTTTCTAAAAGCTAGTATTTAAAAATGTATTCCCAGGATTATGTCATACTGTTTATTCATTAATTAATTCAAATATTTGTTGAGGCTTATTCTGCTTCCATTTCACTCTTTGCGGGAATAATTTGCAAAAACAAAACAAAACTGAAATAAGCTCTTAACCCTGTTTTTCTGAATTGCTTTGACAGTTACCTGTTATGTTTTCCTGGTTTTTACCCATTTAATAGCAGGGATGGTTGGATTAGTCATTATACTGAGGCTCTCTTATGGATTGTGTTTTCAGGTTTTTGGAAAATTCTTAATGGTTCTAGTTACCAGCGGTATGGAAGGCAGAAATATTAGCTAATTTGAAGTTTTTCAGATTGTTTTCAGATGGTTAGAGAATTTTAAAATATTGTCTTTCCAGACCCTGAAGTGTTTGACACATTTGGACTTGCACAGTAATAAATTTACATCATTTCCCTCTTACTTGTTGAAAATGAATTGTATTGCCAACCTTGATATCTCTCGAAACGACATCAACCCCTCAGTAGTTTTGGATCCTGCAGTGAAGTGCCCAACCTTGAAGCAATTTAACTTGTCATATAATCAGCTGTCTTGTTTTCCTGAGAACCTTGGTGATGTGGTAGAGAAATTGGAACAGCTCATTTTAGAAGGGTAAGAAAGGGGCTCATTAAATACAAAAGGGTTGCCTTACATTGAAGTTTCATAAAAATGACAAATTATGCTGACATTATTTCTATAGTAATGGGTTTTAAACCATAATATGAGAAGAGACTGAGGGAATTAATCTTATAGTTTCTATCAGTTGACTTAAATTTTTACAACTAATTTAAAACTTAATCAGTCTGCTTTGATGCTATTCTTTGAAGGCAAATTGTTTTGATTTTTTTCTTCAAAGGATATGAATTTATGCAATTTAATCCTCATTTTGTTTCTTATAACTAGAAATAAAATATCAGGAATATGTTCCCACTTAAGCCTGAAGGAACTGAAAATTTTAAACCTTAGTAAAAACCACATTACATCCCTATCAGAAGATTTCCTTGAGGCGTGTCCTAAAGTGGAGAGTTTCAGTGCCAGAATGAATTATCTTGGTAAGTATCCTGTGGGAATCTCCTTTTAACCAGTATTAGAGGATGAGTCATACATGGACATTTCAGGTGGGGATATAAACGTGGCATTTCAATTTAAATGTAATGGGGGAATTTCAGATATAAAGTTAACAGGTCAGTGGTTAAAAAAAATGAGTTTTCAAGCCATGAAAATGTGGAAGAAACTTAAACGCATATTGCTGCATGAAAGAAGCCAATCTGAAGAGGCTACATGCTATATGATTCCAACTATATGACATTTTGGATAAGACAGAACTGTGGGGACAGCAAAATAACCAGTGGTGGTCAGGAGTTTGGAGGGAGGGAGAGAGGAATGAGGAGGTGAGTGGGATTTTTAGGACAGTGAAACTATTCTGTGTGACGCTGTAAAGTGGGTACGTGTCATCATACATTTGTCCTAGAGGACATACTACATGAAGAGTGAACTTTATTGTAAATGATGACTTTTAGTTAATAATAATGTATTAATATTGGCTTACCAATTATAACAAATACACCAAGCTATGCAAGTTATTAGTCATAAGAATAAAAATGTGTGTGTGTGGGGAGGGGGAGTGATGGTGAAGAGAGAAGGGCTTTAAGGGAACTCTTCGTACTTTCTGCTCAATTCTTCTGTACACCTGAAGCTACCCTAAAAACTAGTTTATTTTTAAATTCTAAAACATAAAAATTTTTAATACTGAAAAAATTTTCAATTTAAAAAATTACAGCAGATTGCTGTTGTCATAGACTAAAATGACATTTCCTTGGACTCCCAGATAGTCCTTTATACTGTGGTTCATTTTAGTCTGGAAAACTAAAAATGCATATGGCTGCATGAACTGGTTGAAGCCAGAATACTGAGTGCCCAACTGAGGTTTACTCAATTTTTTGGATTATAAATATAGTTACTGTTATTATTTCTTTTAGAAATAAAATTAATCAGTTAACAGTTTTCAAATTAGTAAGGTTAATGTGTATTCATTGAGCACTTGCTCTGATACTAGAAGATATTCTAGTAATACAGAATATGATCATCACTTTTATTAAAAGTTGGGGAATACTCCATTTTCTCTTAGCATGTGAGATAGCAGGGAATTATGTTTATTTGTAGTCTATCTGAACATTCTAGTATTAAGGGACAAAATACTTTTATGGAAATATATGGGGACTCCCCATATTTTATCTTCCTCAAGAAGATAAAAGGAGGCCACGTGCACCTTCCCATCCATGTATACTGACTGACTCTGTAAAATACTTTTTAATACTGCTTAAAAGCAGAATACAATTTGACGTATCCTAAAATATTTTATTTTGTTGGAACTTTCAGAAGCTAGTAATGATAAAAGCTCTGTAAATTTGTATAATATTTTCTTCCTTTCTCCCTTCTTCTAGGCCTCTTGAATATTGCCCATTTTCCTACTATGGACCTGAAAATGGGGGATAGAGTGGCTCCCTCTCTAATGAGCAAAGAAAACCCAGTCTCTGTCCTTAGGGAATAAGTAGTTAGGTTCAGAAGACAGGCATTCAGTAACTAAGCTAAGTGTTGTGAGGAAAAGTTGAGGATGCTACTGGGGTACCTCGGTGGGGAGTGGAGGCTCATATCCAGACTGTGGAGACAGGGAAAGGTTTCTGTGTCTCTGACACTTAAGTTGGATCTGGAAAGGAGAGCATCCCAAGAAACCTGAGGCTTGATTCATACGTCATCTCAGCTGAATCTCATAAAAATCCTATAGGGTAGGATAGGTATGATCTCTGATCGACTGAGATTTTTGTGTGACATAGAGGTGTAGAATGAATTAACTAGTTGTAGTGGAAACTTGAATATAACCAAGTTCAAAATCTGTTCGCTTTGCACTACAACAACTGTGTAGTTTTAGGGTCTTTCATTTGGAAAGATGCCCTAGGAAGGTGATATCTGAGCAGAACCACTAACCATTACAAATAATCCCACGTGAAATACAGTTTCAGTCCTTTGACTTTATGAGTGTCTTTTCCATACAGCATCTGAACCTCTTAATTCTTAAGAGGAGAATCATTTATTTTGCCACAAATACGTTTCAGATATAGGTAAAAAATAATAGCATGTTCCTTTTCAGCCTCTCAGGAAAACAGCTTCGAGCAGTGTTTTGGAACACTTTGACTCTTGAAGATTTTACTAGAGAAAATATAACCCATTGAAAATGCTAAGAAGTAATTTCTCAAGCCACTTTCATAGAACCATAGAGCTTTAGATATTTGAAGAATCTCAGAATTAATCTAGTGTAGCTGCACTATTTTACAGATAAAAAATAGGCTGAATGATTTGCTCAGTTTCCAAAATTGTGTCCACAGAGTTTTATTTATTATACTTCATACTGTATTTCCTTTCTGGAAGTTCATAAAATATATGAGAATATTGAGGATGCTGAGATATTTCACCTTATTTTACTTAAATGTTTCCCCAATCTAAGATCATATGATCAAAGAATACTTTTAAGTAACATCCACTGTTGTTGCATAGAACACTCTTTATTAGGTGGTACTGTAAATAATTTTTATCTTTACGTTGTATTGTGTATTAGTTTTCAAAGTGTTATATTTACTTGAGTAATATGAATTAATTTATAATTTATGTACACATAATATCACATAATTTGGAATGAATATTCTAATAATTTTTACTCTGTACAGATGTTGGGCAGAGATTTGTGTTCAGATAATTGTTTAGATTTCAGATGAAAATATTCTTATGAGGATGGTGTATTATTTTAATGTTCAGTGTTAGGAGTAAGGAAATTACCTTATTTTAAAAGTCAGCATGAAAATGGAAATTGAATTAAGTGACAGGTCCTTGGTAGCTGTTCTTATGTCAAATCTAATGGAAATCTAGTTAAAATGATTAAAATGTCCCCATCTCACTTTTATTTTCTTTTAGCTGCTGTGCCTTTTTTGCCTTCTTCTCTGACAAGCCTAAAATTGTCCCAAAACAGATTTACATGTGTTCCTGAAGCAATTTTAAATCTTCCACAGTAAGTTTGCTATTTTAATTTTAAAACCACATGAGCTGGAACAAAGCCCTCAGAAACATGGTTTTGATTTAGGCATATCAATTGATTTATAATTCATAATTGATTTCTAAAGCTATTCAGTTTAATGTTCTTAAATCTATGAATGTTTGTTTTTTACTAGGCAAAACACCCAAGTTGCTATTTGTGTTTTCTTTAACTTTTATATCGGGGTGCTATTGTTTTGAAACAATTTAATGTTAATTAATGTTTGCACCATTACAAACAATTGAGATTATAGTGGCTATCACTTTAACTTTAAAAGTTTGCTTGCTCTCAGAGGTTGATATGCTACTAAGATATTATTAACTTTGAAATTATACTTATGTTTGAGTAAAAACTGGAGAAAGAGTGGTTCCCTCACTAATGAGCAAAGCAAACCCAGTCTCTGTCCTCAGGGAATAAGTAATTAGGGTCAGAAGACAGGCATTCAATAACTAAGCTACATGCTGTGAGGAAAAGTTGAGGGTTATACAAGGGTACCTCGGGGAGGATCTCATCCAGACTGTGGAGGCAAGGAAATGTTTGGCGAAGACATTTTTGGTGAGGATTAGGAGAATTTATATAGCTCTAGGTATTTGGGGATGTTTCTAGTTAGTTTCATTAAAAAAATGAAAGCTTCCTATGTTATCTTAAATACCATTATAACTGTGTTGTATATATTATAAACCAAATCCATAAGTGTATATGTGCAAATATATAGGCAAATAATGTATAGGCAAATAATATATAGGCAAATAATGTATAGGCAAATAATGCTTAGTTATAATCTAGCCATAGAAGATGTCAAACAGACATATAATAATTAATTTCAATCTGGCGTAGAATGTGTTAGACACTGTTTTAAGTGCTCAATGGTGGATGCTGCCTTTAATTGTCCTAATAAAACTGGAAATAGGTGCTGTTATTATCTCCACTTTATAATGAAAATATTATTTTATTAAAGAGATGAAGTAACTTGCCTAAAGTCACAATTCTTAAACTCTGGTGGCTCAACCTTCTAGTCTTAACTCATGTATACAGGCACCTCTAGAATACAGGCGGTCTTATATTTTAAACATAATATGTTCCTGGGGTGCCTGGGTGGCTCAATCAGTTGAGCGTCTGACTTTGGCTCTGGTCGTGATCTCATGGTTTGTGAGTTCAAGCCCCGCGTTAAGCTCTGTGCTGACAGCTCAGAACCTGGAGCCTGTTTCAGATCTGTGTCTCCCCCTCTCTCTGCCCCTCCGCCACTCGTGCTCTGTCTCTCTCTCTCTCTCTCTCAAAAATAAATAAACATTAAAAAATAAAAATAAAAAAAACATATGTTCCTGAAAATGTGTTTGAAAGTCAAATATTTATGAAAGTTAATTAGTAGATATATTACCATAAAGGTTTCTTCCCAAATAACAAAAATATTATTCGGTCCTTAATTACTCTATACTTTTAGACAACATCTCCAGATATACATTTCTAGCATTTTGTATATATTTCTTTAAAACAATTTTCTGTGAAACAAAAGAATATGCAGTTGGCCAGCTTAAGTTCCCATTGAGGCTAAAAAGGATTGCTTTTGAACAGTCTGGTGATTCTTGGCTTTATCTAAGTTGTATGGTTTGTTAGATATTCACATCTTTTCTCTAAAACAGTCCAATTAATTTTCTTATTTTCACACATCTTTATGAGACAGTTAGGGCAGAATCCAGGATAATTGTAAAATGAGAGCAAAAACGTGTAGACCTGAATCTTGGTGTAGAAGGTAGTACCACTATGTGAGCTTAGGTAGAACCAATTCATCATGGTTCAGATATGCTGCATGAAAGGGGTCAGTATATAACTGCAAAAGTCCAGGCAACCTTTACATGGTCAAATATATCACCATCACTGACTGTGTATTCTTCCTACACATGTACGCTTATATGTGACATGTGTTTTTCTGTCATTTCCTGCAAACTTTGGGGAGTGTATTCCTGCATGAAAGCAACCAATTTGCATTGGGCCTACCACAAGCAAGACATCATGTTCAGGAGATATTTATCATACTGAGACAAGCTGTTAAAAGGTTATGCCCCTGCATGTTATTAATTAGCTCCAGGACATAACTTCTGAAGAATCCTCCCAGTAACGAGGGAAATTGAAAAGAGAAGCAGGGAGCTACATATTTGTAACCCTTGTATAGAAGGCATATTTATAAATCTTGTATAGAAATGACCATTTTTGCCTTTGTTAATTATAATTTCTCATGCATCATAAACATTGGTAAACACTTGTTCTTTCATTCTAAGATTGGCATTTTCATGGTTCTGAAGTAAGGAAATTGTGCTTCAGTTTTGTTTTTTAATGGTCCTTATTCATTTAAATGTTGTTCCTAGTGAGACATACTTTTTTCTAGCCCATATATGTCTCTATGAACACACAAGAACACATGCATACTTAAATATAAATAATGTTAGTTTTAAAGTTGTTTCTCTGGTGAAAATTGCTTGTGATATTATCTCACGTGTTGTGGAAGCACTCATTTGGCTTTTATGTTGACATTGTATTGTTCTAGCTTACGGTCCTTAGATATGAGCAGCAATGATATTCAATATCTACCGAGTCCTGCACACTGGAAATCTTTGAACTTAAGGGAACTCTTGTTCAGTTTTAATCAGATCAGCGTCTTGGACTTGAGCGAAAAAGCACATGTGTGGTCAAGAGTAGAGAAACTGCATCTTGCTCATAATAAACTGAAAGAGGTAAGAGGTCATCCTATTTGTTTAAAATGATTGCCGATTTAATAATGTGCTTTTGTGATTTGAAAACATCACGGATTGGCCATTTTGAAATATGTTTGATATTTCTTATCTTTGAATAACATCCAATCCTACCATGAAGTAAAGGGGCATATTAGCGTAGGTTAACTTTCTTAAAAATCACTTTGTGTTCTAGTTTTGAAGAATTATATGGATATATATATATATTTAATTATGAATATGTGTAATGCTCTAAGTGTTTTATTTTTCGCTAAATCTCTGATCTCATCACAGACTCACAAATACTCTATATTTCCCAAGTTGTTGCTGAGCCATACGCAGTATGTGTTTTTCAGCTGACTTTCCTATTTTCTTAAACTTGTGCATGCCTCCATCATGCTGCCCTTTACCCCAGTGGGTCAGCCTTCTTTGCTTCACTCCATTGCCTCTGTTGTAAATCTAAAACTGATTTTTCCATTCATCCGAGAAAAAAAAAATATTTTTGCCAACTTCAAGTTTTTTTGTATATGAAAGCCAAAAAGAATTAAGTTCAGAAAAACTGTGGGGGCACCTGGGTGGCTCAGTCAAGTGTTCGACTTCAGTCCAGGTCATTATCTCACTGTTCATGAGTTCAAGCCCTGCATCGGGCTCTGTGCTGAAAGCTCAGAGCCTGGAGCTTGCTTCAGATTCTGTGTCTCCCTCTCTCTCTGCCCCTCTCCTGCTCACACTCTGTCTCTCTCTCAAAAATAAACATTAAAAAAAAAATTAAAAAAAAGAAACTGTGAATATTTTTTTGCTACTTGTTTTTTTTTTTTTTTTTGTCAGCAAATCAATGTTTTCTGTTGTAAAAGTAATGCACACTGCTTAACAATTTGGAAGAGGAAAAAATGAAAAGACCCCTTACCAGGATACTACCTAAAGTGTAAACATTTAGTTATATTTTTAGAACATTATGTTGTATGTAAGTTTATAACTAGATCTTTATAGTTTTACCGAAGAACATAGTGTAAAGGAACAGACTGAAGTCACAGATGACTGGATTTAGATAAATATAAAAAACTTCTTTACTTTCAGTGTTGTGAGGAGGAGATGTTTACCAAGGGAGAATGGGTCTTTAAAGATTATAAATAAGTGATATATATTGTTTTGGGTAAGTCATTTATATTTGCATATATTTGTATTGACAACTATGACAGATTCTGCTGAGAGATTATTCAAGTTGCAGATAGGCTCTCTGAGCCTTTCTCATTTCCTAGTAAGCACCTTGTTTCTTGGCAACACACATTTCTTCCTTCCTACCAACAGGATTTGCCCTTTTTTTTTTTTTTATCTCATTAAGATTCCTCCTGAGATTGGCTGTCTTGAAAACCTGACCTCCTTTGATGTCAGTTACAATCTGGAACTGAGATCCTTTCCTAATGAAATGGGGAAATTAAGCAAAATATGGGATCTTCCTTTGGATGAACTACATCTTAATTTTGATTTTAAACATATAGGATGTAAAGCCAAAGACATCATAAGGTTAGATAATTTTATTTCCATTTTTAAAATTAAGTTTGCTTCAGATGTTTTTTAGTCTGTGACTTCGATGGATATAATAGTTATGATTTAGGAAATAATACATAGTACTGTTTCATGGTAATATGCTATGTGTCATTTGCCTTTTATTTAATAAATGGGTTCATTTGGTGCCAATGAAGAGCTTTTCATTTTCTCCTAGCCAAGCTGATGTGGAGAGAATGGCTTTCCCTTCTTATCCATGCTTTTCATTACAAATGGACTCTAAAAGGAAATTATGGCTATTTGGTCTCTTGTTACAAATATATGTTCTAAAGAAATAGTGCAAAGTATAATGACTTCTCAAGCTGCATTTCATATAGTGAATAGTTACCATGTGTCTGTTATATCTTAAAGCATTATAGATACTTAAATGATATAAAATTACTAACTTCAATTTTGCCTGTGAGGGTGAATAACCTGCTAACCCTGGTCATTTTTGAAACCACCAAAGCTCTCCAGACATCACTGCTTGTGGTCTTCACACATTATGAACTTCAAATATCTTTGGTAATGGACTGTATCTTACTCTCTGTCACCACTTCAGTGTGTCATTCTTACTATTACCTACTTGTAAAGTTATTTAATCCCATTTCCATCAAATTACTCCTATCTATATTTATCTTGCAGGCGTCAGCTCATTTGTCACCTCTCTGTATCCATGACTTGACTATAATATCCAGCAGGGCAGGGACCATGGCTGCATTCACTCATAGTGTGATTCTTGTCACCTAACGCAAAGCCTGGAATATAATTGATCATTGTTGAATTACCAGTGAACTACATACTTACTTAATTCTCTTATGCTTAAATTTTCTTAAATTACATTTAACTTTTTATCTTTTTATGAGGAAAGCTTTGGTTTTCTGTTCCCCTAGACTTGATTTAATTTGCAAAGAAAGGCTTTGTCACTAGCTAAACTAAACATGACTACCTTTTATTCTACCTGATTGTTTCCCATGATTTTCTCTCCTGAAACTGGATAGATGTTCAAATTAAAATTGGTTCAATTCTTGGTAAACATTTAGCAAAACTACTTTTTAGTGTATTATGCTGTATGATGAAGCCACTATATCTACTTGTAAATGTGTTTAACATTTTGAGTAGGGGAGACTGGAGTACTTTAGAAATTGTAGGCATCATTTCCTTTTTTGAAGGATGACTTTTTCAAAGTGTGCTGACTTCTTACTAGACATTTGGGCCATCGATATTCTTGCTTATTGATAATAAAAACAGAGGGGCGCTTGGGTGGCTCAGTTGGTTGAACGTCCGACTTCGGCTCAGGTCATGATCTCGCAGTCGGTGAGTTCGAGCCCCGCGTCGGGCTCTGTGCTGACAGCTCAGAGCCTGGAGCCTGTTTCAGATTCTGTGTCTCCCTCTCTCTCTGCCCCTCCCCCGCTCATGCTCTGTCTCTTTCTGTCAAAAATATATAAACACTAAAAAAATTAAAAAACAAAAACAAAACAGCGTAAGTTGTATGTGAGAAAATGATTTCAATAATAACAGGCACAATATCTGATCTGTCAGGTTGTATTTTCTCAAGCATCGAATTAAATCATGAAAAGTAATGATGCCTTTTGTTCAGATCCTTGAGAATGTTGGTCAGAATCCTATTAGATTCTGGATCTAATGGATCAGTCAATATTCCTTAAAATTGACATATTACTTATTTTGCTCCTTTAATTTTAGTTTTTAATGTTTATTCATTTTTGAGAGACAGAGAGAGAGCACAAGCAGGGGAGGGGCAGAGAGAGAGGGAGACACAGCATCCGAAGCAGGCTCCAGGCTTTGAGCTGTCAGCACAGAGCCCGACATGGGGCTCGAACTCATGGACCATGAGATCATGACCTGAGACTAGGTCGGACATTCAACCAACTGAGCCACCCAGGTGTCTCAGTTTTGCTCCTTTAAATTTAAACTGTGGCAACATTTCAACATAGTTAAAAATATGACTTTCTATATACAACATATTTTTAAGAACATTTAAAATCTAGTATTAATTTAAAGGTGGTTTGCTTAGCTACCTACACCACTTCGAATTAGTTTCAATTATTTTTTTCATTAAGATTGTTAGAAAAAGCAACATATTATCTGCTGATAGTATAATAGTTTACATGTATTAATTTATAATATAACCAATATGTTCTCAGTTTCCATTTGTACTATATATATGTATGTATGATATATATGAATGTATACATTATATATACAATATATAGTATGTATACAGTATATATACATACACGCACACACACAGGCACATATAATATATCCAGTAAGACCTCACTATCAAAGTTTAGTATAACAGTACGCATATATACTCTATCTTCATTCTCTGTCATAGGGGCTTTGTAAAATTTTATACCTTGTAATTTTTAGGGTTTTATCTGTGTTATTTAAAGAAATTCATATATATATATATGTATACACATATATATGTACATATATATACACACAATGCTAATTACTTCATAATTATTAGCATTCTAATTAGTGTTGCAAACATATTTTGATTATTTCTGGTGATAGTATAACAGGTCATTTTTTTTGATAATGCTACCAGTCATTATCAACTACATTAACATCGCTCACAAAATATATGCACTAACAGTGTGTTGAAAGACATGTGCCCTTATTAGGTCCATGAGCTAAGCAGTGTTTGGCACTATATTTTAGAACAGTCTGGTATTTTAAAAATTTCAACACCTAAGAATTCACCTATATCTTAAGTAACAGTGTTAAGCAGCTTATTATTTTACTTTTGTCTTTCAAATACCAGGTTTCTTCAGCAGCGGTTAAAAAAGGCTGTGCCCTATAACCGAATGAAGCTTATGATTGTGGGAAATACTGGGAGTGGTAAAACCACCTTATTGCAGCAACTAACGAAAAGCAAGAAATCAGATCCTGGGGTGCAAAGCGCCACAGTTGGTATAGATGTGAAGGACTGGCCTATCCAAATAAGAGGCAAAGGGAAGAAAGACCTCATTCTAAATGTGTGGGATTTTGCAGGTATTTCTTTAACTAGAATATTTTATTCACATTTATCTTTTACTTAGGACAGGGATTTAAAAGCCGAGATTTTGTTCCAATACTGCAACGAGACCTGGTGGATTCTACAGAATTATTCCAAAGCCATTTACTTCTAATTTTACCCTTGCCACCAGGGTGAATTCCATGGAGGGAAATGTTAGGAACCAATAGGAGCCAGCTAAAACTTAAATACTTGGTTTGGTAGCTGACATATATGCTGAAGCTTGTCAATCCCTAGTAAAAACCCAGTATAGTCTTCTAAACATGGTCTGTTGGCTGTTTTCCTCTCTCTCTCTTTGTATGATAAATAGTGATATTATCACCTAAAACAATGGCTCCAATCTTTATTTAGGTCGTGAGGAATTCTACAGCACTCATCCTCACTTCATGACCCAGCGGGCCCTCTACCTGGCTGTCTATGACCTCAGCAAAGGGCAGGCTGAAGTCGATGCCATGAAGCCTTGGCTCTTCAATATAAAGGTCGTCTGTTCTAATCGTTTGAAAATAGAAAGTAACATTTATTTTAATCGTTTGAAAATAGAAAATAACATTTATTTTTGTATGTGTAAGGTAATTTATTTTGGACAAACAGTTCTTCAAACAGTCTCCTCAGTTTTTAAAAATGAAGTTGGAAGCACTGAAATTTGGGGGCACCTGGCTGTCTCTGTTGGTTAAGCATCTGACTCTTGATTTCAGCTCAATGCTTGGGATTCTCTCTCTGCCCCTCCTCTGCTCATACTCTCTTTCTCTGTCTCCTCTCTCTCAAAATAAGTAAGAAAACATTAAACAAATTTAAAACTAGGAAGCACTAAAATTTTGAGTTGGGGACTTTTTAGTGTAATTAGGCTGTGACATGAAAATAGTGTGTTCCATATTGATGAATGTTAAAGATACTTAAAACCCTTTTAAGCTATAAAAATTGAAAATATATACATTATATATATATATATATATATATACACACATATAATGGATATATATATATATACACACACACATATATAATGGATATATATATATATATAATGTTTTTGATCATTTTATTTCCTTTTTAAAAAATTTTTAGTGTTTATTTTTGAGAGAGAGAGAGAGAGAGAGATTGACAGAGACAGAGAGAGAGAGAAAGTGAGGGAGGGACAGAGAGAGAGGGAGACACAGCATCCAAAGCAGGCGCCAGGCTCTGAGTGGTTAGCACAGAGCCCAATGCGCGGCTCAGACTCCCAAGCCGTGAGATCATGACGTGACCCAAAGCTGGATGCTTAACCAGCTGAGCCACCCAGGCACCCCAATCACTTTATTTCTTAAATGAAGGACAAACCCCCTAATTTAAAATAAACTACACTAAACAAAAGCAATCCATGAATCATTAGCTATGCCCTCATTGGCGATTTAGTAGGAAGTCCTTCAGATCTTACACTTTTAAATGGCACCCTATTAATATGCTCTTATATTTGGAATCTCTTTTTGTAATTTTTCCATTTTGTCCCTTGCTGTCTTGCTGTTAGCTATTCCTTGATGTAGTACTGGTTCTTAGTATTGAAATAAAGTAGGAGTGATGCTCTTTGAATGAAGCTTCAGTGGGCTCTTCTGTGAGTCAACTTAAAAAGGTTTGTGTGAGGACATTTTAGCAGATATTTTGGCTGCATACAAGCTCACTTTGTAATTTTGGTAATTTTTTTTTAACTTCCTTGTATTGGTCAGAATTAGCCCAAGTGAATAGTGGCAGTGATACTTTAGTGCCTTCTTTTCCTGTTCATGTAGACTACAAATTGGATGAGTTTAAAATGAATTCAGGAGATTGACTTTACAGATAAGGAGGAGAAAATATAAACCATATTATGTCACTTTGGTACGGTCTTGCGTTTATTAAATGCTTATTTGGTTTAGAAGTCCAAAGTACACTTAGAGAATAACCCATTTTAAGGCATAAAAGAAAAGAAAAACAGACCACTAGTCTTATACAGGCCACCTGAAAAAATGATAAAAATTGGAATAAGAAGGGGCATAAAAATGACTTCAAAATTTTGTTAAGGTTACATTTTTTCCCCCTAGGTTTAAGGAAGGAAAGACAGTTGACATTTTCTTCTTCTTGACGTGTTTGAGTTTTTCATTTCCTTTCAACTAAATTTCATAAAAACTGAATGTGAATAGAACTGTAAGCAGTCTTGATTTTAAAACAAACACAAGAGTATTTTGTATCATTTCCTGTAGGCCCGTGCTTCTTCTTCCCCTGTGATTCTTGTTGGCACACATTTGGATGTTTCCGATGAAAAGCAGCGCAAAGCCTGCATAAGTAAAATCACCAAGGAACTGCTGAACAAGCGAGGGTTTCCTGCAATAAGAGATTACCACTTTGTGAATGCCACAGAGGAATCTGATGCTTTGGCAAAGCTTCGGAAAACCATCATAAATGAGAGTCTTAATTTCAAGGTAACGTGGTTAATACCTATTGTGGGCTGGTGGGTAAATATAATTTATTAACTCTCATGCTACGCAACTGCTTAGAAATGTCAGAAGTCTTGAGAAAAGAACAACTATCTTAAAATTGTGGTTTTTTTCATAGTTGTTAGCATTATTAAAGCGCTTTCAGTTTTAAAATTACTTATGCCATATCTCATTTCAAATGCATAGAAATGAGAATAAACATCATTAGAGGATCCTGAAGGACAAACACTAAGAATGTCTGGGAGACTGAGAGAATGTTTCTGAGAGAATCTGAGAACGTTTCTGATGCCCTTTTTCTCACTTTTTGTCGTGGTGATTCAAAGAATATACATGAATATTGGGATCTTGGGATCATCTTCCCTCTGTTGTTCTTTGTTGTTTCACTTGCTCTTCTCTTTCAGAGTTCCTGTTCTAGGTGCATTTTGATCTATGTGCTGTTCCTTTTGTCTCTTGTCACTGTGACAATACCCATTCCACCCTTTTATCTCCCCCTCAGTGTTGTGAGATGGCCTTTGATGTGGTTGCCGAGGTCATGAATTTGATTTTCAACAATGCCTAAACAATTTTTAGTACATATAAACTGGGTTTTCCATTTTAGAAATTATGTTTTGATTTCCAAAGTTCTGGTAAGCCAAATGTAATTCACAGGGTTCATAAAGCACAAATAAGTTGGTTATCCAGGAGAAACGTTATTTTTAATACTTGCAGGAAAAAGAAATCTTTCCTGAGTTCTGCAGATACTGTGGTATAAAATGCACTGAAAATTCCTCAAATAGTTCAATGTGACAAACACAATGGTGAATTTCATTGTTAGTCCCTGGTGGTTTCGTTCATTAGCACTAATGATCAAGGCCATGGCTTATAACTAGGGTCCTGTGTAGACTGGGCATTCCCAGCATAATTAATAGTGTCCTACTACATTCTCAAAAGCATTCCAATTTGGATGATAAATTACACAGTCACCCTGGTTGTAATGTGTTGGCCAGTTAGCTTAGTTCTGTTCCATTTTCACAGATTATGCTCCTATCTAAAACCTAATGAGCCATTTATAAATGTGTTGGTCTTTGTGATGCCCAGGGGGAGAATTTGCATGTTTGTATCTTTCAACACATTTGTCACCATCACTAAAAGGTTTTACTAATGGTGGGTCAGTAGTGGCATCTTATGTAAGAAGAATGATACGTTATTTATTTGCAAATTTTCCTACTCTCTAATTGGACATAGGATTAGAAAGTATTGTGACTTGTAAGAAACAAATACACAAAATTCAGACATCCAATTAAATGTTCTTTTTATGCAGGCGGTTTCCTTCTGAGACTGTACCTATACATACAGAACTTTGTTTTTACTTATTATGTTTTAATAGTTCCTATTTTCATCATTTATGTTGGACCATATATCATATTTTTAAAAAGACTTCTTCAAGAATGAGTTTGTTTTGAAAAAGCCTGAATTTAGTTGCAACAAATAGATAAAGTATGGATAGTTTAGTTGAAGTATGGATAAACTGGTTAGTTCAGCTGGCTGGACTAGTACTGCTTTAGTGTAAAGCAATTTATCACTGTCCATCAACAAGACCTGTTTTCCTCCTGAGCTTATGACTGATCACTGAGGCTGATACAAGGAGGTAAAAGAAATGCTTTGAGAAATGGCCATATATTGCTATGGATGCATATTGTTGATGGCTGCACCATTCTGTCATTTTGGTTTGAAAATCCATTTGATTGCTTTGTAGAATTCTGGCTTTTTCAGGATCACCCAGAATCAATGAGCCTGCCAGAACTAGAATATTCTTTCCTCCTTGAGATGCTTCAACTTGTATTCAAATAGCAGCTTTGAATTTACTGGAGATCACTTTTTGCCCTCTCACTTGTTTTTCATTTTCTCCTTCTCTCTTGGCTCTTCTCTAATCTTTCCCTGTCTTGCCCTTATTAACACGTGCCTTTGCAGACTCTAAAATAAATTTTTTTTATTGGCTGTTGGGGACCTCATAATCAAGCTAAAAGGAGAAGTAGGACAAAACAGAGTTCATTGCCAACATTGCCTCTTTCAAACTTGTCCAGCCCATTAGCAGTGGGTTCTTTTGCTGGCCCTGTAACTCAGCCATAAAAAGTTCATCCCTTTGCTGTGTAATTTGCTTTCTGTGAGAACCCGTTTACTTCCATATGTAGGTTTTCTTTCTTGAGTTAGAACACAAACTTCAATATGAATTTCTATTTTATCTTAATTTACGAATGATGAGGAAGGTGAATATGAAAAGTGAAGATTAGTGAAATTGTATTTAATTTACTAGGAGGGCATTGGATACAGGAAAACAATGTTCTGAATGACTGGAGGTGAATATGTAAGTAATAGTATGACTGTTTAAATAAAGCCCCTTAAAGTTCTAGTTAGGAGTAGAAAAAGAGCAAGTTAAATTTGCATGTGTGTGTGATAAAACCCAATTTCTGTTCATAATAAGTTTAAGAAATTAAGTAGAAATTCTCAGGTAAAAAGAATATAGAAGAATATATACGTGGGTTGAGAAATGGGGAGAGTTTGCCACCTGGTGGTTTTCAGAGGCATTTTAGTTACTGTTGTTTCAGTGGCATTTCTATTTAAAATTAGATTTTCCTGGAAAAAAGAAAAAATTGGAAAAGATGTTTTATCATAGAAACTATCATCTTAAAGCTATTCTTTAAAAGTTGTTATTTTGTATATGTAAGTAAGTAGACAATGATTATATTGTAAATGTAACAGACCAAAAATCATCCTCTCATGTCAAAATTGTTGGCGTGTAGATGGTTTATTATTTTCCCAAATTTAAAATTCCATGAAAAAGCATTTCTTGGGTGAGGAGATTTCGTGTCTCCTCCTGGGGAGACATGGAATATACACATATCAGGTACATTTTGCAAATAACAAGCACAAAATTTAATGTTTTACTTTGGGGCATGGATATTTTCATCTAATAAATAAGGCCCCAAAGCTCTTGTAATACTTCCTGACTTATTATGGTAGCATATCTACTGCATATATGTTTGATGTCTTAGAAAATAAAAAATCCTTTCTTTATGATTAGTGATTTATCCTGGAGTATATCATGGATTTTTTTGGGTAGTTAGATAAATATTTCCATACTATTTTGTTTGATAGTTACTTCTAAATTGGCTTCTGTGTTTATATTTTTTCTTATTTTAATATCATTTTATTTATCCTTCACAGCTTATATAGTTTTACATCACACTTGAATAATATATCACTTTCTGAACAACTATTAGCACTGAATTTACCAACCACCTTCAGGCAGATGAATAAAATGGATTTTTACAGCTTGTCATTTGTAATTACACAGATCCGAGATCAGCCTGTCGTTGGGCAGCTGATTCCAGACTGCTATGTAGAACTTGAGAAAATCATTTTATCGGAACGTAAAAATGTGCCAATTGAATTTCCTGTAATCGACCGGAAACGATTATTACAACTCGTAAAAGAAAATCAGCTACAGTTGGATGAAAATGAGCTTCCTCATGCGGTTCACTTCCTAAATGAATCAGGTTAGTATGTTTGTTACATATTTTTTCAAAACTCCACTGTAGTCATTGTAAAAATGTATCTGAACCTTGTATAGAATTTGCATTCAAAATTTAACAGAATATCTACAAAATTCTTTGACCACTGACTTTTTCCTTTTGAAAGGTCATCATGTGCAATGACATTGAATCATATGTCATGCCATAGGAAAAAAACATTTAGGAAACCATCTAAGGGCAGTGGTGGGAAAAGTATCTGAGTAGGAGTTAAAACATGTGGGTTCTAGAAATTGACTTAACTATTGAGGAGCTTTGGGACCCCAAGCACAAGCCATATCCTTTCATGGTATCAATTGAATTTACTGTGTGTGGAACTTATTTATATACTCTAAAGGGTAAGTATTATTGGGATGGTCTAACTGGGCACTTAGAGAATCAGTGGTTACCTGAGACAATAAACCTATTGAATGGCAGATCTTGCCTGTTGCATCACTCATTGTCAGCATGGTCTCACAGATAAAGATGCTTATAGTGGCTTCTGTGCTATTTGTGTACTTGATCAGTATAACCCTGCTAAAAACGTGTGAGTTAATTTGTATTACTAGGGTAAGTGACTACAGCTGCTTTTAATCCCTAGATTCTGTTGTATGAAAAATTACCTTCACATGGATTATAATCTGTTCCTTTCCCTCCATTATTCTTAAACTAGTAGCTTTCTGCAATATCCTATGTTTCTTACCTATATTAGAAAATAAGATGGCTTGTAGAATATGTTTAGAAAGCCAAAACGTTTTGTGAATTTTTGATTATTGGTAAATATATGAAAGACAGTGCATGCAGTTATCTCAAACATGCTTATATATGATCATTTTATGTAGTTCCAAAAATACTTTCTAATACTTGGACTTTAGGGATTGGAAACTGGGATGCTCAGGTTCTACCTCAGCTCTTCCGCCAACAGTGGTGACGTTTCCTCATCTGTAAAATGAGGAGGTTGGACTAGATTCTCTCCAAAGTCCCTTGATATTTGTATCTTCTGGATTCCATGTTTCACTGTTTGATTTTTACTACAGGGGTCCTTCTTCATTTTCAAGACCCAGCGCTGCAGTTAAGTGACTTATATTTTGTGGAACCCAAGTGGCTTTGTAAAGTCATGGCACAGGTTGGTATTTTGTATTTTTGTGGCATAAGGGCAATGACTGAAGAGAGGAACAAGTGACACCCAGAGAACTGAGCATTATAGAGTTTGTATTCAGTTAAAGTAGAAAATCCTATAAATGTAGACTACTGTAGAGCAGTTCATGTAGAAGACTGCATAAAGAAGAGCTTCATGGAAGAAGGGAAAATGTATGAGAGTTCACTTGAATGTCTTTGTTTCCAACTTGTAAACAGATGTTGTACCACTCTGTTCCACAGTGCTTTTCTAGATCCTTATGACCCTTTAGTTTGGTTATTGATATAGTCAGTTGAATGGAAGCTTTGTGAAAATCCTTGGGACAAATATACATAAGAAAATTGAGTCTATGGATGTAAAACCTTTAACTGGACAACATGGAGAGGAGTTTTGACTCTTGAGTGGATTATAAGTTGTAAACATTTATTGTTTTGAAAACTTTGGATGGTGGTGGTTATGGCTGTTTTTTCTCCATTTATATTTCATATGGAAAGATTTTTTCTTCTGCCAGTGATAATTACCAATGAGATTATCTTAATTAGTTAGCATAACCCATCTCTACAGGTTTGCCACAGAAAGCCATTCAATCAGAATGCACTAGCTCAGAGTTTCTCAGTGTCGGCAATATTGACATTTTGGGCCAGATAATTATTTGTTGTGCATTATAGGATGATAGCAGCATCTTTAGTCTCTACCCTCTAGGTGCCAGTAGTACTGACCCAATATGACAAGCATAAATGTGTCCAGAGATCGCCAAACATCGGTGGGGGTGCAGAATCACCCTGGTTGAGAACAGCTGCATCTAGCTTAATCATGAACTGAAGAGAGCTTGGGGAGGCCGTCTCCAGCACATGTATTCACTGGCAACTATTTTGAGTGTGGGCATAATTTAGAGTTTTGCATGTGACTCCCTGAGACCCTAAAATGATTCTGTCTGTTTACATTAGAATCATCTCTTCTAATTAAACCATAATAGTCATTAAATTCCCTCAGATAATTTTGAATGATAGTTCCTAAATTTTATCTAAAGAAAAAAAAGGCAGGTAGTTTGAAGAGGGAATTCATTTTGGCCTAAATCCTACATCATGGACCTTGAGAGCGTATTGAAATGTATTGCAGTTGGCAATTGTAATGTGACAGTAATACGAATTTTGGTAGATATTTTTTAAGTAAATTTTCATCCCTCTGAACATATGCCCTGGAAAGTGTGTTTCCACTCATCTGCTAAATGAGAATGGAGCTGGTAACATTGACTGGTCCAGAGCACAAGCTCTGTAGTCAGCATGACCCGTGTTCAAATCTCTTCTATATCCATCCCAACACTGTGACATTTCTTAATATTTTAAGCCTTTGTTTCTTCACTTGTAAAATAAGGATAATAACAATATTATCTTCTACATTGCTTCCCTAATTCAGTGTAAGTGAGAAGTAACTTAGCTAATCTTATGTTTGACCTATTTAGTAATTTAAGGATATTATTTTAGGTAATAAAATTTTTTTTCAAAATTGTAAAGATGTATCCATGTAGTTTTAGAATGTGTGTCAGGTATGGGGCTAAATAAAACATATGTGTAGGTGGGTGCCAAGGGAGTTTTTAAAATTTTTTTTATTTTTTAAATGTTTATTTTTGAGAGAGAGAGAGACAGAGCATGAGCAGGGGAGGGGCAGAGAAAGAGGGAGACACAGAATCTGAAGCAGGCTTCAGGCTTTGAGCTGTCAGCACAGAGCCTGACATGGGGCTGGAACTCACGAGCCATGAGATCATGACCTGAGCCGAAGTTGGATGCTTAAACTACTGGGCCACCCAGGAGCCCCAGATATAGCAAAGGGAGTTTTAAATATACCCTGAAGATTTTATTGTCCTGTGTGCCACACTATATCAGAAAATGACTAAACTCTATATAGTCAAGGAAAGGCTAAAGTTGCCCCCAAAATGATGTGTTTCCCTGTGAATTGGGAATATTTAAAGTTGTACAGATGTGGGTAGTATTAGGGTGTGCGTATCTTCTTCAGTAGAATAAAGAAGTGATTTGTTTCAGAATCACCATCTTCTAACAAAAGCAGCCTTCCACTATTACCACAATAAAATCCCTGAAGATTCATGGAGTGATTAAGTTGAAACTCTTATCAGCATAGTTTTACTATAAACATGATAATTTCAGTGAAAATTAAGTCAATAGTTTGAACAGTCCAAAGTTATATTGAGAGATAGATCTAAAGAGTCAGTATGATATTAACTTGAATTTTTTAATAATTTTATAAGTACTATATTTTTATTTATGCTGATATATTAAAATATAATGTCATTTTCACGAACACTTGAAGAGAATGAAAGCTATAAATAATCAAATGAAAACAAGAATGACTTATCTGATACCCATCAACAAAAATAAATAGGGGTATTCACCTCCGTGAATCATCAAAGGAAGGGCAGAAATCATTTCATGGTGCAAAAGCTCTAATGAGCCTCCTACCCTCTCTGTGACCCAGACTATTAGGTCACTAAACTTATTAAAGACATTTCCATCACTGCACAGAGAAGTTTACAAAACTCATTTAAATGTATGATAAAAGAAATATGAAATACACTTATTGAGTTAATCAGGTGGAACATTAAAAAGCTTGCATGGCAATTTAATCTTGATAAAAACTTGCGTGAGGAATCTGGAAAATTCTCTTTTTTGCATAAGCACATAAGTTAGCATTATAAGTTACTAGGCTGAAGGAATATTAGGTCTTTGAAAGGTGATAAAATTAAGGCAGTGTTTTAGTTTTTTATTGCTATGAAACAAGATACCCCAAAACTAGAGTAAACAAGTAAACTTCAGGTAAAACATCAACACTTTATTGTTTCTCACTTTTCTGTGGATTGACTGTGCTCAGCTGGGTGGTTCTGCTCCACATGGCATTGGCAAGGGTCATTCACTTGGCTTCCTTCATTGAGCAAGGCTGGAAAGTCTAAAAATGCCACACTCACATTTTTGGTATGTTGGTCTTCCTCTGTGTGGCCCCTCATATGACCAGTACTCACAAAGTTTAGGCCCAGAACTGGTAAAGTATCAGTTCTGCTACTGGTGACCAGAGTAACCACAAAGCCCGTCCAGATCCAAGAGGAGGAGAATGAATGGATTTAATTTCTCAAAGGATTGAACACCATGCATGTAGAAGATGAGAAGATATTGATGTGTCTATGTTTGTAAACTATCTACTACAAACAGTGGCAGCACACCATAGATCTACTAAAAAATCAAGCACAAACCACCTATTTTAAAATCAATGTGTCTAAATAAAATAAATTAGAATAGTATACAATAATGGCTAACATACAAGGGGTTAGTTATGTGCTAATTTAAACATTTTCTCTTGGAATTCTCAGAACAGCTATTTTAATGGTACTATACTAGTCCCCATTTTGAAGATGAAGAAATTGATGGACAGAGAGGTTAAATAATTTATCCAAAGTTACATATTCAGGAAGAAGTATTAGGATTTCAAACCAAGTAGTTTGACTCCAGTGTCTAAAAAACTAACCCCAGGATAAAATGCTCCAAACTTCATTCTACCCGAATTTACTCATCCAACAATATTGACTTGACAACTACAATGTTCCTGATATTGTTCTGCAGGGAACAAGTTTCCTGCATTCATGAAGCTGACATTCAAGTTGAAGGAAACAACCAACAACTAAACTCTTACAGTGTCAGATGGTAGAGTGCTGTAAAGAAATATAAAATATGGTTAGGGATAGAGAGTGAGTTGTGAGACAAGGAAACTTTAAGAATGCCAGAACAGGGGCGCGTGGGTGGCTCAGTCGGTTAAGTGCCAACTGCAATGTATTCTTTAATGACCCATTATATATTGTGATTAGACACCATTATGTTCAGTCAGTCATGCATTCATTGATTCAATAAACATTATATGTACCAAATAGAGAAATAGAGATGAGTGAGACAAGTCCCTGGGCCTAAGGATTTTGCAATCTAGTGTTTCACCCAACTGCATGATAATGTTCATAATGTTTGCTCCTATTTAAGTAGCCCTTGAACGTTGCAGATCTACCAAAGAAATTAAGCACAAGCCTCTTTTAAAAATTAGTTTGGCTAAATGAAATGTGATTTCATTTCATTCATCAAGGAATATGTGGATAGTAATGGCTGACATATGAGGGCATACTATATGCTAAAAATTGTCATATGCACTTTGCATGCCTTTCGTATGTTACCTTATTTCAGTGTTATGGCAATCTAAGAAGCAGTCACTGTTATTATCTCATTTAAATTGTGGCTTAAGGAAGTTATATACCTTTCTCAAGGTAACAGAGATGGTAGTAGAGCCTGGATATGACCTGGGTTCTTCTGAATTTCTACTTTTAACTCATGATGATAATCAAAGCTCAAAGTATGATCTCTACACTAGAGTCATCTGAGTTTCTTGTTAAACAGATTCTCAAGCTTTATCCCAGACCTATTTCCGACTGAGTGGAGTCCAGCAAAATTCTGTAGTTGCTTTGTTTGAGGACCACAAAACTGTACTATACTGCCTCTCTTCCCATTGATAGAAACCATTTCCTATTATATAAACGTAAAGTAACATTTCTGTGGCAAACCTGTAGTGAGAACAGTCTGGAAGATAATTTCCCTATGAATGTATCATTGATGAGGCTATAATAAGGATGAGGGGTGTTGGATTGATCTGTTAATTGGATCTAGGAAAGCTTAGGATTCATTGATTTCAGAGGATATCTATAACATCTGATCTGAATTCACTCCCTTAATTTAATAAATTTTCTGTGGAGGAGTGGTTGTCCCACTGGGCTTCTAGTAAAGAAATGAGGTCCCATGTTGTACTTGACAATGTTAAAATTGTTCTGATCATTTTCACTGAGCAAAGCGACACAAAATGCTTTAAATTCAGAACTTTTCAGAAAATAAATTGGAGTGATTATTTACAAGTTTAAATCTTTCAGATTTTGACAGTGAAAGTGGAAGGCTATCCAAAACATCCTAAGGGAATCATTTCACGCAGAGATGTGGAAAAATTTCTTTCAAAGAAAAAGAGGTTTCCAAAGAACTACATGTCACAGTACTTTAAACTCCTAGAAAAATTCCAGATTGCCCTGCCAATAGGAGAAGAATATTTGCTGGTTCCAAGCAGGTAAACCTAAACTTAAAATTTCAATTACCTTGTGGAAATTCACCATCTGTTATATATTTTAACTGTCAAAATAACTTTTGTTTATGATAAATGTACTAATTTTATTTTGCTTCGGGTGTACACATTCTACTGAAGTATAAAATTTACTTTTAATGAAAACACTGCATTTGACATTTTAAAGATACAGTGAAACTTGTTTTATGTATATAATTAGTTTGGTTTACCACTGCTTAAATTACTTAAAGGTAAATAGTGATTATTCTGTGTGTGTTCATGTGTGTTCTTACATAGCATTGAGAGATTTATATTAGACAGGTTCTGGGAAGATACTGAGTTTTCACCAGAAGAATTTATGGCAATGATGGGGCGCCTGGGTGGCGCAGTCGGTTAAGCGTCCGACTTCAGCCAGGTCACGATCTCGCGGTCCGTGAGTTCGAGCCCCGCGTCAGGCTCTGGGCTGATGGCTCGGAGCCTGGAGCCTGTTTCCGATTCTGTGTCTTCCTCTCTCTCTGCCCCTCCCCTGTTCATGCTCTGTCTCTCTCTGTCCCAAAAATAAAATAAAAAATAAACGTTGAAAAAAAAAATTTTATGGCAATGAATTTTCAGTGGGAGCGGCAACACAGTGGAGGCCTTGGTTCTAACCTTTTATTATAGAAGGCTGCTTTATATGTTATTAGTAGGAAATGTTATAAGGTATGTGATACTGAAAAGTGTAAATTGTATTGATTGCTACATGATATCCAATTCCAAAAATACATATATACTTTTTTTCTAGGACTTGCATTTTTTAAGTTTTATATAATCGCTTCAAACTTGTCTCTGCATGACTAATTGTAATAATTTATTTATTAGTTTAAAGAGGATTACTGAAAAAATTTCACGCATCTGAGCATGCATTTGAATTGATTAAATAGCCATTGAATTTTTTGAAGAAGAAAGGACATGTAGCAAAAGAACATTATAAAAAAGTGCAATAAGCTAGAATATTTATTTTTCAACTCATTGATTCTCAAGTTATAAAGCACTTTGGTTAACATGGTTGGGTGTATTATGAAGCTGTATAATGTTGATGTCCTTTTCTCTTTAGTTTGTCTGACCACAGGCCTGTGATAGAGCTCCCTCATTGTGAGAACTCTGAAATTATCATTCGACTATATGAAATGCCTTATTTTCCAATGGGATTTTGGTCAAGGTTAATCAATCGATTACTTGAAATTTCACCTTACATGCTTTCAGGAAGAGGTATGTATTTAATGAAGACTTAATATTTGAGAAACAGGGGGAAAGCATATTAAAATTAATATGTCATTTTCAGAGTTTATTTATTTGTAAGGCCACTGAAAATCAGAAAAGAAGCTCAAAAGACTTCAGAGTAGATAAAGACAGATAGGCTCATATAAGTTCATGTGGTTTGTCAAAAAGGAAATTTTTCAGGTCCTCACTCAAAGCCTATTTGTTTTTATTTTAGACACATTTATAACAAGTATGAATGTCTTGCTTTCCAAGCCCAAGTAGACCATGAGCAACAATTTTAGAAAGTGAGATTACTAGGAGTCATGGCATATAAACACACACACACACACACACACACACACACACACACACATACAAATGAACAAAATAAAACTAGAAATGACTGTCACTGCAAAGCCAGGGAGTTTTATTTAACAAGGTAACAGGTTGTGGCCATTCAGACCATTCGGTGTAGAAACAATAATAGTTCTGCTGCACCATCCCTGAGGGATTTACAAAAAAAAAAAAAAAAAAAAAAAAAAAGGGAATAAAAATGAGTGTTTATAATGCTAGTGCTTCCTTCTAGAAGAAAGAGAGATCTTAGTGCTCCACAGGGAAAAATGCCATTTTGGGGGGTTAAAAATCAGCTTTATGGAGGTACTACTATATTCTGAAATAAGCCTTATCTTGCTTGCAACTGATCAGTATATAAGTAGTTACATTGCATTGAAATGAAACATTCAGGAAGCTTTTATTGTAGCCTGGCCAACAACCTCCTTTTAAAAGTTGTAAGAATTTACTTATGATTCTTTATCTTCTATTAATATACATATTACACTACTTAACATCATGAACCTGAAATCCCTCTTAGGTTACCTACTGGGCATTTTGTTTATTTCATTGCAAAATTAAGGATAAAATACTTAATTTCATGTATAATAGATACAGATGAGGACTTGTGTCATTAATGATTCCAATACTTTGTTTCAAACAAATATAACTCTATTAGTCAAATGTGGTATGTGCAGTGATTTTTCTGCCCCTTTAATTTATGGAATAGTTGATGATTAATAGATTCATTTGGGTCCATTTAAACTTCTTTCAGAACGAGCACTTCGCCCAAACAGAATGTATTGGCGACAAGGCATCTACTTGAATTGGTCTCCTGAAGCTTATTGTCTGGTAGGATCTGAAGTTTTAGACCATCACCCAGAAAGTTTCTTAAAAATTACAGTTCCTTCGTGTAGAAAAGGTAAGGAAATTAATTCAACTTTGAATTGTACCACTAAAGAAATCTAAACTTTTCTTTTTATACTTACAGATCCTCTTTTCTAGCTTTGCAACATGACGAGGTTCGGGTAGGGTGTTAATGAGATCTTTTTTGGATTATGTAGGCTGTATTCTTTTGGGCCAAGTTGTGGACCACATCGATTCTCTCATGGAAGAATGGTTTCCTGGATTACTGGAAATTGATATCTGTGGTGAAGGAGAAACTCTGTTGAAGAAATGGGCATTATATAGTTTTAATGATGGTGAAGAACATCAGAAAATCTTGCTTGATGACTTGATGAAGAAAGCAGAAGAAGGTAGTGTTGATACAATTTCAAATGTTTTTAAGTGATCCTTTTAGTATTTGTGGAATTTTGTAATGAATGTAAAAATAATTCTTACCTCTAAGGTATGAGTTAGAGGATACTGCATTCAATTACGGAGATAGTGGAGAAAGGTGGATTGTATTTGTTACCAAAAAGACCTTTGTGTTCTAGATTCAGAAGATTTTTGGTTTGAGAGTTTGAATACTGGCTCATTGAGCAAAATAATCTCATCTGTGAAATGGGAATACTAAAACCTACCTTATAGAATTGTTAATGAGGATTAAAATAGATGATGCATGCTTCCATAATTTGGCTATTGTAAATAATGCTGCAGTAAACATGGGTGTGCATATATCTTTTCAAAACAGTGTTTTTATTTTCTTTGGGTAAATATCAATAGAATCACATGGTAATTCTATTTTTAACTTTTTGAGGAACCTCCATACTGTTGTCCTCAGTGGCTGCACCAATTGGTATTCCTACCAACATCACTTGAGGGTTCCTTTAATTTCACATCCCTGCCAACACTTGGTATTTCTTGTTTTTGATTGTAGTCATTCTGACAGGTGTAAGGTGATAACTCATTGTGGTTTTGATTTGCATTTCCCTGATGATTAGTGATGTTGAGCAACCCAAGTGTCCATCTATAGATGTTTTTGTAAAGAAGATGTGGTGCGCGTGCGCACACACACACACACACACACAGGAATATTACTCAGCCATAAAAAGAATGAAATCTTGCCATTTGCAACAACATGGATGAACCTAGAGAGTATAATGCTAAGTGAAATAAGTCAGACAGAGAGAGACAAATACCATATGGTTTCACTCATATGTGGAACTTAAAAAATAGAACAAATGAACAAACAAAGAAAAAAAAGGAGACACAAAAACCCCAGATGCTTACATACAGAGAACAAACCGGTGGTTCCCAGAAGGCAGGTGGGTTGCGGGATGGGTGAAATAGGTAAAGGGAATTAAGAGTACACTTATCATGATGAGCACTGAGAAATGTCAAGAATTTTTGAATCATTATATTATATGCCTGAGACTAATATAACACTTTATATTAATTATACTTGCATAAAAAATAAAATAGATGATACATAGAAATAACTTACAACTTGTTAACCATATAATAAGTGCCCCCATGAAGGTGGTTAAGAGAATAGATTATTTCCTAATCTATGTCAGATAGTCTAAGGCAATTCTGAACTCTAGTTTCTAATGAGTGAACCTAGGAAGAGTTTTTAACATTCCAGGTAGGTAGGTATTAATTAAACCTTTAAAACTTTCTCAAAGTTTCTAGAGAAAAATAGGATTGGTAAGATAACCTAAGAGAGTGATTAGAAATCGTAGGAAATGTGATTATTTTTGTAAGTCAAAAGCACACATTTACGTTCATCCTTCAAAGTCTGCTTGTAATAAATGTTTTATGTACTTCTCAGGAGACCTTCTAGTCAATCCGGAGCAACCAAGGCTCACCATTCCTATATCTCAAATTGCTCCTGACTTAATTTTGGCTGACCTGCCTAGAAATATTATGTTGAATAATGATGAATTGGAATTTGAGCAAGCTCCAGAATTCCTCTTAGGTAACTGTTTTTGTTGGTTTGAGAATAAAAACTAGGATATAATTTTTCCTTATAATCTAGAATATATTCAAATATAATTATATTATCATAGTTTTTAGTGTCTTCATATATTTGTTATAATGGAATGATATAATGTTATCATTATAATGATATAATGTTATCATTATAGTGATATAATGATTAATGTTATAATTGGAATGATATATTTTAAAGTAACGTGTCACATAAAGAATTTGATTTGCACACATTCTAATAGACTAGGTTCGAGATAAGAATGGGGCTACAATAAAAGCACACATTTGTGAAATATATCCTTGCATTTGCTTTAAGTGCCAGAAATGGGGGAGGGAGATAAGGAGATTTTCAGCTGTGGAATGCAGTCATTTTTCAGTCTCAGACAGAATAAGTAAAGGAAGAACACCTCTAGGTACTCATAGTAGCAGTTTTGTACCTTAGGATGACAGGCATGAATTCTCATAAAAATATTCATAAAACAATTTGGGATTAAAAATTCAGAAGCATTAATTTGGTGACATACTCAAGTTCTAAGCCTTCTTGAGAGTCATTGGGAACTGGGAAGGGCACTGATTTAATGTAAACTATTTGAGGACAATTCTGGCTTTACTTTGTGGAATATTAGTTGTTGTCTGTGTATACACTTCATTTTAATAAAATTTCCACAGAGAATGCCTGAAATTTGTCAATACATTAAAACTATTAACAGAATGTCTAAAGTTTGGGACATGACATGTAAAGGTAAATAAACTGCTTGGTACCTTTATTCTTTACATAGAGAATTTTAGAATGAATGTTTTGGAACTCTGGAAATGAATATATTAGTAGTAGTGGGTTAACACCAAATGCTGAATAGTCAATGCCAAATCCTAGATCTTAACCAACACCAGACTTGACCTGTGATTCAAAGGGTGCAGGTAAATACCACACATACATACCCTTTCTCTGAAGGAGTCTCAAGCCATCAGACAAAGCTCCCCAAAATATATTTTATTAGTGCATTAAGATGAGTTTCATATATAGGACCCTTTGCACAGCATATGTAGAAATGCTCACAAAGTTCGTTTTGAAGCACCTGTGGGATTTTTTTTTTCAGTTTTATTGATATAATTGACATACAGCACTGTGGAAGTTTAAGGTATACAGCAAATGATTTGACTTTACATATATCATGAAATGACTACCACAATGAATTTAGTTAGAATTGGTCATCCCATTTAGATGCAAAATAAAAGAAAAAGAAACAAATATATTTTTTTGTTATTTGTGTTGAGGTCTCATAGATGAACTAACTCTCTTATCAACTTTCAACATGTTGTCATGCTGGACATTCCATCCCCAGTATTTTTTTATCTTATAACTGGAAGTTTGTACCTTTTGACCACCTTCAAAAGCACCTGTGTTCTGTATTTCATTAATTACACAGCAAGTAAAGTGCTTATATAAGTACTCCTCATTCTCTAGTCTCATGCCCCATAGACCCATAAATTTCACGTTCATTCACAATCTAGATCAGGGTTTCTCAAACTCTGCACTGTTGCCATTTTAGACTGAATAATTCTTTGTTATGGGGGCAGTCCTGTGCATTGTAGAATGTTTAGTAGCATCTTCAGCCTGTACCTACTAGATGTTAATGGTATCTCCTCACCGCCCCCTCCCCAGGTGTGACAATCAAAAATATCTCTAGACATTGAAAAACATAGGGGGTAGGGGTAGGGGAGCAACATCACCCTAGTTGAGAATCACTGATGTAAATAAATGAGATATATCCTTCCAAAAACATTTTATGGGGCACCTGAGTGACTCACTTAAGCATCCCACTTTGGCTCAGGTCATGATCTCACAGTTTGTGAGGTTGAGCCCCACTTTGGGCTCTGTGCTGACAGCATGGAGCCTCTGCCTCGATCCTCTGTGTCCCTCTCTCGCTGCCCTTCCCTCGCATGCTCTTGTGCTCTCTCTCAAAAATAAACATTAAAAAATATTAAAAAAATAAAAACATTTTATAATCAGAGACTCCCCATTCATTATTTGTAGTATGCTAGGGTAATATGATAGAGGTCATTCATTTTCATTTTCCTTGTAGGATGGGAGTGAATTTCAAGCCTTCAGTTGACATTTTCCTTCTGACATAGCAGTTCCTGTATGACACCTCTTAATAGATTTATGTATATTAATAGACTTGTTTTATGAATATATTTTTAATGTGCATTGTTTCTGAACATATAATATATGCTTACATATACTTATCATAGAGATTAAAATACACAATTAATACAAATACAAAAATATTTAAAAAATATAAAATATCTAAGCTTCCCATAGATGCATAATTTCACCACTTAGACATAAGAGGTCTCAACATGGTTCTATTTCTTTGTAGATTTTTCTGAGTTCATTCACTTATGTCGATCAAGTGCTTATATTTCAAAGCACTGTATGAGAACCACAAATATTGTACAAAGGCTATACTGTATGTCAGTGAAGAGTAATAGCCCATGGAGCTGATCATGGTTGATTTCTCAGGCCTTGCTATCTCAGTATGTATTGTACTTTATAGACTTGATAAACACTACAGAGTTGAGATGATGGAGCAACGGAGCTCTTTAAGTAACTGCATAACAAGGGCATGGAAGCCTGAAGATACCAAGCATGATGAGGAGATTTTGGCTCTTTCAGTTTTCCAGGACAGTTGTCCTCAACCCTGGCTGGTTGGTCATTACTATCACCTAGGGAATTAAAAGAAAATCCTAATGACCAGTAACTCCTGTGATTAATTAGGTCAGAATCTTTGAGGGTGGACTCAGACATTGGTATTTTTAGAAGCTCCTCAGGTATCTCCTGCAGCCCAGACCCAGAGCACTACTGGGCTGGAGCCTAGGGAATGAGCAGTAGGGCAGGAAGAGAGCCTCAGGGGAAATTCGGAGCTACAGGTTGGATATGTGCCTGATTTGGGATGTTATTAGGCAGACAGCATAGAATAATTTGGTTTTGAACAAAAAAGTGTCACAAAGTGTAATTATAGGGAGATTGATTTTGCAGGTGAGGTAGACTGAGTTGGAGGTAATGAACTCAGGATGCCTCCATGGTCTAGGCAGAAAGAACCAAGGGAGTGGAAATGGAAAGGGGGCACGGGGCAAAGAGCTAAGATGATTTTTCGGTTTTGAGTCCATAATGACCACAAAAAAATTTTTTTTAAAATAAGATATGTGAAATGGAATGAAAACTAGTTTGGAGACAAGATAATGAATGTGGCTTGTGATGGAGCATGGTTGAGATTTGGAAGGGCATGCCAGTGGTCTCCAATGCAAAGTTGTAAATGTAGGATAGAGCTCAGAAGTGGCTTGTGGCTGTAAGTTAAGATGTGGAAACACTCAATGTATCGGAATTGATGGAGTTAGGGAGTCGGTGACATAATTGCGTGGGGAGTGTGTAGATGGAAGACGAGAAGGTTGAAACACAATCTTCAGGTGCATTGTAGTTCACACAGTAGCAGAAGGAAGAGGAAGCATCAAAGGAGACTTGATTCAATGAAACACGAGTCAGATTTCTCTTCATGTATAAAACATATATTATCACAACCAAAATAATTTATCTAGCTTTTCTGCTTGGACAGATTAACATAAGTGCTTTGTACTTTTCTTTTCAAAAGGTGATGGCAGTTTTGGATCTGTTTATCGAGCAGCCTATGAAGGAGAAGAAGTGGCTGTGAAGATTTTCAATAAACATACATCACTTAGATTGTTAAGACAAGTAAGAAATCCAATATTACTACATTAAATCAGACATGTTAACCTCCTGGAACTCTGGTTTTGCATGTGTTTATGAAAATGCAAAATGATCACATTTCCCCCCAAAGTCTACCTGAGTTTAGTTATGAAATCCCACTTTTGTCCCTCTTTATGGAGTAAAAAAAAAAGAGATTGTTTTGTTTCTCCTGTTGAAAAACAAAGACAAGACAGTATTCTGAGAATTTTTGTCCCAGGCTTCACAGTTACCTCCCCCAAGTACAGAAGAAAAGAAGGTACCTCTTTTGAGGTCCTGTGTTTCAAAGGAACCAAATCCGATACGCATTTAAAAATCTCTCTTGGCTTCACTTATATCACATGTTCTTTTTTCCATAAGCACTTATGTCCAGGATAGTGCTTTGCACCGATGGACTTAGGCCTGTGTTACTCAATCAGTCTCTATGGTAACGTGAATGCTATTACTTAGAATATTCTCACCTTTTCCCGAGGCTGGGGTTAGAGTCAGTTCTTCCTAAGTTCATGGGCTACTGGGGTGAGGATTGAATGCCTCAGCAAAAATCAAAGTACCCTTAGGAGGAAAGAAAAGTGAGTGGATATTGGATGCAAAGCAAACGGTGGTCATTCCAGTACCCTGTCTGGTTTTGAGTACCAATGAGGATTTACTCTGTTTTCTGAGTCTTTCCTGACACTAGGAATGAGAGAGAGAGAGGGTAAGAAGAGTGGTAAAATCCAATTCAAACTCTGTAATCTTATGCCAGAACTCAACTATGTTTTTGAATCTATTCATTCTTACTTAAAGAAAATAATTTGTGCCGAAATCTAAAACTAAATGACATGTGCAAACTAAAAAAAACAAAACAAAACCAGTTACAATACATTAATTATGGATTATGAAAATAATTCCATGTCTGTGTAAAATATCCTGGAGTAATTTTATTAGTAATACTAAAAGCTACACTGTGGCTTTACAAAGAAGTTAATAAACATTTTATATATAGAAGCAAGTCTATGAACCAAATCTGGGCACAGTCTCTTTCAATCTGTAGGCAATTGGTTGTATAAATTGATTTTTCAGCCTTGGTCATTAGTCTTCAATGTATGTTCCAAATTTTACTCAGTGTGCTCAGGGAACCCTGTTGGAAATCAAAACATTAAGAATGTATACAGGACTGAGTAGTGTGTAGGCAGCTAGGGGAACCAAGGAAATAATAGAAGAAATAGTAAGAGTAGAGCGTACATAATGTGCTTCTTTAAAAAAAAAAAGAAAGAAAGAAAAGGAAAGCACTGCAGTGTTCAGGGCCACATTCTGAGGGTCATTCTACCAGTGGTCATGAACTGGGGCTGATCTATTACAGTCTCCTGCTCCTTTCTCTTTGAAATCAGTGAGCTGCTTTTCTAGGATGGAAAATTTGGATTCAGCTTCTGTCTGTGCCTATGAAAGAAAATGGACCTAACTTGACTGGTTCTCATCAGTTTTAACCAACTGGGATAATCAGACAGAGGCAAAAAAAAAAAAAAAAAAAAAAAAAAAAAAAAGGTTTTTATCCACTGAGGAAATATGATTGCAGTCTGAAGCTTTTGTTCTTGGAAAATCCCCGCTCAGGGTATTCAGCCTTTCTTCTTCAGCTTGCAGAATTCTCCACACTCCACTTTCCTGACAAATGCAGTTGGCACTGATACTCCCCATCTTTGAAGCTGGTTTTTAAGAAGCAGAGGTTCTGCAGACAGAAATCACAGTTTATAACATGAATCAATTTAATATCACATGAACTATAAATTTCAACTAAATCAGGCCTTCAGAGTAAAGTGAAATATGCAGAATAAAGTATATATGGAATTCACAAACCACATATAAAGGAGATTGTAAAGTCTCACAGGATGTGGTCTAGGGAGAGGATTACATCAGAATGGAGACCTCTCTGTTCAAGCTAAAATGGTATCTTTGACTTTTTGGAGAGAGATTCTTGCAGCTGGGGATTGCTTTAGCGAGGGTGGTTCAAGGCAGGTTACTCTGAGAAAGTAAGAGTATTTGAGCTAAGATCAGAATGATGAGAAGCCTTCAGAAGGGTGAGGGGGTTTCAGAGCATAGAGACCAGCAGGGGCAAAGGCCCAGTGGCTGGAATGAAGGAGCTGGGCATGTGCAGTGAATTGAATGAACACCAGTGTGGCAGAAGGGTGCCGCATGAAGAGGAGAAGACACAGAAGGAGATGGGTTTTGAGAGATGGGCCGGGACCAGATCAGGTCAGGCCATGGAGGCTGTGTGAGTACACAGGGTTTTAATTCAAAAGTAACTGAAAGTTATTAGAGAAGTTTCAAGAGGAGTGCTACCATGTATTCCCATGGGCTTAGATACCCTCAGTAAGCTTTTCTAGTCATTAAACCAGAAATGATAGGCAGGTGGTACTTCACATGCCCATTGCAGTTGATTAGTAGCAGCTGCTCAGAATCCTGGCCTGAGAAGGACTCTGTGGCTAACTAGGATTCATTAGATAAGATTGACGTGACCTGATTGTGTGACCACAGCAGGGGTACTGACCCTGCATTAAATGTTCTGAAAAACGCAAAGCAATAAGGAAAGATAGAACTTAACATTTTCATTCGGAATACGTTTTTAAAACCAGTCATTTATTCCTGAATATGTGGAAGATACAAAAAAGATTAAAGAAGAAATGGAACATTTGCTATAATCCAGTTACCCAGAGAAAACCACAAAGTGTTGAGACACTTAAGGAAGGAGGTACTGGGGCTATAGTACTCTTAAATGGTTTTTTCCCTTTGTAGGAGCTGGTGGTCCTTTGCCACCTGCACCACCCCAGCTTAATATCTTTGCTGGCAGCTGGGATTCGTCCTCGCATGTTGGTGATGGAGTTAGCCTCCAAGGGTTCACTGGACCGCTTGCTTCAGCAGGACAAAGCCAGTCTCACCAGAACCCTACAGCACAGGATTGCACTCCATGTGGCTGATGGCTTGAGGTAATTAATTAGGTCATGTGGTTTTCTACTCTGCGTGTGACAAGAGTGAGCCTCAACTTCCTCCCAGGGCTTGGAGAATAGCACTTTCCAGTAATATCATGTCCCAGTAACATTTCACAAACAACTTGAGGGAAAAAACTACCATTTCCCTGAACAGATTTTGTAATTCCATAAAATAAGAGTAGGAAGACCATGCAGAACGTCATAGTTAGTTGAGTAGAATTTGGGGGGCACCTGGGTGGCTCAGTCGGTGAAGCGTCCAATTCTTGATTTTGGCTCAGGTCATATCTCATGGTTCGTGGGTTCGGGCCCCGCATCGGACTCTACGCTGACAGTGCAGAGCCTGCTTGGAATTCTTTCTCTGCCCCTCCTCCACTTGCACTTTCTTTTTTTCTCAAAATAAATAAAATTAAATTAAAAAAAAAAAAAAGAATTTGGGCCCAGGAAACCTGTTCCAGAGCTCATATTCTTAGAACTGTAGTGACCTCCTTGCCCTATAAAAATACAGGTTAAATTTCAAAGTGCCAAGGAAAGTGTCAGGTATCATGGACAATTCTAATAAGGAAAGATTGGTCCATATTTCTGAAGGGGACTGGAGTGATTTTCTGTGTCCAAGGCATACCCAATCCTGCAGCCAGCTGGTACCACGACAGAGTGCTGGGGAGGCAACACCAAAGAGCAGAAGGGCCACGGTCTTGGGAGACAGAGGGACTAGGAGAAGTCATGGCTCCACACACATACCTGTGATTTTATACCTCCAAAACTCATCTGTCAGAGTCTGTAAACTGTGACTAATACAGTGCGTGACATTTCAAGGACTTTGTGATAATTGGAGACATCCCAGATTAAAGTCTGGATTTCCTTCTCCACCACTGTCCCCGTCTCCAGTCACACACTTATTTCACCTTGGAGTCGTCCTTCCTTCCTTCCTCTCTCTCACATTCCACACCTAATCCTTCAGCAAATACTTTCTGAAATACTTTCAGCAGTGCCATCAAAACCTATCTTCATGAAGCTACTCCTCACAGCCTCTCTGCCGACCCGCAGTGTCTGAGCCGCCGTCATGGCTCCTTGTCTAACCAGCCCACTTGCTCTCACCTTTGCCCCGTATTCCTCTTCACATGGCAGTGGCCACGGGGCTTTTCTATGTGGAAGTTGGCTCAAGTCTTTGTCCTGTTATCAACCCTCTCCTATCTCACTCTTCAGTCACTGTGCTCAGCCACTTGCTTCTCTGAAGTTTCTCGGATGTGCCAGGGGCTTTATACCAGTTCTTCTCTGGACCAGGAGAGCCTGCCCCCCAGATATCCTCTTGGCTCTCTTCTCATTTCTTTCAGGTCTCCTCTCAGAGGGGATGTCCCTGTCCACCTTACGTCTCTCTGGCACCTGTAGCACTGATCACTGCCTGCTGTTCTTTATATTTTCATTTAAAGAGTTTGTTCATTATCTGTCTCTGCTGCTGGAAATCTAAGGGCCGTGATAGGACTTGCCATCTTGTTCACCTTCATATCCCTGGCACCTGGAATGGTGAACCCCCAGTAAATATGTGTAGGCGAGAGATGGAGATAGGAGAGAGGGAAGAATACAGTACCTGGCACATACAACCACACAGTGAATACAAATTTCTTTCCCTTCCTTCCCTTCTGAAATACGGTGACTATTCCTCTCAGGCAGTGTCCAGAAATGTGAATGGAATAGATGGCAAGGAACACAAAGAAACACTGCTCACAAACAAATAAGACCAAACCAGGAAGATACAACTTAATAGTGTATAGAGACTATAAAAGACACATAAAATAAATAGGTTTTCCTTTTTGGAAAGACTCCAGAAACTGCCGAAAATCATACAGATTATTAATGAAACAGTATTGCGGAGGTTTGGATTTGGGTTGGTATATCTGCTTTTGAACACCAGGGGGAACCATGTGTTAAATTAATCCAGATAACAGGCAACAACGTCTGGTGTATTTCAGAGCGGGATCAGTCACTTTCCTAAGTCCAGATCTTAGTTTTCCCCTAATTCTTGCACATAATTCCCAGAATGCTTATTTATAAAATGATGAATTTCTATCTTTCATTCACCACCATGTGAAAGACCTCACCTCTAAGGTAGCTTATTCTGGTTCTCTGAGACCTACTTTAACAACTCCTGCAGTTTCTGATGAAGTAAATGAAATCTCAGCATATTTTGCTTTAATTCACCTGATTTCTTCTCAGCCTAATGCCAAGACAGCTTTCTGGATCTTGTGCCTCAAGAAGCTAGTAGATTTCGGTAGCTTTCAGTCTTCTACCAGCACTAAGTATATTTTTAAAAACTGAGCATTAATGTTTGTTTCCTCAAATTTCAGCATAGAACTGTAAATACAGAGGTAGAAAGAGACAATAATGTCACACTCCTCTGGAGTCCCTTAAATGATGGAGCTGTTTAGAAAGATATACGAAACTTTTTTCACATTACATATTCTATCTCTTACAGTATTGCCTACGCTCTTAGCTTTCATTCCTAATTCAGTCTTCTCCCTAGAGCTATTTATCGTAATTCTCAGTTACCTATGAAGATATGGTCACTTGTATTTTCCATAAGTTTCTTTGTTTCATTATTTACAAAATTGAGTTTATTCTCTCTGCTACTTCCTCCCGCCATGAATCTGTTCTTTCCCTTGTGTCTTCCACTTGCTGACGGCAATCCCTGTAGTCACATCTAGGCTACCCCTCTCGTCCCAAAAGTAAGTATCCATTAGGCCACCAGGTCTTTGACTATTTCATATTATCTTTTTCATTTATTTCACATTATCATTTCATTTATCTTTATGCCACTACTGCCGCCTCGGTCCAGTACCTCCAGGGAATTATCAGAATATTTATGCTAAAATAAAAATCTAATTATGCTTGAAATTCCCTGGGAGTTCCAAGTTCTTTGTGAAATACATGCAAACTACTTGGCAGAGCCTCAGAACTCTGTGTTTATGCCTCTTGCCTTTCCACTGCCCTCACTCTACATTCTGATCATTCTGAGGGTCTTGACTTTTCCTGGACATTCATGTCTTTCTTTCATTTGTCATTCCTCTTTTCACACACTTGTCTGCCTAGAGAATTGATTTTCCTGTAGAATTTGCTCACATACGGTCTCCACGATGAAGCTCTGAATAGATGGTCTCTCTGGCACAAGTTTCTTGGGTTGGCTGTATGCAGGGCTTTGTGTTAGGTGCTGGAGAGGAAAAGGCAGACCTTATGTGTATTATCTTATCAAGGTTGAAAACTTGCAGTTTAGTGGGAGAGTCTGCTTTGCTATCTTTAGCTCTCTTTTTCTCTCTCTGGCTTTTCTAGCATTTGGTACCCACTGCAGTTCTGCAATCTTGTTTGATAACCTGTCTCTCCTTCTAGATTGTGACTGCTCAGGAGTGGAGATATAAGGATATAAGAGCTATATAAGATATAAGGATATTATTATATCCCCTAGTGACTGGCCCTCATAGACACCCAATACAGATTTGTTATGTGAATGAATGCATCTCATTTTTTAGACTAATTCTATTTAGGATGAGATAAAGTTTACTTTCAATTATAAAGAAAGGAGTTTCTTAGCAACCCGGATGATAACCACAATTAAAGAATGACTAACTGAGTTTGGACCAGTTTATTTTAATAAAATATTTGACAGTGTTCATTGTCACATAATGCATAAATTACAGCTGAATTATTTTCAGTAAGGCAAGATCTGCACTTGTTAATATATCAAAAGCTATTTTGCTAGTGTATTAGAAGCTATTAAAACTGTACTTTTTAAGATTAAATTCTGTAATTGAACATTTTAACTAACCCAGTTAATCTTTCCCTCCCACAGACATTATTTCAAATTAAGTTTAAGTATTTTTTTAACCTTTGAGAAGTATTCTGAGAGAGTCTATGTTCTATAAATATTCTGAAAGAGGCATGCATTAGGAAGGATTTGGATGCTATTCAATTATGCATGACTTGGCTTTAACTTTTTTCTTCTTAATCTCCCAGCTTTTCTCTTCAACAGGGCAAGGGTAGCTAATGGCCTTTCAGTAAGCCCTTAGTAAATTTTCTCTCGAGTCCATTACTTATTGTTAAGGTCAACTTCATTAGTACGTTTATCTTATTTTTCAGCCAAAAATATGTAGAGCGAAATGAGTAGGCCTAACGTCAAATGTCCTGACTACATCCTGGAAGAGAAAGAAACTTGTGCAGTAGCTGATGCAATTAAATGATACATACACTTCAGGCCATCATGCAATGGAAAGTTTAGAGTATCGCTGCCACTCTGCTCATAATCCCTCTAGCAGTGATTCGTATTAGGTAATGGAGTAAATATTTATTGATACAGTGTGAACCCAAACCAAAAGCTGCCAACAAAGAAAGGAGTTAAATTTACCTCTGTTAAGTTCTGTAAAAAATTGTCCTTTCAAGGTAGGTCATAATTTGCCTGGGAGATCACGTGGAGAGCTATAGCAAATTTGACATCATGGAGCAGGGAAGACTGAGCTGGGGGTGCGGGGGAATCTGAACTTTGTGAATATGTAAGGAAAGGTGGTGATGGAATTACTTTACTTGTTGGAGCACAGGAGTAGCTCTCTTGCTGTGTTGCCAGAATAGACATGACCTGGTTCATATTAAAACTCCATTGTGTTTTTTAATCTTTACCTGCAGTGTCCGACTCTAGCACTTATATTTGATTGGATCAGTCTCTGAAGGAGATGACTTTAACATCATCCGATATCACCAAGACATTGTTTTACTCTGGGTCCAAACTCTGGTTCCAACTTTGGGTCCAAAATGTTCTTTGTTAGCCTTAATTCATAGTAGAATTGGGTTTAAAGTAAATTACATCTTTGGGGCGCCTGGGTGGCGCAGTCGGTTAAGCGTCCGACTTCAGCCAGGTCACGATCTCGCGGTCCGTGAGTTCGAGCCCCGCGTCAGGCTCTGGGCTGATGGCTCGGAGCCTGGAGCCTGTTTCCGATTCTGTGTCTCCCTCTCTCTCTGCCCCTCCCCCGTTCATGCTCTGTCTCTCTCTGTCCCAAAAATAAATAAAAACGTTGAAAAAAAAAATTTAAAGTAAATTACATCTTTGAACAGAATATGATATGGATAGCTAGAAAAGTTTCTTATGTTGATTTGTTATTATTGAAAAAGGTGAAAATACTTTCCCCCAAATTAGGAAACATTTTAGTCAGAGAAAAATAAATATCAAAAGAGAAATGGAATAGAGAGAATTTTAGAAGCTAAGATAAACTTCTATATGGTTTTAACAAAATCAGAACTAGTAAGTAAATGGGAGTTACAGCAAAATACTATCAACTCATATTTAACATATTTACATTTTAAACTAATTAAAATAGTCATATGACCTTTGAGAGAATTCAGAATTCCTTTTCAGTAATTATTAAGCGTATAAAAGAAAACTCACCAAAAACTGGTACTTTGCTTGAACTGGTTGTGCCTTAAAGTTTAAATCACTCACGTATCAGGATTGACCTGTTTTTTTGTTGGTTTGTTGTTTGGTTTTAAAAGCACAAGCTCATTTTGTAATATTTGGCTTGCATGTTTTCATTCCCTTCTATGATATCTCTTTGCTTTGATGGGTCAAACTTAGCACGGAATTTTTGACGCTTTGGATAATAGAGGTAGGTACATATTTAATGCAATCATGACAAAAATTGTAATAATATAATCACATTTTAATGACTCTGCCTGTGTGTTTTCTGGCAGATACCTCCACTCAGCCATGATCATATACCGTGACTTGAAGCCCCACAATGTGCTGCTCTTCACCCTGTACCCCAATGCTGCCATCATCGCAAAGATTGCTGACTATGGGATTGCTCAGTACTGCTGTAGAATGGGGATAAAGACATCAGAGGGCACACCAGGTACGTGACAAGGTTTGCTTGGTAATTCCTTCCTCAGGATGGATAACCAGGGACTTCAGTTGTAAGTTCAGGAGAATCAAGAGAATGCCATGTCTTATCATGTAGTGAACAGATATTTCTTGTGTGAATAACTGTGGCCAGTACATAGTGATTTTAATCATTGTATTCTGTAGGGGAGAAATGATCTACTGATATAATTTGCCATGGGGGAAAGTAGATAATGTTTGATGTCAAATTATATTTTTAAAAGTTGGATTTTTAAAACATTTTGATACTCCAGAGGTGGTGAAAAGGAACAGCAACATTTCAATCTAGGTACTGTTCACATTTACCTTTAGGAGACAAACTAAATTCAGATTCCCAAACCATTTCTTGTAACTCTGAAACCCAAAGAACTTGGAAAACCCAGAGAATTTTTTTATAACTGATTTAGTGGCAAAATCTGACCCCAACTACTTGATGCTTAATACAGTCTTTATTTCTCACACGTATTCTCAGTGTGAATATGTGTATGTTTCATGGCAGAAAAGAGCACATTTGAGTACAGGGTGCTGGCCCCAATCTTAATGAGTTTATGGAATTATATGCATTATTATTAACTTTCTTAAATATGAAAAAGTATGAGTTTCTGAATACTTCTGGCTCTAAGAGTTTCAGATAGGGACTTAGGGCCTAGGGTTTTCAGTTGTACTGTTTTTGATACAGGCATACTTTTTTCTTTCTTTCTTTCTTTCTTTCTTTCTTTCTTTCTTTCTTTCTTTCTTTCTTGGTAGATTGGTACAGGAGTTTAAACCTTTAAATCCTGCACTTCAGTTTTCTTTCTTCAAAATTTGTTAGTTGTTAATACTTCAATACCTAAAAACAGCTTCTGTCTTTGGCCCTATATAGCAAGATGAGTCATGGTTACTATGTAAAGTGAAACGTACCCATTCTGGATGCCATTATACCTATTATCTCCAAAAATCAAAGACATCATTTTCTTGCCTTAGATTTGAATGTTGCTTTTTAGGATCATCCACAGCCCCTGTTTTTCATGCCTGTTCTAATAATCCTATTACTTCTGTTACCTGACTTTCTATCAGTGAAAATCCACTTTCTGTGTTCTTGTGTTTGCATGGGCTTAATGTTTAGACGTGTTCTTTCACATTACTTTCTACTCCATGGAATCCTGTTCCTTTCTCAACTCCCATTCTCTTTCTTCTAGTCTCTGATTCATCAAAGTCTCAGGTTCTGTTTAGTAAGAAATAGTCATAGGACAGGTGCTCTGTACAGACATCTTGTGTTTTGGCTTTTAGTTTGAGTGGGAATAGAAGATTGAGGGGTTGACTTATGTTTGAGGGAACAGCTCCATTTTCAGAGAATTTTGTATTGTTTATTATTTGTAAATAAAGTTACAGGTGACTTTACATCATCTTGATGATTGTAGCTCAGTTAAAACAGATTCCTAAAATGGAAGATAATAGGGGATGTCTGAAAGTAGACAAAAATACTAGTTTGTTCTTTAACCATCCCCCTTCCCTCCTACCCCCCCCCCACCTTATGTACTTAGATGAGCAGATGGCCCCAGCTTCTGATACCTGGTTTTATTTTTGCTTCAAATATCTATCCTCCCTTTTGTTTTTCATACCTATGTATTGAAAGTAGAGTGTGCCCTCCTATAAACCTTTCAAAGTACATATGGCTGCATGTGTCACTGGGTTTAATAATAATAAAATAATATTATCTCTTGAGCACCTGCTGTGTACCAGGCTCAGTGCCAAGTACGTTAGACACATGATATCTTAGCCTCATGCCAAGGCTGAAAGTTAGCTTTTATCTTCTCATCTGTAAAATGAGGAAGCTGAGGCTCAGAGCAAGATTCTGTACTTGTAGGAAGTCACGCAGTAAGTGGTCAAGATAAGAACTCAATCTAAGTGAGAAATGAATCCAGAGCTATTTGGCTTTAAATCCTAAATCTCTCTCCTCGATTACATGCAACTCTAACACGTACTTAAAGAGGCTTAAATACTTCATCTTAGTTACTAAAAAATCAAAATAAAGCAAAATGATGGGGCCATCAGGAACAGCAGACATTGTCAAGTATAGTTTTGGAAGAAGAATCGTGGGGGATGGAATTCCATAGGCCTTACATATTCCTGCCTAGAAAATGTGGGCACAGGATGAGGGGTCTTCTCTTAGGAGATCTGTTCATTACTCTTGTGTGACATGAAAATGGGCCAAGCCATTCACCTGGGGCCTGCAGTTTGTTCCCCCTCCAACTCCTAATCCGGTAATGGTGTTCATGGAGTAGAAATCCTATTGTTGAAACCTTGTTCATCTTCTTGGACAGTTGTTCTGTATGGTCCCTGGTGACTATGACCTGGAACTCAAACCTGCCACCTCCCTCAGTGGGCTGGGCTCAGTTCAACTCTGTTCAGACTCATGGCTTCCTGGTTTTGGTCAAAATTTGCCTAAAGTTCAATATCCAACTACTTTTTCACAACAAGCCAGATACTTGTTACTGATCCTTTTAATCTGCTATATCAATGTGTCACAACATACACATGGAGAAAGATCATGACAGAAAAACCTAAAGCCTGATCCCTTCTCTTCTGTCCTCTTTTCCCCCGGGCTGCTTAATACGTTGTAAGCATTTTTTTCTTGCTATATCCCAGACCTTCTCTTTAACATTACTGAATTCATTATTGTTAGAGAACTTCTGATGGTCTCAGCCCAAAACTTGACCTCAAATTTTAAATAACAGTAACCGTCACCACTGCTAACCACCATCACCAGACTTTTCCTTCCCCAAAGCAATTATGTTTGAGCAGAAAATCATCCCCTTTCATATGATTTCAGTTATCTCCTGTCTTTTCTTTTTAATGGTTTTTTCCTCTTAATGTTGTAACTTTTAACTTGGAAGCTTCTAGAGAAACAAAAGACCATGTATTTGTTAAACGTGTGTGTGTGTGTGTGTGTGTGTGTGTGTGTGTGTGTGTGTGTGTTTATACTACCCTTACTGTGGTGCATTCACTCTGTAGTACGCATGTGAGTGTGGGTTCATTACTGTTGTTTCAGAGAAGATGGGAATGGGAGCAGACCTTTTGTGGTATGAACAGTGTGCTGCCTTGTGCTTAGACTTTTCTGTGGGTTGATTATCTCATTTAATCCTTTTGACTGTCTGACATAGGTCCTATTACTATTCCTGGTTTACAGATAAGGAAACTGAAGCCTAGGAACCATTAGAAATGTCTACAGGGTCATACAAGAAGCAAATGCATGCCACCCAGGCGCACAGCCCATGCCAGGTAGTGCCAGAGTTGGAATGCAAGTTAGAAACAATTCAGTTATTGGCAAGGACTGACACAGTGTCTGTTTACATTGTGAAAGGTAAATATGGGATGGATACTTTCAACTGTAAATAACTTGGAGAGCATCAACTTTAACTCAGTTAAATAGATGTATTTATATCATATCCTGTCTTGAGTGCCAGTCAATTCTGGGTCCTGTGACAGTTGCATTGTTGACTGAGGTGGATGGCTGAATGATGGCTTCAACCGTGCCAGCATCCATGGAAATACAGTAGTCTTTGGGCAAATAACAATGTTATTCTCTGGCTATACACTATTATCTGAGAGAGATTATGAAACATGCTCTACTCATACTTCTCTGAAAGTAAAAAAGGAAAGAAAACATGTTTCTCTGCATGATGTGATATATAGTCAGACCTAACTTATAAATTTCTTAGATGTTTGATCTATGGATCTTTACCTTATTTCCTCATTGCATTTGTTAAAATGCAGGCTTATCTGAAAAAATGTCTAAAAATTGTCTAAAAATGGTGTTTAGACAATGAATTACATTTTCCCAATTATTTTGATACTGTAATTGTTATGATAATTCCCCAGGGAAAATTTTCTTTAATCTTTACTCATTTATTCAGGCATCTGGCAATAATTTATTGAACGGTTTCCAAATACCAAACTGGTGCAACTGCTTCATAGCTGTGTGGTGCTGATCAAGGTTTACTTTTGGGGGCTCAGTTTTCACTTAAGAAAATTGTGATGAGAAAAAGTAATGCCTACCTTATAGGGTTGTATTAAGGGTGAAATGAAATAATCCACACAACTAGCATACAACAGGGCTTGGCATATTGTAGTTGCTCTATGTCAGCAATTGCTCTAGTAGTGAATTTGGGGGAATGTGCGTGAATAAATGTGAATTTTACCCTCCAGGAGGCACACATTTTGCCATGACAAATAGGATTACACAAACCAGTAATCATATTTTGTCAGTTTCAGTAGGCAATCAATGTATAGTGATAAGAGCACAAAGGAACAAGTAATTAACTGAGCTGTAAGTTGTCAGGACTTCCTTCATAGAGGAGGGGATTCTGGAATTATATCTTAAGGATAAGCAGGAAGTTTGAGAAAATAAAACAAAAAAATAATAAAAAAGCAGGAGTAGGCATTCCAGGCAAAAGGTACTAAGGTATAATATGACTTGTTTTATTCAGATAACTGCACAAGAAATTCTTATGGTCTAAGTAATAGATGGAGTATGGGGGGTTATTTAGTTGAGTGTTTTTCAATTGTGGCTGTGTACTGATGACATGTAGAGCTTAAAGAATGTATCTCCTGGGGTTGTATCATTTACAATTCTATTTTAGTAAGCATGGAGTGGAACTCTCAATCTGGCCACAGCCTAGAAGCTCCTAGAGAATTTTCAAATATATGGATCTCAGGACCTCATTGCCAGGGATTCTGATTTAAGTTCTGTGAAGTCTGGGATGGAGCCCAGATATTGATATTATTAAATATCTCTAGGTAATTCCAATGTGCATTTAAGTTCAAGAGCCACTGGTCTAGAATGAGGGTCAAGAACATCTTCAGTGTTTCGAGCACGCAAATATTTCTGATATACAGCCCAGTATGACACTTTTCTAGCTCATGAAGGGCCTTTTAAATCATGCCAAATAATAGCATCTTTCAGTTTGGGGAAGTCATTGAAAAATATTCTTATTTGTTAGCGAAAGGTTTGCATCTCGGCATCATGCCAGCATGAATCGATGATAAAATGGGCAACTGAAATTTTGGTACTGTCTCACAGTGGGGGGAAATGTTATTTATAGAAAAACTTTTAACAAGATGATAAGTATTTGCTCTAGATTTTGAAAGTATGCGCCTATGATAGAAACAAAAATTTAAGAGAGTAAATAAATATGAATGGAGTTTGGACTTATATCCAAATTTTTAAAAAGTAATGTCAGCTACCTTCAATTAATCTTTCTCTATGGTGCACATTCTAGGCACCATAGTGGATTCTGGAGATGCACAGATAGATATGACTTTGTGAACTATTTGGCTGTCTGGAATCTGTTAAACACTGGCTGTGAAGTCAGACTGAGTTGGAATTCTTGCTCTACCCCTTACTAGCTGAGACCAGAGAAATTACCTTTTTTCCTTGGTTAAACAATAGTAACTAATAACAGTATCTATTTTAAGGGATTGCTGTGAAAATTAAATTCATATGAAGAAATTCATAAAAAGTGTTTGGTACAATGCCTGGCACATTCTACCTGCCTTTGCTTTCCCCGACTTTCTGCTCTTTCTTCTCAACTTAGAGGGCACCAGGCTCTGATTTTGTTTCCCTTCCCTGTGCTGTGGGCTGGAAACTCTCTGCAGGGCCATCAGAGGACTCATCTTGTTGGTTCGCTGTCTCTCAGGGATCACTCTCCTGTGCTCCTAGTGTCCAGTGTTTCATATATCTTGTCTGGTTATTTCATTGTTTTATGTACAATGGTAAATCTAGCCCCTCTTGTTCCATCTTAGCTAGAGGTAAAAGTGACACATGCTTAAATAAAAGACTTATTTGGACAGCCTGACTTAACAAATGCACATTTAGGATGTCAGTTAGTACTTGACATTTCTAGTCTTTGAGGGCCATTGATGCTAAACAGGGTATTCCTTCAGTGTGGTGATATGGTCCATGAGCATCAGAGGTCATTCATAATATTAGACCATAGATCATGTGGCAGTATGGTCCCTTTGTGAAGATGCAGGAGATGTTCCTATTTCTAACCTTTCTCAATGGCAGGTGATAGTAGAAGTGTTCATTTTCTTCCCAAATTAAATTCAGTGGTGAATAAATTGCATAGCCTGAAAGTTCATTCTTCCTGTTACTACTATGGTGACAAGCATAGTTAAATGTAAAGTGAAAACTTTGGAAGTACTTGCAGCTGCTGTTCCAGGGGACGCCTCGGTGATAAGGTACATGTAGAATGCATGGCTTAGACTGATAATCAAACATCATGTTGGCAGCTTAGGTCCTAACACTCTCAGTCCCCTTCCTCCCAGTCATTTTGGTTTTGAGGTGAAGGACTCCATGATGAGGCATCTCAGGCCAAGTCATTTTATTTTTTTTTAAACTTTATTTATTTATTCTGACAGAGAGCATGAGAGGGGCAGAGGGAGAGAGGGAGAGAGAGAGAGAAAATCCTAAACAGGCTCCACATTGTCAGTCTAGAGCCCTTTGCGGGGCTCAAACTCACAAACCACAAGATCACGACCTGAGCAGAAACCAAGAGTCTGACACTTAACTGACTGAGACATCTAGGCGCCCCAGGCCAAGTCACTTTAAAGTAATATTTGATTTACAAAACATAAGGGCACGAGGTGAAAGCAGAAAATGCTATTAAGGAGGTCAAAATACGTGTTTCTAATAAATTAGCAGACATAATTCTTACCACTCTCATAAGATAGAGATATATCTGTATCTAGATTCGATTGTGCTTAAGTTTTTAATAGCTGTATTGTAAATTCTGCTTTAGTTTTCTTTTTCTAATTAATATTTCATGGACATCTTTCTGTGTCAAACATCAGTTTTAGCAGTCACGTCGCATTTCATTGCTAGTATGCACAGTATTTACTTACTTAACCACATCTTGATGTATATTTAAATTTTTTTCTGACTTTTTGATATATTGACAGTGCTTTAATTGGCATAATTGTAAATTTAAGTTGTCCATTTATAAGAAATAATTTTTTAAAGTTTATTTATTTTGAGACAGAGTGATTACATGCAAGCTGGGGAGAGTCAGAGAGAGAGAGAGGAAGAGAGAATCCCAAGCAGGATGTGTACCATCAGCATGGAGCCAACATGGGGCTCTGTCCCACAAACTGAGAGATCATGACCCGAGCCAAAATCAAGGGTTGGCCGTTTAACCAACTGAGCCACCCAGGTGCCCCTGTCCATTTATGAAACTAATTTTTTAAAATTAAATTCCTAGGCATGGTATTGCTGGTGTGCATATTTTGAATTTTGAAACATTAATCGCCTCCTAGAAAAGTTAGTAAATTAAAATTCCCTTCATACTCAAATTAGAGCTCTCATTTCCCATTTGGAGTTTGTTACTCCTTTTAATCTTCATAAAATTCATAATCAAAAATGAAAATGTTTTATGTTTTTGTTATGTTTAATGTTTTTATTTTTAAAGTATTTATTTGCTTATTTTTCATTTGAGGCTAAGTAATCTTTATTATATAGGACCTATTTTTCCTTTCACATTCTGTATGATTTTGTGTCTTTATTCATTCGTCGATGTCCTTACCATTCATCAATCTGCTTTTAGTCGTGTGTACTCTTTGCCTCTCTTATATTGCAGGTATTTTCAAGTGTAGGGTTTTTCCTTCAACCTTGTTTATGGCATATGCCAATGTAGGGTTTGAATCTTTGAGGTACAGAACTTTTGTTTCTTTTACCTTTTGGATTCTGATTTTCCTGATATGTTTCATCGGTGCTACACCAAGAACAGGGATGATGGGGGTGGTCTGTCCCACTGTAGGCAGTTGTTTATTACTTTTAAATTCTCTAAAGATACTGTGAATTCATCAGGTGAATTTCAAGCAGCATTTAGAAGTGCCTTATATTGTAATTGAGGTATCTCCTGAATATATAAATAAGGATTATGTTCTCCCAGTGGGAATTGTGTCAATGAAGATATTTATTTTGAAAGGAATAAGATAAGAAGGTTAAAATCATTTCCGTGTTGAAGTCAATATTTCTTTCCATATCCTCGCAATTATCTTTCTTAGCATCCCCTGACTCACTAAGAAAAAAAATTCTAACCCTCTGTGCAGCTTTAACATCTGTGGATTGATGCCTAGAGGGCTAAAAACTGTTGCAACAGGATGTGCCTTGGATGAGAATGTAGATTAAGTGACCCTTGAGTTTTTCTACTCTAAGGTCCCATGATTCCAAATCCTAATGTTTCTAACAGCAAATTTACCAAGAGACAAAATATAGTGAGTGTTTTAATAGTCTTTGAATGGTACCTTGCTATAATAGATACCCCAAAAATGTGTTGAATGAATAATAAATAATTGGATGAGATTTATTTTAACCTCTAAAATCCCTTTCACATTCTAGAAAGGTAAGCATAAATATTCTTAATGAACTAGCTAATGTGTGAGCAGCTCATTTAAGTACTCTTGAATTTACCATTCATTATCTTTGTGGCCTTAGGAAAACACATAACATTTTTATGTTATTTGTAAAATGGAAAGTCCTCATCTGCCCACCACAGGTGATTTTTGTGCATAGCTAATGAAATACTTAGGAAATTATCTGTAAGGTGCTATAGGAATATGAATTGGGTATTCATATTTTACATTATGCTTACATGATGTCACAGGTATAGTTTATTAGGGATCTTTTTAAGAACTGTCTTAATTACTTACACAATTCTTGAGTTTAGGGTATGAGTATGAAATTATGGCTATGTAGGAAAATGTCCTTATTCTAAGAAAATACATATTATATCTATCAGTTGGTCGATTGACAGATTGATCGATATATATATTATATATATGGGAAAATGGTGAGTGTATGTGTGTAGAAAGAGAGAGCATGAACAAGCATGGCAACATGTTACCTGGAGAATGTTAACGATTAGTGCAATAGGGATTATCAAACTCAAAGATGACATCCCATCTTTCTGATTCTTCATGTCCTTCCTGCCTGGTGAAGGACTGCTGGGCCTCTCATCTTTTGATGGTGAACTCTCTGTCCAGCAGAACTCTTTCCAAATTCAGTCATTTAGTTCTTGAAGGCTGTAAATTCATTATTTCCCTGGCTACATATTTAAACTACAGTAACAATCCTGTATGTTCATTATAGAAAATTTAGAAGTATAAAAAATTAAAAAAGGGTAAATAAAAGCTACCCATAATTTTAGCACATGGATAATAATCATTATTACATTCAGATATATTTGCAAACTGTTTATTTTGAAAATATTTAAGTCTACAGAAAAGCTGAAAGTATAGTACAATATATACCTATATGCCCTTGACATGGATTATTAACTGTATGCCAAACTGTTCTTTCTCTCACTTTATTTGTATATGAATTTGAGACATGAAATTAAATTGCAGACATCATGTTGCCATGCCTAAAAATACTGACATGTATTTCCTTAGAATAAGGATGTTTGTTTCCATAATCACAATACCATTATCATATCTAAGAAAATGAACTCAGCTGATTTTTTTCACATATTTGATAAATTTCTGTCCTTTAGGATTTATGTCCTACGTGTCATCTTAAAAATGATTTTTAAGTTAATGCATAGTGCACATTTAACCAATTTCCCTAAATAGTTGGATTTAATTAATTGTTGATATTTTTACTATTATGAATCATGTTAAAATTACTCTTTTTTTTTGAAGAATTTAAAAATTTTTTTTTCAACGTTTATTTATTTTTGGGACAGAGAGAGACAGAGCATGAACGGGCGAGGGGCAGAGAGAGAGGGAGACGCAGAATCGGAAACAGGCTCCAGGCTCCGAGCCATCAGCCCAGAGCCTGACACGGGGCTCGAACTCACAGACCGCGAGATCGTGACCTGGCTGAAGTCGGAGGCTTAACCGACTGCGCCACCCAGGCGCCCCTTTTTGAAGAATTTAAAAGCAATTTATTTCTATTGTGAAATGAGAGGTTTTATTTACCTTTAAAAGAGTTTCAGTAATGAACCAGCACCTGAGAGAGAGGGCTTTTATTTGTTTTTTAGTCATGGTTTAATTTTTATTTTTCCATTGGGTAGGAAGAGCTGAATCACAAGCCCTGGAAATAATGAGGGCATTGGATTTTAGTCAGGTTAAAGTGACTTGGAGTGAAGTCTAGAAATCTTGTCCCTCCTGACCCCTCCTTTGTCCCTCCTGACCCCTCCTTTGTTTGCAACACTTTCCTGGGAATAGTTATTTTTAGGAATCAGAAAAATGATATAGGTTTTTTCCCCTTATTAGACTTACTTTAATTATGAAACATGATTTAATAATCATTATTGGATGTTTATCCTTATTATTTTTCAAGATCAACCTTGAGGTGAAATGTAGCACAGGGCTGTTAACTGGCTACATGTCTCCTTATAAGAGGACATAGCCTGGTATAGAGCTCATCTCCTTGACTCTTCATCAGCATATATGCCTAAGAATATTCCTTCTTGGGTGTATGGGTGTTGAGCATATATATATATATTTTTAATATGAAGTTTATTGTCAGATTGGTTTCCATACAACACCCAGTGCTCATCCCAACAGGATGGGCATATTTATTAATATATCTGCTTCCTTTCAGGGTTTCGTGCACCTGAAGTTGCAAGAGGAAATGTTATTTATAACCAGCAGGCTGATGTTTATTCATTTGGCTTACTACTCTATGACATCTTGACAACTGGAGGTAGAATAGCAGAGGGTTTGAAGTTTCCAAATGAGTTTGATGAACTGGCAATACAAGGGAAATTACCTGGTAAGTGTTATTTTATGTGCAATAAAGATTATTATTTTTAATATCAGCAGCTTTCTTTCCAAGTTATTTAATTGTGGTTGTAGACTTAATTCATTTCACAACTGATGATTTTTTGTTTAGCGCATGAATATTCTTAATTCCTGTGACACAATAAAAATCACATGAGAAAGATAGCAGTTTCAGGCTTTTTAAAAATACCCCAAATTCATATTAATGTATTTGGTATTAAATTTAGAAGAATATTCAGAAAAGGAAGTTGCTGTTGGAGCTCCATGCTGAGTGATTTCTGTTCTTATAAAGAGTTACTATGTGCTCATTAGCCTGGAGTGTTTTCATGTTCTCGGAGGGAGATAATTTATATGCAGCAATGGAAGGTTGAATTATTTATAATAATAATTTTTAGTAGTAAATATTAATAAGAATTAGTAAATGATTGTTTAGTGAGATCAGATCTCATTTTGAATGGTTGTCTCATGTTTTTAAGAAATTCTAGGATGTTGTCATTCATTCCTTAACTATTACTTCAGTTCCCCTTACAAAATACTCTTTTAAATGTATGTAGCTGTTTTTCATAGTTTCCGCTTTTTTCTTTCACTTAAGGAATATTTTTGAGTGTATGCTACGTTCCAGGTACAGAGAATATAGCTTTAACTACCTCCTTTTGGGGGATCTTTAAAGATGCCCACTAAAAGAAAATTTATTATTATTTGGATAAACTTTCAACACAATCTAGATCATCACCCTTATTTTACCAGTTATCTTTCCAGTGACAATTCCCAGGTCTGTGGTTTATACCAACCAGAAGAACGGCATACCTCTTATAAAAAAGAAATGTGCACAAACTGACTGTAGGTATATGAGGATTAAATGCTTGCCAAATTTAAGTATTAAAATTAAAAGTAATTCCACAGAAGTCTAATTATTATATGCACAAAATTTTTTTCACAGTATTTGTGAAATGCAGGTGTGGAATGAAAATTTGTTATTCAATTGGTATTTGTGTCTTTTTTTTATATAATAAAAAATCAGGAAGTCTTTTTTGATGTCTCTAGTAGAGATAAGGCTAGAAAAATTATCTTTAAGTTTGTGATATAAGTAGATCCATAATAAATGTAGAATTATGGAGATCAGAGTATTTCTTTGCATGGTCTGGGCCTCTCATACACAATGAAAGGAAATGAAATAGTTGTTCTGATTTGTTTAATGTTCTAGCATGATATGTTTTTGAATGTTTTAGATCCAGTTAAAGAATATGGTTGTGCCCCATGGCCTATGGTGGAGAAGTTAATTAAAAAGTGTTTGAAAGAAAATCCTCAAGAAAGGCCTACTTCTGCCCAGGTATGATTATAGTCAAAATTTATCAATATTTTATACAGAACATCAATATATGTATACACATATATAATCTTCACATATATATTCAGATATATAAGTAAACATACACATACAGTTTAAAACAGTCATAATGCAAAACTCCTATATTCCCCACCACCCATGGCACAAAATAAAGAGCATTGCCAACACCCTGGAAGCCCCCATATGCTTCTTCCTGATTGTATCACTCTCCTTTCCCTAGAGATGTAGTCACTTTCTAACTTTGGAGATAATCCCTGCTTTTCTTTTCCTTATGTTTGCTATCCAGGTTAGTTTCCTGTATTCATCTTCTAGTTAAAATGGAATTGTAATCATGTCATGTACCAAGATATTTTCAGTTGCTCTTCTAACCTTATTTTGTAAGCTTTATGGAGGTTGTTAAATGTACCCATTGATTATTTACACTGCTGTTCCATTCCACTGTTTGAATGATCAACAGTATATGTACCCATGGTCATATCTTTGGGTATTGGTATTGTTTCCAGGTTTTTGTTATTATGAACAGTACTGCTATGACTATGGTTGTACTTTTCTTTTTTTTTTTTTTTTTTTTTTTTTTTTTAAATTTTTTTTTTTCAACGTTTATTTATTTTTGGGACAGAGAGAGACAGAGCATGACCGGGGGAGGGGCAGAGAGAGAGGGAGACACAGAATCGGAAGCAGGCTCCAGGCTCTGAGCCATCAGCCCAGAGCCCGACGCGGGGCTCGAACTCACGGGCCGCGAGATCGTGACCTGGCTGAAGTCGGACGCTTAACCGACTGCGCCACCCAGGCGCCCCAGACTATGGTTGTACTTTTCTAGTGCAGAATGTATGAGAGTTGCTTTGTGGTATATACCTGAGTTGAATTGCAGAATCATAGAATATATGAATATCCGCATTATTTTCTGAAGAAGCCGTACCAGCTTAACACTTCTATTACCTGGATGTGAGTGTAGCCATTTCTCTATATATTCTCCCCAAATTTTAGTGCTATCTGGGTTCTTAATTTTTTCAAATATACTGTCTTATGTATTGATTTACATTTTCCTAAATACTACTAAGGATGACCATGTCTTTGTATGTTCATTGGTTATATATGTATTTACCCTTCTGGGAAATACCTGTTCATTATTTTGCCATTTTTTCTATGGGATTATTTGCATAGAAATAAAATAAGTAAAAGAAAAAAAAAGAAATACTAATCCCTCGTTGGTTATATATACTGCAAATTTCTTTTCTGAATTTGTAGTTTGTCTTTTTATTTCCTGTAGGGTGCCTCTTGATGAATAGAATTTCTTAATTTTAATACAGATAAATTTAACAACCCTTTTAATGGTTATTACCATTATGAGGTCCTGTTTTAAGATGTCCTCATCTCTCCTAGAGTCACACAAATATTTATCTATGGCTTCTTCGAAGTGGTTAAAAGTTTTGCTTTTGGGGGCACCTGGGTGATTCAGTCAGTTAAGCATCCCAACTCTTGATTTTGGCTCAGGTCATGATCCTAGTGTTGTGGGACTGAGCCCTATGTCAGGCTCTGTGCTGAATGTGGTGCCTGCTTAGGATTCTCTGTCTCTCCCTCTGCTCCTCTCCCCTGCTCATGTGCTCTTTTTCTGAAAAGAAAAAAAAAAACTGTTTTGCTTTTGGCATTTAAGTTCTGAACCCATTAGGAATTGAAATTTTTATCTGGATCCAGTTTTTTTCCATATGGATAACTAAATTTTCCAGCTTTATTTATTAAATAGTTTCTTCCTTTTTTTTCTGTTGATTGTTTCCCCCTAGTTTCACTCTTTAATATGTCAGATACTCACACATCCACACAGATGTTCTCTTCCATTGGTCAACTTATATGTTCTTCCTCTAATACTATCCTCTGTTAATTCCTGTCACTTTATAAATCTCGTTTCTCTACTTATTTTTCTTCTCTAGGAATGCTTTAGCTTTCTTGGATTTAGTTTTTCTATAAAAATTTTAAAATCACTTTGTCAGCTTTTATGAAAAACCCTATTGTGACTTGGATTGGCCTTGCATTGAATCTGCAGACAATTTGGGGAGGATTTTATCTTCATTACATTAAGTTTTTCTATTCTTGAATGTGGGTTATCTTTCTATTTATGTTTTCTTGTCTTTCTTTTTTTTTTTTTTTAAAATTTTTTTTTTTAACGTTTATTTATTTTTGAGACAGAGAGAGACACAGCATGAACGGGGGAGGGGCAGAGAGAGAGGGAGACACAGAATCGGAAACAGGCTCCAGGCTCTGAGCCATCAGCCCAGAGCCCGACGCGGGGCTCGAACTCACAGACCGCGAGATCGTGACCTGGCTGAAGTCGGACCCTTAACCGACTGCGCCACCCAGGCGCCCCTGTTTTCTTGTCTTTCAATAAAGTTTTATGATTTTGCATACAGGTCTTTCACATTTTTTTTCTTAATTTTCTTGCTGCAAATTGCTTTAAACTCAGTTCCTGGTTTGAGATTTTTTTTTTTTTTTTGAACTACCTAGGCGATGGGAATCTGGTCTACAAATGTTCATGAGAACAAGCTTTTGAATAACAATTTCTCAGGGTTCTTTTCCTTTCTCCCCCTTTGTCAAAGGCAACTTTCCTCATACCAGTGAAAGTGGAAGCGTGGGGTGGCTTTATTTCTGGTTCTCATTTACTCTGAATATATAGTCCTTTGGGGTTCCAGATTTATGGGAACAGGCTTTTATTGGACTCCACTTTGGGAATGCTCTAGATTTAAACTTCTTTCTTGCGGACTGATAAGATATCAGAAACCACACATCAGTTTTGCCTTCAATAGACAAATGCCTTTAAGGAAATATCTGGCTTTAAGTTTCAGTTGACCTCTCTGTCTTTCATTGGATTCTTTCACTAATATTTTGTCCTGATAAGTCCTATGATGTTGTCAGATCTTTAATATTTTTAAGAGATTAAAAAATAATTTCCTTAGCATTTTAAGTTACTTTTAGATGGGTGGTTTGTCCAAATAACCTTTCCCACCATATTATCAGAAGTAAATTTTTTACTGTGTCTTAATGTTTATTTATTTTTGAGAGAGAGAGAGATAGAGCATGAGTGGGGAGGGACAGGGAGAGAGGGAGACACAGAATGCGAAGCAGGCTCCAGGCTCTGAGCTGTCCGCACAGAGACCAATGCGGGGCTCAAACTCACAGACCGCAAGATCATGATCTGAGCTGAAGTCGGATGCTTAACCGACTGAGCCATCCAGGCGCCCCCTTATTGTGTTTTAAACTGAAAAAGATTTTAATAGATCAAAATAAGAGCTCTCTTTATGTTGTGGACTCTTGATTTTGTATCATAATTTATTGAAAATTTTTTGTTCAACTTTAATTTTTTTAACGTTTATTTATTTTTGAGACAGAGAGAGACAGAGCATGAACTGGGGGAGGGCCAGAGAGAGAGGGAGACACAGAATCCAAAGCAGGCTCCAGGCTCTGAGCTGTCAGCACAGAGCCCGATGCAGGGCTCAAACTCACAGAGCGCGAGATCATGACCTGAGCCGAAGTTGGATGCTTAACCGACTGAGCCACCCAGGCGCCCCGAAAATTTTTTGTTCAGCTTTAAAATGTCTACTCAAAAATAGCTGAATACATATGCTGATTTTATCAAGAATTATGTCATTATCTTGGCTACTTTCCCTACCTTCCCCTTCCTAATTTTATTGAGACATAATCGACATAAACACTGTGTTAGTTTTAGATTTACAACATGACGATTTGATACATGTATGTATTCTGAAATTATTACCACAGTCAGTTTAGTTAACATTCTTTACCTCAAAGTTATAATTTTTTTCTTATGTTAATAACTCTTAAGATCTACTCTCTTAGCAACTTTCAGATATTCTGTGTGATATTGTTAACATTAGTCACCATGCTATACATTACATCCCTGTCTTATAACCGGAAATTTGTACCTTTTGACCCGCTTCACCCATTTTACCCACTCCCATGCCCTGCCTTTCACAACCACCAGTCCATTTTCTGTATCTGGAAGCTTTGTTTTGTTTTGTTTATTTTATTTTATTCTTTTTTAGGTCCCACTTATATAAGTGATACAGTACAGTATCTGCCTTTTCTGTCTGATGTATTTTGCTTAACATTATACCCTCAAGGTCCATCCATGCTATTGCAAATGGCAAAATTCCCTTCTTATTTAATGGCTGAATAATATTCCATTGTGTGTATAGGTACACACATACATATATACATATACGTATATATCTTATTTTCTTTATCCGTTCATCCATTGATGGACACTTAGGTTGTTTCCATGTTGTGGCTATTGTGAATCATGCTGCAGTGAACATGGGGGTGCAGATATCCTGTAAACATAAATGCTTTCATTTGCTTTAAATTTATACCCAGAAATAAAAGTTGAATGGTTTTTCTATTTATAATGTTTTGAGAAATTGCATACTGTTTTCCATAGCGGTTGCAGCAATTTCCATTCCCACCAACAGTGTACAGGGAATCCTTTTTCTCCACATCCTTGCCAGCCCTTCTTTTTTCTTGTCTTTTTGATAGTAGCCATTCTGACAGGTGTGAAGTGATATCTCGTGGTGGTTTTGTTTTGCATTTCTGATGATTAGTGATGTTGAGCAATTTTTCATGTAAGAGCTGGCCATTTGTATGTCTACTTGTCTTTAAATTTTGGTTATAACTGGTATTCATCACATAGACTTCTTGTATTTTTAATTTGTTTTTCACAGTAAAATTTCCATAGCTTAATTATTATTTTATTCTTTACTCCTTTTTAAGTTCATTCATTTATTTTGAGAGAGAGAGTGTGACTGGCTGACAAGCAGAGAGAGAGAGGGAGAGAAAGAATCCCATGCAGTTTCCACACTATCAGCACAGAGCCCGAGGTGGACCTTGACCCCCAAACTGTGAGATCAGACCTGAGCCAAAACCAAGAGTCAGACACGTAACCAGTTGAGCCATCCAGGCGCCCCTACTCTATTCTCCTTTTATTTTCAACAATACTTCACCTTGTTGTTTTTTTTTTTCTTTTTTTTGTAGTATATGATAGTATTTGACTTTGACCTACCCACTTAATCTTTAAATATAGTATATATTAGACAAGATGGGTAAACTCCTTACCTTTGTCAGATGAGACACTGAGAGAATAAGGAGCTTTCTCTGCATCTCATGAGTGGAAGGCAAGTGGCTGTATCGTGGCTCTAATGCCACTCTCCCGAGTCCTGGTTCTGTTTTCTTACGGTTCTCTTCCCCACCCCCACCCTGTCTCTCTTGTTCTTTAGTGCTTCAAGGAAAAGCATGAAAACAGAATCTAGAATTGATTTGTGAATTTCATTACCAAAGATCAAAATTTCTTTTCCCTGCAACTGGCAGAAAGTCTATTCTGTTGGTGGCCTGTGTTTATCTGTAACATGATGTGGCTCTGCAGTATAGAGTTGAGTGTTGAATAGCTCCAGTCTGTACTACATTTCTGTTCAGTTGGCACTTCTGGGATTTTCTCTTTTTTCAAGTTACAAAACATACATACAAAAGAGTATATTTTATGCTTAGTCTAAAACTAAGTATTATTTTAATGTAATTTTATCTGTAGTTTGGATTATTAATCTCGTTGCTTGGATTAGATCACAGTTTGTTATAACATGCAGTTCTACGTTGTGCACACTAATATGATCTTTCAAGAGGACATGTGTTAACTTGATGCATATTGTTTTGTTGTTTATAAACTTTCTCAGGTCTTTGACATTTTGAATTCAGCTGAGTTAATCTGTCTGATGAGACATATATCGATACCTAAAAACTTTATAGTTGAATGCATGGTTGCTACAAATCATAACAGCAAGAGTGCAAGCATCTGGCTGGGCTGTGGGCACACTGACAAAGGACAGCTCTCATTTCTTGACTTAAATATGGAAAAACACACTTCTGAGGTAAATCACAATACTCTTTAAATTACAAATACTTTAGAAAATTTATTTTGCAGGTTATGCTAAAGAATGTATCAGTTAAAAAGTTACTTAGAAAGAAGTGAAATGAAAGCAATGTAGGAGTGTTGTTAGGTTAGTTTTCTGATGGAACAAGAGTATTTACATAACATTAAATAGTCTTTGTTTTGTTTTAAAATCATAGTATATGTTTGTCTCAGGTCAGGATCCCTAGAAACAGAGTTTAAGACAAAAGAGTCTTGTACAAGTGATGTAAGGAGAGAGTAACTTTTAAGGAAGTGAAGGAAGCCAATAGAATAAGGGAAGAAATTCCACAACAATGTAGTTTTTGAAGAAGTCTGCTGTCAGTCTTCAGCCATGAGAGACTGGGGTGTGGATAGCAACACAGATTGGTCTCTCAAGGCCACCAGTCTTTCATTCCCACATGGCAGTCAGGCATTGGCTGCGGTCTGCCCAAGGGTGGGTGTGGCCACGCCTGCCTGCCATTTCTGACCAAGCCAGCTCCCAGCAGTGGAGGGCAGTTATGTGGTGGAGGGTGCAACTCTGAGCTGTTAGTAATCAGCACTCACAGCAGCTGGGGGTTGGTGCTCATGACTGAAAGAGAAAATCCGGGTACTGCTCTACAAGATGGGTCAACAAATTGTATTAGCAGAGATAAGATAAATTTCTAGACTTAAAAAATAAGCTAATATTGTGGCTGTTGGTGTAAAATACATGTTATGCCTAATCATTATTCTTAAGGTTGAACAATCCTCTCACATTATTTTGGTGGAGTGAGAAATATGGATACTGAAAAATATTTTTCAATTTTAATTTTAGTTTTAGATACATTTTAGATAGGCAAAGTTGTTTGCCAGTTAACTCGTTTATTATTGGCAGTTAAATAAAATCGGCATTGTTTTTAAAATTAAGAGCAAGAGAGTAAAAAGAGTTCAGTGTATGGATAACGATGTTTTTATTCTATTCAAATTCTAGTCACTTGAGCCAGAATCAAGTTCATTAGAGTGTTGTTTTTTTTTTTTTTTTTCCTTTTTTTTAACAGGAAGTTACTGACAGCAGAATACTGTGCCTAGCTTTGGTGCATCTTCCTGCTGAAAAGGAAAGCTGGATTGTGTGTGGGACACAGTCTGGCATGCTCCTGGTCATCAGTACTGAAGATGGGAAAAAGAGACATACCCTTAAAAAGATGACTGATTCTGTAACTTGCTTATATTGCAATTCCGTTCCCAAGCAAAGGTATGGTAGTGAATTTGACCATTGGAGAAAGTTCCATACCTTTTAGATGACTGATTGTGTGGAAAACTTTGATTGCTTCAGCAAAGACTGCTCATTTTTAACATATTTCTATCAATATGCATATATTAAAGGGCATTGTGGGAGGCCACAAAGATATTCTTATAGATCAAGCTGAGGCAGTATGAGACAGGTCAGTCCTTTTCTTCAGGCCAACCAGCCCTACTGCTGGTATTACCGCAGCTCTGATCGATTTCATTACCACCCTTCACATCAGGTTACTTTTCTTTGTAAGTCCTCTTCAGAGATAATTTTCCATTTATTCTTTTTTTTGAATATCAGTAGCCTATTCCATATTGGTTTAAAACATGTCAGTTAACTATCAATTTGGGAAAATACCTAATAAATGAATTCGTAAGTTATTAATAGGTGAAAACGACTCAACCATTCTTGGTTACAGGGATCTCATTTCAAATGAATTTATCTAACTGGCAGAATTTCAGATGTGAGTAACAGGCTGATTGTTATAATACTTGGGGCAGGATGATTTCCAGGAGCCATTAAGATTATACCCCATATATTTCTCCTGTTTAAGTCAATACTGGAAAATAAATAAGTACATTAGAAAACCGTGAAACTCAAGTTTTTGGCAGCTGAAATATAAACTCCACTGGCAGTTTTGGAGTTGAAATTATTTGGGTATTGTCAGAGAAAAAATTCATTCATCAGATGGTGTTAAATCAGCAAGGAAGACTTTATTTAAGATTATTCCAATAGGGGGCAGAGATTGAACTCAACTTTACTGATACAAAAGGTGGGAGAGTTTTTAATATTGATGGAGCTAGTGGAAATGTACTGCAGGTCATTGTGGGAGGCTCCATGTGATTAACTGATCTGTCTTTGCTAATTGTTGCTCATTGAAGTTAGGCTTCTACCCTCCCATGGAGACTGTGAGGTGGGGCTCTGCTTTTCTTTTTTTGTTTTAATTTTTTTAATGTTTATTTATTTTTGAGAGAGGGTCAGAGAGAGAGTGCACGTGCGTCCGCGTGTTCATGGGGGAGGGGCAGAGAGAGAGGGAGACACAGAATCTGAAGCAGGCTCCAGGCTCTGAGCTGTCAGCATAGAACCCAATGTGGGGCTCGAACTCATGAACTCAGATCATGACTTGAGCTGAAGTCAGACACTTAACCGACTGAGCCACCCAGGTGCCCTGGGGTCCAGCCTTTCTTGATGATTACATTTCAAAAGGAAGGCTCCCAGTTCCTTGAGAAAGACATATCTAGGTTGTAAAACTGACAGGCTGGGAGAGGAGTTACATCTCAAATGTGCAGAGAAAGAATTTACAGTTGTAAATTTTCTAAAGTAAATGCTGTAAAAAAATAAGCAAATTATAAAAAGGGAGGTCAGGCGCCCATAGAGTCATGAAGAAATCTGTCTAAAGTTTAGTCAACCTAGGGGGAACGTTATGGCCATCTTGGTCAATATAAGCATTCTTTTTATAACAATTTTGACATTTTTTTCTTTTAGCAAGCAAAAAAACTTTCTTCTGGTGGGAACTGCTGATGGCAATTTAGCAATTTTTGAAGATAAAACTGTTAAGGTAAATGTTGAATCCATTCTACATCAAAAAAAATGTTAAGTTCTTTGTTTTATGTATGCTTATCCCCACTCCCCTTCTAAGTGATTATAAACTCCAGAAGAGCAAAGATCACAAATACAAATACTCTTTTCACCTTTTTTTCCCATCAAATCTTGCATACCATAGAACCTCTATAAATGTATGTGGACTGGCTGTACATTTTATATAAATGAACTAAGGATAAAATGGTAAATGAGATCTGATTTATAATGTTAGGAATGAAAATAATTCTATTTTTATATAGATGAAGTGATAATTCCTTATAAATATATTGTGGAAGAAAACAAAACTTAAGTTTTAAATCTGGTTTGCCAAGTTTTTCTTTAGCCTGGAGGAAATCAATTAACTTTCTGTTCTTCAGATTCTCATTTATCAATAAAGCATTTATTCCTCCTTCCATCCATTCATCTTGTGGTTCCATCTATTTATCCAACATCCTACCCTTTATACTCCTTGTTATCAAAAAACATTACTAATGAGAGACAGACAAGTAGAGTATAACCCCTGGGTTATTTGCTGTACATTTTTTGCATGGAAAAGTAAAGAGATTGGTTATAAGGATAATGTTTTTGCATACCACTTGAATTTGAATACTGTTTTCATAAATCCTTTGAAAAATGTATCCTGAATTTTTATCTTAAGATCTCTAGCCATTTAAAATGGAATAGTAGCTTTTAGAAAGCACAGCAAATTTTACAGTGTTTCATTCTGCAGCTACTCAGTTTATTGAATGTGTTTCTCTTCTTGGCAAAGTGTAAAGGAGCCGCTCCTTTGAAGATACTAAATATAGGAAATGTCAGTACTCCACTGATGTGTTTGAGTGAATCCATGAATTCAACTGAAAAAAACATTATGTGGGGAGGATGTGGCACAAAACTTTTCTCATTTTCTGATGATTTCACCATTCAGAAGCTCATTGAGACAAAGACAAATCAGCTGTAAGTTATTTCTATCTATACAATTAATTTGCTACTTTATTCATATTTATTCTTTTTTTTTTTTGAGAGAGAGAGAGAGAAAGAGAGAGTGGGGAGGGGCAGGGAGAGAGAGAATCTTAAGCAGGCTTCACACCCAGCGTGGAGCCCTACTTGGGGCTCAATCTCATGACCCTGCGATCATGACCTGTGCTGAAATCAAAAGTCAGATGCTTAACCAACTGAGCCACCCAGGTGCCCCCATGTTTATTATTTATAATCATATTAATAATGTTGTTGTAACCCAAGCAAAAATCTTTTAAAATGCGTAATTAATTTTTCTATTAAAAATGTCACCCAGCCTAGTCACGTTTGGGATAAAATATGAAAAGCCGTGATGATCTTAGTAGTATTTGTCAATCTCAATTTTTAACAATTTCATTATCCCTGTATCAAATTAAACATAACTTTGAAAGGTAATAAAGTCAGTATTTTACTTCATCTGTGGGCTTTACATATGTGCTTTAGATAACTTGCATTAAGTATTGATTGTAGGAAACATGCACCTCAGGAATAAAGTCATCTCTAGATTCGGTAATTATACACATACCCTTTCTACAGCAAAGTTAGTGATACCACTTTCAAGCAAAAATAAAACAGAAACCTTGTCCCCATTTGTTCTTTCAATTTTTAGAGTTGTGTTTTAACCAAATCATTGCAGTTGGCTCTCATAAGAGCCACATTCCTCAGTGAGAAGCAGCGTAGGTTGGTGGATAACAGCATAAATTGTAGTTCAGATATTGGCTTTGCTGTGTGTTGGTTATGTGAACTTGGGCAAGAACTACTCAAACATCCAGTCTTCTCTAATCCGAGGATTGTAATATATCGTACCTCAAAGGGATGTTTGGAAGACTAAACAAGAAAATTAATATAAGGAGCTAACATAATGCCCAGCACTTGGTAAGCTCTCAATAAATACTACTCGTGATTAGTATTAGCTTTGAGTCACAAATCCTCATCTCAGGGAATATCCTGGCTTCTCAATATCCATCTAATCACCTAAAACCTAAATTTGAGAGTAATCCTGGACTCCTTTATCTTTTACTCCCTTTGTCCATTTAACTCTTCTAATTGACACTCAAATTCTTTCATTTCCCACTTTCCTTCTACTGCTTGCACAGGCCAGGCTACCATCCATCATCAATAACCATACTAACAACAGCGTCTTTTAACCAGTTCTCAAACTCTGATTGTGTTCCTTCAGTCTGTTCTCAACATTGCAGACAGAGGAGCTCTTCTAAAACACAACTCAGTCTGGTGTCAGTCTCTTGCTTAAAACCCTCAGTCACATCCCATTGTCCTTTGTTTGAAGTTCAGATTTCTTAAGGTAGTCTACCAGGCCCTGTAGGATTTAGTCCTTACTTCCCTCTCTGGATTAGTATTTTGCAGCCTCCTTGCTGCCTGTGCTTTAGACAAGCTGAAATCATCTCAGTTCTCAAAGACAGCCTGCTCCCTTTCACCCCCAACCTGTGACTGTGATTTTCTTTTTTCCTGGCTGACTAATATGTTCCCTGCTCGTTTTAATGCAAATGTCGCTTCTTCTGAGTGGGTTGTCTTTGATTCCTCCTGTGCAGATTAGATGCCTTGGATTTGTTCTTCCAGTTCAGCTATTATTTCCCTTCACAACATCTACCATACATTTTTATAAAAGAATTTTCAAAAATGCTCTCTTAATACTGAACTTAACTGGTTCTCAGCATTGGCCCCACTTAGAAACCATGAGATAGCTGAAAATACTATTATGCCTGGGACTCACCTCCAGACCAATTAAATCAGATGAATTAATCATGGGTGAGGCCCAGATTTCAGTATTTTTCTTTTCAGGCTCTCATGTGATTCAAAGGTCTTTGGGGTTCAGATACACTGCTATGTATTGTAAATTCTCATGGATAAGGACTTTTGTTTTTCTCTCTCATTCACAGATTTGTTTCCTAATGTGTGGTAAATGGATAAATCCATTTTCATTCTGTAATTTCCACTTTTTTTAAAAAACATGTTTTTATTCATTTATTTTTTTAATTAATTTTAATTTTTTGAGAGACAGAGAGAGAGAGGGAGAATGCACACAAGCTGTGGAGGGGCAGAGGGAGAGAATCTTAAGCAGGTTACATGCTCAGTCCAGTCCCACAATGGTGAGATCATGACCTGAGCTAAAACCAAGCATTGGATGCCCAACCAACTGAGCCACCCAGGCATCCCTGTAATTTCCACTTTAATCAACCTAAAAAAAAACCCTGAAAATATTTAAAAAGAAAGGCCCCCAATTTTTTTTTTATTTCATAGAGCATGTTATGAGATCATGGGAATCAACTCCCTAAAATTCCACATAAGATTTGGAGTATAAATGCTGTACTAGAGAGAACACCCATAAACATGGCACTTGCAAAGCTGTTCATCACCTGAAAGAGACGAGGATCTGGTTTCATAGACACTTGGAAGTATTTGCTCTCTTCTCAAAAAGTGTCTCCTGTTGCCTTCGTCTCTCCCTGGCTAAGCAGATACCGCATTGCTAATTAGATGCTGCTTCATCCTCATTACCCTCCTCATTGTCATCAGTTCGCGCTGACAGAGGCATGGTGGGTAGTGAGAGATGATGTGGTCTCTGGAGTCACAGGCCTCCAGAGACTTGTCGAGTCCTGCTTCTGTGACATGCTGGTTATGTGGCCTCGAGCAAGTTATTTAGCCTTTGTTAACTTTCTCTCATTGCAGACATGGAGGTTTGTAGTATTTTATAAGATTGTTATTGAGGATCAAATGAGAGAATGCACAGAAGTATTTTATAAATTCTAAAATGTTATGTAATATTTGTACTAGTTTGAACTGTCTTCTGTTATATACAGCAAAAAAAAAAACTCAGAAAGAAATTGTCTAGAATGTAGTGGCTCTCTGGCAGCACATATTTTTGCCTCCCTTGCCAGAACAAGAAAGAGGAAGAAAAAAAAAATCTTCCTGCCCTACAATAAACTAAAGGCTTTTAAACGGTGTGACATTTTCATGTCATTTATCTGGTCGAATTGCAACTTTAACCATTTTTACTTTTTCTTGGTTGTTCATTCCTTCTATTAGTTCATTCTGCATCCATCCATCCTCTGTCTGTCTACTTAACAAACTGCCTACTTTGTTAGCTAGGCATTTTTTTCTAGATAGGTTCTTATCTATCTACACTTGTATCTGCTAGATAGATAGGTACTTATCCATGGTGACTCTTTACTGGATTGTGGGTATATTGAAAAGACATGGTCCTTGTCCTTAAGAAACCACATTTGCAGTCTAGTGTCAGGGACACACTAATTAATGAATACGATTTGATACTTAATGAGGTCTGTAGTGTTACAGGTATACCAGTGCGGGAAAGGAAATGACTGGTATATTTTGATAGGTCAGGGAAGTATTCCAGAGGAGCTGACATTTAAGTTAAATAAACATCAAAGGCTAAGTAGAAGTTTGCCATGAAGGTAGGGCCTATGCTAGCCAATCTGTTTGCAAGAAATGAAGAATAGTGACATTCTTTTGTCCCTCTAGGTTTTCTTATGCAGCTTTCAGTGATTCCAACATCATAGCAGTGGTGGTGGACACGGCTCTCTACGTTGCTAAGAAAAATAGCCCATTTGTGGAAGTATGGGATAAGAAGACTGAAAAACTCTGTGAACTTATAGACTGTGTGCACTTTTTAAAGTAAATTGTTTTCTTTAAATTGTATTTTACTGTGGAAAGAACTCAGTGTGAAATTGACCCTCTTAACAAATTTTTAGGTGTACAACATATTATTGTTCACTATAGGTACAATGTCATTGGTTCTTATTTTGTGCTTATTAGAGCCGTTTTTATACTTCAGACTTAGAGAGGCAATATGGCTAATTTTACTTTGTTTCTACCTCTAACTAGAACACTAAACAACTCAGAAACAAAATTGCTAATTCTTTTCAGCACCATCTCTTGGTATCTAGCAAGTAGTTTCATTTTGGAAAACTAAAAAAAAAATAGGAACATGATATATATGGTTTCTTCAAGATATTACAAAAAAATATTCACCAATGAAAAAATAGTATGTTATTGGAAGTGATCATACTGGATTCCTTGCTGACTGTACATTTAGTAGTGTTACAATATCAAAGTTTACTACTTGTAATTAGACTACAGGTCCAAGGATACTTTGTTCTAAAGACAAAGTCACGAAACAATTTAAAAAATGGGGGAAACCTACTGGACTGACCAATGCACGAACTGCTTAAGGATAAAGGATCAAGACACCAGACTGACAACCAGTTCTTAGTCTAATCCAGCACATCTCAGACTTTAAATCACGCACATCTTTTGTGTGCTGCTGGTGGGAAGGGGGACCACTCAACCTTATTTGGGGAGGGGTAGAGAGAGAGGGAGACACAGAATCTGAAGCAGGCTCCAGGCTCTGAGCTGTCAGCACGGAGCCTGAACTCACCAACCACAAGATCATGACCTGAGCTGAAGTCGGACGCTTACCGACTGAGCCACCCAGGCGCCCGTTTTATCTTGTTTTTACGTATAGATTTTTTATTCTTTGGAGAACATTTAGATTACACACTGTATCTATAAAATGAAACTTCAAGGTTGACTTTCCCAGAATGTTTTCATTTTTCTCTGGATGGTAAGGAGATTGACATTCGGAAGTGCTGACAGTTCTGCCTGGTAAAGGTTCCCTTACTTCCTGAAGTCCTAAAAGTATTAGAACTGTTTTATTTCCAGACACCTCATTTTTGTCAAGAATTATTCATTGGCTCAGAGAAACATTTAGTGGTTTGTATTGATATCTTTTACATGTAAATGATTAAAATTTAATTTTCCTTTGTAACTTTTAGACTTCATGGAAAGAAACTTTTTCTATTTATATTGGGCAAATTTATTCTTTTCTTTTACACTGGGTTATATAGGCTTATTATTTATAAAAATTATATCCATTTTTAAAGTTTATGTACTTATTTTGAGAGAGAGAGAGAGAGAGAGAGAGAGAGGGAGAGAGAGAGAGAGAGAGAGGCAGGGAGAGAATCCCAAACAGGCTCCACTCTGTCAGCGTGGAGCCTGATGCAAACCTGAGCCAAAATCAAGAGACAGACGTTTAGCCAACTGAGCCACTTTATTTTATCCATTTTATTTACTTTAGAATTTCTTGAAGGGGCTGTGTTATCTTTGATAATTTATGTTTCAAGGAGAGAAGCCACTTTGATGTTCTGTATTTAGCAACACTCGTTTTGTAGAATTTTAATGATATATAATGTATACTATTATGTATTCATAATTTAAAATGCTATATATAGTGTGCATGTGTAGACATCTGCTTTATCTCTTAATTGTTGATAAAATTATTAATGCATACTTTATGGTTTTAGGGAGGAAATGGTAAAAGTAAACGTGGAATCAAAACACAAAATATCTTATTCTGGGAGAGTGAAAACTCTCTGCCTCCAGAAGAACACTGCCCTCTGGATAGGAACTGGAGGAGGCCATGTTTTACTCCTTGATCTTTCAACTCGTCGAATTATACGTATAGTTCACAATTTTTGTGATTCTGTCAGAGTCATGATGACAGCACAGTTAGGTAAGTTTCCTTCCTTTCCATCTTTTGTGATATTGTCTAAGACTTTAAAAATATGCTTTTATTTTTAATTTTAGTCTCACTCTCTAATGCCATTGGACATGTCTCAGAAGGTCACATCATGAAACATAGAACTGGGATACATTTTAATAGGATCATTAAAAAATGGAGGGAATGGATGCTTTCAGTCCCATTAGAGAAGATTATTGCAGCCGAGCACCGATTCTCGGTTCTACTTTCTCTGTATCTAAGGCAAAAGAGGAAATAGATAATTTTGAGTATTTTTAACTTAAAAATATTTTTGTAATGTTTATTTATTTTGAGAGAGAGAGAGAAAGAGAGTGAGTGGGGGAGGGGCAGAGAGAGAGCAAGAGAGAGAGAGAGAAATTCCCAGTGGGATGCTCACACTCACAAACTGTGAGATCATGCATGACCTGAGCCACATCAAGAGTCATAGGCTTAACTGTCTGAGCCACCCAGGCACCCTGAGTATTTTTAACCTTTTAATCAAAGGTATTAAAGCAAATGCTTATTTTAACCAATTTAAACTTCCTACCCTTCTTAAATTTGGTTTTTCATTCTATCAACAAATTTATATGCTTGTAACAATATATGGCGAACTCTACAATCTGCAGGTATTGACAATCATGATGTTTTATGCAGACTTTTATGTCTTTTCTTGCTCCTACTTTTCTATTTAAGTATGAAGAAATCATAACAGCACATGAAATATATTTTCTACATAAATACATTCCATTTTTTCTTTTAACTAATTATTAGGCTTAGAGAATAGTATTAACATATATACAAAGTTGATCACCAAAATAACATGGGATTAGGTTCTGCAAAGCGAGAGTTTATATAACTTTAGTAAGTAAGTCCTAGTGTGTTTGACAGGTGAAGCAAATGGTCATTTCCTTTTACAGGAATATATTAAGGAGTGACAAGTGTTACTCCTTACTCTCACCCATTTTTTATGACTGGATGTTGAAATTGCACAGGAGTTACACTAGATGCTGTGAGTGATTGGTGACTCTCAGCATACTAGCGTTGTATCTCACAATAGTGGGTTGTCTCTCTACTTTTATTCTACCAAGGTTGTTAAGTCCTTTAATTTGTCTGTACTTTTGTACCCAAATCATTGTTCATTACTGAAATTATGTGGAATTTCAGTGGTTTAATTGATTTTTAAAGTAAAGATAAATTTAAACATAATCCACAGGTGCGGCAGGTACAATGTGGCTTCATCTCACCTTTGTAGCCTCTGCCATTTATCACATTGCTCCCAGTGCTTTCTGATCTGGAGAATGTTCAGTCCCTCTGGGATACCATGCTTCACGCTGCCTCAATGTTTTTCATGTGCTGCTCATTCTTTGCTTATTTAATTTCTGTAGTTAATTAAGCCAAGAAGGTACACTAACTCTTTTTTCAAAATGGTAGCTCATATGTCAAAACCTTCAGAAGTGAACACTGATTAGGTCAAACTTCCCTCTTTGGACTTCTCATAACATCTCCCTTACATAGCATCCATCCTGGTCACAATTTTTTTTTTTCATTAGTGTCAATCTCCTCACTAGAATATAATAAACTCCATGTAGGTTGAGTCTGCATGTGTTTGTTTACTTCTTTACTCCCCAGGGCCTTGCCTCCTGTATAGAAGACGTATGACAAATATTTGTTGAGTAGTGAGTGACTTAAGAAGAACGTATGGTTCTGTGACAGAGTATCAGTATATCATCCATCCAACTTTGTTTTTTTTGTGTGTTTTTTTTAAATTTTTTTTTTCAACGTTTATTTATTTTTGGGACAGAGAGAGACAGAGCATGAATGGGGGAGGGGCAGAGAGAGAGGGAGACACAGAATCGGAAACAGGCTCCAGGCTCTGAGCCATCAGCCCAGAGCCTGACGCGGGGCTCGAACTCACGGACTGCGAGATCGTGACCTGGCTGAAGTCGGACGCTTAACCAACTGTGCCACCCAGGCGCCCCTTATCCATCCAACTTTGTATCCAAATGATTCACATTTGACTAATGCCAAAGCAGTTTCACACACATATCATTTAATATTATAACTCTGGGTGTATAAATTTTAGACCCATTTTTCAAAAGTTAAATTATTTTCTCAGATTAACACAATTAATAAAAATTATAGCAAGGAATGGGCCACAAATTTTCCAACGTTAAATAATTGCTGATCTTGGAGCATTTTATTCAGTACAATTGAAGTGTCTCCTAAAAAGCAGAATTATACGGTAATTTCTAATGACTTTTTAAAGTTCATCTTATTACATTGTTTTAACAGACAACTCATATATTTTTTTTTAAAGGAAGCCTCAAAAATGTCATGCTGGTTTTGGGGTATATCCGGAAAAGTACTGAAGGCACACAACACCAAAAAGGTAGTGTTTAATAAGATACTGTATTCCAAACGCAGTACAATGACACTGATGATTATAACATGTTATGTGTTTTATACATTTATAATAAATATATACTATAATACTTCAAGCATTTTAAAATTTTTTTCAACGTTTATTTATTTTTGGGACAGAGAGAGACAGAGCATGAACGGGGGAGGGGCAGAGAGAGAGGGAGACAAAGAATCGGAAACAGGCTCCAGGCTCTGAGCCATCAGCCCAGAGCCTGACGCGGGGCTCGAACTCCCAGACCGCGAGATCGTGACCTGGCTGAAGTCGGACGCTCAACCGACTGCGCCACCCAGGCGCCCCTCAAGCATTTTAAATTTGTAGCTTCTTTATAGTGTAAATAATTTAAACATAAATCCTCAAAATTAAGTTTTAGTAGTTGAGTAGTATTTTTTCAGATGAAGTAGAAATATCAACCACTATAAAATGAGAAGTAGCCCAAATTTAAACTAAACGTGGTTATTTTTCCTTACAGTTTACCTATATCCATATGAGCTCCGATTTTGAACAGTGTTTGAAAAAACTATTTCTTTCAGAAAGTGAAACATCAGGTTATTAAAAGTTCACACTCTTTTTGAAATGTAGTTGTTTCTGTAATACACTTTAAACATTTTCCAAATGTAGTTTCTTATGAATGGCAATGATTTAGTAAATTTTTATAGCTGTATTTATGTATATGTTTGTATAAGACAACTAAATATAAATGAACAAAATTGAAATAAAATGAAATAAAATAAAATAAAATAAAATAAAATAAAATAAAAAGGCCTTATGGCAGATCTTTGAACCATTATTTCATTTTTTTCCTTGTAGAGATACAGTCTTGTTTGTCTGTTTGGGATATCAACCTTCCACATGAAGTGCAAAATTTAGAAAAACATATTGAAGTAAGAAATGAATTAGCTGAAAAAATGAGAAGAATATCTGTTGAATAAGAGGGATGTTGGAGATCTTTGCCTTTGGATGCGAAAATTATTCTCCTGTAAATATTTCTTTAAAAATGTTTACATATGAAAAGGACACTTCCACTTTTTGAAAAAGCTCATGTGTATATGAAGGAATGTTTATATATTTTATTTTATTTTAAATATAAATATGTGTAAAAATAATTTCACTGGAAATGTTTTAAAGAATTATTTAAAATATGACATTGTATTTCCCACATCCTAATTAATTTTGTGGGTTAAGTAATGAAAGGAAAGCTGAAAAGTACAAAATTGCAGGACTCATACCAAAATTTACAAAGTGATTAATTTTTTGTTTTTATCCATAACGAAAGTAAACTTTATTTAACATTCTGCATTTAAACGGGACTGCTGTTTGATTACTTTCTAGGTATTTTGCAAAGTAAAATAGTAATATTAGGACTGGTTCATATGTAATACATTCCTTCTTAAATTCCTTTTAAATGCACGTCTCATACATGCTTGTAAACTGAATTTTCACCAATAAATCCCTTCATTGGAATGTGCATCCTCTTTGTTGCTGATGCAAACAATGCGTTTCATGCATCTTCCCTCCGTTTAAAAGAAAATGTCACGGAAAGTGCTGATGAGGAAATATAACATATTGTTCTCATTCCCAGTAAAGACACGGCCACTCTCTCTTTTCCTGTTGTGCAGTTCAATCTTTGAATGTGGATACCCTGAAATTTGTATACTTGGTGTGAATACAGTGTTCAGTTTTCAAGTGATATTTTTTATGTTTTAATTCGGATTTTCAGTGGTAAGCCAGACCGCTGGTTACTTGTTTCTAACCTGCGCCCTAACATTTCTACCCACCTTCTTCCTAAATTTGTGATTCTGCAAATCCTGCATCACTCAGGAAGAAACCCTATTTCCAGAATTATAGAATTCCACAACTCCCACTGTGACTGTGGGGGCAAGTTTATAACACTCTTTATTTTGATGAAGAAGAAAGGAGTTTCAGGTTATGACAGCTAAAAATACCTGCTAACCTTGTCTTCTAAATTATACCTAAATTGTTTGAATATCTTCCCACAGTAGGAGTGTCAGGGCCAAGTGTCTAGGTAACAATTTGAGTGACATTTATGTCTTAAGGAAAAACTTTTTTGGTAAATCCATTGGCCCTCGCCAATAGTCATAAATTCAAACAATTCTCTATGACAGGATAACTTGTCCATTTAATATTCTCAGAACTCACCAGTGTTGTATTATAGGATGATTTTAAAAATAATGGACGAGTTTGTTCCTGTGATATTTCTCATTGTTACTTTGTATTGTAATTTTTTTACCAAGAAAATTATGAAGAAATACGTAAATGAACATTATATTTAAATGGAATAATAAATATTCTTAAAGCATGTTTAAGAATTTTAAAACTTTGTGATAATGTTTTATTTTTCACATATAGCTCTGTATCTGTCTAATATGAAATTTTTTATTAGCCTGTGTATGGGACATCTAAAAAATGCTAACTAAAGTTTTCTCTTGGGGATTTATTCAGTTGCCTGTAGTACACATAGTTTTTAGGATCCCAGAATAAAACCTGATAGGCCTGATATATTCCATTTTCAAATTCTCATAAAAATTTTCTTAAAATAAAATTGTTCCCTCTTGAGTACTGAAACAAAAAATGACTTTAGAACAGTTTATTAAAAAAATTGGCAGACTCATTTTAAGTTTTCCCTGATTAGAACCCCCAAATGAGCTACTTATCATTATAAAAACATAAGCGTTTGTCTTTTTTTAATTGGATCATCTTTTTTAGGACATTCTGTCAATCTCTACATTTTATGTATGTATGTATGTATGTATATATGTATGTTTGTATGTATGTATTTATTTGTTTTTCATTTATATCCAAGTTAGTTAGCATATACTGCAATAATGATTTCAGGAGTAGATTCCAGTAATTCATCCCCTGCTTATAACACCCAGTGCTCATCCCAACAAGTGTCTTCCTTAATGACCCTTACCCATGTAGCCCATGCCCCCACAACCCCTCCAGCAAACCTCATTTTGTTCTCTGTATTTAAGAGTCTCTTATGTTTTGTCCCCCTCCCTGTTTTTGTTTTATTTTTGCTTCCCTTCCCTTTTTATTTTTTTTAATATAATTTATTGTCAGATTGGTTTCCACACAACACCCAGTGCTCATCCCAACAGGTGCCCTCCTCCATGCCCATCACCCACTTTACCCTCTCCCCCACCCACCATCAACCTTCAGTTTATTCTCAGTTTTTAAGAGTCTCTTATGGTTTGCCTCCTTCCCTCTCTGTAACTTTTTTTCCCCCCTTCCCTTCCCTGATGGTCTTCTGTTAGGTTTCTCAGGATCCACATATGAGTGAAAACATATGGTGTCTTCCTTTCTCTGCCTGACTTATTTCACTTAGCATAGTACCTTCCAGTTCCATCCACGTTGCTGCAAATGGCCAGATTTCATTCTTTCTCGTTGCCAAGTAGTATTCCATTGTATATATAAACCACATCTTCTTTATCCATTCACCAGTTGATGGAACTTAGGCTCTTTCCATAATTTGGCTATTGTAGAAAGTGCTGCTATAAACATTGGGGTACACGTGCCCCTATGCATCAGCACTCTTGTACCCCTTGGGTAAATTCCTAGCAGTGGTATTTCTGGGTCATAGGGTAGTTCTATTTTTAATTTTTTGAGGAACCTCCAGACTTTTCCAGAGCAGCTGCACCAGTTTGCATTCCCACCAATAGTGCAAGAGGGTTCCCGTTTCTCCACATCCTTGCCAGCATCTGTAGTCTCATGACTTGTTCATTTTAGCCACTCTGAACAAGTGAGGTGGTATCTCAGTATGGTTTTGATTTGTATTTCCCTGATGAGGAGTGACGTTGAGCATCTTTTCATGTGTTGGTTGGCCATCTGGATGTCTTCTTTAGAAAACTGTCTATTCATGTCTTGTGCTCATTTCCTCACTGGATTATTTGTTTTTTGGGTGTGAAGTTTTGTGAGTTCTTTATACATTTGGATACTAGCCCTTTATCCGATAATGTCATTTGCAAATATCTTTTCACATTCTGTCGGTTGCCTTTTAGTTTTGTTGATTCCTTTGCAGTGCAGATTTGCTTCACTTCCCTTATATTCATCTGTTTTGTATCTTAATGTCCTCATATGAGTGAAGTCATATGATATTTGTCTTTCTCTGACTAATTGCACCTACCATAAAACCCTCTAGTTCCATCCACGTTGTTGCAGATGGCAAGATTTCATTCTTTTTGAATGACGAGTAATACTCCATTGTGTGTATGTATATGTATATATATATACATACACACCCTATCTTCTTTATCCATTCATCTGTCGATGGACATTTGGGCTCTTTCCATACTTTGGCTATTGTTGATAGTGTTGATATAAACATTGGGGTGCATGTGCCCCTTCGAAACAGCACACCTGTATCCCTTGTATAAATACCTTGTAGTGCAATTGATGGGTTGTAGGGTAGTTCTATTTTTAATTTTTGGGGAACCTCCATACTGTTTTCCAGAGTGGCTGCACCAGTTTGCATTCCCACCAACAATGCCAAGAAGATCCTCTTTCTCCACATCAACAACATCTGTTGTTGCCTGAGTTATTAATGTTAGCCATTCTGAACAGTGTGAGGTGGTATCTCATTGTGGTTTTGATTTATATTTCCCTGGTGATGAGTTATGTTGAGCATTTTTTAATGTGTCATTTGGCCATCTGGATGTCTTCTTTGGAGAAGTGTCTATTCATGTCTTTTGCCCATTTCTTCACTGGACTATTTGTTTTTTGGGGTATTGAGTTGGATAAGTTCTTTATAGATTTTGGATACTAACCCTTTATCTGATATGTCATTTGCAAATATCTTCTCCCATTCTGTCAGGTGCCTTTTAGTTTTGCTGATTGTTTCCTTCGCTGGGCAAAAAGCTTTTTGTTTTGATGAGGTCCCAATTGTTCATTTTTGCTTTTGCTTCCCTTGCCTCCAGAGACGTGTTGAGTAAGAAGTAGCTGTGGCCAAGGTCAAAGAGGTTTTAACCTGCTTTCTCCTCGAGGATTTTGATGGCTTCCTGTCTTACGTTTAGTAAGTCTTTCATCCATTTTGAGTTTATTTTTGTGTATGGTGAAGAAAGTGGTCCAGGTTCATTCTTCTGCATGTCGCTGTCCGGTTTTCCCAGCACCATATGCTGAAGAGACTGTCTTTATTCTATTGGATATTCTTTCCTGCTTTGTCAAAGATTAGTTGGCCATATGTTTGTGGGTCCATTTCTGGGTTCTCTATTCTGTTCCATTGATCTGATTGTCGGTTTTTGTGCCAGTACCATACTGTCTTGATGACTGCAGCTTTGTAGTATAGCTTGAAGTCCAGGATTGTGATGCCTCCTGCTTTGGTTTTCTTTTTCAAGATTGCTTTGGCTCTTGGGGGTCTTTTCTGGTTCCATACAAATTTTAGGATTGTTTGTTCTAGCTCTGTGAAGAATGCTGGTGTTATTTTGATAGGGATTGTATTGAATACGTAGATTGCTTTGGGTCATATCGACATTTTAACAATATTTGTTCTTCCTATCCAGGAGCGTGGAGTATATTTCCATTTTTTTGTGTCTTCTTCAATTTCTTTCATAAGCTTTCTATAGTTTTCAGTGTATAGATTTTTCACCCCTTTGGTTAGATTTATTCCTAGGTATTTTATTGTTTTTGGTGCAATTGTAAATGGGATTGATTCCTTGATTTCTCTTTCTATTGCTTCATTTTTGGTGTATAGGGATGCAACCGATTTCTGTGCATTGATTTTATATCCTGCCACTTTGCTGAGTTCATGAATCAGTTCTAGCAGTTTTTTGGTGGAATCTTTTGGGTTCTCCATGTAGAGTATCATGTCATCTACAAAGAGTGAAAGTTTGACCTCCTCCTGGCTGATTTGGATGCCTTTTATTTCTTTGTGTTGTCTGATTACAGAGGCTGAGACCTCCAATACTATGTGGAATAACAGTGGCATGAGTAGACATCCCTGTGTTTTTCCTGACCTTAGGGGGAAAGCTCTCAGTGTTTCCCCATTGAGGATGATATTAGCATTGGGTCTTTCATATATGGCTTTTATGATCTCAAGGTATGATCCTTCTATCCCTACTTTCTTGAGGGTTTTTAGCAAGAAAGGATGCTGTATTTTGTGAAATTCTTTCTCTGCATCTATTGAAAGGATCATATGGTCCTTGTCCTTTCTTTTATTGATGTGATGAATCATGTTAATTGTTTTGTGGATATTGAACCAGCCCTGTAACCCAGGTATAAATCCCACGTGGTTGTGGTGAATAATTTTTTTAATGTATTGTTGGATCCGGTTGGCTAGTATCTTGTTGAGGATTTTTGCATCCAAGTTCATCAGGGAAATGGATCTATAGTACTCCTTTTTAGTGGGGTCTCTGGTTTTGGAATCAAGGTAATGCTGGCTTCATAGAGAGTTTGGAAATTTTCTTTCCGTTTCTATTTTTTGGAACAACTTCAAGAATAGTTGTTAACTCTTCCTTAAATGTTTGGTAGAATTCCCCTGGAAAGCCATCTGGCCCTGGACTCTTGTTTTTTGAGAGATTTTTGATAACTAGTTCAATTTCTTTACTGGTTGTGGGTCTGTTCAAATTTTCTATTTCTTCCTGTTTCAGTTTTGGTAGTTTATATGTTTCTAGGAATTTGTCCATTTCTTCCAGATTACTATTAGTGTATAATTGTTCTTATACTCTTATTGTTATTGTTTCTCTGTGTTGGTTGTGATCTCTCCTCTTTCATTCTTGATTTTATTTATTTGGGTCCTTTCCTTTTTCTTTTTGATCACACTGGTTAGTGGTTTATCAATTTTGTTAATTCTTTCAAAGAACCAGCTTTTGGTTTCATTGATTTGTTCTACTGTTTGTTTGTTTGTTTCAATAACATGGATTTCTGCTCTAATCTTTATTATTTCCTGTCTTCTGTTGGCCCTGGGTTTTATTTGCTGTTCTCTTTCCAGCTCTTTAAGGTGTAGTGTTAGGTTGTGTATCTGAGACCTTTCTTCCTTCTTTAGGAAGGCCTGGATTGCTATATACTTTCCTCTTATTACCACCTTGCCTGCGTCCCAGAGGTTTTGAGCTGTGGTGTTATCATTTTCATTGGCTTCCATGAACTTTTTAATTTCCTCTATAACTTCTTGGTTAGCCCATTCATTCCTTAGTAGGATTCCTTAGTCTCCAAATATTTGTTACCTTTCCAAATTTTTTCTTGTGGTTGATTTTGAGTTTCATAGTGTTGTGGTCTGAAAATATGCACAGTATGATCTCTATCTTTTTGTACTTGTTGAGGGCTGATTTGTGTCCCAGTATGTGATCTATTCTGGAGAATGTTCCATGTGCACTCGAAAAGAATATACATTCTGCTGCTTTAGGATGAAATGTTCTGAATATATCTGTTAAGTCCATCTGGTCCAGTGTTTCATTCAAAGCCATTGTTTCCTTGTTTATTTTCTGTTTAGATGATCTGTATATTGTTGTAAGTGGGGTGTTAAAGTCCCCTAGTATTATGGTATTATCATCAATGAGTTTATGTTTGTGATTAATTGATTTATATATTTGAGCGTCCCACATTTGGCACATAAATGTTTACAATTGTTAGGTCTTCTTGGTGGATAGACCTCTTAATTATCATATAATATCCTTATTCATCTCTTGATACAGTCTTTATTTTAAAGTCTAGATTGTCTGATATAAGTATGGCTACTCCAGCTTTCTTTTGTCGACCATTAGCATGTCGGATGGTTCTCCATCCCCTTGGTTTCAATCTGAAGGTGTCTTTAGGTCTAAAGTGGGTCTCTTGTAAACAGCATGGATCTTGTTTTCTTATCCATTCTGTTACCCTATGTCTTTTGATTGGAGCATTGAGTCCGTTGATGTTTAGAGTGAGTCCTGAAAGATAAGAATTTATTGCCATTATGTTGCTTGTAGAGTTGGAGTTTCTGGTGGTGTTCTCTGGTCCTTTCTAGTCTTTGTTGCTTTTGGTATTTTTTTTTCCTTTTTTTTCTCCCCTCAGAGAGTGCCCATTAAAATTTCTTGCAGGGCTGGTTTAGTGGTCATGAACTTTATTTTTTGTTTGGGAAATTTTTCATCTCCGCTTCTATTTTGAATGACAGGCTTGCTGGATAAAGAATTCTTGGTTGCATATTTTTCTGATTCAGCACATTGCATATATCCTGCCATTCCTTTCTGGCCTGTCAAGTTTCTATGGATAGGTCTGCTGCAAACCTGATCTGTCTTCCCCTGTAGGTTAAGGACATTTTTTTCCTTTCTGCCTTCATGATTCTTTCCTTGCGTGAGTATTTTGTGAATTTGACTATGATATGCCTTGCTGATGGTCAGTTTTGCTGAATCTAATGGGAGTCCTCTGTGCTTCCTGGATTTTGATATCTGTGTCTTTCCCCAGGATAGGAAAGTTTTCCACTATGATTTGCTCACATAACCCTTCTACCCCTTTTTCTCTCTTCATCTTCTGGGACCCCTATGATTCTGATGTTCCTTTTTAATTTCCTCTATAACTTCTTGGTTAGCCCATTCATTCCTTAGTAGGATGGTCTTTAGTCTCCAAGTATTTGTTACTGATTTTTCTAATTCTTAAATCAGGCTCTTTTGGCTTAGTCTCCCTCTTTTTTTCTGCTTCATTATTCTCCAGAATTTGTCCTCCATAGGTGATTCACTGCTCTACCTCATCCATCCTTGCTGCCGTGGCATCTATCTAGATTGAAGCTCAGTTATAACATTTTTTATTTCATCCTGAGTAGCTTTTACTTATTTCATCTCCACAGTAAGAGATTCTAATCTATTTTTGACCCCAGCTAGTATTCTTATTATTGTGATTTTAAATTCCAGTTCAGACATCTTGCTTGTATCTGTGTTGATTAAGTCCCTAGGTGTCTTTTCTTCCTGCTCTTTCTTTTGGGGTGAATTCCTTCGATTCATCATTTTGAAGGCAGAAAAGGAATTAATAAGGTTAAAAAGAAATTAAAATTAAAAAGTTAAAAACAACACACCCACAAAAAAAAATCAAATAAATAATGCTAGGTCCTAGGTGTGTTTTGGTCTGGATGTTGAAAGGGGCTTGATAGATTAGAGGAAAAAAGGGGGAAAAAAAAAAAAGGAAAACGTTTGAAAATTTGAAAAAAATGAATACAATGAAATAGAATGAAATGATGGAATTAAAATAGAATTTGAAAAGTTTGCAAAAAAGTAAAAAATATAGTATAAAAAAGAAAAAATAGTTTTAATAAAAATTGAAATAAAAATTTTTTCTCTTTCTATATTCAAGAAAAAGAAATGAAAAAGAAAAAAAATGAATAGATGGGCTAGTGAACAGGCTGAAATACGATTGAAATTACATTGTTTTCTCCTAGAAGTCAAACAATGAAACACTTGATAGTCTGTAAACTAAGCAGGCGAGGAGACCTGTGTTCTTGAGGATAGAGGTTGGCCCAGTTGGGCGGGCTTAGTGTAACGGCTCCGTTCCCCACTAGATGGCGCTGCTTAGCTTACTGTGGTGGATTGTGGCGCTCGTAGGTGTGTATGCGCATGAGCGGGAGAGGTGAAAATGGCGTCAGTCTCTAGTACGGGAGCTCTAGTCTCCCCGATCAGCAATCGCCTACCCATCCTTTGTCTCCAGCTTCAGTCTACTACCTGCTTTTACACTGTTTGTGACCAAGCCGTCAGATTGCCAGGCGGCACCTCCCTCCTTTTATATCAGATGCAGCTGTGTTTCCCCACCCCTCACTTCGGGTGAGGGGACTGTGGTTTTGACCCTTTCTGACCCTCTGCGGGAGGGTCCCATGGAGCAATGGCCGGGTGCCGGCCGCACTCAGGAACATTTGGGGGACCATGCTGCTGCCGATGTCCAGAGACTGCGGCTAAGTGCCAGCCCGCCTCAGAAAACGTTCACGCATTTGTGTAGCAGAAGCGTTTCAGGATTATGGAAAATCGCAACACACATCGGGCACCAGGCTTCACCCTTAACAACCTTGTTCCAGCACCAGCGAATGTGGTTGTTTTATGGGGTCTGCTGGGACCCCTAGGGCTGCACAGACTCTACCATATGTCCTCCCAGCAGGGGAACCGCCTCTCCACGCGTGGCCTGAAGACCTTGCTCTCTGCTCCTGGGGATTCGCCCTTCCCACCAGAGCACCGCCAGGTATTAAGCTGCGGAGTTTCAGACTCTGCACTCCCCCTGTTTATAGAGTCTTAATGGAATTTAAACTCTCTCCTTTCTCCCCTCTCCCTTTTTAGTTCAGTCCCTGTGGCTATTTCCACTTTTCTACTTTCTCTCCAGCTGCTTTTGGTGGAGTGGGGGGAGTGCTTTTCCCGTATTCTCCCCCTGTCTGTCCTCTCTCAGCATGCAAAAACGGCTCCCTGCACTCTGTGGCTTCTCTCTCCTCCAGTTCACTTCTCTGTGCCATGTACCTGCTGAGTTCTGTGATTCAGGTGGTGCAGATTGTTGTGTTAATCCTCAAATCAGTTTTCTAGGTGTGCAGGATGGTTTAGTGATGATCGGGCTGTATTTCATGGATGTGAGATGCAAAAAAAACCTTCCATGCTGTTCCGTCATCTTGGCTCCTCCCCATAAGTATTTAGAAAATATTTTTTGGGGGAAAGTTTAAGTTTAAAAAGGGAGCCCCTGGAATCTAATTCTGGCAAGAACTATTGATTATATGTGAATTACTTTAAAATGAAAAGTAGCAAAAGTAGGAAAAAATCTTGATAATTTTCCTAAATTAAAGGTGAATGTACAGATGTTCAGATGAGAGTAGATAAAATCTAAAACAGACTTTGCATCTTTATGTAATTCATCACTGTAGATAGCTTAACACCTATGTTGGGGAACCCAATGCTTCTCATCAGCAATATAGTAAATTCTTAAACTATGCCATCTCAGGAGAAATTGAAATCCTCATTCTGCATCTTCCCAGTGTCCTAGCCTTGACGCCATTGTTTCCAGTAGCAATTCAGAATATGACTGTTTAAAAGTACACAGGTAGTTGGTTCTTCCAATTCTTGAAGGTATTTGGAGTACAGCTTAGTTTTCAAGTGGGAGCCAGGCCTGTAGTCTGAATGCACTGATTGGTGATCAGCAATAGGTTTTCCCTCTGTGCTGTCCTCTCTCTTCCCCTGGTTTCCAGGGTAACTGGGGAGTCTCTGCTTGGGGGAGTCTCGGCCTAAGACAAAGAGTGGGGAGAGGGAAGCAAGTATCAGTATCTGGGTCGTGGGGGCTACTGCTTGGCCTCCAGAGAATCCACTGTCCCATGGCAGTAGGGCTCAGAAAACCACATTTCATGGACTATCTTATCTGTGTCACTGTGATCGAGGCTTCGTTACATGTATCCATCCCCACTGAGAGGAGGCTGTTATTATCCACATTTATTTATGAAAATACAAACCAACATGTTAAATGCCGTGTTAGAAGGATTATGAGACAAAACAAATGATCATTGGAGAGAAAAAAAGGAGAGAGAAACCAAGAAACAGACCCTTAACTATAGAGAACAAATTGATGGTTACAGAGGGGACGTGGGTGGGGGGAGGGATTAAAAAGGTAATGGGGGTTAAGGCATGCACTTGTGATGAACACCCAGTGTTAAGTGTTGAATCACTAAATTCCACTCCTGAAACTAATATTAGTTTCTTTACATTTGCTAACTGGAATTTAAATAAAAACTAAAACAAACAAACAAACAAAAGGAAGTATTATGGGAAAATAGAGAATGTGTCCACCCAGCCAGAGTGGAGGATCTGGGAGGATCACACACACAGAAAAGCTAATTTTAAAGCAGACCCATTGAAGAGTTTTCTGTTACGCTGTTCTGAGTTACATGTTAGCTTGTAACAGCAAGGAGATTTCCTCTTATCAAAACAAAAGTAGAGTTGCAAAGGGCTGTATGAGGGTTTTTATTCTTTGTCTGCAATCAACACAATAAGTGCAACACGATCCATGATTTTAACTGCAAACATACGTAATTTGCTACTATGTTGATCAGTGCAATTGATAAGATTTGTGATGTTCTCTCCTCCCATGAATTGCCTGTAGCTGCTTGGATAATGCTTTGTGCATCAGAAGAGAGTAAGATTGATCCTGTTGTTGTTTTGAGGGGTGTAGGGTTGGGAGAAGAAAACATTGAGGTTGAGGTTCATCTGATAAAAATTCTGCCTTAGCACAGAATTGCTTTTTCCATGTAACTTTTACGCATTACAATAACCTCTCTCTGATTTCTCATACAATATGGGGTTTTGCTATTCATCTGTTTCGTATCTACTACGTCTGAGCTACATGACTGACTGGCACAATGTCTGTGGCACATAATTACATATGGGAAATTAAATTGGCATTCAAAACCTTCTAAAGATTGCTGATAATTTCTAGACAGTTCTTTCTTCTTGCAGTAGGGAATTATAAAATAAATGAGATCATTTCAGTTTTATGTCAAGCATGCTTGAGTAAGGCTGGGAGTATCTTCATTTAGCAAGAGGGATTTTATTTCAAAGATAAATACAAGTTTTAGCTACATAAAATAGAATGTCTTCATTGACACATATTTATTTCAAAAGTAAACATAAGTGGTAGCAATATGTAGTAATATCCTAAGTGAACTATTATGTTAAGCTTTTAAGTCAACTCAGTCACATTTTCATTAAATGCTCTCAATTATTTTATACAGTTTGGTGTTTCCATAAAGATGATTAGTATGTGTCAGTTAGAGTGAAATAAGTAGTCCTTCATCCACTGAATAATGACATTTTACTTTTTACAACCTCCTTTTAGGTTATTCACTGTATATTAAAGTGGTTTTCCAGGTATTGACTTATTTTTTAAATATCAAAATATAAATTATTCAATTGTTTCTTCAAATAATTTTTACACTTTCAAGGTAATGTGAATAGGAGGAAAGAAAATTGACAATTTGAAATACTGACTGAAGATTTTTATAACGTGATTGCACATTATGGAAAAAGTGAAGAAATATTCAACTTAAATCTTTAATCATTGGTTGAAGGCCTGTGTGTCAAAAACTTATGGGAAAATCTCCCTTATAAGTCTATATAGAGAGAAGAATTTTTTTTTCCCTTTTGTGCATGAGAATTAATGAAACTGGGGGAGTGAGGAGCATGGGCTCTGGGGCTCATTGTTATCCTGGCTGTCCTGTTCAATCTCTTTTGTGTCAATGTCCTCATTGTAAACGAGTAAAAAATACTATCACATATAGCTGTGAAAAACGTATTCTCGGATCCTCCTTATCCTCAAACCTAAAAGAACTTTTAGCTGCTTTATATTTGTTGATGGAAGGAAGGTGAGTTTTGAAGTTTGCAGCTGGTAGATGGAGACAATATTCTGATTATTCATTCTGTTGAGTTGCTTAAGTGACAGACTGTGGCCTGTGGATCGTGTATCGCAAGTATCAGCAGCTGAGAAAGTAGTAACTTGGTATCCCATCCAACTAACACACTGAGTATTTGTTCTGCCTTTATTCAATGACAGCTAGGAGAAACTGATTTTGTGTGAATCAAAATAATATGAAAACAAATTGACCTTGGCTTCATTTCCAGTAATATGGCAATGATTTGGAGAAGTCCACCTGTTGAAAACTAAAAAGTTTAGATGAAAAGGAAGATCTGACAAGATGGTATGGAATTATCAGTGAGGGTAGGAACACAGCGATGTAAGCAGAGCACCAAAGCTGTCCCCCTCCCTTGGGGGGAGCATTTCATGGTCCTAGGGAACTTGAGCTTCAGATGCCTCAGCTTTGAGTGGATTGGAGGGCAGAGACTATATCCCAACACACCCACACTTAGGACTCAAACAGACGGCTGTTTCCATTAGGCAGGGACACTGAAGGGCTACATCTCTATGTAAGTGGGAAGCAGGCATAGAACCGCCCCATCATCTCCCACTGTGGGGGACAGCCCAAGAGTTCTCCTTCCTGGGGCTGCAATCCAAATTCTCATCATCCATAGTTTAAGAACAAAATCACTCGAACTATTGATTAAATTAAAAATGTCTTAAAGTCCTTGAATTGACAAAGAAGATGGCAAAGGCATTTCGATTTATATTTTGATAAATAGATATGTGTTGTCCTTTCTAGAGTAACCACTAAAAGAATAAGGACAGGATGTGTAATTTACAAATTAGTTGAGGAGAAAAAAAGAAATTATAAAATATTTTTCAATCCAAATGAAGGCAAGAAATGAGTGAACTGGAATCTTAAAAAAAAATCAGACAAAAAAAAATATAACCTAGGTGTACAATCCAATATATCAGTTTTTACATTAAATGTAAATATACTTGGTGATCCAATTAAGAAAAGATTTTTCAGACTTGATAAGAAATAAAAATCCATCTGTTCACTATGAGATACAACTAAATTTTAAAAATACATAAATGTTGGGCACCTGGATGGCTCATTCCATTAAGCGTCTGACTTTGGCTCGGGTCATGACCTCCCGGCTCATGAGTTCAAACCCGGGTCGGGCTCTGTGCTGACAGCTTGGAGCCTGGAGCCTGCTTCAGATTCTGTGTTGCCCTCTTTCTCTGCCCCTCCCTCGCTCATTTTCTCTCTTTCTCTCACTCTCTCCCACTCTCAAAATAAATAAACATTAAAAATAAAAAAAATACATAAATGTTGAAAATAAAATAATAGAAATACACACAGACACACAAATGGTAACCAAAATGAAACCAAGGAAGCTATATTAATAGACAAACTAAACACTAAGGCAAATATCATTACTAGAAGTAAAGAGGATCACTTCATGATACAAAGTGTTTAATTCATTTTGAAGATGTAACTTTTAAATATATATGCAAAATATGCATTTGAATTTATATAATCACACATTTTCAAATAAAGTAAAATTAGCAAAACTGCACAAAATAACTAGACACATAAGAGTGAGAAATTTTAACACACTTCTCTCAGTAATTGATAGAGCAACTAGACAGAAGAACAAATCAGGACAGAGATTTGAATAGCACGATGAGCAATTTTGACATGATGGAAATAAAAAGAATATTGCAAACTATATCTTTACCATATGTGTTTTTTTTCAACCACACAAAGAACATTTATAAAAACTTACCATAAACTGGCTCACAAGCCATTAATTTAATCATTTAATTTTAAAGGGCTGAGATCATACAAGTTTATTCTCTCACCAGAACGTAATTAAGATAAAAGTCAACTGTGAAAATGTGTCACAGGTTGGCAAGCCAACTCTGATATAAGAATTTGTGCAGGAAGTTTTTCAGGGAGTACTTTACGGGTCCACATATGGATGGGGGGTGGGTAGAAAGGAAGCAGGATGGGGCAGAGGAAGAAGTTGGGTGTGTCACACACATGACAGGACCTCCGTTAACTTCATGAAGAAATTTATACCCACGTAGACCAGGCATTATGTGGGATGCCTGGAGAGGGCAGAATGAACTTGAGCATGACAATACTCTGAGCAGAGACATATGTAGGAAAGGGATCAAGACAAGTTGACTAGCTCCCAGCCAACGAGGAAAGGTGTCTTTCAGTTCTGGGTGGCATTGAGCAACATCTATGGGAGATAACCAAAGTCACTATACATCTCTAAAGTAATAAAACACATATATCCATCACCATTTGCTTTGAATGCATTTGTTCATTCCAGTATGATTGGGATGAGGTTTTGTAGGACTTATGGAGCATATGGGACAGAAGACATAAATGAGGATCTACCAAACGTGGGAGTCGAATTAAAGATTCATTCCTCAAAGCTGCAACCCCAAAGAAGTAAACTCTCAGGTAAACCAGATCCTACTCACCCCACACGTTTACAGCCCTTCCCTCCAAGTGAAATTGTGTTGATGTTGAGCATAGCAAGGTGGTGATAAAAGAATCAGAGCCATTGTAACTCTGAAGTCATAATAGATTTATAGACCAGATTTACATCACATGTGTTTCCAAAAAACATCAGAAGATTTGCTGCCGAAAGTAGTTCCACCAGTGGTGTTAGGCACCTGGAAGAGGAAAACTGGCATTTTCTCTGAAGGAATATACACTTATTCTATCAGCCAATTAATATAAATAAGTTTTTAAAGACAATAAGCAGTATTATACAGTCCAAATAAACAAAGGCTACAAGAAATAAGACATGAGAGAGAAGATTCAGGATCACCTCAGAGCAGGAGACCAGCTAAAAGTTTAAATATGTGAATAGTGAAACATAAAATCTGAGATAATAACAAATGTGAAAATATATATAGGGTGCAGGAAACTGTAAGTATGACAGGAGATTTGGCTTGCAGATTGTCATCCTCTCCTTGTATCTCTGACCATCTTTCCTGTGTATGTGTCTGTGTTCAAATTTCCTCTTCTTTTTTTTTCTTATTTTTTTTTAAATTTTTTTTTTTTGAAAGAAAGAGAGAGATACAGACAGGGGTGAGTGGGGGAGGGACTGAGAGAGATGGAGACACAGAATCTGAATCAGGTTCCGGGCTCTGAGCTGTCAGCACAGAGCCTGACATAGGGCTCGAACTCATGAACCATGAGATCTTGACCTGAGAAGTCGGACGCTTAACCGACTGAACCATGAAGGAGCGCCTCAAATTTCCTCTTCTTATAAGAACACAAGTGATAGTGGGTTAGTCTACTTCAATGACCTCATTTTATTTTAATTGCCTCTTTAAAGACCCTATCTCCAACTATAGCTACATTTTGAGGTGCTATAGAATTGAACTTCAACATCTGAATTTTTGAGGGGACACAATTCAGCTCATAACACCATCATTTCAAAATGGGGGAGAGGATGAGATGGCAGAGAACATATTGGGGAAAAAGGCTCTGGAAAACATCCATATTCAGAAACAACAGAAAGAGACAGAGACATGGATAGTTTAAAGAAGGAGATGATCAGTGGAATTGAAAGTGGGGGGATAGTCCCTGAGGATCCATCTGGGCTGAATAAAGCAAATGAGCATGGTGATGAAGCCATTATGTGATGATCATTTAGAGACAGTTTATAGAATAAAAAGCTAACTGAAGTGGGTAGAGAAGAATGTGTAACTATGAAGGCACAATGAGGATGAAAATACAGCCATGAATGTTAAGAAGTAGAAGAAAGCTGGAAAGAAGGAATTGATATAATAACCATGGGGGTAATTGTGCAGGACAAATGATAGGGTGATGTTTAAAAATAGGGCTTTAGGTTGAGCACAGGAAGGCGTTTCAGTGATACTAATGCAGAGAGAAAACACAGATAATAAAACTTTGGAATATGACTTACTATGGACCACCTTATCAAGAGAAGGCCAGTGTCCAAATTCTTCTTAAAATTTTACTCAGGAAAGCGGATGCTATAGCTGTATCAGTGCCAATATCATATCCTACTCAGAACCCTGACAGAATTTTTTACTCTCTTATCAATATTTGAACATTTGTTCTGGGGCACCTGGGTGGCTCAGTTAAGCATCCAAGTCTTTTTTTTCAGCTCAGGTCATAATCTCAACAGTTGATGAGTTCGAGACCCACATTGGAAACCTCCAGTGCAGAGCCTGCTTAGGACTCTCTCTCTCCCTTTCCATCTCTGCCCCTCTCCCACTCGTATGCACTCTCTCTGTCCCTCCCTCAAAATAAATAAATAAACATTAAAAATAAAAAAGAAAATCTGTTCTGATATTACCAGTTTCGTCTGCCTGCTAACTATTACTATACACAATTTTGAGGTGTTAAATTGAAGGCGGTAATTTACTATGAAAAATTGTTTTGTTTTGTTTTTTTTTTCAACGTTTATTTATTTTTGGGACAGAGAGAGACAGAGCATGAACGGGCGAGGGGCAGAGAGAGAGGGAGACACAGAATCGGAAGCAGGCTCCAGGCTCTGAGCCATCAGCCCAGAGCCTGACGCGGGGCTCGAACTCACGGACCGCGAGATCGTGACCTGGCTGAAGTCGGACGCTTAACCGACTGCGCCACCCAGGCGCCCCGAAAAATTGTTTATTATCAATATCTGATGTTAAGCACAATGTACGTTAAATAATTATATTAATTTAAATAATATTTATTCAAGAATTTAATTGTATTTTATTTTTCTTGGTGTGAAACTTCCCTTATAACAACAATTTTCAAATTTCCAGACACTCAACTTTCCAATATAATATCAGACCATAATATATATGAAAGTAAGGAACTTCTTGTCCCATAATCCAAATAAGTGCTGTTTAACATTTTCTGTATTTGCTTCTGGTACAACTGTTAGTTAAAAAAAATAAGGTGTCTTGCCCATACTGATGCTATTGTTCTTTCAACTGTTGACTTTTCCTTTGACAGCATATCATTAAGTGTACGGACACTTAAGCCACATCCTTTTAAATCAAGAAGGAAACATTTGACTATTGTTCTTTTTGGTGGATATGCTTTTACACTATGTACAGTTGTTATGCAATACATGTTTTAATATTATTAGATGGTTTTATCTGATGGGTATGTTGTTACAAAAGAGTTAAAGTGTTTAATTTCCTTATAAAATACAAGCTAACTAATGAAAAATATTAGCTAACTAACTAAAATGAGCCAACCTCCCGGAAAACTTAATTTCTTTCTAAGAATCCTCTTCAACATTTGCCAAGTTGGTAGTTTTAATTCATTTTAAAACTGTTCTCTTATAGTAATATCAATCATGGATACTTTAAAATTTTAGAAGGCAAAAAAGAAAACCTGCAGTGTAGTCTTGAAAGGAGTGGCTTGGGGAGAACAGAAGCACTAGAATCCAGAAAATGTCGTCTGTAGCTGTCACCGCAGAGCCTGAAGGATCCTCTGTCCCCCTCTCTCTGCCCCACCCCAGCTTGCGCTCTCCCAAAAATAAATAAAACTGGGGCGCCTGTGTGGTTCTATCGGTTAAGCATTCGACTTTGGCTCAGGCCATGATCTCTTGGTCTGTGGGTTCAAGCCCCATGATGGGTTCTGTGCTGACAGCTCAGAGGCTGGAGCCTCCTTCGGATTCTGTCTCTCTCTCTCTCTCTCTCTCTCTCTCTGTCTGTCTTCCCCTACCCAGCTCATGCTCTGTCTCTCTCTCAAAAGTCAATAAATATTAAAAAAACGTTAAAAAAAAACTCATGGAGAGGCAATCAATATGAATCTAGTATATTGGCATTTTATTGTCTTCTTGACTTTCAGGGACATGGTTTTGGGAGTGCAGACCACACTGACTCCATCTTGTTCATGCCCTCACAATGATCTCCCTGGGGCTACGTGTTCCGGGCCCCTTGGAGATTAATGTGTGCCCTGACCTGAGTGAAGGAAGGCTTGTTCTGATCTTCCCTAAAGTGGCGCACAGAAAACACCACTTTAGATAACTAATAGAGATGACCTGTGCACGGGAGTTCCCATTTTAGATAACTACCCGTTGGCTTCATCCCAATGCCCCTTGCTTTACAAAAACTGTGGATTACGGTCCAAACTGGGCTGAGAATAGCTGCACAACGCTGGGGTTGCCTGCTTCCACTTCAGTAAGTCACCCTGACTGACCCTGTCAATGTATCCAAGTGGCTTGCTTCACTTCTCGGTCTTAAAGTAGTTTCTTAGGGTGGAGGATACTTTACTGTCCCGCCTCCACCTTCTCACAACTATAAACCCAATTTCTTCAGTAGTTATTACCATGATAGTGAAAAAGATCTAGGACTTTGGACTATTTATTTTACTACAGGCAACTGAGCTGGTGAAATGAAACAAAGCACTGCTGTTAGAGCATTTTCCCCTTAAAATAATTGAGGGTGAATCTGGACTAGAAGTTTCAAATAGTGGTAACTTTTTCCTAACTATCAGTATTTCCCCAGTTTTACTGTAGCATGTCTAACTCAATATATTATATTGAATTCAATCTCTTTATAAAGGGCTTCAATACTAAAATGTGTTTATCATTATTATTGCCATTATTATTTAATGTAATCTTTATTTTTGACCACAATAAGTTATTCCTTAAATTACTTATTCAATATTTAGTGAGTACCTAGCATGTTCCAAGCTCTTTTCTAGGCACTGGGACTCTGCAGCGAACAAAACACATAAAAATCCCTGCCCTAATTGAATTTAAATTCTAGATCAAGCTGGGGTGGCTCAGTCAGTTAAGCGTCTGACTTTAGCTCAGGTCATGATCTCGTGGTCCGTGTATTCAAGCCCCACATCGAACTCTGTGCCAACAGCTCAGAGTCTGGAGCCTGCTTTGGTTTCTGTGTCTCCCTCTCTCTCTCTCTCTCTCTCTGCCCTCGCCGCCCCCTCTCAAAAATAAATAAATAAACATTAAAAAATTCTAGTTCTAAAGACAGACAATAATTAAATGTATTAAACAGATTAATTAAAAATATACATTAGATGGTGGTAAAAGCTATGTAGAAAAATAGAACAGAGAGTAGAGGACAGGTCATGATCTCATGGTGGGGAGATTGAGCCCCTCATGGGGCTCCTTGCTGGGTGTGGAAGCTGCTTAAGATTCTCTCCCCCTCTTCCTCTGCTTCTCCCTTATGCTCTCTCCCCCTCTCTCTCAGAGAAAGAAAGAAAAGAAAGAAAGAAACAGAAAAAAGAAAGGAAAAGAAGGAAAGAAAGAGAAGGAAAAAAGGAAAGAAAGGAAATAAAGAAAGAAAACAAGAAAGAAAAGAGATTAGAGGGAAGAAGTGCTGTTCAGTGAGGTTTGTAAAGTATTCAGAGAAGGTGTCCATGTAAAGCTGGTTTTTAAAGACTTAGATGAGGAAGTGATATCTATGGGAAGAATTAGCAATTATATAGGCATATAAATGACTTAGAAGACATTTAAAAGAGCATTAACTTGTTTTGAAATTAAAATATTTAGTTTTAATAGTATAAAACATTGATGGTGCCAAAGAATTATGTTATGTAACTATCTTTTTGGACATCTGTTTAAAACATATGCAAACTATCCATATTTAAGAACTTTTATATATAGATAGGCTTTAACTCACTAAGGTTAAAGTTTAATCATAACCCTAAAAAAGGTTATTTTGGTGGAAAAATAATTACGGCATGTAGAAGTGGATACTAGCTATTTGCAAAGTATGTCATTAAAATGCAAGTTTTAATGAGGTGAAAGAGCACATTCTGTGGATACCTGAGGGGAGCGTATTCCAGGGAGCAGAGACAGCAAATGCAGACACTCTGAGGTAGGACTGCCTAGTGAGCAACAGTGACAGCACAGAGGCCTCTGAGCAAAGTGTGACAGCACAGTTTGGAACAGAGAGAGTGAGAGCAAGCAGGCAGGAGGTGAGATCAGCATTGGGGCTGATGGAGTAGGGTCGTGGAGACCATAGTGCTGGTTTTATTTGGTGAGGGGGGGTGGTCCCTGCAGGGTTTTGAGTAGAAGAATACATAGTATGAGTCAGTTTGCACAGGACCATGCTGGCTGATGTTCTGAGATTATAAAATGGAAACTAGCTGGAAGTCCACGGTAGTAATCTAGGTCAGAGGTGCTGGTGGCCTGAATGAGGGGAAGGAGAGGAGGTGGGTGAGATTTTAGTCTGGATGTATTTTAAATTGAGAATCAACAGGATTTTCTGGTGCAATAGGTGTGCGTGGGAGGGATGGTGAAAGAAAATGAAAATTCAAGAATGGCTATACATTTTGGGGGAGGTAACCCAATTAACTAAGATAAAGAGGACACTGGGAGAAGGGAATTTGTGGAAGGAGAGAGTTTGGAGTTTCATTCTGGGCACATTAAGTGTAGTTGCCTATTAGACACACAGGTGAAGATGTGGAAAATAAGCCTGGAGGCAGGGGAATAGTCCAGGGCTGGATTTATAAACCCGGAGGTCATGACTATCTGAGTGGTATGTAAATCCATAGAAGTTGGGTACAATCACCAAGAGAGTGAAGTGTCTAGAGAAAAAGAAGAGCTCCAAAATTGAGTCTCAAACCTTCATGTTCAGAAGTGCTGGAAATGAGGAGGATTCAGCAGAGGAGAATGAGAGGGAGCAGCAAAGGAAGAAGGAAAACCATGGAAACTGCAGAAATCAAAGTGTTCTAAGAAGGAAGAATTGATCAACCATGCATCAAATGTTGAGAGGTCAATAAAATGAAGACTGACTACTCCCCACTGGATTCACAAAAGATCACCTGTGCTCTTTATTTTTGTGCCATAATGGAGTGAGAGCTTAATGGGTCATGGGAGAATGAGAAATCAGGAACTGGGGTCAGTGAACACCAGTAACTCTTGTGAAGTCAAACGATTAAGGGGAGAAGAGAAATGGGAAAAGAGCAGGGAGGGAAGTAAATTCAACAACTTTTTTTCAAAAATAGCTTCATCGAGATATAATTCAGATACCATAAAGTTAATTTTTTGTTATATTTATTTTTCTTAGTAAGAACAAATAACAGCAAGTATTTATACTGTTGGAATTAATCCAAAAGAGAAAAGAAGCCTTAGTGATGTGGACAGAGGTGAACAAATTACTGGCATTAATGTTTTTGGAGGGAATCCAGTGTGCAAATGGGAGCATTGACCTTCCATGCTGGCACAGAGACTTCTTGTGTATGAACGAGAAGGCAGGCAGAACAGGGTCCAGACACCAGTAGATGGATATACTTGGGGATGGGAGTTTATAGAGTTTCTCCTTTGATGGCTTATATTTGCTCAGTAAAATTGGAAGTAGAGTCATTAACTGAGAGGGAGGATGGAAAGGAGGCATTGGATATTAGAGAAGGGAAGAGAAAATACGAAGAGTGTGAAAGCAAATAGACTAGAAAATATAAGTGCCTGACTATCTTAAGGGCCCATTTGGGGTAATAGATTTAAGAGAGACAATTAGCATGACTATATTTTTGTACTGTCATGTTCATCTGCATGGTTTAGGTAGGGAAAGGAAATGAGTTTAATTTAAACCATGGTTGGGGTTTTGCCAAGAAAGCAAGCACAGGGTGGGGTGGGGTGGGGGGATTCAACGGAATTAAGAGCACATGCAAGGGAATGATGATAATAACTCCCTGTAGAATGTAAGCCAAGTATGAGGGTACTTGAATTGTTGCGAGGAGTGAGGATAAATGCAATGAAGCAGGATCAATGGATTGTAGGCCCCAGGAGAACCAGCAGATTCTTGGAATCACACTACTAGAATGAGTGACCTAGAAAGAGAAGTGGGTGACAAGACATTAGAATGCTTGAAATTGCATTTGACTTTTTCATAATGCATGTTCCACTTGGAATCCTCCGTGATTCTGCATGTCCAGGTTTTATCTACTTTTCTCAAGTTCAGTCCTTAGACTACCCTCTCCATGGAATTTTCCCTGATTCTCAGAAGCTAAAAGAATGCCACCTTCCTTCGAGCTTCCATAGCATTTCAGCTGAACTCTGTTTATGGAAAAGTTCCCATCTTGCATGTATTCTTAGTTACCCCAAAGTCTCAAAGTAAGTTTATTCCCTTCTGGTCTATGTAGGCCACTGTTGACACATAGCAGAATAATAATGTTATAATGATAATCTGAGAAATGGGCTCTCTAAGACCAAATCTCCTTCACAATGCAGTCATGTATGATTAAACAACAAATACATAAATGTCAAAAGGGAAACGTTGCCCCTTAACTATGCTTTTTTTTTCTGTGTTGGAGAAAAATCTTCAATACACAGTCTTTATCTGCAGAGTATTTAAACGGTCAGAGCTGGGGTTTGGACAAAGTCAGCGAAGTCGGTCTTTAGCCCCTCCAACCTGTTACCTTCTCTTCTGTTCTTGGAGTGCGTCCTCTCCACAGCACTCCTATGTCTATTGTTTGCCCACCCTCAAATCCCTGCCCCATGAAGAAAACTCTGATACTGCACTGATGTCAGATTAAAAAATGCATGGCCTTCAGTAAATGCATTACCTTAAACAGGAGAACGCATTTAAAATATTTAAACCTGTTGAATTCTGTCCTGTTTCAAAATGACTTAAGGGATCACTTAGTAGACTAAGATTTGATGAGGACAGGAAACACATGAATAAAAGCATTCACTCTATATTGGTAAAGCCCCCTGAGAATGCAGGGCTCATTTATTTCCTTCAGGTTAGTTGAGAATGAGTGGATAAAGGGGAAGGAAAGGGATGCTTATCCATAGTTTTCCCCTTTTCCTGGGATTTTTCTGCTTTTCTGGAGAGATTAACTGAGAATTGTTTTCCCTTTGGCTACTGAAATCCTTTTCTTTTTTTAATTTTATTTGAGGATAGTGGACACACAATGTTACATTAGTTTCATGTTTACAACTTAGTAATTTGACAAGTTTATACATTATGCTATGTTCCCCACAAATGTACTGAAACCGTTCCTTGACGGTGATTGAGAGCAGATGAGAAACAGAGACATCATCAAAGCTATGGAGTTGGCCCTTCTATGTTTCAGGTCCACCTTTGATGGTCAGTCATCTCTACCCTGCTCAGCATGGACTAGACCTCAAGACCATGACTTGAACTTCCTCCTCCTACCCTAGAATATCTACATGTATAATTCATGGGTGGTATTTTCTATTTAATTTTATTTTTGTTCTATAACATTCTTTTTCTTTTGTTCTCATTTTCATGTCTTCTAGTTATTTATATACTTTATGATAAAGGTCATGGTAAAAATGTAGATCATTGGAATATCATGTGTCCTTGTGAGTAATAAAGCATTACAGTAATAGTAGTGCATTGTATGTCTTAGTATATCTACTCCTATACTTATACCTATGTGATAATTATATATTTCTGCAAGGAAATACCTAATAATATATTGGTAGGCAAAGAGTTCTTTGTTTCAAGGTAGGTTAATGTTTAAAATACATTTTGTTGTTAACGGAGAGATAATATTACAATATTGAATCACACTATTTGAGTTTCTTGAGGTATTAAGACTTTTACAATGATTAATAGGGTACAGACAAACGTATACCATTGGCATATTTGGTTTTTAATCCTAGAGCTTTTTGTTCCTGCCTTTGCTGTTTGCACAAGGGTTGCAAGAAGGCATGGTCTGGGTTTGTCATGAGCTGGACCTGATCCAATATAGAAGATGTCACAGAAAGAAGACACTAAACTGACTTGAAACGGATTTCATCGTTGGCATGCTATTATATTTATCTTTGCTCTATCATCACTAACTTTACCACACCTAGCCCATGACGAGAGACAGAGGTAATAGTGGGTATAAAACCTAGGGTTACAGGGTCCCTTACAGATTTGGTTCTTCACGATGACTGGTCCCCATTTCTAGGTCCCAAATCACCACCATGAAGTTGATTTTTTTGTATTTGGTTGTGGCCCTTTGCGTCTTCTGCAAAGGTAAGGGACTAATTTAAATAATCATTTCAAATTTGATAGACCCATTTATACATTTGCTTAAATGTTTAGTGTCAAACTTTTTCTCTATCATAAAATTTTCCTTTACCTCAGTAGGATAATGGTAAGGATAGTAGGATAATAAGAAAACTAGATTTTCATCCTACTCAGGCTTAATGAGTTTATTTTAAGGAAATATTAATGAATAGGTTACTCTAGATGCACATGGTATTACTTTTGGTATTTATCTTATCACAGTTTATCTTTTGACGACTCTATCTTGAACTTAAAATCCGCATTTAGACTAAAGACCCACACAGGTAATTGCAACTTTTACAAATCACCAATTAAAAGGCTGGTTTGTCACAAAATTTTTTTTTGTAGGGAAAATATTTCTTAAACTAACAACTTTTCTGGATATTTCACAAAGTCAGTTAATTAATTTCTAAAATTAATTGAAAAGTAGGACATCATTAATTTTGTTAATTAAAAATTGAGCAAAATGGAAAAAAATCTTTAGAAACAAATGTATTTCTTGCTCTTTATTTCTATTTATAAACAGAGAAGAAAAGCAACAAGATCTGAACATAAGGAAAAAAGTTCGGTAAAAGGGAGAAAATTCATTCTGTATCTAAATTTAAAACCTATTTTTTAAATTTGCGAGTAGAGTACTATTTACTTTTCTATGAGAAGCTAGAATGTGGAGGACTATGATTATTTGTTGTGATTAAGAGAAAATATTTTTATCCTTAATCCAACTACCTGGGAAATCATCTGATGGACCATTAGAAAATGACTATTCAAGTAATGGTGACTTTCATAATCTTATATAGCAGTTTGTTATATTCTTTGCTTCTACTTTGCATAAATGTGTTTATTTCTTAAATAACAATGCACAAAACACATTATTTTCAAAGCATTTATTAAATGATATTGTATCACAAAAAATGTTTTAAAAGTATTTAGTGAAGTATATTAAGTTCACCGGAGAATTGGAAAGAATTTCTAAAATAAATTCTTAAATATCTATGGTGGCTTTAAGAATGATTACAAATACGGGGCGCCTGGGTGGCGCAGTCGGTTAGGCGTCCGACTTCAGCCAGGTCACGATCTCGCGGTCCGTGAGTTCGAGCCCCGCATCAGGCTCTGGGCTGATGGCTCGGAGCCTGGAGCCTGTTTCTGATTCTGTGTCTCCCTCTCTCTCTGCCCCTCCCCCGTTCATGCTCTGTCTCTCTCTGTCCCAAAAATAAATAAACGTTAAAAAAAAAAAAAAAAAAAAAGAATGATTACAAGTACTTAAATAGGATTTCCATAGATTGGTGATTTTTTTTTAATGTTTATTTATTTATTTTGAAAGAGAGAGCGAGCATGTGCGTGAGTGGGGAAGGTTGTAGAAAGGAAGGGAAAGAGAATCCCAAGCAGGCTCTGCACTGTCAGTGCAAAGCCTGTCCTGGGGCTCAATCTCATGAGCCACCCAGGCACTCTGGTTGTTGTTGTTGTTTTTTTTTTTTAAACAAAAACAAGAGATTATATGTATTAATAAAGCCATGTTGAGATGTAAGAAACATACCTGGGAAACGTTCTGCAGAAATTCCAGGTGCCTTAGTTGAAATGAATTTTTGTTCCTTAGTCAATCAGCTCCATAGTCCAAACAGACTCCCTTTATTTTCTTTACATTATAGAATGGTAAAGGCTTCAGGAGCGGAAGTTGGTAAAGGCAGATATTTGGGAGGCATTATGTGTTCAATCAAAAGAAAAAATTACATTGTTTAACCATAACTCTACTAAGAAAAGGAAAAAACAAAACAAAACAAAATAAAACAGTACCCTGGCTAAGTGGAAAAAAACTTTAGTGATATGAAATATAGAACTGACATGAAATAGATATGTATAATCAAGTATTATTTTTTAATGTTTATTTGTTTTTATATTTTTTAAGTTTACTTATTTTGAGAGAGAGCAAGAGACAGTGAGAATGTGGGGAGGAGCAGAAGGAGACGGACAGAGAGATTGAGAGAGAGAGAGAGAGAGAGAGAGAGAGAATCCCAAGCAGTCTCCCAACGCCAGCACAGAGCCCAATGCAGGACTTGACATGGGGCTTGAACTCAGGAACCATGAGATCATGACCTGAATGGAAATCAAAAGTCGGAGACTCAACCAACTGAACCACCCAGGCGCCCCTATTTATTTATTTTTGAGAAAGAGAGTGAGAGAGTGCAAGCAGGGGAGAGGCAGAGAAAGACGGAAACAGAGAATCCCAAGCAGGCTCTGTGCTGTCAGTACAGAACCAGATGTTGGGCTTGAACCCATGAACTGTGAGATCATGACCGAAGCTGAAATCAAGGGTTGGATGTTTAACTCACTGAGCCACACAGGCACCCTGACCGAGTATTATTTTTCCTGCATTATCCTGTTTTCTCAGTAGAGTAAAATCTATATAATTACTTTTTCTTTCTTGTTCTTTTCTCCTTTTCTTTTTTTTTTTTTTTTCGTCTTTTGTCCAGTTCACTGCTTGTGAAGACACTAACCAGAAATATTTAGGGCAAAATCAAATCAGGTGAAATTTCAATCAGAAAATATACTTCAGATTAACAGCAGTAAAAGGCTTTGATAATGTGAAAAAGATATAAAATACTGACTAATATAAATTTGTGGTTTTAATTTATTTGGCCATATGTTTTTCCAGTGAGTTGACATTGAAAACTTAGATTTTTAAGTATGTTGATAGGTAAATAAATTACCTACATTTACATAAGAAAGCTCCAAAATAATAAATTAATGCTGAAAAATAATAATTTTCAGATATAAAAAGTAGATTGCTTGGATTGAACTTAAAATAATGGAAACAAGAAGAATATTATTTTCTTATAAAAAATATGGTATGGAGAAGTATAAAATGACCTAATTATTAATACTTTTTCTTCTTCTTTTTTTAATAGATGGAGAAGCCCTATTTTACAGACAAGAATCAGGTCTGTATCTTCCAGAAATTTATCTTTACTTTGAGACATCAAGGTGTATTCTGAGCCTGCTTCTTTTGGAACATAGGGATTTTTTTTTACAGGTTTATTGAGATACAATTGAAATATAACACTTCATAAGTTTAAGATATACAACATGATTTGATACATGTGTACATTGTAAAATGATTACCACAATACAGTTATTCAACACCCTTACCATATGTGTGGTGAGAATTTTTAAGATCTACTCTCTTAGCAACTGTCAAGTATACAATACAGTATTACTAACTACAGTTAAAGAGCTATTAATTAGATCCCCAGAACCTATTCATCTTAGAACTAGAAGTTTGCACCCTTTGATAAACATCACCCCATTTGTCCCAACCCCCAATCCCTGGAAGACACCATTTTACTTTGTTTCTGTGAGTTCAATGTTTTTAGATTCCACATACAAATGAGATTATACAGTATTTGTCTTTCTTTGTCTGACTTTTTCCCTTAGCATAATGTCTTAAGGTCCATCCATGTTGTCCCAAATGGCAGAATTTTCTTTTATTATGGTTGAATAGTATTCCATGTGTATATATGCAACACTTTCTTTAGCCATTTGTCTGTCGATGGACACTTAGGTTGTTGGCTATTATCAATGATGTTGGAATTAACATGGCAGTGTCGATACTTCCTTGAGATAGTGATTTCATTTCCTTTTGGATATTTACCCAGAAGTGGAATTTCTGGGTCGTATGGTCATTGTATTTTTATTTTTTGAAAACCTCCATACCATTTACTCTAATAGATGAACCAGTTTACATTCTTGCCATCATAGAAATCAGAAATCAATGTGTTTTGTATAAACTTGATTTGGGAATGAAATACTATGACTCCTTACTCATTTATCTCACATGATTGTAAACTCCTCACGGATAGGATTTTGGTCTATGATTTTTGTTGGGTATTCACAATACTGAGAACAGTAGCTGTAATGAAACAGGTAATTAGATCATACTTGTTTTGAATTAGAAATATAATTTGGGAATGTTTATAGTGTTCATTCTGCATACAAGAATTTTCCATATGAAAATAACCAACTTTTTGCAAAGTAAAATTTCAGAAATGAACTGCAGATACTCTATCTTTTTACCCAAGAATACAAGGAACTTCTGAACACAGCCTATCTTTTTGGGGAGACATAAAAGTGAATGCCAATTATCACATTATATATCATGCAGTGATGCCCTTCGGATCTAATGCTGTGTGGAAGATAGTTGGGCCCTACCCTAAAGATGGTTTCTAAGTATATGCTTTTGGTTTGCCTTTCTGTCTTCTCATTTCTATTGAACATTTAACTCTCTATCTTTTTTTTTAAATGTTTATTTATCTTAGAGAGAGAGAGAGAGAGACCAAGGGAGGGGCAGAAAAAGAGGGAGACACAGAATCTGAAGCAGGCTCCAGGATCTGAGCTGTCAGCACAGAGCCCCACATGAGGCTTGAACCCACAAGCCATTAGACCATACCCTGAACTGAAGTCTGATGCTTAACCGATTGCGACACCCAGGCACCCCATTAATTCTGTGTCTTGATAGGGTTATGATGTCTGTTTTTTATGCCCAGTTCCAATTTTTATTCCTTGCTTTCAGTCTGTTGGGATGATAATACCGTTGATTCAAGCTCATTAGTCTTTTTTTTTTTTAATGTTTATTTATTTATTTTGAGAGAGAGACAGAACACGAGCAGGAGAGGGGCAGAGAGGGGGAGAAAGAATCTCAAGCAGGTGCTGCACTGTCAGTGTGGACCTGATGTGGGGCTGTTCCCAAGAATGGTGAGATCATGACCTGCATCAAAATCAAGAGTCCTGAGCCGCTCAGGCACCCCAAGCTCATTAGTCTTGCATCTGTTTTAAGAGAAAGTGTGCTGAGTGGGGCCCATGGGATTTCTTTCTGATGGGTAAAGTTCATGCATGGGTTTTGTAACACCTCTATTTATTGCAAGAGGATTTGGGAATGACTTTTGGACTACAAACTACATTTTAAATAATTAGAATTTTCCAGGTATTTAACTTATATGGAGAATGTTATTGTACAATTTTCTTTCAAAGGATTTATATTAAGTATCTCCAGACCATTTCTTCATAGCCTTTGGCTAAATATGTGTATATGTAGTTGTATGTGTAATTACATACAACTTGGTTTTGGCAACAATTTATCAGAACATGTGGGAAACTCTTTATCTTATAACTGGCTCTGTTTCTGGTTTGACTTAATTTATGCCTTTGTTTCTGGCATAGGTTTGCTGACCATAAGTCCTGGATTTTCTAGGACAGTCCAATTTCTGCAAGTCTATCTTGTTTGAATGATGTAGGCAGTTTGGTTTTAGGAAATTTTTGAAGATTATAGAGCATGGAGAAACATAAAAAAAATCTACAATCCATTAAGTACCAAAATTAAAATGTTATACAAAAAATGTGTTTTTTTTTTGAGGTTTCTTGAATGTGAATTTATGCAAAATTCTATTGCCATTGTTAAATTTTTTTTTATATTTGAGAGAGACAGAGACAGAGAGAGAGAATGAGCAGGGGAGGGGCAGAGAAAGAGGGAGACAGAGGATCTGAAGCAAGCTCCGTGCTGACAGCAGATGCCCACTGCAGGGCTTGAACCCATGAACCGTGAGATCATGACCCGAGCTGAAGTCCAATGCTTAACCAACTGAGCCACCCAAGCACTCCACCATTGTTAAATGTTTTATTTCACATAATTTTTGAAAAAAATCTCTGGGAAACCAGTGCTTTTATGTATATGATGAAAATAGGTTTATCTTTAAATATAACATAATATGTGTACTTCTATGTAAATTGTCATTCATTATACTCACTCTTATTGTGAGTTTTTGACTCAGTTATACTATAACTTGACAAGCTTGCAAATTTGCATGCCATTTACTTAAATATGAAGAAAATTCACCTTGATGATAAGAAATCATTTGTAAGTAGCATGTACATGACTTTTATATTCAGTGGTGCAATAGAAATTGTAGAATTTTATTCAAATTAACTGGTTAGTTATATCGAGTATTTTTGAAAAAATCTCTTAACTAAAACTTCTGACTTTCACAACAGAATAGTAATTAATGCTTTACACCTTTTCAGCCATCCCAGAATTATTGTTTTTTTTTTTTGTTTGTTTGTTTGTTTGTTTTTGCTATGCTCTGATTCCTCCATCTAGGCTGTATTTTAAACCGGCTGGGGGACCAGTGGAGACTTTGCCCTTTATGGGGGTGTTCTGGAGGGGTGTAAATACACCAGGGTCAATGGATAATTACTATATTCATGCCTGAGTATTGAATTCAGTGAGAATATCTGTGGGAACACTTCCCAAGGACAAGAAATGGCTGTAATCAAAATTCACTTTCTGTTGGCAAATCTGTCAGAGAAACTACTAATGACAGCAATTCTCCTTTTTTTTCTCCAGATGGAAAAATACCTGAAAGCACATCAGGTAAATTGCTTTTTTTCCCTTATACTGTTTATACTAAACAACAATAAAGTGACTGCTTTTATTTCGAGGGAAGATAGATCTCCTCTGAAAAAAACACTAAAACATTTAAAATGAAATATTCCTTGTTACAAACAAACATACTCTAGTGTGTTTTTATAGAATCTGGGCCAGATATTTTAATAATTAATCTCATAAAGGTGGTGACATTTAAAATAGAAAATTTTTAAACCCGTAAGTGAAATGTGGATCTAGATTTAAGGATTTACTTTCCTTAAATAAGTACTTTGTATTACAGGATTAATTTCTTAGTGAATTGTTTTAATTAAAATTGATCCTAGTCCTATTAGTGGTACTACAGATTCCTTCAGAACATTGAATAACATTGAATATTACCCATTATTTTGTTTCCCTATCCACCAATATGAAAAATTGGCTGCAACAAATCAAGACTGCATTTATGTTTTTTTCTTAAATCGAACAAAAGGATTTTTGCTAATGTCAATATAGATTGAATTTGATTCTGGTCTAACATATATACCAATCAAAATAGCCCAAGATTACTTTTATATGTTTTTATTATGTGATATTTTAGATCTCTGTGTCTTTCTACAACCTAAATACAATAAAATGCAATTGGAAAATGTGTTCTTTGAGGTAAAGGCAAACTGAGAATAAGTAGCAGGTCAGTTGTCTCAGAGACCTCAAAATCACCTCATCGTAACTATGGACGGTTCATTAGGTTTCACTATAATGATAGAACAAGAGTTTATCTACTTCCAAGCGTACAAAATCTGAATGTTAATTAGAATAGTCTTGAGCATTCTTCTGAAAGTCCTTATTCAAGAAGTTTGAATGAAGAGAGGGAGAACTTGGAATTCTATACTTCTCTGAGAATCTTCTGAAATTATTAGCAATTGAGTTTTTTCCTGTGTCTTTCAGGGAACATTGCAAGTCTGGGTATTATTTGGGAGGGACTTGAGGATCTTTGAGGCTAGAGCTGCATTGGATGAATAAAAATGCCAAGCAAAGATGCTTCAACCAGCCACTCTACCAACCAACATAAAACCGGTCAAACTCCAGAGCAATGTTATCCCCCACAGTCTTTATTCCTTAATGAGACAAAGATTCACATATTTGAGAAAAGTATCCATAAGGCAGTATAGGACTTTGTTTTTTGATATTTTTAGATTTTACTGGTTTCAGACAATGTAACTTGTTTGTTGCCATTCCTTTTAAAAATCTCCCCTTCTTGGGGGGCCTGGGTGGCTTGGGCGGTTAAGCGTCCGACTTCGGCTCAGGTCATGATCTTATGGTCCGTGAGTTCGAGCCCCGCGTCGGGCTCTGTGCCGACACCTCAGAGCCTGGAGCCTGTTTCAGATTCTGTGTCTCCCTCTCTCTCCGCCTCTTCCCTGTTCATTCTCTGTCTCTCTCTGTCTCAAAAATAAATGTTAAAAAAAAATTAAAAAAAAATCTCCCCTTCTCTGTAGTTCATCCATATTCACCTCTGTCATCCAGCAGTTTTTCTCCATAGAATGAAGGTAGAGGAACAGAATTATATCTATTTCTTTTTTCTATTTCATGTTGTGGTCTGAAGTGTAAGTTAACTCTTCCAAAAATTTGTGCAAAATGTATGCAATATAAATGAATAAATTGTACCTATCTTTGAGCTATGAGGTAAACATTTTATTTATCTTTAAGCATTGTATAAGCAATCTATCTTTAAATGGGGTAATGGCATTATACAGTTTGCATAAGAAAAAAGGATTTCTTGGCAGATTTTACCTTGTGATCTTAGACAAGTCATGAAACCTCTTAAATATCAGTTTTCTCATCTACAAGTGAGGAAATGATAATAGTATCACCCTTACAGGAGGCTGTGAGGATTAAAGAGATAAGATACAGAAGGTACTGTTACATGTCTAAGATGTGGTACATACAAAACACACACTAACCGTTACTGCTAGTCACCCCTATGACAATGTATTTCTGAGTAAGTTTTGTATATAAAAAAGGGACAAATAAGTTAGTAGAAACAAACATGGCCCACTGGCTAAGATACCAAGCCATTCATTTCAACAATAGAATGAATAAGTTCAGTGGAAACATTGGTTTAATAAAATGAAAGATCTAATATACCTATGGGGTTGAACTCAGGAGAGGTATAAGTATAGTGAATATTTATCATGATTTAATAAATTAAATAAAAATTCTACATGAGTTTGATGTGATGTTTGTTGAGTAGAATAAAATACATTAAAAGATACGGTCTCTATCGAGTACTTATTTTTTTTTTACAAGTTTATTTTTGAGAGAGAGAGAGACAGAGCCTGAGTGGGGGAGGCCAGAGAGAGAGAGGGAGACACAGAATCTGAAGCAGGTTCCAAGCTCTGAGCTGTCAGCAGAGAGCCCCATGTGGGGCTCGAACCCACAAACCGTGAGATCATGACCAGAGCCAACTGAACCAAAGTTGGGTGCTTAACTGACCCAGGCACCCTAGCTCCATATTGAGTACTTATTATCATTTATTATGTAGTCTCCATTTAACAGACAAAGAAACTTTGTTTCATAAGTATTAAATGTATCCAGGGGCATAGCTAGGAGCAAGAATAGCACATGCATAAATAAAGGAACAAAATTTAAAATAAAATGTTTTTTTTTTTCTTCCAACTTGACAAAACTTAGTCACCACTTAGAACTTTGTCACCACTTAGAAGGCCTGATTATAATTGCAGAGTTTTCAGATCACTGGATTCCATGCAGGAGCCAAGTGGGTAGTGGCCTTGCCAATGTGTCCATCTCCCTGCTCTTTCCATTTCTGGCTTTGTCCTACACAGAGAGATACCTTTGCCTGCATGTTTCAGCACAATCTATTTCTTCTGCAAACAGGCACTCCCTGATCATTCCCCCCAGGCCTAGAGGTTCTTGTCACTGCAGTGTGGTCTCACCTTAGGGGAATGGTCTTGGGAAGGATGCTTATGAAGATCCTGAGAACAGGCTTGGGACTATAGGGCTCTGGGGACTTAGTAGGGTCTACAGTGAGGGACGGAGGAGGGCACAGGCTCTGGGTTGGTGTATCTTGACCCCTCTGCTCTTTTGTCCCCCTTTTGTTTTTTTAAATTTATTTTTGAGAGAGAAAGCGTGAGCTGGGGAGAGGCAGGGAGAGAGGGAGTCAGGAACTGAAGCGGGCTCTGCACTGACAGCAGAGAGCCCAATGCGGGGTTTGAACTCATGAGGCATGAGATCATGACCTGAGCCAGAGTTGGTCGCTTAGCTGACTAAGCCACCAGGTGTTCCTGACCCCTCTGCCTTTATTCTTTGCCCTCCAAGGAGAACCATGGCATGAAGAAGGTCAGAGTGAGACTTGAGTGGTTCCAAGTAGGAACCCCTCTTGCTTGAGTCTAAGAGAGACATTGTCAAAGGCCATTCTGATGGCAGGTCTGGGAGTCCAGATGGGTTTGATTCAAAAGCCTATAGGTTTCCCACGACTGAATGCTGCCTTATTTCTCTCTGCTTTGGCATCAAACTAAGATATTTAGATATTAAGATTCAGAATCTAGACACCTGGGATACCTTAGTGATGAAAACAGGCAAAAAACCTTGAGTTCATAGAGCTTAAAATCTAGATGAAGGAGACAGTCAATAAGTAATAAACATAAGTAGTAAACACGGTATATTACAAGGTGATAAAATCTCTGGAATAAATTAAAGTAATACAATGATAATTGGGAGCGTTAGAATGGGGGTGGCAACTTTAAATTGTCAGAGTATACCTCATTGAGATGGCATTTAAGTTGATACCTGAAGGAAGTGAACGCTATAATTTATAAATAAATACTTTCACCTTTTTTTCTTTGCAGAAAAACAGAAAAGAGAATTAGGTATGTATCTTAACTTTACCAGCTGTTACTAAGCCAAGGACAGCGTGGTTTCAACAAAATAGACAATTTTGATGGGGGAAGGTGGGACACTGGAACTCGGGGCCTAGCAATGGCTAGGAAAACAGCTGGAGAGGTGTCTGCCCTGTCTGTGAGAAGAATGTCTAGCACACAACAGTGAAATCTTCACAGCTCTATTTATCTCTCTTTGTTGAAGTCTTAGAACCATGACAAAAAGATATGGTTATGGCAATGAAGTCAATAAGCAGTGTATGTAACTCCAAGGACTGCCAGAAAAATGAGGAAAAAACATATGGCTTTCAAAGCGTCACAATCAAATCACCTTCTTGTGCTAGCAATACAGTTTTCAAACATGATCTTCTGTTATTCACATTAGGTGGCTTTTTGTTCAGTAATTTGAACTTTGCTGACCCAAACAGAAGAAAGAAATCTCTTGTTGGTTCACTCCTTGACCTTGGATTTAATGCTCGCGAAAGGGCTGAAGATTGGTGGAGAAAACATCGAGATACTGATAGTTTAGTGTTAAAAGACACTCCAGCAGGTACTGTTAGAGAAAAATGCTTACCTAGGAAACAAGTGCTTTTTTTCATTTAGGACAACCTTTTGTATTATTTGCAGCACATGCCTTAATATTAATAGTGGAGAATATAAAAAAACTAATTTCAGGGCCAATGAGACTGATGAATTCTGTCTTTAGAGAATTTTGGCCAAGATGTTTATATTAAGTTACATTTTTTTCCTGATAGGTTTAATTTTCTTATGCTACTTTTCTACTTGGTGCTATTATTATAATTATAAATCATTTTTATATTGTTTAAATTAATTAAGATACTTCTGGGACCCAAATTTAGTGTAAGGTTTCACTACACATGGTTTGGTCTCCAACCACAGTTTATTTTCAATACCATGATTCTCTCTTTAAATTACGTACTCACTTGTCTGAATAATACTATAAAACAGAGTTTCTAAACATTTTATAGACTGCAATTTTGTTTTGTTTGAGAAAAAATTAACTTTCTATAGATGAGACATGTTCTCTCTGCTTCTACATACTTCTCCCAATTGGCCAACTTTTACTTTACTTTCCTAGCCCCTGAAATCTCTATAGTTCATACCTGTAAACAAACAAACAAACAAACAAACAACCAGAAAAGAAAGAGATCCAATGAGGAAAATAACTTCAATATTTATATTGAAATTTGAGTCCGAGTGATGATAACTGAAAAGGGAGAAACAGCTTTGGGTGCAAGGGTGCAGTTGAAATATTTCAGGAAAGGTAGAAGTTTCCTGTCTGTCCAGTCACCTGTCTTGGGACTGACAAATTCAGTATGACCTATAAGTTAATGCAGATATATTTGCTCTTGTTTACAATACCGAGGTGTTAATTGTTTGCTCATGTTCTACAGAACACAGTGAGATTTTCTTAAATGGCCTCAATGCTTCAGTTTTCTTATGGAATTCTCAAACCTCATGGTAAATTGGTTGTCACGCATACCCCTGATTACACTTTGTGGAATTATATATGGAAAGTTGTATAGAGGGGAGGGATATTTTTGAACCTATAATGAAGGCCTAGTTCAAGTAATGTATATAGATTAATTTGTTGTACATTATGAATGAATGCAACTTTTCTCTGATAATGATTGTATTTTTGTGTGGTAGAGAAAACCCGTTCAGCAAGTGGTTTTGCCAATGGTATCTCTGGTGGTATTGAATTTGGTGGCACTGCTTCAAATCAAAATGACATTGGTAGGGGTCCATCTGGCCAAAGTGGATTTGATGTGAATGCAGTAAGTGGATTAGCTGACTCTAATTCTGCTCCCAGTGAAACAGGTATTCTAAGTTGTTTCTTAGTTTCTGCTTTTGACAGAAAAAGTCAATCAATTAGCAAAGCAGGGTGTTTCTTTTGACCATTACAGATTTTAATATTAGAGGAACTCATGGAAATGATTTTTAAATTCTGTTTGATTCTTAAAGGATCTGTATTATCTTTAACAGAAATCAGCAACTTAAACATTTTAATGAAGAGACAATTAGATTTAATGCTTTTATGAAGGAGCTTGAATCTGGTAGGGAGAGATCCAGTTTCTATCCCCAGTCTTTCCTGCTAATCTTCTGTGGACTTTGGGAAAGCCACTTAAGCTCTCTTGTTCCCAAGTTTTGTCATAAGGAACAGAAAAATTTTGGTCACATGTTTCCATACTTTTGTGATGCTAACTTCTGAAGTTTCAGCACTCCTATTTTAACTAGTTTCTTGAAAAAGAATGCCAGGAAAAAAAAAATTTACAAAAGTGTGAATAAATAGCATTTTATATTTTGGAGATTACAGTTGGTGGAAGAAGTTAGGGCCAATAAAGTACATTAAATCTAGCTATTTTTGTGTCAGAGAAATTTATCTTAAAAGATGTGGTAATTGGTGGAAAACGGAAGAATAGAAAGGAGTTTGTTGGTAAATCCATGGGTTTTGGCTCTTATATCAGTACTCAGGAATTCTGATCCAGACCTTTAAGAAAAAAATAAATAATTTACATCCTTTGGTTTTGCTCGTGACAACTGTTGAGTTTTACACTTGCCTTTTGATTTTGGTCTTGGTGGTGGAAAGAAGGGCGAATTTGTATGTGGTCTTGGTAATTCTGGCTCATGTGGAGTGGGTGTCAGTGGTTTTGAACAAAAAAGACTTTGCTAAAAAATGAAATAGAGAACATTCATAAAAATGAATAGGGAACTGGAAAATCAAGTTCCAGTGATCTAAGTATTACTATTTAGGTTTTGTGAATAAAAAGTAGAGTCATAAGTTGTATTTAATTATTATCTGGTAACAATCTTTTTTTTTTTTTTTTTTTCATTTCAGCAGATAACACCAACACAAGACATAGGGATGGATTTAGTAGCAGTGTCTCTGGGAATTTGGGATTTGGTTTGGGGACATCTGATCAAAAGGGATTGGACATTGGTAGAGCTGACTGGAGTGAAATGAGCAACAGACGATCTGCTGGGGGTGAATCAATAGGTTTTGGATTTGATGCCCATAGCCCAGGTATTCCAACTAAGACTCATTCCAGAAAATTTAAAATTAATTAACTACTTGTTTCAAAATACACTTTTTAAATATTTAACAATCAACTAATTATGTAAAATTAATTTTTAATAACATTTTAATTTTTCTGTCAGTTGGAACCGGGTCTTTTGGTTGGGAACTTGGAAAAAGGAAGGGCGATAATGCATTTGGTTTTGGAGCTTCTGGTTCGAGTTCATTTGGTGGCAGTGGCATTAATAGCAAAATAAAAATTGAAGGAAATCAAGTGGGTAGTTCTGGAGGACCCATTTCCAATGATCTAGGTATTGATATCTCATTTTTATGCATAAAAATTTCTGAATCATGAAATGTTTTCAATGTACTCTGTGACGTCATTTTATATTCTGGAGGTGATACTGGTTTAAGAAATGCTGATAGCTCGAGTATTCCACTCAGTCTCTGTTCCTGAGAAATCCAATTGGATTTCAAACAGTCATTCTTTTATTTTGATATTATTTTGAATTTTCTATTAGTGGGAAGGCCTGGGTGTTTTGATTTTGGACTTGAGGGAAAGATATTTGGAACTGATTTTGGTTTTGGAGATTCTGGTTCAAATTGCTGTGGTGACATTGGCCTTAGTGAAAATGGGGTAAAATATAATGATGAATATAGTTCCATGTTTTAGGTGTTGATGTTTAATTTCTGTGCATAAGCAATATTTGAATCATAAAATTTATTGGAAAATGTTCTGACAACAATCATTTTACATTCTGCAGGTGGCATCAGTGCAAGAATTAGAGATAGTCTTTTTGATGGCATATCAGAAAATTTGAGATATGGTTTTGAGAAGTTTGGTCAAAAGGGATTTGGAAGCAGAGGATCTCACTGGAGTAAGAGCAGCAGGGAATCTGATGTCAGTGGCTCAGGTAGTCTAATCTTGGACTTTGCTCAGGTGAAATCTAAATTGATTTCAGCCTTTCATCTATTATTTTATAACATTTTTATTTCTCTGTTAGTGGAAAAGTCCTCATCCTCTGATTTGAAACATGGAGAAAGGAAACGTGAAGCTAAATTTGATTTTGGAGATTCTGGTTCAAATCGATTTGATGACATTGGCCTTAGTGAAAATGTAATAAAAGGTACTAGAGAATCTAATTTTAGTGGTATGAATGCTGACAGTTAATTTTTTGCTTAAAAACTTCTCAATTATAAAATTTATAATTAATGAATTTAATAATTTATAATTATTAAATATAACCTGTTGACAAACTTTTAATATTCTGGTAGAAGTACCAGTGCAAGAAGTGGTGGTGAGCATGCTGGTGAAAAGTTTGAATATTCAGGATTTGGTATGTGGGTATTTGGTAAAAAGGAATTTGGAGGCAGGGGATTGACAGAATGAGCAGCACCATGTGTGTTTTGTCTGGATCCTTGAATCTCAGGTCCAATGCCCACAACTTGGGCATTCTCCTAACCTGGACTCTTGGGGAAACTGAAATGGGTTTCAATTTTTTGATCATTTTTAATTTTTTTTAATGTTTATTTATTTTTGAGACAGAGAGAGACAGAGCATGAACGGGGGAGGGTCAGAGAGAGAGGGAGACACAGAATCCGAAACAGGCTCCAGGCTCTGAGCTGTCAGCCCAGAGCCCGACGCGGGCCTCGAACTCATGGACCGCGAGATCATGACCTGAGCCGAAGTCGGACGCTTAACCAACTGAGCCACCCAGGCGCTAAGTAACACTAAGAATTTTCCAATAGAGGGAAGGACTTGGTTGTCTAATTTTGAAAATGGAGAAAGGAAAGGTGAAACTCAATTTCGTTTTGGAGATTCTTTTTCAAATCCAATGGCCATGGTGGTACAGACTTGGATGGAAATAGATTAGGAGGTACTGGGGGCGCCTGGGTGGCGCAGTCGGTTAAGCGTCCGACTTCAGCCAGGTCACGATCTCGCGGTCCGTGAGTTCGAGCCCCGCGTCAGGCTCTGGGCTGATGGCTCAGAGCCTGGAGCCTGTTTCCGATTCTGTGTCTCCCTCTCTCTCTGCCCCTCCCCCGTTCATGCTCTGTCTCTCTCTGTCCCAAAAATAAATAAACGTTGAAAAAAAATTAAAAAAAAAAAAAAAGATTAGGAGGTACTGGAGGCTATAGTTCCAGGGCTCTAGGTATTTATGGTTAATTTCTGTGCAGAGAAAAATTCTGAATCATGGTATGCATAAAAAATAATTCTCATGACCATCATTTTGTATTCAGCAGGTGACTCAAATGCCAGAAATGGGGATGAATATTCTAGTGGTATCTCTGAAGACTCAGGATTCAATTTGGGGTCATCTGATCAGCAGGGATTTGGAATCAGTGGAATTGGTAGGAATGGAGAGAGTGGCAGTGGAATAGTGGGGGCTGGATACTTGAGTCCTGGATCTGATGTCAGTGGCACAGGTATCTTCACCTGGACTCTGTTCCCAAGAAATACAAATTAGTTTCTTCCTTCTTCATTTCTTTTAATCACACTTTTAATCAATTAATTGATTTTCCATTAGGAGAAAATACTTGGTCTTCTGGTTCTGGAAGTGGTGGAGGAAGGAAGGGTGCAGCTGGACTTGGTGTTGGTACTTCTGGACCAAATGAATTTGGTGAAACTGGCGTTAGTGGCACAGGTACCTGTGATACTGGAACGGATGTTATTGGGTCTGGTTCCCATGGCCGAGAATTGGGATTTATGTCTGGCGTTTAGAGAGTCAGGATTCTAACATATGTTATAAAATAACAATGAAAATCATAAACATCGATAATGATATAAAAAGCAAGACAAAATCCTGAAATGATAAACTGTATTTAGATGTGATCAGGAAAAAAAATCATTTAATATTTTTTGTAGAATGTGGAATGAATTTTGTGGCTGTGATTATATTTATGTGGAGTTGTTTTTGTTGCCTTTATGCAAAATTGATTTGGAGTCACATATGTGAAGAGGTGATTTGTTGGGTTTGATCTTTGTGCTCTGGATCTGGACTTTAAATTATTTTGCAAGTTTATTTCTGATAAGAGTAAACAAATTCCATCCTTTTTGAACATCTCAAAATTTAATATTTCTTAATGGAAGCATTAGAGTGAACAGTCTAAGAATTTGTGGTAATATTTATTGTGATATGGGGACTATTTTGATTCTTCCATTGGAAAGTCTTGGGTGCCACTAGACTAAGTGATCTCAGAACTGTGGGCAGTAGATTCACTTCTAACGACTTAAGTGATCTGAAAGATATTCAGGATTCATACATAGAAATCAACTTTGGGATTGATATGTTTTTAAAAGGTAAAGTCTAGTTAGCAAGAGATATACTTAGTGTAGTAATGGCTGACCTCAGTCAGGATTGACTATCAATGAATCTGTTCAGAAAAGGCTTAGTAATAAAGAAATAATAATTCACTTTTGGATTGTTCTTAATCTTTGGACATCAGTTTTGAGGTCAACACTTCAGTGGAACTGAGAAATTTGAGATCACTGATTATTTATTGCCATTGACCTTGTTTAAAACCAGTTAGTAAAATGGTTTAAGAGACAATGAATTTTTAACCCCTAGATCTGCTGCCATTAGCTCAGGTATTCCAGTTTAGGATGTGTTCCTGAAAAATGTATTAAGAAGTAGTTGTCTCTCCTCTTTCTATTGTGGAGTGGTTACCAATCTGAGACTTCTCTGCTGTTTGGATACCAACTTTTGACTGCTTTCATGTTTTTCAAATGAGACAGACTTGTTTTAATTAGTGTTCTTTCCGGTAGTGTATCTAATAGCAGTAAATCTAGTGGCTTTGAAGTGGCAAGTTCTGGATCTGTTGGCATTATTGTCTTAATATTAGACATGTTGAGATGAACTCCCAGTTCAACTAGATCAGTTGTTTTCAGACTTCCAGTTTCTGTGAGTGCAGAATCCTTTGTTCAGTTGACATCTTAAAATGGTAGCTAGATTTTCCAAATGTAAAGCAATTCAAAGTGGGAGTGTGACTGAAACTGGGATAGGAGACCCTGGACCCTGTTTATGCAAACCTTTCTCTTTTCCTAAACACATTTTAAGGCAATTGATCTGGAGTAAGTTAATTTGATCATTTCATTTGGTGGCAAGGCATTTAATTTCGTTACTCCCACAGGTTGTTAAGTTGATTATATACATATATATATATGCATTATATGTATATATATGCATTATATGATTATATACATATATATATATGCATTATATGTATATATATGCATTATATATATATATATATATATATATATATATATATACAGCTTCACATTGTTCTAAATCTGCTAGCATTAGTATTGCTGAACTTGGATCCATGGTTTATCCATCAGATTTTAAAAACATTTTTTTTTCATATTTTACCAAGTAGTATGTATATACAGACTAACTATTTCGTATTAAAATAGGTGTCACAAGCCCAGCCGACCACAGTACCTCTGCACCACTCACTACACCAGGTAGTTTGACTTATGACTTCCAGTGCTTAACAATGCATATATATGATGTATGTGTATGTATCTGTGTGTTTATACATATATACATAATTCTGAAATTTAAGTGTTCTGTGGATTATTGATTTACTAGGACATGATATTATTATGTGTTTTCCATGTTGAAGTGAGCTTCTAAATGCTTCTCTTTGAGTACTAAAGTTTAAATCACCAACTGCATATTTTAAATAATTTCATTAATAAGGTAGATTAAATTATACTTTAAGGGAACCTAAATAAAGCATAATACAACTTCTCCTTTGTCATTTAAAAAAAATTTTTTTTCAACGTTTATTTATTTTTGGGACAGAGAGAGACAGAGCATGAACGGGGGAGGGGCAGAGAGAGAGGGAGACACAGAATCGGAAACAGGCTCCAGGCTCTGAGCCATCAGCCCAGAGCCTGACGCGGGGCTCGAACTCACGGACCGCGAGATCGTGACCTGGCTGAAGTCGGACGCTTAACCGACTGCGCCACCCAGGCGCCCCTCTCCTTTGTCATTTTAGATACACTATTCTTAAATGGCTTTAAAAATAATTTATAAAGATATTATGGTATATTATATTACCTAAGAAAAGACAACTGTAGTAAAGGCAAGTGGCCTCAAGATACACAATAAATAACACGTGAAAAATATTTTATAGTTCTATCAAAATATTCACTTGTGTTGTTGTTGCTTTTCTATTCTGCTTGCTTAACTGCTCTAAGATTTCATATAAATTTACTTGGTTACATACAAGGGTCAATGCATTAAAAATAATCAGGGGAAGGTTTCAAGGTATATGAATTTCCCCTTTGATCAGTAGAATGAAGTTCTCTTCATATATAGATAATTGAATTATTAGTATTACACAGTAGACTGATTTAGTAAAATCTACCTTGGGCATGTTTAGCTAGTGACTCCCAGTGAAAGTATGCTAGCAATGTTCTGTTTATGAAGTTGAAAATATAGTTCTGTAAGGGATATAGCATATGTTAGTAATTGTACATGACTCAAAATGAATAAGCTCATAATGATTTCTGAAAATACTATGGCTAATTGTACCAAAAATATGGTACAATTCAGAGATCATCATGTACATGACGGTGGCAAATCACAGTTCTCACAAAATCAAATTATATGATCAGGATAAAGAAACCCACTGATGGCCTTCAATATCAGCTTCTAAATTCCTACGTAGAAACCCAAATATTCTGTATATTTAGAATCAATGTATGTTTTTAAATTTAAATAATCTATGCATTATGTTAAATAGAAAAAGGATCCCATATTCCAGAAGCAACTCCGAAATACTCAGAAACAAATACAATTATTGGTAAGTAAAAAGTACTTTGATTTCTACCCATATTTTTATGTCCAAGCCAGCCAGTACCTAACCAATATTTTGAAACTAGTTGTAAACATTTGCCCGTCACCTATCCATTTTATCATTTTATGTTTGAATGACATCACATTCATACTATTTTCCTCAAAGATACATATACACACATATATACATAACACATATACATGAACGTATATAACATACATACGTATGTACATAGAGAAACAATATTCTTTATACTTAATTGACATATGGTAACCAACTCGTATAACATTAGAAAGACTATTTCTACAAAAAGCAAAATAAACAGGCAAACAGACCACAACTCCGATCATATATACCTCCCCACAAGTAGAGACAATTTCCCTTTCCCATAGGAAACAAGATGTTTTCCTTCATGTTTTGTTCGAGACAGAACAGCAACCTTTGTGTATTCCCAAGGATTCAGGCACTGCTTTTAGTGTGTTTTTGCTCTGTGTGAGAAAGAAAAGTTCTTATTTAAGGTGGTGGCTGGGGAGAGCAGAAACTTTCAGTAATGTTTTATCTTGGTATACAAACACTTAAAAAAAACACAGAACTATGAATATTCTACTCTAAATGTTTTGTAGGCGAAGCTTCTACTTGGGGCAAAGGAGCATATAAAGCTTTCAATGGCCGCATCTTTTCCTTTGACTCGTCATGCGCATACACCTTCTGCCGTCATTGCGTGGAATCCGGAGAAGATTTCAATATTGAGATCAAAAGAAACAATAATAGTGATATTGAAAAAATAATAGTTAAAATTGACACTAATGACGTCTCTATTTTTGGTGATATCATCCTAGTTAATGAAGAAAGGTAAATGCGACAGTGTTATGGAAAAATACTATAGAATGACTTAAGCTATCCTGAGCAAAAAGAGGGGTGCCTGGGTGGCTCAGGTGGCTAGGCATCTGACTTCAGCTCAGGTCATGATCTCCTGGTTCCTGGGTTCAAGCCCCGCATCAGGCTGTGTGCTGACAGCTCAGAGCCTGGAGCCTGCTTCTGATTCTATGTCTCACTCTCTTTCTGCACTACCTCTGCTCACTCTCGGTTTATCTCTCTCAAAAGTAAATGAACATTAAAAAGATTTACAGTAACCTGAGCAAATAGAGAAAAGTTTGACTAGGAAAAGACGATACTCTTTTCCTATTTTGGTGCTCATATTCATTATATTAAATTCTTGGACAGGAGTCTGACAGAAGATTTTGTTATATGTGGAATTGTAAGATACTATATTTATTCCTATAACATGGTGGGGACAAACAACTAGTTTTGTTGTTTGACTATTTTGAGTACTTAGATTTGGGACAACATGCATATTCAACACATCTGTTAATAGAGTATTTCAATTTTCATTTGTATGTTTGTTGTTAAAAATATGAGATTTTTCAATAGATTAAATTTAGGTCATTGTTTTTAGAAGTAGCAATTCATATTTGGAAGGGTGTAATATTTGAATAGTTTTCAGGATAAGGAGTTGAGACATGATATTCTACTTGTGAACATTTCAAATTATTTGATCATTTATTCCTTACACTGCACCAGTTTCTTCTTTTTAATTTCTCCAAAGCCCCAAAGATTTATTCATTTTCTTTAAAAGTCTTTCAAAAATTGGAAAAACAAAGCCATTTTGTCTCTTCTGAAATGGTAGGAAAAACAAAGCTGCAATATTTACTAGCCAGTATTATATTTGTGATACTAAATATAGAACATGAATTATTAGAAAAACATATACTATTCTTACCCTTATGTGTACTTGTGCTTTAAACTTTTCAGTGTACAGATACCATATAACAATAAATTGATACACATTAAAAAATATGGAGAACATAATGTCCTGAATAGCCGCAGAGGAATCATGTCTTTAATGTGGGACAAAAATAAACTCTCAGTAAGTCTGTCTCTGATTTTCTTACATTCTTGGGCCTTTTGTTCTTTGCTTTCAGTTATGAAAAGAATACATTATAAGGAAAATAAGAGCTAACGTTTACTGAGAAATCTCTATATATTATTCACGTGCTAAGCATTATCTTATTTAATATTTAAAATACATTGAAGTACATACTGTTATTAATCTTATTTTATAGGTGATAGAACTCAGGAAATTCAGACTAATAAAAGTTAAATTATCTACCCAAAGACACATAGTTAGTAAGAGATGGAGTCAGGAAATTTCCAACTTCTAGATCCTGGTCATTTAAAAAACGTCCTATAGTACTTCCTAAGTAACCAGCTTAGATAGAATTGAAAATGAATAGACACTGTCCTTTGGTTTGGGTAAATTACATTTTGAGGTATTTTCAATATTTTATAAACATGTACATGTAATTTTTTTTAAAAGCTTACTCTTCACAAGAAATATCCAACTTGTGGTCTCTGTGGTAACTTCAACAGCACTCCAGGTAAGATTTCAATGAATTAGGTCTAAGAAAATTGTTTCCTGAAAGAAAATTAGAAAATAATTACTCACATTTGGATAAATCCAACAGAAATTTGCATTTGTCTAAAGAATAAGAAATCATTAAAATAAAACAAAATTTATGTTGTCAACTTAGCTATATTTAGCTTGAAAATAATGTATATGTACATAATGAATCTCTTGAACTAAGCATTGTTTTCATTTTCAGGAGATGATATCAATGAACACATTGCCAATAGTAAAATTCCTGGTGATTGTCCCAAAGCTGTTAGTAAAAGCTATGATGTTTGTGAAGATGGCATGCAGGTAAGAGATTTATATTTCACCTAGCAGCAAATTTCAGCACTATTTCCCTTTGTTTCAATTTAGATACCCAACATCCTCTTCTAAGCATTCATGCCTTATTCTTGGAATTGTGCAACTACTTTTTCTCTAATGTCCTTATAGTCTATTTCTCAGCTTTAGTTTAGCTGTAGATGCTAAAATAAGTTTTTTCCTAAAACATTATGATATTTACTATATATTAGTGTAACAATTCTGATTTTCTTTGCACAGAGTTTTAGTTTGTCTGTAAACTGACATGCTTCACCTCTCCATTAAGTCTGCTGATGGATATTGATGGGCTCTTATGCTATGGAAATCCATGTCCTGTGTCCCTAAAAACTACTTTCTGTTCTCCCTTACTTTTGCCCCAGATAGCCAATCTGAATTGTCATACTTTGTATACTTTGCTTTCTTTTTGAAAGAGTTATATGTAATTATTTTGACTACAATACTTAAAAATAGCCCTCTCTGAATTTTCTGCACTTTTGTAGTTCTGTCACATTGAATTTGATAGGTTGCATCCGTCTGTCTATCTATCTATCTATCTATCTATCTATCTATCTATCTATAATCTATTTATTGAGAGAGCACATGTGCACACATGTGTGCACGTATGTGAGGGGGCGGGCAGAAGGAGAGGGAGAGAGAATCTTAAGCAGGCTCCACACCCAGTGTAAAGCTAGAGGACATAGGACTCCATCTCACAAATGCGAGATCATGACCTGAGCTGAAATCAAGAGTCAGACATTTAAATGGCAGAGCAACCCGGGTGCCCCCTGTTGTTGTTGTGTTATTGTTGTTTAGGATAGGTTGTATTTTTTTTTAATATTTTCTTCTTTGTAGTATTCATTTATTACCTTTCATTTATTTTTTTTAAATTTTTTAATGTTTATTTTTGTTTTTTTGTTTTTTGTTTTTTGTTTTTTTTTCAATATATGAAGTTTATTGTCAAATTGGTTTCCATACAACACCCAGTGCTCATCCCAAAAGATACCCTCCTCAATACTCATCACCCACCCTCCCCTCCCTCCCACCCCCCATCAACCCTCAGTTTGTTCTCAGTTTTGTTTTTTTTTTTTAATTTTTTTTTCAACGTTTATTTATTTTTGGGACAGAGAGAGACAGAGCATGAACGGGGGAGGGGCAGAGAGAGAGGGAGACACAGAATCGGAAACAGGCTCCAGGCTCTGAGCCATCAGCCCAGAGCCCGACGCGGGGCTCGAACTCACGGACCGCGAGATCGTGACCTGGCTGAAGTCGGACGCTTAGCCGACTGTGCCACCCAGGCGCCCCTTTTTTTTTTTTTTAATTTTTTTTTCAACGTTTATTTATTTTTGGGACAGAGAGAGACAGAGCATGAACGGGGGAGGAAAACAGCTATGTGGTAGTTAAAAAATGTAGACATTTAAATGTTTTTGGTTTCAATAATATATGTGTTTACTTTCTTAACCAACATGAGAACAAATATGTTGTCTCTGGAGACAACTCACATGGCCCCCACTAAGAAAGCACACATTCACTCTATTTTACTGCCATGGTTGCTCATCAAATATAAGAAGATTAATAGATAAAGGGCCAATGTCCCTTCTGTCTATTGTGGTGTCAGTCATTTACCATCCCACTCTCTGGCATCAACAATTTTTATTTTTTCTCACCCTTCCATTTTCTCAAGTTGTAAACTTCATGTCACCTTTAGAGAAGTTTTGGTTGAGTGTAGGTACAACAATTTTTGAAGCTGTTGTACAACAATCCAAAATGCCAGAAGTGAAGTGTTCTTTTAGGAGTCACTGTACTGAGTATAATACTTTAAAACTCTCCATTTCAACCAGCAGTCAACAACTCTTCCTGCCAAAGCTACAGGTTATCATGCAGAATCAAACATATCTGAATTTATCTTTTCCTAAATGTTTATTTGATTGTCCATTTTTTTTATGTTTCAGTAAAACTTCATGCTTTATTTTGTAGCACTGTGACAAAATTATTGGAACTTACTTTGAGAAATGTAGAAAGGTCACCACTTTATCCAATGACTACAGAATGATCTGCATTGATGAGTACTGCCAAAATAGAGACAAAAATTCTACGTGTGACACTTACACAGAATTGTCCCGCCTCTGTGCCTCAGATGGTCCCGGCCCCTACGTATCCTGGCGAGATGATTCTGATGTGGTTTGCGGTAGGTTTTAAACTGTATTGCAGATTCCAAGCCAGAAAGTGTCTATAGCACATTAAAATTGAGCTATATTTCAAAGTAATCTTTTCAAATGACTGTAAGCCCTGAAAGGGATCTTAGAGATGTTAGAGTCCTATCTCTCACAGGTACTTGTGAGGAAACTGAGACCTGTATTGGTGAAGTGACTTGCCATAAGTTGTGCTGCTTTGTGTTAAGATCTCAGTTAGGAAATTTATAGTCTTTACAATTAGTAAAAGTTACTGGGAAAAATGAGAAATTCTGTAAAAATTGAAAATAGTAAGTGGAAAAGTTATCAAAAGTATATTGATTAGTACTATGATTTCCTTTCAAAAAATTAATAAAACATAGAGATGAGTTTCACACAAATATAAATATACTTTCAACCTATGTTTAGCTAAATCCTTAGAAGTTAAAATATGAGTAGAATATCAATTCCAAAGTAAGATGCAATGATATATATATATATATAAGTACATTTCCTCCTAATTTTTGTCTTTGTTTTTTTATTTTTTCTCCAGATTAAATATTGAATCATAAAATAATGCATGAAAAATTGGCACAATTTAGTTGTGCTGAATATTTTTAAAGACTGACTCATATCTTGAACATTAGACTCAAAGAAGCTCATTTGAAAAGATCCCCATTAAAGTATTATCTATTTATCACATTCATTTCCCTCTAATTTCCATGTATACCTATATCTATATTTCTCTAGAAAAACCTAGATGCCCAGAAAAACATATCTACAAAGAATGTGGTCCCTCAAACCCTGCAACTTGTTCTAATGTGGCTCCTTTTCAAGACAGTGAATGTGTGAGTGGCTGCACCTGCCCAGAAGGTAATACACCCTATGAGAGTGTTTACACTGAAACAACTGAAAACAGTGCTTCTAGTATGGTGGGTCTTATTTCTAACTAGATATTTAATGAAATCATCTATTCGTAATCCATCCTTCTAGCAAACTGCAGAAGAGGGCAAGAGAGAGACTTACAAAGTTAATGTGTATGTCTATGTCTATGGTACCTAAGGGCCATGGTGCTCCACAGATCATCCTCTAGTCTTATATTGGGCTCATTAGAAATACTCTATGGCTCAGAAAATTATACTCTTGTCAGTTCTCAAACTGGAGTAATTGCTTAAATGGAACTTACCATTTCAAGTGCATGTTTACACTTGAAGGAACTAGTTCAGGAGCACCTGGGTGGCTCAGTCAGTTAAGCGTCAGACTTAGGTTCAGGTCATAATCCCACAGTTGTGGGTTTGAGCCCTGAGTCTTGCACTGAGCTCTGTGCTGACGGCTCAGAGCTCGGAGCCTGCCTCGGATTCTGTGTTTCCCTCTCTCCGCCCTCCTCCACTCATGCTCTGTCTCTCCCTGTCTTAAAAACAAATATACACTTAAAAAAATTATTAAAAAAAAAAGAACTGGCTCAAGAGTGATTTCACAATTCACTGCTTGAGAATTTACTGATGTTTATATAATTCTGAGATTAATATAATATATTTATTCCAGGTTACCTATTGGATGATATTGGAGAAAAAGGGAGATGTGTATTAAAGGCTAAATGTCCCTGTGAATCAAATGGAAAGATCTATCAGTCAGGAGAAGTACGAGATGGTCCTTGTGGTTCTCAGTGGTAGGTGCATGTTTTTTGCCCACATTTTATTAATAGCAAAATAATACTAATAGTTTAATCAATTTTAAATAATTCCTAAGTACTTAAAATAAACTTTCCAGAAATAAAATGCAACCTCACTTTATTTTCTGTGTTCATATTTGCCTTTTATCTTTTAAGGAAAGTTTAGTGTGTTTTTAAAATAAAATGTATACGCTTTCTATGTATCTTTAAAAGGTAATGCTTTTCACTAACTGAAGTAGTGTTTCAAATAGTAAGCCAATTAGTGGTTGCAAATATAGAGCAAAGAATAATATAAGAGTATGGTTACAACAAGGAAACAATAATTGTGCAAAATGCCAAGAATATTTAATAAAATGTATAATCAGAAACAATCTAATACTTTTCGAATAATTTTTATGAGGCTACATTGGTGAAGGCATATTTAATCTTTATGTATATATTTTTATTTATGTATTATATATATTTATAATATTTATGGATATATTTAATGAGTGAATTTTAATGTGCCAAAAATTAGTGTGGACTATTTGAGTTCAGCAGCAATATGTTGATCAGAGAGAGTTCCCCATTCCTCATTACAACTTTTCTCTGAAACTCCAAATTTGTGCAGAAGTCCAGAGGACTTTTCTAGAAATGTATTATGCCCTTGTAGGGAAATAATCTGATTCAATGAAAGCTAATCTATTATTGATATTATAATATGTTCTTTATAAATGAGAAATGTTCTTGTTAGTGTGGTCATAATGCATTAGTAATAATTGTATATAACAATAGCTATGATTTATTGAATATCTATGACAGTGCTATCCAGGAGAAATATCACGTGAGTCACAAATATGACCCACATATATAATTTAACACTTTTTAGTTGATGCATTTTTTAAAAAGCAAAAAGAAAGAGGTAGAATGAATTTTAATTCTGTATTTTATATACCCAAAATACAGTATTATCATTTAAAAATGAAATTAGTATGCAAAGTGAATGAGAGATTTTACAATCTGTTTTTCAGATTAAGTCTTAGAAGTCTGTGTGTATTTTACATTTACAGCAGATCTCAATCTGGATGAGTCACTTTCAAGTAATCAATAGCTATATGTCTCTATGCTATATTGAACACTGCAGGTCTACAGTGTGGCATTTAGCAGGTGTCTTAGTACTAATAGTGAAATGGGTTCCATTTAAACAAACCTGAAATCCAGTTTAAAAGTTTTTATATGTTTAGTTCAGGACGAAGCTATTATTTTAGTCCATGGCATTCAAGTCTTTTATTTATTTATTTATTTTTTGTTAAATTTTTTTTTCAACATTTATTTATTTTTTGGGGACAGAGAGAGACGGAGCATGAACAAGGGAAGGGCAGAGAGAGAGGGAGACACAGAATCGGAAACAGGCTCCAGGCTCTGAGCCATCAGCCCAGAGCCTGACGCGGGGCTCGAACTCACGGACCGCGAGATCGTGACCTGGCTGAAGTCGGACGCTTAACCGACTGCGCCACCCAGGCGCCCCTCAAGTCTTTTAAAAAAACAGGATGCCACCATCAATGAGACGTTTGATCAGAGTTGAGATGTTGAGTGGGAAACAAAGGTGGTCTAATAGGGGCTCCTGGCTGGCTCTGTTTAAAGACATGTGACTCTTGATCTTGGGGTCATGAGTTCGAACCCCATGTTGGGTTGTAGAGATTACTTAAAAACTTAAAACAAAAAAGATGGTCTAATAAAACTTAAGTAAATGTCTTAGTTTAAATTTTGATTTTTTATGTTGGGATATTTATTTTGGCCATAGAGAAAACACAGCTGATGACCTTTAATGTAACCATTGCATTTTACCAGCACATGCCAAGAAGCAAAGTGGTCTTGCACTGAAGCATTATGTCCTGGAAGATGTAAGGTGGAAGGAAGTTCAATCACCACCTTTGATGGTGTTAAATATAACCATCCTGGAAACTGTCATTTCTTGGCCATCCACGTATGTAATAGCCTGGAACAGTTGAGAAAACTGATGCACGTGCCAAGCTGTTTTTCATCCAATTTAAAACACAATCTTCACTTCAAATTACTATTTAAAAAATAAATAACAAGCAGCCCTTCAATTATTTGTTACATATTTTGGTATCTGTTTTCTGTCACATGTTGACATTGACCATAAGTATTACCTGCACTTCTTAGAAATTCCTTGCTAAACAAACCAACAAACTCCAAAATTCCCTTCATCACTAATAATTTTCTAAGTACACTGGAAAAATATTTTCTTCTACTTTTCTTTGCATGTTTTCACTAGTGCCTCAATTGAAACTATCTTTTATGTTCCATGAAACATCTTCCTTTTTCATAGTTACCCCTTTACATTTATTTTTAGTTTTTATAATATAATATCACTAGTATGATAGAAGCTATCCTGACTTTTAAATCCTGTTCAGTACTAAAATTTTAAGTAATCTGGATTTCAGTAAAAGGGGAATTCCATCTTGTATCTTGTGCCTATAGCCAGCCTGAAAATATAATTTTGTTTAATCTTTTGGTAAGGAACCAAGATGAGCAGAATTTGTGACTCCTAAAGTGAGAGGGATGGCTCAAGTCCAGTAGTCTGAAAAATTCTGTCCTGGCTACTAAAAGACCATTTTCCAAATCTTTCTTCCTTTTATGCTCCTCACATAATCTGCGAGTGTGGGGGACGGGCAAACTGAAAGGGAAATAACACCAAAATATGTGGAATATTTGCTTCTCCTATATTAGATTCCTAGATCGTGCAGAGAGAACTGGAAGTCAATGTTTGACATGACTTATATTTTGGTTTTACAAATTAAATACCTTTCACATTGGGTTTAAACAGACATTGTGGATTGTCCAGAGAATAAACAAGCTATGTCATCTCTAATTCCTATTCGTCTCTGCAATGCAGCACATTCCCTTGGAGGAGATGACAAAAAGTAAAGATAAAAGAAAAAATTGAGGACTATGAAAACCCACCAATCAGACTATACTACCCTACCAATCAGATATAGTTTATGGAAGATACTTGGACCTTCTGTAAAGTGGCCATTTCTACACTTACCATGGACTGAACGAGGTTTTACTTTCAGAGCAGACAGATTATATGTAGGAATTGTACATGTTTTAAATGCAAACATGCATTGTGAATGAATCATGCAGTAATAGCATATAATCAATGACATTTAATAAATATATCAATGAAATGCGTTTTTTAACAGGATAAAGATTGGTCTGTTAGCGTTGAACTTCGTCCCTGTCCAAATGGTCAGTCAGGAACGTGCTTAAATAGTGTTACACTCCTCTTGAATTCGGTAAGTAGTCCACTCCCTAAAGTTTATCCAGAGCAAAATAAAATCAATTACTTCACAAATTCAGAATTTTTGTGGTAGAAGAGAGGCTTTACTCTGTAAATTGAAATAACAAGTGATATTGTACAGAAAATTGATAATGTCCCTGGAAGAGGTAGATACTTCTAAGGATCCTTAAGTACATAAAAGTTATCATACGTATACAACTAATGCACTAATTATAGATCAACTTATGTGCTTATTAAATTATTAAACTCTGTGGGCCATTTAAAAGGCAATTATATTTGTTTAGAATTTCATGTATTTGGAAGTGACATTGTAAAAGGAAATAGGCCTAAATGGTGAGGGAGGACATTGAGACTTGCCTTTGGTACTTAGAAGGCTTCTGACATTTAGAAATGTAAGTTATCTTCTTGAGTTTCAGTTTCCTCATCTACAGATTAGGGATGGAAATTCCTTTACAATACGTCTCCAAGAATTGGTATAAGAAGCAATGAAAAAACATATGAGGAGTGCTTACAAAATGTTCTATATTTTAGATATTAAAAATTAATTTAAGGAGTGCCTGGGTGGCTCAGTCGGTTCAGCATCCAACTTCGGCTGAGGTCATGATCTCCCTGTTCATGGGTTCAAGACCTGCGTCAGGCTCTGTGCTAACAGCTCAGAGCCTGGAGCCTTCTTCAGATTCTGTGTCTCCCTATCTCTCTGTCCCTCCCCCGTTAGCACTCTGTATCTGTTTTTATTATTAGTAAATGATAATTATTATTTATTTATCATCATCATAGTAATTATATATAATAAAAATATAGTATTATTTTATTTGTATTTTATTTAATATTAAAATAATAAGATAAAATTAATCTAGTAAAATTAAACACTTTATGGCATAAAAATGAAGGTGCATATATTGCATTAAAATGAATTAGTATTACAAATTAACATGAACTAACAATTGTTTTAAATATCAGTCTGTTTCAGTTGACAAATATATATTCAATAGAGATGGAACAGTCACAAATGATAAGATTAGAAATCAAGGTTATTATTATTCAGGTAAGTTTAATAAATCCACTTAAATGTAAGATGCATTCACTTATTCAATTTTTAAGGATATCAAATGTGTGTTTTTTAACACATGAAAATATAAAACCATTTTAATGAATTAAAAATTGTTCACTATTTAAATTATTACTCTTAATGTTAATAATTATTTTAACAGACCAAATGCAGATCTTCAAAGCATCTTCCTCATACCTTCAAGTAGAAACAAACTTTCATGTAAAGATGCAGATACAGATTGTTCCTGTGATGCAATTATATGTTTCCATGCCACCCAACCAATTCACAGACACTGTAGGTAAGTCTCCTGGATATGTTTTTATTTCCAAGGTTCTAATGTTACTGTCACTTATTTTAATTTTCAATTGTTTCTCAATTAATGACATTATGCATAAAGCATTTTTACTTAATCTTCCTTTCAATATTGCAGTAAAACAGTTTCAACTTACAGTAAAGATGGTTTTATTTATTACAAAATCTATTCCTAAATGGTTTTCCACAAATTTAAGGTTTTTAAATTAAGGTGTTTTAAAGTCAGGTTTGATAATATAGGATATATATCACTTTGCTAATGTAGATTACCAGAGCTTTTGCCTGTAGAAGATGAAAATATTATACTTAGACATCTTTTGAATATCAAGTTTCAAACACAAACTACATTACAATTTGTCTTCCTGCTGATAGATCACATGTTCTTATCTTTCACTGCTATTTTCTGTCATAGAAATCAGCTCCCCCATAGTGTCATGGATGTCAGATAAAACAAAACAGTGGCAAATCCCACAGCTACTAATTTCAAAAGTCTAAGCTTTTGCACCATGTCTTTACTTGAAAAGGTGACTTATTTATACGTAGGGAAAAAAACGTAATCCCTGGATCCAGATCAAATGCATATGGCCCTCAACATGATTCAACTCTCCACACTACAACGGAAAATGTGCAGTCCCAAACATCCTATTTGTAAGCATGTTTCCCCCCACCTTGTCAGAGGAGGTTAAGTAAGCTATAGTGACAAACAGGAAACACACAATATTTATGGAAAATAGTGTCTCAGTGCTCCTGGTATTTGAATAAAATGGGATATTAATCTGAAGTGTCACGAATTTTGCTTGTATGTGTAAAGACTAACCAAGACATACATGCTCAGGTAGCTTCTATGTGTTTTGATTTGAGTGAAGAACTGAATATGAGGTGAGACTATGAATCCAAAAAGGTGAGTAGGTGAGGAAATGTTAAAATTTGTTCTGTGCTCTATACAGGACTCTGTGGTTCCTACAACAACAGAGCAGAGGATGATTTCATGTCAAGTCAGAATATATTGGAGAAAACGTCTCAGGCATTTGCTGATTCTTGGGAAATGATGCCCTGTCCTAAAGGAAACCCCACTTCGTGCATCAGTATAGAAAAAGGTATTGGTAATTGAACATTAAACTCTGTGATTAAATATTTGGTACTAGGAATTGTATACTTATTCTGTTAATAATATGAGACTCTCAGATAATCCTGCTTTTAGCTAGTGCTTGTTTTACTGTACCTGTTTTACAGGGAACAGTGGAGAAACAGTCTGGCTGGCTGAGAGCGCAACTAGAAAACACATCTTTCATTGGGGAGGGGGATCAACATATTTGTCTTTTTCTATACGCATTCTTTTCCTTCTTTGACAGTTTTCTTCATAGCTATAGAATAGTAGGGTTAGAGGAAATTTTACAGATCATTTCATTTATTATTCTTACCCTTTATTTTAGGCATGGAAATGATCATTGTTTGAAATAATGAGACTCCCCCAAATTGCTCAGCTACTTAACAATAGAGCTGTAGCTAGATCCACATCTCCTAACTACTGCTATCATGTCTGTTAATTATACCAACCCCCAAATACAGATCTTACGAGGAAAACTTTACACTTGTAGGATTCAGCTCATGTTTTAGCTTACCGAAGATTTCCATAAATATTGGTTCCATTTATTCCCACAAACACTCATGAAGAGCACGGATGTAGTTATTATCTCCATTAAGGTTGATGTTGGTAATAGACTCCAGATAGAGTGTACTTAATAAGGGTTAAAGATGAATCTGTCACCCAAGTATTTTATTTTTATTTATTTAATTAAAATATTTTTATTGAAGTACAGGTGACACCCAATGTTACGTTGATTTCAGGTGTACAGCATTGTGATTCTACGAGTCTATACAATATGTCATGCTTACCACAAGTGTAGCTAATGTCTGTCACCATACCATGTCATTACAACACAATGGATTACATCCCCTATACTGTACCTTTTATCCCTGGGACTTATGCATTCCATAACTACAAGTCTGTATCTCCCATTCCCCTTCACCCATTTTGCCCATCCCCCAATCTCCTTCCCCTCTGGCAAACATCAGTTTGTCCTCTGTATTTATCGGTCTGTTTCTGATAATCCAAGTATTTTGAATCAAAGACTTCCTCTGATTGTTCCCATACTTAGTGTTGTTGATTTTAACAAATACTTTATGTTACTTCTTTCATAAATAATGGAATTCAATGGAAAGTAAGTTAAAATATATTGTTTATATGTTAATCAGTTGTCTCTAAATTAATCTCCATATTTGAAGCAAATGTCTGATCAGCTTTTGACAGTATTTAAAAATTACAAAGCAATTTCTTTTGAAAGTTTCATCTACTTGTTTTGACTAATGAAAGGGGTTGATAGAAGCATTAACATCCACATGGTAATATGCATTTGAAGGTTCAATTTTCATGTTATTTTGTTTTGCAGGTGTTGCAATGAAAATAATTAAAATGAGAATAAATGAAAACAAATGTATATCTCATAAGAACCCAAGCCAATTTTTGTTAAGGAGACTATATTAACACTTTTGAGAGCTATATAAATTAACTATTTCTATTTTCAATCTTTTATATTTAACTTAAAATAAAATACAGAAAATAAAACTATGCTGTAATAAGCTGTTAGTAATATTAACATAAAAATGGTAATACCTGGTTACAAGTTTGTCAAATTTTAGGAATAATTGGCCTCAATGTCCTTTTATTTTTATTTATTTTTTAAATGTTTATTTATTTATTTATGAGAGAGAGCGAGAGCACAAGCAGGGGAGGAGCAGAGAGAGACAGAGGGACACAGAATCCAAAGCAGGCTCCAGACTCAAACTCACAAATCATGAGATCAAAGTCAGATGCTTAACTGACAGAGCCACCCAGGCACACCTAGAAACAATTGGCCTCAATGTCCTCTTAATAGATTTAGTCAGCTTCTTTATTGCATCCTGGTGACAGTAACTTTTAAAAGCCAATTGAAAGATGGTTAAAAAAATTAGCAATCCTTCTTCTAGTCACTGACATCATCTTTAAGTATTTGCAAATCATTGAGCAAAGCATTTGTTACTCAGATGTTATTTTTGTGAACTTCATTTTCTGTTAATTTAATACAAGAAGTGATTTACGAAGCAACCAAATATCAATTCAGCCCGTAAAAAATAAAATGTGTGTTTGAATTGTTGATACTGCTTGTCCTAAAACTGACATGATTATTGTGGCAACAGGGCGAGGTGGTGCTGGTGTGATGATTTCATTTACCCACTTGCTATGTACCTGAATAAATAATCTGGTTCCCTTAGTCCCATTTTTTTTGGTAGAAATTGCATTTTGCAAACAGGTTAACTGATTTAGTACAAATATATGAAGCTAATAAAGATTTTTCCACTTATTCCAGTTATGGAATAAGTAAGTCATTGGGTTGAAAGGAACAGCATAGGGAATATAGTCAGTGGTATTGGTATTGGAATAGCATCGTATGGTGACAGATGGTAACCACACTTGTGAATGCAGCATAATGTATAGAGTTGTCTAATCCCTATGTTGTACACCTAAAACTAGTGTAATATTGTGTGTTTGTACTTCAATTTAAAAAAAGAAAGATTTTGCCTCTTAGTTTAAGGTGTTTCTGGTTATATCATGCTATTTTTGTATATATTGATAATAAGTTAGATATGTTCTAGCAAAAACATTTTACTGTTTAACTTTTTAAAGTTTATTTATTTTGTGGTGGCTGGGGGTTGGGGGTGCAGCGAGGGGCAGAGAGCAAGGGAGAGAGAGAATCCCAAGCAGGCTCCATGCTCTGCTCAGAGCCTGATATGGGGCTCTATCTCATGATCCTGAGATCATGACCTGAAGCAGAATCAAGAGTTAAGCCCTTAACCAACTGAGCCACCCAGGTGCCCCACAAAAACACTTTAAAAACACAATCACATTTTCAATTAAAAATTATGACATTACTGATACTAATTTTGAGTGCATTAAATTTCTTCCAGAAAGATATGCTGAAAAGCACTGTGGAATTCTTCTTGATTCAAGTGGGCCTTTTGCTTCCTGCCATCCAATTGTGAATCCTAAACTATATCATGAGGTATGTGAGGGTCTAAGATTAACAGCTCTTTTTGCAAACTATTCTGATAATATCAATAGAAGCCTGTAGACATTAAAATTTTTCAAATAACAGGCACTGTCAGTACATTAAGACATAGCTTTAAACTTAACATTATTCAGTTGTTAGATATACTGATTTAAAAAAACAGTACTGGCAAATAAGTTGGAATGAGAAAAATCTTTTTTTTAATGTTTATTTATTTTTTTGAGAGAGAGAGAGACAGAGCGTGAGCTGGGGAATGCAGAGAGATAGGGAAACAGGCCCTGAGTTGTCAGCACAGAGAACGACGTGGGGCTCGAACCCACGAACAATGAGCTCATGAACTGAGCTGAAGTTGGACACTTAACCTACTGAGCCACCCAAGCACCCCTGGAATGAGAAAAATCTTGAATAAGTTCCTCTTTCTGAGTTTTCTAAGTTTGTGGAAAACTTAGTTAATAATTGATTTACTACTTTGTATATTTCAAAAGGAAGTATTTCCCAAAGTTCAAGACAGATTATTTTCAAGGAAGAGGAGTGGTTATAAACTGAATTAAGATACCCAGTTTACCTGTTCTTGTGAACATTTTCATAAAGTAATATGCATTTATTTCTTACCTTAAAGGAATGCAAAAAATACACTTGCACTTGTGACAACAGTGAAGATTGTTTGTGCACGATTTTAGGCAACTATGTAAAAGCGTGTGCTGAGAAAGAAACATACATAGTGGAATGGAGAACTGGATTATGTGGTAAGCAGGACAGGGGCTTTAGATGACTCCCTTCTCACTTTTACTATAGTGTGTGTGTGTGTGTGTGTGTGTGTGTGTGTAGTTTAGAAACATGTATTTATAAACTTGTACTTGGTTCTTTCAAAGATGATTTCCTGTTTTTTTTTTTAAATATGTTTGAGTTATCCATGCAGTTTTACTTCTTGAGTCTTTGATCTTGATTTAAATAAGAACAGAATATATACATATTTATATATTAACATGGGTTTCTGTTCAGTTATTATATGCTGAAATTTAATATTCCAACTCCTACTACATTTTGAAGTGTTAAATATTAGTGACATTTTTAAGAAAATAAAAATAACTAAATTAGGAGTTCAACTATCATATTTATTGAATCTTGCATTTTTTTAACATATTTATTGTAGTATTTGAATATGACTTCAGAAAAATACATGGCTTACCCAAAAAAAGAAAACTTTATAGAAATACATGTCTTGTAGATCACAATACCTCATAGCTCATTTCCCATCAAAGGTCTGTCAAGTTCACCTCCAAAATTTCTCTCAAATACATTCACATCTCTCCATCTCTATGGCCACCAACCTACTTCAAAAAAAAAAACAAAAAAACCTCTTTTTTTTTTTTCTCTCTCCTGGGTTATTTCAATTGCTTCCTTTAATATCCACTTTTTCTACAAAGAAGTCAGGATAATCTTTAAAGTAAAACCAACTAAAACTAACCTGATCGGAGCGCCTGGGTGGCTCAGTCGGTTAAGCGACCAACTTCGGCTCAGGTTATGATCTCACGGTTCATGAGTTTGAGCCCGCGTTGGGCTGTGTGCTGACAGCTCAGAGCCGGGAGCCTGCTTCAGATTCTGTGTCTCCCTCTCTCTGCACCTCCCCTGCTCATGCTCTGTCTCTCTCTGTCTCTTAAAAAATAAATAAATGTTAAAAAAAAAAAAAAACTAACCTGATCATTTGATATTTCAGTCTAAAATGAGTCAATGGCTTCTCATTGCTCTAAGGCTAAAGAGCAAACTAAGAGGGCCCTGCAAGTTCTAATTACTGATTTTATGTCTGGGCTTATACCTTCTATTCTTCTTGCTCTTTGACAGAATTTCCCTGTCTTCTGATGTAGGCTGTTCCCCAGGCATAGAATTACCTTTCTCTAGGAAGCTTTCATGCTCTACATGGACTGCAAGTTCCCAGTTGTACATACTTAGAGCTTCCCATCTTGCTTCTTTATAGCACGTGCCACAATTGTCCTTTCCCCAGAAATATAAGTCACATGATAACAGTGTATTTCCTATCTTGTTTATGGGTTTTATCCCCAGCGGAATATGTAAACATATAGTAGGGACTCAATATTGACTGCCAATAAAAAAAGAATGAAAAATACCAGTGAACAGCAAGTAACTTTTTCTTGACTATTCATAACCTCAATTGTGAATAATTCACTATGATATCTGTAAACATCAAGATGAAATAGAATTGCTACTTTTCCTGGATGCATACATATTTAATATTTTTTATTCCTATACCAACAGATCACTCTTGCCCAAGTGGCCTGGTTTTCAAGTACAATGTAAAAGCCTGCAATAGTTCTTGTCGATCATTGTCAGAGAGAGATAGGAGCTGTGATGTAGAAGATGTTCCAGTTGATGGGTGCACTTGCCCTGATGGAATGTACCATAATAATGAAGAGAATTGTGTTCCAAAATCTCAGTGTGACTGCTACCTAAATGACGAGGTCATACAACCAGGCAAACTCATCCATATTGATGACAATAAATGGTATGGAAATTGCATATATACTTGTTATGACTTTGAAATCAGGGGACTGTCCTTTCCAGAGAAATAGATGTCTCCTAAAGTCTTCTTTAGACATACCACATTTTAAAATTTGTATTTATTAAAGTTAGTTATTGCTCCCTTTAACCTGATGTGCTCACGGCATCATAATGGCTCTAACTGATTTATTCTACTTTTGTTTGATTTCAAATACCAATATAAAAACATTCTAGCATGCCCTACATACAGAGGATGCAAAAATGATTTTATATTCAAACGATGTTTTCTAGTTGTCTCTCAGCATTCACCATTCAACAAACACTTATTAAATAGATATTTGCCATTTTCCAGGCCTTGTGCTGAGGGCTAGAATTACAAAGATGAAGGAACATTGCCTTTGTCTCACAGAATGAGCAGAGTGCTCGCTTTTGCAAGGTTTGTATACTATAATATGGTAGCAGAAAGAGTCAGTTAGTGCCTGAGCAGATAAGAAGAACTTTTCAGAGGAGACTAGCACTTGAGTTTTACTAGGATTTGAAACTTTTTCCAGACAAAATTGGGGTAGGAAGAGAGATTTCCAATAGCGTAAACAGAACACACTAACATAGGAAATGCTTGAAAGTATTGCGCATGTAGGTTCTTGTTGGGCTGGAAAGGATTGGGCTGGAAAAGTAGACTGTGGCCAGGCTGTACTCAAGAATTTGAACTAAGTTCCTGGGCAGTAGGAGAAGTTGAAGAATTGTGACTTCTTGTAATGGCTAAGGAGATTGTGATTCTGCAGTTTTGGGCAAAGTAATTTATCTGTATCTTTAATTCCATAGGCAGAGGTAGCAATTCTTAACAATGTAACTGTAAAAATGAAGTAGCCATTCCAAGAAATTTTGGATACACCTTCTCTCTTTTCTTTGGTTCCATGAAACTGTCATTTAGAAATGGATGATTTTTCTTGGCCATTTAAAAGGAAAGCATAGGTAAAAACCTCTTTCTATTACAGCACACAAGACATTTGGTTGGGGTTTGATCATGATACTTTTCTCTGTAGATGTTGAGGAATCAGTAGGTAGATTACCTTTTTAGTGAAACCTGGGCTACCGCCTCCAAATTATGGTTCCCTTTATCATTACCCTATTTCAGATCCCCATCACTACCATGATGGTTAAGTTGGCTGCTCTTTGCCCTGTCTCTGTGTCTCATATTTCTTGCACTACCTCTATGACTAACGTGAAGCATTATTCTGATTGTGCCACTTACCTGCTCAGGAGCTTTAATGGTGACAGTTGCCCGAAGAATAGACGTAAGCTTGCACGTCATTTAAGACCATCCAAAATCTGGCCCTGCCTTGCTTTTACCACTTCTCCCTATCCTACTTACTGCTTTCTATCCAAACAAGTCATTGGAACATACCTTGTTGTTTCCTGCATCACAACTTTGTATCTTATGAGCAGTTATCTGTTGGATCTAATTCATCCATCAAGATACAGCCATCCTTTTCATGTGTTCTCTGATACCCATAGAACCTTGCTTGTATATTCCTATAATATGCACAAGGCTGCATGTTATAACTGGGTGCGTGTTATTTCTGGGCAGTGTGTCTCATCCATCTACTTGGATAAAACTTGTGAATGAGGGGTAAAAGTTTCTCTAACAGTGTATTAAGAAGTTGTCATTGAAGTTTGATGTTTAAATGTATAATTTTCTTCTATTTCCAGTGTCTGTCGGGATGGAATTCTTCTTTGCCAGACTCCCATTGATTTAACCCTACGTAAGTGTTGAAATCATAATTTAATCTTAAAATATCTACTTGGGTTAAACCAAGCACATCAAGAGGCCCTTGATTAACAACTTCATTTATCCTGCAGAGAATTGTTCCGGAGGGACTGAATTTGTTGACTGCAGGGACCCGAAGGCACAGAGAAGAGTTGACAGTACCTGTAGCACTCGGAACATACCTAGTTTTGATGTAAGGAACATGGCTTTGCAGTTAAACTTTTTGAAACTTTTCATTGTGTCAGGATAGAAGCCAACCAAAACATCAGTGAAAAAGAATTCGAAGGTCATATTTATTGTGTGTTATTTTGACTTGTCAAATGTTGGCTCTAAATGGATACTTGGTATATATTTATGCATGGTAAATGGATGTTGATAATGATAATGTGACATGTTACAGCAGCACCTGATGATGTATATTTTATATTTGTTCCTATAGGAGAACTTGCCTTGCAAACGTGGGTGCTATTGTCCAATTGGCATGGTTCGAAATTCTAAAGGAAACTGTGTCTTTCCTGAAGACTGCCCATGTTCTTTTGGTGGACAGGAGTATGACCAGGGAAGCGTTACCTCGGTTGGCTGCAACAAATGGTGCATAATAAAGAATTACTATAGGGGTACCTGGGTGGCTCAGTTGGTTAAGCGACAACTCTTGGTTTTGGCTCAGGTCATGATCTTGCATTTTGTGGGTTCAAGTTCTGCTTGGGTTCTGTGCTGACAGTGTAGAGTCTGCTTCGAATTCTCTCTTTGTCCCTCTCTCTTTGCCTCTTTCTCTGTCTCTCTTGAAATAAATCAACTTTAAATTAAAACCTTAAAAAATAAAAGACTATTTCATATGTTTTGGATATTAGAAAGTATAGTCTGCCCTTATTTTATAGGAAAGAAGTCATACTTTGAGATATTTGAAGAATAATGATCAAATATAGTTAAAATGCTATTTTTTAAATAGAAACTATAATTTTATTTTTTATTGAAGTATTGTTGACATATAATATTTTATTAGTTTTAGGTGTACAGCCTTGTGATTCAACAATTGTATACATTATCTAGCGCTCACCACAATAAGTGTTGTTACCATCTGTTGCCATACAAAGTTATTACAATATTATTGACTGTATTCCCTAGGCTATATTTTATGAAATAGAACCTTTATTTGGCATTTTCTATGGTTAACATGATATAATGAAGACAACTGCCAAATTTAAGTCAATATAAAACAAGGTTTTGTGCTTCTTTACAAAAACAGTGTGAGAATGTGAATCTTGGCATAATATAATTACCTCACTCTATCATTTTTTTTTTCTTTTAGTACTTGCATAAAAGGGTCTTGGAGCTGTACACACAATGAATGTCAAACCACCTGCCATATCTATGGGGAAGGTCATGTTAGAACTTTTGATGGAAAAAGTTACAGCTTTGATGGTCTCTGCCAGTATTCATTTCTTGAGGTAATTACTAGTGTGTTTGATCACAATTCTTCTATACTTAATAATTATTATTTATCTGCAGATGCTCTCTGGAGAATTTTATTCTCAAAATGTGAAATTTAAACAAATGGCCCCTTAAGTCTTTCTCAAAGACAGTACAATATAACAGTATCATGCTGACTTGGGAGGCGGTAGGTCTAGATTTCAACCTTGGCTCTACCCTTTCTCTGATGTGTGACTTTGGGCACATTCCTTAATCCCTCTGTGTCTCCGTTCCCTTATCTATAAAATGGGGATGGAAACAGCTCCCTTGAAACCAAATTTGGGCAAATATTGGAGCACATACTAAGTGCTCAATGAATGCTAGATATTTAACAACAGCGCTATCAGCAACGACAGTTACCACTTTATGAGTGCTTCTTTGCCAAAGCAAATTGATTACAAATAATCACTGCAATTATTATTCCTATGATGCAGATGAAGAAATTGAGGCTTAGCGAGGTTAAGCAACATGAACTAAGTAGAAAATGTCGTATTCAAAACCAGATCTGTGTGATTCCAGAGTTCACACTTGTTACATGCTGCTAAGCTGCTTCCTAAGTAATATCTAATTTCCTGAAATTTGGATTGTTTTATGCTTTAAATTTATATTGTTTTATGTTATGAAAATTTCATAAAAATCGGTGAGGGGAAATAAACAACTTTATCTAGTTATGTACAGAGCCTAGAAATAAATCAATGATTATAAGCCATGTTATATAATTTAAATACTTATGTAATGTGTTATAGTTCTAAACTTTTATAAAATATTACAAAAGGACCGAGTGAAAGCAAATTAACTAGGTTGGATTCAGCCAGGGAGGGCTACCTCTCCATATATGCAGTTAAATTATTGTCTTCTGGACATTCCATAACACAGCATATGGTAATTTATTGAGTTTAAGGTATCACTGTCTAAGAATTCTTTGTCTGATGCAAATATTGTAATTGAGTTCCACGTCCCTGATATTTATAAAGTATTATGATAATTTACTTTTAAAGGATTATTGTGGTCGTGAAAATGGCACATTCCGTCTCTTAACTGAAAGCGTCCCATGCTGTGAAAATGGGCTTACGTGCTCCAGAAAAATCATAGTTGCTTTTCAGGTATGGTACTGTTTCTCTTTAAATATTTTTTCTCTCGTTTTATGAGTGGCCAGATAAAACTGATGTTATCATAAGTCTGTCTTTTAATTTATAGGATCAGAATGTTGTTCTGCATGATGGGAAAGTAACAGCAGCCAAAACTACAGAAAGCAAGGAATGTGAAATCAATGGAAATACATATTCTGTACATACTGTTGGCCTGTACTTGATTCTGAAATTTTTAAATGGAATAACCATAATTTGGGACAAGAATACAAGAGTTTCTGTTATACTGGATCCACACTGGAATGTATGTATATCACTAATAAGTGATTACCGGGGAAACAAAATAATTTCTGTTTCTGAGAAGTAGAGACAATTCATCAGTGGAAAGTGAGAGAGTGGTAGTTTCTTTCATAGAATAAGCCTTCCACAACCGTTCAACCTTATGATGAAATAAGAAATGTAATCAAAGATGATAAGACCTGGTGAAAACTAAATGCAATAAACCTGAAGCATTCTAGTTTAATCATATTTGGTTACTTGAGATTATTGCATAATACAATTTTAAGGTAGCTGGTGAATATATAGAATTAAATATATTTCTTAGAACAAAAATTCTAAGAGCCTAAGAGTTTACTCACGTATGATTTGAAGCTAGTGAATATAATTATTTTTTAATAATTCTTAATGCATTTATCTTATTTGATACTAGATCATTTTGTGATATAGGATATCTTGGGTTAAACAGTACCAGGATCTTATCCACAGATTTTAATTTCCTTCTAAAATTTGGAATTTAAAATGGATTTATGGTGGGGGCACCTGGCTGACTCGGTCAGCAGAGCATGTCAACTGTTGATTTCAGGGTTGTGAGTTTAAACAACATGTTGGGTATGGAGCCTACTTAAAAAAAAAGGGGGGGGCACCTGGGCAAATCAGTGGCTTGAGTGTCTGACTCTTGATTTTGGCTCAGGTCATGATCTCATGGTCATGAGATCGAGCCCCGCATGGACTCTATGCTGAGTTGGAGCCTGCTTAAGAGTGTCTCTCCCTCTCCCTGTGCCCTTCCCCCTGTCACATGCTCTCTCTTCAAAAATAAAATAAAATACAAAATAAGAATAAAATAAAATAAATAAAGTAGATCTATGATACTATAAATGATCATAACATCTTTACGTATCTGTCTCTGTACACCACCATAGTGCATCTCACTTGTTAATTTTCCCTTCTGATCTCATCTCTTCATATATCTATATCCCTACTACAACCTACTTGTTAACTTCCCTTTCGGATCTCTACAGGGCAAAGTATGTGGTCTTTGTGGAAATAACAATGGTGATCTCAAGGATGATTTCACAACACGATATTCATCAGTAGCTGCTGGAGCACTGGAATTTGGAAATAGCTGGAAAACCAGTCAAGAATGTTCAGACACAGTAGCTCAAGCTTTCCCGTGTGACTCAAACCCGTACTGTAAGGCCTGGGCTGTGCGGAAATGTGAGATCATCCGGGACAGCACCTTCAGAGACTGCCACAGCAAGGTAGTATGGCTCTGAGAGCAGGGACCTGCACAGGCTTTGCTCCCAGAGACTCATGGGCCGTGTTCTCTAGGTGGACCCCAATGCCTACTATGATGCATGCATTGAAGAAGCCTGTGCATGTGACATGGAGGGGAAGTACCTGGGATTCTGCACAGCTGTGGCTATGTACGCAGAGGCGTGCAGTGCGGTTGGAGTCTGTGTCAGGTGGAGAAAACCAGAGCTCTGCCGTAAGTGAAGTCCATGTGTTGTTCTTATAAAAGGTAATTAGATAGCATTGTTTGGTTAGGTGATCAATCTTCTTTCCATATTTTCTATAAAATACATACTCTTGTGCCTAGAAGGTTTTCAAAACATGTTAATATGTTTATGAGGGGAAAAATCCCTATTTTTAAAAGTTCATCAAATTCAGTTGGAGTTTCTGAAGTTCTTATAACAGGGGAGAAATTAAATACTGATGGAAAGTATCTCTTATTCATACTTAGATGAACAATGAATTGTTTACCTAACTTGGTGTAGCCATATATCCTTGAACATTTACCTCATCTACTTTGGGTTCAAGTCCTTACACATTATCTTAAAAACGTTTATAGAGCCCTAGTCTTGATACATATATTGATATATATGGAATGTGATAATTTTAGTAGAAATCAGCTCTTTCCCTTCTAATGGAAAGTATTATGAGAGAAAATATGACAGATGAGAAATATTGACATTGAATCCACTTTTTATTCTTTATTATGCAAAGTGTTACATTGAAATCTTTAGTTACCTCATTCAGGAACTGTTATTTACATATTAAAGGAGCCTCCTTTTCCTAGAGATTTATTTTTGCAATTTAGTCTTGAACAGTAAAACTATGAATCTAGACTATGAGCTAAAATATCTTAAAATGGGAAAATCAGTGTTTACTTTTCTACCCCAAACCAACTTTGTGAGGTGTCAAAGGAAAGTGCTGTTTTGATCCTATATGCTCCCCCTCCATTTTTTGTGAGCTATTTTGGCTTATCGGGCAATTTGGATAAAGCCAAAGGAACCTGATAAGATAGAATGATATACGCTAGGTCTGTTTATTTGTTAATATCATTCAAAAATGCTTTGGAAAGGGAAAGGTGAAAATTGTTACATAATAGATGGAAGTAATTTGATACAATTAAATTACAGCTGTCTACTGTGATTATTACAATGCCCCTGGGGAATGCAGTTGGCACTATGAACCTTGTGGTACAGTGACTGCAAAAACTTGCAAAGATCAAGTTATTGGCCAGAAATTTTCTGCACTTTTAGAAGGTAAGGTAAACTTTAGTAATATCCATGAAGTAGTGAGAATTATATTGATATTTGAATACTGAAAATGTTATTTCTGCCAATTCAGAATCTTACGTTTTACTATTTATTTATATATTCATTCATTCATTTACTTGATGTTTATTTATTTATTTTTGATGGTGAGGGGAGAGAGAGGGAGACAAAGAATCCCAGCCTGGCTTGGTACTGTTCCTGTAGAGCCTTACACAGGGCTCCATCTCGCAAACCACGAAATCACGACCAGAGCTGAAATCAAGAGTCAGATGCTTAACCGACTGAGCCACCCCGGTCCTCACATTCTGTACTTTAACGAATAGGCATTTATACTTGTTATGACATTAATATTTCTACATAAGAAACATTTTCTGTAGGGGCCCTTGGGTGGCTCAGTCGGTTGAGTGGCCAACTTTGGCTCAGGTCATGATCTCACGGTTTGTGGGTTGGAGCCCTGCATTGGGCTCTCGGGTGACAGCTCAGAGCCCGGAGCCTGCTTCAGATAATGAGTCTCTCTCTCTCTCCCTCTCTCTCTCTCTCTCTCTCTGTCCCTCCCTCGCTCATGCTCTCTCTCTGTCTCTCTATCCTCAAAAATAAATAAACATAAAAAATGAAACATTTCCTCTAGACATATATTCTCTGTTTAATAAGACAGACAAGCAGTGGGGAGAATGCAGTGCTTCGGTCCCATTGTCAATTTTTATACCTTTCATTAGACAATATAGTTTGTTGAGACTGTAGTTTCAGAATGCAACGTATTATATAGTCCAATTAACTATATCCCACACGTCATCAGCACTTTGTTCTTAGCATTTCATATCTTGGAAAGGAAGAAGTGGCAAGAAAATAAGAAGATGCAGTAACTTCCCAGAGTCACCTCTGTGTTAGATCCCAGTCTCTGGGATCTTTTCAGCTCATTTTATTATGACACCTGGATCTTCATCTATCCTTACAAAAAATAGATATTTAGAATTGGCATTCACTTTTCAAGATATGTATTTATCAAAGTGTTGTATTACATTCAACATCATACCATCATTAAAGTTGCAAATTATTTTAAAATACTTCAGGAAACATTTTAGAAAAATAAATCAGTGAAAATGTATAAGTTCTCAGTTCTTAGGTTGATATTCCATTGCAAGAAGATCTGAATCCTGTATAATTTATATGTTTTTATTAAGAGTATGATGTCATTTTGCTATTATCTACTTCAGTTCATGTAGGCATTTAAGTAACTTTACAAATATATAATGCAATGTGACAAGTTTCTGTAAACAGAAATGAACCATGGGTCATCTTTCATACAGGATGTTATGCTAAGTGCCCAGATAGCGCTCCTTATCTGGATGAGAACACCATGAAATGCGTCAGTTTATCTGAGTGCAGCTGCTTCTATAATGATATCATACCAGCAGGTGGAGTGATTCAGGATAACTGTGGAAGAACATGGTACATTCTCTATTAACTTTCTAAGAAGCAATTCTGTTCCTTGCATTTTCATTTTTAAAAAAAATTAAGTATACATGTATAATTTTTAGCTTTCCTATTTCTAAATGATAAGGCTAGCATTAGGTTCAATTCCTTGTCAGTAATGCTAGTTATTTCATATTTTCAGTAAACCCATATGTCAACAAATGGCTTGTTAAATCTTATAATGAGGAAAACAGGAACAGAAAATGTCACTGGTAATTTTAGGTAAAAAGAAAGTTTTAATTCTATAAATGCAAGATCATGTTTACAGGCTTCAGACAGTGACATGGAAGCAAACAGGAGAAGTCTCTACAAGAGCAGCATGGCCAAGATGTCAGGTTTAAAGCTGAAAATGTAAGAACTAACTGTACAGCTTGACTGCAAAGCATTTTTTTAGGTGTCAAGAACACTGCAGTGAAATGATTAGGAATAATGGTACAGTACACCAAAAAATAAATGTCCTTTGGGGAAATGATTATTTATTGTTCCCTTATTTGGTATTGTTTCGATTCTCATGGTTAGACTATTTTTTGTTTCAAATTCGGGAGGCGTATGCCAGTAGGAGTCAAAATTTCAACCTTATTTTTTTTTTTAATTTAACTTTCAGCTATTGCATCGCAGGAGAGTTGGAGTGCAGTGGTGAGTCTTTGCATTTTATTCTAATTGAATTAGGGAAGACAAGGTACGGGGTTTGGGATCCTTTCAGATCATCAACAGAAAAAGGGGTAGGTACTTAAGGCTTAAACTGCTCCTCCCTCAGTGGTTTGGACAATTCCATTGCTGTGTATTTGTTCATGTTGTGTCATTTCAAAACCAATGCTGCCAAGGCATTTCCAACAACTAGCAAGTAGGTAGTCCTCCTGCTGCATGGAAGCCCCTGCCTATCTGTAGGCTCTGGGAATTAAGGCAGTAAGACATCACTCAAAACAGGTTCATGAAGGGATGGAGCTGAAAGGTCAGGATTAGATAAGATAGAATTAAATAATTGAGGGATCACTCATGAGCAACAAATCTTAAAGATGAATCTCAATAAGCTTTAAAAAAATATATGAGCTGCTCCCTGGTTTGTATTAGAAATTGCAGGGAGTAAAATAAACAAGATACAAATAATTCATTGGCAATTTGAGATTTTAGACTTTTTCACCCTTTTTCATTCTTCTCAATAATAGTAACTTATGTTTATTTCAGAAACTGCTCCTACAAATTCAACATTCACAGGTAAAATCATCATGGTTTTCTTTTTTAAAAAAGTTTTAAAATGTTTATTATTTTTGAGAGAGCGAGAGCGAGAGAGGGAGACACGTAATGCTAAGCAGGCTCCAGGCTCTGAGCTGTCAGCACAGAGCCCGACACAGGGCTCGGACTCGTGAACCATGAATCGTGACCTGAGCTGAAATCTGACGCTTAACCACCTGAGCCACCCAGGTGCCCCAAATCATCATGGTTTTCAATGTGTAGCTCTGATTTCTTTTTGTGGATAATCCTTTACAGTTTCACATCAGTCTATGCCAGTGAAAAATATGGTGGTAAATCTGATACAAAAATTTCAAATTAGAATGAACAGTTACTAGAAAATCTGTCAAAATGTTATTTCATTTTACTCTAGTGTATTCAGCTAGGAATATGATTAGAACATATATTAGGTAATGTATGCTTATTAGTTAAATATCATCCAAAGCTTGACATTTTTAGATAATAATTGGAACACGTGGAATGAAAATGAGTTAAATGTGGTCTCCCATGGAGTAAAATTTTAAAATCATGATTACATCGGGAGGTAATTTAAAAATATAGAAATAAAAAGTTACTTTCTTTTTCTTAACTCTTATATCGGCTGTAAGCTCCAAGGACGTTTCAGTCACGTCCACTCAGGAAGAGCGCTGACAGAATGCAGTCTAATTTTAGCTTTGGGACTTGCAACTTACTGGCAATATAAGCATAGTTAGAGTTGCTGCAGTGCACTTAACCGTATTCCTGTTCTGTGTGATGCAGGGGGAATTTTATTTCCTGTAGACCGATATTCAGAGATATCAGTGAAGAGATTGTGAAGTAAATTGGAAGCCTTATATTTTGATACTATATTTAAAGTTGTGTTATTGTCTGTAAAATGCTATTTAAATTTTTAGTTATTATTGCTCACTTACTTACAGCTAAGGTATCCCACGTCAGGGTTCTGAAATTTATTTCTTGGTCCTTAAATAGGCCTTATAAAATTCCTGTGAGATTTTGGTTAAATGATAAAAACAGAAAAAATTATTTTTTTGGGGGGGACATACAATAAATATATAGAATTATTTGTGTTGATTTTTTTTTTAAATTTAAATGAGAGATTATTTTGTCACTTAACCTCTGAACACAGGTTTAGAAATTTTCACTTAGTTTATGGTAAGTGATTTTTTAAACTAAATTTCCTGGTAAAATTATCCAAGTAATTTACTTTTCCTCAATAATTTCTTCCCTACACAGTTTCAGCTACAACAGCTACCTCCATATTAAGCACCGAAGCAGGTAAAAAAAAAAAAAAAAAAAGTTTGCCTTTTAGCTTCTTTTTTTTTTTTTTTAAATTTTTTTTTTTTTAACGTTTATTTATTTTTGAGACAGAGAGAGACAGAGCATGAACAGGGGAGGGGCAGAGAGAGAGGGAGACACAGAATCTGAAACAGGCTCCAGGCTCTGAGCTGTCAGCACAGAGCCCGACTCGGGGCTTGAACTCACGGACTGTGAGATCATGACCTGAGCCGAAGTCGGACGCTTAACCGACCAAGCCACCCAGGTGCCCCTGCCTTTTAGCTTCTAAATCAGCAGCAAAGTGAATTTGCAATGCGGCAATTTGGCCCTTTTTTCAAATTTGTCATTCTCTATTTATTTCCTAAATGCCAGATAGCAGGGTCTACATCCAGTTGTAATATTAGTGAAGAGCATCTTCCCTATTCAGAGATTATGCATCCTAAAGAGAACATTCTCCGTACTAGTTTGGAGAAAGTGAAGAAAATTCTACTACATTCTATGTTAAAGTCTTTAAAAATGATTTACAACTTATCCTTTACTAATATCAAAGAATCTCAATGTTAATTGAATGATTTGTAGTAAAGCAATAGCCTAAAGACTACAAAAAGTGTTTTGAAATGTGTGGACATCTGATTAATACATTTAACTGTTACATTTAATCATTTATTTGCATTAGACATATATGTAAACACATCTCTAAATAAATACTTTTAATTTTGTCTTTTAACACAATTTTAACATACATTTCCAAATATTTGCCTCCTTCTTTGTATAGCAATAACATTGGTGACCAGGAGCTCAGGTGCAGGTAAGCCATAATCTTCACCCACAACTTAATCAAGAGGGCATTTACAAAAAAACAAAACAAAACAAAACAAAAAACCCAAAAAACAAAACTTCTTTTTGCACTATTATATCTTTCTAATGACATTTTATGGGGACTTTTGTTTTGTTTGTTTTTAAGAATGCTTTAGAGGAAGACCTTGGAAAAAATGTTATGCAAAATGATGTTTTCTTGACATTTTACTTGTGGTCTATGGATTTGAAAGCTTTAATTTTATACTTTAACATCTATCCACCTATATGATTAAATTTCTTTGAAACATTAATTTCAAGTTGACCCATTTTATACATGACCATAGATGTTCTCAGAAGCATAATGTTCCCTCTGTGCAAAACTAATTATTTTCCATTGTTTTCTCTAATTCAGCAGCTTCCATTCCAGTGATTACAACATCAAGCAGCGAAACAACAGGTGGGTGAATCAGAAAACTTGTAAAATGACAATGCAGGGGTTTTTTTTACATATATTAAACATTTTTTTAACTTAAAGCCTATTTTAATCAATATACCCACTTGTTTATATTTAGGACTTTTTCTTCCCCACCTGAATACTTTCACTTTCTCCTATTATTTATTACTTTCTCTATTAAAAAAATGGATATATATTTACATGCATGATATGTTTTGAGGTAAAATTGACACATACCATTATATTAGTTGCCGGTGTACCTCATAGCAACTTGGTATTTATATATATTGCAAAATGATCACCATGATAAGTCTAGTTTACATCCTTAAAGTCTCAGACCATGTTTTGCCCTACCTGTATTCCCAAATGCACCTAGTTCCAAGCTGTGTAATAGTTATCATTCATTAAATATTTGTAGAATAAATGAATGACTCTTCTTTTTCCCCGTCCCAAATTTATAATTCAGGTATTTTTTTAGGGCGGTGGGGGGCAACAGAATTTCTGGTGAAGGTTAGACTATTGGTTAGCTATTATTGTATTGAAACTCTTACAGTTTATACATTCATTCATTGCAGCTAATCTTCTTTCTATAAAATGCAAATGTACACTGCAAAATCAAGACTACTTTTGGATTATAATTTTATATCATGATATAGAATTACAACTATAATTTTGGGTATTTTGTAATTATCAGCAGTGTCTGATTTATTTGGTAATTAATATATTTCTTATATTCAAAGGGCAAATATACTTCTTAAGTATCAGCCCATCATAGTATGGAATATCATTAAAAATGCCTAAACTAACATGTTTAATTTTTGTCAAACTCTCTCTCATGTTGCATGTTATTAGCAACACTAAGCACTACTGACTTGCTCAGTGTAAGTCTTGGAAAGACTGACAGGTTTTAGAAGTATTTTTCTCTATTCTACAAGTGTAAGTGTATTTCCCAAGACATAGTAAAAATTCCATGCCCAAAGTCCTTCTATGTTGTTTCTTATACTGCAGAAAATTTTTCTCGCCATGTATTATTTCAGTCATTAGCAATGACTAAACTTCTAATTCTCATCCCACTTCTGTTTCCATGAAGATTAATTTCATTTTATATAGCTCTCTTTTAGTTAAAATCATTTGTTCAGCTATTAAAACTTTTGAATATTGTGACCATTTAAAGAAATAGAACTACTCTTGACTATGGATTTGATGCATTGTACAGTTGTGCATGCGTCATAAGCAATTTTGATAACTATTTCAATGTAAAGATGTTATCTGCATCCTATATCACAGTAGGTACTCAGAAATATGAAAACTGGCTTGATTTTTGTTTAGTTTATACATGTATTTCCTTTCATTGTTTTTATATCCCCAAGAATTCAGTTTTGAACATAATATTATGGAAATTTCATTTTGTCGACACTTTGTATTATAGCAAGCAAATTTTTATATAAAACAGCAGGTCATGAATAGATTACTGAAGTAGTTTTTGTGAGCAACGGATGAAATTGTAGATGTAAAATGTTTAATTAACCTTAAAACACTACAAAAATTTCATTAATTATGTTCACCATAGTATTTAAAAAATCATAAAGCTAATGTATAGTTGAATTATAGGAGAGATTACCTGGCTGATTTTTCCCCCCAGAATTCATGAGGTATTAATTATTATTTATGCTTAGCCTTCCCAAATCCTAGTGTTTTATTTCATTTCATTGAATTTCTAGCAGGTATTTCATGTTCCAGAAATATAATATTAATAATTTACTAAAATGCCACTTTAGTACTATTTTGTAAGATATAGCTAATAACAACTTTTTAAAAACTATTTATTTATTTTTTAATTTACATCCATGTTAGTTAGCATATAGTGCAGCAATGATTTCAGGAGTAGATTCCTTAGTGCCCCTTATTCAACCCCTCTAGCAACCCTCTGTTTGTTCTCCATATTTAAGAGTCTCTTATGTTTTGTCCCCCTCTCTGTTTTTATATCATTTTTGCTTCCCTTCCCTTATGTTCATATGTTTTGTATCTTATAGTCCTCATATGAGTGAAGTCATATGATATTTGTCTTTCTTTGACTGACTAATTTTGCTTAGCAAAATACCCTCTAGTTCCATCCATGTAGCTGCAAATGGCAAGATTTCATTATTTTTGATTGCCGAGTAATACTCCATTGTATGTATATACCACATCTTCTTTATTCATTCATCCATCGATGGATATTTGGGCTCTTTCCATACTTTGGCTATTGTTGATAGTGCTGCTATAAACGTTGGGGTGCATGTGCCCATTCGAAAGAGCACACCTGTATTCCTTGGGTAAATACCTAGGAGTGCAATTGCTGGGTCATAGAGTAGATCTATTTTTAATATTTGAGGAACCTGCATACTGTTTTCCAGAGTGGCTGCACCAGTTTGCATTCCCACCAGCAGTGCAAAAGAAATCCTCTTTCTCCAATATCTTTTGCCAATATCTGTTGTTGCTTAGCCATTCTGACAGGTGTGAGGTGATATCTCCTTGTGGTTTTGATTTTATTTCCCTGATGATGAGTGATGTTGAGCATTTTTTCATGTGTCGGTTGGCCATCTGGATGTCTTCTTTGGAGAAGTGTCTATTCATGTCTTTTGTCCATTTCTTCACTGGATTATTTGTTTTTTGGGTGTTGAGTTGGATAAGTTCTTTATAGATTTTGGATACTAACCCTTTATCTGATATGTCATTTTCAAATATCTTCTCCCACTCTATTGGTTGCCTTTTAGTTTTGATGATTATTTCCTTTGGTAATAACAACTTTAAAGGAGGGTTTACTGTATTCTAGTGATTAGATACACTTATTCATTCATTATCTCATTAAATCTCAACAATTGCCTGAGTAAGTAATATTCTGTGGACCCCTCTGTCTTCATCATTTTGCAGGGAATGAGATACAAAGAGCTTACATAATTTTTCCAGAGTTATAAAGATCAGAAGAAAAGGAATTTTCTGGTGTGATACAGAGAGAAACTGGCATTGTTTTTCTTTTCCTTATTATCCATGAAATACAGAAATTATTATCAGAAATTATCATTTCAAAGACATAAATCATTAAGGTCGCCCCAACATTATTCTAAAATCAGGAGACAAAAACAATTTTTTATGTTAAAATTGTCCAATTGTGCCACAAATTGTATGTGTTTTAAATAAATTTAGTCAAATAATCCCAATACACAGAAAACATTGCTTATCAAGTTATCAAATTATTGAGACATTTTCAGCATTCGTTAATAATGTATGTATAGCTTATCTTGTTGCTGGAATAAATCTGCAAATGCTTTTTTCCCAGATGAACTGAGGCAGACAAAATTTTGATTATTAATTAAATCTCAATTTTAAATGAATGGTAGTGGTAAAACTTGATTTAAATTTTAGCTTCTCATTCACTGTCCCATATCTTTTCTGAGACTATGCCTATATCATTTATATCAAGAGGAATTTAGAAGTTACTCAAGTAATAACTTATTTAGTTTCCCCAAAAAAGCTGTGACTGGTAGGCTTGGCTCATACCTCTCATTCATCTTGGTGGATTCGATTAACTGGACAATCATAAATTGTCTACCTCAGCATGTGCTATAGACTCCTGGACTGGGTACAAAATATTCAGAATAAAATGGAAGTTTCTGAATTTTAACAACCATAAGAGACCACATGTCCATTTACCCCCAACTCAGGAATCATAACAATCTGTATGAAGTGAGGATGTCAATCAGAACAATCTTAGAAAATACTAGTCATATGTTTACTGGGCATTTTATTTTGAAGTTCTAAAAGGAAAACAAAAAAAAAGCCAAGCCTGGTGATGTTGTTTTTCATTTTCCATGTAAGAATAAGACATTACATTTTAAGACATACCAACATATGTTTCCTTTTTAAACTTGTTTTTTCTAAATTCATCCAATAAGCATCATAATATAGTAAAAATAAAACCGCTTATAGTGTTTGCCTTTTGAACACTTTTAAAAGAAATACATTCTTTTTGTGGAGTAGTTGCCTTACAAATTGTAGACTTGAAAGCTACATTCCACTTCTTTTACTGACGTCCATGGTTTAAAAGTTGAACAGCATTTGACAAACTGGGATGAATCCATAGCTACATAATCATTTTTTGTTTTTCAGCTTTCTAGGGGTGAACTGCTTGATCAGTGATGAGAAAATGGGTGCTGAAATAAGGGTTTCGTCCTCATCACTGGCAAAGTTTCTTGTTACTTTCTAAATATAGTATACATCAACTAAAATATTTAAATAGCTACTTAAAAGTAAACGTTTAACATTTTCCAGATATTATAGCTAGGAAGACACATCATTTTGAATAGGTACTGTCTCTTAATGAACTCTCGGAAGTAGGTAGAGGGATTTCATTCTTAGATATGGGAACCCATTTCACCCAGAATTTTGGTTTATAGTCTCAGTGTTCTAAGTGTAGTTTCATTTTGGATAATATGTTAGTATGTTTGAATTGAACCAATGTGATTCATGGGTTGATTTAATTTAGTCAAAGCTTTTCTACTTTTATTTTCTACTTTGTCTTAAGATTTCAATTTACAGTTATAAAATTTATAGGTATAAAAACCTATATTTCTTGAACACATAGGTAAGGCTTATTTTTATCTTTTTTAATGTTTATTTATTTTTGAGAGAGAGCGTGTGTGCTTGCACACAAGTGGAGGAGGGGCAGAGAGAGAGGGAAATAGAGGTTCCAAAGCAGGTGCCACACTGACAGCTGAGAGTCCAATGTGGGTCTTGAACTCATGACCTGAGATCATGACCTGAGCCAAAGTCGGATGCTTAACCAACTGAGCCACCCAGGTGCCCCACAATTGATTGATTGATTTTTTAAGTGTTCATTTATTTTTGAGAGAGGGAGACAGAGGATCTGAAGCAGGCTCCTCACTGACAGCAGAGCACCCGATGCAGGGCTCGAGCTCACAAACTGCAAGATCGTGACCTGAGTGAGCCAAAGTCAGACACTTAACTGACTGAGCCACCCAGGCACCCCAAGATTTATTTTATTTTTTTGAATATAATTTATTGTCAAATTGGCTTACATACAACACCCAGTGCTCATCCCAACAAGTGCCCTCCTAAATGTCCATCACCCATTTTCCCTCTCCCCACCCCCCCATCCACCCTCAATTTGTTCTCTGTAATTAAGAGTCTCTTGTGGTTTGCCTCCCTCCCTCTCTGTAACTTTTTTTCCCCCTCCCCTTCCCCCATGGCCTTCTGTTAAGTTTCTCAAGATCCACATATGAGCAAAAACATATGATATCTGTCCCAAGATTTATTTTTTAAAAGAGACTGGGCAGAAGGGCAGCTGTTGGCCATTGTCTTGTTCAGTGGGTGAAGTAATTTTGATCAAGTACTAGATGAAATACTTCCCTGAATCAAGTACTTTTTACTGACCATTATTATTTTTTAATCTATAACTTGAAAAGATTAAACAAATTATTTTAAAGTTTCTTTCCATAAATTTAAATGACATTTCTCAAGTGGATGGAAGGCCAGGTAAGAGAAGTGACTAGGTCCTCAGGAGAGGGATTGATGATTTATTTGATTTTATATTCAAGCATCTTGTATAGAAGTTATGGTATGATTATACTGTTGCACATTTCTTTGAGTTAAATAGCATAGGAGTGAAGTGTACTTTTAATTAATTTAGAAAAACATTGAAGAAAACTTTAAAATCACAAGGGAAGCAATTTGCAAAGCTTAAGCTTTTCTCCATGCATTATATATCTATTTTTTTTTCTATACAGTAAATGCTTTCAAAGGGTTAAAATATCCTGAGAGATGCCTAGCCAACCATTCCAATAAGTATGTTAGTTTTAGAAGAAATATTATGCAATTATGGTTTTTTTTCCTGTTGAAATTGACAGATCTTGACACAGAGCTAACATTTACTGAGCAGTTTTCTAAGTATTTGACACATATTATCTCATTTGATACAGAAAACTCTGTGAAGTAAGTGCCATTATTTTCCCCAATTTACAAATGAGGAAATGGAAGCACAAGAAGTTTAAGTTATGTGTCCAAGGTTGTCTGCTAATAAGAAGCACAGAGAGGATTAAAATTCAGGACATCTTTTTCTAGATTCCAGTCCTAATGCTGCTGTGTATTTAAGAAAGAGAATAAAATTGAATTTAATATAAATTAGTTATTGAAATAGTTGCATATAATTTCAGATTCCAATTTCAATTTGGTAGTTGTGTTAAAATTTATGATTTATGTAGTAATTTTCTATTAAACTATAAAAAAGCTCATTGACCATATGGGATATTGGTTCATATAATTAAAAAGTGGGTTTTGTGACATAATGATTTGATATCTTAAAATGAATTTTTTTTTACTTTCTCGAAAAGTTAAAATCTTAGAGTGTTACAACTAATTTGCATAAGGAGCTTATTCTAAAATAGTATCCATCATAGAAAGAAAATAATTACATTGGGATATTATAGAGAGTCACCTCAGTGTAGTGGGAAGTAGAAGCAGAAAAATAAGAATTTGAATCTCTTCTGTTCTACTTACTAGCTGTATGACCCTAGTTTAAATCTTCAAACACTCTGAACATTAGTTTTCTCATTTATTAAGTGGGAAGGATATAATATCTTTATTACAGGACTTGAGTAAAGAGTAAATGTAATGGTGCAGCTTAGAATAATACACAGTAAGACCTAGTAAAATCAACTCTATTATTACTAAGTTTTTTTTTAAGTTTATTTATTTTGAGAGAGAAACAGAGAAAGCAAGTAGGGGATAGGCAAAGAGAGGGAGAGAGAGAATTCCAAGCAGGCTCTGCACTGTTAGCGCAGAGCCTGATGTGGGGCTCTCACTCACAAACTGTGAGCTCCTGACCTGAGCCAAAACCAAGAGTCAGACACTCAACTGACTGAGCCACCCAGGTGACCAGTTACTATTAACATTTTTATAAAGAATAATTTATTGTGTAAATGAACTTAGATTTTAGCAAAGGAGTTTAGTATTTTTTATAATCAGAAACCCAACTACTTTCTGGATCAAAACCTGGGTTATTTTTTTCAGAAATACCATATTTTAGAAAAACTGCAAGCTTTGAAGTACCAGAATTGTTGTTTATTAGGGAAGTATTATGGATACTCCTTAAGCTTATCTTTCAGAAGTTAATATTAAGCAAAATGGAATCCACTCAGGGAAAATGGCAAAATAATACTTTTATAAAAATTAAAATGATTCTTTAATCAGAAAATCTTAGTAGTAGCTGGAAAATTAATTGCAAGATTTTATTTTAATTATTCAGTCTATTATGTAGTGGAAAATAAACAAGGTAAATTAAATTATTTTTTAATTAAGCTTATGAGGTAAAAATAAATCAACACAATCACTTTGAAAATTTTTGGAGTGGATTATTAGTTCATAATGCACAGAGCTATCAATATTTTGGCAGCTCTTATGAGCAGTTACCTCTTGGCAACAAAGCAGCTGATACATAGTAATTCACAATATCAAGTCCTTTAAGCATATGTGTTCATTTGTAAGTGAAGGAAAATATTAACTGTAATTGCTGTGGTTATGGATGCCAAAATTAATGAGAACAGTAATGCTTTATCAGTTTTGGTCATTAACCCATGAAGAAAAGTGGATTCTTCTCTATTCATGTTAGTAAAAACTTATCCATATTTTTATCACTATATCAACAATTTTAGACATATCTTCCAAAGTTTATTTGTGGGGGGAAATAACTGCTATATTATATATAGTAGCCCAACTGGTATGTACTCCAATCTGTGACTACTTTAGATAAATCTTCTGGCCCTGATTTAAGATGGGTCCTGGAGATCCACTTCGGAGCCTGTTGCCATGTTAGCCATACCAATCGCGAGGAAAGGCCTATAAATGTGTTTTCTCCTTCGTACGCTAAAAATATTTGCAGTCTGTGCTCTGCCATCTATGGTGAGCCACTGTGTTCCCCTTGACTCCATTTGATCAGAGAATATTCAAATGTGGAAACCGTGGAGAAGATTTTGATTCTGTTCCATGTGATAATGCTGCTTTTAATTAAATGTTACTGTGCTCAATTTGAAAGAGCTCAAACTGGAATCACTGCAGTTCCCTAAAGGTTACATCTATACTGGGAAATGAAACCTGCAACATATTCTTTTGAAGTATCACGATGTATCCTGCTGCATCATTATAATCTTGATAGTCTCTGTGGGCCATGGAACAATAGTCCTTCTATGTGATCCTTGCATCCAGATCAGCAAGGCATTTTAATTCAATGTCCAATTAATGTGTTCATCCATGAGAAAAGATAAGATCTGAATTGGTCTGTTGGTGGTCTTCTTGACACTGATTTAAAAATTCTTCTCAACTAAAGCTTGACACTAATTTTGAGAATTCTCACATAAACCTTCTCTCAAACTACTTAACACATTTATAATATCCATTTTTGAAGTAATCAAGAAAGGACATTTTATTATTTATTTGATGTGATATTATATATTTCTAGTCTAACTTATAACATTTCCATTGATATAATGAATGGATAATTAAAAAAAACTATAAGTGGTAGTTCATTATACATAGATATTTTTTTTTAAATGTTTATTTATTTTTGAGACAGAGAGAGACAGAGCATGAACAGGGGAGGGGCAGAGAGAGAGGGAGACACAGAATCGGAAACAGGCTCCAGGCTCCGAGCCATCAGCCCAGAGCCCGACGCGGGGCTCGAACTCACGGACCGCGAGATCGTGACCTGGCTGAAGTCGTACGCTTAACCAACTGCGCCACCCAGGCGCCCCAGTATACATAGATATTTTTATACATAGATATTTTATACGTAATATTTTTATATTATATAAAAAGTCATTTGGGTTATAGTCCTAGGTACTGGATGACTTGGATTTAGTCCCAGCGTTGTCACTGACTAGCATCTATCTTGTACAAATCACATAGCTTTTCTGAGCCCAATTCTTTATATGCAGAATAAGCATAATATTTTTCCTTCTTTCCTTCTATTATCAAATACTTACCAATCACCTATTAGGTGCTAGGCACTGCTATCATTAGAGATATAAAGATGAGTTAAAATAGATACAATCCCTGTGTTCATAAAACCTATAGTCTAGTGAGAAAGATGGATATCAATCAAGCAATTACAAATACAAATGGAAATTTCCGTCAATGACAAGAGCTATGAAGTGCTTAAAATGGGGGTGAGTTAGGTGGAGAAGAGATTTGAACAAGTCAAGATGGTCAGGAAAGGCTGAGGAAAAGATGAGTTGAGAACTGACCAGTGAAGGTTTAACTCGGAGAAGAATAAGGAACTGTGTTCCAAGGCCAGGGAACTGCAAATAGCAGGTATGAGACGCTGGAAAGCAGCCATGGTGGCTGAACAAAGAATGAGGATCAAATAGAGAGGTTGTGTGAGACGCTTTTCCTTCTTCTTTTGTAAGTTGCAAAATACTATAATATTGTAAAGTGTGAATTTCCATATAAATAATAGATTTGCAGGGCTTTTCAATAGAGACTAAGATGAAAATACAGAAAATAGCTGATTTTGCTATTTATGAAAACCAGAAATTAACAAAGGCTTAATTTTGAGTACACCGCACCCCTGGCAATAAACAGTTAATAAACTGCTAATGTATTCCTGGCAGGAATGGTTGGAGGGGCAGGCACTGGGAAGGCGAAGTAAAAATATGGCCTCTTCCTTCAGGAGTTTACTGGTAACTACAAATTTATCTCCATAAACCTACTATATAAAATTATAAAAACAAATCCTAAAAAATATTTCTTCTTCCCACTACTCCAAATATAGACTCGGTAGACAACTATGGAAGGCACTGACCACCAGAAATAGAGTAAAAGAAGTCATTAACTTCAACATTAGCTTCTGCTAACACAGAATTAACTTTGTCATTATTGGTATACATTTATTGCATTTACCTTGCATTTGGAATTCAGCATATGTGTGTATAGTATACACATGCATATCCATGCCCCTTCACACATACACATATGCATTGTAAAGTACATTATGATATCATTATTTAATTTTGACTTTTTTTATTTTTGAGACAGAGAGAGACAGAGCATGAACAGGGGAGGGTCAGAGAGAGGGAGACACAGAATCTGAAGCAGGCTCCAGCCTCTGAGCTGTCAGCACAGAGCCTGACACGGGGTTCGAACTCACAGACCGTGAGATCATGACCTGAGCCGAAGTCGGACGCTTAACCAACTGAGCCACCCAGGCGCCCCATGATATCATTATTTTAAAACTGAAATCAAATTTTATTATTAACTCTCAGTGCTAAATATATTACAAACTACTACATATTGAAAACTAACAATCCAGCAATCTTTCCAGTATTTTCCCTTGAGGTCAGACAAATTTACATCATTTCTCTTTTTCTTATCAGGGACAACTCTAACTCTTCTGAGTGAACCTTTTACTACAGGTTAGTATATTAATTCCCGGTTTTATATGTGAAAAAAAATCTAACAGGGAAAATTATTAGTAACTTTGGGTTTTTAAGAAAGAATTTATATGAGAGTTTTGCTTTTGACAAAACGTTGCGAACAAGTAATTTATTAAGCTTTTCCCACTGATTTAAAATTCTTTAAAAAGCCTGAATTTATCTTTTTTTTTTTTTTTGACCAGTTTATATTGGCTGGCTATAATATGGTTTCCAGTTTTATTTTTTTTCCTTATCAGTAACTATTAGTAGAGTATAACAGAAATAAATAACATCAAGCTCAAAATTTTAAAAAGTAATATATAGGATAAGAGAAAACATGTGCATATCTAACGATGTATTTTGCTCTTTTAGGCGTTCTAAGTATAAAAGTAGCAATTAGCTCTTTCATGATATTTCATCATTGTTATTATCCCTGAGTGACAGTGTGATTAGAGCTTAAGATTCCATTTATTTGAAAGCAACCTCATTGAGACAAATATATGAAGACTTAGCATGACCCAATTTAAGATGCCTAGAACATAACTGTAAAAAAAAAAAGCAATAACAACAACAAAATAGTAAAAACTAAACCAAAATCTTTGAGGAAATTATAGCAGAACAAAATCTTAGGGAACTCTGGACAAAAAGTCATTGGATTCACACTTTCATTTTCTGGAGTGGGAACTGACTGAATCATTAAATCACCCACCCATTGGAAACAAAATCCAAGTATACTTGACATGAGAAGCTCATTTTATGTTTTTCGCAGGTGTTATTGGAACTCCCGTTCCCGTGACCGTCAGTGCTGGCACTGCAGGCATGACTGTAGTGTACCCCGCCCCCACCAGTCCTGGGCACATGGCAGGTAAACTGAATTCAGAACAAGGTATACCATCCACAGCTAAGCAACTGGTTTCAGGCAATGCTTCTCAGGACAATATTGTATAAAATAAAGATATCTGAGTTAGGTATAATATCAGCCTTAGGTATTTTTTATGCATAATTAAAATGTAGAACTTTAGGGGGTGCCTGGGTGGCTCAGTCAGTTAAGCATCCAACTCTTGATTTTTGCCTCAGTTCCTAATCTCACCGTTTATACCATGGAGCCCCACACTGGGCTCTGTGCTGACAGGGCAGATCCTATTTGTGATTCTGTCTCTCTCTCTCTCTCTCTCTCTCTTTGCCTATCCCCCACTTGCACTTTATATTGCATTTATATATTCAATAATATTTATATGGCACACTAAAACTTCTGAGTTATTCTCAAATGGAAAATATGTAATTTAATTCACATTAACACCATTAGGTATTTTTATGCCCAGAAAGAAGAAAATAATAAAAGGTCTCAAAACTGGCAGAGGCAGGATTAGAACCCAGAACTCTTATCCTCCTCTGTAATGGCCCCACAGTTTTGTGATCTGTGCATAAGAGCATGCATCCAAGAAAAGCCAGTGAGAATATGCTTATCATTGTGCATCATTGACTAAATTTTAACTATTGTTGGTTTCAAGAATAAAATATTATTGACATTTTGTAAGCATAGATGATTTTAATTAAAGACAAACAAGCCGGTCCCTTAATCAATCAGTAATTTCAAACACCTCTTAAAATTCCTCTGAGTCACATTTGCCTCTGCTTTTTGCTCAGGTGTTAAACAGTTTCCACTTAATACCTGCAGTTGTCCACACGGCTCATCTTCCTCTAACACAGGTGTTCAAAGTGTGGTTCCAAGACCAACAGCCTCAGTGTCTCCTGGGAATTTTTTAGAAATGCAGATTTTCAGGCCCATCTGCTTTGATTCAGAAGCTTTTGAAGTGAAGCCCAGCAAACCATATTAACAAGCCCTTTAAGCAACTGATGCATATCAAAGTTGAGAACATTTCCACTCTTTGCCCACTTCTGTCCCAATTTACTCTTTAGTCAATACCACGCCAGAATGAACTTCCAAAAATTCAACTGTCTTCAGGTCATTTGACAATTGTTCTGATTGCTTTTAGGATAAATCAAAACTCCTTTACATACCATTAAAAATCATTTCTTTAGTATATGCAATGGGACTTCGCTTTACATATTTATTAATGAATCCATGGCCTGGTTTTATTTTCCTACATTTGTTTTCCTCTAGCAGATTTCTTGATTTAAAATTTTTGTTTTAAATATTATAATAAATTACAGTTTACATAAAAATAACATATTAAAAGATATAATGTACAGTAGCACAAGTCAAGAAACTGGTCGATTCCAGTTAGATCAGTGAATTTACTGAACTCTTAGGGTAATGACCATCTAGTTTATATTTCCAAAAATTTGAATCAGAATTACTGGGTCATGATGATGTGTCAATCAGCTATCTCTTTTGGGGATCAGACAATCTGTACAATGGTTTTGAGCAGGGCTGCTTCAAGTTTGGTCCACAAAGGTATGCCATCCAGAACTGTTTGTTTTACTGGTCCATGATGTGGTAAGAATTGAGCAGCAGTTTGACACAGTGATTTCGTATGTGTTGAATAAAATTTTATGTTTTCTTTGGTTTCACTTTTTAAATTTTCATTTCTTCACTTTTATGGCATTCTCCCCCTTCCTCCTCCCAAAATAAGGCAGATTGGAAATTTTACAAAATCGCTCTCTTACCACAGTTGATTTGAGAAGTACATTTGGAGTATCAACTCCAGGGTGAGACTGCCTGGGTTTGGCTCCTGGATCTGTTGCCAAATAACTGGGTGGCCCGGAGCACTTCACTTCACCACGTCGTCAGTGGGAATGATAATACTGCCAGCTCTGGAGGATTTCTATAAGATTAAATGAGTTGATTTAGGTCTAGTGTATTTCTGAAACTGCTGTATTTTATCAGGAGGAACAACAGGCAGCCCTACTGCACCAGCAAGAGGAGGTGAAGACAGCACACCCAGGGAACCAAGCACAGGGGCCACAAGCCCAGGGAAACCAGGCAAGTCAGATACACATTTTAGCGCCTATTAAATACACTGAATATACCACAGGTTGAACTAAAGATTAAGCTCTATGTGGGGCACCTGGGTGGCTCAGTCGGTTAAGCATCTGACTTCACATCAGATCACAGTCTCACAGTTTTTGAGTTCAAGACTCGCATCGGGCTCCAAGATGCCCTCGCGGAGCCTGCTTGGGATTCTCTCTCTCTTCCTCTCTCTCTGCTCCTCCCACACTGTCTCTTTCTCTCAAAATAAATAACCTTAAAAAAAGATTAAGCTCTATATGATATTAGGCTGATATTAGATATCTAGCTGCAGAAATCCTAGGAGTCCTTTAAGATTCTTTTGTCTTGGAAACCTCAATACTGTCCTATCAGAAAAGAGTGATATATAGAATCCTGCAACTCGAGAAGTAAACCCCTTTCCCCACTGTTGTGTCAGGGACCCCAGAGGTTTCAGAGGGCTTCACAACAGCACCTGGGCGTGAGAACACAAATGGAGACACAACTGCCCCAGGCTCATCTGTGGGAGGCAGACCAGGTATGGAAGTGCAAGGTCTAAAGCATCTTCTTACTGACCTTAGGGAAGCTGCCAGTGGCTTCTGAGTGATTAGTTTTAATTATTACTGCACGTATTCAGTATCCCTGTTTTTATGAGCTTAATGGCAGTGTTTCTCCAACATCAGCTCAGATGTGATATAGAGCAAAACATGATATATTTTAAACTGCTAGATTCCTGCTTGAGGACTTCTGAAACTGTGAGTCTGGAGTGGGATTAGGGTCATGGTTTCCAATCTTGGCTACAAATTAGAACTGAGTAGAGAAATGAACAAATATATGAAACAATATGTAAACAAATATATGAAAAGTATTTTGAAAGCAGAGAACAGCACAATCTGTTCTGCTTCACCAAAGATCATGATTCATATTTAGTTTTTATTTTGAAAGGGACTACCGGATCATCAGCTAGTGATACAACTAGACCCCCAAGTAGTGAAGTGACACAATCTGAAGGCAAGTTAGGTGAGTAGAGAATGTCATTCAGAGACCATGGTTTTTGTAAAAACAAAACAAAACAAAATCCCCCAAACAAAACAGAAGAGTCTTTTGTCAGAACCCTGCTGATTTAACTTGTTTTGGTTAATCGAATGCCCAAGAAGGATGTTGAATGGTATAAAAAGAATTAAGTTTTCAGTATGATATTTTTTTTTCTGGTTTCTCCAAATCTTCCCTTCAAAAATGCCAAAGTACTAGATTAAAGCTACAGTAATGTACATGCTGTCCCAGTACTGTGTTTATCAAGTGTAACAGGAGAACCTGTTGGAACTACCACTGGAACTGGTGATGGCATCACAACTAGATGACCTTTCACTGATTGCAGCCCAGCTGGGAATTCAGCAGACAAGGCACAGGCTCACCTGGGCATTTTGGTGGTGCTCCATCATGAGCTTAGCTGAGACCTCAAGTTTTTATGACACATTTAAATGAATTTAGCAATGGCTATAGTTTTTTTTTTTTTTATGAAATTTATTGACAAATTGGTTTCCAACAATGGCTATAGTTTTAATGGCTGTTATTTTAGGACAAATGAATATGAGTAGCTTGGGCATTTTCATTACAACCATCGATGAAGACTAGAATTTCCAGATGAAAACACAGGATGTCATTTAAATTTGAATTTCACATAAATAAAGAATACTTTGTTATAAGTATGTCCCATTGGGATGATTGTTGTTTATCTGGAATTCCAATTTAACTGGATGTCTTGTGTTATCATTTGCTAAATCTGGCAACCCCACTGTGGACTGAGCACCATTGTTCTTCTCAATTAGGAACAACTGAAGGGGAAAATGCAGCCACCACTGGAACTGTTGGTGAAAACACTTCCCGAGCCTCAGGTACTGAATGAACATAATCAGAATGAATCCAGACAAGAGAAATGTGATTTCTTTACTTACGATTTTTACAGAGACAAAGCTTCCTGAAGAATTTAATTATCATTATTTGTGTAATGTCAAAACTGAAGAAGATCAGAAATAAATCAAGAGCTATTTGTTGTGTGTGTAACATCAAACTGATGTTACACAGAGCATCAGACCGATGCTCCAGAGAACACAGGAGAATAGCAATGTACTTGTTTTCTTAGAACTTGTTTTTTGAGCAGGAGAAATGAATATTTATATACATGCAAAGGCAAATACCATGTAAGACAGAAAACAGTCAATATCAAGGAAATGTTCAGTGACAAACATTGGAGTGGGAACTCAAGAGGAAATTCTAGTAAGAGAACTGATTAGATAGGGTTAAAAACAACAGGATTATTCTAGTTTGAACATTATATGATATTATGATCAGTGTACTATATCTATACACTTTAACAAGCAAAAACTCAAAACATAAGTGAGCTGGGTGGAATTTTAGGGATATATTCAATTTCATGGGAATAACAACAGTCATTTTTCAGTTGTTGCGGTAATATGTTTGAAAACAAAATCTTCTCTCAGCCGAGAGACCTAGTCCATAAAGGTAGTAGAGAAAGAAAACAGTTTTATAATTGAATGAGCCTTAACCTAGAAAATGATGCAAATTACAGACAATTTACTAAGAGATTGTAAAAACAGAAAGGAGTCTCACCAAGCAGACAACCCTTTACATACATATTCTCAAGAAAAATTATTACTAGTTTTGAAGTAAGAGGACCTTAAAACCCCATTTATTATACATAGTTCATCTTAAATTCACTTAGTAGTTGGGATGACAATTTGGTTAGTTGATTTTAAATTTTTTTTTTTTCAACGTTTATTTATTTTTGGGACAGAGAGAGACAGAGCATGAACGGGGGAGGGGCAGAGAGAGAGGGAGACACAGAATCGGAAACAGGCTCCAGGCTCTGAGCCATCAGCCCAGAGCCCGACGCGGGGCTCGAACTCACGGACCGCGAGATCGTGACCTGGCTGAAGTCGGACGCTTAACCGACTGCGCCACCCAGGCGCCCCTGGTTAGTTGATTTTATACAGGAGAAAATAAACTCCAGTCTTGAAGGAGGAAGGTTTTGTTTTTTTTTAATGTTTATTTATTTTTGAGTTTATTTGAGAGAGAGAAAGAGAGCACCAGCAAAGGAGGGGCAAAGAGAGAGGGAGGCACAGAATCTGAAGAAGGCTCCAAGCTGTCAGCACAGAGCCCCAGACTGGCTTCAAACCCAAGAACTGAGATCATGACCTGAGCCAAAGTCTGACACTTACCCACTGAGCCACTTGACAAGAGGAAGTTTTATAACTAGAGGGAGATAAGGGTACTATCTCCCTTGATGTTTACATTTCAAAGAGCCCCCAGGTCCTTGAGAAAGACCTAGAATGACCGAGGTTATTAGGCCTATTTAGATGTTTTGAAGATTTGCACACATTTCAAAGAGAAAAAAAACCTAAAATTACCAATTTGTTCTAAGCAAAGGAAAGGGAAAGTCTCTTTCCTTACTTTCACCTTTTGTTTTAAATTTTCGTTTGTCCTTATATAAGCCATCCTCAAAAGATGATCAATTTCATATTTTAATTACCTAATTCTTCTTTCTATTGTAAAATTAAGCCATGCCTAGGGTATTGCCTAAAGCCACTTCCAGAACCGGAGGTGACAACACCCCTGGGGAAGCAGGCACTAGAACTCCGAGTCCTGGGAAAGCAGACAACGCTGGTCCTGACTTTCCAGCTGTGTTCAACCATACCTTCCTCAGCAGGGTGTGATTTGGACTAACCTGGTTTTTAATTTGCTTTTATGGTCTTAGAATTGAGTAGCATTTAAACTCAAAGACCCAATGGGGAAAAAGGAGTCAGGAAAATGTTGGCTGCATACATTAGATCTACACACACTTCCTTCTACAAACCATAAATATCACAGAGCCCATACCTAGAGTGGTTAGAAGGAGAGAGGAGACTAAGACTTCAATGACTGGGAAAGATGACTCTGGGGCTCATAGTGGAGCTGAGATTCAGGTCAGGGCATCCAAGAAGAAAGGGGAATATAAAGAAGTGCTTAATAGTGGAAGAACATAGATAGCATCAACTAGGATTTATCCCTGGAGGGAAAGGGCCGTACCCTGAATGGAGACTACTGAGAGAAGATCTGAGACCTCACAAGTCAGAGCTCTTGTGGATGTGGAGTTGAAAGAAATAAGATTGGAGAGTTCATGGAATGAGGACTGGCAGTCATAGAACCATGAGAAGGCACTAGACTGTGTGAAGGCAAGGGAAGGGCACTGGAAGGTAGAAGAATCCTTGTGGCCTGGGTGTCAAAGAAAAAAGAGAGAAATATTTAAAGCCGAGAACCTCAAGAAAACAGGATAGTAATTAAGAATTAGAAGACAGACAAAGGAAAGAAGCCACTTAAAAAGAAGTTTCTTGGGGTGCCTGGGTTGAACATCCAGCTCTTCATTTTGGCTCAGGTCATGATCTCATGGTTCATTAGTTGAAGCCCCACATCAGGCTCTGCACTGACAGCATGGAGCCTGCTTGGGATTCTCTCTCTCTCTCTCTCTCTCTCTCTCTTTCTCTCAAAATAAATAAATAAACTTTAAAAAATAAATAAAAAAGAAGCTTCCCTTCACCATAAACAACCTAAGACGAAGCTCCTGATCTGCAAAATCTGGTGAGCCATTGCAAAAGCCTCTCTGTCCCTACTCCATAGGTCTCCTGCCATCATTGTTTCAAGAAAATCCAATACAAAAAAACATGAAAAAGAAAAAGAAAATGCTAATATCTATATAAAGCTATTCATTCATATATATTTTGAACAATTTTCAGCAACAGCAAGCAAATTCTAAAAATCTAGTCATGAAACAGAGGAAACAGAATTTAAATTAAGAAATAAACTGCAGATATAGGTCTCAGAACTATAAATTATGAAACTTGAGGGTAAAAATAGATAAACAGTAGGAAGAAGTTAAATTGGAACTAATGAAAACTCAGGAGTAATATTGGAAAAAAATTATCTTAAAAATAAGGACAAAGTTACCAGCTACCCAAAAGAGAATATACATGACATTGAAATCATAGCAGGAGAGGCAGAAGACAGAATTGGAAAGATCCCCCAAAATATTTCAGACTTAAAAAAATAATAAAGTGGATCAGAGAAAGACATAGTTGCAGGAACTAGACAAAAATATCCAACATATATATATATATGATATATATATATCCAACATATAAATATATATGATATATATATTTCAGTTTCTGGAGAAGAAAAAACAATGAAACAATGTGTAAAACTGTAAGTCAGGACAAGTGTCCCGTAATTAAAAGGGAAATCCTAAATTTACATGTTGAAAGGATCTTCCATATATCAGGAAGAATTAATCCTGAATGGTCAATTTGGTGAGTTATTTTAGAAAAGTGTCAGATTTGAAAGATACAGTCTCTGGACCTCGAGGCAAAAAGAAAAAGTCTTTTAAAATGAAAGAAATTCAGGGGTGCCTGGGTGGCGTAGTCGGTTAAGCGTCTGACTTCAGCCAGGTCACGATCTCGTGGTCCATGAGTTCGAGCCCCGCGTCAGGCTCTGGGCTGATGGCTCAGAGCCTGGAGCCTGTTTCCGATTCTGTGTCTCCCTCTCTCTCTGCCCCTCCCCCGTTCATGCTCTGTCTCTCTCTGTCCCCAAAATAAACGTTGGAAAAAAATTTTAAAAAAAATAAAATGAAAGAAATTCAGGTTGGTATCAGGCTTAGTGAGATAAAGTAGGATCATTAAGAAACTCAAGGAAGAGAAATGTAGGCTAAGTGTTTTTAAATCGAGCTAAATGTAATTCAAGTATCAAGCTATCGGGAAATACTTGAAAACATGAAGGAATTCAGAGAAATATACATCCATGGAGCCCTTTTTTTTTTTTTTTTTAAATTTTATTTATTTTTGGGACAGAGACAGAGCATGAACGGGGGAGGGGCAGAGAGAGAGGGAGACACAGAATCGGAAACAGGCTCCAGGCTCTGAGCCATCAGCCCAGAGCCCGACGCGGGGCTCGAACTCACGGACCGCGAGATCGTGACCTGGCTGAAGTCGTACGCTTAACCAACTGCGCCACCCAGGCGCCCCCATGGAGCCCTTCATAATAAAATCACTGTAGAGTGAGTGCATTAAGCAACAAAGAGATGCTTTGAAAATGACCAAAAGTTATAGCACTATTTCCTTTTAAAGTTTATTTATTGGGGCACCTGGGTGGCTCAGTTGGTTAAGCATTCGACTTCGGCTCAGGTCATGATCTGCTGTTTGTGAGTTCAGGCCCCTTGTTGGGTCTGTGCTGACAGCTCAGAGCCTGGAGCCTGCTTCGGATTCTGTGTCTCCCTCTCTGCCCTCCACTGCTTGTGCTCTGTCTCTCAAAAGTAAACAAAAGTTAAAAAAAAAAAAAAGAAGTGTGAAGTTTACTTATTTTGAGAGAGAGAGAGAGAGAACACTAATGGGGGAAGGGGAGAGAGAGAGAGAGAGGGAGAGAGAGAATTCCAAGCAAGCTCCTCACTGTCAGCACAGAGCCAGGAATCTGACACAGGGCTCAAACTCACAAACCATGAGATCATGAGCTGAAACCAAGAGCCAGTTGCTTAACCAACTGAGCCACCCAGGTGCCCCTATATAGGGCACTATTTTTAACTATAGCTCTAAAATTAGAACAAAAGTTGAAAGAAAGGCTGAAGAAAAATACATAAATGTTATATATTTAACCAACTAAAAATATCATATTAATAAATAGATAGGAATAAGAAGGAAGATGCGATAATCTTATTGATTAGATAGTAGTCAAATTATTTAAAGCCCATGAGCCAGATAAGAGAAATTCACACTTATCAAAGAAGTAAAAACAATGAATAATTAAGAAAGAAAATGGTATTTAAAGTGGAAAGCACAGAAGAAGAAAAGGGAAGAAGAAATAATAATACTTATATTAATAATAATTATTATATAATGATAAGTATATACTTATACTTATAATAATATATATATAATATAAATATATATATAAAATATATATATAAATATATATATAAAATATAATATATATTATAATAATAATAATAATTATTATTATTTGTTGAGAAACAATAGATACTACCTGAAAGAAAATTGGGAGTGTGCTAATGGGATTATATAAAAGTGTTACTGTGAAAATAGAACCTATCAAAATAGAAATAAAGAAGCAAAAAGCAGAAAAAAAAAAAAAAGGGAGCAATTTAAGAGTGCATAGCAAATGACAAATGGCTGAAATTGAAATCCAAAAGCACACTAAAATAATGTTTAAAAATAGTTTCTATTAAGTTTTGGTGACAATTTTTTCAAAATTAGGAAGTCCACTGATATAGTTCACAATAGGGCCACCTGGGTGGCTCACTTGGTTAACAATCCAATTCTTGATTTTGGCTCAGGCCATGATCTCACTGTTCATGTGTTTGAACCCCTGAGTTCAAGCCCCATGTTAGGCTCTGTGCTGACAGTGCGGAGCCTGCTTGGGATTCTCTCTCTCTCTCTCTCTCTCTCTCTCTCTCTGTTCCTCCCCTGCTCTCTCTCTCTCAAAAAAAATTATATATATTTATGGTTCATACTAATAGAGCTAAGAGAAATAAAAAAAACCATCTACATTCAGGCTAAAAATACATTTGATAAATTTTCTTTTTTTAAATTTTTTTTTCAACGTTTTTTTATTTATTTTTGGGACAGAGAGAGACAGAGCATGAACGGGGGAGGGGCAGAGAGAGAGGGAGACACAGAATCGGAAACAGGCTCCAGGCTCCGAGCCATCAGCCCAGAGCCCGACGCGGGGCTCGAACTCACGGACCGTGAGATCGTGACCTGGCTGAAGTCGGACGCTTAACCGACTGCGCCACCCAGGCGCCCCTTTTTGATAAATTTTCAATAACCATTTCAGATGGGAAGAAAAAAAAATCCCGAATAAACAACCTGCCTGAGCAGTATTCAAATGTCAATACTTTTCCTAGAACCAGTATCATGCAATTCATGCAATTAAGTGAATGAATCACTTAACATCTGTAACTTCAGTTTTCTTAACAGTAAAAAATGGGAATGTAATCTATTGAGTGGGATTGTGATGAGAATCCAGTGAAAAAATAAATAAATGTATGTCAAAGCATATCTTTGGAAATGTATAAAGGGTAATATCATTGATGTAGAAAAACAGATATTTTGGTAATCTTTTGTTGGAAGTTCATTTAACTCAGATTTGGTTATCTCATAGCTTAAGATATTCTGGGAATGAACCCAATCCATTTTTCCTTTATAGCAGGTACAACTGGAACATCTGGTGGTACTAGAAAGATTGCCATTAAATTTTTTGTTGTTCAGTATTTGTGCACTGTTGGGTTTTCAGAACAGCACATGACAGTGTGACAGTGATCTGACAGTTCAGGTGTTCCCCGTTACTAAACAAGACTAATGCAGCATTTTGAATCTGATGTGGCCAATGCAGAAATCACTGGAATGCATGGCCAATGCAGAAATCACTGGAATGTTCCCTGATACAACTATAACTGAGTTAATTAAAAATGTAATAGTAACCATCTAACATTTCATCTTATATTTGGTCCTTAAATGTTGTTTTTGAGTTAGGGATGTTTCCTCATCCAGTTAGTTACATTTCTTCATCTAAGGTTTGAGTAGCTCTACAAAAAAATCACACAACAAACAAATACAAATATAAAAGTACTAAATAATAGTATTTTTGCATTTCATTGATTGATAATATGATTTTCCCATAACAGAAATATTTGAGAGTTCAATAAATTCTTTTCTTTGTTGAATAATAGGCTTCTGGATATTAAATGATTCTCAGCCATCAACAGGGATGTTCAAGTTCAAGTTAGAATTTTTCTTTTTGCAATCTATTTTCAAAAACCTGCTATCTTTAGTATTAGAAAAATGTCATGGTTCTTTAGTATTAAAAAAGTCATGATTTAAAATATTAATATATTTCTTTATAAGTTCATTATTGAATAGAAAAATGATCTAGAACCTTGATGAACAGCTTTCCCTTTTCTAAGAATATTCAGTAACATTGCCTTCTGAATTGTCTAAACATTCAGCAAATAGTTTGCTCCTTAAAATCTCTACACTTTGGTTTAAAAAATTCTTCTTTTCTAGAATTTGCAAATAGAACATGACTCTACATACCTCATTTGCTCAAAACTCACCTTACAGGAAAATATACAATGAGGGTATGCAATATGCAATGGGTATAGCCACACCTTACTAAACAATGTTTGTGTTTCATAATATTTAAATTGTTTCAAAGGATCAAAGATATGGACCAGAGAGAAAAAAAGAAAGAGAGAAGGAAAGGGGACTGGTAAATATTTCTCATGAAATAGGAAAAAAAAGTGCTTAAAAATTTAATTAGTAAAATAAAACTTTTTATACTTTTTTACTGGATATATTAAGTACAACTTATTCAATGAAATAAAGATATGAGGTAGTCATTTACCATCGTATAATATCATTTGTAAGTCATCTTAACCTGTTTTAGCAAAAAATAAAAATGATAATCACATAAAATTATACTAAGTATAAGATGGACAAAGTGTTTTCACATATATTCACTTACTCGAATCATATAACCACCTAGTGCAATTGACAATATATTAGTGATTATTCAAATTTTATAAATAAAAAAATCAATGTGTTTACTTTAGTCATAGGTGAATATGTTTGGAGGCTAAAACAGGGCCTAGATGATTGAATCTTCATCCAGTCATTTTCCGTTACTAGACAGCCACTGTCTAGTACAATGGTGAATTACTATCAAAACTAGAGAAAGGTCTTGTTACCTTGCCTATGCTAGTTTACATTTGCATTCCCAGTGCCTAGCTTAGTGCCTGACTTAATAAATATCTGGTGGATATCTGGTGACTATGTGAAATGATGAATAAGAGTTCCCAATCTGGTAAAGGATTCAGAGGCTTTACTTTTATTAACAAAATAAAACAACAGGTTCTATGAAAGAGAACCTTCCAGAAGGATTGAAGATATGGTAGGCAGTAGGTTATTTGCTGCTATGCCCAAGTAATGAAGCTTTGATGTAAATAGGCACCATACACACACACTACTGTGTAGATCCATGTCTCAACAAATCCAAGGTTTCCAACCTCATCTGTTCCCTTGGTGGAATTCTTGATATGAGGGTCTCATATCAGAGTATTCTGGGTGATGCCAAGTTGTTGGCATGTCCTCCCTGTAACCTCCAATTTTCCAAATACATTCACCTTCTACTTCTGCTTTTCTAGCACAAATAGTTCATTTCAGCCTTATGGCTTTTGCCCTAGCTGTTCCCACTGCCTGAATTCTATTTCCCTAGAGTTTCACATAGTTTTCTGCTTTTTTGTCATATCTCAAAATAAAAGACATTTTTTCAGAGAGGCCTGTTATCCAAGCAGTCTAAAATAGAGTCCCAGTTGCTCAGTATTACCTCACTTTATGTTAGTGCTTTGACACTTTTCTTGTGTGTGGATTTCTTTGTTTGGATATAATTTAATTTATATGTCTGTATGTCTCTTCCATTCAACTAGGAATGCTTCATGAAACTGAGAATTCTCTAATTACTAGCTACATCATTTTTGAAAAGCTATTTCGACTATATTTGCTTTAGTTTCTACTCTATCAAAAGGGAAAGTAGTACTATATATGCCATAGGGTAGTTCCAATGGTAAAATGAGTAATATTTATATGTTTCTGAGAACTTATACAATACCACACAAGATACCCAGTAAAGTACTGCTAGATGAATACACAGGAAGAAGTTACACTGTAGAATAAAAGGTATGAAATCTGGTGGTGCCCATGAAGATGCTTGAAAGCTATAGTGGAGAAAGCTCCTAGTTTAACAACAACAACAACAAAAATCCCACGATATATCTTAAAAACAAAATTGTATTTTTACTATTTATTTTTACAGGAACAACTGGACATTATGTTGAAGGAGGAGGAACAACTGGGCCATCTGAGGGAAGATCAGGGACAACTAGAATATCAGCTGAAGAATCAGGGACAACTGTATTGTCATCTGTAGTGACAGGGAAAACAGGACCATTACTGGGAGGATCAGCAACAACAAGATCATCAGTTAAAGGATCAGAGACAACTGAACCATATGTTGTAGTTTCAAGAACATCTGTACCATCAGAAGGATTGACAGGAGCAACTGAACCATCACTTGGGTTAACAACACCTGGACCATCAGCTGAAGGATCAGGGACAGCTACATTATTTGCTGGAGTATCACGAACAACTGAAAGCTCTGTTCCAAAGTCAGGAAATACTGGACCATCCATAGGAGGATCACAGACAACTGGACGATCAGGTGAAGAAGCACAGACAAGTGAACTAGCAGCTGGAGGATCAGGGACTACAGGACCATCCACTGAAGAATCAGAAAAAACAGAAACACCTGTTCTGGGTTTAGGGACAACTCAAACATCTGAAGGATTAGGAACAACTACATCTGTTTTAGGTTCAGGGACAACTGGAACATCATCTGGAGTGACAAGAACAACTAAATCATCATCTGGAGATTCAGATACTACAGGACCAACAGCTGAAGTATTAGGAACAACTAAATCAGCATCTGGTATATCAAGCACAACTGGACTATTGTCTGGTGGGTCAGGGACAACTGGGCCATCTGTTGTAGGATCAGGAACATCTGTACCATCAGCAGGATTGACAGGGACCTCTGGTCTATCACCTTGGTTTGCAATAACTGGACAATCATCTGTAGGATCGAGGACAACTGAGTCATTGGCTGGAAGATCAGAAACCAGTGTGACCTCCATTGTAAGTTCAGGCACTACCAGTCCATCCACAGGAGGATCACAGACAACTGGACTGTCAGCCAAAGAAGCAGGGACAACAGAACAAGCAGCTGGAATATCAGGGACCACAGGACCATTCCATGGACGATCAGGGACAACAAGACAATCTGTTCTAAGTTCAGGGATGACCTTAGCAACTTCTAAAGAAATAAGGACAACTAGACCTTCATTGGTAAAGTCAGGTACAACTGCAGTATTGACTCCAGGATCAGCCACAAGTGGACTGTCATCTGGAGTATCTGAGTCCACTGAACCATCATCTGAAGCATTAGGAACAACAAGATCATCAGCTGGTATATCAGAGACAACTGGACCATCAACAGTTGGATCTGGGATGGCAACAGGACCATTTTTTGTAGAATCAGGAACAGCTGTATCATCAGTAGGATTGACTGGGACATCTGGCCTATCACATGGGTTAGGAATAACTGGGCCATCAACTAAAGGAGCAGGGACAACTGGATCATTTGCTGGAAATTCAGGAACAACAGTAACCCCTGTTGTAATTTCAGGGACTGCTGGTCCCTACACAGTAAAATCACAGACAACTGGACAATCTGCTGAAGAAGCTGGGACAACAGGACCAACAGCTGGAGGTTCAGGGACCACAGGACCATTCCATGGAGGATCAGGAAAAACAGGACAATCTGTTTTAGGTTCAGGGACAACCAGACCATCTGTTGTAGGTCCAGGAACAACTATACCTTCAAGTAGACTATTTTTTGTAGGTTCAGGGACAACCAGAGCATCATCTGGAGTGAAAAGGACAATGGGACCATCATCTGGAGAATTAGGAACAACTAGATCATCATCTGGTATGTCAAGGACAATTGGACCATCAACTGGAAGGTCAGGGATAACTGGACGTTCAGGAACAGAATCAGGAACATCAGTAACATCAGTAGGATTAACAGGGACATCTGGATCATCATTTGGGTTAGGAACAACTGTACCATCAACGAAAGTATCACAAACAACTACAGCACCTATTGCAGGATTAGTAAAATCTACATCATCTACAAGATTGACAGGGTCAACTGGATCATCGGTTGGAGGACCAGAGATAACTGGAACAGCAGCTAGAGGATCAGGGACCACAACACTGTCAGCTGGAGCATCAGGAGAAACTGGAACATTAGCTGAAGGATCAGAAACAACAAAAACCTTTGTTATAACATTAGGGATTACTGAAACACCTGTAAGAGGATCACAGACAATGGGATGGTCAACTAAAGATTCAGGAACAACTGGGCAAGAAGCTAGAGGATCAGGGATGACAGGGCAATTCATTGGAGGATCAGGAATATCAGTGTCATCTGTTTTTGTTTCAAGGACAATTCACCCATTATCTGAAGAATCAGGGACCACTAGACCATCTGTTTTAGGTTCAGAGACAACCAGACCATTACCTGGACACACAGAGACCATGGGATCATCATCTGGAGATTCAGACACCACTGGACCATCAGCTGACGTATTGGGGACAACTAGATCACCAGCTGGTATATCAGAAACAACTAGACTATCAACGGGTAGATCTGGGATGACAGAAGGACCATCTGTTGTAGGGTCAGAAACATCTGTACCATCAGTAGGTTGGACAAAGATATCTGGCCCATCACCTGGGTTAGTAACAACTGGGCCATCAGCTGAAGGAGCAGAAACAACTGGATCATTTGCTGGGAATTCAGGAGGAACGGCAACTGCTATTGTAAGTAGAGGAACTAGTGGTCCCTACATAGGAGGAATCCATACAACTGTACTATCACCTGAAGAGGCAAGGACTATAGGACCAACATCTGGGGGATCAGGGACCACAGAACCATTCCCTGGAGTATCAGGAACAATGGAACAATCTGTTTTAGGTTCAGAGACAACTAGACCATCAGTTGTAAGTTCAGGAACAAGTGGAATATCATCTGGAGTGATGGGTATACCTGGACAATCTACTAGAGTGACAGGGAAAATTGGACCACCAGCTGGAGAATTAGGAACAACTGGATCATCAGCTGGTATATCAAGCACAACTGGACTATTGTCTGGTGGGTCAGGGACAACTGGACCATCTGTTGTAGGATCAGGAACATCTGTACCATCAGCAGGATTGACAGGGACCTCTGGTCCATCATCTGGGTTTGCAACAACTGGACAGTCATCTGTAGGATCGAGGTCAACTGAGTCATTGGCTGGAAGATCAGAAACCACTGCAACCTCCATTGTAAGTTCAGGCACTACCAGTCCATCCACAGGAGGCTCACAGACAACTGGATTGTCAGCCAAAGAAGCAAGAACAACAGAACAAGCAGCTGGAATATCAGGGACCACAGGACCATTCCATGGACGTTCAGGAACAACAGGACAATCCGTTTTAAGTTCATGGACGACTGGGCCATCATCTGAAGAATTAAGGACAACTAGACCTTCATTGATTAAGTCCAGCACCACTGGAATATCAGCTGCAGGATCAGCCACAACTGGACAGTCATCTAGAGTATCTGAGTCCACTGAAGTATCCAGAAGAACTAGATCATCAACTCGTATATCAAGCACAACTGGACCATTGTCTGGTGGGTCAGGGATAACTGGACCATCTGTTGTAGGACCAGGAACATCTGTCCCATCAGCAGGATTGACAGGGACCTCTGGTCCATCACCTGGGTTCGCAACAACTAGACAGTCATCTGTAGGATCGAGGACAACTGAGTCATTGGCTGGAAGATCAGAAACCACTGCAACCTCCATTGTACGTTCAGGCACTACCAGTCCAGCCACAGGAGGATCACAGACAACTGCACTGTCAGCCAAAGAGGCAGGGACAACAGAACAAGCAGCTGGGGGATCAGGGACCACAGGACCATTCCATGGACATTCAGGAACAACAGGACAATCCGTTTTAAGTTCATGGACGACTGGGCCATCATCTGAAGAATTAAGGACAACTAGACCTTCATTGGTAAAGTCCAGGACCACTGGAATATCATCAACAGGATCAACCACAACTGGACAGTCATCTGGAGTATCTGAGTCCCCTGAGCCATCATCTGAAGTATCCAGAACAACTAGATCATCAACTCATACATCAAGCACAACTGGACTATTGTCTGGTGGGTCAGGGACAACTGGACCATCTGTTGTAGGATCAGGAACATCTGCCCCATCAGCAGGATTGACAGGCACCTCTGGTCAATCACCTGGGTTTGCAACAACTGGACTGTCATCTGTAGGATCGAGGACAACTGAGTCATTGTCTGGAAGACCAGTAACCAGTGCAACCTTCATTGGAAGTTCAGGCACTACTAGTCTATCCACAGGAGGATCACAGACAACTGGATTGTCAGCCAAAGAAACAGGAACAACAGAACAAGCAGCTGGAAGATCAGGGACCACAGGACCATTCCATGGACGATCAGGAACAACAAGAAAACCTGTTTTACATTCAGGGTCAACCTTATCAACTTCTAAAGAAATAAGGACAACGAGACCTTTGTTGGTAAAGTCAGGCACAACTGGAGTATTGGCCACAGGATCAGCCACAACTGGACAGTCATCTGGAGTATCTGAGTCCACTGAGCCATTATCTGACGTATTCAGAACAACTAGATCATCAACTCGAAAATCAAGCACAACTGGAACATTGCCTGGAGGTTCAGGGACAATTGGACCATCTGTTGTAGGACCAGGAACATCTGCCCCATCAGCAGGATTGACAGAGTCCTCTGGTCCATCACCTGGGTTTGCAACAACTGGACAGTCATCTGTAGGATCGAGGACAACTGAGTCATTGGCTGAAGGACCAGAAACCACTGTGACCTCCATTGTAAGTTCAGGCACTACCAGTCCATCCACAGGAGGATCACAGACAACTGCACTGTCAGCCAAAGAAGCAGGGACAACAGAACAAGCAGCTGGGGGATCAGGGACCACAGGACCATTTCATGGACGATCAGGAACAACAGGACAATCTGTTTTAAGTTCATGGGCGACTGGGCCATCATCTGAAGAATTAAGGACAACTAGACCTTCATTGGTAAAGTCCAGCACCACTGGAATATCAGCTGCAGGATCAGCCACAACTGGACAGTCATCTGGAGTATCTGAGTCCCCTGAGCCATCATCTGAAGTATTCAGAACAACTAGATCATCCACTCAAAAATCAGGCACACCTGCCCTATTTTCTGGTGGGTCAGGCACAACTGGACCATCTGTTGTAGGACCAGGAACATCTGTCCCATCAGCAGGATTGACAGGCACCTCTGGTCCATCACCTGGGTTCGCAACAACTGGACAGTCATCTGTAGGATCGAGGACAACTGAGTCATTGGCTGGAAGATCAGAAACCACTGCGACCTCCATTGTACGTTCAGGCACTACCAGTCCATCCACAGGAGGATCACAGACAACTGCACTGTCAGCCAAAGAAGCAGGGACAACAGAACAAGCAGCTGGAATATCAGGGACCACAGGACCATTCCATGGACGTTCAGGAACAACAGGACAATCCGTTTTAAGTTCATGGACGACTGGGCCATCATCTGAAGAATTAAGGACAACTAGACCTTCATTTGTAAAGTCCAGCACCACTGGAATATCATCAACAGGATCAACCACAACTGGACAGTCATCTGGAGTATCTGAGTCCCCTGAGCCATCATCTGAAGTATCCAGAACAACTAGATCATCAAGTCATACATCAAGCACAACTGGACTATTGTCTGGTGGGTCAGGGACAACTGGACCATCTTTTGTAGGATCAGGAACATCTGCCCCATCAGCAGGATTGACAGGCACCTCTGGTCAATCACCTGGGTTTGCAACAACTGGACAGTCATCTGTAGGATCGAGGACAACTGCGTCATTGGCTGGAAGATCAGAAACCACTGCAACCCCCATTGTAACTTCAGGCACTACAAGTACATCCACAGGAGGATCACAGACAACTGGACTGTCAGCCAAAGAAACAGGAACAACAGAACAAGCAGCTGGAAGATCAGGGACCACAGGACCATTCCATGGACGATCAGGAACAACAAGAAAACCTGTTTTACATTCAGGGTCAACCTTATCAACTTCTAAAGAAATAAGGACAACGAGACCTTTGTTGGTAAAGTCAGGCACAACTGGAGTATTGGCCACAGGATCAGCCACAACTGGACAGTCATCTGGAGTATCTGAGTCCACTGAGCCATTATCTGACGTATTCAGAACAACTAGATCATCAACTCGAAAATCAAGCACAACTGGAACATTGCCTGGAGGTTCAGGGACAATTGGACCATCTGTTGTAGGACCAGGAACATCTGCCCCATCAGCAGGATTGACAGAGTCCTCTGGTCCATCACCTGGGTTTGCAACAACTGGACAGTCATCTGTAGGATCGAGGACAACTGAGTCATTGGCTGAAGGACCAGAAACCACTGTGACCTCCATTGTAAGTTCAGGCACTACCAGTCCATCCACAGGAGGATCACAGACAACTGCACTGTCAGCCAAAGAAGCAGGGACAACAGAACAAGCAGCTGGGGGATCAGGGACCACAGGACCATTTCATGGACGATCAGGAACAACAGGACAATCTGTTTTAAGTTCATGGGCGACTGGGCCATCATCTGAAGAATTAAGGACAACTAGACCTTCATTGGTAAAGTCCAGCACCACTGGAATATCAGCTGCAGGATCAGCCACAACTGGACAGTCATTTGAAGTATCTGAGTCCCCTGAGCCATCATCTGAAGTATTCAGAACAACTAGATCATCCACTCAAAAATCAGGCACACCTGCCCTATTTTCTGGTGGGTCAGGCACAACTGGACCATCTGTTGTAGGACCAGGAACATCTGTCCCATCAGCAGGATTGACAGGCACCTCTGGTCCATCACCTGGGTTCGCAACAACTGGACAGTCATCTGTAGGATCGAGGACAACTGAGTCATTGGCTGGAAGATCAGAAACCACTGCGACCTCCATTGTACGTTCAGGCACTACCAGTCCATCCACAGGAGGATCACAGACAACTGCACTGTCAGCCAAAGAAGCAGGGACAACAGAACAAGCAGCTGGAATATCAGGGACCACAGGACCATTCCATGGACGTTCAGGAACAACAGGACAATCCGTTTTAAGTTCCAGGACGACTGGGCCATCATCTGAAGAATTAAGGACAACTAGACCTTCATTTGTAAAGTCCAGCACCACTGGAATATCATCAACAGGATCAACCACAACTGGACAGTCATCTGGAGTATCTGAGTCCCCTGAGCCATCATCTGAAGTATCCAGAACAACTAGATCATCAAGTCATACATCAAGCACAACTGGACTATTGTCTGGTGGGTCAGGGACAACTGGACCATCTTTTGTAGGATCAGGAACATCTGCCCCATCAGCAGGATTGACAGGCACCTCTGGTCAATCACCTGGGTTTGCAACAACTGGACAGTCATCTGTAGGATCGAGGACAACTGCGTCATTGGCTGGAAGATCAGAAACCACTGCAACCCCCATTGTAACTTCAGGCACTACAAGTACATCCACAGGAGGATCACAGACAACTGGACTGTCAGCCAAAGAAACAGGAACAACAGAACAAGCAGCTGGAAGATCAGGGACCACAGGACCATTCCATGGACGATCAGGAACAACAAGAAAACCTGTTTTACATTCAGGGTCAACCTTATCAACTTCTAAAGAAATAAGGACAACGAGACCTTTGTTGGTAAAGTCAGGCACAACTGGAGTATTGGCCACAGGATCAGCCACAACTGGACAGTCATCTGGAGTATCTGAGTCCACTGAGCCATTATCTGACGTATTCAGAACAACTAGATCATCAACTCGAAAATCAAGCACAACTGGAACATTGCCTGGAGGTTCAGGGACAATTGGACCATCTGTTGTAGGACCAGGAACATCTGCCCCATCAGCAGGATTGACAGGCACCTCTGGTCCATCACCTGGGTTTGCAACAACTGGACAGTCATCTGTAGGATCGAGGACAACTGAGTCATTGGCTGAAGGACCAGAAACCACTGTGACCTCCATTGTAAGTTCAGGCACTACCAGTCCATCCACAGGAGGATCACAGACAACTGCACTGTCAGCCAAAGAAGCAGGGACAACAGAACAAGCAGCTGGGGGATCAGGGACCACAGGACCATTTCATGGACGATCAGGAACAACAGGACAATCTGTTTTAAGTTCATGGGCGACTGGGCCATCATCTGAAGAATTAAGGACAACTAGACCTTCATTGGTAAAGTCCAGCACCACTGGAATATCAGCTGCAGGATCAGCCACAACTGGACAGTCATTTGAAGTATCTGAGTCCCCTGAGCCATCATCTGAAGTATTCAGAACAACTAGATCATCCACTCAAAAATCAAGCACAACTGGAACATTGCCTGGAGGTTCAGGGACAATTGGACCATCTGTTGTAGGACCAGGAACATCTGTCCCATCAGCAGGATTGACAGAGTCCTCTGGTCCATCACCTGGGTTTGCAACAACTGGACAGTCATCTGTAGGATCGAGGACAACTGAGTCATTGGCTGAAGGACCAGAAACCACTGTGACCTCCATTGTAAGTTCAGGCACTACCAGTCCATCCACAGGAGGATCACAGACAACTGCACTGTCAGCCAAAGAAGCAGGGACAACAGAACAAGCAGCTGGGGGATCAGGGACCACAGGACCATTTCATGGACGATCAGGAACAACAGGACAATCTGTTTTAAGTTCATGGACGACTGGGCCATCATCTGAAGAATTAAGGACAACTAGACCTTCATTGGTAAAGTCCAGCACCACTGGAATATCAGCTGCAGGATCAGCCACAACTGGACAGTCATCTGGAGTATCTGAGTCCCCTGAGCCATCATCTGAAGTATTCAGAACAACTAGATCATCCACTCAAAAATCAGGCACACCTGCCCTATTTTCTGGTGGGTCAGGCACAACTGGACCATCTGTTGTAGGACCAGGAACATCTGTCCCATCAGCAGGATTGACAGGCACCTCTGGTCCATCACCTGGGTTTGCAACAACTAGACAGTCATCTGTAGGATCGAGGACAACTGAGTCATTGGCTGGAAGATCAGAAACCACTGCAACCCCCATTGTAACGTTAGGCACTACAAGTCCATCCACAGGAGGATCACAGACAACTGGACTGTCAGCCAAAGAAGCAGGGACAACAGAACAAGCAGCTGGAAGATCAGTGACCACAGGACCATTCCATGGACGATCAGGAACAACAGGACAATCTGTTTTAAGTTCCTGGACGACTGGGCCATCATCTGAAGAAATAAGGACAACCAGATCTTCATTGGTAAAGTCCAGCACCACTGGAATATCAGCTACAGGATCAGCCACAACTGGACAGTCATCTGGAGTATCTGAGTCCCCTGAGCCATCATCTGAAGTATTCAGAACAACTAGATCATCAACTGGTATATCAAGTTCAACTGGACTGTATTCTGGAGGTTCAGGGACAGCTGGACCATCTGTTGTAGGACCAGGAACATCTGTCCCATCAGCAGGATTGACAGGGACCTCTGGTCAATCACCTGGGTTTGCAACAACTGGACAATCATCTGTAGGATCGAGGACAACTGAGTCATTGTCTGGAAGACCAGTAACCAGTGCAACCTTCATTGGAAGTTCAGGCACTACTAGTCTATCCACAGGAGGATCACAGACAACTGGACTGTCAGCCAAAGAAGCAGGGACAACAGAACAAGCAGCTGAGGTAGCAGGAACCACAGGACCATTCCATGGACGAACTGGAGCAACAAGACAACCTGTTTTAGTTTCAGGGACGACCTTACCAACTTCTAAAGATATAAGGACAACGAGACCTTCATTGGTAAAGTCAGGCACAACTGGAGTATTGGCTTCAAGATCAGCCACAACTGCACTGTCATCTGGAGTATCTGAGTCTACTCAACCATCATCTGAAGCATTCAGAACAACTAGATCATCAACTCGTATATCAAGCACAACTGGAACATTGCCTGGAGGTTCAGGGACAATTGGACCATCTGTTGTAGGACCAGGAACATCTGTCCCATCAGGAGGATTGACAGGGACCTCTGGTCCATCACCTGGGTTTGCAACAACTGGACTGTCATCTGTAGGATTGAGGACAACTGAGTCATTGGCTGGAAGACCAGAAACCACTGCAACCTCCATTGTACGTTCAGGCACTACCAGTCCATCCACAGGAGGATCACAGACAACTGCACTGTCAGCCAAAGAAGCAGGGACAACAGAAGAAGCAGCTGGGGGATCAGGGACCACAGGACCATTCCATGGACGTTCAGGAACAACAGGACAATCCGTTTTAAGTTCATGGATGACTGGGCCATCATCTGAAGAAATAAGGACAACTAGACCTTCATTGGTAAAGTCCAGCACCACTGGAATATCAGCTACAGGATCAGCCACGATTGGACAGTCACTTGGTGTATCTGAGTCCACTGAGCCATCATCTGAAGTATTCAGAACAACTAGATCATCAACTCGTATATCAAGTACAGCTGGCTTATTATCTGGTGGGTCAGGGAAAACTGGACCATCTGTTGTAGGATCAGGAACATCTGCCCCATCAGCAGGATTGACAGGCACCTCTGGTCCATCACCTGGGTTTGCAACAACTGGACAGTCATCTGTAGGATCGAGGACAACTGCGTCATTGGCTGGAAGATCAGAAACCACTGTGACCTCCATTGTAAGTTCAGACACTACCAGTCCATCCACAGGAGCATCACAGACAACTGGACTGTCAGCCAAAGAAGCAGGGACAACAGAACAAGCAGCTGGAAGATCAGGGACCACAGGACCATTCCATGGACGATCAGGAACAACAAGACAACCTGTTTTAGGTTCAGGGACAACCTTACCAACTTCTAAAGAAATAAGGACTACGAGACCTTCATTGGTAAAGTCCAGCACAACTGGAGTACTGGCTACAGGATCAGCTACAACTGCACTGTCATCTGGAGTATCTGAGTCCACTGAACGATCATCTGAAGTAATTGGTAAAACTAGATCATCAACTCATATATCAAGTACAACTGGTCTATTTTCTGGAGGTTCAGGGACAACTGGAATGTCTGTTGTTGGATCAGGAACATCTGTACCATCAACAGGATTGACAGGGACCTATGGTCCATCACCTGCATTCGCAAAAACTGGACAATCATCTGTAGTATCGAGGACAACTGAGTCATTGGCTGGAATATCAGAAACAACTGAAACCTCTGTTTTTAGTGCAGGGATTACTGGTCTGTCCACAAGAGGATCTCATACAACTGGACTACCTGCTGAGGAAACTGGGATAACAGGACAAGCTGGTGGAGCTTCAGGGACCACAGGACTGCTCCATGGATTATCAGGAACAACAGTACATTCTGTTTTAGGTTCAGAAACAACAAGAAAATCTGTTGTCAGTTCAGGAACAACTGTACCATCATCTGGAGTGACAGGAATAACTGGACCATCAACTATGGAATTGGGAACAAGTATATCATTAGCCGGTATATCGGAGAACACTGGGGCATTAATGAGTGGATCTGGGGTGACAACAAGACCATCTTTTGTAGGATCAGCCATATCTGTACCATCAGTAGGATTGACAGGGACCTCTGGTCCATCACCTGGATTAGCAACAACTGGATCATCAGCTGAAGGATCAGGGATAACTGGAGTATATTCTGGAATATCAGAAACAACTTCCACCTCTGTTGTAAGTTCAGTGACTATTGGTCCATTTACAGGAGGATCACAGACAACTGGACTGTCAGCCAAAGAAGGAGGGACAACAGAACAAGCAGCTGGAGAATCAGGGACCACAGGACCATTCCATGGTCGATCAGGAACAACAAAACAATCTACTTTAGGTTCAGGGATGACCTTACCATCTTTTAAAGAAATAAGGACAACTAGATCTTCGTTGGTAAAGACAGGCACAACTGGAGTATCAGCTACTGGATCAGCCACAACTGGACTGTCATCTGGAGTATCTGATTCCACTGGACCATCATCTGAAGTATTAGGAACAATCAGATCATCAGCTGGTATATCAGAGACAACTGGACCATCAACAAGTGGATCTAGAATGACAAGAGGACCATTTTTTGTAGAATCAGGAACATCTGTACCATCAATAGGATTGACAGGGATGTCTGGTCCAGAGCCAACTGGATCATTCACTGGAAGATCAGAAACAACAGCAACCTCTACTGTAAATTCAGGTACTAGTGGTCTCTACAATGGAGGAATCCAGACAACTGGGCTGTCAGCTAAAGAAGCAAGGACAACAGGACCATTTCGAGGAGGGTCAGGAACAATTGGAAGATTTTTTGTAGGTTCAGGGACAACTGTGCCATCATCTAGAGTGGAAAGCATAACTGGACCATTATCTGGAATGACAGGAATAACTGGACCATCAGCTGAGGAATTAGTAACAACTAGTTCATCAGCTGGTATATCAGAAACAACTGGATTATCAATGGGTGGATCTGGGATGACAGCAGGACCATCTGTTGTAGAGTCAGGAGCATCTGTATCATCAGTAGGATTGGTAGGGACATCTAGCCCGTCACATGGGTTAGGAACAACTGGGCCATCAGCTGAAGGAGCAGGGACAACTGGATCATTTTCTGGAAGATCAGAAACAACATCAATCTCTATTATAAGTTCAGGTACTAGTGGTCCCTACATAGGAGGAATCCAGACAACTGGAAAATCTGTTGAAGAAGCTGGGACAACAGGACCAATAGCTGGAGGTTCAGGGACCACAGGACAATTCCATGAAGGATCAGAAACAACAGGACAATCTGTTTTGGTTTCAGGGACAACTAGACTGCCTGTTGTAGGTTCAGGGACAACTGGGGCATCATCTGGAGTGACAGGTATAACTGGACCATCATCTGAAGTGAAAGGGACAATTGGACCATCAGCTGGAGAATTAGGAACAACTAGATCATCACCTGGTATATCTAGGACAACTGGACTATCATCTGGTGGGTTAGAGACAACTGGACTATCTGCTGTAGGATTAGGAACATCTCTCCCGTCAAGATTGACAGGGACACCTGGACCATCAGCTGGTTTAGCAACAACTGGACCATCAGCTAAAGGATCAGGGACAACTGAATCATTTTCTGGAAGATCAGAAACAACTGAAATCTTTGTTGTAAGTTCAGCAACTATGAGTACATCCATAGGAGGAACACAGACAACTGGACAATCTGCTGAGGAAGCAGGGGCAACAGGTCTAGAATCTGGAGGGTCAGGGACTACAGGACTATTCCATGGAGTATCAGAAACTACAAGACAATCTATTTTAGGTTCAGGGATGACTTTACCATCTTCTGAAAAATTAAGGTCAACTAGACCTTCATTGGTAAAGTCGGGCTCTACTGGAGTATCTGCTACAGGATCAGTCACAAGTGGACTGTCATCCTGGGAATCTGGGTCCACTGGATCATCAACTGAAGTATTCAGAACAACTAGATCTTCTGTTGGAATATCAAGGACAAGTCAACCATCTACTGGAGGATCAGGGACAACTGCACCATCTGTTGTAGGATTAGGAATACCTTCATCAGCACCAGGATTGACAGAATCAACTGGACCACCAGTTTTAGTATCAGGGACAACTGAAACAGCAGCTAGAGGATCAGGGACCACAGGACTATCAGCTAGCAGATCAAGGACAACTGTATCATTAGCTGGAGTATCAGAAACAACCAAAACCTCTGTTGCAATGTTAGAGACTACTGCAACATCTATAGTAGGATCATGGACAACTGAACAATCAACTGAAGAATCAAAGACAACTGTACAATCAGCCCTAGGATCAGAGACCTCAAGACCATCTACTGGATTGTCAGGAATGACAGGATCATCAAGTTTTGGTTCAGGGACAACCCTGCCATCATCTGAAGAATCAAGGGAAACTAGACCATCCGTTATAGGTTCAGGCACAACTGAACCATCACATGGAGTGATTGGGACAAGTGGATCATCATCTGGAGATATATCCATCACTGGACCACCATCTGAACTATTAGGAACAACTATATTATCAGTAGGTATATCAAAGACAACTGGACAATCAATGGGTGGATTTGGGACAACTGGACCATCTGTTGTAGAATCAGGAACATCTTTGCCATCAGCAGGATTTACAGGGACATCTGGAACATTACATGAGTTAGGAACAAGTGGACCTTCAGCTGAAGGATCAAGGACAACTGGAATATTTTCTAGATTATCAGAAACAACTGAAACCTCTGTTGTAAGGTCTGAGACTACTGGACCATCCATAGGAGAATCACAGACAACTGGACAATTAATTGAAGAAGCAGGAACAACTGTACAAGGATTTGGGGCAGCAGAGACCACTCAGCCATCTGTTGGAGGATCAGGAACAACAGGACCATCTATTTTAGGTTCAGGGACAACTCCACAATCATCTGAAGGATTAGGGACAACTGTACCACCAGCTATAGAACCAGGAACAATGGGGCCATCGACCAAAGGATCAGCCAAAACTGGATCATCAGGATTACAGACCACTGAATCAATTGAAATATTAGGATCAGCTATATCATCAGTCAGTGATTCAAGGACAATTAGACCATCAACTAAAGGATCAGGGACAACTGTAAGATTACCTGAAAGAGCAGAGACAATTGGACCACCTGTTGTAAATTCAGGGATAACTGGACCATCTGTAGCATCACAGAGGACTGGACCATCAGCTGAAGGTTCAGTGACCACAGGATCATCATCTGGAGGATCAGGTACAACTGCCCCATCTGTTGTAGGTTCAGAGACAACTGGACCATCAGCTGGAGCACCAGGGACAACTGGAATATCATCTAGAGGAGCAGGAGCAACTGGACTACTTGTTTTAGTTTCAGATACAGCTATCCCAGCATCTGAAAGATCCAGGACAACTGCATCACCAGCTGGAGGATCAGTGACAGCTGGACCATCAAATGGAGAATCAAGGACAACTAGATCAGCTATTTTAGGTTTAGGGACAACTCAACCATCATCTGGAGCATCAGGAACAACTGGACCATCACATGAAGTTTCAGGGACAACTGGACCATCACCAGAAGGATCAGGGACAAGTGGATCATCAACTGGGATAACCACTGGGATGTTAAGGAATGAGGTTACCACATCTGAAGGCAAGTCAAGTTCACTGAAAATAGACCATTTATTGTAAGCAATTTTAATTTTGTTCAGATTTCTACTTTTGAACTATATACATTTGTCAGAATTACAATATTTAGAACTCAACTTGTTTACTAAAAATGGGAGCTTTGTAGAACATTATTGTTTTGAAGTGAGTCCACAGACTTCTTAAGAAGTTTATGTTTTTATCCCTCCTACTTTTATTTTTGACCATGTGCAACCAGAGTGTCAGTGGGAGCTACAACAGGTTCAGACAGGGGAAGCACAGCTGGAGCATCAGGCTCTATAACCACCACTGCTGGGAAACAAGCAGTCAAGGCTTACCTGGGTATCTGCTGGTATTCCAATGCAAGTATAGCTTAGACTCATCATGATAATGAGTTTGTTATATTAATCAAGCACCAAATATTTGGAGAAAAGATTAAGAGATATTCTAGGTTTAGTATTAACATCTAAATTTTAAATATACTTAAATAGTGGTAGGTTTGTTTTTCCTAAAATGAAACACATAAAGATAATTTCCAATTATCTCATTAATCAGGTACAACTGAAGAACCATATGGAGAAACCGAATCAGGTGAAAGCATAACCAGTTTAACCACACCTGGAAAATCAGGCGAGTGGGAAGGGAAGGTGTTGGCCCAGGTTGTAACACAAAATAAGGTTTCCTGATAAATCTAATGATGAATATTAGTGTATTTTGAGTAGAAATCAGAAAATCAGATCCAAGTCATCTGGCATTTAGGACCTTATATTTTGTTAGGTGTGTTTACACCAGGTACTGGAACTGTAACACCTGAACTCAAAGTAGTTACATTGTTAAATGTCCAGGTAGTGTCCCCATAAAATAAGAACACTGCTCATGACTTTCTGGGTTTTTTTAATTTTTAAAATGTTTATTTATTTTTGAGAGAGAGAGAGCACAGGTGATCATAAGCAGGGGAGGGGCAGAGAGAGGGAGAGAAAGAATCCCAAGCAGACGCTGTGCTGTCAGCTCAGAGCCAGACTAGGAGCTTGAACTCACCAATCGTGAGATCATGACCTGAGCCAAAATCAAGAGTCAGCTGCTTAACTGACTGGGTTACACAGGCGACCCATTACTTTTCATTTTAATTTCAGGTTTCACAGAAGCTGCCCCTGGCTCAACAATTGCACCAGAAAGTTCCACTACTGGTAAGTAAGCAGGGGATGTCAGATTTTTTTTTTACGCTTTTCATGCTTATTGGCTAATTAAAAATGGCAAAATAGTTAGTAATAATTCCAGTTACATAATTATAGTGTCCTTAAATATATTCTCTCATTTAACTATTAGAATAAATTTTGTTATCTCGTTTTACTCATGGGGAACTTAGAAAGGATACTACCTAGGGGCGCCTGGGTGGCTCAGTCGGTTAAGCGTCGGATTTCGGCTCAGGTCATGATCTCGAGGTCCGTGAGTTTGAGCCCCGCGTCGGGCTCTGTGCTGACTGCTCAGAGCCTGGAGCCTGCTTCAGATTCTGTGTCTCCCTCTCTCTCTGACCCTCCCCCATTCATGCTCTGTCTCTCTCTGTTAAAAAATAAATAAATAAATAAATGTTAATAAAAAAATAAATAAATGTTAAAAAAAAAGATACGACCTAAATTTGTTCATATTCTACAGCAAATCAAATATTGGAGCCAATATTTTTATCCATTCTACACTGACTCCAAAGACTGTGCTCCTACCCACAATGTCCATCCTCCTGTAAGGCAAATATAAAATGGTCTTTGATGATCCATCAATAAGACCTTGCTTTTAATATTTATAAAGCTTAAATTTTCTCCATTTCCAAGCTACAGCAGCAGGTACTAAAAAGGGGTTTAAAATTTTATATATAATGACAAACTGTGGCATTTGTCAATTCTAAAACATTGGCAAAACCTATAATACTATTGCTTTATAAATAAAAACTTTATCACTTCATTTCTTTTTACAATCATTCCAACTTATAGGGCAATTATTTTTCTTAACAATAAATGAATGAAAATGTATTAAAGACTATAGTACATTAGTATTTAAATTTTTGGACTAGTAATATATCATAGTACTTGAGAAAGGCATTATTTCTGTTTGTAGGTTATCTCACCGAACCTAGCTGTTCATGATGAAATTGTCCATTATTTAAGGAAAAGATTGTTTATGCTTTTTTTCTTGTAAAGTATTATGCTACACTTATTCTAATTACTTTTACAAAGATGGCTTATATAAATTTATTTTACAAACTAGTCACTAGAAAATAGTTCAATAATTTGAATCAGACTAAATTTATAATTATTCTTTATTCAATCTATGGCTATGTAAATGTAAATAAATTGAAATGTTTCAAATTATATATTGAACACCATAATTATATTATAAATTAATATCATGGCTACTAGGATGTGACTATTGGACATAGTATGTACTTTATTGTTATTGACAATAGTACTTTTGCATTTTCCAAATTCAAGACCTTAATCTTTAATTAAATGGCAGCAAACAAGAATTATATTTGTGTAAATATTTTACTTGGGAAAAAGGCAATGGTTTTGCTTTCAGTTTGATAATTTGTAATTCATAGGTGATTCCTTACAGAGTACTTCGCAGCTTCTCTCCCAAGTGATCTTGCACTCTGACTTCAATTTCTAAGATCAGCCTCTATGAAAATACCATACCTCTGTTTTTTAATAAAAAATTATATATGATGGCAGTTGAAGCACCAAAGGGATTTTTTAAAATGGAATTCAAGTATATTCTTTAATGGAAACATGAATTTAATCTTTCCTTTTTTAGGCTCAGATAAGAGAATTCCACCAGTATTAATTGTAGGTAAGTCAACATTAAAATGACAAAAATATGCTCTGTAGTATGTGGCTTCAGCATTTTTATGTTTTCCATTTGGACACTGAAAAATATATAAGAGACTGTGATATTCTTCCCAAATTATAATCTAATATAAATTAATCTTTTCATGAAAAATTAAAAATGTGCATTTATAAATATAGTTTAAGTTTTAGTGACGTCAAAATAGCTTGTAGTAACAGGTGAGAAAATATGAAATTATAAATGTGCATTTGGAAAAAATTGGTATTGCAGTAACTAGACTAGAGAATATAATAGAAATCTCAATTTTATCAGATTAATAAAACATGAACTTCAAATTAGATTCTGGTAGCATAGGGCTTTTGATTTTTCTATTCTTATGCCTTCTTAAATCATAACAAAGTCATATTGATTCCCTTACATAATAGTTAAATTCTACACCAGTTGTGTACAAATGTGCAAAATCAATCACATAAATGAAAATAACTCTGAAATATGCCCCTTATTAAAAAAAGGCAGCTTTTTTTCTCAGCTTATTAGCGTTATTTATCACCTATCCTTTCCATGAAAATTTTTAGCTTTTATTGCATCCTGGTATCTCTTTTTAGACTTAACAGTTTTAAAAGAAGTTTAATCTTTAGAACATCTCACTTTTTCTCAATTGCTCTCATTTACATTCTTTCAGTACATACGTTCAAATGTTAGCTCCTTGAAGACAGGCATTTTTGTCTTATTTCATTCACTGATATAAAATTCCTTTGTCGTCCTTATCTGATGAAGTGTTTGATTTCAATACTTATCCACTTGATCCATTAGATTCTCCCTTTGTTGATTAAGGACCATTCAACATGTATCACTCAGTGAGCCACTCAGTGCCTACTGCCAGAGAAATCTGTTAAAACAGGCATTTCCAAGACAGGTTAAAGTTGAAATAATAAGAAAGCCATCTGTTTGGACACTCTGGACATGAAGCTTTTTGTAGGATTGTGGTGATTAAATAATACAAAATATCTCTTTCCAACCACCCAAACACCCAGAACTTACTGTTCCGTTTCCTCCCTCAAGAGGTCACAACTTCCACAGAAAGTGTTGGCACCAGTGGAGGTGGATTAAGAACAGGTGAGAGAGACCAGTTCCTGTCTTCTTGTTACCACTGATTATGGCATTTGTAGGAGAGCCTAGAGAGAGAGAGGGTTTCTGGGGAGCAGTCCATATTTACCTTATTAATATTGCACATTTGGCCAACTAATTCTTTTTCAGTTTTGAACTTTTTTTTTTCCTGAAAAGCTACTAATAACAGAGTCCACCATCTTAGCTGTAATCCCTGAAGATGGGATGATTGTACTAATTATTCTGAGAATTATTTCCTGTGGAATTATAAACCTTATAAGCATTTGAAGAGGGAAGGGTAAGAAAACTTTCTATTGTGGAGAAATGGAGAAGAGCTACATGGACCCTGGAGACATGTCTGCCCTATATAGATAGATGTTTGCTTTTCACAAGAAAGCAATGAAGAGTGAGATATTTTCCCAATGTCTGGGGTTCTGAGCACACTCGTACCTTCTGTTGCCACTCCACAGCAGGTACCACTGTAGCATCAGCAAGTCAAGTCACTGAGAGTAAAACAGGTGAGCGTGACGAGACATAGAATTCTGGAAAAGTTATCTTAGGTTGACAACATTGTGACTCTGGCTTTGGTAATAAAATGGTGAAAAGAAAATACATAGGGTTCATCATCAGAGAAGGGCCAGAGAGTGAGCCAGTTAGATATAAAGAAGATATACTTGGGTTACTTTTAGAGGCATGTTTTTAGGAAAGAAACATGAGCACTGCTGTTCCTTTGTTTCAGGCACCACTAGGGTAGCCCCTGGCATAACTGTTGTCCCTGGAAATTCTAACACAGGTGAGTCAACAAGATGGTAGGGAACTTTCCACATGTCCTCCCATAAGTTAGATGTTTCCTCTGGTATTAGTCTTTGCAGGAGTACCATCTATCTTTTCCATGACCCTAAATATTCTCCAATTAACTCTTTCCTCCTCTCCATCAGAGGCCACAACTTTCCTAGGAGAAAATGAAACAACCAGAGTTGGAATAGCCACAGGTGAGTGCTGCTTATCTAATACCTGCACTTCATAATAACTTCTTAAAACAGTCTTCTGAGCACCAACTGATGAATGAATAAAGAAATTGTGGCTTATATACACAATGGAATACTACTTGGCAATGAGAAAGAATGAAATATGGCCATTTGTAGCAATGTGGATGGAACTGGGGAGTGTTATGCTAAGTGAAATAAGTCATACAGAGAAAGACAGATACCATATGTTTTCACTCTTATGTGGATCCTGAGAAACTTAACAGAAGACCATGGGGTAGGGAAAGGAAAAGAAAAGTTAGAGAGGGAGAGAGCCAAACCATAAGAGACTCTTAAAAACTGAGAATAATCTGAGGGTTGATGGGGGTGGGAGGGAGGACAGGGTGGGTAATGAGTATTGAGGAGGGCACCTGTTGGGATGAGCACCGGGTGTTGTATGGAAACCAATTTGACAATACATTTCATATTAAAAAAAATAAAATGCTAAGAATTGATATAAAAAACAGTCTTCTGAAAAAAATCTACACTATTTATATATGTTATATTAAGCAAATTCAGAAAAAAGGACAGGACAGTCATTACATTACCTCCTTATCTCCTGAGCTTACAAGAACCTTCAGTAGACCATCATGAAGTCAAACTAATGACAGATGGACAGGTAATGTGGAGGGAAACTTCCTATTTCTCCTCCCAAAGAAAGGGACATGATAGTCGACAACTTTCTCAGTAAAATTATTGTAGAAAGAAATATTACACGGGGTATACATGAATTAGTTCTTGGAATTCAAAGTCTCGGGGTTATAGTTTACTGCTATATGGAAACTTTAGATTCCTATTTAAATCCCATAGTGGACAAGCAATTGAACTGAGTGCTGCCCCTTTTTTGTTTTAGGTACTACTGGCATAGTCCGTGAGAAAACTGTGGAACCTGGAAATTACAGCACAGGTAAGTCTGAAAATACATGCAAAATTGGGCCATTGGATGATAGATTCTGACAACAGCACAGTGTGTACTTTCCCACACCCTAGTCTTTACTCCTTCCTTCCTTCCTTTTCCCTATCAGAGGCCACAAATTCCACAGGAGGAAGTGGGACCACCCAAACAGAACTTCTAGGAAATGAGCTGTTTTAGTGTGAGGCTTTGGGGGTTTTATCAAATCTGTTTGTGTGGCTACAATGAACACCTGACCTGGGAAAGGGCCTTGCATTTCATCTGGGAAACATAACATGCCAAGAGTCACACACCTGGGCCTGCTTAGAAATTCCATAGCCTCAAGATATCTCCATATGGATTTCCAGATGCCCAGTGCTGCAGAGCTAGTCTTTGGATAGCAAAGATGAAGGCAACATGCTGGTCAACCCCTGCCTTCCAAAGCCCCAGAGCTTTTACATAGTTTGCTGTTTTCCCATACCACTTCCTAGTATCTGTCACACTGTGTTATTTGTCCTGTTGATTGTTCACTGATGGTTTCCAGTTGCTAGAATATAAGCTGCATCAAGGGAGGGATCTTTGAATATCCTGCTCACTGATACATTCAAGGGCCAAAAACAATATTGCACATAAGAGATGTCTATAAATACTAGAGTAATGATAAAACGTATACTTACTTTAAAGCTTCACTCTATTTGCTTTAATAGGTACCACCATGATTTCACCTGGAGCTAGTAGAAGTTCACAGAGTTCCAAGCCAGGTATAATGGACTAAATAAACTCATCATATGAGAGTATTAGAGTTAAGGAGTGCTATTTTAAACATCTGACTACCCAAACACCTCAAATAATTGATCATCTGCCTTTTTATTCTTTTAGTCACCTCTCACTCCTGGGAGTCCAGGGGCTGGAAGAGAAACTGGGAGGGTGACATAAGGTCTCCTTCTGCTTTCAGTGGGATGTATGGAAAGGCAACTCCAGTAGAACAAGGATTAGTAGGTGGGTCAGGAAAAGAAATTGTGGGAAGTAATTGATGGTTCATTTCCTTCAGAAACAAAGATCCTCAGGAAAGGTCTTCCAGTGGTTCAACGCCATATTGATCAGGGAGATAATGCTGTGTTGATCCCTTTATTTTTCTTCTTTTAGGTTTTACAGAGGAATTCTCTGGGATAACTATTATATCTGGAAGTTCCCACACAGGTAGGTTAATAAGAAATAAATCTCCATATTTAACCTCATAATATAGTGAGTAGACCTGCTCTGAAAAATATCAACATAATTCTTTCCCTAATACCCCAAATCCTCAGACCTCATCGTTCATCATTTTCTTCCCTCAGAGGCCACAACTTTAACAGAAGGCAGTGGTACTTCTGGAACTGGATCCAGATGCAGTGAGAATAATTAGCTTACAGTTGGGGGTTTAGTGTGAATTATGGCTCTCCCTGAAGTCACCTGTTGGGAGGTGTGCTCTCCTACAGAGTAGTTTGTATTTATTTTCAGCATTTTCTTAGATTTCACATATTTAATATATGGAAGAGCTCTTAACACCAGCATCTAGCCTCACAGTGGCTATTTTTTAAAGATGTGCTGGTGATGTAAACCGTATGATAGGTTTCTCCTGTGATGGCTTATATATCATTAAGATGTCAGGGGGAGCTGAGGAGTATTATACACCTGGGAAGAAGTGAAAATGATGTGAACTCCTAAATAGGCCTGTCCTATATAAAGATTTTCTTATTCAAAGAAACAGTATTGATGCTCAGAATTTTCCTTGGCAAATTCATTTTTTTTTTTTGTTTCTTCTTACGGTAGGCACCACTGCAGTACCGGGAGGCCAAACAACTGGGAGTGTGACAGGTGAACACTTGGAAGAAAGCCACCTTATTCTCGGTTTTGAAATCATGGGATGTTTGAGGAGGTTGCCTCAACTTGAAAAAATTATTATTTTGATTGCTTTCTTAATGAAAGCAGGTCACAGGAAAGGTATATGATTCTCACTTTCATCAAGAAGCAGTGAAAGGGCCCCTTGATATGAGATGCATCCAGATTTACCTCTAGAGACAGGTATTCAGGAGATAAACATGAATCACTGTGATGACTTCAGACCTTTGTGTTTCAGGCACCACTGGGGTAGCCCCTGGTACAACTGTTGCCCCTGGCAGTTCTATTACAGGTGAGGCAACAAGACAACAGGGAATCTTCCACATGTCCTCCCACAAATTAGATGTCTCCTCTACATGCTCCTTTCTGTGGTCCTTAAATAGTTTCCATTCAACTCCTGTTTTCTTCTCTCAGAAGCCACAACTTCTGTGGGAGAAAGTGGAACAAGAATGAGGATCATCACAGGTGAGCGCTGTTAAGGCACTAATGGTACTTTCTAATAACTTCAGTAAAAGGTCCTGACTGAAATATATCAAAGCTCTTGGGGTGCCTGGATAGCTCAGTCGGTTAAGCATCTAACTTCGGCTCAGGTCACGATCTCACGGTTCGTGAGTTTGAGCCTTGCATCAGACTCTCTGCTGACAGCTCAGAGACTGGAGCTGGCTTCAGATTCTGTGTCTCCTTCTCTCTGCCACCACCACCACCACCCCACCACTTATGCTCTGTCTCTCTCTAAAACATAAATAAACATTAAAAAAAATTAAAAAAAGAATAGGAAAATATATATCAAAACTCTTTGGATGTTCCATATTTAGCAGACTGGTGAAAAATTTAGCAGTTGTTCAATATTTGACATCAATAAATTCTGTTCAAACACTTTAATTTTTCCTCTTTGTACTCTAAGGAGCCTTCATCAGGGCATTATGGGGTCCATTACCTGACAGTTATACACAGGATGTATACCTAGGACGTATTATACCTGAATGTCCTGTGCACACTCCAAGTCTTTACTTTTTTTTAATGTTTATTTATTTATTTGTGTGTGTGTGTGTGTGTGTGTGTGTGAGACAGATAGAGAGAGAGAGAGAGAAAGAGAGGGGGAAGGAGGTCATGTGTGGGAGGAGCAGAGAGAGGGAGATACAGAATCCAAAGCAGACTCCAGGCTCTGAGCTGTCTGCACAGAGCCTGAGGTGGGGCTTGAACTCCCAACCATATCATGACCGGAGCCAAATCTGATGCTTAACCGACTGAGCCACCCATGTGTCCCTAGCCTTTACATTTTCTTTTTCCTTTTTCTTCTGTTAGAAGCCACAACTTTCACAGGAAGGAGCGAGATCACCCAAGGAGTACTGCCAGGCTGTGAGCTTTTCAGTGGAGGCCTGTCTCTCATTATTTCTCTGTTTGGGTTAAGCATGAAAATGGGAGGGAGTGTGAGAAAGGGTCCTACATTTTCCCTGTGGCCCTATTTGTTGGTTTGCAAAACTAGGGAGCTTCCCAGGTAAAGTCTGAGCCTGGCCCTGCACACAAACAGTGAAGAGAACGGAAGAAAGAAGCAGGCCAGTCTGGATTGGTAGGTGGCAGGTGTAATAAGGGAACTTACCTCCGAGCCTTGTCCTGGGTGGCCACAAGATGAGTAGATCTCTGCACCCACCACCAGAATCTTGAAAGCTTATGTGGAAATCTTAAGTGGGTTCAGTCACTCTATACCATCCAGATGATCTCAATGACACATTTCTCTCTCAAGGTTGCTTCCTTGAAAATGGCTCCAGCTGTGGAAATGTAGGCAGAACATACATCCCATACTCCCATTTCCAGAGTCCAGCTCATAGGTCAATTGACATTCATGTCCTTTCAATGACCTCCTCTAACAATATTGTAGTATACCAATGAGAGTATATTCAAGTTATTCAGCTTGGGAATTACAAGCCTAGGCTGTCCTCTATGTTCTGACTCACAGAGGTGTTTGTTGTTGTTGTTGTTTATTTGTTTTGTTTTTCTGAAGAAAGGTATGAGTGCATATTGAATATATCCTAACCCCCAATCCTCCTAATCCTCCTTACCCAGTTTACCTTCTCCCCAGGGCTTGCCACTTCCTATCATCTCTCTCGTATACATGATGCTTATTATTTATTTTCTATCCTTTTTCACTAGAAAGCTTCATAAAGACAACTGATTATGAAAATGCTCCAAGTTACATCAAAGGTTACTACTTATAAAAATTAAAACCATGCTTAATTCCATCCTTAGGCACCTCTGGCACAACAGGTGGATATGTTCCTGGAAGTGAGGCAGGTAAGGGTGATATAAAGACCTGCTTCCCATAGTGAAAGGGAAATCCATAGCAACACATCCATCCCAGTTTGACCTGAGAAATACAGTGCTGTGAAGTTGTTCATTTTCAATTTTATTTATAGTCTTCAGGAAGGAGCTTCAGTGCTTTAGGGCCACATTAATGATTCTAAGATGAACTGGGAGTGTGAAATGCTCTACTACTCTGTTTACCTTTTTGCAATTTAGGTACCACTGGAGAATTGTCTGGAACAACCATTACATCTGGAAGTTCTAACACAGGTAGGTTAACAAGGAAGAAATTTCGCTTATTTAATCTCAGATGTCATGATCTCGCTTTCAGGGCTGTTATAATAAAGAAATAGCACAATATATTTTCCCAATATTTCAAATTCCCAGATTTCATCATTCTCCTATTTCTTTCTTCAGAGGCCACAACTTCCACAGAAATGACTGGAACTGGAGCCCAAACAGGTGAGCATGAAGAGCCCATGATTTGGGGGTCAACAGATTTAGGACTGTCTCGGCTTTCCTTTGGAGAGTTTGCATTTAATTTAGGGGTATTGCAAGTGAGTCAAAATAGGTTTAATCGTAGGGATAAAAATCTTTTTGAAAATCTATAAATTCCAGCACTGAGTTTCATTGCTCTAAGTCTGAAGATATGATGGTATTTCTCCACTGGTATTGCAAATAGCACCAGAAAGTTTTCCCTTTTTTGTGAATTCCTTCTAGTAATTTAAATTGGCTGAAATAAACACAGAATGATTTCTGACCTATGGAAGTCTTTATCTAAACCTCCAAATTCCAGTGTGTTAATGGTTTACCCTAATCATCCCTAAGTTTATATAAGGCAGAATATCTCTCCCCACCCCCATCTCTTTTCTCCTCCTCAGGAGTCCAGACTACCATACCAGGTAGCCAGATCTCTGACATTCAAACATGTAAGCATGAGAAAATGTGAATATCTCCCTGATATTTACCAATATTCAGAATGAGAATTATAATGTGAAACAGCTTTTTTTTTTCTTTTGGAAAGAAATGTTCTTGTGAAAAGATATATGAGGAACCCTAGAATAAGCCTTCTATGAATTAAAAGAAGCTTGTAACATTTTTCTTCTTAGCTTTTCTTTTAATGTAAAGGAAATAACATATCAATCCCTTCCCTTTTGCGATTCTAGGTACCAGTGGAGTAGTCTCTGGCACAACTATTAAATCTGGAAGATCCAGTGTTGGTAAGTGAATGTATTCAGAGGCAATCATTCCTTGTCTAACATCAAGCAGAAATAGTCACCCCAAACATACTTTCTACTTTCCTAATTTTTTGTTTCCAGAGGCCAAAGCTTCCTTAGAAAGCATCAGAGACCCTGTGATGAAATCAATGAGAATTAGGAGTGCCAGATGTTAGCATTGCCATTGATTACGATCATTAGTTTGCCTCTGAATCAGAAAGATTGTTATACAGGAAGGGCAGGTCCTCCATCGCACACCCAGGCCAATGGTGCTATTGATTCAGACTCCTCTGCTGGTTTCTGGACAACGCTTTTCCAGTGCCTGGCCATGTGGTGTGGATTTCTGAATAGGGTGGTGGTAGTAGTAATTTCCTGGAAGATTAACCCACTGGACATGATTGATGTTATTGCAGAATCAGCAGGAGTCAACACTGTCCCAAAAGCTTCTATCTCAGGCAAGTAGATGACTAAAATGAAAGTAGAAATTTTTTGCCTCCCATTTGACTTTTTATCTTGAACTTTAAACTCTAAGTTGCTTAATGACTGGTTGCCTCGGAGGTTGATTAAAGTGATAACATACTCAAAATATTTTTCCTACTTTCAACCATTAAGAACTACCTCTGGAGTATCAATCAAGTCGCTAAAAGTAAAACAGGTAAACATGATGAAAAACTCTTCTGTTCCCAGTTGAAAATAGTGTAATATTTGCTAAGTAAGCCCACTAGAAGATAGACTTCTTAAGGGAAAAAAAAAGTCTTCATTTATTTTATTTATTGGTGAATTTCTAGTGTTCAACAGTCTCAATAAATATTTTTGAATGAATGAAATAATTGATACATGGGAAAAATTACACGATTCAATCCAGGAGCAGAAAGGCATGCTCACAGAGCTTCCATATGGACAAAATAGTCTCTATGAATGGTCCTTCCTGGAGTTGTCCATGTGTAATATAACTGAAGATATGGCCCTGGAAACATACACTTAACTTTATACTCAGATTGCCTCAATGCAGAACATTCTCTGTGATGATCCCATGACATTCTTATTTCAGGTACCATTGGTGTGGCCTCGAGTACAACTGTTGTACCTGGACGTTCCCATACTGGTAGGTTAACAAGCTGGGAAGAAAGCATCTTTCCTAAAAATAAGGTGAAAAAATGTGTTTCACATGGATCTTCTCATGTAAGAGCACCGCACCATATTTTCTTTTCTTCCTAAATACCCAACTTTTATCTGTTTCTTCTTTTTTTTCTTCTAGAAGCCATACTACTACTAGAGTCCGTTAGGAAACAGATGGAAATTAGTGTGTGTGGGTGTAGGTGTGTTTGTGTGGCAGGGGGGACTTTGGTTGATTATAAATTACTTTTTTGTTTCTTAGTAGGATAATTTCTTGAGGAGGGGCTTTTAAGGAACTTACATCTAAGATCAACAGTGTTTTCCTTTTTTACTTGATTTTGAATCAGTTGGGGCAGATTTTTGAAATATCTTCATTTTCATGGTCCAGCCTCCATATATACCTCCCTGAATATGAGGGTGAAAGTGATAATTGTCTAGGGAGTTTTCTTTTTCTATTTGTCATCTTAAGTATCACCATGATATTAGCTGATGGAAAGATGGTGGCAGAGCGTTTTATTTCAGGTAAACAAAAGGCCACAACGAACACAGAAAATTTATCTCTATTCATTATGTTCTTCTTTGAGCATAGAAGTAACTGAAATGTGCAGTGGTTATCCCAGTAACTATCTATCTTCATGCTTAAGTTTTAAAAATTTTCATTCTCATAGGAGCTACTACAGAAGTATCCATAAATAAAGGAACTGGAAGCACATTAGGTGGCTCCAGTGGGAAGCGGATCAGAAGAACAAGAGGCAGAATATGAATAACCCTTGTTTTTCTGCCATTAAATCTCAGAAAAGGGGACTTCTCTGTTGAGAAATTTCTATCTTTATTTGATTTGGGAATAAAACTATGCATAAGAGAACAGAAATAATTTATCACCAGTTGAAAAGGCCCACAAGATAAGCAGAATTCCCACCCCCAACTCCATGAGCGGAAAAGCCACCCTTCTTGTTGTAGGTACCCCTAGGGTATCTTCTGGCACTACACTTGCACCAGGGAGTTCAAATACAGGTGAGCCAGCCAGCTGAAGAGAGTCTTCCACAGGAAAACTTCTAGTAGTAAAGTATCTCTCATGGTACAGTGGCCCAGAAAAGTACATAATTAACTTGCCTCAGAACACTAAATCCTCAAAATAAGTCAGTCAGAGAAAGACAGATAACATATGTTTTCACTCATATGTGGATCTTGAGAAACTTAACAGAAGACCATGGGGGAAGGGAAGGGGAAAAAAACAGTTACAAATAGAGAGGGAGGGAGGCAAACCATAAGAGACTCTTAAATACAGAGAACTGAGGGATGATGGAGGGTGGGGGAGAGGGGAAAGTGGGTGATGGGCATTGAGAAGGGCACTTGTTGGGATGAGCACTGGGTGTTTTATGTAAGCTAATTTGACAATAAATTATATTTAAAAAAAAACATTAAATCCTCTTCACCTCACATTTTTTCTACCTTTCCTCTGTCTTAGAAGCTACAACACCCCCTGGAGGCAGTGGAAGCACAGGAGTTGAAATTAATACAGGTGAGTTCATAAGCTTCCTAACCTTGCCACTTTTCACATACAAGCGCAGCAATAACAATTAACAGTTTCAAGCTCTAAGTATGTGCCAGGCATTATCCTACACCCTTCTTGCTATTATTTTAAACCTTTCCCCAAACTGAGGTACTATCATTTTCACAGATGAGAAAACATGGCTTAGAGATATTAATCAACTTGCCCAACGTCATACAGCAAACAAACAGGCTTCAACTCAGGCAGTCTGGTTCAGAAGTCTAACCTCTTAATCATGATACTATATTACTACTACATTATATCACTAGATTTCTTTGTCACATGTCTAAACATTTCTAGAACATTAAAATTTCTATAACATCAGTACTTCACCCAAACGTAAATTTAATTGGTGATCAATCCTGTTGTTTCTTCTTCTAGGGGGATCCAGTAGCCAAGTCCCTGGCATTCAAACAGGTAAATAAAGGAAAAATACCTTTGTCTTGAGACTCTCCACCACTATCCCGCATTGTGCTCTCCCACCACTATTTTGGGAATGAAACATTAGAAAGTGCACAAAACAACTCTGAAACAAGCTATTGCCAAAAATAATCTTTTTTGAATAATAAAGAAGTTGTGTAGCTTCCCCGCCCTTTTCTATAATATGCTTTTCTTATAGGAGTAAAGTTCACGTGATCATATCATTCCATTTTGCTTTCAGGTACTACTGGAGTGACCCCAGAAAGTACCATCTCACCCAGAATTTCCAACACAGGTAAGCCAACAAGGAAGGATGTGCTATAATTTCTTTCTTGGGACTAGCTCTGGAGGAATAGCATGTGATTCTTTTTTATGACTTTCCATTAGCCATCACTACTTTCTTTTCACTGTCAGAAGCTACAACTTCCATTACAAGGAAGTATAACCAGTGAAAGTGGAATTGGTAACTCCTTTTTAACAATATATTTATTTATTTTGAGACAGAGAGAGAGTGTGAGTGAGAAAGCATGGGCATGAGTGGGGGAGGGTCAGAGAGAGAGAGAGAAGGGAGGGAGGAGAGAATCCCAGGCAAGCTCCATGCTCCATGCTGAGCCCGACACGGGGCTCAATCTCCCTACCTTGAGATCAGAACCTGAGCCAAAATCAAGAGCCAGACGCTTAACCCACTGAACCACTCGGGTGCCCCAGGATTTGGCAATTCTTGAGTTCCTGATGATTTATTCTGTCTTTGCCTTTTCTTGGGGACATTTGTTAGAGGAAGTTTATATTTATGAAAATGATTTCATTTCTTCTGGGGGCAAACCTTATATGGTAATTCTTATTACCATAAGGGGAGTTCAGAAAGGTCCCTTTTTGATATTGAAGATATTACTCCAGTATCAGTTGGAGGCAGTATGTCCATGTAGTTCTATTTAGGGAAGCAAAGATGACAGAAATAACTGGAAGTTTAGGTCTAGCAAATTTTGGATTTCAGATGTTATTTCATTGAATACAAATAAATACATTTACACAAATATTGTTTCTATTCTTGTCATCAGGAGCTACCACTGGTGCATCTGAGACACCAAGCCCTGGAAGTAAAACAGGTAAGCTTTGGAAAGGCCTGGAGACTCCTGATATTTAATCCTAGGGAAGCTAGTCATCAAAGTTGGACCGTAAGCCAACATGTTTATTGTGGCCCTGAATTTAAAAATAGAGAATGAACTTCATCTTGACAGGATAGCTCAAAAAAGATCTGCTACTTTCCAGTCACAGACAGTCCGGTTGGCCATGCTCTTCTCAGAAAGGTAAATGCATCACCATTTGGATTCTGTCTTTCTCTTTTCTACTGCAGGCACTACAGGTGTAATCACTGGCACAACAGCATCTGGAAGTTCCAACACAGGTAAATCAATAACCTAACAGGGAATGTGACGAGCTTCAGTAATGGAAAACTCACTCCCCTGCCTCCTGCTTCAACATCTCCTCCCAATCACACACTTTCCCTACCATTCCCTGGGAAACCACCATTTCTCATTTATATGATCCTTCTGAATTTACTTTCCTTCTCCTTTCTTCCTTTCACTTAGGGACCACAACTTCTTTTGGAGGTGGTGGAAACACCAAGGGTGGAATTAAAATAAATGAGTATGAGCAGTCAAATAATATTTTTCTCTGTGTCTTAAAGTCAATCACAGTGACTGTAATGAACTTAGAGGGAATTCTATTCTACCTTACCTTAATCTCTCTCTGAGTACAAATTGTCACGGTGTTAACTCTTTATCCCATGTGAATTGTCTTATATTTTGTAGACTTGTAATAAAATGGTATAATAGAAACCATTATTGATATATCACTTAAGACAAGGAAGTTCCTGATCTAAACCTTTTAGTTGATTAGAGGAACCCATCAATGTCTTCTAAACTAAATCTTAATTTTAAGTAAAAAGGAATTAATACATCGATTATCTCCTTTTGTGCTTTCAGTTACCACTGGGATAACCACAGTTACAACCATCGCACTTGGGAGTTCCAACACAAGTAAGTTGTGAAAAGTTGAGGAAACCTGCTTCTATGAACTTTAGCCAAATTTCTGCATTTCATATTGCTTTCTCCTATTTCCTCTCAGAGGCTACAACTTCTACAGAATTTGAAGCTACCACTGTATTTGGAATGGCCACTAGTGAGTGGTTTGCTTTCAACCTTTTGTGTTCTCAACAGTTTTATGTTTAAGTTTGTGTTAGATGATGAATGAGTGAGCAGACCAGCTAAGATAGGGTTTTGTATTCCATTTGAAGAGACCATATGTTAGGTCAATCAGACGTGGACTTTGTTCTTCAAATTGATTTTCTCTATACACCAGCCTTTTATATTTTATGAAGCTAAGAATGATATATTACTCTCAATTCTTTATCCATCTTGCCTTAGCAGATACTACTTCAGAGTCAGCTGAAGTTTCCAGGGGTCCAGAAAATTCTAGTCCTGGTTAGTAGGATTTAATTCATCAGTCTTAGACTTATCTTGCACATAAAACCCTTTCTTCTCAGGTTTTCCTCATAACTAAGGTCTCAACAAATTAAAAAAAAAAAATTACATGCTCCTTCACACACCTGAATCCCCACTGAAGCATCAGGAAGCCAAGTCACAGGAGGGAAAACAAATGAGCAGAGGAAAAACGCTATTACAAAAAGCATTAAACCACAGAGAACAAAGGGCTCCAGAATGAAACTTTACCATATATTGGTTTGGAGAAATGAAAGAGTCTGTGGGAGTGCATGGTGTTTGCTTCTCTGTGCATAACGAAACCCCTTTATTGCTTATTAGAAACATGTGAATTTATCTTGTCCATGATATTTTAAGGGCATAAAAAGTATTACTATGGTCTCTCTCTCTCTCTCTCTCTCTCTCTCTCTCTCTCAATTTCACAGTATCTTTCTCATTCTTTTAAATCTCATTTTCATGTCCATTTCAAATTCCGCCAGGGTTGTCTTTCACCACACTTATTTCTGGAAATGCCAACATGAGTTAGTCAAAGTTACAAAGAGACTAATACTCTTTATTAGTATCTCAGTCAAAAGCCATCTTCTTTGAGAGTATGTCTTCTACTTTCGTAACATACAACTTTTTTCCAGATTTCAAAATTGTTTAAAATCACCTTAAATTTTTGTTTATTCACAGGGGCTACAACTCTGGGACTAAGCCGTGACACCACTGTGCATGTAATTCAAACAGGTCAGTCATGGCATTGCAGAATTGTTGAGATTTCACTGATTACTCATAGGATATTGGTAGTGACAGGAGATGATAAAACTTTTAATTTGAAGACTTATGAGATAATTGGGGTTGTGATCTTAATGTACTAGAATCTCCTGGACTACAGACTTCATCATATGCACATTTATTAGGATGTAGTTTCTTAGTGGTACATTTCTTAATGAAAACAGGAGTCTTTTTGGTAAAATATTTTCCTACTTGTCTTTATAGGTACTATGGTCATAGGTGAAATCACAGGTTACTCAAAAGTTTCCAACCCAAGTAAATTAAGATGACTAAAATAAATTTAGGGCATTTTTAAAAATCTTACATTAATATTTTTTGTCTACTCAATGAAAATGATCAAGGAAAGAAACATTTATTAAAAAGCATGGGAGTATAAAATGGAAATTATAATAATCTAAACTTGTGGAATACAACTCAGATATTGGGAAACCATCGCAAGAGCAGATGTTGGGAGGTTTGTCAAAATTTCTGGTTGTCAAAGTTGTGACAGAAATGTCCTGAAAAGGGAGAAAAAAAGGATATCACCCATAAGTTTTGTATTCCATGATATTATAGGATTCAGTTATGAAAAAAATTAAATTGTGATTCCATTGACAATAAGGAGAAATTGAAAGGTTTTTGGATAGATTGACTTTCATGCATAGATTTACTTTTTTGGAAGATTAACTAGGCATAAGTTAGGCATGATTTAAAGGGGAGTAAGAAAGCAAGTGTTGGAGGTATGTCATCCAGTTTGAGACTGTTGGAGGTAAGACATGATTACAGACAGATTACAGAGGCAATCATGTCGGAAAATGGAGGTCACAAAGAATGTGCAATATGTTGGCAAGTTGGCATTTATTATGATGCGATGGAGAGGTGAAGGAGAGAAGGATGTTTTGGGTGAATCTAGCTCATAGTTTGGATGCTTAGGTAGACGGATGGAAGTGCCATCCCCAAATTTGGGAATATACTGGAGGAGGAAAAAAAATTGATAACTGATAGAAGATATAGTGAGGACAAATTTGGGCAGTTTGAATTTAAAATGCTCTGAGGTGTTCGCGTCAGCAGCACATATACTAAAATTGGAACGATACAGAGAAGATTAGCATGGCCCTTGTGCAAGAATGACACGCAAATTCAAGATGCATTCCATATTTAAATAAACAAACAAACAAACAAGTAAATAAAATTAAAAAAATAAAATAAAATGCTCTGAGGTATTCAGTAGTATGCTCAGGAGAAGTGTTAAGTGCAACTAGAGTACAGAAGAGAGGTCTACATTGAAGATACACATTTGTCAGCCGATTGCTTACAAATGATATTTAAGTGGTGGATGCTGGTGAGTTTATTTAGGGTAAACACACATAGTCAGAAGACCAAGAAGTTAAAACATGATACCCTGGCTTCAAAGGGTGGGCAAAGATGCGGGAAGGGGAGTGAGAGATAACAAGCTTCCAGCTATGGAGTGAATATGTCATGAGGATAAAAGGGACGGCATATGGAATATAGTTAATTGTATTGTGTCAGTGTTGTATGGTGATGGATTGTAGCAACACTGGTGGTGAGCACAGCATGATGGATAGACTTGTTGTTGAATCACTGTTGTACACGTGAGACTAATGAAACTGTGTCAACTATACTGAAATTTAAACAGTTAAAACAAAAACACATATTCAAAGTAAATTTAAAAGGTGTTACAAAAAAAGGGCTTTGTAAAGGCAGAGGAGCCTGGAAAAGGGGATAGTTTGGACTCAGCCAGTATGGATTAAGTCAAGTCTATAAGACAGAGTGCTGGAGTCCTGGGATGTGACTCAGGAGACTGTTCTGCTTCTAATCTGGGGATTCAGAATCCCAGATCAAACAGGAGCAAACAGAATTTTCAGACAACATATGTAATTTTTAGTAAGATTCATTTTTCAGAGGGCCTGACCTAATAGATATAAAACTTTGAAATAGGAAGGGAGAACTGTTTTTGAAATAATTAAAATGTCAAGATTCTTAATTCTTTTCATTTTTTAAGCTTCAGGAGTCACCAAGCTAATTCCAGGGAGCCAGTCTACTGGAAGAAAAATAGGTAAGCATGGGGAAGTGAAAAAGGTGAAACGGGGAAGGAACCTATCTCCATGATACTAATTCCAGAAAACAGGGATCGTAGAAGAATGGAGTTTACCATAGGGGATAAAACAGAGCAAGAAAAAATGTTTATTTTACTTTTGGGAGCAAGGAGTCCTAGAGAAGGAATATGTTGTTTCACAGAAACACATGAATTTTTCCTAAATGATCATCCCCATCCAATAAGAAAGACAGTGCTCACATTACTGTCTCTTTCTTCTCTCTCACATCCCAGCTACCACTGGGACAGGCTCTGTAAATATATCATCACCTGCAAGTTTCCAAGCAGGTCAATCAGGAAATAAAAGGAATTCCCCTTTAAGGGCCTATGGACAAAATTGCACACTGCCGTATATTCTCATATTTTCAAATTCTTAATCTTCTCAATTTTTTTCTTCTTTGCTCTTACAGAAACCACAACTTTTAAAGAAGGTGTTGGAACTATGGAAGCAAGAATTTCATCAGGTGAATTTTACTGGATTTTGGATTCTCCATGGTTTTTTTCATTTGAGCTCACTATACACAGATTGTGAATGAAAATGAACATCACTGGAAGTGGTTCCTTTTCCTTTAATAATAGCTCATAGGGTCAAATTAGGTTAGTTCCCTGAGTTTTCCTAGGAAACATAACCATAGATGTAATTCTCTAGACACACCTTTTTTTTTAAGAAACTTTACCCCCTTTGTTTTGCCAGGCAATACTCCAGAATTAGTGAAAGTCACCACCAGCCAAGATATGTATAGATGCAGTTGTTTTTCACTGGTTTTCTTCCACTGGAGAGTCAAAGAGTTAAGTCACTGGAAGTAAACCATGTGAATATAAGACAGACATTCTCTCCTTTACTAATAAGATTCTAGATGATTCTGGATCTAGAGAAATAAGATTTTTGACACAATTGTAGCTTTTCCTCTTATATTTTCTTTGAACATTTCAATCATGAGAAAGTGCATTAGAAAACATGTCAGGTTTAACACATGATACAAGAAAAATTGTTTTAAATTGTTTTCTGTTGCTTCAGAGAAATAGGAGCACTTGCCAATTTTACACTTTTCTTAGGGTGAGAAAGGGTTTGTGAGGCTCATCCTTCCTTCTTATTGCAGGTACCACTGGGGTAGCCTCTGGCACAACAGTTATTCCTGGAAGCTCCAATACAGGTTAGTAAATATTTAGTAAGTGGCAGAGTATCTAAGTTAAAAAAAAATAATATCCTTTCTCTAGAATTAACTGTTGCAACATCAACAGAGCAGTCCTGACCTCATTCTTGTTTGCCTCTCTTAGGGGCGACCACTGGAGTTGGAATGTAAATAAGTAAGAGTCAGTGATTCAAATCTATTGAATTCTCATTAAAGACTCCTAAAGCTTTGCTTCCGTGTAGGGGAATGTCGAGAGTAAAAATAAAGGGCCAGGAAATGGGGCAGAATCTCATTAGGAATGTACTTTTTTCAGCCATTGTTATCTTCTTGCTCTGAGTTTCTGGACTCAGACCAGAGCACCCAGGTAAGTTTGTATAGGTAGGTACACAGGACACAATGCTAAAAGGAGGAATAGATGCTGAAATCCAGCCAACATTCCTCTAAAAAGACATAAATCTATGAGGCCACATCTGCCCAAAAAGGGTGTGTTTTGTAATTCACAAGGGGAATCTATGGGCTGGATGCAGTATTGACCCAGACTTTCACCCGGCTTACTTTCTCTTCTCACTGTTAATTTTTGGGGATGGCCATAGGAGGTGTGTCTGATATGAAATGTTTTTCATTTGCCTTCGTAGGTACTAGTGTGGCATCAAGTAGAATTACTGGTGTCCCAGAAAGTCCCACCCAAGGTAATGGAAATGACTTCAAATGAAGTTTATATCCTTGACATTCTTCTCTTTCACACCTAAGTGTTTCAGATAACCAATATTTATCTCTATGAATGAATGCCAGACTTGAATTCGAAAAGAAAAATTGCACCAGATGGAATTTAAATGGCAATGAAGACTTTATTTAAGATTATTGTAATTATTGTAAAGCCCATTGCAATAGCAGTGAGTTTTACCTCCTCTTTTCTGAAATAAAATCCAGGGGATATTTTAAGGGCTGGGGTGAGCTAGTGGGAAAAGTACTGGAGGGGAGGCTGGTCTATACGATTAAGCCACCTAAGTTTGCTAATTGGTGCTTATAGAATAAAGTTAGGCTCCAACTTCCCATAGAGACAAAGAGATAGGGTTACTGTTATTCTCAGTGATTGTATTTCAAAGAGGTGGCTCCAAGGTCTTTGGGGAAGACATTCTTGGGTTGTAAAACTGTCCAGAGACTAGGGAAAGATTTGTATCTCAAGAGGACAGAGAAAGAATTTATAGCCACAAATTTTCTAAAGTAAATGCTCTAAGAAAAGAGAGTCCAGGGCCCTTTAATCAGGAAGATACGTCTATAAATTTATTCAAGCTGAGGGGAATGTTTAGGCCATCTTGAGCAACACAGATGTTTTCTCATTTTTTTTTTTTTTTACTCTCGTAACTTCACTGTCCGAAAAACTAATAGAAGAGAACCAAGAAACAAAGTTATAGGAAGTAAAAGAATTAGATGTGAAAAAAATTTGTATCATTTAGAGAAGGAGACCTGTAAGTGTGAAATTTACCTGAGTCATGGGAAAATATTCAATTCATTTCTGTGATCAAGGAGTTTCTAAGATAGGGGCCTCTTATGTTTCAATTGCAGGAGGATGTCCTAGCATTAGTAGATGCATTGGTACATGCTAGGTGCTCAAAACTCTTGTCTCATGTAGACATGTCTTAGGACATTTTCTTCTGAGACAAGAAAAAGCGCATTGCTCTTCCTGTCTTTATTTTAGGTACCTCCAGGGAAGCATTTGAAACGACCACTGCTCCTGGAAATTCTACCACAGGTAAGTAAAATAATAATAAATGAACATTTCTTGGTGACACATCAGAAGACAGACCAGCTTATCTGAAGACAAAGTCTAGCTTCTCCAGTCCCCTATACTTACTGCTTTTGTAACTCCCTTAGCAGCCACTGCTTCCATTGGAGTCAAGGAAACCTCTGGAACTAGAATGCAAACAGGTGACTGCTGGCAGTACAAATTCCTCAATGACCAGTGCACCTATGATTATATATGAGGAGTTGGGTTTGGGGAGAGGAAAGCTAGATGAAACAGGAGAGAAAGGCCAGGAAGATTTTCCCAAAGTTTTGGAACATGACTTTGAAGTTCATTTATATATATATATATATATATATATATATATATATATATATATACACACACACACACACACACACACACACACATATATGTGTGTATATATATATGTATATGTATGTGTATATGCATGTATGTATATATACATATATATATATATATAATCTAGGATTGTTTTTGTTTTTGTTTTTATTGTTTAGGCTTTCACCAAAATTCCTCATCTGAAGACTTAATTATGGAGCTTGAAATCTCTGGGAATGGGATTATGAAATGTGCTATTCTTGAAATTTTTTTGTATTTCCTTTTGCAGGCTCCACCTCCATGTCAACTAAAATCACAAGACCCAAAGTATCCTACCCAGGTAAAATGAAATGACCCAACTGTGCTGGAATGACTTGTTTATTTCACACAAAGCTTCCTTTGAGCATGACTTTGCACTGTCATTTGTGCATATACACAGAGAGAGAGACTTGATATGCATACGTGTTATCCTAATAAATAAAATGACAACACCATTAGTTTATTTCTCTTTAGAAACCACTCTAGTCACAACAAGAGACCAAGAAACTGAAAATAAAACAGGTCAGTATGGGGAAAATCCCAATTTCTTTACTTATCTAACTAATATTTCTTTATATATGTTAGACTTGTAGCAGAAGCTAATAGCAAAAATATCAATAAAATAAAGTCCTTGCTGTTTTATTACTTTTGTGTATTTGTAGGTAGATTATTATGGGCACAGATACTATCATTACAGTATATTTAAAGCTAACCCCCAAACATGTATAATCATTATGTTCCCAGTTGTATAGTGAGAATAGAATATTAATTTCTGCTTATTAGTTGGTAATGTTGAGTGAAGGCATCAGAAAGGAGATGACTGAGTTTAATATTGGCTGGGGTGAAGAGGGAATTCCTGCCAACCAGCCATGAGAAGACAGAGACATGTGATATCATGAATGAGTTCAGGAATCAGCCAGGTATCGGTCATGAATGTATGAGGTTCAGGGGATAAAGGAGATTGGAAAGTAGAAGCAAGTTCAAGAAAAACCTATTTCTAAATTTAAATGAGACTTTATCCATATACTAAATGGGATCCCCTTAAGGATTTTGTCAAGAGAATGAGATGATCAGAAAGATGTTTTAGAGAATTGACTCTGACAGCAATGTGGAGATTAGGAGATTGTTCTTTATGGCTCCTCTTACAAATGTCTTCAATGAACCCTTGGAATTCTGACCAGGGAAGATTTTCTGCTGTATTTATCCCTAATAGGGCATTTCTCTCTCTGGTTGCCGTTTTCTGCTAATCTGTTAAGCATTTATAATTGGGGATTAGTTTAGACTCCCTCAGTTAAAAGAGACATTTGATCCCCAAGCTCCCACATCTTTAACTAATTTTCTTTCTGTTTCTTCTGCCCCTATTGGTTGTTGTGGCCCCTTTACCTCAACATGTAACAATTTTAAGTTCTTTCAAATATTCTAGGCTGGACTTTTGCTTGGTGGGTAGAATTAAAATATTAATTTGATTTTTTAGAAGTTTGGAAATACAATTTGAACTTTTTGAGTGAATTGTTGGGTTGACCAAAATATGTGATATGTGAAGACTTAAAAAGAAACATATGGCCAGCTTACGCCATCTGGTGCAGGTGGAGATGGAATAAGATTGAAATATTTCAGGAAGTTAAAAAGAGGATAAAAGTTCTTAAAGGATTAAAACTAGATTACTAATAACACATTTTCCTATACTTGAATTATCCTTTTCCTTTTTGAATGCATATTTTACTGTCCTTTTAATAGGAGGTGTCTGCCAAAAAAAATCAAGGAGTAGTTTACCTTGATATTTTCTCATTTCTCCTCTAGGCTCCCATTTTCCCCTCCCATTCAAATTTGAGGTCCAAAGGGATTTTTCTCTAAGGTGCAATTTGAAATGCCATGAGGAGCAGAAAAGGAAAGTGTCATAGACTCTGGGTCTTGAGTTCTTTCTTGTCTAGCAAGAAAATGGGACACAGGATTAAAATGTGGGAGATGACTAATGTCCGGGAGAAGACGAGAGCCCCAATTAAGGGTCCTTGATCTATTTTCATTAGGATTGGAAGGCTTACAAACATGGTGATGGACATGCACAAAGGGATAATGAAACTGTCAACATTAACTCATGGACATGAGGGAAAGGGGGTTTTGAAAATATGCGGGGTTAGGGGTTTGGGTTAATACAAAACAAAATCCTGGTGCCAGGAGGTCAGGCAGAAGGTTGTTTACAGCAGAGGTGAGGCACCACCTCTGTTTAACTAAACTGGTCTAGGGGACAAGAAAGACAGAGCACTCAACCTCAGGGTCAGCCTTTCTTTTGTTAATTAGCTCCGCTCTGGGCAACTTCCCCTTTGCCCTATTTACCTGTTTACCTATTTTGTTCCTTCCTTCCTGTGAAAGCAGCTTTCTGCTATAGTACTAAGTTGGGGGGTGTTTCTGCCCTGAATACCTAATCTTGTTTACCTCATATACCTTTGTTCCATATTGGGGCCTCTGCCCTGCCCTCTCTATACCTATTTACCTAATCTTGTTTACCCAAACTTGGGTGTGGGCGAGCATCCTATGGCTTTGTAATTCTTTATGCCTTGTTAACCCATCAGTGCAGGCTCAGGGAATGCCTAACTTATTCCCCACAGGAAGGTAGACAGAAATAAGTCTGTAAGACTAGCAATGTAGCCAATTATTTTCAGTTATTAGATAACTATTTTACCCCGAAACAATTTCAATAACTTTAGAGGCTAACATGAGGTGCCTGTTTCCACACAGGATGTCCAGCATCACTTCCACCACCTCCAGGTAAGAATACTTCCACTCAAGGGGCACCTGAATGGCTGAGTCAGTAAAGCCTCTGACTTCAGCTTGGGCAATGATCTCATGGTTCGTGAGTTCAAGCCCTGCATTGGGCTCTGCACTGACAGTGTGGAACCTGTTTGGGATTCTCTCTCCCTCTTTCTGCCCCTCTGCTGCATGCATTCGCTCTCTCTCAAAATAAATAAACAAACTTAAAAAAACAAGAATACTTCTACTTGAAAATCAACCATTCTACATTAATGGTTCTTCTTGTAAATCAAATATCAGAGGTCATGCCTATGAAAGTTGCTAGCTGTGGAAATGTTTTAGAATAGGAAAACTGGACCACCAAAAGTCTGCTAGAACTGATACATGAATTCAGCAAAGTTGCAGGATACAAAATCAATGTCCAGAAATCAGTTGCATTCTTATACACTAACAATGAAGCAACAGAAAGACAAATAAAGAAAATGATCCCATTCACAATTGCACCAAGAAGCATAAAATACCTAGGAATAAATCTAACCAAAGATGTAAAGGATCTGTATGCTGAAAACTATAGAAAGCTTATGAAGGTAATTGAAGAAGACTTAAAGAAATGGAAAGACATTCCCTGCTCATGGATTGGAAAAATAAATATTGTCAAAATGTCAATACTACCCAAAGCTATCTACACATTCAATGCAATCCCAATCAAAATTGCACCAGCATTCTTCTCAAAATTAGAACAAGCAATCCTAAAATTCATATGGAACCACAAAAGGCCCCGAATAGCCAAAGGAATTTTGAAGAAGAAGACCAAAGCAGGAGGCATCACAATCCCAGACTTTAGCCTCTACTACAAAGCTGTCATCATCAAGACAGCATGGTATTGGCACAAAAACAGACACACAGACCAATGGAATAGAATAGAAACCCCAGAACTAGACCCACAAACGTATGGCCAACTCATCTTTGACAAAGCAGGAAAGAACATCCAATGGAAAAAAGACAGCCTCTTTAACAAATGGTGCTGGGAGAACTGGACAGCAACATGCAGAAGGTTGAAACTAGACCACTTTCTCACACCATTTACAAAAATAAACTCAAAATGGATAAAGGACCTAAATGTGAGACAGGAAACCATCAAAACCTTAGAGGAGAAAGCAGGAAAAGACCTCTCTGACCTCAGCCGTAGCAATCTCTTCCTCGACACATCCCCAAAGGCAAGGGAATTAAAAGCAAAAGTGAATTACTGGGACCTTATGAAGATAAAAAGCTTCTGCACAGCAAAGGAAACAACCAACAAAACTAAAAGGCAACCAACAGAATGGGAAAAGATATTTGCAAATGACATATCGGACAAAGGGCTAGTATCTAAAATCTATAAAGAGCTCACCAAACTCCACACCCGAAAAACAAATAACCCAGTGAAGAAATGGGCAGAAAACATGAATAGACACTTCTCTAAAGAAGACATCCAGATGGCCAACAGGCACATGAAAAGATGTTCAGCGTCGCTCCTTATCAGGGAAATACAAATCAAAACCACACTCAGGTATCACCTCACGCCAGTCAGAGTGGCCAAAATGAACAAATCAGGAGACTATAGATGCTGGAGAGGATGTGGAGAAACGGGAACCCTCTTGCACTGTTGGTGGGAATGCAAATTGGTGCAGCCGCTCTGGAAAGCAGTGTGGAGGTTCCTCAGAAAATTAAAAATAGACCTACCCTATGACCCAGCAATAGCACTGCTAGGAATTTATCCAAGGGATACAGGAGTACTGATGCATAGGGGCACTTGTACCCCAATGTTCATAGCAGCACTCTCAACAATAGCCAAATTATGGAAAGAGCCTAAATGTCCATCAACTGATGAATGGATAAAGAAATTGTGGTTTATATACACAATGGAATACTATGTGGCAATGAGAAAAAATGAAATATGGCCCTTTGTAGCAACGTGGATGGAACTGGAGAGTGTAATGCTAAGTGAAATAAGCCATACAGAGAAAGACAGATACCATATGGTTTCACTCTTATGTGGATCCTGAGAAACTTAACAGGAACTCATGGGGGAGGGGAAGGAAAAAAAAAAAAAAAAGAGGTTAGAGTGGGAGAGAGCCAAAGCATAAGAGACTGTTAAAAACTGAGAACAAACTGAGGGTTGATGGGGGGTGGGAGGGAGGGGAGGGTGGGTGATGGGTATTGAGGAGGGCACCTTTTGGGATGAGCACTGGGTGTTGTATGGAAACCAATTTGTCAATAAATTTCATAAAAAAAAAAAAAAGAATAGGAAAACTGGAAATGGAGGAATTTAGCTTTTATTCACCAAATACATAGCAAATGGTAGTCTGTTTTCTCATCCACAGACTAATGCAGCCAAACCAAACAAATACCTCTTGTTACTTACTCAAAATAGAGTTTACTTACTAAATAAAGTGTTTTATTTAATTATATGATAGCTTCATCAAAAAATTGTCATCAAAAAATTGTTTAAAAAATAGTATTTTTTTAAACCAGATAATTCCAGATTTTTTGAGGAGTAAGGGAAATTAAAGTTAACCAAAATTCGATAATTTTAGAGGATTTTGAGTCCCCACTGTTCTCCAGCCAATGTGATGTGCTTTTTAGAAAGTGACAGAAGTTACCCGCCCCCTCCCCAAAAAGAAAATCATTCTCTAACCTTAGGATATAGTGGAAGAAGGGATATTTTTTAAAGAAAAACAGTTTTCATATAAGGCTGAAAATAAATTTCACAAAAAAAGACTTGAAATATGTATTATATAGAGAGCACATATTATCTGTCATGTATATATTACATATATTGTATACTTTGGAGGAATCTTTAGGTATTTCACTACAGAATTGGAATTTGAGAGAAACATGTAGGCTAGTCCAGGGCATGTAAATGAGAGAATAGACTAAGTTGGGAAGATAGATTGGAGCCACATTGTGGCAGACCTCAGAAGCTAGAATGCTGAAATTAGGTATTTATTTTATAAGTCTATTAGGGGCCATCCAAAGTTTTTAACCAAGGCAAAGATGAGGTGAAAACTAGGCATTAGAAAAACTGTTCTACATGTGGTATAGAGAATTGATTGGATCAGGAAGAAATCTGAGTCAGAGTTACCCCTGGAAAAGCCCACATATGCTAGATTAAAGATAACAACATCCTGGAGTAGTACTGTAGCAAGTACAACCAGGAAATGAAGGGAATGAAGTAAAGATGAAGATACAGAATTTTGCAGTCAATTGGGTGCCAAGTGATGAAATGGAAGGAATCAAAATGACTCCTAAGTTTTAAGCTCAAATAATTGAAAGAATACTTTGGTTCTCAATAGGAAGAAGTCAGTTTAGATGAGAAACTGGTTTTAGGGGCAAGATGATATAATCTGTTTTGTGCTTATTGAGTTTGAGGGTCTCAATAATGCCATTTATTAGGTCTGCAATGCTATTTATTAGGCCAAGGGAAACCTGGGCCCATAGTTTAGAAGAGATGTCTGTACTGGAGCTACAAGTTTGAGAGTCATCCACTTGACATTACAGTGGATACTGGAGATAGAAGAAAAGTACCAGGAAAGGACAGAGACAATGAGAAGGAAGAGAAAAAGTTGCTAATAAAGAAAGGAATTTCAGAGTGTTGAATTTGAAGGGAGGAGAACATTTTCAAGAAGGTGAGAGTTAAAAATGTCAGCAATTGTAGGGAACTTGAAAAACTGATAAAGGGCCTTAGGGACTGGTAATTACAAAGTCTTGGTGACTTGCAGGGTATGGAAGCAGAAGTCAGACTGTAAAACAGTAAGTAAAACAACAGTCATAAGATTTATTGACCACTGCCAGCAGAAATTAATAATTAACCTGTGCTGGGATTGTAAAGTAGGAAATATCTATACTCATTAGAGACAGTTTGCTCAAAGTAGGTGGATGTGATTTACCCACCTGAAAGCACCATACAATTCTCCATAATTCTGTTTTTCTGTATTGGCCACCTGGTGGTTATCTATGTATAACAGATGGTTCTATTTTGCCAAATTTAATTACCTTTTATCATCTCATGTTAACAGTTTGTCATGGTCCGCTGGGAGAAGAGAAATCTGTAAGTACACACTTTGTCTCTACTTTAATCCAATTGCTGTCATTCCTGTATCTGAATAGAAGTCTGAACTTGGTTTGTGTCTGTAGCCTGGAGATATATGGACTGCCAATTGCCACAAATGCACCTGTACTGATGCAAAGGCTGTAGACTGTAAACCCAAGGAGTGCCCTTCTGCACCCACATGCAAAACTGGAGAGAGGCTTGTAAAGTTCAAAGCTGATGATTCCTGCTGTGAAATTGGATACTGTGGTGTGTATTCACAATACATTATTTGAATTGAATAGTTGTTTACTTATTCACATATTCAAGAGATATTCATTGAGCTTCTAATATGTGTTAAACTCCATGCTAGAGGAGTGTGATAAATAAAATAGAATCATACTTGATCTCTTAAAACTCACTATCTTTGGAGTGGGGGAAACCTAGAATTAATAATTATGAATATAATGAGTTTATTAAAGGGAGATGATGGTGTTGTGGGAAGAAACATTTTAATTGGTTGATAAATATGATTCCATATGCAATTTCTGGTTTATAAATAAAAACAGAATTATAATGTTTATTTTAGGGTAAAATAATATATTTATTTTTCAGAACCAAGAACGTGCTTATTTAACAATACTGAGTATAAGGTAAGGCTGTTTTTACTTTAAAATATTTTTATTTATATAATTATGAATAAATGTAGGCTTTTTCAGTTTATAATTTGAAAAAATCATTGGTAATGGTGGAGCAGAATCTGTTCATTTTCCCCCCCTATATTCACTTCAAAAGGAGCATCAAATGTAACACTCAGCATGGCTCGCTTCAAAGGAGGAAAATGTACTTGATCATTAACTACCTAACTTCTAAATAAAATTTCCCAGGGGTCTGACCAGATGGAGAAGGCACACTCTGTGACATTCAAATCAATGAACAGAGTTAAACTGTAATTATAGCCAGAAATATCAGATGGCCAACCTGTCAGAGATCAAATGAAAAACCCCAAAAGACTGGAACCCCGTTATGTGAATATAACAACACGTATATTCAGGGCTAGATTTTGACAAGTGATTTGGCATTTTGGAAAGTAATTTAACTTTTTAAAAAAGGTACCAGGAAGCCATAAAACCCACATGGTTCTCAAATTGATAAGCCTTTTGAGCTGGTGATACTAAATATTAAGAGTCTAGCATAAAATCTATGTGGTATGTTAAGAAATATATAAAACAGAGCTGATGAGTGTTTTAACTTATTTATCATGTTCACATTTCTGTCTTGGTTTCTTAATTTTTGGTTTCCAAAGGTAATGTGATTTGAGAATCTATTCTAGTTTTTTTTCTTAGTTTATTTATTTATTTTAAATGTTTATTTATTTGGTTTGAAAGAGAGACAGTGTGAGGAGGGAGGGGCAGAGAGAAAGAAGAGAGAGAGAATACCAAACAGGTTCTATGGCATCAGCATGGAGCCTGATATGAGGCTCGAGCTCATGAACCATGAGATCATGACCAGAGCCCAAATCAAGATTGGATGCTTAACAGACTGAGACACCCAGGTACCCCATTTTATTTTTATTTTGAGAGAGAGAGAGTGAGTAGAGTGGCGTGGAAGGGAGGCAGAAAGAGGGAGAGACAGAATCACAAACAGGCTCCGGACTGTCAGCTCAGAGCCCAATGCAGGGCTTGAACTCACAAACCATGAGATCGTAACCTGAGTTGAGATCAAGATTCAGATGCTTAACCAACTGAGCCATCTAGGTGCCCCATAGAATCTATGCAAGTTTTTAAACATAAAATATGATGATGTTTAAAGAACAAAGGAAAAGTTTTACCTCTAACCATTTGTATGTAAAATAGTTGAAATAATAAAATTCCAGTTTATCTGAAAGTTCATTTTGCAGTTTGAAATAAATATAATTTCCCAAACTGGCATTTGAATTTCAAACATAAATTATTTTTAAAGCAATCCAGAGAACTTTACAAGTATACAAGCAGAAGTAGAGGTAGGATGTCTCGTGGGATATATCATTTGTTATCATTTATCATTTGTAGTAATCTGATAAAACTATTTTGTGCCAATTTTTCTACTTAGATTACTTCTTTGCCCTGAAATTTAGAGCATAACAATTGGTTGATTTCCTGTTATCATAATATAACCTTTCTTGAAAATATTTTTAAAATATAATACAGTGACTGAGTAGGTGAATAGAATATGTGAATTTTCACTTGAGGATTCAGAATCTTGACTCACAATCTGTGCTCTCAAGGAGGCATATTGATTTATTCATCGAAGTAGACAGCTTTTTTTTTTTTTTTTTTTTTTTTTTTTTTTTTTTTAATTTTTTTTTTCCAACGTTTATTTATTTTTGGGACAGAGAGAGACAGAGCATGAACAGGGGAGGGGCAGAGAGAGGGAGACACAGAATCGGAAACAGGCTCCAGGCTCTGAGCCATCAGCCCAGAGCCCGACGCGGGGCTCGAACTCACGGACCATGAGATCGTGACCTGGCTGAAGTCGGACGCTTAACCGACTGTGCCACCCAGGCGCCCCCGAAGTAGACAGCTTTTAACTCACTTTTCTTAAATATTAATTAGTGACTGAAGGTACCTCTGGAAATTCACTTAACAATCTGAATCTGAATTTTTTTTTTTACAGATTTTTATTTTCAACCTCAACAAGAAATCAAGATGAATAACTCCTTTCTTCTTTCTTCCTCTCTGCCTCCCAGATTGGTGCTTCATTTGATGACCCCAGCAATCCATGCATCTCCTACTCCTGCCATAGCACTGGTTTCATCGCAGTGGTCCAGGACTGCCCAAAGCAGACCTGGTGTGCAGAAGTAAGTTATCTTCTTAAGTAATGATCAACAACATCCACTTCTTATGTTAAATATAAACACAATCTGTCTTCTTTCTCATTTGGAAAAGTCTGTCTGGCCAACAGACATAAATTTCTTATGGATTCCATTCCAGATCTGTTTCACAACTTTTATTGCCAAGTATATTTTTCATATCAAAGTTATATTTGCAGGCTCCGTGAAGCTTAATCTAGTGCTATTCTAGAAGAAGTATGTTACTTTAGAAAGCATTTTGCTACTTTTAAACAAACCAAAAAAAAAAAAAAAACCCAAAACACACCAACCTTGTTTTTTTTTTAAGGCTCATGGATTCGGGTTAATCATTTCTTATAAAAATACAAAGTTTTCATAAAATCACATTGAAGTGTACTTTTCAGCTCTTTCTTTATGCCACAGTCTTCATTTTTACTGTCCCCCACCATATGGTGAGGATTTTGTATTAGTAAATGCTAAGTTTTAAGCTTAAGTCTTAATTAAATTAGTTAATAATAAATGCTCACCAGTTCAAACTTAAGTAATTTTTCTTTCTGAAGATATAAGTGATAATATAGTTTAAAGTTTGATTTCAGTACTCCAATGTTGGATTTAAACATTTATTGAGTTTTAACGTGTAAGGTTAAAATCCTGTCTGTAAGAAACTTACAGTGTCTAGTAGTAATATCAGTATGAAAGTATTTTTCAATTAACATAAGGGAGGATTATTTTTTTACTTTCTTGCATGTTATTTTATTTTATTTATTTTTTTTTATTTTTTTTTTCAACGTTTATTTATTTTTGGGACAGAGAGAGACAGAGCATGAACGGGGGAGGGGCAGAGAGAGAGGGAGACACAGAATCGGAAACAGGCTCCAGGCTCCGAGCCATCAGCCCAGAGCCTGACGCGGGGCTCGAACTCACGGACCGCGAGATCGTGACCTGGCTGAAGTCGGACGCTTAACCGACTGCGCCACCCAGGCGCCCCTCTTGCATGTTATTTTAAAGAAGACTTCATTTTAGATATCTTTTTCCCTTTCTCCCTACGGTTGAAAATTTTTAGTGTAAATATTCAGACTCATTTTTATTATTATGCTCTCTCATCCATGCTTCCTGGATCTGACATCAGCATATTTATCTGTTCCATTTTCCCCTTTGTAATTTCAGTAAGTTCAGTAATGTTATATTATTTATAAAATAATACTTATGTTTTTAAGTCTTTTTTCTATTTCTCTTACCCCTATAGGAAGACAGAGTCTATGATTCAAACAAATGTTGCTATACATGTAAGTAACATTAGGTTCCACATGTAGAGGAAGTGTCAACAGTTGACAAAAATTTAGTGTTTCTTTAAAACAAAATGTCAGATCATGAATAGAAAGTCTCCTGTGTTTTTAACATAACAGGTCATCTAACCTTTATGCAGAAACTAACAATTGATATCTCTACGTTATGTATTATACTTTTTCGTGTTGGTTGAAACATTCTTCCCAGTAAAAAACAATGGTGTTTACAAGGAAGAAATTTGATTCTCATGAAAAAAAATATAGTTTGCTCTCTAATATAAGCAGGTTGTGTTGTAAACCGATACATTAGATAATAAGAATGGTCAACAATGAGAAATGGATGTCAGAAACAATCCATTCAGCTCCATCTTCCCTTCCCCCCTTCTCTCCTCCCTTCCTCCTTGTTCCCTCCCTCCTCTTTCTCCTATGATAATAATGATAGCACTAATGAAAAGATAACATTTATTAAACATAATTATTGAATACTAACCAGGTACCTTGTGCTGGGTGCTGAAGTAGTTAAACCCTTCAACAACACTATGAAGTATTTTTTGTTATGATTCTCCACTAAAGGTTCAGAAAACTGAGACTTAGCAATTGCTAATGTTAAACCTCATTTCTGGTTCTATTATCATTTTGTTTTAGGTAATACTAATTGTAGATCTTCACTTGTGAATGTGACTGTTAAGTACCGTGGTTGCCAGAAAAAACTTGAGATGGCAAGATGTGTAGGGGAATGTAAGAACACTGTCAGGTGAGTGTTTCTTTGAATGTGTACTGTGCATTAATTTTGTAACATTGTGGAGGAAATTAAGTTTTAAAAATTACATGGAACATTTTTTACGTGAGAGCTAATGATCAAAACCTGATGAAACAAATATCTAAGACATTAAGATCTTAGAAATAAAATAAACATTTTCAACAGTAATGAATGGTTTTAAAGTAGCCTTCTAAATAAATCAAAACTAATACATTCATAGCAAATGTATTTATTTTCACACAGTAATTACTGATAGTACTTAAGCAGATAGTCTTGCTTAAAAATGTGTTTTTAAACTGTCACTTGCATTTTAGACATAATATATATTGTTTTTTGTTCATGAACACTTTCATGTGTAGATTAATATATAGAAAATAATAATTTGGTATGAAGTCGTATATTTAAAAATATGTTTATATTTTTTCACCATAACATTCTAATTATAAGATTATAAATTTCCGTTTTGGATTTCTTTTGTCTTACATACCACTTATCACTGATCCACATCAGAAGTTCATGGTGAGAGGGAAATGCAAAGTATAGGTAAAGAAGAAATTGGTTGGAAGGATTGCTAAATCGCTTAGACAATTATAATTTGAGCATTGATGTCAATTTGTTTCAGAAGATATCCCAAAAATATTTATTGCTAAATATTCTTTTCCTTTAGGTACAATTATCATATCTTTCAGCTGGCAAATTCATGTCTTTGCTGCCAAGAAGATAAGTACGAATTCCGGGAAATTTTTCTTGACTGTCCTAATGGCAGTACAATACCTTACAGATATAGGCACATCACGGCATGTTCTTGCTTAGATATGTGCAAACAGTCTACACTCCCAACAGTCAGTTAACACCAGTATCACCTTTCCACGTATAACAGGCCAGGTATTTATTTTATAAATGCACAAAAATCACTAAAATAGAATAACTAAACATTTGTATTTCACTCAAAGTGTGAATTCTCATTCTGAGGCATTTTGTTCTCTTGTTGACTGGATGTGAAAAATAAATACAAGTTTTCAAGCAATTCATGAGCGTATGTTTTTATTGATAATAATAAGAATGCTACAACTCAATGAGAAACTGAGTCATATCATGCCTCTCCAAAATGTTTTTCTTCTACTCTTTATCTCATGAAGCCATTATCCTATTTCGTCCTTTCCCTTCACAGTTAAACTTATTGAAACTATGTTTTTGTTCCCTTCCCCCACTTTTCTATGCCAATTACATCGCACCTTTCATTCTATGACAACTTCTCTGCTTAGGACACCAGCAGCCTCAAAATTCTTTAAGTAGGGTCTGATATTGGGACGCCTGGGTGGCTCTGTCAGCTAAGTGTCCAACTTTGGCTCAGGTCATGATCTAACGGTTCATGAGTTCAAGCCCTGACAGCTTGGAGCCTGGAGCCTGCTTTAGATTCTGTGACTCCCTCTCTCTCTGCCCCTCCCCCGCTCACACTTTGTTTCTGTCTCTCTCAAAAATAAATAAATAAAAAAGTAGGGTCTGATGCTATTTTCACTTTTTTTTAAGTTTTTTTTTTTATGTTTATGTATTTTTTTTTTTAAATTTTTTTTTTCCAACGTTTATTTATTTTTGGGACAGAGAGAGACAGAGCATGAACGGGGGAGGGGCAGAGAGAGAGCGAGACACAGAATCGGAAACAGGCTCCAGGCTCTGAGCCATCAGCCCAGAGCCCGACGTGGGGCTCGAACTCACGGACCGCGAGATCGTGACCTGGCTGAAGTCGGACGCTTAACCGACTGCGCCACCCAGGCGCCCCTATGTTTATGTATTTTTGATAAAGTGAGAAACAAAGCACGAGTGGGGAAGAGGAAGAGAAAAGGAGACACAGAATCTAAAGCAGGATCCAGGCTCTGAGCTGTCAGCATAGATCCCGAGACAGGGCTTGAACTCATGAACTGCGAGATCCTGACCTGAGCCCAAGTCAGACGCTTATCCTATTGACCTACCCACACACCCATCACTCTTTCCCACTTAAAACATTTTTCTCGTTTTTGTGACATCATTTTTTTAAAGATTTTATTTTTAAGTCATCTCTCCACCCAATGTGGGGCTCAAACTCACTATGCTGAGATCAAGAGTTGCACACTATTCCTACTAAGCCAGCTAGGTGCCCCACTGTGACATCAGTTTTAATAGTGCTCCTACATTTGTGGAGCTCCCAAGGCTCTTGACTTGCCCTCACTTTTGCCAGTCCTTCAAATTTCAATTCTCCAAAGTTTCATCATGTTCCTGTTCTCTTCTATTCATGCCCCTTGGATGATTTCATCAACACAAGTACTTGTGTTTATACACAGAGGAGGATTTCCAGTCTATGTCTCCTGCCCTCAGCTCTTCTCTGAATTACAGACACATTGATACAGCTCTGAATCCACACCTCTAGCTGGATGGTTTATAGATAGAACAAACTCGACAAGACTAAAACTGAACTAAGTGTCATTCCCCCTAACCCACTTCTGTCTTTGTATTTATATACCATTGAGGTAGTTAGCTAGAAGAAGTTGAGGTTTCGTAATGTCATGACTATCATCTTCAGTACATTCTACACACTTTGCTGCCCACACACATATCCTTCTTCCTATACATATATTTCTAAATGTGCCTTGCACAACATTAATTTTTATTATTTTTTATCATTTTTTTTAATGTTTATTTTTGAGAGAGTGAGACAGAGCACAAGCAGGGGAGGAACAGAGAGAGAGGGAGACACAGAATCTGAAGGAGGCTCCAGGCTCCAAGCTGTCAGCATAGAGCCTGACGTGCGGCTCGAACTCTTGAACTGTGAGATCATGACCTGAGCCAAAGTCAGAGGCTTAATCAACTGAGCCACCCCGGTGCCCCACAACATTAATTACCTTAATAAAAAATGTACAGTTGTTAACACCTCCCCAACCTAATTTATCATAAACCTTTTATGTACTACTCACCTTTCTATGTAAACTGGACTGACGGTAAATTTAACCATCATTAAACACTATGCCCAATGATGGGGAAAGAAAGTTGGTATATTAGTATATCACTGGTAGTACCTACCAACAAAAGATGAACAATAGCTAAATACAGGTGTATATTACAAGTGTCACTTCTATAGTTAGTCCCAAGGCTCTTAACTTTCCTTCATGTCTGTCACTCATTCCAGCTAGTTCTTCTTTGTAGTCTGTAGCAGAGTTTGTCAGTCGGAAAAATTATGAGGGATTTGAGTCCTTGAAAATCCAATTGCATGAAGTTGTAGTTTCTCAATGCCTTTTACCTCAGGGAATGATAAAACATAGAGACAGCAGCGCACTTACATTCCAGACCTTACCGTGTGGCGGTAGCTCTATTTTTCTCCTGATGGTCAGAATTGATCATTTGAGACAATATGATGATAGCCTTTCTGCTTAGAAAGGCTGCTCTAGAGTCACAAAAGACTCAAATGGCTAGGAGGGAGTTTCAGCAAATGGAAGAGAATGTAAATGTTGACTTATGGATCAGCCAATATATCACCTCCTGCAATCAGTACACCAAATTATGTAGCAGTGTCCCTCAGCTGATGTTCGGGTGGAATTCTCAATAGGCCAATCTTTCAACGTCTACTATCCATGAATAATAAGGAAGTATAAAATCCCTGATGTTTTTCATTTTGAAATAAATTACTTGGTTAGAAGAAGGGCTGTGCAGCATTTTATGGTAGTAAATAAAGTATTCAGTAAGCCCGTGGGTAACAGTACTTTCTGAGGCCTATTAGACATGAGAGGAAAATCAAAACCAATAACAGGTTATATAAGAAAAAAAGGACTGTCCTCAAGCCAAACTTCTAGCAAGCACAATGGCCAATGAGAAATTTCCTTTCCAGTTGTCTTCTTTGACCATGGCTGAGACACACTATAATGTTACATAGCTCACTTTTCACTGATACTGGGTCATTGGTAATCTGGCCTTGAGTTTTATTCTTTTGTGTCAACTGGTCTCAAGTTACCCCTTCAAGCAAAACACACAAATTCAAAGAAAGGTGGCAGCTAGATAGGTGGAACTATATTTGCAAACATTAAAAAACCATCCATGGATCGGAGTTTTGCCTTTGAAGTCTTAATGGGGGTAGGGTTTCCACTCTGTATACATGATTTCTGATGGATAATAGATTACTGCTGGAAATGCCTAACTTCATGGCTGTATAAACAAGATAATCCCCAGTCCAGAATGAGTTGCTTTGGTTCATGGTTACCTGTTATTGCCAGAAGCCAGTAAAAAGCTAGTTCTTGTTGAAAATAGAATAGTTGCTCCAAAAGGTGGTGTGGCCTTGCTCCAAAAGACTCCCATGTTCATTCCAACATTATTCACAATAGCCTAGATTTTGAAACAATCAAAGTGTCTTTTGACAGATGAATAACGAAAACGTGGTATATGTATTCAATAAAATATAAAATATTATTCAGCCTTAAAAAAGAAGAAGAAATCCTGCCATTTGTGGCAACATGGTTGAAACTTGAGGGCATTATGCTAAGATAAATTAGCCAGACAAAGAAATATAACGCACTTCTATGTGGAATCTAAAAAAAAAACCAGAAAACATCTGGAACTAATAGAAACAAGGTAGAAAATGACTATCAGGAATGGGTAATTGGGGAAATAGACAGAGGTTGGTAAATGGGTACAAACTTTCAGTTATGAGTTAGATCTGAGGATTTAGTGTATAGCTTAGTGGCTATAATTGATAACACTGTATTGTATTATTGAAATGTGTTAAGGGATTAGAACTTAAATGTTCTAAAAGGTAAGTATGAAGCAGATGGATGTGTTAATTAAATTGATGAGGGAGGATCCTTTCATAATGTATACATATACAAAATTATCATGTTTACATCTTATAATTTTATTTGTTATTTATACCTCAGCAAAGCTGAAAATGTTTAAATACTATACATATTTAATGTGTGCAACTCAATGAATTTGTGGAAAAGTATACACATATGAAACCATCACCACCATGAAGGTAATGAATATATCCATCACGTTCTGAAGTTTCCTCCTGACTCCTTTATTGTTATTTATTTATTTATTCATTGTGGTAAGAATACAACATAAGATGTACTTTTTTAGTAAATATTAAGTATATATGATTGTTAGCTATAGGCACTGTGCTATATAGTAGGTCTCCAGAATATATTTATCTTGCATAACTGAAGCCTTATGCCGTTTGGCCGTTAGTCCCTATTTTTCCCCTCCCTTCAGTTCCTAGCAACTACCATTCTACTCTCTGCTTCTATAGGTTTGTCTATTTTAGATTCTACCTATAAGTGAGATTATAAATTGTTTGCCTTTGTGTGTCTGGCTTATTTCACTTAGCATAATGTCCTTCAGGTCCAACCATGTGACAAATGGCAAAATCTCCTTTCTTTTTTAAGCTGAGTAATATTACATTATATGTATATATCACATGTGCTTATTGATTTCTTTGTCAGTTAGCATTTAAGTTGTTTCCATATCTTGGCTATTGTGGATAATGCTTCAAAGAACATGAAAGTACAAGCATCTCTTTAAGATCCTGACTTGTTCAGGAGTGGTGCGTGGAGAAAACAATAAACAAATATATGTCAGGTGGTGATAAGTGCTATTAAAAAAACAATGCAGGGCAAGAGGTTAGAGAGCATATCATTTAGGCAAGACATTTGGGAAAGACCTCTCTGTTAAGGTGGAATATGAGAGGAGATGTTAATGTAGTGAGGGGATCATGTGGATTTCTAGGGCAACAGCTACTTAGAAGGTAATGTGTTCCTTGCACAGTAAGTGCAAAGTTACTGAGGTACGATCAGATGATTGTTTAAGACATGAAACTAAAATATCTGGGTACTATAAGAAAAGAAGAACATGAGTAGATGAGGTCAGAGATGTTAACAGATTTTGGAGGATTAGGAAAGCTTTTGGATTTTATACTGAGAGCAAAGGACTTTGAGAAGAGGCAAAGGAGGAATCTGATGATCTTCATTTTTAACATAACATTATGGCTACTGTGCAGAGTACATATACTAGATAGGAACAAAGGGACAGCAAGGCCAGTTAAGAAGCTGCTGCGATGTCTTGGCAAAAGATAATGGTGGCCTGGATGAAGGTGACATTGGTGGCAGCAGTGAGAAGAGGTCAGATTCTGGATATTTTCTGAAGACAAAGCGAAGATTTGTGATAGGTTGGATGTGGGGTGTGAGAGAATAAGAAGAATCAATGGTAGGAAGTTAATGAACACTATTTAGCTTCTATCTCCAATGAAATATATATCATCCAGGTTCTTGCCTATGATAATAATTAATGATAACTGATTAATTATTATCAAAATCTCTGTTTTGAGAAAACTATTCATGGAAGTCTTGAGTCTGGCCATTAGACATGGACTAAATTCTACCTTGGGGCAAGTGGATGATAAATAAAATGAAACCAGCTAGTATATTTCTTCTCACTAGAGATATAGAAAATAGAGCCATTAAAAATGCAGGTTCTAGAGCTAGATTGTTTTGGTTCAAGTATTGGCTTACCCTGTTCCAATTTTGTAATGCTACATAAATTCCTAACCTCATTTTTAAATAACAGCTTTATTGAGATATAACTCATATACCATAAAATTCCCCCTTTTAAATTGTACAACTCAGCAGTTTTTAGTATACTCACAAAGTTGTACAATGATCATGACTGCATAATTCCAGAACATTTGTATCACTCCAAAAAGAAACTCCATGCCATTAGCAGCCACTCCCCATTTCCTCCAGCCCCTGGTAACCACTAACTAATCCGCATTCTGTTCCTATGGCTTTGCCAGTTCTGGACATTTTGTACGAATGGAGTCAAACAATATGTGGCCTTCCGTTTATTAGAAGAACCCAGTTCATCTGGGTTGTAGCATATGTCAGTATTTCATTCCTTTATATGGCTGAATTATATTCTATTATTATCCTATATGACTTTTAGTTTATCCATTCATGGATATTTTGAGTTGTTATTTTGGGTTTTTTGCTTATTATGAGCAATGCTACTAGGAACCTTCATGTGTAAGTTTTTATGTGGACATATATTTTTAATTCTCTTAGGTATAAATCTCAGACTGGAATTGCTGGGTCATATCGTAGCTCTATGTTAACCTTTTGAGGATCTGTCATTTTCCAAAGTGGTGGCACCATTCTACACTTCCACCAGCAATGTTTCTGTACATCCTTGTTAGCACTTGTTAATTATCTTTTTTTATTATAGCCATCCTACTGGATTATTTAACTTCTTTTTAAGTCCAAGGATTCTCATTTGCAAAATGGGACTAATAAAAATATTTACTTCATAGGTTTGTTTAAGGCTGGAATGAGAAATATGTGTGATATATAAACATCTGCTACAACATTGCCTCGCAAAACCATGTCTTCAATCAGTGTTATTATTCTGCCTTTCCTCAACACTGCAAAGCAATCCCATGATACTTCTATGAACTGACTTCCATATTACTTATTTAAAATTTTTTTAATGTTTATTTATTTTTGAGAGAGAGAGAAAGAGAGAGTGCAAGTGGGGGAGAGGCAGAGAGAGAGGGAGGCACAGAATCTGAAACAGGCTCCAGGATCCTTGCTGCTCCATGCTGTCAGTACAGAGCTCAACGTGGGGCCAGAACCCATGAACCGAGAGATCAGACCTGAGCTGAAGTCGGACACTTAACTGACTGAGCCACCCAGGCACCCCAATTTTATTTCAACCTTCAAATAGAGAAATTGAGAAAAACGGAGTGGAGGCGACATTCTTAAGTATATAGGAAATAACTGGTCTCTCTCACGATTACGTTGCTACAGAAAAACCTAGATCTCATGGCAAGATTAAGAGATAATAGTTTAAGAGATACATGATATAAATAAGTTAGGCAAAACCTCATATTATTTTCATTTTAATTGGAAGCATCAGTTTTATAAACCCTGAAAGTATTTTTCTCATTCTAAAAATGTGTATGTTTCTTAGTATTATCCACTAATTGCCAGCTATCTAGAGGCAATTACTAACTAGTAAAAAAAAGAGCACCCCAATGCACAATTTTTATCTTCAAACACCAATTCCCTCTAAAAGGAACCAGGGCCCCTTAGAAAAATGGCTGATTCCTTATCGGGAATGTGTAAGATGAATCTGAGATACCTTGTCATCTCTGAAATCAAGGAAACCATCAAAAACTCTTTTTTTTAATTTATTTTTTTTTAATTTACATCCAAATTAGTTAGCATATAGAGCAACAATGATTTCAGGAGTATATTCCTTAATGCCCTTTAACCATTTAGCCCATCCCCCACTCCCACAACCCCTCCAGTAACCCTCTGTTTATTCTTCATATTTAAGAGTCTCTTATGTTTTGTCCCCCTCCGTTTTTATATTATTTTTGCTTCCCTTCCTTATGTTTATCTGTTCTGTGTCTTAAAGTCCTCATATGAGTGAAGTCATATGATATTTGTCTTTCTCTGACTAATTTCGCTTAGCATAATACCCTCTAGTTCCATCCACGTAGTTGCAAATGGCAAGATTTCATTCTTTTTGATTGCGAGTAATACTCCATTGTATATATATACCACACCTTCTTTATCAATTCATCCATCGATGCACACTTGGGCTCTTTCCATACTTTGGCTATGGTTGACAGTTCTGCTATAAACATTGGGGTGCATGTGTCCCTTCAAAACAGCATCCCTGTATCCCTTGGATAAATACCTTGTAGTGCAATTGATGGGTCATAAAGTAGTTCTATTTTTAATTTTTTGAGGAACCTCCATACTGTTTTCTAGAGTGGCTGCACCAGCTTCCATTACCACCAGCAATGCAAAAGAGATTCTCTTTCTCTGCATCCTTGCCAACATCTGTTGTTGCCTGAGTTGTTAATGTTAGCCATTCTGACAGGTGTAATGTGGTATCTCATTGTGGTTTTGATTTATATTTCCCTGATGATGAGTGATGTTGAGCATTTTTTCGTGTGTTGGTTAGCTATCCAGATGTCTTCTTTGGAGAAGTGTCTATTCATGTCTTTTGCCCATTTCTTCACTGGATTATTTATTTTTTGGGTGTTGAGTTGGATAAGTTCTTTATAGATTTTGGACACTAACCCTTTATCTGATATGTCGTTTGCAAATATCTTCTCCCATTCCATCTCCCATTGCCTTTTAGTTTTGCTGATTGTTTCCTTTGCTGGGCAAAAGCTTTTTATTTTGATGAGGTCCCAATAGTTCATTTTTGCTTTTGTTTCCCTTACCTCCAAAGACGTGTTGAGTAAGAAGTAGCTGTGGCCAAGGTCAAAGAGGTTTTAACCTGCTTTCTCCTCGAGGATGTTGATGGCTTCCTGTATTACATTTAGGTCTTTAATCCATTTTGAGTTTATTTTTGTGTAAGGTGTAAGAAAGTGGTCCAGGTTCATTCTTCTGCATGTCGCTGTCCAGTTTTCCCAGCACCACGTGCTGAAGAGACTGTCTTTATTCTATTGGATATTCTTTCCTGCTTTGTCAAAGATTAGTTGGCCATGCGTTTGTGGGTCCATTTCTGGGTTCTCTATTCTGTTCCATTGATATGAGTGTCTCTTTTTGTGCCACTACCATACTGTCTTGATGATTACAGCTTTGTAGTATAGCTTGAAGTCCAGGATTGTGATGCCTCATGCTTTGGTTTTCTTTTTCAAGATTGCTTTGGCTCTTGGGGGTCTTTTCTGGTTCCATACAAATTTTAGGATTGTTTGTTCTAGCTCTGTGAAGAATGCTGGTATTATTTCCATTGGGATTGCATTGAATATGTAGATTGCTTTGGGTAGTATCAACATTTTAACAATATTTGTTCTTCCTATCCAGGAGCATGGAATCTTCCATTTTTTTGTGTCCTCTTCAATTTCTTTCATAAGCTTTCTATAGTTTTCAGTGTATAGATTTTTTTTACCCCTTTGGTTAGATTTATTCCTAGGTATTTTATTGTTTTTGGTGCAATTGTAACTGGGATCGATTCCTTGCTTTCTCTTTCTGTCGCTTCATTATTGGTGTATAGAAATGCAACTGATTTCTGTGCATCGATTTTATATCTTGCCACTTTGCTGAGGTCATGAATCAGTTCTAGCAGTTTTTTGGTGGAATCTTTTGCATTTTCCATATAGAGTTTCATGTCATCTGCGAAAAGTGAAATTTTGATCTCCTTCTGGCTGATTTGGATGCCATTTATTTCTTTGTGTTGTCTGATTACAGAGGCTGACTTCTAATACTATGTTGAATAACAGTGGCAAGAGTAGACATCCCTGTCTTGTTCCTGACCTTAGGAGGAAAGTTCTCAGTTTTTCCCCATTGAGGATGATATTAGCATTGGGTCTTTCTTATATGGCTTTTATGATCTCAAGGTATGATACTTCTATCCCTACTTTCTTGAGGGTTTTTAGCAAGAAAGGATGCTGTATTTTGTGAAATTCTTTCTCTGCATCTATTGAGAGGATTATATGATTCTTGTTCTTTCTTTTATTGATGTGATGAATCATGTTAATTGTTTTATGGATATTGAACCAGCCATGTATCCCAGGAACCTCATTTTTAAATGTAGATTTGGTTGTAGTGAATAATTCTTTTAATGTATTGTTGGATCCGGTTGGCTAATATCTTGTTGAGGATTTTTGCATCCATGTTCATCAGGGAAATGGGTCTATAGTTCTCCTGTTTAGTGGGGTCTGTGTCTGGTTTTGGAATCAAGGTAATGCTGGCTTCATAGAAAGAGTTTGGAAGATTTCCTTCCATTTCTATTTTTTGGAGCAGCTTCAAGAGAATAGGTGTTAACTCTTAAATGTTTGCTGGAATTCCCCCGGAAAGCCATCTGGCTCTGGACTCTTGTTGTTTGGAAGATTTTTGATTACTAATTCGATTTCTTTACTGGTTAGGGTCTGTTCAAATTTTCTATTTCTTCCTGTTTCAGTTTTCATAGTGTATATGTTTCTAGGAATTTGTTCATTTCTTCCAGGTTTCCCATTTTATTGGCATATAATTGCTCATAATATTCTCTTATTGTTTTTATTACTGCTCTGTTGGTTGTGATCTCTCCTCTTTCATTCTTGATTTTATTTATTTGGGTCCTTTCCTTTTTCTTTTTGATCAAACTGGCCAGTGGTTTATCAATTTTGTTCATTCTTTCAAAGAACCAGCTTCTGGTTTCATTGATCTGTTCTATTTTTTTCTTTAGATAGCATTAATTTCTGCTCTTATCTTTATTATCTCCTGTCTTCTGCTGGCTTTGGGTTTTATTTGTTGTTCTTTTTCCAGTTCTTTAAGGTGTAAGGTTAGGTTGTGTATCTGAGATCTTTCTTCCTTCTTAAGGAAGGCCATGATTGCTGTGTACTTTCCTCTTATGACCACCTTTCCTGCGTCCCAGAGGTTTTGGGTTGTGGTGTTATCATTTTCATTGGCTTCTATGAACTTTTTAACTTCCTCTTTAACTTCTTGGTTAGCCCATTCATTCTTTAGTAGGATGTTCTTTAGTCTCCAAGTATTTGTTACCTTTCCAAATTTTTTCTTGTGGTTGATTTCGAGTTTCATAGCATTGTGGTCTTAAAATATGCATGGTATGATCTTAATCTATTTGTAGTTGTTGAGGGCTGGTTTGTGTCCCAGTATGTGGTCTATTCTGGAGAATGTTCCATGTGCACTGGAGAAGAATGTGTATTCTGCTGCTTTAGGATGAAATGTTCTAAATATATCTGTTAAGTCCATCTGGTCCAGTGTGTCATTCAAAGCCATTGCTTCCTTGTTGGATTTTTGATTAGATGATCTGTCCATTGCTGTGAGTGGGGTGTTGAGGTCCCCTACTGTTATGGTATTACTATAAATTAATTTCTTTATGTTTGTGTTTGACTGATCTATATATTCGGGTGTTCCACATTTGGTGTATAAATATTTACAATTGTTAGGTCTTTTTGGTGGATAGATCCCTTAATGCTGGTATAATGCCCTTTGTCATCTCTTGATACAGTCTTTATTTTAAAGTCTAGGGGCGCCTGGGTGGCTCAGTCGGTTAAGCGTCCGACTTCAGCCAGGTCACGATCTCGCGGTCCGTGAGTTCGAGCCCCGCGTCGGGCTCTGGGCTGATGGCTCAGAGCCTGGAGCCTGCTTCCGATTCTGTGTCTCCCTCTCTCTCTGCCCCTCCCCCATTCGTGCTCTGTCTCTCTCTGTCTCAAGAATAAATAAAACGTTAAAAAAAATTAAAAAAAAAAGTCTAGATATAAGTATGGCTACTCTGGCTTTCTTTTGTTGACCATTAACATGTAGATGGTTCTCTATCCCCTTACTTTCAATCTGAAGATGTCTTTAGGTCTAAAGTGGGTCTCTTGTAAACAGCATATAGATGGATCTTGCTTTCTTATCCATTCTGTTACCCTATGTCTTTTGGCTGGAGCATTTAGCCCAC